>NW_027150301.1:3021100-4509078 GCF_031143425.1 Pleurodeles waltl
ATAGGACGGGAGCCCACCCTAAAACAATATATATAATCTCCAGATCCATGGATTTTTGTGAGATATAAAAAAATGCTTTTTATCCCTGGCAGGGTATGTGAGGGACCCCTAAACCAAGGCTAGGGGCTCAGGATGACACTACCCTGGCCGCTTTTCTTTTTTTTTGTACTTTTTATTGTGGGACTTGGCTGAAGCCGAGTCCCAATTGCCTGCCAAATCTTCCTTGTTGAAGTGTTGGCAGCCAATCAGATATTAGCACGTGGACAATTGGATCCACGGAGGATCTGGGCCCCCTAGATATCCATATCTTTTAACCTTTAATATCTCCAAAACTACTGAACTGATTTACACCAAACGCATGAACTGCGGAACAGGATCTAGCTTCCTGCCAAAGTTGGTGTAATTCTGTTCAGCAAGTATGCGTGCAGGGAAACAGATTAAATCATTGCTCCAGCAAGTAGGGAGCTGCCTGCAATTTAAAGCAGCTCCCTGCTTGTGGGAGCAATGTCAGCTCCCACAGTAGGCGGGAGCTGGCTAGGACCGCTGGGACCTTCAAGCTCCACACGCTATCCTGTCACCACCTCTCTCTCTCTCTTCCATACTAAAATGGAATAGAAGCAAGAGAGGGAGAGATTCTTATTTCTAATGATCACTCCATACGTCAAACTAGTAAAATGGTGCGAATATTATAGTTATGTTATGATGGACAGGAGTCCAGGCTCACTTCTGGTCTAATGGTAAAGCTCTTGGACTGTCAGTAGGTTGAATGTTCCAATCCTAGTATCTCATGATATTGTGTCTCGTCTGTCTAGTGATAGAACATTGAAGTCTTTTTCCCCTCAAAATTTGTGGGGTTGAATGTCATGGCTAAATCTGGACAGTGCACAGTAAGGAGTCACCTCTGGTCTAGTGGGTAAGGACTCACACTGAAGGTTAAGGGTTCCAGTCAAGGTGGGCCTGTGGTCATTTCCTGCTTTAGATTTTTTTCAACTATAAATATTTAAGTTACATACTCAAAGGTGATCATACTCTTTTTAATTGACAAAAACATTATTCTTTTCAATTTGTTCAGAAATATCTAGTGCTAAGTATATCATTTATCGAAGCCTATAAAACCCTCTATCTCTTTGTCACTCTCTCTCTCTCAATTTTTCTCTGTCAAATCTTTCTCTGAATCTCTCTCTCTCAATCTCTCACTTTCTCTCTCTCTCTGTGCAGTCAACCCCACTGTGCACGGCCAAAGGCCATACACGGCGGTGATTGGATTAATGTATAGTAGTGAAAGTTACTTTACGTTAAACAAAACATAGGAATTCACTGAAGAAACAGAAAGGCTAGAAGGACGTTATAGTTAGGAAAAAGAATTTTAAAAACCATCACTTCAAACAACAAAGGTTACCGGGACAGTATAGTTAGGTTCTGAATTTGCTCGTACAAAACCTTAGAAATTCACCAGTTATAGTTATAGTTATTTCAAGTAACTATAGCTCGTGCCCTAAGGTAACTATAACTAACACCCTTGCCATGCACTGCAATCATGACATCTTTGATAATATCACTTGATAATATCACTGTAACATTTATTGTAAAATTATTCATAAAAAAACTGTGCATGGTGGGTTTGCGAGTTATAGTTACATTTAGCACGAGTTACAGTTACTTGAAATACCTATAAATAGTGAGTTTCTAGATTTTGTACAAGTAAATTCAGAACCTAACTATAACATGCTTGTAACCTTTATTTTTAAGTGAAAATATATATATGTATAAATAAATATATATATATGTATACACACACACACACATATATATATATTTATATATATATATATTTTTCACTAAGCATTTTCACAAACTATGCTCTCCAATGTAACGAACGTCAAGAGATATGTATTTGAGGAATTTAAAAATGTAAATAACGTAAATAACATAATGTTTGTTGATAATAAGGGACTTGTCCTCATGTTGACGTAACGCTGTTTTGTGCTGAGGCGATCATGCGATCACCAGGTTGAGAAAGGCGGAGATGCCAAAACGCGTTCCTGTGTGAAAATAAATCACATTATATTTTAAAACAACTTGTGGAGTGCCATTCTTCTGGATACAAGGAAGGGCGAGTGATCTTCAATAGTTTGAGTTGAAAATTAATGTCTCAAGTCGCTGGGGTACTGAACCAATCCACATTATTTTATGTCCAGAAGACTGTGGAAATGAAGCTTATGGATTCACTAATATTTGCTAAGTCTTTGAGAGGTATCCAAAAGAGAAAACTGGACGGATGCACTAGGGGTACGGACATTATCTCCTATGCCATAAATTGAGTCCTTACTTTGATCGAGGATATTTTACGCTGAATCCCAAGATGATAAAAAAACTTGAGTTTGCAACAGCAGGAGAAACCCTGGCCAAGAAGACTGAAATAGTCTGCATTACCCTGCAGGAGCTTTTCGGTGACCGTCCCCAGTATCCATGTTCTTGGCATGTGTCATATCTTTTATTATTTGCAGGTGGCAGACAATGTTCAAAGCCACTTAATTTTACTAATTCTAAGTTCAAAAACTCAAAGCAAAAAGAGGTGAGGAACAGATGAACCGAGCTCCTGTTCACAGTCAAGTCCAAGCCTGAAAGGGCCTTTGGCCTTAGGGGAAGCAGTTATGCACTTATCCACTCAATCATCCCTAGTCTATAACTAGACCCAGGAGCTTGTTAATGAGCTCGATAACACTAGAGCTTCTAGATGGCCAGTGCCTCAATGAGCTCCAGTTAGTCATGCTGGAATAGTCTTTGGACTAGGTGGGCTCTCTCCAAAAACTCCCACCAAGAATCCAGTGGTGTAACAAAACTTGAGGGGGTCCCCTTGCAAAGAAGAATGGAGGATGCCCCCTCAACCCAGCCAGGAGCTCTCAGGCCTGGGGCAGGCTGCTGAAGGGAGCCCTTGGAGCTCAGGGGCCCCCACACCGCGGGGGCTGCAGGGCTGCGGGGGCTAATGTTACACCACTGCAAAAAGTGCTGAATCATTGAACAGTTTCTAGCAGCAAAGACCCTTCATGGGTATCTGATAAATTAACTACCTATCCAGATGTCATTAAAAACTGCCACTTGCTACATTTTAAAATAGAACAAGAGTCCCTTTAAAATCCAGAGACCACGTTAAAAAAAAGTTTCTGTGAAAACCACTAAAGGCACAAGAATCACTTTGGAAACATTTTTAACATGAGCTAGCATGTTTTTAAGCTTCATCTTTCCCAATATTAATTAATGAACATTTAGACACTCTTGTGTAGTGACATTGAACACACTTTTGGGTTTCGTTGTGCGCCGTCTTCTCACTCGACTCACTGATACTCTGCTCTACTATGACAATATGACATCTTGCACCGTCCTCTCACTCGACTCACTGATATTCTCTTCTTCTCTGGCATGATGACAATATGACGTAATGCACCATCCTCTCACTCGACTCACTGATATTCTATTCTACTCTGGCATGATGACAATATGACGTCATGCACCGTCTTCTCACTCGACTCACTGATATTCTGTTGACTCACTGATATTGTGTTCTACTCTGGCACGATGACAATATGACGTCATGCACCGTCTTCTCACTGGACTCACTGATATTCTGTTGACTCACTGATATCCTGTTCTTCTCTGGCACTATGACAATATGACGTCATGCACCATCCTCTCACTCGACTCACTGATATTCTGTTCTACTCTGGCATGATGACAATATGACGTCATGCACCGTCTTCTCACTTGACTCACTGATATTCTGTTGACTCACTGATATTGTGTTCTACTCTGGCACGATGACAATATGACGTCATGCACCGTCTTCTCACTCGACTCACTGATATTCTGTTCTACTCTGGCACGATGACAATACCGCAAGCTGTCTACTACCCGACCAAGGATCATCACGGTACATTTCATCCAAAAACAATCTCACCATTAGGATACCTCTCTCCTGAGCTCAAAGAAGCCAAAATCAGCTGATTCCCCATAAAATACACTTTACACCAGTATACTGCAATCATTTTCAGCAGCAGAGTCCAGCATTCCCCTTCCAGTATCCTTAAGAATACAGCCTTCCATCCAGTGCTTAATTTGAGCCGGTGGTTTCCGGTGCTTGGCACCTGGTGGCGCTGTTTTTTGTAATTTAAAGATGAGCAGAACAACAGTTGTTTATTAATGTAGTATACATTGTACACAACTAATACCTGCCTCCGAAGTCAATCTTACAGCTTTGGGGGCCCCGAACAGTATAAATTGGCTCACGTGTAGCAGTGTGACGGGTGGGAGTTATGTAGATGCTGCCACTGGCAGCGCAGGCAGTGACAATGAGTGGTGCAAGCTGCAGAAGCCTCCTGAGCTGGGCCCGGGCACTTATGTTTTTTTTTACAAATTGAGCACTGCTTCCATTCAAGACAGCCGTACCGCTCCAGTTTCTAGATGACAACAATAACTTGTCTTCCACAGAATGATTCCCCCAGATGCTACATCCTAGGCACAGATTTATAGGCTTTGTGGTGCAGGGAAGTGCAGCAAGTCACCGTGCTGCACCGCCTGCGCCACAGGGAAAGGGCAGAAATGTGCGGTATTTAGAAGAATACCGCACATTCCTGTCCTTTCCTCTGAGTTGGCGTTCTGTAGGCCGCCTAGCACCAACGCAGGCTCCCTTGCACCATGGTGTAAGGGTACCTGCGTTGCATGCAGGATTGTTTTTGTGCGGGGTGGGGCATCTTCTTGCACAAAAACAATCCAGAGAGGCCTTTTCCTCTTTCTATGCGTGCTGTAGAATGCACCAAACATGGAAAGAGGAAAAAACGCTAAAAAATACATGTATTCTCCTCATTACGCCTCCCCTGGGAGGCTTATCTTTTTGGCGCATTCCCAGGTTTACAAGTTCTTATAAATCTGATAATGTGTCGAAAATCCATGTATGTTGCATGAAAACACTCATGCAACACCTATGGAAATGCCTCTCTGGCGCAGAGTAATAAAGCATTAATTTGTGCTGCGTTACATTGCTCGATTTATATGAGAGCCCTGCTAGGTGGTGTTGCGTGGCTTCATAAGTCTCATTTAAGGTTTGAGTCGCTCTTGTTTCACGTTGCGTGGTGCAAGAGTGACGCAATAGAGCAACGCAAACCAGGCCATAAATATGGCCCCTGGTTTTTATGTTGTTGCACACTGCCTCGTCTCCTGTCTCTTCTGCACGGTTGCAGGAGTTGCCAGGACATGCCTGTGCCCTCTTCCTGCTCCCCGCACTTCCTTCCACTTTTGGTGGTGACAGATTTTTTTTCTTAGATCCGTCAGCTTTGCTCCTGTGTTGCTCCTGTGTTGTTCGTGTAGAACCCGCTTACTTACAAGACTTGTGGCCAATGTGTGAGTGGGAGCAGGAATTTATGAATGGTGTTGTTCCTTGATGATGAAACGTGCACATCTCAGACATGTGCCAGGCTTCTCATGAATTGGGCCTCTAGTGTTTTCTGCCCGAAACTGAAGTTCTCTGTGCATTAAATTATATTTAGATCTGCTATGGTCGATTTCATTCCTGGATAAGGTGACCACCTCCCTCTGGGACACTAGGAAACTGTTTTTTGCGACAGCCTGTACAGACACAGAATTGCGACAAGCTTGTGCAGTGTGGAGATCCCATGATGTGCTAAAGGGTATCTGGATGCTGTGGCGGGATTGGTACTGATGCAGCGTCTGTTTTAACAAGCATTAATTATGAATATTCATGTATTTTGAGTGTTGAAATTGCTTAGAAAACAAAATAATGTAGAAGAAATAATGCACACATTTAAAATGTGCTCATGGAAAGTCACAGCCATTATATACGTAGTGAAAAATGATGCCTGATTAAAATGAATTATTGAGCTTATGTTTAAATAAAAAATGCAGTAATATGTCATATCTAGGGTTATACTTTATGAATTAACATAGGTTTTAACTTAGCAAGAGTCTTGGCCTAGTTGTGCGGTTTCATATTAAAACTGCATTTTCCTGACTTTATGAAATAATAGCTGCTTGCAGAAATATTAAAGTATGATCTCATTCTTTTACCCTTGGGCTCAGAGCTGAGAAAATGCTTGCTAGTAGAAGCTGTTCTTATAATCCCAACTATGTAAATCTGATGTGTGTGAGACTGACTTTCTCAGGAGGAGAACAATGAAGACACGGACTGAAGCTATATCTGTAACAGTATTGTTACCTGACAAGCCGGATGATGAGAACATAACCAAGAGGACCAATTATCCACATGTGAACTGTGAAATCCTAGAAATCACTATTGGATGTTTAATGTTGTTGGACTAAACGTTATCATGCGAGCCCTTGACCAATAGGCTTTTGGGGGATAGTTTTTGGGACTTTGATTTCGTGCCACTACACAGAGGAACAGCAGCACTTTTTGCCCAATTCTTGCTTGCCGAAAGGCTGGTTTTCCCTTTGTGTCTCGAAAGAGACTTTTCCTAAATGCTAAGACTTTGCCCCTTATGAACTTTGCCTGATGCTGATCGACTGACGTCCTGGAGACGAAGACTGATTCTGCTTGCTGACCCATCCTGAGGATACGTATTATTGAAATGATGTTATCATTTATGCTTGCCTTTTCTTTCTAGGTACCAACCACAATTTTGATAGAGCCATAGATAGATGTTTTCTAAATTTGTGTTGACTAAAATATTTTGCATGAAGCCCAACATGCTGATTGTGAGAAAGTAGCCTCTTTCTAGCCTTGTTACCCCCACTTTTGGCCTGTTTGTGAGTGTATGTCAGGGTGTTTTCACTGTCTCACTGGGATCCTGCCAGCCAGGGCCCAGTGCTCATAGTGAAAACCCTATGTTTTCAGTATGTTTGTTATGTGTCACTGGGACCCTGCTAGTCAGGACCCCAGTGCTCATAAGTTTGTGGCCTATATGTATGTGTTCCCTGTGTGATGCCTAACTGTCTCACTGAGGCTCTGCTAACCAGAACCTCAGTGGTTATGCTCTCTCTGTACAAATTGTCACTAACAGGCTAGTGACCAATTTCACCAATTTATATTGGCTTACTGGAACACCCTTATAATTCCCTACTATATGGTACTGAGGTACCCAGGGTATGGGGGTTTGAGGAGATCCCTATGGGCTGCAGCATTTCTTTTGCCACCCATAGGAAGCTCTGACAATTCTTACACAGGCCTGCCACTGCAGCCTGAGTGAAATAACGTCCACGTTATTTCACAGCCATTTTACACTGCACTTAAGTAACTTATAAGTCACCTATATGTCTAACCTTTACCTGGTAAAGGTTAGGTGCAAAGTTACTTAGTGTGAGAGCACCCTGGCACTAGCCAAGGTGCCCCCACATTGTTCAGCGCCAATTCCCCAGACTTTGTGAGTGCGGGGACACCATTACACGCGTGCACTACATATAGGTCACTACCTATATGTAGCTTCACAATGGTAACTCCGAATATGGCCATGTAACATGTCTATGATCCTGGCATCCTGGCATCCTGGCATAGTTGGCACAATCCCATGATCCCAGTGGTCTGTAGCACAGACCCTGGTACTGCCAAACTGCCTTTCCTGGGGTTTCACTGCAGCTGCTGCCAACCCCTCAGACAGGCTTCTGCCCTCCTGGGGTCCAGCCAGGCCTGGCCCAGGATGGCAGAACAAAGGACTTCCTCTGAGAGAGGGTGTTACACCCTCTCCCTTTGGAAAATGGTGTGAAGGCAGGGGAGGAGTAGCCTCCCCCAGCCTCTGGAAATGCTTTCATGGGCACACATGGTGCCTATTTCTGCATAAGCCAGTCTACACCGGTTCAGGGACCCCTTAGCCCTGCTCTGGCGCGAAACTGGACAAAGGAAAGGGGAGTGACTACTCCCCTGAACTGCACCTCCCCTGGGAGGTGTCCAGAGCTCCTCCAGTGTGCTCCAGACCTCTGCCATCTTGGAAACAGAGGTGCTGCTGGCACACTGGACTGCTCTGAGTGGCCAGTGCCATCAGGTGACGTCAGAGTCTCCTTCTGATAGGCTCCTTCAGGTGTTTCTAGCCTATCCTCTCTCCTAGGTAGCCAAACCCTCTTTTCTGGCTATTTGGGGTCTCTGTCTCTGGGGATTCCTTAGATAACGAATGCAAGAGCTCATCCGAATTCCTCTGCATCTCTCTCTTCACCTTCTGCCAAGAAATCGACTGCTGACCGCGCTGGAAGCCCGCAAAACTGCAACATAGTAGCAAAGACGACTACTGCAACTCTGTAACGCTGATCCTGCCGCCTTCTCGACTGTTTTCCTGGTGGTGCATGCTGTGGGGGTAGTCTGCCTCCTCTCTGCACTAGAAGCTCCGAAGAAATCTCCCGTGGGTTGACGGAATCGCCCCCCTGCAACCGCAGGCACCAAAGAACTGCATCACCGGTCCCCTGGGTCTCCTCTCAGCACGACGAGCGAGGTCCCTTGAATCCAGCAACTCTGTCCAAGTGACTTCCACAGTCCAGTGACTCTTCAGTCCAAGTTTGGTGGAGGTAAGCCCTTGCCTCCCCATGCCAGACTGCATTGCTGGGAACCGCGACTTTTGCAGCTACTCTGGCCTCCGTGCACTTCCGGCGGAAATCCTTTGTGCACAGTCCAGCCTGGGTCCACGGCACTCTAACCTGCATTGCACGACCTCCTAAGTTGTTCTCCGGCGACTCCTTTGTGCGACTTCGGGTGAGCACCGTTTCACGCATCCTCGTAGTGCCTGTTTCTGGCACTTCTCCGGGTGCTGCTTGCTGCTGAGAGGGCTCCTTGTCTTGCTCGACGCCCCCTCTGTCTCCTGACGCAATTGGCGACATCCTGGTCCCTCCTGGGCCATAGCAGCATCCAAAAACACTAACCGCACGATTTGCAGCTACCAAGGCTTGTTGGTGGTCTTTTGGCGGGAAAACACTTCTGCACGACTCTCCACGGCGTGAGGTATCCGTCCTCCAAAGGGGAAGTCTCTAGCCTTTTTCGTTCCTGCAGGAACCTAAGCTTCTACTGTCCAGTAGCAGCTTCTTTGCACCCACAGCTGGCATTTCCTGGGCATCTGCCCATCTCCGACTTGCTTGTGACTTTTGGACTTGGTCCCCTTGTTCCACAGGTACCCTCGACTGGAAATCCATCGTTGTTGCATTGCTGGTTTGTGTCTTTCCTGCAGAATTCCCCTATCACGACTTCTATGTCCTTTGGGGAACTTTAGTGCACTTTGCACTCACTTTTCAGGGTCTTGGGGTGGGCTATTTTTCTAACCCTTACTATTTTCTAATAGTCCCAGCGACCCTCTACAAGGTCACATAGGTTTGGGGTACATTCGTGGTTCGCATTCCACTTTTGGAGTATATGGTTTGTGTTGCCCCTATCCCTATGTGTCCCCATTGCATCCTATTGTAACTATACATTGTTTGCACTGTTTTCTAATACTATTACTGCATATTTTGGTATTGTGTACATATATCTTGTGTATATTTGCTATCCTCATACTGAGGGTACTCACTGAGATACTTTTGGCATATTGTCATAAAAATAAAGTACCTTTATTTTTAGTATAATTGTGTATTGTGTTTTCTTATGATATTGTACATATGACACTTGTGGTACTGTAGGAGCTTCACTCGTCTCCTAGTTCAGCCTAAGCTGCTCTGCTAAGCTACTATTATCTATCAGCCTATGCTGCTAGACACCCTATACACTAATAAGGGATAACTGGGCCTGGTGCAAGGTGTAAGTACCCCTTGGTACTCACTGCAAGCCAGTCCAGCCTCCTACATTGGTTGTGCAGCGGGGGGATAAGTGCTTTGAGACTACTTACCACTTTTGTCATTGTACTTTTCATAAGAGAAAAATATACAAAACAAGTTCAGTGTATGTACACCTAACCAAAAAGTTTTGCATTTCTTTTCTCACCTCTTTTCTAAAGTGCTGAAAAGTACCTCTAAACTTTCTAAAAAGTTCTTAAAAGTTTAAAAAGTTTTTTTCTGTCTTTCTAAAAGTTCTGAAAACTTTTTTTTCTCTTTTTCTGTCACTTAAACTCTCTCTAAAAATGTCTGGCACAGGCCAAAATGTTGATCTGTCCAAACTTGCATATAATCACCTTAGCTGGAAAGGAGCAAGGAGTCTCTGCATAGAGAGAGGTTTGAGTGTAGGGAAGAATCCTTCTTTGGAATTATTGCTTAACATGCTTAGAGAACAAGATAAGACCAGAAGGGCCCCATCTGTTGAAAAAGTAGCCAATGGTTCCCAATCTGATCCAGGGACTCCCCTAGGAAAAGATTCAGGAAATAAACTTCCTAGCCTGCCCATTACTAGACAGTCTAGCATAGTTGGTACTGATGTAGAACCACACCATACAGATAGTGTTGTCTCACATCATAGCAAGAGCATTCATTCTCACCACAGTAGAAGTGATGTTTCTGTTAACCAAGCTGTTAGGGTGCCTTCTGTAAGGGATAGGTCTCCTTCTGTCCATTCTCACCATACTTCTGTTTCTAGACATGTCCCTCCCACCCACCCTGATGACAGATTGTTAGAAAGGGAGCTCAATAGATTGAGAGTGGAACAAACCAAACTGAAGCACAAGAAGCAACAGCTGGATTTGGATAGACAGTCCTTACAATTAGAGAAGGAAAGACAGAAGTTGGGTTTAGAAACCCATGGTGGCAGCAGCAGTATTCCCCATAGTCATCCTGCAAAAGAGCATGATTCCAGGAATATGCATAAGATAGTTCCCCCTTATAAGGAGGGGGATGACATTAATAAGTGGTTTGCTGCACTTGAGAGGGCCTGTGTTGTACAGGATGTCCCTCAAAGGCAGTGGGCTGCTATCCTATGGCTATCATTTAGTGGAAAAGGTAGGGATAGGCTCCTTACTGTGAAAGAAAGTGATGCCAATGATTTCAAAATTCTTAAGAATGCACTCCTGGATGGTTATGGCTTAACCACTGAACAGTACAGGATAAAGTTCAGAGAGACCAAAAAGGAGTCTTCACAAGACTGGATTGATTTCATTGACCATTCAGTGAAGGCCTTGGAGGGGTGGTTACATGGCAGTAACGTTACTGATTATGACAGCCTGTATAACTTGATCCTGAGAGAGCATATTCTTAATAATTGTGTGTCTGATTTGTTGCACAAGTACCTGGTGGACTCTGATCTGACCTCTCCCCAAAAATTAGGAAAGAAGGCAGACAAATGGGTCAGAACAAGGGTGAACAGAAAAGTTCATACAGGGGGTGACAAAGAGAACAATAAGAAGAAAGATGGTGAAAAATCTCAAGATAAGCATGGGTATAAGCGTAAAACCAAAGATCCCACTTCAAATCTTAAACACTCTTCT
Organism: Pleurodeles waltl; assembly: GCF_031143425.1. Taxonomy (NCBI): domain Eukaryota; kingdom Metazoa; phylum Chordata; class Amphibia; order Caudata; family Salamandridae; genus Pleurodeles; species Pleurodeles waltl. The sequence goes on from NW_027150301.1 coordinate 3,032,449, forward strand.
GGGGGTGGGGATAAAACAAATTCTTCCTCTTCTTCTCAACCTACACAATTTAAAAAGCCCTGGTGCTTTGTGTGTAAAAACAGAGGCCATAGGCCAGGGGATAAGTCCTGTCCAGGTAAACCCCCTGAGCCTACCACCACTAATACATCAAGCTCTAGTGCCCCTAGCAGTAGTGGTACTAGTGGTGGGACTGCTGGCAACAGTCAAGTTAAGGGTGTAATTGGGTTCACTTATGGGTCCATAGTAGAAACTGGGGTAGTCACTCCCAAGACAGTTTCTGTCACACCTAGTGGCATTGGCCTTGCCACACTGGCTGCTTGTCCCCTTACAATGGATAAGTACAGGCAGACAGTTTCAATAAATGGTGTTGAGGCCTTGACCTACAGGGACACAGGTGCCAGTATCACTTTGGTGACTGAAAACCTAGTGGCTCCTGAACAACACATCATTGGACAACAGTATAAAATTATTTATGTCCATAACTCCACTAAGATTCTTCCCTTAGCTATAATTTAGTTTAGTTGGGGTGGAGTTACTGGCCCTAAGCAGGTGGTGGTATCACCTAGCTTACCTGTAGACTGTCTCTTAGGTAATGACCTAGAGGCCTCAGGTTGGGCTGATGTAGAGTTTTATGCCCATGCAGCCATGCTGGGCATCCCAGAGGAATTGTTCCCTCTCATTTCTACTGAGATGAAAAAGCAAAGGAGAGAAGGCCTGAAAACTCAGGATCCCTCTCCATCAACAGGTAAAAAGGGTATCACAGTATCCCCTAACCACCCTGCCATTCAGGATACCATTCCTGTGGTGGGAGAAACCTCTCCTGGGGTGGCACCTGTTCCAAGGGAATCATCAGCTGGCAAAGCTGGACTCCCTGAGGTAGAAGTACCTCTCTGTGGGATAACTAACATTGGTGAGAAAAAGAGCACCATTTTAGTTAACATGGAGCATCCCTCCAACCCTCCCAGAGAAACTTTAGTGCAGAAACTCTGCACTGCCTCACAACACTTAGGACAGCATCCCTGCCCTAGTGTGGAGCTCATAGGACAGCATCCCTGCCCTGCTCCAACTCAAGAGAAACAGCATCCCTGTTCTCTCTTCCAGCCATATGGACAAAGTTTTTGCCCAGCTATGGCTTTACTGAGACAGCATCCCTGTCTGGCATTTCCATCATTACAAATAGGTTCAGTGGATAATTCCCACTGCTCTAAACTAAAACTTACTGATAGAAAATCTAAAAATACATCTTCACATTGTTGCTTAGCTAAAAAACTTCAAACAGGGTGGTTTACATCCCCACAGGGAAGTAACCATATAGTGGATGATAAGGGGAGTAACCAGTCTATTGCAGAGCTACTCTCTACTTATCACCACTTAGACAATAAAATCTCAACTGGCCAAGGTTAGCCTTATTGTCCTTCGTTTGGGGGGGGGTTGTGTGAGAAAGTAGCCTCTTTCTAGCCTTGTTACCCCCACTTTTGGCCTGTTTGTGAGTGTATGTCAGGGTGTTTTCACTGTCTCACTGGGATCCTGCTAGCCAGGGCCCAGTGCTCATAGTGAAAACCCTATGTTTTCATTATGTTTGTTATGTGTCACTGGGACCCTGCTAGTCAGGACCCCAGTGCTCATAAGTTTGTGGCCTATATGTATGTGTTCCCTGTGTGATGCCTAACTGTCTCACTGAGGCTCTGCTAACCAGAACCTCAGTGGTTATGCTCTCTCTGTACAAATTGTCACTAACAGGCTAGGAACTGGAACACCCTTATAATTCCCTAGTATATGGTACTGAGGTACCCAGGGTATGGGGGTTCCAGGAGATCCCTATGGGCTGCAGCATTTCTTTTGCCACCCATAGGGAGATCTGACAATTCTTACACAGGCCTGCCACTGCAGCCTGAGTGAAATAACGTCCACGTTATTTCACAGCCATTTTACACTACACTTAAGTAACTTATAAGTCACCTATATGTCTAACCTTTACCTGGTAAAGGTTAGGTGCAAAGTTGCTTAGTGTTAGAGCACCCTGGCACTAGCCAAGGCGCCCCCACATTGTTTAGGGCCAATTCCCCGGACTTTGTGAGTGCCGGGGCACCATTACACGCGTGCACTACATATAGGTCACTACCTATATGTAGCTTCACAAAGGTAACTCTGAATATGGCCATGTAACATGTCTATGATCATGGAATTGCCCCCTCTATGCCATCCTGGCATAGTTGGCACAATCCCATGATCCCAGTGGTCTGTAGCACAGACCCTGGTACTGCCAAACTGCCTTTCCTGGGGTTTCACTGCAGCTGCTGCCAACCCCTCAGACAGGCATCTGCCCTCCTGGGGTCCAGCCAGGCCTGGCCCAGGATGGCAGAACAAAGGACGTCCTCTGAGAGAGGGTGTTACACCCTCTCCCTTTGGAAAATGGTGTGAAGGCAGGGGAGGAGTAGCCTCCCCCAGCCTCTGGAAATGCTTTCATGGGCACACATGGTGCCCATTTCTGCATAAGACAGTCTACACCGGTTCAGGGACCCCTTAGCCCTGCTCTGGCGCGAAACTAGACAAAGGAAAGGGGAGTGACTACTCCCCTGACCTGCACCTCCCCTAGGAGGTGTCCAGAGCTCCTCCAGTGTGCTCCAGACCTCTGCCATCTTGGAAACAGAGGTGCTGCTGGCACACTGGACTGCTCTGAGTGTCTAGTGCCATCAGGTGACGTCAGAGACTCCTTCTGATAGGCTCCTTCAGGTGTTGCTAGCCTATCCTCTCTCCTAGGTAGCCAAACCCTCTTTTCTGGCTATATAGGGTCTCTGTCTCTTGGGATTCCTTAGATAACGAATGCAAGAGCTCATCCGAGTTCCTCTGCATCTCTCTCTTCACCTTCTGCCAAGGAATCGACTGCTGACCGCGCTGGAAGCCTGCAAAACTGCAACATAGTAGCAAAGACGACTACTGCAACTCTGTAACGCTGATCCTGCCGCCTTCTCGACTGTTTTCCTGGTGGTGCATGCTGTGGGGGTAGTCTGCCTCCTCTCTGCACTAGAAGCTCCGAAGAAATCTCCCGTGGGTCGACGGAATCGTCCCCCTGCAACCGCAGGCACCAAAGAACTGCATCACCGGTCCCCTGGGTCTCCTCTCAGCACGACGAGCGAGGTCCCTTGAATCCACCAACTCTGTCCAAGTGACTTCCACAGTCCAGTGACTCTTCAGTCCAAGTTTGGTGGAGGTAAGTCTTTGCCTCCCCACGCCAGACTGCATTGCTGGGAACAGCGACTTTTGCAGCTACTCCGGCCTCCGTGCACTTCCGGCAGAAATCCTTTGTGCACAGTCCAGCCTGGGTCCACAGCACTCTAACCTGCATTGCACGACCTCCTAAGTTGTTCTCCGGCGACGTGGGACTGCTTTGTGGCACTTCAGGTGAGCACCGTTTCACGCATCCTCGTAGTGTCTGTTTCTGGCACTTCTCCGGGTGCTGCTTGCTGCTGAGCGGACTCCTTATCTTGCTCGACGCCCCCTCTGTCCCCTGACGCAATTGGCGACATCCTGGTCCACAGCAGCATCCAAAAACACTAACCGCACGATTTGCAGCTAGCCAGGCTTGTTGGCGGTCTTTCGGCGGGAAAACACTTCTGCACGACTCTCCACGGCGTGAGGGATCCGTCCTCCAAAGGGGAAGTCTCTAGCCCTTGTCGTTCCTGCAGAAACCTAAGCTTCTACTGTCCAGTAGCAGCTTCTTTGCACCCACAGCTGGCATTTCCTGGGCATCTGCCCATCTCCGACTTGCTTGTGACTTTTGGACTTGGTCCCCTTGTTCCACAGGTACCCTCGACTGGAAATCCATCGTTGTTGCATTGCTGGTTTGTGTCTTTCCTGCAGAATTCCCCTATCACGACTTCTATGTCCTTTGGGGAACTTTAGTGCACTTTGCACTCACTTTTCAGGGTCTTGGGGTGGGCTATTTTTCTAACCCTTACTATTTTCTAATAATCCCAGCGACCCTCTACAAGGTCACATAGGTTTGGGGTCCATTCGTGGTTCGCATTCCACTTTTGGAGTATATGGTTTGTGTTGCCCCTATCCCTATGTGTCCCCATTGCATCCTATTGTAACTATACATTGTTTGCACTGTTTTCTAATACTATTACTGCATATTTTGGTATTGTGTACATATATCTTGTGTATATTTGCTATCCTCATACTGAGGGTACTCACTGAGATACTTTTGGCATATTGTCATAAAAATAAAGTACCTTTATTTTTAGTATAACTGTGTATTGTGTTTTCTTATGATATTGTGCATATGACACTTGTGGTACTGTAGGAGCTTCACTCATCTCCTAGTTCAGCCTAAGCTGCTCTGCTAAGCTACCATTATCTATCAGCCTATGCTGCTAGACACCCTATACACTAATAAGGGATAACTGGGCCTGGTGCAAGGTGTAAGTACCCCTTGGTACTCACAACAAGCCAGTCCAGCCTCCTACACTGATGCTCATCTGATGATAGTTGAGGAGTTCACCAATGAAGCTTGCTATAGGGATTAGCAATCAAATTATTTCCTTTGCTGATGCCCATGTATCAAATTACACTCGCGCACATAATCCTGTTATTGATTTGTACTGCTATAGCTGAATGTGTGGTAGCTCAAGCTTTGATTAGATTAATTTTTTTCCATAGGTTTGGTCCGCCAGTTTTGTTCTTGTATGTTTATCATTTGATTTTGAGTCTAACGTACGTGACATTAGCATTGTTAATATAGGAAAATAAAATGTTCTAACTTTTAATAAAGGTGTGGTTATTCATGACTGAAAGGTCATGGTGCGTAAATTACTGTCCCCCATTGATTACCAATGTTATTGATTAATGATGATTATTGCTTGTTGATTTCTGATGGTCTTGGGGCCTATGGTGGGAACATCTCAAGCGTAGGTCGGAAGGCTCATCAGCCTTTTGCGTCCCCTTGTAAGTTTACTTATTAAGGCTCTGACGCGCTATTACAGTACCATAACTAGACATCACAAGTGCTGCATTCACCTGGCTTCTGTGTATGACCATGCATCATTCATTGTTCCCCATTGCCTGCATGTGGCTTGTGTTAGTAAGCCCCTGCTCTCTATTCAAGTGGGCGATGACAGTATATATCTGAAGATGAACCTTAAAAAGCCCCTCCTGTGTAAAGCTCTATCTCTAAAAATATGTGGTGGGAAAGAAAACCATGGGTCTATAATTATGTGTGTGCGTCACCATGAGGGCTCACTGAGGCAGGTATAGGTTAGATAGGTCCTCCTGCTGCAACTGGCCTATGCTAGGACCGAGGGGAAGTAGGGAAAAAGGTTGGTGGGCATTTGGGATCCCATGACTCAGTGCAGTAGGGATGCGTAGGCCAAGCCCACTGGCCTCCCACCTTCTTGCACTCTGCGAGTCTAACATCCTGCGTATGGACTTTTCACACAGTGTCTTCTGTGTATGTGTAAAATATGCTTCTGAACTGGCTGATGTGTTTTTACTCTCAATTTTAGGTCTCGTCTACACAGCACATATGCTGTGCCACGAGACATATTGCTTACAATTCAGTGAGTTTGCAACCTGCACACAGCATACCTTTTGTTGTTTTCGTTGTCACTCTCATTTGCAGTCTTTCTCCTGCTTAGCTCCTGTAGGCTTCCTTTCCTCTCTTGTGTTAGCTCCTCCCAGGCGCAAGGACCAAGGACATGTGTTCTTCACCATCTTTGTTCTTACTCATCTTTTACCAACACACTATTTTTTATATTATAAGAGTTTTGATATTATTCTTGGATGTGCAATGTGCTTTCCCACTTTTTACACAGGCACCCAGCTTCTTACATATGTTGCTTTCACCCTATCTGCTGCCTCTATTGACTCTTTAGTTACTTACACCCACAACTGTACTACTCTACACCAAGCTACTCTATAGTACTCCATTCTATGCCACTCCACTCTCCTACTCTACACCACTTCATTCTACACCAGTCTACTCTATGCCAATCCACTCTACACCACTTCACTCTCCTACTCTACACCACTTCAGTCTATACCAGTCTATTATATGCCACTCCACTCTACACCACTCAACTCTACACCAGTCTATTATGTGCCACTCCACTCCACATAATGCCACTCTACACCACTCCACTCTATGCTACTCTGCTCTACACACCTTTATTCCACTCTATAACAAAGAACTTTATGCCACTCTACTCTATGCCCTCTATGCCACTGAACTCTACGACGTTCAACTCTATGCCACTCCATTGTATGGCACACTAGGCCAGTCCAGTCCTTCCACAGGTGGACCAGGTGATCATCCCAGGTGGAGCTAAAGACAGCTATATCGTCTAGATATGCTGCACTAAAAGCCTCCAACCCTTGCAGGACTATATTCACCAACATCTGAAAAGTGGCATGTGCATTTTTCAACTCAAAGGGCATCACTGTAAATTGGTAGTGCCCTCCTATAGTGGAAAATGCAGTTTTAGCTTTACCATCCTCTGCCAATTTGATCTGCCAATACCCTGCAGTCAAATCAAAGGTGCTTAGATACTTGGCAGATGCCAGTGTATCTATGAGCTCATCTGCCCTGGGTATAGGGTGAACATCAGTTTTTGTTACCTGGTTCAGACCTCTGTAATCTACACAAAACCTCATCTCCCTTTTTCCATCTTTTGAGTGAGGCTTTGGTACAAGCACCACAGGACTTGCCCATGGGCTTGCAGAAGGTTCAACCACTCCTAGATCAAGCATTTTCTGAACCTCTTGTTTTATGCAGTCCCTGACATGGTCAGGCTGCCTATAGATTTTACTTTTGACAGGCATGCTGTCTCCAGTATCAATTGTGTGTTCACACCAAGATGTGGTGCCTGGCACAGTTGAAAAGAGTTCAGAAAACTGTCCAAGGAGATTTATGCAGTTCTCTTTCTGTTCTGCAGTAAGACAGTCTGCCAAAACTACTCCCTCCACTAAAGCATCATCTTCAGTGGAGGAGACGAGATCAGGGAGAGGGTCACTCTCTTCTTCCTGTCCTTCATCTGTTGCCATGAGCAGGGTGAGATCAGCCCTGTCATAGTAGGGTTTTAGGCGGTTGACATGAATCACCCTAAGGGGACTCCTGGCAGTGCCCAGGTCAACCAAGTAGGTTCTTTTCAACAATGAGATGGGGTCCACTCCATTTCTCTTGGAGTGCTCTTGGGGCCACAGGCTCCAATACCCACACCTTCTGTCCTGGTTGGTACTGAATCAGAACAGCCTTCTGGTCATGCCATTGCTTCCGGAGCTCTTGGCTGGCCTGAAGGTTTTTACTGGCCTTTTTCATGTACTCAGCCATTCTGGATCTTAGGCCAAGTACATAGTCCACTATGTCCTGTTTGGGAGCTTTTAAAGGTTGTTCCCAACCCTCCTTCACAAGTGTTAGTGGACCTCTTACAGGGTGCCCAAAGAGGAGTTCAAAGGGGCTGAAGCCCACTCCTTTCTGGGGTACCTCCCTGTAAGCAAAAAGGAGGCAAGTTAACAGGACATCCCATCTCCTCCTGAGTTTTTCAGGGAGTCCCATTATCATTCCTTTGAGAGTTTTATTAAACCTCTCTACCAGTCCATTTGTCTGTGGATGATAAGGTGTGGTGAATTTGTATGTTACACCACATTCCTTCCACATAGCCTCCAAGTATGCAGACATAAAGTTGCTACCCTGTCTGATACAACCTCTTTTGGGAAACCCACCCTGGAAAAGATTCCCAGGAGGGCTTTTGCCAATGCAGGAGCTGTAGTGGTCCTTAGAGGAATTGCTTCAGGATATCTTGTGGCATGGTCCACAACCACCAAGATAAACCTATTGCCTGAAGTAGTAGGAGGGTCAAGAGGGCCAACTATGTCAACCCCTACCCTTTCAAAGGGAACCCCAACCACAGGTAGTGGAATAAGGGGAGCCTTTGGTGTGCTACCAGTCTTGCTACTGGCTTGGCAGGTCACACAAGACTTACAAAAATCTTTTGTGTCCTCTGACATCCTAGGCCAGTGAAACAGGGGAACAAGCCTTTCCCATGTTTTGATCTGGCCCAAATGCCCAGCCAAAGGAATGTCATGTGCCAGAGTTAGGAGGAACTCTCTGTACTGCAGAGGAATGACCAATCTCCTGGCTGCTCCAGGTTTTGGGTCCCTTGCCTCTGTGTACAAGAGGTTGTCCTCCCAGTAAATGCTATGTGAGTCACTGACATCCCCATTTTGCTGCTTGACAGCTTGCTGTCTGAGACCCTCTAATGTGGGACAGGATTGCTGTGCCACACTCAGCTCTTCCCTGGCAGGCCCCCCTCCACCCAAAAGCTCAGCAGTGTATGTTGCCAGCTCCTCTGGTGAAGGTTCTGCACATGGAGGAAATTCTTCTCCCTCAGAAGGAGAAACATCTGTAGAGGGAGGGATAGTGAGTAGGGGTTTACCCTTGCTACCCCTAGCTTTAGGGAGCACTTGGTCCATTGTTCCAGGATCCAAGTTACCCTGTCCTTTTTGCTTTTTGGCCTGAGCCCTTGTCAAAGCAAAAATATGCCCAGGAATGCCCAGCATTGCTGCATGAGCCTCCAACTCCACTTCTGCCCGAGCTAATGTATCTAAATCATTTCCTAGTAGACAGTCTACAGGTAAACCTGAGGCAACCACAACTTTCTTTGGACCAGTACCTCCCACCCCCCCAGTTGAGATTCACAACAGCCATGGGGTGGCTAAGAGAGTTGTTATGAGCGTCTGTCACTTGGTACTGGGGACCAAGTAAGTGTTGTTCAGGGTGTACCAGTTTCTCTATCACCATGGTAACACTGGCACCTGTGTCCCTGTAGGCCTGAACCTCAACACCATTGATTAGGGGAAGTTGCTTGTACTTATCCATATTAAGGGGACAAGCAACCAAGTTGGCCAAATCAATGGCACCTTCAGAGACTAACACAGCCTCTGTGGTCTCCCTAACAAGACCAACCCCAACTAAATTACCAAAAGTGAGCCCAGCTACTCCCTTGGATTGGCTATTAGTAGGTTTCCTCCCACCAAGACTGCTATTACTAGGGGCACTAGAGGTTGCAGTAGGAGTTGTGGTAGTGGGAGGTTTGGCGTTTTTCTTTGGACAACTGGCATCAGTTGTCCAATGGCCTTTTACTTTACATAAATAACACCAAGGCTTTTTTACTTGATTTGAAGAGGATTTGGACCCCCCACCCCCACCAGAGGATTTTTGTGGGACTGATGAAGACTCAGTTTTACTTTTGTCCCCACCCTTGTCAGAAGACTTACCACACTTCTTCTTGCCATCCTTGTCACCCCCTGTATGAACTTTTCTGTTCACTCTTGTTCTGACCCATTTGTCTGCCTTCTTTCCCAATTCTTGGGGAGAGGTCAGATCTGAGTCCACTAGATATTGGTGTAACAAGTCAGACACACAGTAATTCAGAATATGCTCTCTCAGAATAAGATTATACAGGCTTTCATAGTCAGAAACGTTACTGTCATGTAACCACCCCTCCAAGGCCTTCACTGAACAGTCAACAAAGTCTATCCAGTCTTGTGAGGACTCTTTTCTGGTGTCTCTGAACTTAATCCTGTATTGTTCAGTGGTTAAGCCAAATCCATCCAAGAGTGCATCCTTCAAAACTGCAAAATTGTTAGCATCACTTTCTCTAACAGTAAGGAGCCTATCCCTACCCTTTCCATTGAAAGATAGCCACAATATAGTAGCCCACTTCCTTTGAAGGACCCACTGTACCATACAGGCCCTCTCAAGTGCAGGAAACCACTTGTTAATGTCATCCCCCTCCTTGTCAGGGGGAACTATCCTGTGCAGATTCCTGGAATCATGCTCTCTCACAGGATTGCTATCAGGAATACTGCTGCTGCCACCATAGGGTCCAAACCCCAATCTCTGTATTTCCTTCTCCAGGTCTAGGGATTCCCTGTCTAGAGCCAACTGCTGCTGTTTAAACTGCAGTCTGGTCTCTTCCACTCTCAACGTTTTGAGTTCCCTTTCTAACATGTTGTCTTCAGGGTGGGTGGGTTGGGAATGCTTGGACACTGAGGATAAATTGGAACCAACAGAGGGAGATCTGTCCCTAACAGCTTGGACTCTAATAACCTGGCCTCCAGGAATAAAAACATCCCTACTATGATGGGAGCTCCTATTACTACCAGCATTGCTCTGAGGTCTGCTGAGGGGCAGATTTGGAATAGAACCCTCCACACCTCCCTCAAGGGGTTCCCCTGAGTCAGAATGTGAGCTATCTACTAACTTGTCAGTTGAAGTGCCTGCTAGGGACTTATCATTCTCAATGAGCAGGTGAGCAGGTTAAATAGAAATTCTCTTGAAGGGTTCTTTCCTATCACTAAACCTCTATCAATGCAGAGACTCCTTAGGTTCTTGAAGTTTAAATTGCCATAAGTTGTATTGACCATTTTAAGAGCAGTTCCTACATCAGACATGATAGAAGAAGGTTTAGAGACAGTGAGAAGAGAGAAAAAGTGTCAGGACCTTTTAAAGAACAGAAAAAAAAAACTTTTTCAAACTTTTTGGAAACTTTTAGAAGTTTAGGAGTACTTTTCAGCACTTAGTAGAAAGTGTAGAGGAGAAAAGCAAAACGTTTTGGTTAAGTGTACATACACTGAACCTGTTTTGTATATTATTCTCTTATGAAAAGTACACAATGACAAAGTGGTAAGTAGTTACACGTACTTATCCCACCACTGCACAACCAATGTAGGAGGCTGGCCTGGCTTGTAGTGGGTACCAGAGGTACTTACACCTTGTGCCAGGTCCAGTTATCCCTTATTAGTGTAGAAGAGGTGTTTCTAGCAGCTTAGGCTGATAGAAGGTAGCTATGGCAAATCTGCTTAGGCTGAACTAGGAGACATGTAAAGCTCCTACTATACCACTGGTGTCATATGCACAATATCATATGAAAACACAATACACAGATATACTAAAAATAAAGGTACTTTATCTTTATGACAATATGCCAAAAGTATCTCAGTGAGTACCCTCAGTATGAGGATGAGAAATATACACAAGATATATGTACACAAACCAAAATTATGCAAGTAATAGCAAAAGGAAGTAATGCAAGCAATGTAAAGTTACAGTAGATTGCAATAGGAGCACATAGGTATAGGGGCAACACAAACCATATACTCCAAAAGTGGAAGTGGGGGCGTGGCCAAAGCGCTGATCATGGCACACGTCTAATTCCTGAGCTCTGGAGAGGCCGGCGGCAAAAATCCTGTAGAGCGCGCCAGCCCGGGCTGTTCCTCAACGGAGCACGGGCATCAGATTGCTGATGGGTTGCCGGCGCGACCGATCCTCTGCCGTGGGACCGAGGTGAGCAAGAAACGGAGGCGGGCCGCCCGACACGAGAGGAGGCGTGCGGCCCATCCTCTGTTGGGAAACCGCGGCCTTGCGTGTAGCAGGAGCGGAGCGGGCGGCCCGCGTGTGGCGGCGGCGGCGCCTGGGCCCAACAGCCGGGGTAATGACCCCCGGGGTACCTGGCGAGGGCGGGAGGCCGCAGAGGGGCCCCGCCCCAAAGAACAAAGCCTAACTGGAGGCAGGGAAGCGGACACGGCCCTAATCCTCCAGGCTCGACTGGAGCGAGACAAACCGGGCCCGGTCGGGGCTCTGGAGAACAGAATTGGACTCGTGGCCCCCTGGGTCTCGCGGGGGCTACATAAGAGGTCCCCTGAGGAGGGGCTGGGGCCCCATAGGCTTCACTCTGAAAGGAGCCCGCACAACAAAGTAAGAGAGAACGACCGCCCAAATTGAGAAACTAAGAAAGCGTCTGAACGCCCGGCAACACCATCGACCCCTGAATGGGGCCACTGAGCATGAACTAAGAAAAGACTGCAGCAACGGACGAAGCGCTGGGGAGTGGACGAATGCCCCGCATAGGGAGACAGCCGAACAGAGGCCGAGGCGTACGCCCGATCCTGCTCGCAGAGGAAAGACCTGGTAAGAGGAATGAGCGAGGAACCCATCGTCGAAGTGGGTGGCAACCGACAACTGTAGACTAACGCGGAGCCCACTGTCGTCGCGGCTGGATGCTGGAGTCAGCTGGCGGGGCGCTTGGAGCCCGGTCCAGGGCTGTCCGTGAGCAGAAGCTAAACCTTTGGAGACCAAAGCGGGGGACAGACCAAAAGCAGAACATACGAAGAAGCCCGGACCGCTTGCCGTGTCCACCGGGGTACACCCCCTACTGGTCTGATGCCCCCCAAGGGCCACCACAAGAACAGAGCCATGGACCACGTGGCGCCTGCTGGGGGCGAGGAGGCGGACACACAGAGTCAGTCACAAACCAAAGTACAAGACACCCTAGACAAGATACTGGGAGCAATAGAGGACACAAAGTCGACATTGCAGCGCAACATCAACCAAGTGGCAGTTGAGGTGGGGCTCCTAAGGGCGGAACACCACAAGCTGGTGGACAGAGTCAAAGCAACGGAAGCCTCATTGGCAGACATCGCCCCAAGACAGAAAGACACGACGGCGGAGGTAGCTTCCCTGGCTGGCAGAGTGACAAGACTCGAACAGCGGGCTGAAGATGCAGAGGGAAGAAACAGGAGGAACAATGTGCGAGTGGTGGGCCTTCCGGAGGGTTCGGAGGGGACGAACATGGTGAAATTCCTGGAGAAGTGGCTCAGCACGGTGGTCGCACCTGGATGCCTGACCCCTTTCTACACGCTGGAACAAGCGCACCGTGTGCCGGCGAGGCCCCTTGCCCCTGGCAGACCGCCCGTGCAGTAATCGCTAACCTCCTACACTACAGAGACAGGGGCATCCTTCTACAGAAAGCCAGAGAGATGGGCCCGTTCAGAGTGGCAAATGGAGAAGTGACACTGTTCCCAGACTTTACACTAGACGTCCAAAACAAACAAGCCTCATTCTTAGCGGTTAAAAGAGCCTTGCGAGACGAAGGGATCCAGTACTCATTGCTATTCCCAGCAAGACTAAGAGTGATCGTGGATGGGAAATCCTCATTTTTCCAATCCCCAGAGGAGGCATGGGAGTGGCTCGAAAGGCATGGGTCCCACACGGAGCAACCCCCGTGTGAGAGAAAGCCAGTGCGGGAAGGACTCGTCGAGCCCAGAGGGGGAAGAGACCCAGGGATCGCCCACAGCTGGCGCCAACGCAAACGCAAAGAGAAACGGGCAGGAAGGCAGCCCTCGAGGCGGAGGCCCGAGTGGGTGGAGAGGCATCCCCCCAAGATGGCTCTGAGGTAGAGTCTGACGATACAATGGTGTCCTCCGCCGGAGATTCAGGGAGCTTGGCTCGTGCTCTGAGGGTGGCACCTCAAACGGCTGACGAACTCAGATAATCCAGAACAGTAACAGCACCTGGAGACTTGGCACACTGTGAGTAAACATGTGGCCCCTCCGGACCTGGCCACCCCCCTAGACTTGACTTTCGCCTGCAGATTTGGCTGGCGAATAAGGCAGTTATGTTTTTGAACAAGTTGCACTGTTGCATGGTTTGCTGGGCCACCTACAGTTCCGGAGGCGCCCTGGGGATGGGGAGTTGGGGTTTACAGATACGAGTTCAGTCGGCAGGGTGGGTGGAGACGTCCGTACATTATAGGGGTGCGAACATGCAGGGGACTCGATCGGTGCCCTGGGTGCACCAGGCCCACTCTTACTAGGCTGCAGGATTAAAATGACAGACTACAATTTCATAACCTGGAATGTCAGGGGGATTGGCACTCCGGCCAAAAGACATAGAATTCTGTCCTTCCTAAAAAGAAGGAAAGTGCAGATAGCAATGCTACAGGAGACCCACCTGGCACCGGGGGAGGGTGAGAAATTAAGACGTAGGTGGAGGGGGCAGGTGTTTGCCACAGAATGTTCAGCCTATGCAAGAGGCGTACTAATTTGGATTAGAGCAGGTGTCCCCCTAACGATTGACTCTTCCAACATAGACAAAGAAGGTAGGTTTGTGATATTGGAGGGGAAACTGCATGGGACCCCATTGGTGTTAAGTTGCATCTATGCCCCTAATCACCAGATCTCATTTATGACAGGACTATCAAGACACCTTACCCGACAACGCACTGGGGAAGTACTACTAGGAGGGGACTTCAATGCAGTATTGGACATAGATATGGACAGATCCACCCCGCCGCTACAAGGGGCGACGTCAATTAAGATAGCTCAAAGGCTGGTGGAGTGGATGGGCACCTGGGGTTTAGTGGATGTCTGGCGGACGCGACACCCGGACATTAGGGACTACTCATTTTACTCGGGCCTCCACCGGGTGCACACCAGAATTGATAGGGTGGTCTGCACCGCGGGACAGGCTCGTGGCGTGATCCACTCTGAGTACCTGGCCCGCACAATATCGGATCATAACCCACTACTGTTAACACTGAGGGTACCACAGGACAGACCCCCTATACCTTCTTGGAAGTTGGCCCCTGCGGCGCTAGAGGATCAGGTGTACAGGGAGGCACTGCGTTGACACTTGACAGAACACATTGAGACTAACAAGGGATCCACCTCTTCTAGGGCCGTGGAATGGGAGACGCTTAAGGTGGTGACAAGGGGTTTCTGTCTTGGGCAGTCGGCAGGAGTGAGGCATACACTAGAGAGGGAGCTAACTACCCTAGAGAAGATCATACACGAAGGGGAATGAGACAAGGCCCAGCAACACAAGGTGATGAACAATATGACCGCGCCTGCAGAGAACACTCCCAAACTGAGGAACGGCTCAGATGCCATGACATGCAAAGATACCTAGCGTCCCTACAATCAGAGGAGGGCAGATCGGGGAAGCTATTAGCATGGCTAGTGTGCCCGAGTGGAGATAGCGAGCCCATCACAAATGTGTTATACAGAGGGGGGAACCGCAGACTTAACCCAGGCCCTAATAATGACGCATTTAGAGATTATTATATGTACCTGTATAGAAGACCTAGCGACCTGGAGACAGGGACTCTAGGTGATTTCCTAATGCAGATCCCCTTAGCGGTACTAGACCCGGTGGACAGAGACAACCTTGGGGGGCCGGTGACTATAGAAGAAATAGATGAGGCAATAACACAACTGGCCTCTGGGAAGACCCCTGGTACGGACGGGCTCCCTATGGATTTCTACAAAAAATATAGAACCCTACTGGTTCCTGAGTTGGCGGGCATGTACGCAGAGGCGTGGAATAGTGGAGAACTGCCTAACACGCTGCATGAGGCGCTAGTGGTGCCACTCCCCAAGACCAACAATAGGGAAGCATTGGTGGCCGACTACCGCCCGTTATCGATGCTAAACAGTGACTTTAAGATCCTTAGCAAGATTATGGCCAACCGGCTGCTCCCCCTCATGACCACATTGATACATGCTGACCAGAATGGTTTTATCTCTGGACGCAGCACCTCCCTGAACCTTAGGCGGCTTTTCTCTATCCTGTACATGTCCGACGAGTTGAAACCACCTGCTGGGGTTTTACTGGTGGTGGATTTCGAGAAAGCTTTCGACTCGATTAGGTGGGATTATCTCAGGGCAGCGACGTTAAAAATGGGCCTTCGGGAGAAATGGGTTAAATGGGTGGACCTGCTGTATTTGTCTCCAATGGCTAGAGTGAGGACGGGCGGGACAATCTTGGGCACGTACCCAGTGTTCCGTGGAACCCGACAGGGGTGCCCTCTGTCCCCGCTGCTGTTAGCTTTAGCGATCGAACCTCTGGCGGCCCAGCTGCGGGGGTAGGGGGTGGGCAAGGGGATTGAATGGGGCTTGGACGAGCATATTGTCTCCCTGTATGCGGACGATATCCTGATCTACCTCAGGGATGGAGCTAGCGGTCTTCCCTGGGCCCTGGGGGTGTTAGAGGAATTTGGGGAGGTGTCGGGGCTATGCCTTAACCGCGGCAAGACATACGTGTTCCCCATGATGCAGGGTTCCGTGCGCCCGGGGGAGTGACCTTCAAGTACCTGGGCATTCAAATATTCCATGAGATGAGCGACCTCAGAGATGGTAACCTTTGTAAGGTACTTAGATCCTTGCGGTCCTCGGTTGGGTTTTGGCGTTCACTAAAACTTTCAATAATGGCCAGAGTGGCACTGGCCAAAATGATTATGCTTCCCCGACTCCTCTATTACTTTGCCAACTTGCCATTGCTGATCCCTCCGACATGGTTTCGCAACCTGAATACATTGCTCAGGGAACTAGTGTGGGACGACGGACGCAGACGAACGGCTTTGACGACCATTTGTAGACCATCCCGTATGGGCGGCCTGGGAGCTCCTGACTTTGAGGCATACTACGTGGCAGCCCAGCTACAGTGGGTGGCCGGCTGGCAAGTGAGCAAAGGACACCTTGACCTATGTACTGCACAGGGAGTAATAGGTACGGCAAGGATTGCGGCACATATGTCAGGCAGGAAGATAGCCCTTCGTGAGAACAGCATGATGGTAAAGATCGCGTTGGCATGCTGGAAGAAGTGTACGAAAAGAGTAGGAGTAGGCCCGCCATATTCTCCAGCTCTGCAGCTGGCGGCGCTGGTGGTGGGGCCCGGGGGGAAGGACTCGGAAGAACTGGGGTTGGGCCCATGGACTGGTGCGGGGATTGAGACAGTGGGAGGACTCTTCGAGGAGGGGGTGCTGAAGGGATTCGCTGACTTACTGTTGGAGGGGGTCCCCCGGGTCAGTTTTTGCTCTTCGGTAGGCTAATACACACTCTGAAACACCATTGGGATACGATAAACGCGGAGCCCACTAAGCACGGGGTGCTGCATCTACTACTGACATCAGGGGCGGAGCCCCATGCAGTCGCCAGGATATACCGGGCCCAGGTGGAGGCCATGCTGGATCCTTTTCGGTCCTTGAGAGAAAGGTGGGGGAACACGATAGGGAGGGAATTATCTGACTCAGAATGGAACAAAGCACTGGCTTACCCACGGGTGGTCTCGTGTAACACACAGTTAAGGTACATTCAGTACAACTACCTCCATAGGACATACCTGATGCCACATCGACTGTTCCGCATATACGGGGGGACCCCGAGGACATGCCTGAGGTGTCGGGGGGGAGATGCTGACTTTGATCATATGGTGTGGGGGTGCCCAGAACTTCAATCGGGTTTGAGAGAGACGACGACTATCTTAGCTCAGTTACTAGGGATAGAATTGTTGCCCACACCTGATCTGTGCTTACTGGGTCTTAGGGCAGCTGCGCTGCAAGTGAGGGTTAGAGGGAGATTCCTTGATCTCGCCCAGGCCCTTTATAAACGATTAATCGCGAAGGGCTGGAAGGCCCCAGGCCGCCCCTCACAGACTGACTGGAGAGGTGATGTTTTGAAATGGTCTAGGGCTGAACTGCAGGTTCTGAGGGCAGAAGAAGCTAGGGGAATCCGACAGGTCCCTATTGCCCCAGAATGGGAAGACCTGGTCTCGCACTGGGATGGTCTATGTAAGAAGGCAGCAGCCCCCGAGGTTGAAATAAGGGATGAGTAGCACACTCCAGGAAGCTGACCCAATGGGGAAGGTTCCCAAATAGGGGCCTGAAGACGAACATTTCTACAATAAAAATGCGCTGACTGAGGTAGTACAGAAATACACGACTAGCAACCTTATACATCACCAATAGAGGGGAGAGATGAAGGAGGTGGATGACTGCCTCTCTGTGCACTGGTGCGCCCGGGGCTTGGCCCTCCTTCTCATGTTCCTATGCTTCCGTGCCTTCTTACAACATCGGACACAAGTCCCACCCACACAAAGCTGCTACGTTGACCACCTGTTCAGTGGCCAATTTACTTTTATTTAATTTTTTTTCCTCTCAACTCAGTTTTGTTTTCCTCTTTACTTTTTTACTCTCTCTCCTTTCTGATGGTGTCTCACTCAGGCTATGGATCAGAACGGAACTAAGTTAATTACTGACTCGCGTGATCCAAAAAGATAATGCAGAACGGCGAGTAGCGTAACACAGAATGTAAATATGATAAATCCGCTAGAGTCAGGGATTAACGAAAGCATGAAGGAAGCCTACAATGCCCAGGAATTGAGTAACAAATTACGAGTAGTACGTATTATAAATGCGAATTGTTTGAGAGATATGTACAATGAATATGAAATGTTGCAATGAGAGAGTAAACAGATATAAGATAACAAATGTTAATAAAATATATTTACAAAAAAAAGAAAATACTTCAAAAGTGGAATGCGAACCACGAATGGACCCCAAACCTATGTGAGCTTGTAGAGGGTCGCTGGGACTGTAAGAAAACAGTGAGGGTTAGAAAAATAGTTCACCCCAAGACCCTGTAAGGTAGGTGTAAAATGAACCTACAACCCCCAGAGAGCACAGATGTTGTGATAGGGGAATTCTGCAAGGAAGACCAACACCATCAATGCAACAACAGTGGATTTCTGGACCTGAGTACCTGTAAGACAAGGGGACCAAGGCCAAGAGTCACGACAGTGTAGAGAGTGGGCAGGAGCCCAGGAAATGCCAGCTGAGGGTGCAAGGAAGCTGCCACCGGATGGAAGAAGCTTGGTGTTTTGCAAGAACGAAGAGGAGTAGGAACTTCCCCTTTGGAGGATGGATGTCCCATGTCAAGACGAAGCTTGCAGAGGTATTCCCACGCAGAAAGACTGCAAACAAGCCTTACTAGCTGCAAGGGTCGCAGGTAGGGTTTTTGGATGCTGCTGTGGCCCAGGAGGGACCAGGATGTCGCCACTTGGATGAGGAGACAAAGGGCTTACCCAGCAAGTCAGGGAGCCCTTAAAGAAACAGGCAGCACCCGCAGAAGTACCTGAGCAGGCACTTGGAAGAAGAGTGAACCGGAGTCCACGCAAAGTCACATAAGGGAGTCCCACGACGCTAGAGGACAACTCAGAAGGTTGTGCACTGCAGGTTAGAGTGTTAGGGACCCAGGCTTGGCTATGCACGAAGGAAATCCTGGAAGAGTGCACCGGAGCCGGAACAGCTGCAAATCACGCGGTTCACAGCAATGCAGTCTAGTGTGGGGAGGCAAGGACTTACCTCCACCAAACTCGGACTGAAGAGTCACTGGACTGTGGGAGTCACTTGGACAGAGTAGCTGAGTTCCAGCAACCACGCTCGTCGTGCTGAAAGGGGACCCAGAGGACCGGTGATGCAGTCTTTTGGTGCCTGCGGTTGCAGGGGGAAGATTCCGTCGACCCACGGGAGATTTCTTCAGAGCTCCTGGTGCAGAGAGGAGGCAGGCTACCCCCAGAGCATGCACCACCTGGAAACAGTCGAGAAAGCTGGCAGGATGAAGCGATACAAGGTTGCTAGTAGTCGTCTTGCTACTTTGTTGCGGTTTTGCAGGCGTCCTGAGCAGTCAGCGGTCGATCCTTTGGTAGAAGGTGAAGAAGGAGATGCAGAGTAACTCTGGTGAGCTCTTGCATTCGTTATCTGAAGAATTCCCCAAAGCAGAGACCCTAAATAGCCAGAAAAGGAGGTTTTGCTACCTGGGAAGGAGGATTGGCTACTAAGAGAGGTAAAAGCCTATCAGAAGGAGTCTCTGACGTCACCTGCTGGCACTGGCCACTCAGAGCAGTCCAGTGTGCCAGCAACACCTCTGTTTCCAAGATGGCGGAGGTCTGGGGCACACTGGAGGATCTATGGGCACCTCCCCTGGGAGGTGCAGGTCAGGGGAGTGGTCACTCCCGTTTCCTTTGTCCAGTTTCGCGTCAGAGCAGGGCTGGGGAATCCCTAAACCGGTGTAGACTGGCTTATGCAGAGATGGGCAGCATCAGTGCCCATCAAAGCATTTCCAGAGGCTGGGGGAGGCTACTCCTCCCCCAGCCATCACACCAATTTCCAAAGGAAGAGGGTGTTACACCCTCTCTCAGAGGAAATCCTTTGTTCTGCCTTCCTGGGCCAGGGCTGCCTGGACCCTAGGAGGGCAGAAACCTGTCTGAGGGGTTGGCAGCAGCAGCAGCTGCAGTGGAGACCCCGGAAAGGCAGTTTGGCAGTACCCGGGTTCTGTGCTAGAGACCCGGGGATCATGGAATTGTCTCCCCAATGCCAGAATGGCATTGGGGTGACAATTCCATGATCTTAGACATGTTACATGGCCATGTTCGGAGTTACCATTGTGACGCTATACATAGGTAGTGACCTATGTATAGTGCACGCGTGTAATGGTGTCCCCGCACTCACAAAGTCTGGGGAATTTGCCCTAAACGATGTGGGGGCACCTTGGCTAGTGCCAGGGTGCCCTCACACTAAGTAACTTTGCACCCAACCTTCACCAGGTGAAGGTTAGACATATAGGTGACTTATAAGTTACTTAAGTGCAGTGGTAAATGGCTGTGAAATAACGTGGACGTTATTTCACTCAGGCTGCACTGGCAGGCCTGTTTAAGGATTGTCAGATCTCCCTATGGGTGGCAAAAGAAATGCTGCAGCCCATAGGGATCTCCTGGAACCCCAATACCCTGGGTACCTCAGTACCATATACTAGGGAATTATATGGGTGTACCAGTATGCCAATGTGAATTGGTGAAATTGGTCACTAGCCTGTTAGTGACAATTTGGAAAGCAGAGAGAGCATAACCACTGAGGTTCTGGTTAGCAGAGCCTCAGTGAGACAGTTAGTCATCACACAGGGAACACATACAGGGCACATACTTATGAGCACTGGGGCCCTGCCTGGCAGGGTCCCAGTGACACATAGACTAAAACAACATATATACAGTGAAATATGGGGGTAACATGCCAGGCAAGATGGTACTTTCCTACATACCCTAACTAGACATCACAAGTGCTGCATTCACCTGGCTTCTGTGTATGACCATGCATCATTCATTGTTCCCCATTGCCTGCATGTGGCTTGTGTTAGTAAGCCCCTGCTCTCTATTCAAGTGGGCGATGACAGTATATATCTGAAGATGAACCTTAAAAAGCCCCTCCTGTGTAAAGTTCTATCTCTAAAAATATGTGGTGGGAAAGAAAACCATGGGTCTATAATTATGTGTGTGCATCACCATGAGGGCTCACTGAGGCAGGTATAGGTTAGATAGGTCCTCCTGCTGCAACTGGCCTATGCTAGGACCGAGGGGAAGTAGGGAAAAAGGTTGGTGGGCATTTGGGATCTCATGACTCGGTGAGGTAGGGATGCGTAGGCCAAGCCCACTGGCCTCCCACCTTGTTGCACTCTGCGAGTCTAACATCCTGCGTATGGACTTTTCACACAGAGTCTTCTGTGTATGTGTAAAATATGCTTCTGAACTGGCTGATGTGTTTTTACTCTCAATTTTAGGTCTTGTCTACACAGCACATATGCTGTTCCACAAGACATATTGCTTACAATTCAGTGAGTTTGCAACCTGCACAGAGCATACCTTTTGTTGTTTTTGTTGTCACTCTCATTTGCAGTCTTTCTCCTGCTTAGCTCCTGTAGGCTTCCTTTCCTCTCTTGTGGTAGCTCCTCCCAGGCGCAAGGACCAAGTACATGTGTTCTTCACCATCTTTGTTCTTACTCATCTTTTACCGACACACTATGGGGGTCATTCTGACCCGGCCGGGAACCGCCAAATGGCCGCTCCGCGGTCAGAAGACCGCGGAGGCCATTCTGACTTTCCCGCTGGGCCGGCGGGGGCCCGCCAAGGGAGCGCCCGCCGGCCCAGCGGGAAAGGCCCTGCAACATAGAAGCCGGCTCCGAATGGAGCCGGCGGTGTTGCAGGGGTGCGACGGGTGCAGTTGCACCCGTCGTGATTTTCACTGTCTGCTATGCAGACAGTGAAAATCATGCTGGGGCCCTGTTAGGGGGCCCCTGCACTGCCCATGCCAGTGGCCCCACGACACCTGTTCCCGCCATCCTGTTTCTGGCGGTGAAAACCGCCAGAAACAGGCTGGCGGGAACCATGGAGGATTCTCCCAGCCGGGGGTAATCCGGCTGGAAACCGCTGGACCCGGCTGGGCGACCGCGGCTTTACAGCCGCGGTCGGAATGCCAAATGAAGCACCGCCAGCCTGTTGGCGGTGCTTCCGGCGACAACCACCCTGGCGGTCATAGACCGCCAGGGTTGGAATGAGGGCCTATTTTCTTTATTTTATAAGAGTTTTGATATTATTCTTGGATGTGCTTTCCCACTTTTTACACAGGCGCACAGCTTCTTATTTATGTTGCTTTCACCGTATCTGCTGCCTCTATTAACTCTTTAGTTAGTTACACCCACACCTGTACTACTCTACACCAAGCTACTCTATGCTACTCCTTTCTATGCCACTCCACTCTCCTACTCTACACCACTTCACTATACAACCAGTCTACTATATGCCAATCCACTCTACACCACTTCACTCTCCTACTCTACACCACTTCACTCTATACCAGTCTATTATATGCCAATCCACTCTACACCACACCACTCCACTCTCCTACTCTACACCACTTCACTCTACATCAGTCTACTCTATGCCAATCCACTCTACACCACTCCACTCTATGCTACTCTGCTCTACACACCATTATTCCACTCTATGTCAAAGTACTCTATGCCACTCTACTCTATACTCTCTATGCCACTGAACTCTACGACGTTCCACTCTACGCCACTCCATTGTATGCCACACTAGGCCAGTCCAGTCTATGCCACTTTACTGCGTCACTCTGCTCTACTCCACTTCACTCTACTATATGCCCCTCTAATCAATCACTGCATTTTATGCAACTCTAATGTACATCATTTTGCTCTACTCCACTCTACGCCACTCCACTGTATTCCACCCTACACCACTCTATTCTATGCCGCTCCACTCCAGTCCATCTACGCTACACCCTGCTATTCTACCCCAATCCACTCTACTCCACTGTCCTCTATGCCATTCCATTCTACATCACACCAATATCTTTTAGCCATTGTGAACAGCAGCCATGCTGATCTACAGCATGGCTAAAAGACATTGGCAATGGGTATGGGCAACACGGACAACGGAAGGGAATGTGGGGCACAACAGTACAATAAAAAAAGCATTATAATACAGCCAGCGCTGGCCTCGTCATAGCACTGTTTTTGCTGTGGGGTGGGGTTCAGAGGAGTTAAAAGCAACAAGGACAAAAAGGGGCAATCAGGATTAAAAGCAGCGTGAACAAGGGAGGGTGTGGGGGTAAAAGAAACACAGCAAGGGAGGAAAGGGGGTAAAAATCAATATGAACAAAGGGGAAGTTAAATCCAGCATGGCCAAGGGAGAGGTGGGATTAAAAGCAACATCGACAAGGAAGGGGAGGGTGGTTAAAAGCAACACAGACAAGGGAGGGGTGCAGGGTTAAAAGCACTATGGACAAGTGGGGTTAAAAGCAACATGGAGAATGGGGTGGGAGGGAAGAAGCAACACGACACAAAGAATAAAGAAAAATAAAATTGTACTCCAATTATAGCGCGAGGTGTGGAAAGACACTAATCTAGATGAAGCCATCAGTACCTGGTCTGTGCTTCCCACAAAAGAAAAGGAAGTGAAGCTGGTATGTGCTGGCCAATTAGGAGGCAGCAAATAAGAGTGACAATGCAGCCAATGAATGGTAAGCATGGGGTGGGCTCCAATCCCAAGGTGCATACAATATCTCTCACAAACGAGAGCACATGCAGCACATGTACTGTCGCTAGAGAAATGACTCCATCCAATCATTTTCCCTCAGCGCCGTCCCCTTGTACTTCTATAATGCATTTCTGTAGTTGTATGTAGGGCACACACCACTCTAATGGTGAAAGCAATCACCAGCTGAAAGCAACCTAGCAACACCCTAGCAGTTACAAGGGGCTTCTGGCAACATTTTTATCAGCCTATGATAGTTATTTAAGAGGATAGAGAGGGTGTGGGCAGAATTAGTCTGCACCTAGAAGACATCAAAGAGGCCGCCTATTACCCGACGTCTATCTAGGCGCTTTCATGCCAATCTGGTTCGTTTTTAGTTGGCATCATGTAGTCTTTTGGATATAGGAACATGTCAGGAAGCTTTAGTCTGCCACCATGTATCATGTAAATGAATGTGTTTAAAAGTATCTCAGAGGTATTTTAAATGACTTGGCCTATGACACCAGAGGTGTCAAAAGTGGGGATATTTTTTATAGAATACCTTCATTAATCTTGAAACCTGATTTACGTGCGGCATTAAAGGTGATTGTCACTCACAATGTCTTGATTTTCACTTGGGCTATTGATTTCAGAGGGCTGTCACCAAATGATTGATGATTTAATGTGGCCCTTCCAGAATACTGTGGCACAAATATCAAGTACCAGAATATCATGAATGCAAGTAGGTAGGAGGAGGAGGATTACTGCCCTTCACTCCATATACACATAATTGTACGATTTGCATCCTCACGGAATGTAATGTGGAGTTAAGCGCAGTAAATCTATATTCACCTGGGTTTACTTACCTTCTTGATATTCTAATAGTCTGTATTTTTGGCAGGATGCCTCAGCAGGGTAACACGTATGTCCTTTATACTCTGCATAAAGCTGATTTCACTGGATCTCCAGGGTACACACCCATGGGCAGGAGCTAAGCTAGTGAGACTGGCCATGAATTAAGGCGCTTTTTGCCTATTCATAATTCAGTCATTTTCTCTGAACCTGGCCTGATTGTGACAGGATAGGCATCCAGGCAGTTCAAGATGATGATTGTAAGCTTCTTTCTCTGTCCCTTCTCTCTTCTCCAGTCTGTCTTTCCTGAGTGTCTTTGATGTGCATCTGATGTTTTGCAGGTTTAATCCATTTCAAAACATGATCTCGGCTAGTGAAGGGGTCGCCTTTGATGAACACTATTTATAATTACAGGTACCGCTTTTGGGAGCTTCCAGGAGCTTGAGAGGGTAGTGGGGTACAACCCCGTGGTCAACCCTTTGCTTCTCTTTGGCCCAGCGGGAGAGGGTGGAACATGGGTCCCTTACAGATTGTGTAGGTTCTGCAGGGGTTGCCAGCCTTGAGTGCCCACCTCCTCCTTCCTCTTGGGGTGTAGGTTTCCTTAGCACAAGGGAGTATCCCTGTCTTTTAAAAAAAGGTGTATGAACTGTGCTCGTGTTAACAAGTGCCATGTGGTTACTGGGCTTTCCCTTCCTGCCCCACTCCCCTTTTTCCTTTTGTTTTGTGTGCATGCAAACAACACCCCCCGCCCCTGAGACTACGCTAGTGCTGTGCGGCTGCCTGTGTGTGTCATTGTTACCACAGTTATCCCTCACATACATCACAACACCCCCTGCCCCGAGACTACGCTAGTGCTGTGCGGCTGCCTGTCTGTGTCATTCTTACCACAGTTATCCCTCACATACATCACAACACCCCCTGCCCCGAGACTACGCTAGTGCTGTGCGGCTGCCTGTGTGTGTCATTCTTACCACAGTTATCCCTCACATACATCACACTGCCAGCAACTGAGCCCACCTCAGTGTTCATCACACATGAAAACACTTCCCACAAAGCTCCAAAAGAAAAACAGTGCCATTCCAGCACACATCCTACACGGTGTAGTTTACTATCCATCTGGGTAAGTGATTCAGAGCCCCCCATCGGTGGTAAACCCTCTAGACGTGCTAGAGTACATCATTCCAGCCACACACAAACACCAACAAAGCAACAGACACTGAAAGAAGGATTCCTCCAGCCGATGAAGAGGCTTCCAGATCCTGCAAAAGGCCGCCAGACTGACCATGAGCTAAGGTTGTCAGAACAGCGGTGACTGACCATTAGCTAAGGATGAGCTAAGGATGTCAGAACAGCGGTGACTGACACTAAGCTAAGGATGTCAGAACAGCGGTGACTGACCATTAGCTAAGGATGAGCTAAGGACTTCAGAACAGCGGTGACTGACACTAAGCTAAGGATGTCAGAACAGCGGTGACTGAACATGAGCTAAGGATGAGCTAAGGATGTCAGAACAGCAGTTTCTGACCATGAACTAAGGATGGCAGAACAGCGGTGACTGACACTGTTAGTATGTAAATCACATAATTTAATCACTACTCTGCAAAAGCACTGACTAGAAGGATATTGGGCGGGGCACGCCAAGGCATAGTGCACCCCCAGGACAGATGCGAGCCGGACTGGACCGATCCAGGGTGGCGGCCCAACAGTGGGCGCTGTGCAATTTTTTTATTTTGCACCCATCTCACGGGGTGAACCTATTAGTGGATGAGGGCACGGTGGGGGCTCCTGGGGTGGTCAGCAGGGGCAGCCAGGCAGAGTTAAAAGGTACTGCAAGTCCCGAACATCGTCACCTGGTTTCTTGACCTGGCTGCCCCTGACGACCGTCGACGTGCCCACCTCCAGCAGGACTTCGAGGGATTTTGTCCCACCAACCCTTCCCCAGTGGATAGCACAGCCTGAGCACCTTGGGAGGTGTGGGGGGGAGAGGAAGTCATGTTTGGGCACAAAGCAGGTGGACAACCTTGGCATCAAGAATACTAGTGCAGGCGAATTCAAGACTGAATCAGAAGCCTTTTGGCTCACACCAGGGTGGAGGTGCTGTGGGCTGTAGAAAAAGGGGCTCGGGACAACTGATACCGTGAATGTCCATAGACCCCCCCCCCCCTCACGGTACTCCATTACCTGGCCTTGGGAATTTGGGGGGATGCAATCTGCTCCAGGGGACAAAGGTATGGCCCGGTTGCCCAGGACCATCCCCATCAGGTGCTGGGGGGATCCCTTCTTAGGGTTGGCTCTGGCATGGTTTGTTTTGGGGGACAGTTTCATGTTGGCCTATGCCCCCTCTATCTTGAGGGGGCAGGTGAGTTTCTCCTTGTGAAGTGTAACTTGTTTGGGGTGAACATGGCCCTCAGTCTACAGTCAGTGCCACAGGTGCCTGGAGGGTGGTCAACCATGACTCCTTTAAGAATTGAAATTTTGTACGAGATTTGCCACATCAAATTTGAGATGCATATTGTAAATAAGTATTGTAAATAAGGATGCAAAAAGAAAAAATACTGAAAAGAAATATGATAATGTTCTTACTATGTGGCGCGTATGTGGTTGTAAATAAAGGCCTGAGAACTGTAATATTCTCTAAAAAGCAGGAAGGTTTCCCAGTCTGCGTCGGCCCCCTGAAGGGCGGGGGGAAGGGATGTCATAAAATAAGTACAATCCTTCAGGAGGAAGAGATGTCAGTGGGAACCAGTGGGAATTAGTTTGTTGGTCTAGGTACGGTCCCCCACCTGTTATCATACACCTTCAGCAGGTGAAGGAACAACAAAGGAATGCGCGGTGCGAGAAGTGGGAAGAGTAAGATGTGAACCGAGGCCAATCCCCATTCCACGGTTAGCGCCTACGAAACTAGCTCATGCTTCTAGCCGCTGCTCTGGAAAACACCTAGTAGTGAAATTATCCTATGACCGCTCAAAACTATCTGTATTTGAAAGAAGCTTTGCAGCCCCTTAGTTGAAGACTTCTTAATGGATCTAATTTCTAAACCAGAAAGAATCTAAAATGCAATTAGAGCTCCTTTTCTGGCCGCATGCGGATGTCTCCCTAATTAACCCTTTCCAGCCTGCGGCTCGGTGGGGAGTGGGAAACAAACCTGACTCTTGCCGGTAGCATGCGGCAAGAAGGCGCACCCCACGGTGACAGCACATTCCCCGGCAGTGACAGATGAGCCCCAGTTCTCCCCCCTCCCCCCTCAGTAGCATGAATAAAAGGCCTGTGGAGCTGGGCCCAGGCAAGGCGCCCCCTCCCCCAGCGGATGCTCTGCTTATCACACCTGGCATCAGATTAACTCTTCCATAAGGCGCTCCCATGTCCTTTTATGACACTCAACAGCACGTAAGCGCTATTCTCTTTTGTCTGTGAAAGCGCCTTATCAGACAATTGCAGTGTTGTAAACTTTTAGGTGAAACGTCGCCTGATTAAGGATAATTTCCTTTGCCCCAGTGTGCCAGAAAGACATCATTTCATGAGTGCCGGGTTAAAGTAAAGTACAGCTGAAGCAAGATGAACAAGCATTGGCAAAGCCAATAGGTCTCACCTTTTCAACCTACTGCCTTTGGCAATTGCTTTGGCGGGACCATACAGCGTTGGGACACACACTGGGCAGCATCTTTGCAATAAAAAATAAAACTTTGAAAATGGCAATAGCTCTCACATGGGCGAGAACTATTAGCTTTGCCAATGCTTGTAAATTGAAAGCCTGGTCCTTGTAGTATTGACTTCGAAGGTTAAAATACTTGCCAGACCTGCCGCATTCAATGCCATGTCCTATAGGCTGAAGGCAGATTTCAGCAACAGATGCATTCACCCACTGAGTTATCCCACAGTCACACTACCTGTAGAGTATGAAGAAAGGTGTGCCTCTGCTCAGTTCTGTGCCCTCCAGGGATCCAAGGGTGACTCTTCCACTAAAGAGAAATAAAAGCACGTGATGTGAGCATCACTGCTGCCAGCTGTTCTTTATTACCCATAATAAACAAACCCCTCTTTAGGTAGATGTAGGAAAGTACCATCTTGCCTGGCATGTTACCCCCATTTTTCACTGTATATATGTTCTTTTAGTTGTATGTGTCACTGGGACCCTGCCAGCCAGGGCCCCAGTGCTCATAAGTGTGCCTGAATGTGTTACCTGTGTTATGACTAACTGTCTCACTGAGGCTCTGCAATCCAGAACCTCAGTGGTTATGCTCTCTCATTTCTTTCCAAATTGTCACTAACAGGCTAGTGACCAATTTCACCAATTCACATTGGCATACTGGAACACCCTTACAATTCCCTAGTATATGGTACTAAGGTACCCAGGGTATTGGGGTTCCAGGAGATCCCTATGGGCTGCAGCATTTCTTTTGCCACCCATAGGGAGCTCTGACAATTCTTACACAGGCCTGCCACTGCAGCCTGAGTGAAATAATGCACACATTATTTCACAGCCATTTTCACTGCACTTAAGTAACTTATAAGTCACCTATATGTCTATCCTTTACCTGGTAAAGGTTAGGTGCAAAGTTACTTAGTGTGTGGGCACCCTGGCACTAGCCAAGGTGCCCCCACATTGTTCAGGGCAAATTCCCCGGACTTTGTGAGTGCGGGGACACCATTACACGCGTGCACTACACATAGGTCACTACCTATGTGTAGCTTCACAATGGTAACTCCGAATATGGCCATGTAACATGTCTATGATCATGGAATTGCCCCCTCTATGCCATCCTTGCATGGTTGGCACAATCCCATGATCCCACTGGTCTGTAGCACAGACCCTGGTACTGCCAAACTGCCTTTTCAGGGGTTTCACTGCAGCTGCTGCTGCTGCCAACCCCCCAGACAGGTTTCTGCCCTCCTGGGGTCCAGCCAGGCTTGGCCCAGGAAGGCAGAACAAAGGACTTCCTCAGAGAGAGGGTGTTACACCCTCTCCCTTTGGAAAATGGTGTGAAGGCAGGGGAGGAGTAGCCTCCCCCAGCCTCTGGAAATGCTTTCATGGGCACAGATGGTGCCCATTTCTGCATAAGCCAGTCTACACCGGTTCAGGGACCCCTCAGCCCTGCTCTGGCGCGAAACTGGACAAAGGAAAGGGGAGTGACCACTCCCGTGACCTGCACCTCCCCTGGGAGGTGCTCAGAGCTCCTCCAGTGTGCTCCAGACCTCTGCCATCTTGGAAACAGAGGTGCTGCTGGCACACTGGACTGCTCTGAGTGGCCAGGCCAGCAGGTGACGTCAGAGACTCCTTCTGATAGGCTCCTTCAGGTGTTGCTAGCCTATCCTCTCTCCTAAGTAGCCAAACCCTCTTTTCTGGCTATTTAGGGTCTCTGCCTTTGGGATTTCCTTAGATAACGAATGCAAGAGCTCATCAGAGTTCCTCTGCATCTCTCTCTTCACCTTCTGCCAAGGAATCGACTGCTGACCGCGCTGGAAGCCTGCAAAACTGCAACAAAGTAGCAAAGACGACTATTGCGACCTTGTAATGCTGATCCTGCCGCCTTCTCGACTGTTTTCCTGGTGGTGCATGCTGTGGGGGTAGTCTGCCTCCTCTCTGCACCAGAAGCTGCGAAGAAATCTCCCATGGGTCGACGGAATCGTCCCCCTGCAACCGCAGGCACCAAAGAACTGCATCACCGGTCCCTTGGGTCTCCTCTCAGCACGACGAGCGAAGTCCCTTGAATCCAGCAACTCTGTCCAAGTGACCCTCACAGTCCAGTGACTTTTCAGTCCAAGTTTGGTGGAGGTAAGTCCTTGCCTCCCCACTCCAGACTGCATTGCTGGGAACTGCGACTTTTGCAGCTACTCCGGCCTCTGTGCACTTACGGTGGAAGTCCTTTGTGCACAGCCAAGCCTGGGTCCACGGCACTCTAACCTGCATTGCACGACTTCCTAAGTTGTTCTCCGGCGACGTGGGACTCCTTTGTGCAACTTCGGGTGAGCACGTTTCACTCTTCTTCATAGTGCCTTTTCTGGCACTTCTGCGGGTGCTGCCTGATTCTGAGAGGGCTCCTTGTCTTGCACCACGCCCCCTCTGTCTCCAGACTCAATTGGCGACATCCTGGTCCCTCCTGGGCCACAGCAGCATCCAAAAACCCTAACCAAACGATTTGCAGCTAGCAAGGCTTGTTGGCGGTCTTTCGGCGGGAAAATACTTCTGCACGACTCTCCACGGCGTGGGGGATCTATCCTCCAAAGGGGAAGTCCCTAGCCCTTGTCGTTCCTGCAGAATCCTCAGCTTCTACTGTCCAGTAGCAGCTTCTTTGCATCCATAGCTGGCATTTCCTGGGCATCTGGCCATCTCCGACTTCCTTGTGACTTTTGGACTTGGTCCCCTTGTTCCACAGGTACCCTTGACTGGAAATCCATCGTTGTTGCATTGCTGGTTTGTGTCTTTCCTGCAGAATTCCCCTATCATGACTTCTATGTCCTTTGGGGAACTTTAGTGCACTTTGCACTCACTTTTCAGGGTCTTGGGGTGGGGTATTTTTCCAACCCTTACTATTTTCTAATAGTCCCAGCGACCCTCTACAAGGTCACATAGGTTTGGGGTCCATTCGTGGTTCGCATTCCACTTTTGGAGTATATGGTTTGTGTTGCCCCTATCCCTATGTGTCCCCATTGCATCCTATTGTAACTATACATTGTTTGCACTGTTTTCTAAGACTATACTGCATATTTTTGGTATTGTGTATATATATCTTGTGTATATTTGCTATCCTCATACTGAGGGTACTCACTGAGATACTTTGGCATATTGTCATAAAAATAAAAAGTACCTTCGTTTTTAGTATATCTGTGTATTGTGTTTTCTTATGATATTGTGCAAGTGACACTAGTGGTACTGTAGGAGCTTCACTCGTCTCCTAGTTCAGCCTAAGCTGCTCTGCTAAGCTACCATTATCTATCAGCTTAAGCTGCTAGACACCCTATACACTAATAAGGGATACCTGGGCCTGGTGCAAGGTGTAAGTACCCCTTGGTACTCACTACAAGCCAGTCCAGCCTCCTACAGTAGATGAATGCACTTTGGAGAAGCCAGCAAGCTTAGAAGTGCTTGGTTCCAGCCACCCTGCTGCTGCTACACACAAAAGAGGTGACTTCCCAATGTGTACAGCCAGGGCTGGCTTTAGCGCGGTGCGACCGGTGCAACAGCACCGGGCGCTGACCTGGATGAGGGGGCGCTGTGTTCAGCAAGACCTTAGGAAACCTGCGATTTAAAAGCAGCTGCTGTAAAGGTCCTTGTGCGTCCAGCCTTCAGGAAGCATTAAGATGTCAAGATAACTCTTGTGATTAATGTCCCTGCTAGAGAGAGAGATGGGAGTTTTGTCCAGCGGGAATTTTGAGTCACCATAAAGTAGCACAGATGGTTAATGTGCCCGCTGTAATGAACAGAACTGTATTTTATGTTGATAGCTGAGTCGATTAGTAAAAAAATGTATGTGAGAGGCGCTATGGAGAGATGACAGCACTTTTTCTGGCTGGTAGTGAGGGAATCCGAGGAGGTGGTCAAGGAGTGGGGGTTGCCAAAAAGGATTGCTGTACCGGGTGCCACCAGCACTAAAGTCGGCCCTGTGCACAGCCACAAGCCATTGCACATGTTGGATGTGGCACCTTCCAAGGAAAACCAGCAAACACCGCAATTAAATCATCACAGCCACAAGGCAGTCAAAGAACAGGGCACAGCCGCCCGGCACTTTCTTCGTACAACTTTATCAGGATTACTGAGGTTGAACAAAACATTTTGAGAGCAGAGCACCCTAACTTTTATTGTCCTGGCTGTATACCAGAACTAGTGAAAAGGACACTGACAAAATGTTAAGCATACACATGCCACTGGAATGCCCGAAATAGAAAGTATTGTGCCACATGTGGTGTTTGCACAAGGACCCACCACAAATGTTTGTGAAAAGACAAGACGGCGCGGCCACACCAGCTTTGCAGAGTATATTTAAATGACAACAGAAAGGGTGTCTTGAATAAACAAGCGTTGCCGCAGTAAAGGGAAGGAGCAGTACAGGGGGGCGGAAGAGGGGAGAAACAGAGGGAGGACACAAGCACTTGGGCTAGGCTCCATGGGAGGGGCCAGCAGACGGAGCCATCAGGAGCTGGCCAGATGCAAGTGTTGCGTAGGCTCTTATTATCCTAATGAGACTACTGGATTTTGAGCTGCAAGATTGTTCACAGGGTGGGGGACTAAGTCTGACCCACGGTGAAGGACCCTTGTCACTCTAAATCCGGGTTTTGCTCTGCCTAACTAGCAGTGCCTCATCTCTCCCAAAGGGAAGAGACAATTGGGCAGCCGAGCGCATGACATCTTAGCACTTCCCAGGGAAGTTGTGGTCACTCAGGTCACAACCGGCTCTCTCATACACAGTACGGTCTCACATAGAAATGACAAAGGCAGTTTAAGTTTTAAAGATTGGTTTAATAAAATGACTGCATTTTAGATAGCAAAGCGTGAGCTGCAATAACCAGAACTACACAACACAGTAGGATTAAAATAGTAACGATGAGAGTGAAGCACAAGAATAAGGCTATCATAGTGCCACTAGATTATGTTCTCTCTAAGTTATATTCTGAGCACAGCAAGTGAAGCTCTAAGCCTGCCTTTCAGGTTCCCCCAGGAGGACATCAACCCCCATACCTTAGCAAAGGCCTGTAATCTGCATCAGCATCTGCAACGGGCAGTCAGCATCTAGTTGTAGGTTCCTGGCCGGAATCTACCTCTGACATGTACTAGGACTAGGAAGTGTTTTATAACTAACACGGAGATGTTCTATGAAAATGTCCCTACGTAAGGATGTGTATTTTCTACGAATACTGCAGACAAAACCTCTACCACGTTTACCGGCAATGTACCAGACTGTAGCCTTGACTGAAGCACAGGGTGATCAAGAATGCATTATTTGAGAACACAGTGCTGAACTAAGCTAAACAGTGTGATAGAAGAAATTAAAACACAACCGTAAAACTGGTTATTGTAAAATAACAGTGCGAGGCTGAATAAAATGTATCTAGGGCAAAGTGCACAGCGGCCTAGTATGTTAAACTAACGTGCATGAAGTGTACTTTTGCCAGTTATTAAATTTAGCAGGGGCAGGTATGCTGGGCATGTTTAATTCTCTGATTGTAGCTAAGCCTAAGCAACTGGTCTGTTGTACTGTTTCATTTAAAAAAATCATTTGAACGGGGATGAGACATGCTCTAAACAATGCTTCTCTACCCTTGGTTTGCCAATTTTTTGTTCCCCAAACACTTTTCAAATCAACATTTTTTGACCAATATTCATAACCTTCAATTGATAACCGGGAAACAAAGGAGTCCAAATATATAAATTTCGTGTTGGTTAACAACATTTGTTTATCCCTAGTCGGAGTTATCTTAAAATAATATGACTGAGCATTTTTTTGATGATCCCCCAAAAAATACGTACATTTTTCAAAATAAGTTTTTGAACTCCCTTGCGGGGGAGTTGGGCAATGTTCCCATTGCGTATAATCAAATATTGTTTTTCGACTGTTCACTTTATGTATGAAGTGGTGCCCATAATAATTATAGCAAAACATGTCACCATAATTGTCTTTAAACTGGTAAACATCCTCATTTTCATAGACAGTATAATATTGTATATTCTGTCATCATTGAGTCATCTGTTTTCACATCCCAATCATCAGATACAATGCCTTGTATGCCTATGTCATTAATGGATAACTTTAGCACATACGGTATTTGAATTATTTCAGTGGGGCCATATATATATCAAACATTACTTTATCCCACACAATCCCATCTGGAATTGGTACCGCAGAAATGTTCACAAAGGACAAGTCTCTTCGTACCTTATGTGATGAAAAATGTGGTTTCAATACCTCCTCCACCTGTTCAACCGCTGATCTCTCGGGAAGAAAATGACCATGTATTAACAGAAAAAAGGTAATGACAAACCCAATCCAAAGAAAAAATGCTAGGACAGTCAATAAAAGCCACAGATAGTTCCATGGAAAAATAAAATATGTATCTTTAAGCCAATGTATCAGCTTACGTGGACCTGACAGGTCAGCAGTCGAAGAGGCAAACGAGTCCGATAGGCCATCGTTGTTGTCGGCAAACTAACCAGAGGCAGTCCGTGCAAAAGGCGTTGCCATAGTCAATGGAGGAGTCGGTGTTTCCCGTGGTGGTACACTGTAGACAGCATCATCCATCACGTTTGTAGTCATGGTAACACGATCAAATGTTTCTAAGTTGCTCGTTGTTAGTGGAACTAATGCAAGATAATCATCCACCCTCCCCAAGCTCGGAGAGGCAACAGTGTTAGGATAGACAACTTGAAGCAGAACTTCTTCTCCGGTAGTGAGAGGGATTCGGGAACTACTGGACGTTCCTCTTGGTCGGCTGTGTAGAATTGGCCACTTGTTTTAACTTGACATTGTCAATAGAAACAAAGCGATTTTCTTTGGCACCTGGCAACTGGGATAGAATAACAGTTCTCGTTTCGTGTATCCCCAACACAGGGACTGGTGCACGATAAGAAGGGACAAATTATTTTTTCACTGCGACTTTTTCACGCACAAGATCCCCAACCCTGGGAATCCAGCTGGTAGGTGTTACTGGCACATCCTTAATTCCTGTGGAGGCAGCACTTTTAGAAGAGTTAGCTTCACGGAACTGCTGTAATTCCTGTAAAACAGTGACACAATCATTTATGTCAAAAGGTGTTTCCGCCGCCTCCACACCAGGACTCATATGAAGTACGACCCCCCAGGGACCTTCTAGGCAGGTTATTTAGTGCTCTCTGAACTCCATACAGATGGGTTAACCAACTATGACCCGTACCTAAGACTCTGGCTGTTAAAGATTGCTTTAAATCACGGTTTAATCGCTCCATGACAGAATTTCCCTTGAGATGAAATGGAGACGAGTACTGGAGCTGGACCCCCAACGAACCCATGGTGTCCCTGAATGCCCTTGAGGCAAAAGCAGGGCCCTGGTCTGAATGGAATGCCGCAACTGCATATGTACTGACAAAGACTCGCAAATCTTTAATAACAGTCCGAGCGTCAGCCGAGTGTTGTGGCCACACCCACACAAATCTGGAGCAAGAATCAACAGCGACTAGTATATATTTGTATGCACTATCCAGTGTTAATGGACTGCAATGATCCAGGTACACACATTGTAATGGTCTGTTTGAGATTAAGAGGGGTGTCTGCAGCGGGCGCTTAGCTGTGGGAACTTTCATTTGTTGACAGATGTCACAACAAAAGACATACTGCTTAGTCTCTTTATAGAGACCGGGCCACCAATAACGGGCCTGTAAGAGTGAAATGGTAACCGCCACACCAGCATGTGCAGATGCCACCCCCTCATGCGCTGCTTTAATCCATTGTGGTCTTACATCTTTATTGGGGATGTCGCGTACGCCTACGTCTGGAATTTTAACTTCAGCGTTCAGCATACTTCCCATCAAATATTGATATTTATTAGGAAACCCTTTAGGATAAGGCGTACCATCAACCGTAGCTTTTATGGCAGCCATAATGTCTGAGTCTGGTTTGGAACTCGAACGAGTCACTGCAGCTACAGTGGCAACTGCCACTGCTGACTTTGCAGCTTCATCAGCCAAAGTGTTTCCAGCAACGTGTATTCCAACGCGCTGGTGTCCAAGTGTATGCACAACATGGACTTTGGGTAGTGTCTCTTTCAGGTCTGCTACCTTCCCCCACAGCAGTCTGTGTTTTATGGTGTTGCCTTTCGAATCTCTGAACCCATTCAAGTGCCAGTAATGCAGGTATTCATTAAATGACTGGACGCAATAATAAGAATCACAAACAATCAGTGTGAACTGTGCCGGATGTGTATGTTCTAGTGCCATTAGTAGAGCTTTTAGCTCAGCCAATTCTGCTGTACAATCCCCTAAGGTCTGTGTATAGGTATGTTGGAGACAAAATTTCTCCCCCTCCATGTAGCCGCTCACAACCGCCCATGCAGCAGAATATTGATGTTTTGTTCCAATCGCTGGTTGCGCAGAGCCATTGGTGTACATGACTACATGATATTGATCAATAGGCAAGGTGTCAGAGGGAACTGGATATTCAACTTCATAGTGTAGAAATTCCTGAGTTTGTAACTTTGGGTCAAAAATGTAGTCTACATCAATGGCTGTTAAAGACGTAGCCCATT
The DNA here is from genome assembly GCF_031143425.1 of Pleurodeles waltl. NCBI lineage: Eukaryota > Metazoa > Chordata > Amphibia > Caudata > Salamandridae > Pleurodeles > Pleurodeles waltl. Next base: position 3,068,990 of record NW_027150301.1, read on the forward strand.
GAATCCATCATGGGTGCTTTCACGTTCGGGACGCTAGCTTTTGTAACAGCCTCCAGGGCCAGAATAGGAGAGACGACAATAATGCGTTTTCCCTGGCAAGAGGTCTTTCTTTAATAACAGCCATCTGTACAGCAGTGAGAATCTTCTCTGTGGGTGCAAAGCAGTGTTCAGCAGCGGAATACAAGCGTGACTTGTATGCAATCGGGACTGTCTCACCTTCATTAAATGTGACATAAGTAAACCCAATGGCCCCAGCTATCACCCTGATGTGTCTTATTGTCCCGCGTGTGTAAATGTTTTGCTGCCAGCATATCAGCCTGTAACTCTCGAAGAGTATGTGTATGTTCAATTGTCCAGAATTTGCTTGAAAGATCAGGACGTATTAATTCATATAAAGGTTTTATGCGCGTAGCATAATCAGGAATGTATGTTCTGCCAAACTTTAGAAAGCCCAACAATGACTGTAGTTTTTTTATCGTATTTGGAAGTTGCAATTGTGCAAATTTTTCTAAAAATTGTGGCGCTAGGCTCTTCCCTTCATTCGACAGCTCATATCCCAGGAACAGGACGCTGAGGAAGACAATTTTTGATTTTTTGAAGTTAAATTTGTAGCCGAGTTCGGCAAACCCTACAACGATGCGGACTACCTGTCTTAAATGTTGTAGTAACTTGTCATCTGTGAGCTATACATTATCCACATATGACAACGCTTCAGGGTCTATCTCGTGTAAGGTAGCAGTCATACGAGCTGCAAACAGTCCTGGGCTGTTCTCATATCGTTGAGGCAAACGACAGATTTGTTTCTGGGAGCCTAGTGCGCTAAAGCTTGTTAAATCTCTGCTTTCAGGTGCTATATTCTGGCAGAAGAATCCAGCGAGTTCCTCTGGAACAAGGGGCGAGAAGGAAGGTTTAATAACCTCCTCCCCAGCTGGGCAGGTGCGGACAAAATCAGACGGCCAATCTTGTTCGGCCAACAAAAAGTCATATATTTTAACTACAAGATCCCAGGAGATTGCATGTATGGTGCGTTAAATGTCTCCTTCCAATTGTAGAGTCACTCTATACACCCTATCAGGTTCGGAGACACGCATATCTGCTGTTTCTACCTGTACGAAGTCATCAGTTCCTTTCACCTCCAGATGCTCTAGTAGATTCCGGCAAACTATTGTGACCTCTGCCGCGCTGTCTAGCAGTGCTAGAGCCCAGCTCTTGTTCTTCAAGAGAGCCCTCTTCGTGAGTGGCATGTCTAACTGAGACAGCTGCCACTTTTTATTTTTTAAATTGTTGTTTTTGATGTACTGGTTTCTCTTCCTTTTTAACAGAAACCTCCGAAGAGCGTTGTGATTCCTGTCTCGGTTTCATGTACTCTGTTCTCCTCTCTGATCACCCTCCTCTCTCATTTCTCTTTTCCGATGAGTCCTGAAAGGAACGAGATTGGCATGTATCAGTATATTGATATCTATCAGGCGTTTTTATATTCTCTCTATTTCTGAGATTATACCTATTCTGTGGGGTCTTCGTGTGTGGAGATTCTCCCCTTTCTTTTTTAGGTGTTTGTTGTTTTTATCTCCAGGCGTTTCTTATTACCCTCAGGTTGTTGTTTAATATTGTCTTTATTCATTTTACCCTGAAACTGAGGTTTTTGTGGTCTAGCCCCAAGGCTATCTCGACCGATACTGGAATGCGTTTCCGCTATTATATTAGCCAGTTCCCGCTCCTGATCTTGTTGCGGAACGCCACGAAGACGCATGCGCACTGCAAGTGCAACTGCTTCCCCTTTAAGATTACTTAGGGTAATTGAAGAAACCGTGGCAAAGTTGCCCATCAGTTGCATTCCTAAATCTAAGGCCGGGGCAGCCCCGTATTCATCTTGAATTTGTTTAAGCACTTCCGGTAGGTTGGCTAGTGTCGGTGTACCGTGTGCCGTTGTATAGAGCGCAGCAAATACCGTGCCCCATGTATGTGTTCAACAGTAGGAACCATCCCAAAGGGCAAGCACATAGTTAATATTCTATGTTTATCCTGAGGTCCCGTATGGGAAAATACCGCCTCCAGTGTATTAATTTTTTGTGCTAGCCAAAACTGAGTCTCCTCTCGTTTTGCTGGGACTTTACCCATAATAGAGTGTACAGTCACCGCATTTATACCTTGTGTTACTGCATGTGGTTGTGCTGGAGCAGCACACGCTGGGTTTGTATTTAGTGTCTGCACCACAAATTGTACTAATCGTCTATATATTGCTGTTAATTCAGTATATAAGCGTCGAACCTAAGCTACCGCCATATTCGCAACCGCAGGATGAGGTGTATATGTGGCCAGTAAAGGCCAGGTCGGACCATCGTTACTTAGTGGACCTAACCTTACTGGTAATATTGTATGGGGTAGGGCGCCATCAAGCCAATTATTATGTTCTTGATAAGATAGAGGTATCTCTAAGTATGCGTATGCCATGTACTTCCCAGGCGCGTTCGCAACTGTATATGCATGGAATGTATTTGTTTTCCCATCAACTGCTGGAAATGTGACCCAAGAATAGAACAGTTCTGTTCTATAGGCTGCGTGAGCGTCCACCACAAATGTGACTGGACCTCCCTGTGCTGTAAGTCCATGTGCTAATAAATGTGTCGTAAGTGGTTGTCTCATATTAAGAGCTATCTGTACAGCCTAGGGATTTGCCATTATAAAGCACTAAATGTTCAGAGAAGGCACACCAAGACAGGGTCTTTTTTCCTGTTAAGGTTCAAGCTTGAACAACCACCCGCTGTGAAATAGGGTTACCTATACGGCGGTGGTGCAAATCCTCAGTACCACGGACGTCTCCGTATACGGAACTGAGGGGTTGAGACCGAGATATACCGGTGGACCCGAAAATTAGGGCCTGACCAAACGTTGGGCGCCATGTCGCGTAGGCTCTCATTATCCTAATGAGACTACTGGATTTTGAGCGGCAAGATCGTTCACAGGGTGGGGGACTAATTCTGACCCACGGTGAAGGACCCTTGTCACTCTCAATACGGGTTTTGCTCTGGCTAACTAGCAGTGCCTCATCTCTCCCACAATCAGGCAGCCGAGCGCATGACATCCTAGCACTTCCCAGGGAAGTCGTGGTCACTCAGGTCACAACCGGTTCTCTCATACACAGTACGGTCTCACATAGAAATGACAAAGGCAGTTTAAGTTTTAAAGATTGGTTTAGTAAAACGACTGCATTTTAGATAGCAAAGCGTGAGCTGCACTAACCAGAACTACACAACACAGTAGGATTAAAATAGTAACGATGAGAGTGAAGCACAAGAATAAGGCTATCATAGTGCCACTAGATTATGTTCTCTCTAAGTTATATTCTGACCACAGCATGTGAAGCTCTAAGCCTGCCTTTCAGGTTCCCCCGGGAGGACATCAACCCTCATACCTGAGCAAAGGCCTGTAATCTGCATCAGCATCTGCAATGGGGCAGTCAGCATCTAGTTGTAGGTTCCTGGCCGGAATCTCCCTCTGACCTGTACTAAGACTAGGAGGTGTTTTTATAACTAAGACCTAGATGTTCTAAGAAAATGTCCCTACGTAAGGATGTGTATTTTCTACGAATACTGGAGACTAAACTTCTACCATGTTTACCGACAATGTACCAGACTGTAGCCTTGACTAAAGCACAGGCCGATCAAGAATGCATTATTTGAGAACACAGTGCTGAACTAAGCTAAACAGTGTGATAGAAGGAAATAAAAACAAGACCGTAAAACTGGTTATTGTAAAATAACAGTGCGAGGCTAAATAAAATGTATCTAGGGCAAAGTGCACAGCGGCCTAGTATGTTAAACTAACGTGCATGAAGTTATATTAAAAATGGCTACACTACACAAGCAGGGACATGAGACTTAATTCACTGAGGTCATCCTTAAAAACCAAGGACAGTAGCATCTTGATAGCGATGTGTGCAGTAATGTGATTTCCCAATGAAGCTCTTAAATGCTGTTTAGTTGTTGAAAAACCGACACAACTCTACGGAGTCCCTTAGGTGTGAATAAAAATACGTTTACGCTTATTAGAGCCGATAGGGAACCCATTTTCCCCATACTAGCGCCTTTTCAACATCCAAAAATTACAAACTGATTTTGTGCAGAGGCAAATTGTGCGAAATGTCCGTAAACCACTCTGTGCAAACAAGTATGCTTTCAGCACAAGGGTGCGCGTCAGATAGATCTGTACTCAATGCTCATGCGCACAAGAATAGGCAGAGAAGTACTCCTGCTGCAATTTACTCACAGCAGTCCTGACCTTGTGCAGGAGTACCACAGGTAAAAGTACTCACTGTACACACAAGGGGAAACGTTTCCTGTCCATTCGTCTGTCATCCACAGCTAAGCATGCTCCCTAAAGCCCTTGACATTAGTGACATGCGCAAGACATGCTGACGCTCACAGACTTTCCAACCTTGTTCTAATGTTGGCACTGCAAGAGAGGAGGAGGGACTTAAAGTGCAGAAGGGGAGCGGCTTTAGAATACCAGCCCTGCCTGACCACCCGCCCTACTCAACAGCAACAAGGTATCTGCCCAATGCCCCAGGGAGCTTACAAAACTGGCAGGGATTTAGGGCAGTGCAGAGCTTTCTTACATGAGCTGCAAATGGACTCTGTGTAAGGATTTACTGCTCACCTGAGTGTCACCATATAACATGCCCGCACCCCCCGATTACACTTCCAAGGCCCAGGGGCAGCAGGTGTTTCCCCTCTGTATTACCATGTGTCCACCAATGATACTGGGAGCCTCGCCCATGAGTGTAGGACTACATCCCCACCACTCATTTAGAGTTGGGAATGTAATATGCTGCATTTCTCTCCTAGGATGTATGTAATGGTTCCTCACGACCTTCTTCATTGGGGGTCGAGTGGTGCCACTAATATCGATACACCCATGTCCTACTGCCTACAGGGCTCATGGGAGTTACTGAAGGTAATGCACAAAATATGCATGCACTGCTTCAGCATTCATGGGAAGACACTGGCCCTCCTCTCCGCATGCATGTAATTCTTACACGTGATGTGTTTAGAACGTGTCTCATTCACGACAAACATACTGTGCTCTAGATTCAATTCAAGGTGCCCCGGGTTAGCCTTTCTCACCCACTTTTCCTCTTTTGGTCCAGAACTTCCAGTCATTGATTTCAGTCATTGTCAATCACTTCTTAGGTCAGGGCTCATGAGTATGTTATTCTCACTATTATAAGATCTGGCTTCACAGTGCAACTGTCTGCGTAATCTATCTATCTATCTATCTATCTATCTATCTATCTATCTATCTATCTATCTATCTATCTATCTGTCTGTCTATTGCATGCATTATAATGCATGGAAGGCCATTCAATATCTCAAAAGTGTAGTGCATCATCACACATTGAGGCACATATTTATGGAAGGTTAGCGTTGTCTTAGCACTAGTTATTTTGACACTAAGGCGACGCTAACTTAATTCCATATTTATATTTTGACACTAGACCCATCTAGTGTCAAAAGTTCAGAGTTAGGGCCATTTTTAGAAAGCGCCAACCCACCTTGCATTAATGAGATGCAAGGCAGGCGTTCCCGTCCTAAAAATGACACTAGGCCCCCAGCTCCACATTTAACACCCGATGCGGAAACGGCGCGCAAGTTGAAGGCGGACCTAAATAATGGCGTGCAGGTAGACCCATTTCCATGGGGAAATACCATTGAATGGGCAAAAGGATGCCCACCCCAACCCCTGCATCACCACCACCCACACCACAGGGACACTACAGGAGAAGGGAGCCCATCCCAGGTAAGTTGCAGGTAAGGGTATGTGTGTGGTGTGCCATTGGGGGTCCCTTACGTGGGGCCCCCTGGCTGGCACCTGGTATGTAGGGCTTGCCCAGGGGACACTGGTCCCATGTGGTGGGCACTGGGGTAGTGGTAATGAATCCTGTCTATACTTAGACAGGAGTCATTATTTGTCTGCTTGTGCATCAAAAAATTACGCTAGGCTGACTAGCGGCAGATAATTTGCTTCTAATCACCCATTTGTGACCCACCAGCGCCATTTCCCCTAACACCACCCCTCATCGGCTAGCGTCTTTTTTTGAGACGCTAGCCATTCCTTAGAGCCATTGTGCATAGTTTTATAAATATGGCGCACGGATGGTGTTAGAGAATGGTGTCAGCTTGCATTAAGAAAAATAACGCACAACTGTGTTAGCGCAGTTGTGCACCATTTTTCATAAATATGGGCCATAACTTTTTATCTCATGGATGCACTAAGTATACAAAATGCTTGATCTATTGGTAGCTTCAGTGTGTCTTTCCACTTCGATTTGGAATAGATGTGGGAATGTTTTATATCTAAAAATCAGTTGCCGAGCAGCCTGGTAGCACAGTAGCGCAACCTCTGACAAAAGCATCTGAAACGAGCATTTGCAATGTCGCATTTGTTTGACTTAGAGCAGTGGTCTTCAAACTATTTAATGCCACGGGCCCCCCGTTTGGAAAAAAAAATCATTGGGAGCCCTCCTCGAAATTTTTCACATTTATTAAACTGGCAATGTTTTAATATGTCTAGACTTATATAAACATTGCAGTTCAGTCTGTTACCGACTTAAAATTGCAATCAAATACATGATTGCCAAACATATTATTCTGGTCAGATAGGCTTTACTAATGCGTAAACTATCCAGTGTGATTATTAGAATTGGGGGGAGGGGTTTGAAGAATACTTGAAGTCCCTCCCCTTTTGACCCCTTCTCCCAGCCAGGATACAAATGGCAAAAGATGTTAGTGATGGCCCATTGCAGAGCGGCTTACTGCCGCTCACTGAAACAAAACACTGCAATCAGTATAATGCTTCTTTTGGCCAGAGCCTGGTGCCCCCCTTGGGATCACTTGAGGCCACTGAGGGGGGCCCGCCCCCCAGTTTGAAGACCCCTGACTTAGAGCTATTATTGTTGTAAAGTCCTAACAGGACTTTTTTTGCCACATACATTGAAAATGAAAAGTAATAGTTTTACATAAGAAAGCCGATTTAAAGCGCCACGCCATGAGCGTGAAGGAGCACACAAAAGGAATCAAGTTCTCACAGTCAAACGTATCAACAGTTATGCAATTATCTAACAGGGTCGATGTCATGCAAAGCGCTCAACTACTGCCTAGCGAGATCGTGCTGCGTAGGAAATAGAAAGAAAAAGTAGTCCAGAAGCCATGTGGAAAAACATGGAGCCTTGTATGTTTTCAATAGTTTACCAGTGCTGTTGAGGAGGGCTAAACACCAGAAAAGGCATGACGTATGCATGCCTTTCACAAATTAAATCAAGCAAATTTCAAAAGGCAAGCCCACGAACCAACAAAAGTGATGGGCGTGACATGGGCGTGGATAAAAGCCCACACATATATTACAACAGGGGCCAGAGCGCTTGCGTAGTCGACCATAAAAATGTAGAGCTATTCAGTATCTAAGCACATCAATATTTGGAGACTTGTAGATGTATAGGAGTGTGAGCATTTTCATTGTGATAAGCTGCTATCCTGGACAGGTCACACCTTGGTGCAGTACATGTATCAAACCATGCTTCAACAGACAAGCCTTTTATAAATTACTCCTATTAGTACCTGCGTTGCACAGGTTTCAGCACTGCATAGTGACAGAAGTACTGTTTAGGTATCAGAAAATGGAAGGCCTAGCAGTGTAATATTAATAATATTTAGGTAGCATGCTGGCCTTCTTCTGGTAGGCAGCGAAAACTCCATTGAGGAATGTGAAAAACTAATAATCCAGCTTTAATAAATGTTGTTTTAACAGGTCGAAGAAACTGCAAAACAACACACATCAATCATGCGGCAGGTACTTCTCCAAGCTATCGCCTATATCCAGGCTACTGAGCCCTCTGCGCAGTGCCCACCCCAGCCGACACCGCTGAGAGGTACCTGTGTTGAAAGGAATACCGAAGAAGTAGGCTTCCAGCCATCACACCAGGATCACCAATGACCATGCGACTTAGCTACCCCTTGGACATAACCCTGGTCAGTGAGCGCCTAGAGGCGCGAGGAAGGAGCTGCACTGCCCCTGTGCAGACACACAAGTCTCAGTGGCACCACAGTTGGACCCTCTTCTCCTGGGATCCAGCCTGGAGTCAGCTACAGAGAGCTCATGAGTAGATACTTCAAGAACCTTTATTTGCACAGGATTTAACCATTCGCTCAGCACAATTCCAGAAATTAGCGAGCTAGCAAATTAGCAGGGAGAGGTGGCCCAGAGCCGAGCCAAAGGGCAGGATTCGCTCTAAGAGCCCATGCACCAGCTAAGCCATGAAAATATGTGGCATTAAAAGTGTGCGACAAAAATGTGTAAAAATATGATGAAGTATCATCAAAGTTCTTCTTTCTCAGGTGTTTCATCTTAGTCCATTAGATGAAGCCACTACATTGAGAGTCATTTATTGGGAGTGATAGTTTTTAAACATAAATATACAAACATTCATGCCACCAACACCCGCCTGACGAAAATATCAGTAGTGAACTTAGTAAAAACAGCAGAATGACCCCGGCACACAGAATGGTATAGTCACAGTTCAAAATGAAGGACAAGTGTCCCTGGTGTTCAGGTTCCGGACGTGGGTAATGAATCTGAAGAGTCCTCAGTTGGTGATGCAAGTGTCTTTATTTGTAGGCCCAATTTGCCACAGATTTACGTAGTCATCCAAGAACAGCCAACACGTGTTTCGTCACACAAGTGACTTTTTCAAGGCTGGGCCAGTTGGCCAGGAAGGTAAGTATTGGGTGGAAACGATGTAAGGAGTTCAATGGTTGGTAGTAGGTAAAAACTGATCCAGTAAATGACGGTAAGCAAAAAAGCCTTGATAAGCCTCAGTTGGGGACCCTGGTGGGTTAACGAGGCGGTCGTAGTCTGACGGAGAAGCGTGTCTCAATGTCTGCGCACAACGTCATTGGCTCCTGAAACCCATAGGGTTCAATGTTGACCAATGCGGCTTTGCGTCGCGGTCTTCGACCGCTTACCGCCACGGAATGCCACGGCAGCGCATTGACCTCACATCCCACTGTCGCACTTCACAGGTCAGGCAGCCACCATTTCAAGGGCCCCCATATCTTAATTTCTACTGCGTCACACATACCTAGGCCTTGCATCAACACTCATACAAGCCATTCAATGCATTGAGAATCGTGTACTGTGCAAGCTGTGGGAACTTACCTGTGGGTTGATTGACTCTGTGCTCCATGTTGACCTTCCTAGGCACCGTCCGCTGGGACTTGCGAGGAGATGGAGGAATCTTCCCGTGTACAGACCGCTGGTGGACCTGTCGACAATGGAAGAAAGACATGTCATACTGACATACAGGCTTGACAGAGCCACTATACAGGAACTGTGTGCCCAGCTGGAGCCAGACCTGATGTCACCCATCCGCCAACCCATTTCAAACAACAGTGGCCATTTCATCAGGGATGTCTCAGCCTATGTTTTCCAAGGTGTTGTCCAGAATGTTGTCTGCCCTGCTGAAATACATGCGGAGCTACATTGTTTTCCCTGAGGTGGGCGATTTGGCTACAGTGAAGGGTGATTTCTATGCGCTTGGACATATTCCCAACATCATTGGTGCAATTGATGGGACACATGTTGCTTTGGTCCCCCCCAGCACGAGTGAACAGGTGTACAGGAACAGAAAAAGTTATCATTCCATGAATGTCCAGGTGGTCTGTTTGGCTGACCAGTACATCTCCCATGTAAATGCCAAGTTCCCTGGGTCAGTGCATGACGCGTACATCATGCGAAATAGCAGCATCCCTTACGTGATGGAACTACTTCAGAGACACCGTGTGTGGCTAATTGGTGACTCTGGTTACCCCAACCTGTCATGGCTACTGACCCCAGTGAGGAATCCCAGGACAAGGGCAGAGGAACGGTACAATGAGGCCCATGGGCGTACTAGGAGGGTGATCGAGCGGACCTTCGGCCTCCTGAAGGCCAGGTTTAGGTGCCTCCATATGACAGGTGGATCCCTAATGTACTCACCAAAGAAGGTGTGCCATATCATCGTGGCCTGCTGTATGCTTCACAACCTGGCTTTGCGACGCCAGGTGCCTTTCCTGCAGGAGGATGGTCCAGATGGTGGTATTGTGGCAGCTGTGGAGCCTGCGGAGAGTGAAGAGAAGGAAGACGAAGAGGACGACACAGACAACAGGGACACAGTAATACAGCAGTATTTTCAATGACATACAGGTAAGAATCAACACCGGCATTTGACATTTACTTAAAGTCTCCTGCCTCTCTACTGTCTGAGTTTCCCCCCTGTGTATGTTAACTGAGTTGTGACTTTCCCTTCCAATTTCAGAGATGTGGGCCCCACTCCGTGACCTCTGCTTTGTTTCCCCATAGACTACAGCTGTGTGACAGTGGTATGTTGTCATCACAATGTAACTGGACATTTTGGCACGGTTCTGTGTAATACATTTGTTCAAAAATACAGGCAGACTCCAGATTATTTTTGTGCAATAAGTGTGTTTATTAAAGTGCTCAATTTTGGGTAATGGTTGCAATTCGGTGATGGGTGATGGTGGAGGAATGTCCATGGCAGAGTCCAGATTTTCAGTCTCACAGGTGCATTGTCCATATGCCTGTGGAAGGTGGAGCAGGGGCAGTTTAAGGTTGGACAGGGTGACAATGTGGGACAGTGGGATGACAATCAGGGGGTATCCTTTCCTGGCGGGGGTCTTGGCATCTTACTCTGTCTTCTTCCTAGATCTCAGGCCCCGCTTGCGGGGTGGTTCTCCTTCTGCAGGGGAGGGGTTCTGGTGGCCTGTTGTTCTTGTGTCGGGGCCTCCTGTCCACTAGCGCCAGCGGAGGTGGTAGCCTGTTCTTGGTCCATGCTAGTGACAGGGGCCCTTTGTGGTGCCACATGGTCCCGCAATGTGCTGACAATCTGATTGAGAGCCACAACGATGGTGCCCATTGCGGAACTGATGTTTCTGAGTTCTTCCCTGAACCCCATAAACTGTTCCTCCTGCAGTACCTGGATCTCCTGGAACCTGGCCAGGACCGTCGTCATCGTCTCCTGGGAGTGGTGGTATGCTCCCATGATGGAGGATAGGGCCTCGTGAAGAGTGGGTTCCCTGGGCCTGTCCCCCCCCTGTCGCACAGTAGCCCTCCCAGTTCCCCTGTTTCCCTGGGCCTCTGTCCCCTGGACCGTGTGCCCACTACCACTGCCCCCAGGTCCCTGTTGTTGTTGGGGTGGTGGGTTAACCTGGGTGCCCTGTAGTGGTGGACACACCGCTGCTTGACGTGTCCTGGAGACAGAGGCATGGGCCCGCTGGGTGGGTGCTGTGCTGGTGTTCCCAGAGGGGGGTAGGTCTGCTGTGGCCTGTGGCTGTCTGAGGGGAACCGACTGTCCCGAGGTCCCCGATGGGCCGGGCTGGTCATCTGGGTCCAGGGAGACAGAGCTGCTGTCATCACTGTGGGCCTCTTCTGGGGGTGGAATGGACATTTCTGGACCCTCCTGGGCGGTGTCGTGGCGTTCGGGTCCTGCAGGGGTATAAGAGTATGGTTATTGCTTCTGTGTGTGCCATAGCGTGCAATGGGTGGGTGCCCGTGTACCCCAGTGCTGGCATTCCCTTGTGGGGGCTGTTGTGACGGTGGTTTGGGGGGGGATGGGTATGTGCAGTGGGCATGCTTAGGTGATGGGTGTCCATGGTTTGTGGTCGCATGCAGGGCTTGGTGTTGGGATGGGTGGGTTGTGATGGTAAGACATTAGCAAGGAGGATGTGTGATGGGGGTGGGGGGGGAGGGTGGGGGGATGATTTGGCATGCCGGTGGGTGGGGGGGATGAAGTAGTTGAGATTAGACTTACCAGAGTCCATTCCTCCGCCTACTCCTGCGAAGCCCTCAGGATGCAGGATCGCCAAGACCTGTTCCTCCCATGTTGTAAATTCTGGGGGTTGAGGTGGGGGTCCGCCGCCAGTCTTCTGCACCGCGATGTTGTGTCTGGATACCATGGAACGCACCTTCCCCCGTAGGTCGTTCCACCGCTTCCTGATGTCGTCCCTATTTCATGGATGCTGACCCACAGCGTTGACCCTGTCCACTATTCTTTGCCATAGCTCCATCTTCCTGGCAACTATTTCCTCCACCATGACCCTGAGTTCAGCGTCTGAAAACCTGGGGTGTCTTTGGGGTGCCATGGGGTGGTGTGGATGAGGTGTGGGGTGGTGTTTGTGGTGATGAGTGTGGTGAGTGTGGTGGTGTGTGGTGTTTTGTGCGTGGATGTTGTGTGAGTGATGGTGTTATGTGCCTGTGAATGTACTAGCTGGTGATGTCTCTCTCTGGCCTTAGTCAATAAATGGTGGTCGTAGGGGTTTGTGGGTGATGTGGGTGTGTGTTTTATATTGTGTTGGGTGTGTGGGAGTGGTGTTTGTATGTGTATCAGGTGTGTGTATTTCAAAATGTCCAATGTGGCAGTGTTTTTGAGCTGTGTGTGTATTTTGACCGCAGCGGTGTGTACCGCCAATGGAATACCGCGGTTGAAAGACCGCCGCGTGGATTCGTGGGTCAGAATGGAATGGGCGTATTTCTGTTGGCGTGACGGTGGAGGTTTGGTCATGGCCAGTTTTTCGCTGGCCGTTGGTGTGGCGGACTTTTGTGGATGTCGGGTTTTTGGCAGTTTGCCTGTTGCGGGTCAGAATGACCGTGGCGGTTTCCCGCGCCCGCGGCGGTGTTATGGCTGTCTTCTGACCGGCGGTAAGCATGACCCCCATTAGGACCTTATTACAACTTTGGAGGAGGTGTTAATCCGTCCCAAAAGTGACGGTAACGTGACGGATATACCACCAGCCGTATTATGAGTCCATTATATCCTATGGAACTCGTAATACGGCTGGTGGTATATCCGTCCCTTTACCGTCACTTTTGGGACGGATTAACACCTCCTCCAAAGTTGTAATAACCCCCATAGGGGGTCATTCCGACCCTGGTGGTCCAAGACCGCCATGGCCGGGGACCACGGAAGCACCGCCAACAGGCTGGCGGTGCTTCCCAGCCGCCGCAGTCAGAAAAGCAGCGCTGCCATGGAGATTCCGACCCCCTTCCCGCCATCCTGTTTCTTGCAGTTTTTACCGCAAGGAACAGGATGGCGGGAACGGGTGTCGTGGGGCCCCCTGCTTAGCAGACAGTGAAAATCACGACGGGTGCAACTGCACCCGTCGCACCCCTGCAACTCCGCCGGCTCCATTCGGAGCCGGCTTCCTTGTTGCAGGGCCTTTCCCGCTGGGCCGCAGGAAAGCCAGAATGGCCGCCGCGGTCTTTTGGCGGCCTGATTTTGGCGGGCGGCGACCGCCGCCCGCCAAAGTCATAATGAGGGCCATAGTGTCCACGGCGGAAATCCTCTACGGGTATTATGACCCACACTTAGAAATCCTCCACAATACAGACACCCACACAAGTCTGCCACACCAAAGTTCAGTGATAAACTGGCAGTACCAAAACCCACACCGTCATGCCAACAGGAATACGCCCACACTATCACGACCCACAAATCAATGCGGGGGTCATTCAACCGCGGTAAACCATTGGCGGTACACACCGCTGCGCTCAAAATACACACACATTTACAAAACACAACCACATTGGACAATCCAAAATACACACACCTGACACACATACACACACCACACCCACATACTCACACCACTATAAAACACACACCCACATTACCCACAACCCCTTACAACTACATTTTTGGAAGAAGCAGAGAAGAGAAAAGCAAAAACAACACCAGCATCCAGAGGCACACAGCACCATCACTCATACACCATCCACGCACAAAACACCACACACCCCAACACATCACCCTACACATCACATCACACATCACCTCACACATCACTCACACCACATCATGGCACCTCAAAGACACCCCAGGTTTTCTGAGGAGGAGCTCAGGGTCATGGTGGAGGAAATCATCCGGGTAGAGCCACAGCTATTCGGATCACAGGTGCAGCAGACATCCATTGCAAGGAAGACGGAGCTATGGCGGAGAATTGTTGACAGGGTCAACGCAGTGGGACAGCATCCAAGAACATGGGATGACATCCGGAAGAGGTGGAACGACCTACTGGGGAAGGTACGTTCCGTGGTATCCAGACACCAGGTAGCCATACAGAGGACTGGCGGTGGACCCCCACCTCCTCCCCCACAACTAACAACATGGGAGGAGCAAGTCTTGGCAATAATGCACCCTGAGGGCCTCGCAGGAGTAGCAGGAGGACTGGACTCTGGTAAGTCATATCTCTACTATTATATCCCCCCACCCTATCTGCATGCCATCACAAACCCCAACGCCTACTCTCACACCCATCACCCCAACACCTCACATATACCCCACTATCACAACCCACACATCCCAATACCAAGCCCTGCATGTGACAACAATGCATGGACACCCATCACAGACCTGCATGGACACACATCACCAAAGCATGTCCAACGGAGAAACTCACCCAGGGCAAACAATCACCACTCAAACAAGGGCCAAGGCGATATTGCGAGCACAGTAGTAGAAGGAAACACACCCATTGCACAAGATGGCACACACAGGTACAATAACAATGCATTTACACCCCAACAGGACCCCTACACAACGTCAACGGACAGGAGGTGCCAGCCATATCCAGTCCCCCCACAGAAGAGGCCTACAGTGACGACAGCAGCTCTGCACGCCTGGATCAGGATGACCAGCCCGACCTATCAGGGACCTCTGGACAGTCGGTTCTCCTGCCACAGTCCCAAACCACCACTAAACCTCCCCCCTCAGGAAATACCACCACAGCACCCACCCAGCGGGCCCATGCCACTGCCCCAGGACACGTCAATAAGCAGTGTCCACCACTACAGGGACCCCAGGCAAACCCACTAACACAGGACGATCAGGGACCTGGGGTCAGTGGCAGTGGGCACATGGTTCAGGGGACAGAGGCACAGGATAACAGGGAAGCTGGGAAGACTGCTGTGCGACAGGGAGAGGACAGGCCCAGGGAGCTCTCTCTGCACAAGGTACTCTCAAACATCATGGGAGCATACCACCCTTCCCATGAGACCAAGGGCACTGTACTGGCCAAGTTTCAGGAGACCCAGCGACTGCGGGAGGAACAGTACCTGGGGATCAGGGAGGACTTGAAGTCCATTAACACCACCCTGGTCACCATTGCAGGGGTGCTGGCAGACATGGCCAACACCATGAGGGAGACAGTGGCATACCACCGGGCCCCTGACACCAGCCCGAACGATGAACAGCCTTCCACGTCAGCCGGCGCTAGTGGACAGGAGGTCCCGCCACAGGACCAACAGGCCACCAGCACCACACCCCCTTCAGAAGGGGAACCACCCCGCAAACGGTCCCTGTGATTCAGGCAGAAGACATAGAACATTGCCAAGACCCCCGCCAGGAAATAGGACTCTCCTGATTGTCACCTTTCTGTCCCACTCTGTCCCCCTGTCCACCTTGAACTGCCATTGCTCCACTTCCCATGCCCCCTTGGACAATGCACCTGTGATACAAATAGACTGGCTTCTGTCCTGGACATTCCTCCACCATCACCCCAGCCCATTGCACATTCCACTCTACTTATTAGCACTGAAATAAACACCCTTTAATCACAAAACAATCTGGAGTCAGTCTGTACTTTCACAAATGTATTATTACAACTTCTTCGACAAATATCAATGTTAATGTTCATTTGCACATACCAATGTCAGTTGTTGGGCAGCAGTAAAAATAGCAGAATGCAGAATGAGGTACCCAGATCTGTGAAAAGGAAAGCCAAAGTGAACTGTCGGGGTCCATATACAAAGGTTAACAGGCTGACTTATACAATGTCCTACAGTAGTCAGATATGAGATGAGCAGTGCCAGTCTCTTACCTGTGTCTCACTGGAAGAACTGCCTCACTGCCCACAGGCTCCACAGCTGCCACAAGACCATCATCAGGCCCATCCTCCTGCAGAAGGGGCACCTGGCGTCGCAAAGCCAGGTTGTGCAACATACAGCATTCCACGATGATCTGGCACACCTTCTTCGGTGAGTAGTATAGGGAGCCACCTGTGAGATGGAGGCACCGGAATCTGGCCGGCTGAAAGTCTGCTCAATAATACACCTAGTTCACCCATGTGCCTCATTGTAGCATCCCTCTGCCCTTGTCCTGGCATTCCTGACTGTGGTCAGTAGCCATGAGAGGCTGGGGTAACCAGAGTCACCTGCAAATGTCGATGGATTTCTGTTAGACACACACCAACCCTTAGGGACTACCCCATACCCAGACACCTATTCATACTGTGTGGCGACCTTGGGCTCACCTATTAGCCACACCCGGTGCCTCTGGAGTTGGCCCATCACATAAGGGATGCTGCTATTCCTCAAAGTGTAAGCGTCATGCACAGAGCCAGGATACTTGGCATTCACATGAGAGATGTACTGGTCTGCCAAACACACCATCTGCACATTCATTGAATAGTAGCTTTTTTGATTTCTGTACACCTGTTCATTCATGCGGGGGGAGGACAAATGCCACATGTGTACCATCAATGGCACCAGGGATATGTCCCAGGGCATAGAAGTCAGCTTTCACTGTGGCCAAATCCTCCACCTGGGGGGAAACGATGTAGCTGCGCATGTGTTTCAGCAGGGCAGATAACACTCTGATCAACACGTTAGAGAACATTGGCTGAGACATCCCTGATGCCATGGGCACTGTTGTTTGAAAGGAACCACTTGCCAGGAAATGGAGCACTTACAGGACCTGCACTAGAGGGGGGATGCCTGTGGGGTGGCGGATAGCTGACATCAGGTCAGGCTCCAATTGGGCATACAGTTCTTGGATTGTGGCATGATCAAGGGGGTCATTCCAACTTTGGGGGGCGGCGGAGGCCGCCCGCCAAAGTTCCCCCGTCGAAAGACCGCGGGGGTCATTTCGACTTTCCCGCTGGGCCAGTGGGTGACCGCCAAAAGGGCGTCCGCCGGCCCAGCGGGAAAGACCCTGCAACAATGATGCCGGCTCCGAATGGAGCCGGCGGAGTTGCAGGGGTGCGACGGGTGCAGTTGCACCTATCGCGATTTTCACTGTCTGCAGAGCAGACAGTGAAAATCTTAATGGGGCCCTATTAGGGGGCCCCACGACACCCGTTCCCGCCATCCTGGTTCTGGCGGTGTAAACCGCCAGAAACAGGCTGGCGGGAAGGGGGTTGGAATCCCCATGGCGGCGCTGCAAGCAGCGCCGCCATGGAGGATTCTCTGGGCCAGGGGTAATCCGGCGGGAAACCGCCGGATCCCCTTTTCTGTCAGAATAGCCCTGGAAACACCGCCAGCCTGTTGGCGGTGCTTCCGTTGCCATCCGCCCTGGCGGTCAGAGACCGCCAGGGTTGGAATGAGGGCCCAAGTCTGTAGGTGATAATGATGTGTCTGTCTTCCATTTTCGACAGGTCCACCAGGGGTCTGTACACCAGAGGATGACGCCATCTCATCATCTGCCCCACCGGATGTGCCCTATGGAGGAGAATGGTGAGCAGAGGTCATGTACCACATAGGTTGCACAAGTGTTTTTGCAGTAATGTGAGTACATCTGTGTGGCATTGTCTGTCTGTATTTCTGCCCAAATGTGCTGTGACACAGTTAGGTCCCATGCCATGTGCCACCCTGAAATGGCAGCTGCCTGACCTGTAAGGAGGGACAAGGGGAAATGAGGTAACTGCGCTGGCGTTGTGCAGGGTCGCGGTAGGCGGTCAAAGACCGCCGCGCAATTCAGCATTGGTTATCATTGGCCCTATGGGTTCCAGGAGCCAATGATGATGTATGCCGGATGTGACCGCCATTTTCTATCTGTTCACTCACTTGATACCTAGCCTTCAACAGGAGAGCACCTACACTGAAATTGCTGCTGTGACCTGTGTCTGGAAGCAACAATGGCTCGAGTGCCTGGGGAAAGGGCTCCTGCCTTCACTTCGGAGGAGTTGGAGAGACTAGTGGATGGGGTCCTCCCCAAGTACACGCTACTCTACGGTCCTCCAGACAAACAGGTGAGTACACTGTGAGCATGATGCGTGGGACGTGAATGTATGGAGTGGTGTGGATGGAAGATACATGTGGGGGTGGGGGCTGAGGCCTGCATGAGAGGATGGTGAGTGTATGTGTGTCAGGGCATGGGTGGGAAGTGGTGGGCAATGACTATGACAAACCGGACAGGGGAGTAATTTCCTATCATCCTATACCTTTCCTCTAGGTCAGCGCCCACCAGAAGAAGGGTATTTGGCGTGCCATGGCCAAGGAAGTGTGGACCCTGGGGGTCTATCATAGATGGAGCACCCACTCCCGCAAGAGATGGGAGGACCTGCGCCGCTGGAGCAAGAAGGTGGCGGAGGCCCAGCCGGGTATGGCCTCCCAACGGGGAAGGGGTGCCCATCGCACCATGACCCCCCTGATGTTCCGGATTCTGGCCGTCACATATCTGGAGTTGGATGGGCGCTTGAGGGCATCACAGCAGCCACAAGGGGGTGAGTACAGTCTCATTCAGCTGACTCTGCACGCTTTACGAGGTGTCTGGGTGGGGGATGTGGGCTGTGGGTTCCCCTAGGCCAGGACAAACTTGGTAGGGTAGGTCCCTTGTTAGGCAGGGTCTGTGGCACTCCAACCCCAATAGTGGTAGTGGCCATCTACAACTAGTCAGCCTCCTGTGGGTTCCAGGTGTGCAGCAAATGGGGTTAGGCATAGTCCCCCATGGGCAGGTGTTTTTCCTACTAACTGCTAGTGCATGGCCTAGTGCATAGGGCTGCTCCCTGTGTGTGGTGTCCACCAACGGTAGTGGTGTTGCTGACATTGACCATGTGTAGGAGGCTGGACTGGCTTGTAGTGAGTACCAAGGGGTACTTACACCTTGCACCAGGCCCAGTTATCCCTTATTAGTGTATAGGGTGTCTAGCAGCTTAGGCTGATAGATAATGGTAGCTTAGCAGAGCAGCTTAGGCTGAACTAGGAGACGAGTGAAGCTCCTACAGTACCACTAGCGTCACTTGCACAATATCATAAGAAAACACAATACACAGTTACACTAAAAATAAAGGTACTTTATTTTTATGACAATATGCCAAAGTATCTCAGTGAGTACCCTCAGTATGAGGATAGCAAATATACACAAGATATATATACACAATACCAAAAATATGCAGTATAGTCTTAGAAAACAGTGCAAACAATGTATAGTTACAATAGGATGCAATGGGGACACATAGGGATAGGGGCAACACAAACCATATACTCCAAAGGTGGAATGCGAACCACGAATTGACCCCAAACCTATGTGACCTTGGAGAGGGTCGCTAGGACTATTAGAAAATAGTAAGGGTTAGAAAAATAGCCCACCCCAAGACCCTGAAAAGTGAGTGCAAAGTGCACTAAAGTTCCCCAAAGGACATAGAAGTCGTGATAGGGGAATTCTGCAGGAAAGACACAAACCAGCAATGCAACAACGATGGATTTCCAGTCGAGGGTACCTGTGAAACAAGGGGACCAAGTCCAAAAGTCACAAGCAAGTCGGAGAAGGGCAGATGCCCAGGAAATGCCAGCTGTGGGTGCAATGAAGCTGCTACTGGACAGTAGAAGCTGAGGATTCTGCAGGAACGACAAGGGCTAGAGACTTCCCTTTTGGAGGATGGATCCCCCACGCCGTGGAGAGTCGTGCAGAAGTATTTTCCCGCCGAAAGACAGCCAACAAGCCTTGCTAGCTGCAAATCGTGCGGTTAGAGATTTTTGGATGCTGCTGTGGCCCAGGAG
Source organism: Pleurodeles waltl (assembly GCF_031143425.1). NCBI lineage: Eukaryota > Metazoa > Chordata > Amphibia > Caudata > Salamandridae > Pleurodeles > Pleurodeles waltl. Next base: position 3,088,811 of record NW_027150301.1, read on the forward strand.
GGACCAGGATGTCGCCAATTGCGTCTGGGGACAGAGGGGGCGTCGAGCAAGACAAGGAACCCTCTCAGAAGCAGGCAGCACCTGCAGAAGTGCCAGAACAGGCACTACAAAGAAGAGTGAAACGGTGCTCACCCGAAGTTGCACAAAGGAGTCCCACGTCGCCGGAGACCAACTTAGGAAGTCGTGCAATGCAGGTTAGAGTGCCGTGGACCCAGGCTTGGCTGTGCACAAAGGATTTCCGCCGGAAGTGCACAGAGGCCGGAGTAGCTGCAAAAGTCGCGGTTCCCAGCAATGCAGTCTGGCGTGGGGAGGCAAGGACTTACCTCCACCAAACTTGGACTGAAGAGTCACTGGACTGTGGGGGTCACTTGGACAGAGTTACTGGATTCAAGGGACCTCGCTCGTCGTGCTGAGAGGAGACCCAAGGGACCGGTGATGCAGTTCTTTGGTGCCTGCGGTTGCAGGGGGGCGATTCCGTCGACCCACGGGAGATTTCTTTGCAGCTTCTGGTGCAGAGAGGAGGCAGACTACCCCCACAGCATGCACCACCAGGAAAACAGTCGAGAAGGCGGCAGGATCAGCGTTACAAGGTCGCAGTAGTCGTCTTTGCTACTTAGTTGCAGTTTTGAAGACTTCCAGCGCGGTCAGCAGTCGATTCCTTGGCAGAAGGTGAAGAGAGAGATGCAGAGGAACTCTGATGAGCTCTTGCATTCGTTATCTAAGGAAATCCCCAAAGCAGAGACCCTAAATAGCCAGAAAAGAGGGTTTGGCTACTTAGGAGAGAGGATAGGCTAGCAACACCTGAAGGAGCCTATCAGAAGGAGTCTCTGACGTGACCTGCTGGCCTGGCCACTCAGAGCAGTCCAGTGTGCCAGCAGCACCTCTGTGTCCAAGATGGCAGAGGTCTGGAGCACACTGGAGGAGCTCTGAGCACCTCCCAGGGGAGGTGCAGGTCAGGGGAGTGGTCACTCCCCTTTCCTTTGTCCAGTTTCGCGCCAGAGCAGGGCTGAGGGGTCCCTGAACCGGTGTAGACTGGCTTATGCAGAAATGGGCACCATCTGTGCCCATGAAAGCATTTCCAGAGGCTGGGGGAGGCTACTCCTCCCCTGCCTTCACACCATTTTCCAAAGGGAGAGGGTGTAACACCCTCTCTCTGAGGAAGTCCTTTGTTCTGCCATCCTGGGCCAAGCCTGGCTGGACCCCAGGAGGGCAGAAACCTGTCTGAGGGGTTGGCAGCAGCAGCAGCTGCAGTGAAACCCCTGAAAAGGCAGTTTGGCAGTACCAGGGTCTGTGCTACAGACCAGTGGGATCATGTGATTGTGCCAACTATGCCAGGATGGCATAGAGGGGGCAATTCCATGATCATAGACATGTTACATGGCCATATTCGGAGTTACCATTGTGAAGCTACACATAGGTAGTGACCTATGTGTAGTGCACACGTGTAATGGTGTCCCCACACTCACAAAGTCCGGGGAATTTGCCCTGAACAATGTGGGGGCACCTTGGCTAGTGCCAGGGTGCCCACACACTAAGTAACTTTGCACCTAACCTTTACTAGGTAAAGGATAGACATATAGGTGACGTATAAGTTACTTAAGTGCAGTGAAAATGGCTGTGAAATAATGTGTGCATTATTTCACTCAGGCTGCAGTGGCAGACCTGTGTAAGAATTGTCAGAGCTCCCTATGGGTGGCAAAAGAAATGCTGCAGCCCATAGGGATCTCCTGGAACCCCAATACCCTGGGTACCTCAGTACCATATACTAGGGGATTATAAGGGTGTTCCAGTATGCCAATGTAAATTGGTGAAATTGGTCACTAGCCTGTTAGTGACAATTTGTACAGAGAGAGCATAACCACTGAGGTTCTGGTTAGCAGAGCCTCAGTGAGACAGTTAGGCACCACACAGGGAACACATACATATAGGCCACAAACTTATAAGCACTGGGGTCCTGACTAGCAGGGTCCCAGTGACACATAACAAACATACTGAAAACATATGGTTTTCACTATGAGCACTGGGCCCTGGCTAGCAGGATCCCAGTGAGACAGTGAAAACACCCTGACATACACTCACAAACAGGCCAAAAGTGGGGGTAATAAGGCTAGAAAGAGGCTACTTTCTCACACAACCCCCCCCCCCCCAAACGAAGGACAATAAAGTTAACCTTGGCCAGTTGAGACTTTATTGTCTAAGTGGTGATAAGTAGAGAGTAGCTCTGCAATAGACTGGTTACTCCCTTTATCATCCACTATATGGTTACTTCCTTGTGGGGATGTAAACCACCCTGTTTGAAGTTTTTTAGCTAAGCAACAATGTGAAGATGTATTTTCAGAGTTTCTATCAGTAAGTTTTAGTTTAGAGCAGTGGGAATTGTCCACTGAACCTATTTGTAGTGATGGAAATGCCAGACAGGGATGCTGTCTCAGAAAAGCCATAGCTGGGCAAAAACTTTGTCCATATGGCTGGAAGAGAGAACAGGGATGCTGTTTCTCTTGAGTTGGAGCAGGGCAGGGATGCTGTCCTATGAGCTCCCCACTAGGGCAGGGATGCTGTTCTAAGTGTTGTGAGGCAGTGCAGGGTTTCTGCACTAAAGTTTCTCTGGGAGGGTTGGAGGGATGCTCCATGTTAACTAAAATGGTGCTCTTTTTCTCACCAATGTTAGTTATCCCACAGAGAGGTACTTCTACCTCAGGGAGTCCAGCTTTGCCAGCTGATGATTCCCTTGGAACAGGTGCCACCCCAGGAGAGGTTTCTCCCACCACAGGAATGGTATCCTGAATGGTAGGGTGGTTAGGGGATACTGTGATACCCTTTTTACCTGTTGATGGAGAGGGATCCTGAGTTTTCAGGGCTTCTCTCCTTTGCTTTTTCATTTCAGTAGAAATGAGAGGGAACAATTCCTCAGGGATGCCCAGCATGGCTGCATGGGCATAAAACTCTACATCAGCCCAACCTGAGGCCTCTAGGTCATTACCTAAGAGACAGTCTACAGGTAAGCTAGGTGATACCACCACCTGCTTAGGGCCAGTAACTCCACCCCAACTAAACTGAATTATAGCTAAGGGAAGAAACTTAGTGGAGTTATGGACATCAATAATCTTATACTGTTGTCCAATGATGTGTTGTTCAGGATGCACTAGGTTTTCAGTCACCAAAGTGATACTGGCACCTGTGTCCCTGTAGGCCAAGGCCTCAACACCATTTATTGAAACTGTCTGCCTGTACTTATCCATTGTAAGGGGACAAGCAGCCAGTGTGGCAAGGCCAATGCCACTAGGTGTGACAGAAACTGTCTTGGGACTAACTACCCCAGTTTCTATTATGGACCCATAAGTGAACCCAACTACAACCTTAACTTGATTGTTGCCAACAGTCCCACCACTAGTACCACTACTGCTAGGGGCACTAGAGCTTGATGTATTAGTGGTGGTAGGGTCAGGGGGTTTACCTGGACAGGACTTATCCCCTGGCCTATGGCCTCTATTTTTACACACAAAGCACCAAGGCTTTTTAACTTGTGTAGGTTGAGAAGAAGAGGAAGACGTTGTTTTATCCCCACCCCCTGAAGAGTGTTTAAGATTAGAAGTGGGATCTTTGGTTTTACCCTTATCCCCATGCTTATCTTGAGATTTTTCACCATCTTTCTTCTTGCCATCCGTGTCACCACCTGTATGAACTTTTCTGTTCACTCTTGTTCTGACCCATTTGTCTGCCTTCTTTCCCAATTCTTGGGGAGAGGTCAGATCTGAGTCCACTAGATACTGGTGCAACAAATCAGACACACAATTATTAAGTATATGCTCTCTCAGGATTATGTTATATAGGCTTTCATAGTAGTCACTTTACTGCCATGTAACCACCCCTCCAAGGCCTTCACTGAATGGTCAACGAAATCAACCCATTCTTGTGAAGACTCCTTTTTGGTGTCTCTGAACTTCATCCTGTACTGTTCAGTGGTTAAGCCATAACCATCAAGGAGTGCATTCTTAAGAATAGTGAAATTATTGGCATTATTTTCTTTCACAGTAAGGAGTCTATCCCTACACTTTCAACTAAATGATATCCATAGGATAGCAGCCCACTGCCTTTGAGGGACATCCTGTACAACACAGGCCCTCTCAAGTGCAGCAAACCACTTGTTAATGTCATCCCCCTCCTTATAAGGGGGAACTATTTCATGCAGATTCCTGGAATCATGCTCTTTTGCAGGATGACTATGGGGAATACTGCTGCTGCCACCATGGGTTTCAAACCCAATTTTCTGTCTTTCTCTTTCTATCTCTAAGGACTGTCTATCTAAATCCAGCTGTTGCTTCTTGAGCTTCAGCCTGGATTCCTCCACTCTCAATCTATTGAGCTCCCTTTCTAACACTCTGTCATCAGGGTGGGTGGGAGGGACATGCCTAGAAACAGAAGTATGATGAGAATGAACAGAAGGAGACCTGTCCCTAACAGATGGCACCCTAACAGCTTGGCTAACAGTGTGATGTGAGACCACACTATCTGTATGATGTGACTCAACATCAGTACCAACTATGCTAGGTTGTCTGCTAATGGGCAGGCTAGGAAGTTTCCATCCCACATCTTTTGCCAGGGGTGCCCCAGAATCAGAGTGGGAACCATTAGCTAACTTTTCAACAGTTGTGCCAGCTTTGGCCCTATCCTGTTCAATAAGCATATTCACTAACAGTTCTATAGAGGGATTATTCCCTACACTCAAACCTCTCTCTATGCAGAGACTCCTTGCTCCTTTCCAGCTAAGGTAATCATAAGCAAGTTTGGACAGATCAACAGTTTGGCCTGTGCCAGACATTTTTAGAAATAGTTAAGAGATAGAAAAAGTGAAGAAAAAGTTTTTCAGAACTTTTGGAAAGACAGAAAACAACTTTTTAAACTTTTTAAGAACTTTTAGAAAGTTTAGGGGTACTTTTCAGCACTTAGAAAAGAGTGAAAAGAGGAAATGCAAAACTTTTTGGTTATGTGTACATACACTGAACTTGTTTTGTATATTTTTCTCTTATGAAAAGTACAATGACAAAAGTGGTAAGCAGTTACAAAGCACTTATCCCACCACTGCACAACCAATGTAGGAGGCTGGACTGGCTTGTAGTGAGTACCAAGGGGTACTTACACCTTGCACCAGGCCCAGTTATCCCTCATTAGTGTATAGGGTGTCTAGCAGCTTAGGCTGATAGATAATGGTAGCTTAGCAGAGCAGCTTAGGCTGAACTAGGAGACGAGTGAAGCTCCTACAGTACCACTAGTGTCACTTGCACAATATCATAAGAAAACACAATACACAGTTATACTAAAAATAAAGGTACTTTATTTTTATGACAATATGCCAAAGTATCTCAGTGAGTACCCTCAGTATGAGGATAGCAAATATACACAAGATATATATACACAATACCAAAAATATGCAGTATAGTCTTAGAAAACAGCGCAAACAATGTATAGTTACAATAGGATGCAATGGGGACACATAGGGATAGGGGCAACACAAACCATATACTCCAAAGGTGGAATGCGAACCACGAATGGACCCCAAACCTATGTGACCTTGGAGAGGGTCGCTGGGACTATTAGAAAATAGTAAGGGTTAGAAAAATAGCCCACCCCAAGACCCTGAAAAGTGAGTGCAAAGTGCACTAAAATTCCCCAAAGGACATAGAAGTCGTGATAGGGGAATTCTGCAGGAAAGACACAAACCAGCAATGCAACAACGATGGATTTCCAGTCGAGGGTACCTGTGGAACAAGGGGACCAAGTCCAAAAGTCACAAGCAAGTCGGAGATGGGCAGATGCCCAGGAAATGCCAGCTGTGGGTGCAAAGAAGCTGCTACTGGACAGTAGAAGCTGAGGATTCTGCAGGAACGACAAGGGCTAGAGACTTCCCTTTTGGAGGATGGGTCCCCCACGCCGTGGAAAGTCGTGCAGAAGTGTTTTCCCGCCGAAAGACTGCCAACAAGCCTTGCTAGCTGCAAATCGTGCGGTTAGGGATTTTTGGATGCTGCTGTGGCCCAGGAGGGACCAGGATGTCGCCAATTGCGTCTGGGGACAGAGGGGGCGTCGAGCAAGACAAGGAGCCCTCTCAGAAGCAGGCAGCACCCGCAGAAGTGCCAGAACAGGCACTACGAAGAAGAGTGAAATGGTGCTCACCCGAAGTTGCACAAAGGAGTCCCACGTCGCCGGAGACCAACTTAGGAAGTCGTGCAATGCAGGTTAGAGTGCCGTGGACCCAGGCTTGGCTGTGCACAAAGGATTTCTGCCGGAAGTGCACAGAGGCCGGAGTAGCTGCAAAAGTCGCGGTTCCCAGCAATGCAGTCTGGCGTGGGGAGGCAAGGACTTACCTCCACCAAACTTGGACTGAAGAGTCACTGGACTGTGGGGGTCACTTGGACAGAGTTGCTGGATTCAAGGGACCTCACTCGTCGTGCTGAGAGGAGACCCAAGGGACTGGTGATGCAGTTCTTTGGTGCCTGCAGTTGCAGGGGGGCGATTCCGTCGACCCACAGGAGATTTCTTCGCAGCTTCTGGTACAGAGAGGAGGCAGACTACCCCCACAGCATGCATCACCAGGAAAACAGTCGAGAAGGAGGCAGGATCAGCGTTACAAGGTCGCAGTAGTCGTCTTTGCTACTTTGTTTCAGTTTTGCAGGCTTCCAGCGCGGTCAGCAGTCGATTCCTTGGCAGAAGGTGAAGAGAGAGATGCAGAGGAACTCTGATGAGCTCTTGCATTCGTTATCTAAGGAAATCCCCAAAGCAGAGACCCTAAATAGCCAGAAAAGAGGGTTTGGCTACTTAGGAGAGAGGATAGGCTAGCAACACCTGAAGGAGCCTATCAGAAGGAGTCTCTGACGTGACCTGCTGGCCTGGCCACTCAGAGCAGTCCAGTGTGCCAGCAGCACCTCTGTTTCCAAGATGGCAGAGGTCTGGAGCACACTGGAGTAGCTCTGAGCACCTCCCAGGGGAGGTGCAGGTCAGGGGAGTGGTCACTCCCCTTTCCTTTGTCCAGTTTTGCGCCAGAGCAGGGCTGAGGGTTCCCTGAACCGGTGTAGACTGGCTTATGCAGAAATGGGCACCATCTGTGCCCATGAAAGCATTTCTAGAGGCTGGGGGAGGCTACTCCTCCCCTGCCTTCACACCATTTTCCAAAGGGAGAGGGTGTAACACCCTCTCTCTGAGGAAGTCCTTTGTTCTGCCATCCTGGGCCAAGCCTGGCTGGACCCCAGGAGGGCAGAAACCTGTCTGAGGGGTTGGCAGCAGCAGCAGCTGCAGTGAAACCCCTGAAAAGGCAGTTTGGCAGTACCAGGGTCTGTGCTACAGACAAGTGGGATCATGGGATTGTGCCAACTATGCCAGGATGGCATAGAGGGGGCAATTCCATGATCATAGACATGTTACATGGCCATATTCGGAGTTACCATTGTGAAGCTACACATAGGTAGTGACCTATGTGTAGTGCACGCGTGTAATGGTGTCCCCGCACTCACAAAGTCCGGTAATTTGCCCTGAACAATGTGGGGGCACCTTGGCTAGTGCCAGGGTGCCCACACACTAAGTAACTTTGCACCTAACCTTTACTAGGTAAAGGATAGACATATAGGTGACTTATAAGTTACTTAAGTGCAGTGAAAATGGCTGTGAAATAATGTGTGCATTATTTCACTCAGGCTGCAGTGGCAGACCTGTGTAAGAATTGTCAGAGCTCCCTATGGGTGGCAAAAGAAATGCTGCAGCCCATAGGGATCTCCTGGAACCCCAATACCCTGGGTACCTCAGTACCATATACTAGGGGATTATAAGGGTGTTCCAGTATGCCAATGTAAATTGGTGAAATTGGTCACTAGCCTGTTAGTGACAATTTGTACAGAGAGAGCATAACCACTGAGGTTCTGGTTAGCAGAGCCTCAGTGAGACAGTTAGGCACCACACAGGGAACACATACATATAGGCCACAAACTTATGAGCACTGGGGTCCTGACTAGCAGGGTCCCAGTGACACATAACAAACATACTGAAAACATATGGTTTTCACTATGAGCACTGGGCCCTGGCTAGCAGGATCCCAGTGAGACAGTAAAAACACCCTGACATACACTCACAAACAGGCCAAAAGTGGGGGTAACAAGGCTAGAAAGAGGCTACTTTCTCACACCATGTGTCTCCTCTGTCCTTCCCCTCCATCTTGTTTTGTCACCCTGTCCTTGTGTGCATTAGCATCATCTGGTGGAGGAGCAGAGGCACTGGAGACGGAGGGAGCTGCATCCCACATGGCCCAGGAGGGTGAATCTACGGAGTCTGAAGGCACCATTGGGACGGAGGGCGAGGGCACTTCTGTGCCCACCGCAACAACAGGTACAGCCGCCACCACCCCTACCAGCACCGTCCTCCCAGCAGCCCCTCAGCGTGTTTCCCGTGCCCGCTCACCCAGGAGGGTGGGCATCTCTTTCGCCCCAGGCACCTCTGGCCCTGCTCCAGTCAGCCCTGCTGCCCTCAGTGAGGAGGCTATTGGCCTTCTGAGATCCCTCACTGTTGGGCAGTCAACCATTTTGAATGCCATCCTGGGTGTCGAGAGGCATTTGCGACAAACAAATGCATACCTGGAGGGCATTCATTCTGGCGTGGTGGCCCAACAGAGAGCATTTCAGGCTCTGGCCTCAGCACTGATGGCAGCCTTTGTCCCTATGTCCAGCCTCCTCCTCCAACTTCCACTACCCAGACCCAATCCCCTCTACCTCAGCCTATCCCCAGCACACCATCAGACCAGCATGCACACACATCAACACACAAAAGTGGCTCAGGCAAACATAAGCACCACACATCCCACAGGCACTCACACAAGCACCATACCCATGCAGACACACCAACATCCACTGTCTCCACTGTGTCCCCCTCCTCATGTCCTCCATCTCCCTCCCAGTCTCGTCTCCACTCACACCTGCATGCACTACATCCTCAGCCACTACTTCCATCACCAGCATGCCCATCACTACACACCGCTCACGTGCAATCACCACCCCCACTACCATTCACACGTCCCCTGTGTCCTCTCCCAGTGTGTCTGTGAGCCCTCCTCCCAAAGTACAGAAATGCCGGCACACACCCACTCAACAGCCATCCACCTCACAACAGCCTCCAACCCATGCACCTTCACCCAAGCTCAGCAGACGTACGCCTCCTACAACCACTACTCTTCCTCCACTCCCAAACCCCCTCCATCTTCCCATCCCAGTGTGTCTAAAAAACTTTTCCTGGCTAACAATGACCTCTTCCCTACACCTCCCCCCGTCCTTCCCCTAGGGCCAGGATGTCTAGAGCCCAGACCAGCACCTCAGCCACCAAATCGTTGTCCACTGTGGACCCTGCAAGTCTGGGAGGATCGAAGAGGGCACCCATCAGGGCTGCAAGTGTGCCACCTACTGAAGCTAAGGACCACCCGATTTCGCCACCTGCCAAGGTAAAGAAGGGGCCAGCATGCGGAAGGAAAAAGCTGCACTACCCACCCAGCAAGGCCTCATCCAGAACCAAAGAGGACAGTGCCAAGGTCCCAGCAGCGACTACCAAGGTTGGGAAGGGACACAAAAGCAAAGGAAAGTCACCTCAGGGCACGGAGCCTCCTGGTGAGAGACTGGTGACCCCCATTTCTCATGACAGGCCAGCAACCTGTACCACGGTGAGCACCGCCGCAACGCCCGCCACCTGCACCGCCACCTGCACGGCAGCTGCCACAACTACAGTCACCAGCATCATCCCCAGTGGGCAGGCGTCCAAGGCTGCTGGAGACGCCTGCACCATGGGCAGCACTGCCTGCATCTCCGCCGCAGACACTGCCGCAGCCACCGCCACCTGCCCCGCCACGTGCTCAGCCAGTGCCACTATAGCGGGCATCGGCAGCATCCCCAGTGGGAAGCCATCCGAGGCTGCAGGAGACGTCCTGGACCCTGCACACACTACATGAGGCACCACCACCAGCACTGGCACTACCAGCAGTTTGCAGCCTAAGTCGCTGCAAGGTGGAGTGTGGCTCTGCCTCCATGGAGTATCATGCTACCTGTTCCCTGAAAATCTCGTGGCTCAGACACCCAGGTGAGGGAATGGGAACTGCCACACCCCAGGTGCAGCATCACTGGGCACCAAGCCCCCTCAAGAACCAGTGGAGAAAAGCATCCACTAACACAGTCCTTGGCAGGATGAAGCACTCTGGGCACCAAGCCCCCTCCAGAACCAGTGGAGAAAAGCATCCACTAACACAGTCCTTGGCAGGATGACGCACTCTGGGCACCAAGCCCCCTCCAGAACCAGTGGAGAAAAGCATCCACTAACACAGTCCCTTGCAGGATGAAGCACTCTGGGCACCAAGCCCCCTCCAGAACCACTGGAGAAAAGTATCCACTAACACAGTACTTGGCAGGATGAAGCACTCTGGGCACCAAGCCCCCTCCAGAACCAGTGGAACATGTCACCCACTTGAGAGACTGTGGCTTTGCACTCTCCAGGACCAAGCAGTGGGCAAACCACCCACTTGAAAGACTGTAGCTTTGCACCCCAGGACCAAGCAGTGGGCAAACCACCCACTTGAGAGACTGTGGCTTTGCACTCCCCAGGACCAAGCAGTGGAAAAACTACCCACTTGAGGGACTTAAGAGACTGTGGGCTTGCACTCCCCAGGACCAAGCAGTGAGCAAACCACCCACTTGAGAGACTGTGGCTTTGCACTCCCAAGGACCAAGCAGTGGGCATGGAGCCCCCTCGAGGAGCAGCGGACCATCATCCGGCTGAGGTGCCCCCACTCCCCTTCCCCCTGAGGTGCCTGGTTTTTTATCGACCTGATGCCCCTGCAGTGTTCTCTCCATTTTGAGGCAGGTGTCATGTGTGGGCTTCGCCCATGCTTTTTGGGACCACTGGTGCACGAACATTTCATGGGACAGTGTACGGACTTGTGTACTTGCTGTAAATATTTGTATTTACTGATTATTGACTGTTCTCTTGGGCTCTCTGTTTGAATATTACAGTAGTGAAACTCATTTCATTTGGTCCTTGCGTTCTTCCAGGGGGTGACGGGGTGTATCTGTGATGTGATTGGATATGTGTGTGTGTGCGTTGTTGTCGGTGGGGGTGTTGTGTGTGTGTGTCACTCTCTTTTCCCTCCTCCTCTCCCCTGTGTGCTAGGTGCAGTACTCACCGTGGTCATCGCCGCCGTCCTTCGTACTCCTGGTAGATGAGAAAATACACCAACATTGGTAACACCTGTAGTTCGGGCTCCATGGCCTCCTGGTTCCTCGTTGGGTGTCGAGAGGTGAGTGGTTTCCCTTCCAAAGACTGTTTCCGCCGTGCTTTTGATGGCGTTGGTACCGTCCCGGAAAAGCTGGCAGATTTGGTGCCTTGTAATAGTGTGGGCGGTACACTGTATTCTGCCTGTCTGTTGGCGGTTACCGCCGCAGTGTTTGTTTCTACCGCCGTGGCGGTCGGTGTGTTAAAGTGGCTGTCTGTGGTGGCGGTTTCCGCCATGGTCGTAATTCAATTTTTTTTACCGCCGGCCTGTTAGCTGTATTACCGCCGCTTTATCACCGACTGCCAGGGTTGTAATGAGGGCCTATACAGTATAGCTCCAAAGCAGAATATATGCTATATAGACTTAATTACGAACAAGGAGAAAAAGCAGGCCGTTTACTAGCGGCACGATTAAAACAGCGAGAAGATATGATAGCTATTCCAATTATATATAACCCTGAGGGTAAGCTAATATCTGAAACTCAAGCAATAGCTAATACTTTAGCAGATTATTGTACCAAGTCATATAGTTCAGAAGTTGATGATGATCTCCTCAAAGAACAGGAATTCTTTGATAAAATAACACTCCCCTGTCTCAATGAACAGGACCTGCTCATACTGGCGGGCACAATAACAAAGGATGAAATTGTGCAAGCAATCTCCAGTCACCCATACAATAAAGCACCAGGAGAAGATGGTTTTCCTGGAGACTTTTACCTTTAGGTAAAACCAGAGGCAGTAAATGCCCTTTCTGAGGTTTATAAAGAAGCAGAGGAAACTGGTAGTCTCTTCTCACTCTCAAATAAAGATATCATACCTGTCCTTCCCAAACCTGAGAAAGATCCATTATACTGCAGTAACTATTGTCTGATTACTCTTCTGAATACAGATTCAAAGCTATTAGCCACCAGTCTTTCCAAAAGACTCAAACAAGTTATCTCTAAACTCATACATAATTCTCAAGTTGGATTCAGCCAGGCAGAAACTCGCGTAGCCATCTCCGCATGTTGGCTCACAGACTTTGGTTTTCCAAGGATGCTGGAGAAGACAGAGTAACATTATCCTTAGATGCCGAAAAGGCCTCTGACTGCATTGAATGGAGCTATATGTTCCGTACATTGCATAGGTTGGGATTAGGTAATGATTTTATCTCTAAGGTTAAATGGTTATACGAGACACCATCTGCACAAGTGAATTGTGGGGGTTTTCTTTCAAAACCCTTTTTAGTGCAAAGAGGTACCCGCCAGGGTTGCCCTTTATCACCCCTATTATTTCTTCTTGCACTTGAACCACTGGCTGCAGCAATAAGACAGCGTTCACAAATAGCAGGCATTCCCACACCAGCAGGCATCTCAAAACGACTTCTATACACGGATGACATATTACTCACACTTGCAGATCTACCTACTTCACTCTCGGCACTCATGTCTACTATTTCTCGCTTCTCACACATTTCTGGATACAAAGTCAATTGGAATAAGAGTGAAGCTCTCCCATTGTCCCGGGGCACAACAAAAGCAGCTATCTTAGGCTACAATTTTCAATGGAAAGCGGATCGCCTGAAGTATCTAGGTATTTATATCAACACTGGTTTAGAACGTATGATTCAAGATAACTTAGATCCACTCATTGCTAAAACGAAGTCGGAATATGAAAAATGGTCCCATCTTAACCTGTCCTTTTGGGGTAGAGTCCAGGCAGTGAAAATGATTATAGTGCCTCGTTTCACTTGTGTTTTGGGTATGTTACCTTTGACAGTTAAAATATCAATATCGCAAGACATTGACAAAGGTATTAATACCTTTATTTGGGGATCTCTGAGACCTAGGGCCAGATGTAGGAAAATTGCAAATTGCGACTTGCAATTTGCGAGTCCTTCCGACTCGCAAATTGCAAGTTGCAATTTGCAATGCAGAACGGTGTCTCAGACACCTTCTGCGAGTCGGTATGGGGTCGCAAAGACCCACCTCATTAATATTAATGAGGTGGGTCGCAAATTGCGGCCCCATACCGACTATGGGCACTCGCAAACATGGAGGCCTGCTGTAGTCAGCAGACCTCCATGTTCGTGACTGCTTTTAAATAAAGCAGTTTTTTTTTTTTAAGTGTAGCCCGTTTTCCTTAAAGGAAAACGAGCTGCACTTAAAAAAAAATCCGAAACCTTTAGTTTCGGTATTTTTTCAGGGCAGGTGGACCACTACCTGCCCTGAAAAAATAGTTTGTGGTCCATTCACAAAGGGGAAGGGGTCCCATGGGGACCCCTTCCAATTTGAAAGTGGGTTACCATCCACTTCAAGTGGATGGTAACTGCGACACCATTTGCGACGGCATATGCGGTCGCAAATGGTATTGCACACCACTCCGAATCGCAAATAGGAAGGGAACACCCCTTCCTATTTGCGATTCTGAAATGCATTTTGCGAGTCGGTCCCGACTCGCAATATGCATTTCTGCATAGGAAAATGCGATTTGCGAGTCGCAAACGGCAATTTTTGCCGTTTGCGACCCGCAAATCCTTTCCTACATCTGGCCCCTAGACTCAAAATCTCCAAACTGATTCCTCACAGCCGATATGGTGGCTGTAGTTTACCATGCATTGAACATTGCTATACAGCCCTCCATTTATCTCAATTGGTTTATCTTTGGCCAAGATAGGATGACCACCCCACTATGGGTTCTTATTGAAAGGCAATCTTTACAGGCATCTTCAGGTTTGCAAATGTTTTATACTCATAAATCGCCTGCTTTACAAACGTCTAACCCTATTATTCAGTCTATGCTTAAGATTTGGATACATGCCCACAAACTCTTTAAGAGTAATCTGAGGCCACATAATAAGGCTCCCATATGGCATAACGCTGATATTAGAATAGGGAAACAGACCATTTCCTGGGATACATGGGAGAGAGCAGGTATTCTAATGTTGGATCATTTATTCACTTTAGAAGGCGAGCTTAAAACCTTTACAATGCTTCAGATAGAATTTCAACTTCCTAGCTCTCAAAAGGGGAAATACTTACAATTGAAACAAGCTCTACTTAGTAGACTAGGACCATTTCCGTGGCTACCTGAGGATTCCCCAGTCTTACAATACTTAAAAACTTTGGGGGAAATTGAAAGGAGCGGTGTCTGGATTTTATAATCTCATAGTGCATAAACAACACCATCACCATTCCTAGCACAACTCCACGTCAAATGGCAAGGGTTACTTAATGTTGCGCATTCCAATGAGGACTGGATGGATGTTGTTATGAACATGTATAAAGGAATCAGAGAGGCAAGAATGAAATTTACTCTTTTCAAAATTCTTCATACCTGGTACTGGTCACCACAAAAACTCAAGGCAGCAGGTTTACTACACCATTCTACCTGTTGAAGGTTTCCTCATGAAGATTGTGATATCCTACACATTTTATTTCAATATCCAGTTTTGACAGAATACTGGTCTCCTATAACTTCCTCTCTACACAGAGCTATACATGTGCCCATTCCTTTAACAGAAAAAGTAGTTATAATACACGATGTTACTGATCTCCCAAATCTAACAAACCATACAAGACGATTGATGGCTATCGCACCCACTGTAGCAGAAATGTGTATATTACAACATTGGAGACCATCACAACGTCCTACACATGATGAATGGCTTATTGAAATGTATAACATGGCATCATAGGAAAAGCTGATTTACAGATTGCAAGATAATGTTGGGATTTTCATCCAGATTTGGAAGCCCTTTCTAGCTAATACATATTCTATTAATACTCACACTTAAATGTTTTCTCCTTCTTTGTCTCCTATCCTTAGTAAGACATTTTTATTCTTGTTTTGAGTCTTGCTGTTATTAATAAGACAATTGACACTTCATCCATTAACACTGTCATCTTAAGTAGGACTTACTGCTCACCCATTCAACACTGTTGAATGTTAGTGACTTCATTACTTAGGACAGACTATCATCCACCCCAATTAATCATTCACCTTCTTAAAATAGGTCAATAATAAGAACAGCAATAAAGAAGCCTGGTAAAACATTTTGAGGTCAAAGAATTTACATTGATTTTGAGTATACCACATTTAAACAAATCTTACCCCAAAAAGATTTTGAATAGCTAATTTTAAATACCAATTGAGACAGTTTACACTTATCATTGATACACGCCAGCCAGGTACTACGTTCTGCATTTTTTTACTTACTTAGACTATCAGGTGTGAAACTAAATGTGTTCTGAAAAATGTTTGTGTTAACTTTGTTAAATTAGCACACATTGAGGTTTTAAAGATCCATGTCCATATGCGAGTCTAAGTTGAAGCTTCCATGAATCGTGCAGTTCCTGCCCCCAAGCAATTTCAGCATTCAAACCAGAGTATGTCTAATACTTTTACATATTAAAACTACTTTTTGATAAGAGTAAACATGTTAATGTTTACAAGACTTGGAAAGGATTTTCTAATACAGTTAAAGGTAAATTCGAAAAGGCATCTTTGATGAGTGGATAATAATTACAAATCCGGAACAGAGAAATACATTTGAGGCATGTCAAGTGCTTAAATGCCTTTTCCATCAACAATCTTATAAATCCAGGAACTGTCCTGACCTTGACAAAAGAATCTATTTTTTATTTAATATACCTAAAAAGAAGAGTAAAAGGTCTGTTATGGGGAAAAGTTGGAGCACAAGAATTTCTGAATATTATTTTTGAAAAACATTCATTAGGAAATGAATGAACACCAGACACATTAATTATTTCCTCAAAGGAAAAGCCTGACATAACGGTTCCCTATAGAATAACTCAAGTATGAGAAGATTTTAATTATAATTGTTAAGCAATTTTGAAACTGTTTCTAATGTGATCCTTCTGCAACACCTCAATGGCACTGAGACTGGGGTTCTGGACTTTGAATGGATAAAATCTTTCCTGAAGAACACAGGGCAGTCCGTTTTGCTGGCCTTTTCTACTTGGGCATAAAGCCCCTTTCAGTTTGGGTACCACAGGGCTCATCTATTAGCTTTAAGTTAACATTCACATGGCTCAGTTTGCACCTTTGATTGAATCACATGGATTTAAGGTGGTGTCCTTTGCTGATGACACCCAGCTGCTTCTCTTCCTTAAACCTCTCTTCAAGAGATCTTTTGTGAGTTTTGCCCTCGTCCTCTAAATTCATCTGAAGTGCAAAATGAATGTGACTTAGACCTGACTGCTTGGATGCTTCCTGTCCAAATCATGGGAGAGCAGCTGGCCTGAAACATATACCTCCCCAGCCAACAGTAGTTGTCAACATCGTAGGGGTAAAGTTTAACGTCCAACTCTTCTTTTTAACTCTAGGTGTCTTCTGTGCTTGGTACATGGTTTTGGTTGCTTCGAGCTTTGAAAAAATACTCGTTCTTCTCACTGTGACTGCAGTTCACATGCTCGTCACTTCAAAACTGGTCTACACCATCGTTCTGTACCTTGGTATCTTTGACTGATTGATAGGAAGGGTGCAAGTAGTTCAGATTGAGGTGGCACGTCTGTTTCCTAAACTCCCCCATCTGTCACTTTTGTCCCCTTATTGGCTGCCAGTAAAGAAGAGAATTATTTTCTAATGGATAATTCTGGCACATAGGGCATATTTCGCATCATACCCTCAGTACCTTTTAGCCATTTGGAACATTACTCCTTCAAGCCTTCTCTGGTCTTTTAAGGCTTTACCCTTGGTGGACCCCAAAGTCAGGCAGGTCAGGAAAGGAGGGCACTCCTTTTCTTACCTGGCTATGCAAGCATGGAACCATCTCCCAGCTGAGATCTGTACTTTGAGTTCTGCCCTGCATTTGAGAAAGAATCTTAGAACATGTGTGATTGTTTTGTTCTGAATGTTGTTTACTCATTTCTGCTTTCAATGTATCTTTTAATTTATGTCCCACAAGTATAATAAAAGTAGGAGAAATAGAAAAATATCAGTACACTGTTCCAGTAAAAGGTAGAGAAAACACATGGGAAGGTCCTAAATTTTAGGAGCAAATAACCTCACACATCCAAGAGGATGTCATGCTTCATCATCGGTACAGCTCCTCGTCAGACCGGCGCTGCAATGTCTGACGGGTTCCACCCTAGATGGGGGGGCTCTTTGCCGGAGATCTTTTACAATGATGGTGCCGTGACCCCAGGATTGAGTGGGGGGAGGAAAAAAGAAAATAGGAGATCAAAGTGAGAAATGGTTAAAATTGGCTCTCACAACCTCCAATGGGTAAATAATTTATTGAACCAGTTGGAAGGTAGGGACCAAGATTAAAAAAAAGAAGTGTAGTCAAACGAGTGAAATAGAAATAATGATCAATCACTCTATTGGAATCTAAGAGTGGGAGGGAGGTAGAACAGTTTTCACACCACCCTTTTCATGGGTCAACATGTTTCGCATCCTAGTGGCCCATACGGGTCCATTGATGCTTCGTCAGGACCAAGTTGACTATCTACGTCTCCTAATCATAAGGGACTAATGTGTCTTCTTAATCAGAAACTCAGAATTACAGGTAGCTGACAAAATATGAAAAAAACATCAGATCACTTACATAAGTCAGGTGCATATGTTTCCTAACTAAAGCCCACCCCCATAAGGGGAATGTGCTCCATAGGACCACGCGAACCAATGGTCGGACCCGGGTAGGTCAGGACGCACGGACCCGGGTAGGTCTCCACTCCGGTCTCGGCAGCATTTAAAACTTACAACTGCGCCCGACCATGGCAAATTAATTATTGATGTTACAATTATTGATGTTAGATGACAAAGAGATGATATTGGAATTATCTGTAGCTAATCAATCTTGAACATAACCAGGTTGACCAGGTTTGATAAGCAGAAGAATAACAGATACTCTCGCTATTAATCAAAGATACCGGGACAAGCACTTTGTCTACAGGGGGTCAAGACTGCAGTTACCACAAGCCCCAGTGTCAAAGGCAGCAGACGAGGAGTCAGCGCCAGTGAGTACTGCTTCACACCTCACTGATCCCATGGCGAGTGATGCACAGTTTGTCTACAGGGGGTTAGGACTGCAATGGCCCAAACCCAGGTGTCAAAGGCAGCAGTGGAGGACTCATAAGCACCAGTGAGTGCTACTTCAGGCCACATTATTCCCCACGGTGTGGGACGCGCGTCTTGGCTCCTCATCCCGTAAGGTACTGTCTGTTTGTGGTCTAGCTCTCTTCATCTCCTTCCGGAGCTTGTTATATATTTGAACTTATCTAGGGTGTTCTTGTGTTGATAGACTTATTAGTATGTACTTAAAAGCATATTTACAAGAAAGTGGCGCTTCAGCATTGATGCAGCACTTTTCTTGTGCCCACTTGCACCCCTCTCAACAGCACCCCATGGCGCACAATAGCGTAAAAATTGTTGACACTATTGTGGTGCCCGTGGGCCCCACTTCCTTCACTCTTCACTGGGGCCTCGGGCACTACCACACTCCCACGCAGCACTGCGCCCTCCGGCTCCTTCTGCTGCCCACCTGCCTTCAGGCCACCGCAGCCGACCGCCGCACTGCCCCTCCTCACCTCACTCGGTCGCTGGGCCCCAACTTAGGCCCCACAGGCCTTTAGGCGGGGAAGCCTCCTCCGGGTCTCCACCTTCAGCCACGGGGTTTCGGTCGCCCTTGCCTCTTGAGCGCCATCGGTCTCGTTGCTGATCTGCGGGTCTGTCCGGCATGCCGATGCCAGTTTTTCACTCCATCATTACAGGATTATTGGTGGATATCTGTGGATTTTACTTTGGCGACGGCCGGAGAGTCACTATTGTGCGGCCATCTTGGGCAGAGGCTTGCCACGCCCTTTGAGCTATTGCATTTCTAAGCACTTTATTGGGATTTAATCGCAGGAGCGCAAGTTATAGTTACCTTAGGGCATGAGTTATAGTTACTTGAGATAACACTAACTATAACTGTTGAATTTCTATGGTTTGGTAGGTTTAAAATGCAAGCTTAACTATCACGTCCCTGTAGCTGTTGTTTTTTTAAGTGAATATATATATATATATATATATATATATATATATATATATATTTATCTATTGCTTCATTCCTTTGGTCTGTAGATTCGTACTGCTACCTGTGCTATTACTTGGTTATCCTGGTGGTACTTATTTTTCCTGCCAGGATTTAACCCGTAGGCCTGATCTAGACAGTCATATGTCAGAAGCTGATGTTGGGTTTGGTTGAGCTGAGTTTGGTTGATAGGATAAGTATGAGATCCTTGTGGGGTTGCTAGGTCACTGTGCCTGCTAGAAGATTCTTTGTGAACAATGAAAAGGTCACTTGTTTTGAAATATCCCCTATTTTCCCACCTGGTCTTCTCTTGGCTTTTAACAGCTTCCAGGGTCCCAAGTGCCTAGGCACAATCTCTGCAATTTCACCTACCTCCCCCGACTCCGGGCCTAGCCCTGAAGCCCATGAGATGCTTTAATGACCCTATGGTGAGTTGTTGTGTCAAAGGATCGCCCTGACCCATCTGTCCAATACTCCTGACACTGTGACCTGAGCCCCAAATTGGCATATTCAGTTTCAAAGTGAGGGCGTGACTAACCGTCCAAGATGGTGGACATATAGCGGCAAAGCTCCTGGGCCAGCCCCAGACAATCCTTTTAATCCTAATCTATATCTGTGCCCACAGCCCTGACGACAATAATATAATTTGACCTGGGAGTGCAGTGGTCCCGTTTAGAAGAGCATTGAGGACGGCGGCCCTGGTGAATGACCTGGAGCGGGGACTGCTGGCTGAGCCGTGGCGGAGTTGATGGGCGGGATGAGACCCTGCCTACGTGCAGCGTGAGCGGAGGTCCCTGGGGTTGGAGGCAGGATTGGAGAACCAACACAAGTGAGCCGCTGTCGGAGGCGGTGTGAGGTGAGGAGTCCCAGCGGTTCCCTGGACGGATGGGCCTGAGTAATGTGCGCAGCCCACAGGCCTGGTCCTTGCCTCCGTAAGGCGAAAGGCAACAGCAATGAGACACTGGGGATTGTCTCCCCCTATGGCTGTGCTGAGTCCCGCTGGTGAGGTGGCTGAGGTGCAGGCATGGACCATGGGCTTGAGGTATCTCTCAAGAATAGAGACACACAGAGTTATCCTTGGGGACAGGTAATTGTGGGGCCTGGTGCTGCCGGACTAACTATCGCTGATGGCTGGAGCTACATGGCAGCATGTTGTTTCTGACTGATTGCCCAGCAGTAGACTTGATGGGGCCGTCTGGGCATTCTCCTCTCTGGTTGTGTACCCAGATCCATTAAGTGAAGCATAGGACACAAGATAACATGTGAGATTAGTACTCCCCCACCCCAGTTTTTGAGTGGCATGCTGCCCCATGTTGAAGGGCACAGTGTTGAAGCAATAGAACCCAGGTTTTGATGACAGCATTTGCAAATTGTAGATTACATGTGATGTAAAGGAGTGACTGGCTGAACCTTTCTATTATAGGTATACTTTAGCACTCATTATTGTGTACCAGACAGGCTCAACTATTAAGAGGGATGGGGAGAACGAAAGTCAAGACCGGAGCCACGCACTCCTGGGCACCCTCCTGCTCCTCGCCTTCAGATGATTCTTCGACCCATGTTTCGGTGTCCTGTGTTCCTCCCACTGGGTATATGCTGCCCCAGGACAAGTTGGATCTTATCCTACAGGACATACGGGAGTCACGACTCACCATCAAACAGCTGATGGGAGCAATCACCACTGAGGTATCAGTCCTCAAAGATGAACATCGTAAATTTGTGGACAGGGACAAGACAAATGAAACCACAATCTCGATTTTGGAACCCGCCAATGAAGTCCATGCCATGCAAATTAGTAAATTAATGGAACAGCTTTAAGAGCGAGTGGAAGATGCTGAAGGTCGTGCTTGCAGAAACAATATGCGAAATCTTGGGTCAGCCGGAGGGGCAGAGGGACAAATGCTGACACAATACGTAGAAAACTGGCTCTGAAGATGATTGGTACCAGAGGGCCTACTGTATATATTTGTGGTTGAGAGAGCCCATCGGTTTCCAACTAAAAAAACAAACCCTGGAGCGCCTCCTAGAACCATAGTAGCAAACATTCTGAATTACAAAGACTGTAATGTACTGTTTATAGCTGCCCAGGAGGAGTCCCCAATTCTAGTAAATAATGTAAAGATCTCACTGTTTCTGGACTACACAATGTTGGTTCAGTGGAGGCGTGCTTCCTTCCAGGCTGTCAATAGCAACCTGAGAATAGCCGGTCTCACCTATGTTTTTCTAATTCCGGCGAGGCTCTGTATCCAGCATGACAAGCGGGCTATATTTTTTGACTCTCCGAAATCAGCACTGGAGGGGCTGGACCAAAACTTCCTGAATCTTGGCGGGCCCCAAAATGTGAACCGGGATGTCCCAAGGCCCCGGAGGAGACACTGTCGCCGGTCTAACACTCCGGGAGGGGCTTGTGGCCTTGCGCCCTCTTCACAGCAAGCACTGATGGGCCATCTGGAGGTGCTCAGATCAGCTTCACAGCTTCGAACTAATACTAATCCAGGCGGCTCCAGGACATTACAAGACAGTGGGTTCTGACTCTAACTCAATAGGTAGCACAGGACTCTTTCCATCTATTACTACTCAACTGGCTCCCAGATGGACCCGGACCAAGTAATTTTAACCATCCCGAACTGGCTCCAGCTATCCTATTCTAAACACGGACGTTCCCCTTTAACAAGACGAAGGTGGCATGCGATAGTAGCCCGGTTGCTCATTAAAGTCTATCGCTTTCCCTATGGTTACATTATTCCCATATTACTGGGCATCATGAGCAGGCACACAATGCATAAATTGGTTTCGGTCCCCTGGCCTGGTTTGCTTTCCTCAACTCAGTAGTGGTTGCTCTGCCGTAGAGAGAAGGCTGAAAACATAAATGTTGGCTTATGAGCCCCACATGTGTGTAGGCACTATGGCCCTCATTACAACATTGGCGGTAAATCCCGCTTACCGCCGTGCAGAAGACCGCCAACACAACGCCGCGGCTGCAGAATTCCGCCACAGCTATTACGACCCACAGCTCGGAATCCGCCAAAATTCAGACACCCACACAAGTCCGCCACGCCAAAGGTCAGTGATAAACTGGTGATAACAAATCCTCCACCGTCACGCTAACAGGAATACCCCACACTATCACGACCCATGAATCCACGCAGCGGACTTTCAACCGCGGTAAATCATTGGCGGTACACACCGCCGTGCTAAAAATACACACACATTTACAAAACACCACCACATTGGACAATTCCAAATACACACACCTGATACACATACACACACCCACACCACTATAAAACACCGGCCCACATCACCCACCAACCCTTACTACCTAAAATTTTGACAAAGGCCAGGGAGACAGCACAGCAAAGACAACACCACCATACAGAGGCACACAACACCATCACACATACACATCCACGCACAAAACACCACACACCCCTAAACATCACCCCACACATCACAACACACACCACCTCACACATCACCCACACCACCCCATGGCACCGCAAAGACACCCCAGGTTTTCTGAGGAGGAGCTCAGGGTCATAGTGGAGGAAATCATCCGGGTAGAGCCACAGCTATTCGGATCACAGGTGCAGCACACCACCATAGCTAGGAAGATGGAGCTATGGCGCAGAATTGTGGACAGGGTCAACGCAGTGGGACAGCACCCAAGAACACGGGATGAAATCAGGAAGAGGTAGAACGACCTCCGGGGGAAGGTGCGTTCTGTGGTCTCAAGACACCACATCGCGGTTCAGAGGACTGGCGGCGGACCCCTACCTCCTCCCCCACAACTAACAACATGGGAGGAGCAGGTCTTGGCTATACTGCATCCTGAGGGCCTCGCAGGAGTAGCTGGAGGAATGGACTCTGGTAAGTCAAATCTTTCACTACTTCATCCCCCACCCTACCTGCATGCTATCACATACCCCCACCCTTGCCCTCACCCCCATCACTCCAACTCCTCACAGATGTCCCACTATCACAAACCACACATCCAAAAAACAAAGCCCTACATGCAACAACAAAGCATGGACACCCATCACCAATGCATGTCCACTGCACATACCCACACAGACCCCTAAACAATTAGCACACAAGGTCCTACACAGGAATGCAAGCACTGGGGTACAGGGTCACCCACCCATTGCACACCATGGCACACACAGATACAAAAACTATGCCTTTACACCCCTGCCGGACCCCTACCCAACATCACCGGACAGGAGGTTCCAGACAAGTCCACTCCACCCACAGAAGAGGCCCACAGTGATGACAGCAGCTCTGTCCAACTGGATCTAGGTGACCCGCCCGGCCCATCTGGGACCTCAGGACAGTCGGTTCCCCTCACACTGGCACAAGCCACAACAGAGCCTCCCCCCTCTGGAAACACAAGCACAGCACCCACCCAGCGGGCCCATACCTCTGTCGCCAGGACACGTCAAGCAGCAGTGTGTCCACCACTACAGGGAACCCTGGCTAACCTACCACCCCAAGAACAGCAGGGACCTGGGGGCAGTGGCAGGGGGCACACGGTTCAGGGGACAGAGGAACAGGAACACAGGGGAACTGGGAGGGCTGCTGTGCGACAGGGGGAGGACAGGCCCAGGGAACCCACTCTCCACAAGGCCCTCTCCAACATCATGGGAGCCTACCACCATTCCCAGGAGACAATGGCAATAGTACTGGCCAAGTTTCAGGAGACCCAGCGGCTGCAGGAGGAACAGTATTTGGGGATCAGGAAGGAACTCAAATCCATCAGTACCACCCTGGGCACCATTATAGGGGTGCTGAAGGAACTCGTGAACACCAGGAGGGACACTGTGGCACAACAAGGGGCCCCTGACACTAGCCTGGACGATGAACTGCCCACCACCTCTGCCGGCGCTAGTGGACCTCAACACCAGCACCCCACCACCTGAAGATGGAGAACCACCCCGCAAGCGGTCCCTGAGATCCAGGACAAAGCCAGAGAACAATGCCAAGACCCCCGCCAAGAAATGAGACCACCCTGATTGTTATCCTTTTGTCCCACTTTGTCACCCTGTCCATCTATCAACTGTCCCAGCTCCACTTCCTATGCCCCTTTGGACAATGCACCTGTGAAACAAATAGACTGGACTCTGCCACGGACATTCCTCCACCATCACCCCTGACCATTTTACAAACCCCTCCACTATTTAGCAGTTAAATAAACACCCTTAAATTACAAAATTATCTGGAGTCAGTCCGTGTTTTCACAAATGTGTATTTGCAATAACTGAGGAAAAATGCAATATCCATTGTATTGTCAACATACCTATGTCATGCAGCTCTAGTCCATGAGGAAACATAGCAGAGGTCACACAGTGGCCACATCTATGAAATCGAAAGGGAAAGTGACAAATCAGGGTCCATACACTGGGTGAAAGTGACAGACAGATGAGAGGTAGAACAAGTGTATCAGATGAAGGAGGCAGTGATGTCTTCTTACCTGTGGCTCACTGGAAGTATTGATGAATCATGGTGTTTCTGTTGTCTATATCCTCTTCTTCTGCTTCCTCATCTTCACTGTCCACAGGCTCCACAGCTGCCACAAGACCTCCTTCAGGACCATCCTCCTGAAGAAAAGGCACCTGTCGTTGCAAAGCCAAGTTGTGCAGCATACAGCAGGCCACGATGATCTGGCACACCTTCTTTGGTGAGTAGAATAGGGAACCACCTGTCATATGGAGGCACCTGAACCTGGCCTTCAGGAGGCCGAAGGTCCTCTCTATAACCCTCCTAGTTCGACCATGTGCTTCATTGTAGCATTCCTCTGCCCTTGTCCTGGGATTCCTCACTGGGGTCAGTAGCCATGACAGGTTGGGGTAGCCAGAGTCACCTGCAAATGTCGAGGGACAACTGTTAGACACACATTAACCCTTAGGGACAACCCCAGACCCAGACACCTAGTCACACTGTATAGGGTCCATGTCCTCACCTAATAGCCACACACGGTGCCTTTGGAGTTGTCCCATCACATAAGGGATGCTGCTAATCCTCAGAATGTAAGCGTCATGCACTGATCCAAGAAACTTGGCATTCACATGGGAGATGTACTGGTCTGCCAAACACACCATCTGCACATTCATTGAATGGTAACTCTTCCGGTTTCTGTACACCTGTTCACTCCTGCGGGGGGGACCAAGGCCACATGTCTCCCATCAATGGCACCTATGATGTTAGGGATATGTTCCAGGGCATAGAAGTCACCTTTCACTGTAGGCAAATCCTCCACCTGAGGGAACACGATGTAGCTGCGCATGTGTTTCAGCAGGGCAGACAACACTCTGGACAACACGTTGGAGAACATAGGCTGGGACATCCCTGATGCTATGGCCACTGTTGTCTGAAAAGACCCACTTGCCAGGAACTGGAGTACTGACAGCACCTGCTCTAGAGGGGGGATACCTGTGGGATGGCGGATAGCTGACATCAGGTCCGGCTCCAACTGGGCACACAGTTCATGTATTGTGGCACGGTCCAGTCTGTAGGTGACAATTACATGTCGCTCTTCCATTGTTGACAGGTCCACCAGCGGTCTGTACACCGGAGGATGCCCTGAAATTGCGGCTGCCTGACCTGTGAGGTGGGACAGTGGGATATGAGGTAACTGCGCTGGCGTTGTACACCATCGCGGTAGGCGGTCAAAGACCGCGGCGCAATCCTGCATTGGTTAACATTGGGCCCTATGGGTCCGAGGAGCCAATGACGATGTACGCCGGCAGTGACGGTACGCACCGCAGCGGACGTGACCACCATTTTCTATCTGTTCACTCACTTGATACCTGATCTTTGACAGGAGAGGACCCGCACTGCAAGTGCTGCTGTGACCTCAGTCTGGAAGAGACAATGGCTCATGTGTCTGGGGAAAGGGCCCCTGCCTTCACCACGGAGGAGTTGGAGAAACTAGTGGATGGGGTCTTCCCCCAGTACACGCTACTCTACGGTCTTCCAGACAAACAGATGAGTACACTGTGAGCATGCTGTATGGGCAATGCCTGTGTGCAGTGGTGTGGATGGAAGATAGGTGGGGAGAATGAGGCGTGCATGAAACGACGGAGAGTGCATGTGCGTCATGGCAAGGGTAGGAACGCGGACCAATGACTGTGACGATCCGGACAGTTATAGCTTCTCCTTTTCCCCTGTACTATTCCTGTAGGTCAGTGCCCACCAGAAGAAGGATATTTGGCGTGCCATCGCCAAGGAAGTCCGGACCCTGGGGGTTCACCACAGACGGGGTACCCACTGCCGGAAGAGATGGGAGGATATTTGCCGCTGGAGCAAGAAGATGGTGGAGGCCCAGCTGGGGATGGCCTCCCAATGTGGGAGGGGTGCCCGTCGCACCATGACCCCCCTGATGTTCCGGATCCTGGCGGTGGCGTATCTGGGGTTGGATGGCCACTTGAGAGCATCACAGCAGCCAGAAGGGGGTGAGTACACTATCATTCAGCTGAATCTGCACGCATTGGAGGTGTCTGGGTGGGGGAGGTGGGCAGTGAGTTGCCCTAGGCCAGGGCGAGTTTTGTAGGCAAGGTCCCTTCGTAAGGAAGGCCATGTGGCACCCCACCCCACCAGTGTTAAGAGCCAACTACACCTAGTAAGGCTCCTGTGACTTCCATGTGTGCAGCAATCGGGCATAGGCCTTGTACCCCATGGCCCTGTGATTAATTAGGGAACTCTAAGTGCACGGCGTAGTGCAGAGAGCTGCTGTGTCTGTAGTGTCCGCCAGCGGTAGCGGTACTGCATGCACTGAACATGTCTTTCTTCCGTCTCCCCCCCCTTTTGTGGTCTACCTGTTCTTCTGTGCAATAGCATCATCACGCGGAGGAGCAGTGGCACCGGAGCAGGAGGGAGCTGCATCCCACATGGCCCTGGAGGGCGAGACAACAGAGTCTGAAGCCACCAGTGGGACGGAGGGCGAGGGAAGCTCCACGGCGGGGACAGGAGCTGAGACCAGCGACACGGACTTCTCCTCTGATGGGAGCTCCCTTGCGGTGGCGGGCCCCTCTGTGCCCCCCACATCTACAGGTAGAGCCACCACCCCCCCTACCAGCACCGCCCTCCCAGCAGCTCCTCAGCGTGTGTCCCGTGGCCGCTCACCCAGGAGGGTGGGCATCTCCTTCGCCCCAGGCACCTCAGCCCCTGTCAACCCTGCTGCCCTCAGTGAGGAGGCCATTGACCTCCTCAGATCCCTCACTGTTGGGCAGTCTACCATTCTGAATGCCATCCAGGGTGTAGAGAGGCAGTTACAACAGACGAATGCATACCTGGAGGGCATTCATTCTGGTCAGGCAGCCCAACAGCAAGCTTTTCAGACTGGCCTCAGCAGTGATGGCAGCCATTGTCCCTGTGTCCAGCCTCCCCCCTCCAACTTCCTCCACCCAGACCCAAACCCCTGTATCTCAGCCTATCCCAAGCAGACCCTCAGACCAGCATGCACACACATCAACACACAAGGGTAGCTCTGGCAAACATAAGCACCACACATCCCACAGGCACTCACACAAGCATCATACCCATGCAGACATACCAACATCCACTGCCTCCACTGTGTCCCCCTCCTCCTCGTCTCCCTCCTCCCTCCCTGTCACGTCTCCACTCACACATGCATCCACTACATCTTCAGCCACTACGTCCATCACCAGCACACCCATCACCACACACCGCTCACGTGCACTCACCACCCCCACTACCATTCACACATCCCCTGTGTCCTCTCCCAGTGTGTCTATGAGCCCATCTCCCAAGGTACACAAACGCAGTCACACACCCACCCAACAGCCATCCAGTCTCCAGCCCATGCACCTTCACCCAAAGTCAGCAAATGTACACCTCCCACAACCACTACCTCTTCCTCCACTCCCAAACCCCCTCCATCTACCCGTCCCAGTGTGTCTAAAAAACTTTTCCTGTCAAACCTTGACCTCTTCCCCTCACCTCCCCAACCCCTTCCATCCCCTAGGGCACACCTTTCCAGGTCTCAACCCAGCACCTCAGCCACCACATCACCGGGAACAGTAGTGCCAGCAGTAACGGCTTCTGGAGTGCGCCAAGCATCAGGGCAGCCAGTGTGCCAAGGAGCCAGACCACAGACAGTCCCCCACCTCAGAAACATAAGAAGTTGGCCACTACCTGGAGGGAGAAGGGCAAAACACCTGCCACCAAGGCCTCTCCCAGGACTACAGTTGGGAGTGGGAAGACAGCTGTGCCACCATCCAAGGTGGGGAAGGGGCACAGAAAGAAAGGGAAGTCGCTGCCAACCTGCACGGTGGACAAGACCGCCACCAGCCCCGCTGCCAAGGACACCACCGCCACCAGCCTCGCGTCCCAGGACACCACCGCCACCAGCCTCGCGGCCCAGGACGCTGCCGCCACCAGCCTCGCGGCCCAGGACACCGCCGCCACCAGCACCGCTGCCAAGGACACCGCCACCACCAGCAGCGCTGCCAAGGACACCGCCACCACCAGCATGCTCACTGAGCAACCCACCAGCACCGCAGGCCAGTGAGCGCCGCAAGCACCGCCGCTACTGAGGCCACCACAAGCAGGATGAAGCACTCTGGACACAAAGCCCCCTCCAGAACCAGTGGAGTATCACATCCACTACCTCTGTCCTTGGCAGGATGAAGCACTCTGGGCACAAAGCCCCCTCCAGAACCAGTGGAGATTCACATCCACTACCTCTGTCCTTGGCAGGATGAAGCACTCTGGGCACAAAGCCCCCTCCAGAACCAGTGGAGAAAGGCATCTACTACCTCTGTCCTTGGCAGGATGAAGCACTCTGGGCACAAAGCCCCCTCCAGAACCTGTGGAGATTCACATCCACTATCTCTGTCCTTGGCAGGATGAAATATTCTGGGCACAAAGCCCCCTCCAGAACCAGTGGAGAAAGGCATCCACTACCTCTGTCCTTGGCAGGATGAAACACTCTGGGCACAAAGCCCCCTCCAGAACCAGTGGAGACTGTTATTCACTTGTGAGACTGTGGCTTTGCACTCCCCAGGAAGCAGCAGTGGGCAAACCACCCACTGGAAAGACTTGTGAGACTGTGGCTTTGCACTCCCCAGGATGCAGCAGTGGGCACACCACCCACTGGAAAGACTTGTGAGACTGTGGCTTTGCACTCCCCAGGATACATCAATGAGCAAATCACTCACTGGAAAGACTTGTGAGACTGTGGCTTTGAACTCCCCAGGATAAAGCAGTGGGCAAACCACCCACTGGAAAGACTTGTGAGACTGTGGCTTTGCACTCCCCAGGATGCAGCAGTGGGCAAACCGCCCACTGGAAAGACTTGTGAGACTGTGGCTTTGCACTCCCCAGGAAGCAGCAGTGGGCAAACCATCCACTGGAAAGACTTGTGAGACTATGGCTTTGCACTCCCCAGGATACATCAATGGGCATGGATCCCCCTTGTGGATCTGGCGTCGTGCACTCATCCGGTTGAGGTGCCCCCCCTTTCCTTCCCCCTGAGGTGCCTGTTTTATTTCTATCTGATGCCCCTGCAGTGTTCTCTCTGTTTTGATCGGGTAGTGAGTGTGGGCTTTGCCCATGCATTTTGGGCCCAGTGGTCCACGGATTATGTATGTGCAGTACATGGACTTGAATTCTTGGTGTATATATTTGTTAATAGTGTATATATATTTTTGAGTACTGGATTTGTATTGATTACAATCGTTATAATCATTTCCTTTTGTCCTTGCATTCTTCCGGGGGGGCTGAGGGGTGTAAATGTAATGTGTCAACATGTATTTGTGTGTGTGTTGTAGTGGGTGAAGGTGGGGGTGTTGCGTGTGTGTGTCACTCTCTTTTCCCTCCCCCCTCCCCTGTGTCATAGGTGCAGTACTCAGTGTGGTCTTCGCCACCGGCGTTTGTGCTCCTGGTAGAGGAGCAGGAAGACAATGGCTGGTAGAATATGAAGTTCCAGCTACATGGCGTCCTTGTTCCTCGTGGGGTTTGTAGAGGAGAGCATTTTCCCTTCAAAGTCCTGTTTCCGCCATGTTTTTGTTCGCGGTGAATCCACCCCGGAAAAGGTGGCGGATTGACCTCTCATGATACAGTGGGCGGTACATTGTCTTCCGCCTACCGGTTGGCGGTGACCGCCATGCTGTTTGTTTGTACCGCCGTGGCAGTCGGAGTGTTAAAGTGGCTGTCTATGTTGGCGGTTTCCGACGCAGTCGTTTTTTTCGCCGGCTTTAACACCGATCTCCAGGGTTGTAATGAGGGCCTATATTTGTTGTAGAAAATGTTGTTGTATATCATGTTTGGTTGAATTACTTCACGGTGCTGGACTGAGAATAGGGCTGTTATATGTTTACTACAAATTGCAGATTCCACTGTTAAATTGTATGGGCAAGCTGCTGTACGAGTATCAACTCACATTACATGGACACTGTATGTCATACTATGCTGTCAGACATGATCTCCTATAAAATCCTGACCTGGAATGTGAGAGGATTGGGCTCATTACACAAGAGGCATAGAATACTAGCTCAATTATAAAGGAGACATGCACAGATAGTTTTTTTTACACATCTACTGACATCTGAGGCGCAAGGATACAGAGGAGGTGGAGGGGCCAACTCTTTCATACATCTTACTCGGCCTACACCCGACAAGCTGCAGTATGGCTCAGGGCGGGAGTCCCCTTCATGGCACAAGAGGTGCGCATAGATATGCAGAGCAGATATATTCTCATCCAAGGCATCCTGGATAGAGAACCTTGCTACTGAGCTGCATATATGCACCTAATACAGATCAAGAAGCCTACTGGACACACTTAATGATGGTCCTTACTGACTGGGAGCAGTGCCCAGGGGTTTTGGGAGGCAACTTTAATGCGATACCAGATATTTCCCTAGATCGCTCCCATCCTCCTTCACCTGGTGCGGCAGCAATACGTCATGCGGCGCCTTTACAACAATGGGTGTAGGGTTGGTCACTAGTGGACCCCTGGCGTGCCTGAAATAGAGTACTCCAGGAGTACTCCTTTTACTCATATCCACACAGGCTGCATTTATAGATTCCTGTGTTCCCTATCACTCCTGCTTGATGAAGTACACATCACCTACCTCTCAAAGACACTTTCTGATCATAACCCCCTAGAGTTGGCATTGCAGTGGGGTGAAATACCAACACCTATACCCGTCTGCAGGCTGCAACCCACTTATTTAGAAGATACTCCCTTTGGAGAGTCACTGACGCAAACTATAAATAATTGCTTCTCTGAAAACACGGGGACAGCTACATCACTACTACATGAGTAGGAGGCTTTTAAGGTAGTTATTTGTGGACCCTCCATTGGTACATTGGTGGGTGCCCGAAAAGAAGCATTGGCGACTCTTAAGAAAGTTGAACACAAAATGTCCCATATGGAACAGGCGGTGGCCAAGGGGGAAGCCGACCCAACATCACTACAAGAGGCAGGAGTAGCACATGCAGAGGGCCTGGAGTGATTGAGATTAATAGACTATGGAACTCATGTCCAACAGACACACTCTGAAGCTGACAGATCTGGCGCATTACTAGCTCGCCTAATACGCCCCACCCATTCCCCGACCCATATACTTGTGATACGCTCTCAAACTCAGGGCTTGGACTCCACACAGCTAGACATTAATAATGCTTTTCACAATTTTTACGCTGACCTCTACACCGCCCCTGCCGCCCCCGCCTGCTGTGACACTGACCACACACCTGCGTGGGATAAACCTGCCCAAATTAACAGCATAGGATCAGGATACCCGGTGCTAAAATTACTGTAGGTGAGATTAAGGGAGCAATTAAGGAGATAGCCTGCAATAAAACTCCGGGTATCAGATGGACACCCCATTGAGCTTTACGGCACCTATCTACACAAGTTGGCTCACCATTTGTAAAAATTATATGTGGAATCATTATGGTTGGGACACCTACCCCCTACAATGCGACAAGCCATTGTCGCATCATTGTTGAAACCAGACAAGTTACATCTTGAATTGGCTTCTTACAGACCACTCTCCTTCTTGAATACGGAGTACAAAATAATGAGTAAAATTCTAGCTTGACCTCTGCTTCCCAACCTGCCACAGCTATTGCACGTTGACCAAAGCAGCTCAATACCTCATTGAGTATTCTTCAGCTATTTCATATATTGGACAGCATACGCTGTCAGTAACCACACGCCAGCTGTTTCTATTTAGATATACGCCATGCATTTGACACTCTGAGCTGGGACTTTATGATTACCACACTAACATATTAAGGGATACCAGACTCCTACACTAAAAGGGTGCAGCTGCTATATTCCCTGCCTACAGCAAGGGCAAAAGCAGGAGCATGCATCTCAGAACTGTACACAATTTCTCGGGGAACACGTCAGGAATGTCCAATATCGCCTCTATTGTCTTAACAATTGAGCCCCTGGCGCAGCTGCTACGTCAAGATGTGACGGAATGGGGTATTCCAATTAAAGGGGAGACCCAGGCTACTTCACTATCTGCTGACTGTTAGAAATGGGGTCTTTGGTTGGCAGTCAGGTTACCCCCTGTCCAAGCAAAGTCCCTTACTTTAGTCAGGGTAAAGTAGAATCACCCTCAGTTAACCCCTACTCACCCTTTGGTAGCTTGGCACGAGCCGCAGGCTTAACTTCAGAAGCAAGGTGTAAAGTATTTGTACCAACACACACAGTAATTCAGTGAAAACACCACAGAACGACACAACACAGGTTTAGAAAAATAGATAATATTACACAATTCAATTTATGAATTTAAAAAGCAAAAAGAGTCTTAAATCCTTTAGAAAACAGTGAGAATGTTGTTAGCGTACAAAAGTACCTAGGTAGCATCAAAATAAAGCCGCACGGGCGAGTGTGCATCGGAAAAGGCCAGCGATGTGTTGATTTCTCACTCGCAAGCAAGAACGTGCGTCATTCCTCCTCCGGTCGGGTCGGCATGCGTCATTTCTTCTCTCCTGCAAGAGAGTAATGCGTCAATCCAGACGGGCTCCTCAGGTTGGGCAGGCTTTGCGTTGATTTTCCACGCCCATCGATGTTGCGTCGAAATCCGGTCGCACGGTGTCAAGAAACTACGGTGCCTGGGGGCTTGCATCGGTAACTGCAGCCACTGCGGGTGTTGCGCATTGTTTCTTTAGCCACGTTGTGTTGATCTTCCAGGCGTGATGCAGGTGGAGCATCGATGATAGCTGCAAGGTCGGAGGTGCGTCGTTTTTCAGCAACAAGGCAGGAGGTGTGTCAAAAGTTTCCCTGCACGGCGGTTTTTGCATGGATTTCTGTCCTTTTCCACCAGCCTCACCTTTTAAGGGCCCAGAGACAGGTCAGGCAGAACTCTCAGCGGAAAGCCCAAGTGCTGGCAGAGAGAAGTCTTTGATGTCCCTGAGACTTCAAAAACAGGAAGCAAGCTCAGTTCAAGCCCTTGGAGATTCTTCACCAGTGGGAAGTTACACATAAGTCAGTCTTTGTCCTCTCTCAGGCAGAAGCAGCTACTGCAGGCCAACCCAGCAAAGCACAGTCACAGGCAAAGGGGCAGTACTCCTCCTTTGGGTTCCAGCTCTTCTCCTTGGCAGAAGTTTCCCTTGATTCCAGAAGTAATCTGATTTTCAGGGGTTTTGGGTGCTCTTTTTATACCCCTTTCTGCCTTTGAAGTAGGCCTACTTCAAAGAGAAGTCTCTGTTGTTTTCAAGATCCTGCCTTGCCCAAGCCAGGCCCCAGACACACAACAGGAGGTTGGAGACTGCATTGTGTGAGGGCAGGCACAGCCCTTTCAGGTGTAAGTGACCACTCCTCCCCTCCCCTCAGCTCAGGTGGCTCATCAGGATATGCAGGCTACGCCCCAGCTCCCTTTGTGTCACTGTCTAGAGGAGAGGTGCAAACAGCACAACTGTCAAACTGACCCAGACAGGGAATACACAAACAAGCAGAGCCACAGAATGGTTTAAGCAAGAAAATGCCTACTTTCTAAAAGTAGCATTTTCAAACAAACAATCTTAAAACCAACTTTACTAAAAGATGTATTTTTAAATTGTGAGTTCAGAAACCCCAAAATCCACATGTCTATCTGCTCCCAAAGAGTATCTACGCTTTAATAATATTTAAAGGCATCTGCTCCCAAAGGGAATCTTGTGCTTTAATAATATTTAAAGGCAGCCCCCCTTGTTAACCTATGAGAGAGATAGACCTTGCAACAGTGAAATACGAATTTGGCAGTATTTCACTGTCAGGACATGTAAAACACATAAGTACATGTCCCACCTTTAACAAACACTGCACCCTTCCCATGGGGTTACCCAAGGCCTAATTTAGGGGTGCCTTACATGTATAAAAAGGGAAGGTTTGGGCATGGCAAGTGGGTACACTTGCCAAGTCGAATTGGCAGTTTAAAACTGCACTCACAGACACTGCAGTGGCAGGTCTGAGCGGGTGACGCCGGCACCCTGAGGCATCCACTTTGGAGTTGTCCAGGTCTGGTCCGGTAGTGGGGTGGTCTTCTTGATGGTGCGGAGCGCTCCTTCGGTGCGAGGGATCCCACGTTTGACCATATGTGTTCTGTTGGCCATATCCAGCTGTTTGACGTGCCTGTCGGGGTCTATGGGAGGGTGGTCTGTGGCCTTGGCTCTGGGAGCAGCGCATCGGGCGCTCCTCTCTGCCTGGGGCTTGGGCGGGGTACCGAGTGGCACCGCCTGGCTTTGGAGGTTGTGGTGTCAACTGGACGTGGACGGGGTGGCGGTTTTCCCAGGGCTTGGATTGGTGGAGTTCCGGTGGGTCTGGGCTCCCCATGGCTTCAGTTCTCTCCTCCGGGTTTGGTGATCCGACATGCTCTCGCTCCTTGCTCTGTTCAAGGGTGCAGTGGATGCTGGTCTCTGGCTGCCGTGTGGCGGATGGCTCAGGCGTGGGGGCTTGGCTGCTGCTGGTCTCGCAGTGGAAGTGGTGGTGGCGTGTCCATTTGCTACATAGTATGCTGTAGGTGTAGAATCCTCAATATTGCTTTCAAGCTTCTGCAAATATGTGCATCTCATCAAAGAACATTCAGGGAGCGTTATACGTAGCCTCGTTGTTCAACTTTGCAAACATTTTTTGACTGGAATTACTATCAGAAGTGCTGTCTTGCTTGCTACGATTCCTTAGTGACGCTTACCTTAATAAAGGCTTTGCATTAATGAACCATAAGTACAAGTCTGAACAGCATTAACATATGGACACAAATGTTACCCTTACTGTAGTCTATGCTCTTCCCTGATCCATAATGTGGTACAGTAAAATGGCAGACAAAGGGGTTGTGCTGCAGGGGGTTGGGCATACTTGTCCCAAAGATAAAATAAACATGCAAACTTGTTGTCTTTGACCCCAAACAAGATGTCCTGGATGTCAGGCTATAGGAATTCCACACTCCTGGTACTGACTGGGAGCCATCCGAAGATACTGCAGAGCATGCATGAGGTGTGGAAGCAGGAGGATGAGACTGCGTTTACATGTTTCTTCATGGAAAGCTTGCTGTCCAAGATGATGCTGAGGTTGTGGCTTGGACTTTAAGGACGGGTGATGGGCCTAGTTCAGCAGGCCACAATGCATTGTGTGATAGAGAGGTGTTGTTTCCCAAGATGAGGGCCTTCGTCTTGTTGGTGTTGAGCTTGAGACCGAGGCCCTTCATCCACTCCACAATGTTTATCATACATAGGTAGAAGTTAGCTCTGGTGGTGGAGGGATCTCCTGACAGCGAGATGTAGAGCTGGGTGTCAATGGTGTAGGAGATTATGTTAATTCTGTGTGATCTGATGCTGCTGACAAGGGTGGTGATGTACGTGTTGAAGAGGTTGGGCTGAAGAATTATCTTGGAGGATGCAGCAGATGGTCATCTTGGGTTCTGAGGTTAACGGTGGGGGACTGTTTCTCTGGGTTCTTCTGGTGAGGCAGGAGACGACCCATTTGATGGCGTCTCCCTGGATGGATTCTGATGTGGTGGAGACTGATCAAGGTGTGATGGAAGACAATGTCGAAGGCAGCTGACAGGTCCAGGAGGATGAAGGCTGCCATTTTACAGTGGTCCAGGAGGGCCCTGTGGTTGGCTCGGAATCTGACTTGTGAGTGGTCTAGGAGGTTGTTACGTTTCTGGTGTTCAGTGACTTTCTGGTTGATTGCATTCTCGTGAATCGTCGCTGGAAAGTAGAGCCTGGAGATGGGCCGAGAGCTCTTGAGTTCCGCTGGGTCAGCGGATGGTTTCTTCAAGATTGGCCTTACTTCAGCATGTTTCCAGTCCTCATAGAAGGCGGCAGAGGTGATAGAGGTATTCAGGATTTGCTTGAGCTTGTCACCAATCGTCTTACTCCCAAGGTGGTAGACGTGGTGGAGGCAGGGGTTCCTGGGTGCACTTAAGTGCACGGAGTTCATGATGGAGATTGTGGCTTGATTTGAGAGGGTCCAGGTGGGTGATCAGGCGTTCGAGGTTTGTATTCGTGGTTGTGAACAGGGAGCAGGGCTTGGCAGGGACAATGGTGTTGGTGCATTAAGTGATCCCCTGGGAGACGTTCTTAGCGGCCTACTATGGGTTGGATACCGTGCCTGGGAGGTAAGAGTTGAGAGCTTTGTTCCACTCCCCTTCAGATATCTTCTTCCAGTTTCTGCGTGTGGAGCTAGAGGAGGAGGAGGAAAAGGGGGGGTGTAAGGTGCCAAGTTTGATAGATCCTGAGATGCTGAAGTGAAAGGTTAGCTGAGAGACGTGATTGTACTTGACTCTGTTGCTGGACGTGAAAATGTAGTTGAGCGTGTGTCCTGCAATGTGTGTAGAGTCAACAAAAAGTTGCTGTAGGCCGATGTTGATCATTCTTTCCAGGAGGTAGGTTGTGTTGGTGTCATTGGGGTGTGTTTAGGTGGAAGTTAAGAGCAGTCATGCGTTGAGTAGGATGCACTCTGGTTGTACTGTGGTGGTGGTCTCGGTCTGCGAGGTGGATGGAGTCGAACTAGTGGTGTCTCCGGTGTTGTTGGTTGCTTTGGTGTTGCCGGAAAAGAGGCAGCAGTGACAGGTGAAAGGTCCTACTGTTGATTGTGTGTTTGCAATGCAGCTGCTGTTATTTTGGCACGTGGTGTCCAGAGATCCTTCTGCAGTGCATTGTCTGTGGGTGGTAGGAGGACCAGGGTTCCTAGCACTGGATGCAGTCCAGGTGCAGATGGGCTTGTCTGTAGTGCGCCCGCTGCATCCGTTTGCTGCTCAGTCAGGCTGAGACCTCCATTAAGTAGGTTCTGCGAGTTGGGATGGTTGCTGGGAGGCAAGGGGTGGTGCCAACAGGATGGGAAAAAAACAGTGGGACTTGAGGGAGGTTGGTTTGGGGCAAACAGCGCCACAAACAACAATCAGGCAATGCAGGCACAACAATCAGGTAACCCAGAACTTGGCAAAATAGAGCGCAATGTGGGCAAGACCACCAGAAAGCACCAGGGAACAAAGAAGGCAAGTGACAGGGTGGCAAGAGGAACATGGGGACTTGATCAATGGGGTCACACTGCGACCTCCATTAAGTAGGCCCGGAAGGTGGGCGCATTGTTGCGAGGCAGTGGATGGGAATGGCAGGAAAGAGAAAATGTGTCAGGAATTGAGTGGGCGTTTCAGGGGGGGGTGGGGGGAGCAAACAGCACAACAAACAATCTGATACTGAAGGCACAACCTAGAACACGGAAAATAAAATACAGGGTGGGCAAGACAAATGGAAAACACCACGGAACAAAGCAGGCAAACGACAGGGCAGCAAGGGGAGCAGGACACAGGGACGTGTTCTGATCCCCTTGCTTGTGTGCATGAAATGAATTGTGTAATTCCAGAGGAGGGGATAGATTAGGAAGAATCTGAACAGGAGTATGATGTAGTATACTGTGTACAGGATGCAGGATTTCATACTAGGGGATGTTGTTGGGGCTTTTGCAGCTCATGGAGTGGTCTCATCTCACTAAACACAAAAAGAGAGAGTCAGGGAGCAAGGGAGGACCACCCTATACTATCTTCCTTAAACTTAAATCATAAACACAAGGAGTATGAGGTTCACTCATAAGACGGAGCCGTTGGCAAAGGATTTGCCTAGGCCTCCTCAATCTCCCACTATGAGTTCCGTATTTAGTGATGTGGGAATTTTTGTGGTAGGGAAAGTTTTCTTTATGAACTAGGTGGTCTCACACACTATATAGGCGGTCATTCTGACCCTGGCGGTCAAAGACCGCCAGGGCGGAGGACCGCGGGAGCACCGCCGACAGGCCGGCGGTGCTCCAATGGGGATTCCGACCGCGGCGGTAAGACCGCGGTCGGACCGGCAGCACTGGCGGTCTCCCGCCAGTGTACCGCCGCCCCATTGAATCCTCCACGGCGGCGCAGCTAGCTGCACTGCCGAGGGGATTCCGACCCCCCCTACCGCCATCCAGTCCCCGGCGGTCCGACCGCCGGGAATCAGATGGCGGTAGGGGGGGTCGCGGGGCCCCTGGGGGCCCCTGCAGTGCCCATGCCACTGGCATGGGCATTGCAGGGGCCCCCGTAAGAGGGCCCCTACAAGTATTTCACTGTCTGCTTGGCAGACAGTGAAATACGCGACGGGTGCCACTGCACCCGTCGCACAGCCTCCACTCCGCCGGCTCAATTCCGAGCCGGCTTCCTCGTGGAAGCCTCTTTCCTGCTGGGCTGCCGGGCGGCCTGAAGGCGGCCGCCCGCCAGCCCAGCGGGAAAGTCAGAATTACCGTGGCGGTCTTTTGACCGCGCAGCGGTATTCTGGCGGCTCCCGACAGGCCGGCGGCGACCGCCGCCCGCCAAAGTCGGAATGAGGGCCATAGTGTCTTGCTTCATCATATGACCACCTAGCCCCACCCAGGTAGGACAGTGCCACCTGGGGAGACTCAACCTCACCTTTAAAAGAACAGGAGGAAGTGCGGAAATTCAGATTGTCTGGAAGTATATGGGATCCAGCTATGCTAGGGAAAATATAAAAACACCTAGTCAGTCACCTGTGTAATGGTACACCTTTATTCGTGGTGACTGCTGGTGAGGTTAAGAACAGAGGATGGGACACCTAAATGAGAATAAAGACTCACTGGGTCACTTATCTAGTAATTACTGGCCAACATGTTTCTGTCCACTACAAAGAGCCAAGGAAGGTCTGGGGGCATTTTTCAGGGCCTAGGATCCCTAATTGTAATGCATTACTGAGGCAAGAGAAGGACTACTCCACTAGGAGGAATGAAGATTATATAGAAGTACGAGCCTACCTGTGGGGGGATACCCTATGAGGCCCTAATCCTGGAGGGCTATTGGCCCCAGGTCAAAAGGAGGGGGAGTGTCCCCTTATAGACACACAAACTCCAAAGGAGGCGCTCGCTCAGCACCTATTCCGCTCCCCTCCTAGACCGCTTGTGGTCTCATCTCAAGCAGAATGGGGAAAAAGTGATGGCAATAGGTCATGATATGGTGTCTGTCAGACAATTCCTTGTGACATTTTGGTTAAGTGGAAATAAATTGGTTGACAATTGTATTGATTTTGAAAAGGTGAAACATGAATTAGCATTTGCTGGTAATGTATTGACAAGTGGGATTATGTATAAGGGTAATGGATTTGGCTCATGGAGGAGATAGTGGCATGTCTGGAACTCAGAGGAAAACTTGTGATACTATGTGTATGTATATATATATATATATATATATATATATATATATATATATATATATATATATATATGTATATATATATATATATATATGGTCTAGTTGAATATTTTTGCAAGTGGCCAGAGGTAAGAGTGGTGGAAAGTATCAACACCGGCATTATAATTACATTTTTTGAAGATACTTTTGTCAGAGAAGGGTATTTCTCTTGAAGTAGTCAGAAATGATAGGGTGCAGTTTGTATCTGGAAAAAATGAAGGTGTTCTTGATGTCATTTGGCATTAAGCACGCCACAGTTGTTTTCTAGCACCGTGTGGCCCTTGGTGAGGTGGAGAGGTGTAATGGAATAGTAAAGGACTCAATCCAATTAGCTCTCAAGTCAGGGCTGTGTTGGAGGAGAACTTTGAAAGCTACACCTGTTTTATAGGGGGACTCCTAGTTCTTTCCGTGGCAGAAGACTACTTGACTGCTTGAGAAGGTGGAAGCTGATGGCTAAATTGATTCCATGGTGGTTGATAAGACACCAGGAGGTAAAATATGAGGTGTATGATGGTGTGTAGATAAAAGAATGTGTGAAATGATATCTGGAGAAATGGAGGTATTACATATTGAAGCTCTACAGGAAAGAGAATACTGATTCTGACCTTGTGGTAGGAAGTTGGACTAGGAATAGGAAGCTGAAGATAGTTACCAAAGGAT
This sequence comes from Pleurodeles waltl, assembly GCF_031143425.1. Taxonomy (NCBI): domain Eukaryota; kingdom Metazoa; phylum Chordata; class Amphibia; order Caudata; family Salamandridae; genus Pleurodeles; species Pleurodeles waltl. The sequence goes on from NW_027150301.1 coordinate 3,129,455, forward strand.
ACTCATTAATGTGTGTCTCCAAACAGGTTTTTAAATTCATGAGGATTGTCACAAGAGTTCCAGATGAAAAAGTATGGAACGTGTAGAATATTTTTAGTACATGGGAAGCCAGGAGGATGGTTGAGGATGTGAAGGCGAGGATAACATGTTCAAGAAAGCTGGTGATAAGGCATTAGGCATGTTTTTGGAAAAGGTGACAGACGGGTATTGTGTGACGTGGTAGAGAAAGGGATATGGAAACCGAAATGGGGGACTGAACTGCAGACAGGGGTGTTTGTACAAGGTTACAAAGTCTGCCAGTCCAATGTCGTGATTATGTGATGAGTTAAATGCAATGACGCCCATAACAATGGATATTTTTCATTTTCTTGAGTTTTTAACTGAAACATTGTACGAGTGTATCTTTTGTTGTTGTAAGGAAGAGGATCTGTGTTGGTCTGTATGTATGCTTTGTGTGTGTGTGTGGGTGTGTGTGTGTGTATGTGTGTGTGTGCGTGCATGGGATGGTGGTATGTGGAAGACTGGACTGGAACGGAGTGTGGCAGTCGGAAGAGGGGTCTGAGGGAGACTCCACTTGTATCGCTCTGTCATCTTGGATATTTAATAATTGCTTTCAAAGAGGACTGCAAACATCCTCTTTGTTATGCCTAAGTTCTTATCATCATTACTTGTTTAATGGCATATAAGTTTTATTTTCAAGCAAAACCATCTGCCTTTCAGAAGAATGACTAGTTAGAATGTTCAGGTTTCCTTTCTGGGTGGTGAAGGGTTGGGATGGTCTGTGTGCTCTCATTTCCATTAGTGTAAGTCCAAAGGTCTATAATGGGGGGGTGAATTTTGTATGATTTTCCATAATGCCAAGGTTTCCTTGCTTGCAATTTGTATTTTTATTTCTTTTTACAAAATAACCGTGGTCTGAAGATCTTTGAACAAACTGATTGTTTTTAAAAGCACCTTTGCTGCCAGTCCAAGGTTCTCTTACCACTTCACCACTTGTTATTTTGTACAAAGCTTTACATTTAAAAAAATATGTGACAATTGGGTCATTTGTACTGAAGGCATATAGGCCCTCATTACAACCCTGGCGGTTTTACACCGCCAGGGCCGCGCGACGCGGGAGCACCGCCGACAGGCCGGCGGTGCTCGGTAGGGCATTCTGACCGCTGCGGTTTAGCCGCGGTCAGAAAGGGAAAACTGGCGGTCTCCCGCCAGTTTTCCGCTGCCCTACAGAATCCGCCATGGCGGCGCAGCTCACTGCGCCGCCATGGGGATTCTGACACCCCATACCGCCACCCTGTTCCTGGCGGTTCTCCCGCCAGGAACAGGATGGCGGTATGGGGTGTCGCGGGGCTAATGGCATGGGCACTGCAGGGGCCCCCGTAAGAGGGCCCCACTTTGAATTTCACTGTCTGCATTGCAGACAGTGAAATTCGCGACGGGTGCCACTGCACCCGTCGCACCTTCCCACTCCGCCGGCTCGATTCCGAGCCGGTGTCCTCGTGGGAAGGTAGTTTTCCCCTGGGCTGGCGGGCGGCCTTTTGGCGGTCGCCCGCCAGCCCAGGGGAAAACTCAGAATACCCGCTGCGGTCTTGCGACCGCGGTACGGTATTCTCGACGCGCAACTTTGGCGGGCGGCCTCCGCCGCCCGCCAAAGTTGTAATGAGGGCCATAGTGAAAGCTGGCTGTCTGGGTGGGTTCGGGTGAGCCTTGTGGCCTGTTCCAGTAGCGTGTGTACGTCTTTTGCAATGTGGTAGAACTTTCCTGTGACACAATGCATGATGTTATCACAGGTAGAGAAAATCTACACTAGTAGAATCCCACCAGCAGGTTGGTACAATAGTTGGCTGGTGTACTGAAGAGGGACATAGGGCCAGATGTAGCAAGGCATTAGCGCCTCGCAAACGGCGAAAAACGCCGTTTGCGAGGCGCTAATGCCCGCACGTGATGCAGAAACACATTTTGCGAGTCGGAACTGAGTCGCAAAATGTGTTTCCGACTCGCAAATAGGAAGGGGTGTTCCCTTCCTATTTGCGACTCGCACCGCGATGTAAGTTGATTTGCGACCGCTCAACTCGCAGTTACCATCCACTTGAAGTGGATGATAACTCATTCGCAAACGGGAAGGGGTCCCCATGGGACCCCTTCCCCTTTGTGAATGATCATAAAATTATTTTTTCAGAGCAGGCAGTGGTCCTATGGACCATTGCCTGCTCTGAAAAAAAACGAAACAAAAGGTTTTGGTAATTTTTTCCATTTGCAGCTCGTTTTCCTTTAAGGAGAACGGGCTGCAGATAGAAGAAAAAAAAACTGCTTTATTTAAAAGCAGTCACGGACATGGTGGTCTGCTGTCTCCAGCAGGCCACCATCCCCGTGAGTGCCTAGACTCGCTATGGGGTCGCAAACTGCGACCCACCTCATTAATATTAATGAGGTGGGTCTTTGCGACCCCATTGCGAGTCGCAGAAGGTGTCTGAGACACCTTTCTGCATGGCAAATTGCGAGTTGCAAATTGCTAGTCAGAAGGAGTCGCAATTTGCAACTCGCAATTTGCTTTCTTCCTACATCTGGCCCCTAATTCGGATATGCAAATATTGCGATTTAAAACGTGGCTTTGCTGTGCGTGCTTACGTGAATAAGCCGACCACAGCTGAATCAAAGGTTCAACTAGAAATGGTCTAAACAGACATTATTTTTTGTAAATATGGCTGCATCGTATTTATTCATTTTCCAACTAGATTCTGACCCAAATCATTTTTCAAGATGGGAGCTTTTGTTCCAGGGCTGGACAATGTGTAGACGATGCGCCTTTACTTTCTCCCGTGGCTTCTCCCATTTACGGTTTTTCTAGATTATTACTATGAAGCCACTAGTTTCAGGATGTGGCAGCCCGCGTGGCCGCCGTTGCTGCTTTTTTGGCGTTATTGCTGCACACGGGGGCCTGGTGCTCTTGGGATATCTGCACTATTATGTGTCTGAGGGATTTAGCTGGTACAATGTTTGTTCTACTTTTACAGCCTAGGCTCGGTTCATTTTAAGGGCTGCCAGGTCTGTCCAAATTCAGTACTTCAGAGTTTTGTGGCAATTTCAAGGTTTTCTCTTACAGCTGGGATTATGGCTCCTGCCGTGTATTTTAGGGTCAGCTAAATTCTGCTCAAATTCCTGTTGAGCAGAAGAGTTTCCTGGCTGGTTTCACATCGGGTATATCCAGGCCTGAGCTGCAAGTTTTCTCTCCTTCAAACCCAGGTGTCCGGGGGCCGTGGCTATTGTACTTGTGAGCTGAGAGGTTGTGCCACGCATGTGTGCGGGATTTGTGTAGATCTGTGCGGGAGACTGCTTTAATACTGCTGAGAGTTCGTGCTGTAGCAGTTTTATTTGTTTCGTTTTCTGGTCTGGGGTTTGAGTACTGCTAGATTATGTCCTTTTTGATGCAACAGTAACTGTGCTTTTCTCACTTGAATACCTCGTCCCCGAACTGCTTCTACATTCAGATTTCCTCTGCCTGTTGCTTGTGTCGCGTGTGCATTTCTCACCGGGTTGATGAAGGTGAGTATAACTAAACCACCCGTATCTGCGAGTTTCGATGCTGTTTATTCCCGGGACTCGAAGCAGGGAGATGCTCCGAAGGTTGCCCGATGGTTCTAGTCTCACGCCTCGCGAATGCAGAGGGAATATTTTCCTTCTATGACTTTAGCATCGATGTGCTATAAATTTGATATTAATGTGGTAAGATCCGCTGTGAATATTTCTGCCTCAGAGTTTACATTTTTAGACACTGTGGGGGTCATTCTGACTCCCGCGGGCGGCGGAAGCCGCCAGAAGACCGTACCGCGGTCAAATGACCGCAGCGGTCATTCTGACTTTCCCGCTGGGCCGGCGGGCGACCGCCAGAAGGCCGTCCGCCGGCCCAGCGGGAAAGCCCCTTCAACTCCGCCGGCTCCGAATTCAGTGTCTGCTTTGCAGACACTGAAAATCTTTATGGGGCCCTGTTAGGGGGCCCCTGCAGTGCCCATGCCAGTGGCATGGGCACTGCAGGGGCCCCCAGGGGCCCCACGACACCCATTCCCGCCATCCTGTTTCTGGCGGTGAAAACCGCCAGAAACAGGATGGCGGGAAGGGGGTCGGAATCCCCATGGCGGCGCTGCTTGCAGCGCCGCCGTAGAGGATTCCCTGGGGAAGGGGAAAACCGGCGGGAAACCGCCGGTTTCCCTTTTCTGACCGCAGCTTTACCGCCGTGGTCAGAATGGCCCCTGAAGCACCGCCAGCCTGTTGGTGGTGCTTCCGCGGCACTCTGCCCTGCCGGTTTTCAACCGCCAGGGTCAGAATGACCGCCAAGGTCTCTTTCCATTTAAGCTATCTTAATGCAGCCCCCTTATGGGTTAATTAAAAAATAAACAAGTTTTAAAAATAATGAACATTAACCTTCCAGGTATGGAACTCTAGATGCATATCGCGATTGTTCTGTCGGGATGATGGCAGCAGGTTGTTTGGCTCGCGGTGGAGAGGCCCGAGGTTGTGGCCCAGTGGACGTGAAACAACTCGCAATGGCCATGTCCCCCCCATCCTGAGCCGAGGAGACTGGATCCCGCGCAGCTGGGGCGGGGTCTGCTCTACTCTGGCCCAGTCTGGTGGGAATTGAGTCACCCCTGAGGGCAGCCACGGGGATCAGCGTTCTCTGGATTCTCAGGGCACAGGGCGCTACACAAGAAAGCAGCGACTGCATTTATGTGGCTAGCAGTGGCAAGGGCTCACCACAGTTGGCAGACAATACCACGACCTGAATTTAATGTGGTACAAGCAGAGCTATTAGATTTATGCAATTCTGTCTAATTTTCCATCCGCTTGTGGAAATGTTGCACTAAACAACCCATATGCGCCATAATTTGCGTTTGTTTTTTTGTTTTTTAACTCAGATGGGTCAAAAACAAAATAAGCGTTGCTCGTGGTTCTGTGTAATATTAGACACTATGCAAAGTTTGAATTGATACTAATAAAGGTAAACATTTTCCCAAACTGTATTATGGTGTGTTAAAACATTGCTAAAGGATGTGGCACATTATGCCACATAATTTCTTTTCTAGCTGCATAATTTAATCAACGTTGCCACAGGATTCGGTCTTGTAATGCAGCATAAGTTCAGTGGCCCTTCGAACACGCAGGAATCTGTGTGTACAGACTCTTCGTTGCTGTCTACTCTTTCATTGTCCAGTAGGATCATCTCTAGTGCTTGTGTAGAATCCGGGTCCATTTAGGCAGAATGCTCCTTCATGGCTATTTTTAGGTTGAGCTTAGCAGCGTGCAAGCGCTGCTTTTCTGATGCGTTATCTGTTGGGGCTTTTAACCACGCCCATCACTATCGCTGGTTCGTGGGCTTGCCGTTAAAAAATCCTTTATCATCATTGGTAAATGCTTTACGTTTGTCCCTCCTTGGGGGTGTTTGGTTACCACCTTTGACTTCGACCCTGATCAGTGGCTAATTGCACTTTTAACGATAAGTTTGACTGCGAGTGAACTTCTTTTTCCTTTTGTGTCTCCTCCACGCTCATGGTGGCTGTCGGCTCGCTTATGTGAAACTGTTTTACTTTTCATTTTTAATTTGTGTGGCAAGAAAAGTCCGGTTAGGAATTTACAATGCTAATAGCTTTAACTCGAGCAAATGCGAGACCCGTTGCATTGCAAATGGTTCTTTTTTCTGTAACTATGAATTTTGGATTGATGCATGAAAAGTTTTTGAACATGCTATTTACTGCCCATAAATTGTTTAAAGATGTTTTATCTCAGCCTTTCCCAGTTCTTGGACATTTGTGAAGTACAGTAGTTTTGACTTGAACAATGTACTTGGGAAGAAATAATTTTCTGAGGGAAATAGCAGATTGCCAGATGCGTTGCTACGTTGGCCACTCTGTGGGTACATTAATTACCGTATATGCAAGACATCAATGAATAAGTGTGAAAGGGAGCACATCTTTTGTGTGCCTTCCAAAGTTAGAGTAGCCTCTGGTCTATTAAGCAGATATATAAAATATGCTATAGCTAGAACTGGAATACACCTTAATACACCTTAAACTCAACCATAATATATACAATTCTACCACAGGTAGGTGGACCAATATTGCTAGTTCACCTAGAGAAAAAACTGGGTCCATCCTCACAAATGGAAAAAAATAAACACCGGTGTTGTTAACTATACAGGATGCTAAATCTTTTGCCTCAACCCTTCGTGACAAGCATGCTAATCAGACATGAAAGGGTGTCCTCTAGTGGTCGTGTCTGTGCTGGAGGTCTGGCAGGAAGAGAAACTGCTTGTATTAAAACAAAGACAATATTCACTGGCAAAGCCAACAGTTCTTGAAACTTACAAGTGGCATGCAAACGCACAAGTCTTCTTTGCTCTCGGAATGGGTTTATTAGAAAATTATAGATGAGTGTGCAGGATAATGAAGAGGAAGGTGGTAGAGTGCATAGTAGAAAAGAGTGAGTCCTCTAAGTGTGCAGTGGAATCCCAGCATGGAGAGACCAAAGACCCCTGGGCGAGACAAACGCAAGAATGTGGACACAAGCCATACACTGAACTGGCATCTGGGATGGACTTCCTCTCATTTCAAAGATTCAGCGACAACCTGTGGTCATATGAAAGGTTTTCAGAATTTACAAGCGCTTCCTTAGAATGATTTAGTGACTTGTTATATTGTAAAGCTGGGTATTTACAAGCAAGAATCTAAGGCAGGATTCAGGTCACTGGTAGACTGAGATGTGCTTCTTTGCCACTGTGTAAATAGTGTGCCATTAAATTGGAAGGAGTCTGAAGGTGATTTACACTGGTGCAGTAAAAGGTGGGATTAAAAAATGACCGGATTACGTTTATTTTAAATTAAAGAACATAAATTTCACTTACAAGAAATGTCAGAGTGGATTTTATGTAGTCCAGCCCCTAGGCACCACCAGATCTTGCATGCTAAATAATACAGCTTACATGGAGGAGAGAAGGCGGGACGTAGCCCTACATCAGGGAGGTGCAATCATTTTCATCCTAAAACGTGGGTTCTGATCCAGGAAAGCGGTTATCTAGAATGCATCAGCATTTTAAGTGCATTGTTGCTTTCACTGGAAGCTAAAGCAGCGAGCACACATTGCAACAGCAATACAGCATCCATGACATTTAGTGGTCCCCCCAACCCCAGTCAGACTTAACGTACAATTGGATCGAGGCACGTTATGCAAAATCTTTAAACAGATGACAACGCGGGCTGCTCCTGGAAAACAGATCTCATCAGGACAGCCATGGTTTAAAAGCAGACGTATGACGAGTGTCATACCTCAAACCTTGCTAGTTTGCTTCTAGCTTTCTGAACAGTAGTTCGTTTGAGGACTGCAGAGCCATAGCTAGGCACAACGAAAAGCACTTGCTTGTTTTAACTTAGGACTTGCTTTCAAGCTTACCAGCTTTCTTGCAGTTCACAGACTTGCATGATGTTATGGTATAGTTCAGGAGACTTCATTCCATCCTACGGATTTGTTGCCCCCCTATTTCTCGTTTTATGTATTATCCTGTGTAACGAGTCAGTGTGACTGCACCAGTTTGCAGTGTCAAAAGTGAGCTTGCTTGTGGTAAGAGGGAACATCGGTATAGAAGATGTACATGGAACAGGACCGCGTTTTATCAGAAACAAAATAACCAAATACATTCAACAAAGAATCCTCCGCTCAAGATTGGCACCCCGCCTTAGAACACCACCATACAAGAAAAAGACTATGGGTGGTACATCCTTCTCTGTTCAAGCAGCCAAACTATGGAATTCATTACCCCTAAATATAAGATCCACAGATACCTATCTGGTCTTCAGAAGACTACTCAAGAGTTGGCTCTTTCCTTCCTAACCACCATATTCAAACAGCTATGGACTGCGTAGGCCTGTGTTGATAAATATTTGTTATCTGATTATGTGTATATTCTAGATATATATAGCTCTTTAGAAAATATGTATCACTACTATGTCATAACAGTAAACTACACACATACTCTTTAAACCTGTTTAACTAATGTATATTTACTCACAGTTTAAATATGTATATGTATGTACATATATATGTATGTACATATATGTGTGTATTCATGTGTGTTTTTTTATATATATATATATATATATATATATATATATATATATATATATATATATATATATGTTATTCAATGCTTCTGTTCATAGGTCACTGCATAGCTCCTTGATAAGTTGTCATATTAGATACTTATAAATCCCTGCTCTCATTTTATATCACACTGATCAAATGTTTATTATCATAGGTATTTGGCTATTCTGAAATTGAGTAAAGATAAATAAATGTTAGACAAGTACACTTATTAATTAACTTCAAATATTACAAATCTTGAACGTCTGTGTGTATACAATACTACTTTTCTTCTCATATTATACCCATTATTATATTCCTTGGACATATATTCCATTACTATGCACTTACATATCTATTTATCACTCTGGTCCTACTGTACTAGAAAAAACATTGAATAAAAAGAAATGTAAATCGTTCAATAAAATTCAAATTATAAATAAATCTAAAATATATACATATATAAATATATTAATAATAAAGAATAAATCAATTAAATAAAAATAATATATATATATATATATATAAAAAATTATAAATAAACAATATTATATTTTTACTCTCTTGTAAGATTTACTTTGTCTACCCATCACCATATGTCATGTCTCTATCTATCAATCTATCCTCCATTCCCACTCTGACTCATCCCAAATCCATTCTACTACTTTCATCTCCTAAATAACCCTGCCTAAGCTCTTCCCTCCTCTTCCACATCTAACTCACCCAAACCTTAGTTTACTACCATGATCTCCCAAACAACCCTACTAAATTCTCCCCCATTTATCTCACCTTTAACTCATCCCAAACCCCTCCTGCTACTATGATCTCCCTAACCATTACCACAGACTCTTCCCTCCTCCATTCCCCCTTTACTCATCCCAAGCCTAAATCCTATTACCATAAGCTCCCAATTAACACTTCTGGATTCTTATTTCCTCCACCCCAGTCAATCCAACTAAGAAACTCACATATCCGCGGCTCAAATTAACTCATAATAATACTAAAACTGTACTCATATTTCCCTATACTAATCCACCACTAATTACTTTTGGGTTCCGGAGTAGCGTGATACTCACCAAAAAGCGCTTTGACGCCTCGTCAGGGGTAGTAAGCTCTATATAAATATTATTGCAATACAATGCAACAGCCCTAATATGACACTCCCTGCCACTTTAGTGATGGTGGCACGCCTCATCCTTAATAAGTAAACTTACAAGGGGACGCGCATAGGTCGATGAACCATTTTGATTCTCATAGAGTATCCTACCTACGCTGTGACCAATGTTTCCCAATAATCAATGTACAAAATTCCATAACCATTAGGCAAGTCATCAATGAAGACAATAACCACAAACCATAACTCTTCAGTCATGAATAACCACAAGTCAGTATATGTTTTAGAATTTTTTCCCTACTAAATCATGAGATTAGTTCAACTCCATTTAATTCAAGCAAAATCCGCATTAATTCATTAGAAAGCGCCAAAAACATAACCTAAACAAAACTTGCATCAGAGTACAGTCTAAAGCATTAGCACAGGTCAACAAATAAATCAAAGGCATAAAGTCAAATTGTGTCATGGTATTCAGCAAATCAGTCGTCAACCATTTGTCTCTGTAATCTGTCAATTGTCCTGGAAGGAAAACCCTTGCCTAACCCAGATTAGCATCGGCATGTGGGACTTCATGCAAAACTATTTAGAAACAAGAATTTGGAAAACATCTAGCTAAGCATGTTATTTAGACAGCGCAGTTGGTACCTAGAAAGAAAAAGCTCAAAATATGATTCACTCACATTGTCATATCTACCTATCCTCGGTATGGGTCAGCAACAGAGTCAGTCTTCGTCCTCATGTCATCAGTCGATCAGCATCACATCAGGCTCTCAGAGAATATGAGCCCAATGACAGAATCTCGAATCACCTCTTCCCAATATCGCATCAATTTCGGAGTAAGGTCTGCATCATCTGAATCTGTCTTCCCACTGTCACGTTGTTATATCAAAGTCACCCAGACTATCCCCCAGTTTCCAATTGGTCAATTAATCATACGTTTTCTCCCTAAACGATAAAGTCTGTAAATCAAATCTATGAATTCTAATATTTTACAGTTCACATGTTGTTGATTGGTCCACTTAACGATGTCCTCATCATCCGGCTCGTCAGGTATCGAAAATGTTGCATCTTCTTCTCCAGTCAGTGACTTCATTGTTCGAGTCGTTGGAAAGTACAGCCAGTGAGCTTTACACACCAGTCGATACATTTCTAGTTCCATCATCTCCTGTCTGTCGGTTCACATGGAAGTTTCAGCTAAGCACATTTTATTAAACAATGAGCAGTTCACGGTTAGTTCATCTTGTCAGCACTTTTCATTGACCGCTAAGAAATACAGCTTCTGCATGAGGGGTGGCAAGACTGGGCCAAGACACTCGCTAAGTTAAGGGCTACAGTTATTGCAAAGCATAGGTTATATCTTTCAATATGACATATTACTACATTAATCTGTTACATTTTCAATATTTCATATATGTTAATCATTCATTTAATATAATGCGTGAATTCTGCTGGCCATTCTTCAAGGTCACAATTTCAAACGTGTACATAATTTTTCTACGTTAATCATTTTCTACGAAGTTCGTTATTCAGAATACATAAACATTCATTCATATTTTCTAATTAAGCCATTTGCCTCAACAGTGACATCATCTCACTCTTTCCTGATACTCCCTGCTTTCTCACACTCCCTGCACTTCTTGAGGCACTCTGCCCCTCTCCAAACACTCCCTACCCCTGCTCCCCTCCCATTACCCTAGGCCCTTCTTCCTACACTCCCTGCCCAATTCTGACACTCCACTCCCTCTAATGGCTATAAGCGCCCTCATGACACTCTGTGATCCCTCCTCTAATTTAACACACACTCCCCTTCCAGAGACACTCCATCTCCCTCCAGTGCACTCCCCGACCCTCTAGTCTAACACTCCCTGGCACTCTAGTGACACGCTCTGACCCTCGAGTGAATCCCTGCAACTCTAGAGACACTCCATCTCCCTCCAGTGGCACCCCCAACCCTCGAGTGACAGGCTCTGCCCTTCTAGTGAATCCCTGCAACTCTAGAGACACTACATCTCCCTCTAGTGAACTCCCTTCCTCCAGTGACACTCGCTCCCTCTCCAAAGACACTCCCTATCCCACTAGTGACATGCCCCTCCTCTCCAGTGACACTCTCTGTCCCTCTAGAGACACTCCTTGTACTACTAGTGACGCTTCCTGACCCTCTGGTGACACTCCCTGACTCTAGTTTAACACTCCCTCCCACCCTAGTGACGCTCCCTGTCCAGTGACACTCCCTGCTCCTCTAGTGACACTCCCCCCCCTCTCTGGTCACACCCCTGGCCCTCTAGTGACACTACTTGCCCCTCTAGTGACACTTCCTGACCCTCTAGTGACACACCCTGTCCCACTAGTGACATGTCCTGACCCTCTAGTGACACTCACTGACCCTCTAGTGTAATACTCCTTCCCCCTCTAGTGACGTTTCCTCCCCCTCTAGTGACATTCCCTCCCCCTCTAGCGACACACCCTGCCCCTCTAGTGTAATACTCATTTCCCCTCTAGTGACATTCCCTGTCCCACTAGTGACATGCCCTCCCTCTTCAGTGACACTCTCTGCCCCTCTAGAGAAACTCCTTGTGCCACTAGTGACACTTCCTGACCCTCTTGAGACACTCCCTGACCCTCTAGTGTAATACTCCCTCCCCCTCTAGTGACACTCCCCCCTTTCTCATTACACTCCCTCCCCCTCTAGTGACACTCTTCCCTTTCTCGTTACACAACCTGCCCCTCTAGTGACACGCCCTCCCTCTCCTGACACTTAATGCCTTTTCACGCCCCCTCCCCTCTAGGGGCACTCCAGTTCTTCTGCATATCCTGTTACCCTCCTTCCACTGTGATGTCAACCCACAGGCCTGTAGAACCTGTCCCCCTCCTTCCTGTGATGTCACTCCTCCAGGCCTGTATTCCCTGCCCCCTCTTTCCTCTGTGATGTCAATCCCCCAAGCCTGTATATCCTGCCCCTGCCTTCCTGTGATGTCACTCCTCCGAGGCTGTGTATCCCGCACCCCTCCATCCTCTGTAATGTCACTCCTCCATGGCTGTATACACTGCCTCTCCTTCCTTTGTGATGTCAGACCTCCAGGCCTGTATATCATGTCCCCCTCCTTCCTCTGTGATGTCACTCCCTCAGGCCGGAATATCCTGCCCCCTGCCTTCCTCTGTGATGTCACTCCCCCAGGCCTGTATATACTGTCCCCCCTTTCCCTGTATAACCTATCCCCCTCTTTCCTCTGTGATGTCACTCCCACAGGCCTGTATATCCTGTCCCCCTCCTTCCTTTGTGATGTCACTTTACCAGGCCTGTATATCCTGGCCCTCTCCTTCCTGTGATGTCACTCCTCGAGGGCTGTTTACACTGCCCCTCCTTCCTCTGTGATGTCACTCCTCCAGGCCTGTATATCATGTCCCCCTCCTTCCTCTGTGATGTCACTCCCTCACGCCAGCATATCCTGCCACCTGCCTTCCTCTGTGATGTCACTCCCCCAGGCCTGTATATACTGTTCCCCGTTCCCCTGTGCTGTCACTGTTCCAGGGCTGTATAACCTGCCCTGCCTTCCTGTGATGTCACTCCTCCAGGGCTGTATAACCTATCCCCCTCCTTCCTCTGTGATGTCACTCCCCCAGGCCTTTATATCCTGTCCCCCTCCTTCCTTTATGATGTCACCCTACCAGGCCTATATTTCCTGTCCCCCTCCTTCCTCTGTGTTGCCACTCCCCCAGGTCTGCACATCCTGCCCCCTCCTTCCTCTGTGAAGTCACTCCCCAAGGGCTGCATATCCTGTCCTACTCCTTCCTCTGATGTCATTCCCCCAGGCCTGTATATCCTGCTCCCCTCCTTCTTTTGTGAAAACACTTCCCCAAACATGCTTATCTCGCCCTGCTCCTTTTTATGTGTTGACACTCCATGTTGTCTCACACTACGCTCCCTCCTATCTGGTGACACTCCAGCCCTTTTGTATACCCTGCCCCCTCCTTTCTTTGTGATGTCAGTCCCCAGGCTTGTATATCCTGCCCCCCTCCTTCCTCTGTGATGTCACTCCTCCAGGGCTGCATACCCTGACCCCTCCCCCGTCTGTGATGTTACTCCTCCAGGGCTGTATATCCTGTCCCGCTCCTTCCTCTGTGATGTCACTACCCAGTCCTGTATTTTTTGCCCCCCACCTTCCTCTGTGATGTCACTCCCTTAGTCCTGTATTTCCTGCCACCCCTTCCTCTGTGATGTCACTCCCCCAGTCCTGTATTTCCTGCCACTCCTTCATCTGTGATGTCACTTCCTCAGGCCTGCATATCCTGCTCCCTGCTTTCCTCTGTGATGTCACTCCCCCCTCCCCGACCTTCCACTATGATCTCATTCCTACAGGTCTGTATATCATGCCCCCTCCTTCCTCTGTGATGTCACTCCTCCAGAGCTGTTTACATTGCCCCATCCTTCCTCTGTGATGTCACTCCTCCAGGGCTGTATATCCTGTCCCCTCCTTCCTCTGTGAAGTCACTCCCCAAGGGCTGCATATCCTGTTCCACTCCTTCCTCTCTGATGTCATTCCCCCAGCCTGTATATCCAGCCCCCCTCCTTCTTCTGTGGAAACACTTCCCCAAACATGCTTATCTCACACTGCTCCTTTCTATGTGTTGACACTCCATGCCTTCACACGCTACGCTCCCTCCTCTCTGGTGACACTCCAGCCTTTTTGTATACCCTGGTGTGAGAAGGTAGCCTCTTTCTAGCCTTGTTACCCCCACTTTTGGCCTGTTTGTGAGTGTATGTCAGGGTGTTTGTCACTGTTTTCACTGTCTCACTGGGATCCTGATAGCCAGGCCTCAGTGCTCATAGTGAAAACACCATGTTTTCAGTATGGTTGTTATGTGTCACTGGGATCCTGCTGGTCAGGACCCCAGTGCTCATAGGTTTGTGGCCTATATGTATGTGTCACTGGGACCCTGTCACACAGGGCCCCAGTGCTCATAGGTGTGCATGTGTATGTTCCCTGTGTGGTGCCTAACTGTCTCACTGAGGCTCTGCTAACCAGAACCTCAGTGGTTATGCTCTCTCATTTCTTTCCAAATTGTCACTGACAGGCTAGTGACCATTTTTACCAATTTACATTGGCTTACTGGAACACCCTTATAATTCCCTAGTATATGGTACTGAGGTACCCAGGGTATTGGGGTTCCAGGAGATCCCTATGGGCTGCAGCATTTCTTTTGCCACCCATAGGGAGCTCTGACAATTCTTACACAGGCCTGCCACTGCAGCCTGAGTGAAATAACGTCCACGTTATTTCACAGCCATTTTACACTGCACTTAAGTAACTTATAAGTCACCTATATGTCTAACCTTTACCTGGTAAAGGTTAGGTGCAAAGTTACTTAGTGTGAGGGCACCCTGGCACTAGCCAAGGTGCCCCCACATTGTTCAGAGCCAATTCACTGAACTTTGTGAGTGCGGGGACACCATTACACGCGTGCACTACATATAGGTCACTACCTATATGTAGCTTCACCATGGTAACTCTGAATATGGCCATGTAACATGTCTATGATCATGGAATTGCCCCCTCTATGCCATCCTGGCATTGTTGGTACAATTCCATGATCCCAGTGGTCTGTAGCACAGACCCTGGTACTGCCAGACTGCCCTTCCTGGGGTTTCTCTGCAGCTGCTGCTGCTGCCAACCCCTCAGACAGGCAGCTGCCCTCCTGGGGTCCAGCCAGGCCTGGCCCAGGATGGCAGAACAAAGAACTTCCTCTGAGAGAGGGTGTGACACCCTCTCCCTTTGGAAAATGGTGTGAAGGCAGGGGAGGAGTAGCCTCCCCCAGCCTCTGGAAATGCTTTGTTGGGCACAGGTGTGCCCAATTCTGCATAAGCCAGTCTACACCGGTTCAGGGACCCCTTAGCCCCTGCTCTGGCGCGAAACTGGACAAAGGAAAGGGGAGTGACCACTCCCCCGACCTGCACCTCCCCTGGGAGGTGTCCAGAGCTCCTCCAGTGTGCTCCAGACCTCTGCCATCTTGGAAACAGAGGTGCTGCTGGCACACTGGACTGCTCTGAGTGGCCAGTGCCACCAGGTGACGTCAGAGACTCCTTGTGATAGGCTCCTTCAGGTGTTAGTAGCCTTTCCTCTCTCCTAGGTAGCCAAACCCTCTTTTCTGGCTATTTAGGGTCTCTGTCTCTGGGGAAACTTTAGATAACGAATGCATGAGCTCAGCCGAGTTCCTCTGCATCTCCCTCTTCACCTTCTGATAAGGAATCGACCGCTGACCGCGCTGGAAGCCTGCAAACCTGCAACATAGTAGCAAAGACGACTACTGCAACTCTGTAACGCTGATCCTGCCGCCTTCTCGACTGTTTTCCTGCTTGTGCATGCTGTGGGGGTAGTCTGCCTCCTCTCTGCACCAGAAGCTCCGAAGAAATCTCCCGTGGGTCGACGGAATCTTCCCCCTGCAACCGCAGGCACCAAAAAGCTGCATCTCCGGTCCCTTGGGTCTCCTCTCAGCACGACGAGCGAGGTCCCTCGAATCCAGCGACACCGTCCAAGTGACCCCCACAGTCCAGTGACTCTTCAGCCCAAGTTTGGTGGAGGTAAGTCCTTGCCTCACCTCGCTGGGCTGCATTGCTGGGAACCGCGACTTTGCAAGCTTCTCCGGCCCCTGTGCACTTCCGGCGGAAATCCTTCGTGCACAGCCAAGCCTGGGTCCACGGCACTCTAACCTGCATTGCACGACTTTCTAAGTTGGTCTCCGGCGACGGGGGACTCCTTTGTGCAACTTCGGCGAGCACCGTTTCACGCATCCTCGTAGTGCCTGTTTCTGGCACTTCTCCGGGTGCTACCTGCTTCAGTGAGGGCTCCTTGTCTTGCTCGACGCCCCCTCTCTCTGCAGGTCCAATTTGCGACCTCCTGGTCCCTCCTGGGCCCCAGCAGCGTCCAAAAACGCCAAACGCACGATTTGCGTGTAGCAAGGCTTGTTGGCGTCCATCCGGCGGGAAAACACTTCTGCACGACTCTCCAAGGCGTGGGGGATCCATCCTCCAAGGGGGAAGTCTCTAGCCCTTGTCGTTCCTGCAGTATTCACAGTTCTTCAGCCTAGTAAGAGCTTCTTTGCACCAACCGCTGGCATTTCTTGGGCATCTGCCCATCTCCGAGCTGCTTGTGACTTTTGGACTTGGTCCCCTTGTTCCACAGGTACCTTCAGACAGGAATCCATCATTGTTGCATTGCTGATTTGTGTTTTCCTTGCATTCTCCCTCTAACACGACTATTTTGTCCTTAGGGGAACTTTGGTGCACTTTGCACTCACTTTTCAGGGTCTTGGGGAGGGTTATTTTTCTAACTCTCACTATTTTCTAATAGTCCCAGCGACCCTCTACAAGGTCACATAGGTTTGGGGTCCATTCGTGGTTCGCATTCCACTTCTGGAGTATATGGTTTGTGTTGCCCCTATCCCTATGTTTCCCCATTGCATCCTATTGTAACTATACATTGTTTGCACTGTTTTCTAAGACTATACTGCATATTTTTGCTATTGTGTATATATATCTTGTGTATATTTCCTATCCTCTCACTGAGGGTACACTCTAAGATACTTTGGCATATTGTCATAAAAATAAAGTACCTTTATTTTTAGTATAACTGTGTATTGTGTTTTCTTATGATATTGTGCATATGACACTAAGTGGTACTGTAGTAGCTTCACACGTCTCCTAGTTCAGCCTGAGCTGCTTTGCTAAGCTACCATTATCTATCAGCCTAAGCTGCTAGACACCCTATACACTAATAAGGGATAACTGGGCCTGGTGCAAGGTGCAAGTACCCCTTGGTACTCACTACAAGCCAGTCCAGCCTCCTACATTGGTTGTGCAGTGGTGGGATAAGTGCTTGAGACTACTTACCACTCTTGTCATTGTACTTTTCATAAGAGAAAAATATACAAAACAAGGTCAGTGTATATACACATAGCCAAAAAGTTTTGCATTTCCTCTTTTCACTCTTTTCTAAGTGCTGAAAAGTACTACTAAACTTTCAAAAAGTTCTTAAAAGTTTAAAAAGTTTTTTTCTGTCTTTCCAAAAAGTTCTGAAAACTTTTTTCTCTTTGTCTATCACTTTAACTCTCTCTAAAAATGTCTGGCACAGGCCAAAATGTTGAACTGTCCAAACTTGCATATGATCACCTTAGCTGGAAAGGAGCAAGGAGTCTCTGCATAGAGAGAGGTTTGAGTGTAGGGAAGAATCCTTCCTTAGAACTGTTAATTAATATGCTTAGAGTACAGGATAAGGCCATAAGTGCCCAATCTGTAGAAAAAGTAGCTAATGGTTCTCAATCTGATCCAGGGACTCCCCCAGGAAAAGGTTCAGGAAAGAAACTTCTCAGCCTGCCCATTACTAGACAGTCTAGCATAGTTGGTACAGAGGTTGAATCACACCATACTGATGATGTGATCTCACATTATGCTGGTAGCCAAGCTGTTAGGGTGCCCTCTGTAAGGGACAGGTCTCCTTCTGTTCATTCCCATCATACCTCTGTATCTAGAAATGTCCCTCCCACCCACCCTGATGACAGATTGTTAGAAAGGGAGCTCAATAGATTGAGAGTGGAACAAACCAGACTGAAGCTCAAGAAGCAACAGCTGGATTTGGATAGACAGTCTTTAGAAATAGAGAGGGAAAGACAGAAGTTGGGTTTAGATACCCATGGTGGCAGCAGCAGTATTCCCCATAGTCATCCTGCAAAAGAGCATGATTCCAGGAATCTGCACAAGATAGTTCCCCCTTATAAGGAGGGGGATGACATTAACAAGTGGTTTGCTGCACTTGAGAGGGCCTGTGCTGTACAGGATGTCCCTCAAAGGCAGTGGGCTGCTATCCTATGGCTATCATTTAGTGGAAAAGGTAGGGATAGGCTCCTTACTGTGAAAGAAAATGATGCCAATAATTTTACAGTTCTTAAGAATGCACTCCTGGATGGTTATGGCTTAACCACTGAACAGTACAGGATAAAGTTCAGAGATACCAAAAAGGAGTCTTCACAAGACTGGGTTGATTTCATTGACCAGGCAGTGAAGGCCTTGGAGGGGTGGTTACATGGCAGTAAAGTTACTGATTATGACAGCCTGTATAACTTGATCCTGAGAGAGCATATTCTTAATAATTGTGTGTCTGATTTGTTGCACCAGTACTTGGTGGACTCTGATCTGACCTCTCCCCAAGAATTGGGAAAGAAGGCAGACAAATGGGTCAGAACAAGAGTGAACAGAAAAGTTCATACAGGGGGTGACAAAGATGGCAATAAGAAGAAAGATGGTGAAAAATCTCAAGATAAGCATGGGGATAAGGGTAAAACCAAAGATCCCACTTCAAATCTTAAACACTCTTCAGAGGGTGGGGATAAAACAAATTCTTCCTCTTCTTCCCAAACTGCACACATTAAAAAGCCTTGGTGCTTTGTGTGTAAAAATAGAGGCCATAGGCCAGGGGATAAGTCCTGTCCAGGTAAACCCCCTGAGCCTACCACCACTAATACATCAAGCTCTAGTGCCCCTAGCAGTAGTGGTACTAGTGGTGGGACTGCTGGCAACAGTCAAGCAAAGGGTGTAGTTGGGTTCACTTATGGGTCCATAGTGGAAACTGATGTAATCAGTCCCAAGACAGTTTCTGTCACACCTAGTGGCACTGGCCTTGCCACACTGGCTGCTTGTCCCCTTACAATGGATAAGTACAGGCAGACAGTTTCAATAAATGGTGTTGAGGCCTTGGCCTACAGGGACACAGGTGCCAGTTTCACTTTGGTGACTGAAAACCTAGTGCCTCCTGAACAACACATCATTGGACAACAGTATAAGATTATTGATGTTCATAACTCCACTAAGTTTCTTCCCTTAGCTATAATTCAGTTTAGTTGGGGTGGAGTTACTGGCCCTAAGCAGGTGGTGGTATCACCTAGCTTACCTGTAGACTGTCTCTTAGGTAATGACCTAGAGGCCTCAGGTTGGGCTGATGTAGAGTTTTATGCCCATGCAGCCATGCTGGGCATCCCTGAGGAATTGTTCCCTCTCATTTCAAGTGAAATGAAAAAGCAAAGGAGAGAAGGCCTGAAAACTCAGGATCCCTCTCCATCAACAGGTAAAAAGGGTATCACAGTATCCCCTAACCACCCTACCATTCAGGATACTATTCCTGTGGTGGGAGAAACCTCTCCTGGGGTGGCACCTGTTCTAAGGGAATCATCAGCTGGCAAAGCTGGACTCCCTGAGGTGGAAGTACCTCTCTGTGGGATAACTAACATTGGTGAGAAAAACAGCACCATTTTAGTTAACATGGAGCATCCCTCCAACCCTTCCAGAGAAACTTTAGTGCAGAAACCCTGCACTACCTCACAACACTTAGGACAGCATCCCTGCCCTAGTGTGGAGCTCATAGGACAGCATCCCTGCCCTGCTCCAACTCAAGAGAAACAGCATCCCTGTTCTCTCTTCCAGCCAGATGGACAAAGTTTTTGCCCAGCTATGGCTTTTCTGAGACAGCATCCCTGTCTGGCATTTCCATCACTACAAATAGGTTCAGTGGACAATTCCCACTGCTCTAAACTAAAACTTACTGATAGAAACTCTGAAAATACATCTTCACATTGTTGCTTAGCTAAAAAACTTCAAACAGGGTGGTTTACATCCCCACAGGGAAGTAACCATATAGTGGATGATAAAGGGAGTAACCAGTCTATTGCAGAGCTACTCTCTACTTATCACCACTTAGACAATAAAGTCTCAACTGGCCAAGGTTAGCCTTATTGTCCTTCGTTTGGGGGGGGGTTGTGTGAGAAGGTAGCCTCTTTCTAGCCTTGTTACCCCCACTTTTGGCCTGTTTGTGAGTGTATGTCAGGGTGTTTGTCACTGTTTTCACTGTCTCACTGGGATCCTGATAGCCAGGCCTCAGTGCTCATAGTGAAAACACCATGTTTTCAGTATGGTTGTTATGTGTCACTGGGATCCTGCTGGTCAGGACCCCAGTGCTCATAGGTTTGTGGCCTATATGTATGTGTCACTGGGACCCTGTCACACAGGGCCCCAGTGCTCATAGGTGTGCATGTGTATGTTCCCTGTGTGGTGCCTAACTGTCTCACTGAGGCTCTGCTAACCAGAACCTCAGTGGTTATGCTCTCTCATTTCTTTCCAAATTGTCACTGACAGGCTAGTGACCATTTTTACCAATTTACATTGGCTTACTGGAACACCCTTATAATTCCCTAGTATATGGTACTGAGGTACCCAGGGTATTGGGGTTCCAGGAGATCCCTATGGGCTGCAGCATTTCTTTTGCCACCCATAGGGAGCTCTGACAATTCTTACACAGGCCTGCCACTGCAGCCTGAGTGAAATAACGTCCACGTTATTTCACAGCCATTTTACACTGCACTTAAGTAACTTATAAGTCACCTATATGTCTAACCTTTACCTGGTAAAGGTTAGGTGCAAAGTTACTTAGTGTGAGGGCACCCTGGCACTAGCCAAGGTGCCCCCACATTGTTCAGAGCCAATTCACTGAACTTTGTGAGTGCGGGGACACCATTACACGCGTGCACTACATATAGGTCACTACCTATATGTAGCTTCACCATGGTAACTCTGAATATGGCCATGTAACATGTCTATGATCATGGAATTGCCCCCTCTATGCCAT
Organism: Pleurodeles waltl; assembly: GCF_031143425.1. Classification (NCBI taxonomy): domain Eukaryota; kingdom Metazoa; phylum Chordata; class Amphibia; order Caudata; family Salamandridae; genus Pleurodeles; species Pleurodeles waltl. Next base: position 3,150,359 of record NW_027150301.1, read on the forward strand.
CCTGGCATTGTTGGTACAATTCCATGATCCCAGTGGTCTGTAGCACAGACCCTGGTACTGCCAGACTGCCCTTCCTGGGGTTTCTCTGCAGCTGCTGCTGCTGCCAACCCCTCAGACAGGCAGCTGCCCTCCTGGGGTCCAGCCAGGCCTGGCCCAGGATGGCAGAACAAAGAACTTCCTCTGAGAGAGGGTGTGACACCCTCTCCCTTTGGAAAATGGTGTGAAGGCAGGGGAGGAGTAGCCTCCCCCAGCCTCTGGAAATGCTTTGTTGGGCACAGGTGTGCCCAATTCTGCATAAGCCAGTCTACACCGGTTCAGGGACCCCTTAGCCCCTGCTCTGGCGCGAAACTGGACAAAGGAAAGGGGAGTGACCACTCCCCCGACCTGCACCTCCCCTGGGAGGTGTCCAGAGCTCCTCCAGTGTGCTCCAGACCTCTGCCATCTTGGAAACAGAGGTGCTGCTGGCACACTGGACTGCTCTGAGTGGCCAGTGCCACCAGGTGACGTCAGAGACTCCTTGTGATAGGCTCCTTCAGGTGTTAGTAGCCTTTCCTCTCTCCTAGGTAGCCAAACCCTCTTTTCTGGCTATTTAGGGTCTCTGTCTCTGGGGAAACTTTAGATAACGAATGCATGAGCTCAGCCGAGTTCCTCTGCATCTCCCTCTTCACCTTCTGATAAGGAATCGACCGCTGACCGCGCTGGAAGCCTGCAAACCTGCAACATAGTAGCAAAGACGACTACTGCAACTCTGTAACGCTGATCCTGCCGCCTTCTCGACTGTTTTCCTGCTTGTGCATGTTGTGGGGGTAGTCTGCCTCCTCTCTGCACCAGAAGCTCCGAAGAAATCTCCCGTGGGTCGACGGAATCTTCCCCCTGCAACCGCAGGCACCAAAAAGCTGCATCTCCGGTCCCTTGGGTCTCCTCTCAGCATGACGAGCGAGGTCCCTCGAATCCAGCGACACCGTCCAAGTGACCCCCACAGTCCAGTGACTCTTCAGCCCAAGTTTGGTGGAGGTAAGTCCTTGCCTCACCTCGCTGGGCTGCATTGCTGGGAACCGCGACTTTGCAAGCTTCTCCGGCCCCTGTGCACTTCCGGCGGAAATCCTTCGTGCACAGCCAAGCCTGGGTCCACGGCACTCTAACCTGCATTGCACGACTTTCTAAGTTGGTCTCCGGCGACGGGGGACTCCTTTGTGCAACTTCGGCGAGCACCGTTTCACGCATCCTCGTAGTGCCTGTTTCTGGCACTTCTCCGGGTGCTACCTGCTTCAGTGAGGGCTCCTTGTCTTGCTCGACGCCCCCTCTCTCTGCAGGTCCAATTTGCGACCTCCTGGTCCCTCCTGGGCCCCAGCAGCGTCCAAAAACGCCAAACGCACGATTTGCGTGTAGCAAGGCTTGTTGGCGTCCATCCGGCGGGAAAACACTTCTGCACGACTCTCCAAGGCGTGGGGGATCCATCCTCCAAGGGGGAAGTCTCTAGCCCTTGTCGTTCCTGCAGTATTCACAGTTCTTCAGCCTAGTAAGAGCTTCTTTGCACCAACCGCTGGCATTTCTTGGGCATCTGCCCATCTCCGAGCTGCTTGTGACTTTTGGACTTGGTCCCCTTGTTCCACAGGTACCTTCAGACAGGAATCCATCGTTGTTGCATTGCTGATTTGTGTTTTCCTTGCATTCTCCCTCTAACACGACTATTTTGTCCTTAGGGGAACTTTGGTGCACTTTGCACTCACTTTTCAGGGTCTTGGGGAGGGTTATTTTTCTAACTCTCACTATTTTCTAATAGTCCCAGCGACCCTCTACAAGGTCACATAGGTTTGGGGTCCATTCGTGGTTCGCATTCCACTTCTGGAGTATATGGTTTGTGTTGCCCCTATCCCTATGTTTCCCCATTGCATCCTATTGTAACTATACATTGTTTGCACTGTTTTCTAAGACTATACTGCATATTTTTGCTATTGTGTATATATATCTTGTGTATATTTCCTATCCTCTCACTGAGGGTACACTCTAAGATACTTTGGCATATTGTCATAAAAATAAAGTACCTTTATTTTTAGTATAACTGTGTATTGTGTTTTCTTATGATATTGTGCATATGACACTAAGTGGTACTGTAGTAGCTTCACACGTCTCCTAGTTCAGCCTGAGCTGCTTTGCTAAGCTACCATTATCTATCAGCCTAAGCTGCTAGACACCCTATACACTAATAAGGGATAACTGGGCCTGGTGCAAGGTGCAAGTACCCCTTGGTACTCACTACAAGCCAGTCCAGCCTCCTACACCTGGCCCCTCCTTTCTTTGTGATGTCACTCCCCCAGGCCTGTATATCCTGTCCCACTCTTTCCTCTGTGATGTCACTCCCCCGTCCTGTATTTCCTGCCCCCCACATTCCTCTGTGATGTCTCTCCCTTAGTACTGTATTTCCTGCCACTCCTTCCTCTATGATGTCACTCCCCCAGTCCTGTATTTCCTGCCACTCCTTCATCTGTGATGTCAGTCTTCCAGTCATGTATTTCCTGCCCCCCACATTCCTCTGTGATGTCACACCCCCAGTCCTGTATTTCCTGCCCCCACCTTCCTCTGTGATGTCACTCCTCCAGGGCTGTATATCCAGTCCCGCTCCTTCCTCTGTGATGTCACTCCTCCAGGGCTGTATATCCTGCCCCCTCCTTCCTCTGTGATGTCAGACCTCCATGGCTGTATATCCTGCCCCCCTCTGACCGTATTGGTATCTGCTCATTCGTTTACACCACTGGCTACTTTGAGAGCAAGTCAATTAAAACAACTTCATACTCCTGCATCTCTCCTACAGGACATATTACATCTACTGCAACACACTCCCACAGTTGTTTTGGGATCAAATAATCACTCATTGGTGGCCTCATAATATATAAGTCTGCAGAAGAGAAATTTTCGCATGTCCTAACAAATCTTTCAATGGCCTTGCCAATCCCAGGGCACCAAAACATGTCCTAAACAATCAATGTATTTCAAAATGTCCTTCATGACACAAACTCATAATTACTTCTCGTAACCCAATAGGTGGAAGAATTTTACTACCTCTCACCACTACATCTTTTTTCCACAGATAGTTCTGATCTTACTCCCCAAAAAGTTCCGACTGCACTCTTCCAATTGATCTGTCTTAGGCCAACCCTCACACGTACTCCACAAGTTTCATCATGGCTGCTTCTGTTATCTCCAAAAATCAAAATGTTGTCTTGGAAGAACATTATTTCTTTTTCTTTCCCAAAACGTTTGTAAATAGGATGCTGGAAAACAGCTGCTGCCGATGCCAGGCCAAATGGCATTCTTTTAAATTGAAAGCACCCAAATGGTGTTATAAATGCTGTACATTTCCTAGAAGCAAGTGTGAGGCAAATTTGATGATGCACAGATGAAAGGTCTATGGTTAAAAATCACATAGCTCCCTTCAAACATGAAACCATTTCAGGTAATTTTTGGTAGGGGAAAACGCTCAATGAGTATATTGTTGTTTAAATGGTGTAGATCCACACAGAGACGAATTTCCCCATTGCTTCAATGTTCCACCACCACCGGAGCAACCCAATCCGAACACTCTATAGGTTCAATCACATCCAATTCAACAAGTTTATCCAATTCTCCTGATAGTTCCTCTCGTCTCATTATTGGCATCACTCACAGTTTGTGTATTTTAGGGTTTGCATCTTGTTTCAGAACAATTGTGTGCTCAAACCCTTCCAGTTGCCTAACTTTTGTTCAATACTTTAGGAAACTCTTTTGTCATTTTGTTACTCATTGAACTTCCATCATCCACTGCCATCTACTTTTCTGCACTGTTGGGATCCATGATAATATGTAAATCTCCTTGATCATGTCATCCCAACACAGACGGTCCTTTCTTTGCCACGTACAGTTTTCCTCTGGTGTGTCTGCCTTTAAATGAGAACAATAACCAACAAAATCCTAACATCAATTTTTTCTCCAGAAAAAATCTCTGAATGTATATCTGGTGGTAATAAATATACTCCAATTTTCTCCACAAATTTCTTTTCCCACACATTTCCATTAATTATAATAAAAGGAGATCCCGAATTCATGTATCTTCTGATAGGTATATCTCCTATTGTCATGCCACATTCAGGTTTGCCCTTTAAATGCTGATCTCTGATATTCAGTATGAAGTTTTCCTGTAGACTCTTATCATTGTTAGATTGTGTTACATCCTCCTCTGTATCACTTTCATTTGAACTTTTACTTTCATAAATGCACTTGACTCCACTTTTCTTTCTCCTGCACACTTTCGCAAAGAAGCCCATCAGGCCACAATTAGTGCATTTCTGCTTAGCTGCAGGAGATTTTTTTGTTATAGGCTACATGTTCTTTGCTATCACATGAATAAAATTTCCTGTCTTTTGTACTAGTTTTCTCCTTGAAGTGCTTTTTGCTCTCTTCATTGGTAGTGCGATTCATAACTTTGCAAATGTGAACTAATTTCTTCTCGACTGTCTCCACTCTGTGGCACACCTTCAAGACATCTCTGCTTTGCGCACTGTTGCTAAAACGTCTTCTAGCGGGGAATCACCATTGATCCATAGGCGTTCTTGGATGGCTGAATTACTTGCGTGCATGACTACTTGATCTCTTATTAAGTGATCATGTAATACACCAAATTTGCAATCAATTGCTTATTTTTTTAATTCGGCCACATACTCATCCACTGATTCTCTCTGTGCTGGAAAGATTTGTATCTTGTAATGCCAATGCATACTTTAGGTGCAAAGTACTTGTCTAAATCTTGTAGTGCAACTAAGAAAACATTCATACCCCCACTAGTTGGTGTTTTTGGCAATTGATTATACGTTTTCAGCCCCACTGGTCCTATAGAATGTAAGATTATTCTTTTCTTTTGATCAGCAGTCATTTTATTAACTTCATCGACTGCATTTATGTAATTAATTAAATACTCCTTCCATGCAGCCCATCTGAAAAAAGGCTCTGTCCCTGAAACCCAAAAAGCATGTGGAGGACTTATTGCGAAGCTTTGCTGTGCCACAATGTTAGGTAGTACAAGAGTCTGAATATGTTCTTGATGAGAGCTATAATGATGAAAGGGATGAAAGAATTACAATATATGCAATCACCACCTGGTACCTTTTAGGGCACAAAGTCAAAAAATGTAATGCTCGTTCCTCACCTGTTTCCTGTTCAATACTAAAGTTTTCCCTAAAATCCTTTTAAATGTGATGCGCACACACATACAAATGTGCCCAAGTAATCGCATCAGTGTATACCACACTGTATAAACCTTGATGCGTAACATGCTATTACCTCCTAATGCATATTATGTGTGATGCATGCACTCTCTGCGCTTGAGTATTGAGCTCACACAAGGGTTCGTGCTCACGAGGCGCGTCCGTAGCCTTTAAAAGACACAGCTCCAACGGTAAATCTTGAATGATGTTGTTTACTATTAGTATTATGTATATATATATATATATATATATATATATATATATATATATATATATATATATATATCATTAGTTGCTGCTTTATATACTCATACTTGTTGTTATTCTGTAGTAAGAAGTAGCTCCTCGTCAATACTGATGGTATTTCTCCAGTGCTATGCTTTGTTAGCACAGTTTCTCCATAGTGCTCCATCCCTCCAGATATGTCTTTCATTTCCTCATAAATCATCGCCAGTTTGTTGAGTTACTTCCTCCTCTATACAGAATGGCCACAATCCAAGATTAAGATATATATATATTTTTAATGTAATCTCCATATACAGGAAGCAGGTCTTAAGGTTGATAATGCCCCAGTCAACTGACCAGGGTAATATTCCATTTAGAACACAACTACTAAATTCTAATCCTACATTCTAATGAAACATTTCTCCTAGAGTAACTCATAACAATCCTGCCCCCCTCCTTCCTCTGTGATGTCACTCCCCCATGCCTTGGGCTTATATATTCAGAGGGAGGCTGTGAAATATCCAGTGTTGGGCAGTGAGGGATGGAGGCTGCAGTAAGGCCTTGGTGGCGAGAAACGCCCTCATTCTTAGAGTCAATTCGCTTACCCTCTAGGCTGCAGCTGCCTTCCTGATATGCTGCATATGTTGAGGGGTCCCAGAGGGGACATCCAAGCGTGCGCCTGAATCCCGGAGTTATGAATGGTGTGAATTAAGGTTTTTAGAAGTGTGGGGTGGACTCCCTTGTCCAAAGAGACTCTTCGAACTCTAAGATAAGAAGAGCCATAAGAGGGCGTCACAGTAAGGGAGGTCGTGGCCTCTGTGTGAGTGGTGTGAGCAGACAGTAGCAGGGGTCAGAACCTTGATGCTTCTGCCCACTGGTTGTAACAACTAGTGCTAATCTGACCTTTTGTGTGCATGGAATAGGTGGGAATCCCCACATCACGCTCTTCTGTAGGCACCTGGAGGAGGAACTTCAGATGCCGGAGACCACCTGTTGGTGCTAATCTGGCCTTTCAAGTCAAGCATACTTGGAAGAAGGACCAAAGGAGTACTGCCCTTCTGCACCGAGGCAACAGCAAAGAGGCTGAACCGACGAGTACTGCATCTGCTGCACCTGGTGGCCGAAGAAAGGGACTGTGCAATGCGTATCCTGCTCAGAGAGAAACTGTCTCCAGAGCCCAGTCAAGTATGAGAACTCAAAGGGCCAGCTGACTGGCCTCCTGTTTGCAGCACAGGGACACAACAGCTGAAGTAGCCTTCTAGGGCAAGTTGATAAGCGCAAAGTCTTCATGCTGCTGCCACCATCACCATGCAGCACCAAGGACCAAGGCCCTATGCACATGTTGCACCTGAATTCGCTGAGTGGGAGTGCTGTCGGAGTGTTGCTGGGACCCTTAGAAGGTGAGTTATTGACTCAAGAAGGATTGGTCTGTGATAGTAACGACAAGCAACTGGTAGTCAAGTGGTGACTGGACTTCGGCCATACCGTAGAAGACTTTGTGGGACTTCGACTCTGCAACCAGGACCCCTTCACTATTTTGTGGACTGAGGAATCCCTGCAGGAAGACCCCTGTTGACCACATCACACACATGGCATTCTTGAAGCTTCTTCAAAAACATTAATTTCTTGCATCAGGACCACTCCATAGGAATCTGTTGCAACAAAGATAAAGTGCCTGGAAGTGCTGAAAGACTGTTCCTTCCATGAATGTAAGTGTTCTTAAGGACATTGCTGGCTCTTCTGACTAGAGCCCTGCCAGAGTTTGTTGCCCCAAGTACTTCTAACGAACTGCATTGACACTTACCTAAGTTTTCTTTGAAAAAGGTTTGAAGTGTCCAATTTGTTGACTTTGTCAAGGCTTGTTCACGGTAGAGGGAAATTGCTTTGACTTATTATTGCTTGTAAAATCAAAATCTCCAAGATCCTCCGGTGGATCTTTTTCATTCTAGTATCTAGATTCTTATAACAAAAGAGTCTATTTTTTATAAATTGGTGTTGGATTTCTTGAGTGTGGAGCTTAGTGTGTCGGTTTCTTCCTCAACTGTTTGGTGCTATTTAAATGCTTAACACTTGTTCCTCTGTGTAAGCCTTGCTGCTCCGTGCCACAGCTACCCAGGGTTGAGGGGCTAACAGATAAAACCTGGGGGTCCTAAAGGGGTTGGTAAGTGTATTTCACAGCGAGATCACACAATCACACCAGATAATACACCCCATTTCCTCACAAACAAGATACTTACCTTCGGTAGCGCATTATCCTGGAGAGAATCTTTCTAGCCACAGATTCCTTATTGGTCCCTTCACCCTCCCCATTCTGCGAACTGTCTCACCACATAAAAGAGATCCTTCGGGACCTCACTTTAGCACTCTAGTCATTCTTCCTCAGTTTGCGTCTGTGCTTCTGGTGCAGAAAAACAGTCAAGAACTGAGGTCAGCGCACTGTGGTGGTCCCTAAATAGGAACGTAGCACATCACTTCTGACATGGGCAACATCAATGACACCACACAGAGCCGATCAATGCCACCTACCGGCATGCAAGGGGATTACTCAAAAATGTCCGGCTCCAGTCTGACCCCTGTGGAATATTCTAACGTTAGGAATCTGCACCTAGAAGTCTCTATCAAATTGAGTGGTTGTACAGTTTATAGAGACAGGTTATAAATAAATGCTGAGTGTGGGGCTCTACCGGATAAGGCGTTATCTTCAGCTCGGTCACTTTATCAGCACTCTCTCATTTGTATCCCTTCTTTTATCTGTCACTTTCTCTCCTGTCCACCTCCTCACCGCCCTCAGCTGTCATTCTAACCTATCTCATTATAGTGCTTCTGTCTCAAGCACGTCTTCCTTTCTCTCTGAGCGGTCCCTCTCATCATTGCCTTTATCACCTCTATCCACTGTCTCACCCGCCCTCTTCATCTCCTCTCTGAATGGACTCTTTCTCAGTAGTCTCTCACCTGATACCCGGCTCTCTTCAGCTGCCTCTTTATCACTTAACCTTCTATCTCTGAGCTGTATCCTGAAACAGGTCTCACCTCTCAGTTGTCTATCACTAGCTGTCTCTTTAGTCTCACACCTGCCTCTCCCTCCCTTTCTGTCTCGCATAGCTCTCTCTCTCTCATCTGTCTCTATATCACATCTCGTCCTGTCATCCCCTCTCACTGGTTTCCCCTTGACATAGCAGAAAAGCCAAAAGTTACTTTGACATCACAGTTATCACCTGAATGTGACAAAGTTTGATTTTTTGTCATTAAAAATTCTATCAATTTTCTTGTAAAATGGTACACTGACAGCCTATGCCAATGGGCATTCACTGAGCGTTAGCACATTTTAGTAGATGCGGTATAGACCTAAAACCTCACGTGCTACGCGGTCCGCAAGGGTTTTACCTTGCCCTATCTTATCGGTCTCTTTCTTGTGTGCACTACATTTCACAGTAGCTAGTTTCTTTGGATATGTCAATGCAGTCAAGAGGTTATGCACTAACTCTCCGTGCATTATCTGCATCCCGTGGGATGTGAGAAAGCCTTTCTCCTTCCAAAGCAAACCAAAATCATGAGCCACTCCAAAAGCATAGCGGCTGTCTGTATAAATGTTCAGACATAAGTCAGTACTGAGCTCACATGCTTGTGTCAAAGCTATTAGTTCAACTGCTTGAGCTGACTTCTGTGGTATACGAGCTGTCTCCACTACTGTATTGTTAGAAATGGGGTTTTTGGTTGGCAGTCAGGTTGCCCTCTGTCCAAGCAATAACCCTCACTCTAGTCAGGGTAAGTCACACACAATCCAAAATCAGTCTGTGCCCACCCTCTGGTAGCTTGGCACGAGCAGTCAGGCTTAACTTAGAAGGCAATGTGTAAAGCATTTGTGCAATAAATCATACAATACCATAATATAACACCACAAAACTACACCACACAGAGTTTAGAAAAATATATAATATTTATCTGGGTATTTGCAGGTCAAAACGATCAAAGATGCAATATGAATTTGTAAAGATATTTAAAGTGTCTTAAGTCTTTAAAAAGCAAACAAAGTCTCTTTCAAGGACAAAGTACCTGGTTTCTGGTGCAAAGGGCAGCAGAAGAAGAGATACGTGGAAAAATGGTGTGTGCGTCGATTTCTCCCTAGCACACACGGACTTGCATCGTTATTTTTTCAAGCCGAGAAGTCGTGCGTCATTTTCTGGCGCACGGACAGTCTCTTTCTATGGGTCACGGGGATAACCTGATGTCCCGGGTCTGTGCGTGGATTCTCCTGCTTGTTTTCCGCCTGCGTGTCGTTCCGTGGGGCTGTGCGTCGAAGTTTCGATCTCCCAGCAGGCATTGTGTCGATTTCTCCTCTGGAAGTCGGGCGGCGTTGTCCTTGCGAGGTCGTGCGTCGAAGTTCCGGTCATCCTGAAGGCGTCGAATCGATCAGCGTCGGTGTGCGGCGTTTTTCTCGCCGCGGAACAAACTGTACGGCAAAAACTTCGGTGCATGAAGCATCCAAGTGAAAAAGAGAAGTCTTTTGGTTTAACCTCTGAACCTGGTTCTCCAACCCAGGGTCACCACCCTGAGGTTGGGCAGTTGCCTGGAACACCAGGGCTTTCTGGGGGGCACACCTACCCCCCACCAGGTCAGAGTTTAACCTCTGAACCTGGCCTTCCACCCAGAGTCAACACCCTGAGGTTGGACAATTGCCTGGCACAGCAGGACTTCCTGGGAGGCACACCTACCTCCCACCAGGTCATAGTTTAACCTCTGAACCTGGGTATCCAACCCAGAGTCACCGCCCTGAGGTTGAACCATTGCCTGGCATACCAGGACTTTCTGGGGGCACATCTACCCCCCACCAGGTCAGAGTTTAACCTCTGAACCCGGTGATCCAACCCAGAGTCACCACCCTGAGGTTGAACCATTGCCTGGCATACCAGGACTTTCTGGGGGGCACACCTACCCCCCACCAGGTCAGAGTTTAACCTCTGAGCCTGGTTATCCAACCCAGAGTCACCACCCTGAGGTTGAACCATTGCCTGGCATGCCAGGACTTCCTGGGAGGCACACCTACCTCCCACAAGGTCAGAGTTTAACCTCTGAACCTGGTTATCCAACCCAGGGTCACCACCCTGAGGTTGGGCAATTGCCTGGCACACCAGGACTTTCTGGGGGGCACACCTACCCCCCCACCAGGTCGGAGTTTAACCTCTGAACCTGGCTATCCAACCCAGGGTCACCACCCTGAGGTTGGGCAATTGCCTGGCACACCAGGACTTTCTGGGAGGCACACCTACCCCCCACCAGGTCAGAGTTTAACCCCTGATCCTGGCTATCCAACCCAGAGTCACCGCCCTGAGGTTGAATCTTTGCCTGGCATGCCAGGACTTCCTGGGGGGCACTCTCACCCCCCACAAGGGACACACCATCCCCAAGGGCCACACAAGAGTCTGGTTGGCGCAGGTCTCCTGACCTCTGCCCATCCGGCAGAGTCTGGGTCTCCCCCAAACCAGGAACGGTTTCACCTGGGTCATTCCTGGGGGGCTCTGCTCTCAGAGCTGACCCCTGACTCTCCAGGTCCTCCACTTGGGTCCGCATCCCCCTCTCAACCCTATGTCTGAACTTCTGCACCCCCTCACTAGGAGTGGTACTGCCAGACACCAGAACTGTTGGGAAGCTGGCTACAGTCACCCCCCCAAGTTCTTCTGACACTGCGGGGCTTCCCTCAACAGGTGGCCCTACGGTACAGGCTAGGCTTCCCTCCTGGTGTTCCCTCACGGAACCCTCTAGGACCTGGGACCTACCTGGGACACTACAATCCTCTCCCACTGCACTTGGCTGGGAACCACCTAGACCACTCCCTTCAGGAGTACCCCCAAATGCCTCTTCAGACTCTCTGGTACTCACCCAGAAGTCTGCCTCCATTGTAAGTTCCCCGGGGTCAGAGAACTCACACTCCACCTGGAGTTGGCGTAGCTCTGGAAAATAAGGACCAGACATATGCTCTCCAGCAATTACATCACTCTGCCCTTCACATGTATTAACCACAGTACCCTTCACCCAACCACCCAGTAACTCAGCCTTGGAAAAGCACTCTACATCACCCTCCTGAGACTGGTGAGACAGTATCTGACTGTCCCTGACACTCAACCCATACTCTTCTGGGATGTCTCTACACTCTATATCCAGGACATCCACAAGGGGGGAACCCTTTTCTTTGTCACTCTCTGCTAGAACCAGTGACGTCCCTCCCCCCAGTAGGAATATGACTCCCTGTGCCAGTTCCCCAATCCTTCTCAGGGACCCTGTGCATAACGGGAACTACCTCATACCCTTGAACCACTTGGAGTGTGTCAACTCCCTTCTACAAGTTGGGCACCACATCTCTGGGCTTGTGCCCTTCTTCAGCAGGACTGGCTGCAAGATTTTTGCTGCCACCATCTGAACTGGACTCAGCCCTTCCGGCCTCCAGTTTCAGCTCTTCACAGCTCAGCTCTTGAGCTTCAATCCTTTCTTTTTCCAGGGCTAAGAGTCTTTTTGCCTCAACCCTTTCAAGATACTCCTCTACCTGTTGCTCCTGCCGCTTTTGACCTAGGAGCCATTCATCTCTCTCTGGGTCTCTTTCCACATCTGAGTATTCTTCCTCCTCATGTGAGTAGTCTTCCTCCTCATGTGAGCAGTCCTCCTCCTCATCTGAGGGGTACTTAGTCATTTGGTTTCTTGCTGCCTCTCTCTCTGCCCATCTTTCTTCCCCCCAGACTATGTAGTTATGTAGCATTTCCATCTTAGTAGATCTCTTTGCTACAGGAAGGCCCCATTTTCTGCAAAGCTTCCTTAGGTCATCCTTTTTGAGATGGTCAGTAGGTACAAAGAATGAGTAGGTACACAATCCCATTCTGATAAGGTCTTACCGGCAAAAAACAAAATCCAAAGTCCAAAATATCAATAGTATATCCAGGAGGACATCAGAGAACTAAAAGCAAAAAGATGAAAAATCAAGTTGACCTTCAACTGTGGGTAGGTAGTGAAATACTTAGCTACTGTATGTCACTGCACAAAAACAAGTCCTATCCTCACCGCTGATCACCAATGTTAGAAATGGGGTTTTTGGTTGGCAGTCAGGTTGCCCTCTGTCCAAGCAATAACCCTCACTCTAGTCAGGGTAAGTCACACACAATCCAAAATCAGCCTATGCCCACCCTCTGGATGCTTGGCACGAGCAGTCAGGCTTAACTTAGAAGGCAATGTGTAAAGCATTTGTGCAATAAATCATACAATACCATAATATAACACACCAAACTTACCCCACACAGAGTTTAGAAAAATATATAATATTTATCTGGGTATTTGCAGGTCAAAACGATCAAAGATGCAATATGAATTTGTACAGATATCACTGAAAAGTGATATAAAGCAGGTCATTCCGAGATTGGCGGATGGCGGGCGCCGCCCGCCAAGCGGAAACCGCCAATTGGCCGCTCCACGGTCAAAAGACCGCGGAGGCCATTCTGGCTTTCCCGCTGGGCCGGCGGGCGCCCGCCAAGGGACCGCCTGCCGGCCCAGCGGGAAAGGCCCTGCAACCCAGAAGCCGGCTCCAAATGGAGCCGGCGGTGTTGCAGGGGTGCGACGGGTGCAGTTGCACCCGTTGCGATTTTCAGACAGTGAAAATCATGCTGGGGCCCTGTTAGGGGGCCCCTGCACTGCCCATGCCAGTGGCATGGGCAGTGCAGGGGCCCCCAGGGGCCCCACGACTCCTGTTCCCGTCATCCTGTTCCTGGCGGTAAAAAACGTCAGAAACAGGGTGGCGGGAAGGGGGTCGGAATCTCCATGGCGGCGCTGCTTGCAGCGCCGCCATGGAGATTCAGCCCAGACAGGGGAAATCCGGCGGGAAACCGCCGTATCCCCTTTTCTGACCGCGGCTTTACCGCCGCGGTCAGAATGGGCAGGGAAGCACCGCCAGCCTGTTGGCGGTGCTTCCGTGGTCATCCACCCTGGCGGTCGATGACCGCCAGGTTTGGAATGACCCCCAAAGTGTCTTAAGTCTATAAAAAGCAAACAAAGGTGGTCATTCCAACCTTGGCGGTAAAAGCCGCTTACCGCTGTCAGAAGACCGCCAACATAAAGCCGCGGCTGCGGTAAACCGCTGCGGTCATTCTGACCCAGAACAGGCAAACCGCCTAAATACAGACATCCACAAAAGTCTGCCACACCAAAGGCCAGCGAGAAACTGGCAATGACCAAACCTCCACCGTCACGCCAACAGAAATATGCCCACACTATCACAACACACGAATCCACGTGGCGGTCTTTCAACCGCGGTAATCCATTGGCGGTACACACCGCCGCGCTCAAAATACACACACACTTACAAAACGCAGCCACATTGGACAATTCAAAAGACACACACCTGATACACATACAAAAACCACTCCCACACACCCAACACAATATAAAACACACACCCACATCACCCCAAACCCCCACTCCTACAGAATCGGGACCACGCACTGCGAAAAAGAGAACTGAGCACCCAGACGCGCATTTTACTTTCATCCAGCAATATTTCCACGCACTTCACACAACACACCAATACACATCACCACACAATCCACCCCACACATCACCCACACCACCCCATGGCACCGCAAAGACACCCCAGGTTCTCGGAGGATAAACTCAGAGTCATGGTGGAGGAAATTGTACGGGTAGAGCCACAGCTCTTCGGGACACAGGTGCAGCACACCACCATTGCCAGGAAGATGGAGCTATGGAGCAGAATAGTCGACAGTGTCAACGCTGTGGGACAGCACCCAAGAAATAGGGACGACATCAGGAAGAGGTGGAACGACCTACGGGGGAAGGTACGTTCTATGGTATCCAGGCACAACATCGCGGTGCAGCGGACTGGCGGCGGACCCCCACCTCCTCCCCCAGAATTTACAACATGGGAGGAGCAGGTCTTGGCAATCCTGCATCCTGAGGGCCTCGAAGGAGTATCTGGAGGAATGGACTCTGGTAAGTCTCATCTTCACTACTTCATCCCACCCACCCCACCAGCATGCCAACTCATAACCCCACCCTCACCCTCACCCTCACCCTCATCACATCCTGCAAATGTCTCACCATCACAGCCCACCCATCCCAACCCCAAGCCCTGCATGCGACCACAAAGCATGGACACCCATCACCAAAGCATGCCCACTGCACATACCCATCCCCCCCCAAACCACCGACACAAAAGCCCCCACACGGGAATGCCAGCACTGGGGTACAAGGGCACCCACCCATTACACGCTATGGCACACACAAATGCAATAACCATACTTTAATACCCCTGCAGGACCCGAACGCCACGTCACCGCGCAGGAGGGTCCACAAATGTCCACTCCACCCCCAGAAGAGGCCCACAGTGAGGACAGCACCTCTGTCGACCTGGATCTAGATGACCAGCCCGGCCCATCGGGGACCTCTGGACAGTCGGTTCCCCTCAGAGAGCCACAGCCCATAGCAGACCTTCCCCCCTCTGGGAACACCAGCACAGCACCCACCCAGCGGGCCCATCCCTCAGTCCCCAGGACATGTCAATCAGCGGTGTGTCCACCACTACAGGGCACCCAGGTTAACCCACCACCCCAACAACAACAGGGACCTGGGGGCAGTGGTAGTGGGCACACGGTCCAGGGGACAGAGGCCCAGGGAAACAGGGGAACTGGGAGGGCTGCTGTGCGACAGGGGGGGGACAGGCCCAGGGAACCCACTCTCCACGAGGCCCTCTCCTCCATCATGGGAGCATACCACCACTCCAAGGAGACGATGGCGACGGTCCTGGCCAGGTTTCAGAAGATCCAGCTTCTGCAGGAGGAACAGTATTTGGGGTTCAGGGAGGAACTACGAAACATCAGTTCCGCCCTGGCCACCATTGTAGGGGCTCTGAATCAGGTAGTCACCACATTGTGGGACACTGTGGCACCACAAAGGGCCCCTGACACTAGCATGGACCAAGAACTGCCTACCACCTCTGCGGGCGCTAGTGGACAGGAGGCCCCGCCACAGGACCAACAGGCCACCAGCACCCCACCCCCTGCAGAAGGAGAACCACCCCGCAAGCGGGCCCTTAGATCCAGGAAGAAGACAGAGTAAGATGCCAAGACCCCCGCCAGGAAAGGATACCTCCCTGATTGTCATCCCACTGTCCCACATTGACACCCTGTCCATTCTTATACTGCCCATGCTCCACTTTCCACAGGCATTTGGACAATGCACCTGCGATACTAATAGTCTGGACTCTGCCATGGACAATCCTCCACCATCACCCCTCACCGATTTTCAATCACCCACCATAATAGAGCACTGAAATAAACACAGTTATTGCACAAAACAATCAGGAGTCTGGCTGTGAGTTTGTACAAATGTATTAGACATTACCGTGCCAAAATGCATATTTACATTGTGATGCCAACATACCACCGTCACACAGCTGTAGTCCATGGGGAAACAAAGCAGATGTCACGCAGTATGGCCCACATCTCTGAAATTGGAAGGGAAAGTCACAACTCAGTTACCATACACTGGGGGAAAGGTCAGACAGTAGAGAGGTAGTAGGGGTTAAGTATATGTAATATGCCGGGTTGGAATCTTACCTGTGTGTCATTGAAAATACTGCTGTATTACTGTGTTCCTGTTGTCTATGTCGTCCTCTTCGGCTTCCTCGTCTTCACTCTCCACAGGCTCCACAGCTGCTACAACACCACCATCTGGACCATCCTCCTGCAGAAAAGGCACCTGGCGTCGCAAAGCCAGGTTGTGAAGCATACAGCAGGCCACGATGATCTGGCACACCTTCTTTGGTGAGTACAATAGGGATCCACCTGTCATATGGAGGCAGCGGAACCTGGCCTTCAGGAGGCCGAAGGTCCGCTCGATCACCCTCCTAGTTCTCCCATGGGCCTCATTGTACCGTTCCTCTGCCCTTGTCCTGGGATTCCTCACTGGGGTCAGTAGCCATGACAGGTTGGGGTAACCAGAGTCACCAATTAGCTACACACGGTGCCTCTGGAGTTGACCCATCACGTAAGGGATGCTGCTATTCCGCATGATGTACGCGTCATGCACAGAGCCAGGGAACTTGGCATTAACATGGGAGATGTACTGGTCTGCCAAACACACCATCTGTACATTCATCAAATGATAACTCTTTCTGTTTCTGTACACTTGTTCACTCCTGCTGGGGGGTACTAAAGCCACATGGGTCCCATCAATGACACCTATGATGTTGGGGATATGTCCAAGGGCATAGGAATCACCCTTCACTGTAGACAAATCCCCCACCTCAGGGAAAACAATGTAGCTCCGCATGTGTTTCAGCAGGGCAGACAACACTCTGGACAACACCTTGGAAAACATAGGCTGGGACATCCCTGATGATATGGCCACTGTTGTTTGAAATGACCCACTTGCAAAGAAATGGAGTACTGACAGCACCTGCACTAGAGGTGGGATCCCTGTGGGTTGGCGGATTGGTGACATCAGGTCTGGCTCCAGCTGGGCACACAGTTCATGAATAGTGGCTCGGTCAATCCTGTATGTCAGTATGACATGTCTTTCCTCCACTGTCGACAGGTCTACCAGCGGTCTGTACACGGGAAGATTCCTCCATCTCCTTGCATGTCCCAGCGGACGGTGCCTATGAAGGACAACAGCGAGCACAGAGTCAATCAACCCACAGGTTCGTAACCACAGCTTGCACAAAACACGATTCCCAATGCATTGAATGGTTTGTATGAGTGTTGATGCAAGGCCTAGGTATGTGTGACGCAGTAAAAAGTAAGCCATGTGGGCCCTTGAAATGGCGGCTGCCTGACCTGTGAAGTGTGACAATGGGATGTGAGGTAAATGCGCTGGCGTGGCACACCGTGGCGGTAGGCGGTCAAAGACCACAGCGCTAAGCAGCATTGATTAACATTGGACCCTATGGGTCTCAGGAGCCAATGATGAAGTGCGCCGGCGGTCGCGGTACGCACCGCCGCGGTACGCACCGCCGCGGGCGTGACCACCATTTTCTATCTGCTTAATCACTCGATACCTGATCTTCGACAGGAGAGGACCTACACTGCAAGTGCTGCTGTGACCTCGGTCTGGAAGAGACAATGGCTCATGCGACTGGGGAAAGGGCCCCTGCCTTCACTGCTCAGGAATTGGAGAAACTCGTGGATGGGGTCCTCCCCCAGTATGCGCTACTCTACGGTCCTCCAGACCAACAGGTAAGTACACTGGGACCATGCTTTGTGGCCAATGCCTGTGTTGAGTGGGGTGGATGAAAGATGGTGGGGAGGGGAGCGAATGAGGCATGCATCAAACGACGGATGACAGGATGTGCCACATGGCAAGGGTAGGGATGGGGGGCCACTCACATTGAGGGTGCAGAAGGTGATGACTCTTTTTCTCCCCCTGTACATTTCACATAGGTCAGCGCCCACCAGAAGATAGATATTTGGCGTGCCATCGCCAAGGACGTCCGGACCCTGGGGGTCCACCACAGACGGGGCACCCACGGCCGGAAGAGATGGGAGGACATCCAACGCTAGAGCAGGAAGACGGCGGAGGCTTAGCTGGGGATGGCCTCCCAACGTGGGAGGGGTGCCAGTCGGACTTTGACCCCCCATATGTCCCGGATCCTGGCGGTGGCCTACCCCGATTTGGATGGGCGCGTGAGGACATCACAGCAGACACAAGGGGGTGAGTACACTCTTATTCTGGTGACTTTTGCAGGCAGTGGAGGTGTCTGGGTGGGGGAGGAGGGCTGTGGGTATCCCTAGGCCAGGGCGAATTCTGTAGGCTAGGCCTCTCCGTAAGGCATGACCCTGTGCCCCCGCCCCCCACCTCTGTAGGGTGCCAAGTACAGCTATTCATGGCCCTGTGTCATCTATGTGTGCAGATGTCGTCCATAGGCTTGTAGGCCATGTCCCACGGATTGAGTAGTGCACCCCAAGTGCACGGCGTAGTGCAGGGGGCTTCTGTGTCTGTCCTCTCCACCAACGGTGTCGCCAATGCATGCACTCAACATGTCTTTATATTCTCCCCCCCCCTTTTTTGTGGTCTTCCTGTTCATGTGTGCATTAGCATCATCAGGCGGAGGCGAAGTGGCATCGGAGCACGAGGGAGCTGCATCCCACATGGCCCTGGAGGGCCATGCAACAGATTCAGATTTCACCAGTGGGACGGAGGGCGAGGGGAGCTCCACAGCGGGGACTCGGGCAGACATAAGTGACACGGACTCGTCCTCTGAAGGGAGTTCCCTTGTGGTGGCGGCAACATCTGTGCCCCCCGCAACAACAGGTACAGCCGCCACCCAGCGCACCAGCACCGCCCTCCCAGCAACCCCTCAGCGTTTGCCCCATGCCCGCTCACCCAGGAAGGTGGGCATCTCCTTCGCCCCAGGCACCTCAGGCCATGCCCCAGTCACCCCTGCTGCCCTCAGTGAGGAGATCATTGACCTCCTGAGGACACTCACTGTTGGGCAGTCTACCATTTTGAATGCCATCCAGGGTGTAGAAAGGGAGGTGCACCAGAGTAATGCATACCTGTAGGGCATTCATTCTGGTCAGGCTGCCCTTCAGCGATCGTTCAACACTCTGGCGTCAGCACTGATGGCAGCCATTGTACCTGTCTCTAGCCTCCCCCCTCCAACTTCCTCCACCCATACCCTATCACCTGTACCTCTGCCTATCCCAGACACACCATCAGACCAGCCTGCACACACCTCAACACCCAAGGGAAGCTCAGCCAGACATAAGCACCACACATCACACAGGCATTCACACAAGCAACATCCACATACAGACCAATACCCACTGCCTCCACTGTGTCCCCCTCCTCCTCGTCTCCCTCCTCCCTCCCTGTCACGTCTCCACTCACACCTGCATGCACTACATCTTCAGCCACTACGTCCATCACCAGCACATACACCAGAACACCCCACACACGTGCAGTCACCACCCCCACTGCCATTTACACGTCCCCTGTGTCCTCTCCCAGTGTGTCTGTGACCCCCTCTTCCAAGATACACAAACGCAGGCAGCCACCCACCCAACAGCCATCCACCTCACAACAGCCTCCAGCCCAAGCACCTGCACCCAAAGACACCAGACTTAAAACTCCTCCAACCACATCCTCTTCCTCCACTCCCATACCCACTACACCTACCCGTCCCACTGCTCCTAAAAAGCTTTTACTGTCCAAACTTAACCTCTTCCCACCAACTCCCCCACCCTGTCCATGTCCTAGGACTCCAGTCAGCACCTCGGCCACGTCAAAACCGGGCCCTGTCATGACAGTCTGCCAAGGACTATGGAGTCCCCCACCCTCCAGGGCAGCCAGTTCAGTACGGAGCCAAGGCACGGGCAGCCCACCCCCGGAGAAACAATCAAAGATAGGCAGTGGCCGGCGCGAGAGGGTGAAGACACCAGGCACAAAAATCCCTACCATGGCTCCGGCAGGAGATGTGGAGATAGCTGTCACACAGCCCCAGGTGGGGAAGGGCCACAGGCGGTCATGGAAGGCTGGGAAGGGCAGCACGCCCGACAACACCGCCATCAGCCCAGCTGGCCAGGAGGGCCCCGCCAGCCCCATCCCATGTGGGCAGGAGGCCACCAACATGCCCGGCCTTCAGCCCAGGAGGGCCCCGCCAGCCACAGGACAGATGGGCAGGAAGGCTCCGCCAGCCACAGGACAGGTGGCAAATGAGCTCCACGCCATGGCCAGATCCGCTGCACTGTGCACCGCCGTCTCAAGCACCGCTGAAGTGGGCAACGCCGTCTCAAGCACCGCTGATGTGGGCCCTTCATCTCAAGCACCGCTGAAGTGGGCCCTTCATCTCAAGCACCGCTGAACTGGGTCCTTCATCTCAAGCACCGCTGAAGTGGGCACCGCCGTCTCAAGCACCGCTGAACTGGGCCCTTCATCTCAAGCACAGCTGAAGTGGGCCCTTCATCTCAAGCACCGCTGAAGTGGGCCCTTCGTATCAAGCACCGCTGAACTGGGCACCTCGTCTCAAGCACCGCTGAAGTGGGCCCTTCATCTCAAGCACCGCTGAAGTGGGCCCTTCATCTCAAGCACCACTGAACTGGGCACCGCCGTCTCAAGCACCGCTGAACTGGGCACCGCCGTCTCAAGCACCGCTGAAGTGGGCCCTTCGTCTCAAGCACCGCTGAACTGGGCACCGCCATCTCAAGCACCGCTGAAGTGGGCCCTTCATCTCAAGCACCGCTGAAGTTGGCCCTTCATCTCAAGCACCGCTGAAGTGGGCCCTTCGTCTCATGCACCACTGAACTGGGCACCGCCGTCTCAAGCACCGCTGAAGTGGGCCCTTCATCTCAAGCACCGCTGAAGTGGGCCCTTCATCTCAAGCACCGCTGAAGTGGGCACCGCCGTCTTAAGCACCGCTGAACTGGGCACCGCCGTCTCAAGCACCGCTGAACTGGGCCCTTCATCTCAAGCACCGCTGAAGTGGGCCCTTCATCTCAAGCACCGCTGAACTGGGCACCGCCGTCTCAAGCACCGCTGAAGTGGGCCCTTTATCTTAAGCACCGCTGAAGTGGGCCCTTCATCTCAAGCACCGCTGAACTGGGCATCGCCGTCTCAAGCACCGCTGAAGTGAGCTCTTCATCTCAAGCACCGCTGAGGTGGGCCCTTCATCTCAAGCACCGCTGAAGTGGGCCCTTCATCTCAAGCACCGCTGAAGTGGGCACCGCCGTCTCAAGCACCTCTGAACTGGGCACCGCCGTCTCAAGCACCGCTGAACTGGGCCCTTCATCTCAAGCACCGCTGAAGTGGGCCCTTCATCTCAAGCACCGCTGAAGTGGGCCCTTCATCTCAAGCACCGCTGAAGTGGGCACCGCCGTCTCAAGCACCGCTGAACTGGGCACCGCCGTCTCAAGCACCACTGAACTGGGCACCGCCGTCTCAAGCACCGCTGAAGTGGGCCCTTCATCTCAAGCACTGCTGAAGTGGGCATCGCCGTCTCAAGCACAGCTGAAGTGGGCCCTTCATCTCAAGCACCGCTGAAGTGGGCCATTCATCTCAAGCACCGCTGAAGTGGGCACCGCCGTCTCAAGCACCGCTGAACTGGGCACCGCCGTCTCAAGCACCGCTGAACTGGGCACCGCCGTCTCAAGCACCGCTGAAGTGGGCCCTTCATCTCAAGCACCACTGAAGTGGGCACCGCCATCTCAAGCACCACTGAACTGGGCACCGCCATCTCAAGCACCGCTGAACTGGGCACCGCCATCTCAAGCACCGCTGAAGTGGGCCCTTCATCTCAAGCACCGCTGAACTGGACACCGCCGTCTCAAGCACCGCTGAACTGGGCACCGCCGTCTCAAGCACCGCTGAACTGGGCCCTTCATCTCAAGCACCGCTGAAGTGGGCCCTTCATCTCAAGCACCGCTGAACTGGGCACCGCCGTCTCAAGCACCGCTGAAGTGGGCCCTTCATCTCAAGCACCGCTGAAGTGGGCCCTTCATCTCAAGCACCGCTGAACTGGGCACCGCCGTCTCAAGCACCGCTGAACTGGGCACCGCCGTCTCAAGCACCGCTGAAGTGGGCCCTTCATCTCAAGCACCTCTGAACTGGGCACCGTCGTCTCAAGCACCGCTGAAGTAGGCCCTTCATCTCAAGCACCGCTGAAGTGGGCCCTTCATCTCAAGCACCGCTGAAGTGGGCACCGCCGTCTCAAGCACCGCTGAACTGGGCACCGCCGTCTCAAGCACTGCTGAACTGGGCCCTTCATCTCAAGCACCGCTGAAGTGGGCCCTTCATCTCAAGCACCGCTGAAGTGGGCCCTTCATCTCAAGCACCGCTGAAGTGGGCACCGCCGTCTCAAGCACCGCTGAACTGGGCACCGCCGTCTCAAGCACCGCTGAACTGGGCACCGCCGTCTCAAGCACCGCTGAAGTGGGCCCTTCATCTCAAGCACCGCTGAAGTGGGCACCGCCATCTCAAGCACAGCTGAAGTGGTCCCTTCATCTCAAGCACCGCTGAAGTGGGCCCTTCATCTCAAGCACCGCTGAAGTGGGCACCGCCATCTCAAGCACTGCTGAACTGGGCACCGCCATCTCAAGCACCGCTGAACTGGGCACCGCCGTCTCAAGCACAGCTGAAGTGGACCGTTCATCTCAAGCACTGCTGAAGTGGGCACTGCCGTCTCAAGCACCGCTGAAGTGGGCCCTTCATCTCAAGCACCGCTGAAGTAGGCCCTTCATCTCAAGCACCGCTGAACTGGGCACCGCCGTCTCAAGCACCGCTGAAGTGGGCCCCCCGTCTCAAGCACAGCTGAAGTGGGCCCTTCATCTCAAGCACCGCTGAAGTGGGCCCTTCATCTCAAGCACCGCTGAAGTGGGCACCGCCGTCTCGAGCACCGCTGAACTGGGCACCGCCGTCTCAAGCACCGCTGAACTGGGCCCTTCATCTCAAGCACCGCTGAAGTGGGCCCTTCATCTCACGTACCGCTGAACTGGGCACCGCCGTCTCAAGCACCAATGAAGTGGGCCCTTCATCTCAAGCACCGCTGAAGTGGGCCCTTCATCTCAAGCACCACTGAAGTGGCCCCTTCATCTCAAGCACCGCTGAAGTGGGCCTTTCATCTCAAGCACCGCTGAACTGGGCACCGCCGTCTCAAGCACCGCTGAAGTGGGCCCTTCATCTCAAGCACCGCTGAAGTGGGCACCGCCGTCTCAAGCACCGCTGAACTGGGCACCGCCGTCTCAAGCACCGCTGAACTGGGCCCTTCATCTCAAGCACCGCTGAAGTGGGCCCTTCATCTCACGCACCGCTGAACTGGGCACCGCCGTCTCAAGCACCAATGAAGTGGGCCCTTCATCTCAAGCACCGCTGAAGTGGGCCCTTCATCTCAAGCACCACTGAAGTGGGCCCTTCATCTCAAGCACCGCTAAACTGGGCACCGTCGTCTCAAGCACCGCTGAAGTGGCCCCTTCATCTCAAGCACCGCTGAAGTGGGCCTTTCATCTCAAGCACCGCTGAACTGGGCACCGCCGTCTCAAGCACCGCTGAAGTGGCCCTTCATCTCAAGCACCGCTGAAGTGGGCCCTTCATCTCAAGCACCGCTGAAGTGGGCACCGCCGTCTCAAGCACCGCTGAACTGGGCACCGCCGTCTCAAGCACAGCTGAAGTGGGCCCTTCATCTCAAGCACCGCTGAAGTGGGCCCTTCATCTCAAGCACCGCTGAAGTGGGCCCTTCATCTCAAGCACCGCTGAAGTGGGCACCGCCGTCTCAAGCACCGCTGAACTGGGCACCGCCGTCTCAAGCACTGCTGAAGTGGGCCCTTCATCTCAAGCACCGCTGAAGTGGGCACCGCCGTCTCAAGCACAGCTGAAGTGGGCCCTTCATCTCAAGCACCGCAGAAGTGGGCCCTTCATCTCAAGCACCGCTGAAGTGGGCACCACCGTCTCAAGCACCGCTGAACTGGGCACCGCCGTCTCAAGCACCGCTGAACTGGGCACCGCCGTCTCAAGCACCGCTGAAGTGGGCCGTTCATCTCAAGCACCGCTGAAGTGGGCACCGCCGTCTCAAGCACTGCTGAAGTGGGCCCTTCATCTCAAGCACCGCTGAAGTGGGCCCTTCATCTCAAGCACCGCTGAAGTGGGCCCTTCATCTCAAGCACCGCTGAAGTGGGCACCGCCGTCTCAAGCACCGCTGAACTGGGCACCGCCGTCTCAAGCACCGCTGAAGTGGGCCCTTCATCTCAAGCACCGCTGAAGTGGGCACCGCCGTCTCAAGCACTGCTGAAGTGGGCCCTTCATCTCAAGCACCGCTGAAGTGGGCCCTTCATCTCAAGCACCGCTGAAGTGGGCCCTTCATCTCAAGCACCGCTGAAGTGGGCACCGCCGTCTCAAGCACCGCTGAACTGGGCACCGCCGTCTCAAGCACCGCTGAAGTGGGCCCTTCATCTCAAGCACCGCTGAAGTGGGCACCGCCGTCTCAAGCACAGCTGAAGTGGTCCCTTCATCTCAAGCACCGCTGAAGTGGGCCCTTCATCTCAAGCACCGCTGAAGTGGGCACCGCCATCTCAAGCACTGCTGAACTGGGCACCGCCATCTCAAGCACCGCTGAACTGGGCACCGCCGTCTCAAGCACCGCTGAAGTGGACCGTTCATCTCAAGCACTGCTGAAGTGGGCACCGCCGTCTCAAGCACCGCTGAAGTGGGCCCTTCATCTCAAGCACCGCTGAAGTGGGCCCTTCATCTCAAGCACCGCTGAACTGGGCACCGCCGTCTCAAGCACCGCTGAAGTGGGCCCCCCGTCTCAAGCACAGCTGAAGTGGGCCCTTCATCTCAAGCACCGCTGAAGTGGGCCCTTCATCTCAAGCACCGCTGAAGTGGGCACCGCCGTCTCGAGCACCGCTGAACTGGGCACCGCCGTCTCGAGCACCGCTGAACTGGGCCCTTCATCTCAAGCACCGCTGAACTGGGCCCTTCATCTCAAGCACCGCTGAAGTGGGCCCTTCATCTCAAGCACCGCTGAAGTGGACACCGCCGTCTCAAGCACCGCTGAACTGGGCACCGCCGTCTCAAGCACTGCTGAAGTGGGCCCTTCATCTCAAGCACCGCTGAAGTGGGCACCGCCGTCTCAAGCACAGCTGAAGTGGGCCCTTCATCTCAAGCACCGCAGAAGTGGGCCCTTCATCTCAAGCACCGCTGAAGTGGGCACCACCGTCTCAAGCACCGCTGAACTGGGCACCGCCGTCTCAAGCACCGCTGAACTGGGCACCGCCGTCTCAAGCACCGCTGAAGTGGGCCGTTCATCTCAAGCACCGCTGAAGTGGGCACCGCCGTCTCAAGCACTGCTGAAGTGGGCACCGCCGTCTCAAGCACCGCTGAAGTGGGCCCTTCATCTCAAGCACCGCTGAAGTGGGCCCTTCATCTCAAGCACCACTGACCTGGGCACCGCCGTCTCAAGCACTGCTGAACTGGGCACCGCCGTCTCAAGCACCGCTGAAGTGGGCCCTTCGTCTCAAGCACCGCTGAACTGGGCACCGCCGTCTCAAGCACCGCTGAAGTGGGCCCTTCATCTCAAGCACCGCTGAAGTTGGCCCTTCATCTCAAGCACCGCTGAAGTGGGCCCTTCATCTCAAGCACCGCTGAAGTGGGCACCGCCGTCTCAAGCACCGCTGAACTGGGCACCGCCGTCTCAAGCACCGCTGAAGTGGGCCCTTCATCTCAAGCACCGCTGAAGTGGGCACCGCCGTCTCAAGCACAGCTGAAGTGGTCCCTTCATCTCAAGCACCGCTGAAGTGGGCCCTTCATCTCAAGCACCGCTGAAGTGGGCACCGCCATCTCAAGCACTGCTGAACTGGGCACCGCCATCTCAAGCACCGCTGAACTGGGCACCGCCGTCTCAAGCACCGCTGAAGTGGACCGTTCATCTCAAGCACTGCTGAAGTGGGCACCGCCGTCTCAAGCACCGCTGAAGTGGGCCCTTCATCTCAAGCACCGCTGAAGTGGGCCCTTCATCTCAAGCACCGCTGAACTGGGCACCGCCGTCTCAAGCACCGCTGAAGTGGGCCCCCCGTCTCAAGCACAGCTGAAGTGGGCCCTTCATCTCAAGCACCGCTGAAGTGGGCCCTTCATCTCAAGCACCGCTGAAGTGGGCACCGCCGTCTCGAGCACCGCTGAACTGGGCACCGCCGTCTCGAGCACCGCTGAACTGGGCCCTTCATCTCAAGCACCGCTGAACTGGGCCCTTCATCTCAAGCACCGCTGAAGTGGGCCCTTCATCTCAAGCACCGCTGAAGTGGACACCGCCGTCTCAAGCACCGCTGAACTGGGCACCGCCGTCTCAAGCACTGCTGAAGTGGGCCCTTCATCTCAAGCACCGCTGAAGTGGGCACCGCCGTCTCAAGCACAGCTGAAGTGGGCCCTTCATCTCAAGCACCGCAGAAGTGGGCCCTTCATCTCAAGCACCGCTGAAGTGGGCACCACCGTCTCAAGCACCGCTGAACTGGGCACCGCCGTCTCAAGCACCGCTGAACTGGGCACCGCCGTCTCAAGCACCGCTGAAGTGGGCCGTTCATCTCAAGCACCGCTGAAGTGGGCACCGCCGTCTCAAGCACTGCTGAAGTGGGCACCGCCGTCTCAAGCACCGCTGAAGTGGGCCCTTCATCTCAAGCACCGCTGAAGTGGGCCCTTCATCTCAAGCACCACTGACCTGGGCACCGCCGTCTCAAGCACTGCTGAACTGGGCACCGCCGTCTCAAGCACCGCTGAAGTGGGCCCTTCGTCTCAAGCACCGCTGAACTGGGCACCGCCGTCTCAAGCACCGCTGAAGTGGGCCCTTCATCTCAAGCACCGCTGAAGTTGGCCCTTCATCTCAAGCACCGCTGAAGTGGGCCCTTCGTCTCATGCACCACTGAACTGGGCACCGCCGTCTCAAGCACCGCTGAAGTGGGCCCTTCATCTCAAGCACCGCTGAAGTGGGCCCTTCATCTTAAGCACCGCTGAACTGGGCACCGCCGTCTCAAGCACCGCTGAACTGGGCCCTTCATCTCAAGCACCGCTGAAGTGGGCCCTTCATCTCAAGCACCGCTGAACTGGGCGCCGCCGTCTCAAGCACCGCTGAAGTGGGCCCTTTATCTTAAGCACCGCTGAAGTGGGCCCTTCATCTCAAGCACCGCTGAACTGGGCATCGCCGTCTCAAGCACCGCTGAAGTGAGCTCTTCATCTCAAGCACCGCTGAGGTGGGCCCTTCATCTCAAGCACCGCTGAAGTGGGCCCTTCATCTCAAGCACCGCTGAAGTGGGCACCGCCGTCTCAAGCACCGCTGAACTGGGCACCGCCGTCTCAAGCACCGCTGAACTGGGCCCTTCATCTCAAGCACCGCTGAAGTGGGCCCTTCATCTCAAGCACCGCTGAAGTGGGCCCTTCATCTCAAGCACCGCTGAAGTGGGCACCGCCGTCTCAAGCACCGCTGAACTGGGCACCGCCGTCTCAAGCACCACTGAACTGGGCACCGCCGTCTCAAGCACCGCTGAAGTGGGCCCTTCATCTCAAGCACTGCTGAAGTGGGCATCGCCGTCTCAAGCACAGCTGAAGTGGGCCCTTCATCTCAAGCACCGCTGAAGTGGGCCATTCATCTCAAGCACCGCTGAAGTGGGCACCGCCGTCTCAAGCACCGCTGAACTGGGCACCGCCGTCTCAAGCACCGCTGAACTGGGCACCGCCGTCTCAAGCACCGCTGAAGTGGGCCCTTCATCTCAAGCACCACTGAAGTGGGCACCGCCATCTCAAGCACCGCTGAACTGGGCACCGCCATCTCAAGCACCGCTGAACTGGGCACCGCCGTCTCAAGCACCGCTGAAGTGGGCCCTTCATCTCAAGCACCGCTGAAGTGGGCCCTTCATCTCAAGCACCGCTGAACTGGGCACCGCCGTCTCAAGCACCGCTGAACTGGGCACCGCCGTCTCAAGCACCGCTGATGTGGGCCCTTCATCTCAAGCACCGCTGAAGTGGGCCCTTCATCTCAAGCACCGCTGAAGTGGGCACCGCCGTCTCAAGCACCGCTGAACTGGGCACTGCCGTCTCAAGCACCGCTGAACTGGGCCCTTCATCTCAAGCACCGCTGAAGTGGGCCCTTCATCTCACGCACCGCTGAACTGGACACCGCCGTCTCAAGCACCAATGAAGTGGGCCCTTCATCTCAAGCACCGCTGAAGTGGGCCCTTCATCTCAAGCACCACTGAAGTGGACCCTTCATCTCAAGCACCGCTAAACTGGGCACCGTCGTCTCAAGCACCGCTGAAGTGGCCCCTTCATCTCAAGCACCGCTGAAGTGGGCCTTTCATCTCAAGCACCGCTGAACTGGGCACCGCCGTCTCAAGCACCGCTGAAGTGGCCCTTCATCTCAAGCACCGCTGAAGTGGGCCCTTCATCTCAAGCACCGCTGAAGTGGGCACCGCCGTCTCAAGCACCGCTGAACTGGGCACCGCCGTCTCAAGCACTGCTGAAGTGGGCCCTTCATCTCAAGCACCGCTGAAGTGGGCCCTTCATCTCAAGCAGAAGTGGGCCCTTCATCTCAAGCACCGCTGAAGTGGGCACCGCCGTCTCAAGCACCGCTGAACTGGGCACCGCCGTCTCAAGCACTGCTGAAGTGGGCCCTTCATCTCAAGCACCGCTGAAGTGGGCACCGCCGTCTCAAGCACAGCTGAAGTGGGCCCTTCATCTCAAGCACCGCAGAAGTGGGCCCTTCATCTCAAGCACCGCTGAAGTGGGCACCACCGTCTCAAGCACCGCTGAACTGGGCACCGCCGTCTCAAGCACCGCTGAACTGGGCACCGCCGTCTCAAGCACCGCTGAAGTGGGCCGTTCATCTCAAGCACCGCTGAAGTGGGCACCGCCGTCTCAAGCACTGCTGAAGTGGGCCCTTCATCTCAAGCACCGCTGAAGTGGGCCCTTCATCTCAAGCACCGCTGAAGTGGGCCCTTCATCTCAAGCACCGCTGAAGTGGGCACCGCCGTCTCAAGCACCGCTGAACTGGGCACCGCCGTCTCAAGCACCGCTGAAGTGGGCCCTTCATCTCAAGCACCGCTGAAGTGGGCACCGCCGTCTCAAGCACAGCTGAAGTGGTCCCTTCATCTCAAGCACCGCTGAAGTGGGCCCTTCATCTCAAGCACCGCTGAAGTGGGCACCGCCATCTCAAGCACTGCTGAACTGGGCACCGCCATCTCAAGCACCGCTGAACTGGGCACCGCCGTCTCAAGCACCGCTGAAGTGGACCGTTCATCTCAAGCACTGCTGAAGTGGGCACCGCCGTCTCAAGCACCGCTGAAGTGGGCCCTTCATCTCAAGCACCGCTGAAGTGGGCCCTTCATCTCAAGCACCGCTGAACTGGGCACCGCCGTCTCAAGCACCGCTGAAGTGGGCCCCCCGTCTCAAGCACAGCTGAAGTGGGCCCTTCATCTCAAGCACCGCTGAAGTGGGCCCTTCATCTCAAGCACCGCTGAAGTGGGCACCGCCGTCTCGAGCACCGCTGAACTGGGCACCGCCGTCTCGAGCACCGCTGAACTGGGCCCTTCATCTCAAGCACCGCTGAAGTGGGCCCTTCATCTCAAGCACCGCTGAAGTGGGCCCTTCATCTCAAGCACCGCTGAAGTGGACACCGCCGTCTCAAGCACCGCTGAACTGGGCACCGCCGTCTCAAGCACTGCTGAAGTGGGCCCTTCATCTCAAGCACCGCTGAAGTGGGCACCGCCGTCTCAAGCACAGCTGAAGTGGGCCCTTCATCTCAAGCACCGCAGAAGTGGGCCCTTCATCTCAAGCACCGCTGAAGTGGGCACCACCGTCTCAAGCACCGCTGAACTGGGCACCGCCGTCTCAAGCACCGCTGAACTGGGCACCGCCGTCTCAAGCACCGCTGAAGTGGGCCGTTCATCTCAAGCACCGCTGAAGTGGGCACCGCCGTCTCAAGCACTGCTGAAGTGGGCACCGCCGTCTCAAGCACCGCTGAAGTGGGCCCTTCATCTCAAGCACCGCTGAAGTGGGCCCTTCATCTCAAGCACCACTGAACTGGGCACCGCCGTCTCAAGCACTGCTGAACTGGGCACCGCCGTCTCAAGCACCGCTGAAGTGGGCCCTTCGTCTCAAGCACCGCTGAACTGGGCACCGCCGTCTCAAGCACCGCTGAAGTGGGCCCTTCATCTCAAGCACCGCTGAAGTTGGCTCTTCATCTCAAGCACCGCTGAAGTGGGCCCTTCGTCTCATGCACCACTGAACTGGGCACCGCCGTCTCAAGCACCGCTGAAGTGGGCCCTTCATCTCAAGCACCGCTGAAGTGGGCCCTTCATCTCAAGCACCGCTGAAGTGGGCACCGCCGTCTTAAGCACCGCTGAACTGGGCACCGCCGTCTCAAGCACCGCTGAACTGGGCCCTTCATCTCAAGCACCGCTGAAGTGGGCCCTTCATCTCAAGCACCGCTGAACTGGGCGCCGCCGTCTCAAGCACCGCTGAAGTGGGCCCTTTATCTTAAGCACCGCTGAAGTGGGCCCTTCATCTCAAGCACCGCTGAACTGGGCATCGCCGTCTCAAGCACCGCTGAAGTGAGCTCTTCATCTCAAGCACCGCTGAGGTGGGCCCTTCATCTCAAGCACCGCTGAAGTGGGCCCTTCATCTCAAGCACCGCTGAAGTGGGCACCGCCGTCTCAAGCACCGCTGAACTGGGCACCGCCGTCTCAAGCACCGCTGAACTGGGCCCTTCATCTCAAGCACCGCTGAAGTGGGCCCTTCATCTCAAGCACCGCTGAAGTGGGCCCTTCATCTCAAGCACTGCTGAAGTGGGCACCGCCGTCTCAAGCACCGCTGAACTGGGCACCGCCGTCTCAAGCACCACTGAACTGGGCACCGCCGTCTCAAGCACCGCTGAAGTGGGCCCTTCATCTCAAGCACTGCTGAAGTGGGCATCGCCGTCTCAAGCACAGCTGAAGTGGGCCCTTCATCTCAAGCACCGCTGAAGTGGGCCATTCATCTCAAGCACCGCTGAAGTGGGCACCGCCGTCTCAAGCACCGCTGAACTGGGCACCACCGTCTCAAGCACCGCTGAACTGGGCACCGCCGTCTCAAGCACCGCTGAAGTGGGCCCTTCATCTCAAGCACCACTGAAGTGGGCACCGCCATCTCAAGCACCGCTGAACTGGGCACCGCCATCTCAAGCACCGCTGAACTGGGCACCGCTGTCTCAAGCACCGCTGAAGTGGGCCCTTCATCTCAAGCACCGCTGAAGTGGGCCCTTCATCTCAAGCACCGCTGAACTGGGCACCGCCGTCTCAAGCACCGCTGAACTGGGCACCGCCGTCTCAAGCACCGCTGAACTGGGCCATTCATCTCAAGCACCTCTGAACTGGGCACCGTCGTCTCTAGCACCGCTGAAGTGGGCCCTTCATCTCAAGCACCGCTGAAGTGGGCCCTTCATCTCAAGCACCGCTGAAGTGGGCACCGCCGTCTCAAGCACCGCTGAACTGGGCACCGCCGTCTTAAGCACTGCTGAACTGGGCCCTTCATCTCAAGCACCGCTAAAGTGGGCCCTTCATCTCAAGCACCGCTGAAGTGGGCCCTTCATCTCAAGCACCGCTGAAGTGGGCACCGCCGTCTCAAGCACCGCTGAACTGGGCACCGCCGTCTCAAGCACCGCTGAACTGGGCACCGCCGTCTCAAGCACCGCTGAAGTGGGCCCTTCATCTCAAGCACCGCTGAAGTGGGCACCGCCATCTCAAGCACAGCTGAAGTGGTCCCTTCATCTCAAGCACCGCTGAAGTGGGCCCTTCATCTCAAGCACCGCTGAAGTGGGCACCGCCATCTCAAGCACTGCTGAACTGGGCACCGCCATCTCAAGCACCGCTGAACTGGGCACCGCCGTCTCAAGCACCGCTGAAGTGGACCGTTCATCTCAAGCACTGCTGAAGTGGGCACCGCCGTCTCAAGCACCGCTGAAGTGGGCCCTTCATCTCAAGCACCGCTGAAGTAGGCCCTTCATCTCAAGCACCGCTGAACTGGGCACCGCCGTCTCAAGCACCGCTGAAGTGGGCCCCCCGTCTCAAGCACAGCTGAAGTGGGCCCTTCATCTCAAGCACCGCTGAAGTGGGCCCTTCATCTCAAGCACCGCTGAAGTGGGCACCGCCGTCTCGAGCACCGCTGAAATGGGCACCGCCGTCTCAAGCACCGCTGAACTGGGCCCTTCATCTCAAGCACCGCTGAAGTGGGCCCTTCATCTCACGCACCGCTGAACTGGGCACCGCCGTCTCAAGCACCAATGAAGTGGGCCCTTCATCTCAAGCACCGCTGAAGTGGGCCCTTCATCTCAAGCACCACTGAAGTGGGCCCTTCATCTCAAGCACCGCTAAACTGGGCACCGTCGTCTCAAGCACCGCTGAAGTGGCCCCTTCATCTCAAGCACCGCTGAAGTGGGCCTTTCATCTCAAGCACCGCTGAACTGGGCACCGCCGTCTCAAGCACCGCTGAAGTGGGCCCTTCATCTCAAGCACCGCTGAAGTGGGCCCTTCATCTCAAGCACCGCTGAAGTGGGCCCTTCATCTCAAGCACCGCTGAAGTGGGCACCGCCGTCTCAAGCACCGCTGAACTGGGCACCGCCGTCTCAAGCACCGCTGAACTGTGCCCTTCATCTCAAGCACCTCTGAAGTGGGCCCTTCATCTCACGCACCGCTGAACTGGGCACCGCCGTCTCAAGCACCAATGAAGTGGGCCCTTCATCTCAAGCACCGCTGAAGTGGGCCCTTCATCTCAAGCACCACTGAAGTGGGCCCTTCATCTCAAGCACCGCTAAACTGGGCACCGTCGTCTCAAGCACCGCTGAAGTGGCCCCTTCACCTCAAGCACCGCTGAAGTGGGCCTTTCATCTCAAGCACCGCTGAACTGGGCACCGCCGTCTCAAGCACCCGCTGAAGTGGCCCTTCATCTCAAGCACCGCTGAAGTGGGCCCTTCATCTCAAGCACCGCTGAAGTGGGCACCGCCGTCTCAAGCACCGCTGAACTGGGCACCGCCGTCTCAAGCACTGCTGAAGTGGGCCCTTCATCTCAAGCACCGCTGAAGTGGGCCCTTCATCTCAAGCACCGCTGAAGTGGGCCCTTCATCTCAAGCACCGCTGAAGTGGGCACCGCCGTCTCAAGCACCGCTGAACTGGGCACCGCCGTCTCTAGCACTGCTGAAGTGGGCCCTTCATCTCAAGCACCGCTGAAGTGGGCACCGCCGTCTCAAGCACAGCTAAAGTGGGCCCTTCATCTCAAGCACTGCAGAAGTGGGCCCTTCATCTCAAGCACCGCTGAAGTGGGCACCACCGTCTCAAGCACCGCTGAACTGGGCACCGCCGTCTCAAGCACCGCTGAACTGGGCACCGCCGTCTCAAGCACCGCTGAAGTGGGCCGTTCATCTCAAGCACCGCTGAAGTGGGCACCGCCGTCTCAAGCACTGCTGAAGTGGGCCCTTCATCTCAAGCACCGCTGAAGTGGGCCCTTCATCTCAAGCACCGCTGAAGTGGGCCCTTCATCTCAAGCACCGCTGAAGTGGGCTCCGCCGTCTCAAGCACCGCTGAACTGGGCACCGCCGTCTCAAGCACCGCTGAAGTGGGCCCTTCATCTCAAGCATCGCTGAAGTGGGCACCGCCGTCTCAAGCACAGCTGAAGTGGTCCCTTCATCTCAAGCACTGCTGAAGTGGGCCCTTCATCTCAAGCACCGCTGAAGTGGGCACCGCCATCTCAAGCACTGCTGAACTGGGCACCGCCATCTCAAGCACCGCTGAACTGGGCACCGCCGTCTCAAGCACCGCTGAAGTGGACCGTTCATCTCAAGCACTGCTGAAGTGGGCACCGCCGTCTCAAGCACCGCTGAAGTGGGCCCTTCATCTCAAGCACCGCTGAAGTGGGCCCTTCATCTCAAGCACCGCTGAACTGGGCACCGCCGTCTCAAGCACCGCTGAAGTGGGCCCCCCGTCTCAAGCACAGCTGAAGTGGGCCCTTCATCTCAAGCACCGCTGAAGTGGGCCCTTCATCTCAAGCACCGTTGAAGTGGGCACCGCCGTCTCGAGCACCGCTGAACTGGGCACCGCCGTCTCGAGCACCGCTGAACTGGGCCCTTTATCTTAAGCACCGCTGAAGTGGGCCCTTCATCTCAAGCACCGCTGAACTGGGCATCGCCGTCTCAAGCACCGCTGAAGTGAGCTCTTCATCTCAAGCACCGCTGAGGTGGGCCCTTCATCTCAAGCACCGCTGAAGTGGGCCCTTCATCTCAAGCACCGCTGAAGTGGGCACCGCCGTCTCAAGCACCGCTGAACTGGGCACCGCCGTCTCAAGCACCGCTGAACTGGGCCCTTCATCTCAAGCACCGCTGAAGTGGGCCCTTCATCTCAAGCACCGCTGAAGTGGGCCCTTCATCTCAAGCACCGCTGAAGTGGGCACCGCCGTCTCAAGCACCGCTGAACTGGGCACCGCAGTCTCAAGCACCACTGAACTGGGCACCGCCGTCTCAAGCACCGCTGAAGTGGGCCCTTCATCTCAAGCACTGCTGAAGTGGGCATCGCCGTCTCAAGCACAGCTGAAGTGGGCCCTTCATCTCAAGCACCGCTGAAGTGGGCCATTCATCTCAAGCACCGCTGAAGTGGGCACCGCCGTCTCAAGCACCGCTGAACTGGGCACCACCGTCTCAAGCACCGCTGAACTGGGCACCGCCGTCTCAAGCACCGCTGAAGTGGGCCCTTCATCTCAAGCACCACTGAAGTGGGCACCGCCATCTCAAGCACCGCTGAACTGGGCACCGCCATCTCAAGCACCGCTGAACTGGGCACCGCCGTCTCAAGCACCGCTGAAGTGGGCCCTTCATCTCAAGCACCGCTGAAGTGGGCCCTTCATCTCAAGCACCGCTGAACTGGGCACCGCCGTCTCAAGCACCGCTGAACTGGGCACCGCCGTCTCAAGCACCGCTGAACTGGGCCCTTCATCTCAAGCACCGCTGAAGTGGGCCCTTCATCTCAAGCACCGCTGAACTGGGCACCGCCGTCTCAAGCACCGCTGAAGTGGGCCCTTCATCTCAAGCACCGCTGAAGTGGGCCCTTCATCTCAAGCACCGCTGAACTGGGCACCGCCGTCTCAAGCACCGCTGAACTGGGCACCGCCGTCTCAAGCACCGCTGAAGTGGGCCATTCATCTCAAGCACCTCTGAACTGGGCACCGTCGTCTCTAGCACCGCTGAAGTGGGCCCTTCATCTCAAGCACCGCTGAAGTGGGCCCTTCATCTCAAGCACCGCTGAAGTGGGCACCGCCGTCTCAAGCACCGCTGAACTGGGCACCGCCGTCTTAAGCACTGCTGAACTGGGCCCTTCATCTCAAGCACCGCTAAAGTGGGCCCTTCATCTCAAGCACCGCTGAAGTGGGCCCTTCATCTCAAGCACCGCTGAAGTGGGCACCGCCGTCTCAAGCACCGCTGAACTGGGCACCGCCGTCTCAAGCACCGCTGAACTGGGCACCGCCGTCTCAAGCACCGCTGAAGTGGGCCCTTCATCTCAAGCACCGCTGAAGTGGGCACCGCCATCTCAAGCACAGCTGAAGTGGTCCCTTCATCTCAAGCACCGCTGAAGTGGGCCCTTCATCTCAAGCACCGCTGAAGTGGGCACCGCCATCTCAAGCACTGCTGAACTGGGCACCGCCATCTCAAGCACCGCTGAACTGGGCACCGCCGTCTCAAGCACCGCTGAAGTGGACCGTTCATCTCAAGCACTGCTGAAGTGGGCACCGCCGTCTCAAGCACCGCTGAAGTGGGCCCTTCATCTCAAGCACCGCTGAAGTAGGCCCTTCATCTCAAGCACCGCTGAACTGGGCACCGCCGTCTCAAGCACCGCTGAAGTGGGCCCCCCGTCTCAAGCACAGCTGAAGTGGGCCCTTCATCTCAAGCACCGCTGAAGTGGGCCCTTCATCTCAAGCACCGCTGAAGTGGGCACCGCCGTCTCGAGCACCGCTGAACTGGGCACCGCCGTCTCAAGCACCGCTGAACTGGGCCCTTCATCTCAAGCACCGCTGAAGTGGGCCCTTCATCTCACGCACCGCTGAACTGGGCACCGCCGTCTCAAGCACCAATGAAGTGGGCCCTTCATCTCAAGCACCGCTGAAGTGGGCCCTTCATCTCAAGCACCACTGAAGTGGGCCCTTCATCTCAAGCACCGCTAAACTGGGCACCGTCGTCTCAAGCACCGCTGAAGTGGCCCCTTCATCTCAAGCACCGCTGAAGTGGGCCTTTCATCTCAAGCACCGCTGAACTGGGCACCGCCGTCTCAAGCACCGCTGAAGTGGGCCCTTCATCTCAAGCACCGCTGAAGTGGGCCCTTCATCTCAAGCACCGCTGAAGTGGGCACCGCCGTCTCAAGCACCGCTGAACTGGGCACCGCCGTCTCAAGCACCACTGAACTGTGCCCTTCATCTCAAGCACCGCTGAAGTGGGCCCTTCATCTCACGCACCGCTGAACTGGGCACCGCCGTCTCAAGCACCAATGAAGTGGGCCCTTCATCTCAAGCACCGCTGAAGTGGGCCCTTCATCTCAAGCACCACTGAAGTGGGCCCTTCATCTCAAGCACCGCTAAACTGGGCACCGTCGTCTCAAGCACCGCTGAAGTGGCCCCTCCATCTCAAGCACCGCTGAAGTGGGCCTTTCATCTCAAGCACCGCTGAACTGGGCACCGCCGTCTCAAGCACCCGCTGAAGTGGCCCTTCATCTCAAGCACCGCTGAAGTGGGCCCTTCATCTCAAGCACCGCTGAAGTGGGCACCGCCGTCTCAAGCACCGCTGAACTGGGCACCGCCGTCTCAAGCACTGCTGAAGTGGGCCCTTCATCTCAAGCACCGCTGAAGTGGGCCCTTCATCTCAAGCACCGCTGAAGTGGGCCCTTCATCTCAAGCACCGCTGAAGTGGGCACCGCCGTCTCAAGCACCGCTGAACTGGGCACCGCCGTCTCAAGCACTGCTGAAGTGGGCCCTTCATCTCAAGCACCGCTGAAGTGGGCACCGCCGTCTCAAGCACAGCTGAAGTGGGCCCTTCATCTCAAGCACCGCAGAAGTGGGCCCTTCATCTCAAGCACCGCTGAAGTGGGCACCACCGTCTCAAGCACCGCTGAACTGGGCACCGCCGTCTCAAGCACCGCTGAACTGGGCACCGCCGTCTCAAGCACCGCTGAAGTGGGCCGTTCATCTCAAGCACCGCTGAAGTGGGCACCGCCGTCTCAAGCACTGCTGAAGTGGGCCCTTCATCTCAAGCACCGCTGAAGTGGGCCCTTCATCTCAAGCACCGCTGAAGTGGGCCCTTCATCTCAAGCACCGCTGAAGTGGGCTCCGCCGTCTCAAGCACCGCTGAACTGGGCACCGCCGTCTCAAGCACCGCTGAAGTGGGCCCTTCATCTCAAGCACCGCTGAAGTGGGCACCGCCGTCTCAAGCACAGCTGAAGTGGTCCCTTCATCTCAAGCACCGCTGAAGTGGGCCCTTCATCTCAAGCACCGCTGAAGTGGGCACCGCCATCTCAAGCACTGCTGAACTGGGCACCGCCATCTCAAGCACCGCTGAACTGGGCACCGCCGTCTCAAGCACCGCTGAAGTGGACCGTTCATCTCAAGCACTGCTGAAGTGGGCACCGCCGTCTCAAGCACCGCTGAAGTGGGCCCTTCATCTCAAGCACCGCTGAAGTGGGCCCTTCATCTCAAGCACCGCTGAACTGGGCACCGCCGTCTCAAGCACCGCTGAAGTGGGCCCCCCGTCTCAAGCACAGCTGAAGTGGGCCCTTCATCTCAAGCACCGCTGAAGTGGGCCCTTCATCTCAAGCACCGTTGAAGTGGGCACCGCCGTCTCGAGCACCGCTGAACTGGGCACCGCCGTCTCGAGCACCGCTGAACTGGGCCCTTCATCTCAAGCACCGCTGAAGTGGGCCCTTCATCTCACGCACCGCTGAACTGGGCACCGCCGTCTCAAGCACCAATGAAGTGGGCCCTTCATCTCAAGCACCGCTGAAGTGGGCCCTTCATCTCAAGCACCAGCGAAGTGGGCCCTTCATCTCAAGCACCGCTAAACTGGGCACCGTCGTCTCAAGCACCGCTGAAGTGGCCCCTTCATCTCAAGCACCGCTGAAGTGGGCCTTTCATCTCAAGCACCGCTGAACTGGGCACCGCCGTCTCAAGCACCGCTGAAGTGGGCCCTTCATCTCAAGCACCGCTGAAGTGGGCACCGCCGTCTCAAGCACCGCTGAACTGGGCACCGCCGTCTCAAGCACTGCTGAAGTGGGCCCTTCATCTCAAGCACCGCTGAAGTGGGCCCTTCATCTCAAGCACCGCTGAAGTGGGCCCTTCATCTCAAGCACCGCTGAAGTGGACACCGCCGTCTCAAGCACCGCTGAACTGGGCACCGCCGTCTCAAGCACTGCTGAAGTGGGCCCTTCATCTCAAGCACCGCTGAAGTGGGCACCGCCGTCTCAAGCACAGCTGAAGTGGGCCCTTCATCTCAAGCACCGCAGAAGTGGGCCCTTCATCTCAAGCACCGCTGAAGTGGGCACCATCGTCTCAAGCACTGCTGAACTGGGCACCGCCGTCTCAAGCACCGCTGAACTAGGCACCGCCGTCTCAAGCACCGCTGAAGTGGGCCGTTCATCTCAAGCACCGCTGAAGTGGGCACCGCCGTCTCAAGCACTGCTGAAGTGGGCACCGCCGTCTCAAGCACCGCTGAAGTGGGCCCTTCATCTCAAGCACCGCTGAAGTGGGCCCTTCATCTCAAGCACCGCTGAACTGGGCACCGCCGTCTCAAGCACCGCTGAAGTACGCACCGCCGTCTCAAGCACAGCTGAAGTGGGCCCTTCATCTCAAGCACCGCTGAAGTGGGCCTTTCATCTCAAGCACCGCTGAAGTGGGCACCGCCGTCTCAAGCACCGCTGAACTGGGCACCACCGTCTCAAGCACCACTGAACTGGGCCCTTCATCTCAAGCACCGCTGAAGTGGGCCCTTCATGTCAAGCACCGCTGAACTGGGCACCGCCGTCTCAAGCACCGCTGAAGTGGGCCCTTCATCTCAAGCACCGCTGAAGTGGGCCCTTCATCTCAAGCACCGCTGAACTGGGCACCGCCGTCTCAAGCACCGCTGAAGTGGGCCCTTCATCTCAAGCACCGCTGAAGTGGGCCCTTCATCTCAAGCACCACTGAAGTGGGCCCTTCATCTCAAGCACCGCTAAACTGGGCACCGTCGTCTCAAGCACCGCTGAAGTGGGCCCTTCATCTCAAGCACCGCTGAAGTGGGCACTGCCGTCTCAAGCACCGCTGAACTGGGCACCGCCGTCTCAAGCACCGCTGAACTGGGCCCTTCATTTCAAGCACTGCTGAAGTGGGCCCTTCATCTCAAGCACCGCTGAAGTGGGCCCTTCATCTCAAGCACCGCTGAAGTGGGCACCGCCGTCTCAAGCACCGCTGAACTGGGCACCGCCGTCTCAAGCACCGCTGAACTGGGCACCGCCGTCTCAAGCACCGCTGAAGTGGGCCCTTCATCTCAAGCACCGCTGAAGTGGGCACCGCCGTCTCAAGCACAGCTGAAGTGGGCCCTTCATCTCAAGCACCGCTGAAGTGGGCCCTTCATCTCAAGCACCGCTGAAGTGGGCACCGCCGTCTCAAGCACCGCTGAAGTGGGCCCTTCATCTCAAGCACCGCTGAAGTGGGCACCGCCGTCTCAAGCACAGCTGAAGTGGGCCCTTCATCTCAAGCACCGCTGAAGTGGGCCCTTCATCTCAAGCACCGCTGAAGTGGGCACCGCCGTCTCTAGCAATTCTGAACTGGGCACCGCCGTCTCAAGCACCGCTGAACTGGGCACCGCCGTCTCAAGCACCGCTGAAGTGGGCCCTTCATCTCAAGCACCGCTGAAGTGGGCACCGCCGTCTCAAGCACCGCTGAAGTGGGCCCTTCATCTCAAGCACCGCTGAAGTGGGCCCTTCATCTCAAGAACCGCTGAACTGGGCACCGCCGTCTCAAGCACCGCTGAAGTGGGCACCGCCGTCTCAAGCACCACTGAACCATGAGCGGCAGGGGCTAGCCCGAATCTTAGTCGGGCAGGGCTGCACGAAGCAGCCTGGGCACCAGGCCCCCCCCCGGAACCAGTGGAGACTGTTATCCTCTAGTGAGACTGTGGCTTTGAACTCCCCAGGATTGAACAGTGGGCAAGCCACCCACTTGTGAGACTTGAGAAACTGTGGCTTTGCATTCCCCAGGATTGAACAGTGGGCAAGCCACCCACTTGTGAGACTTGAGAGACTGTGGATTTTCACTCCCCAGGATTGAACAGTGGGCAAGCCACCCACTGTAGAGACTTGAGAGACTGTGGCTTTGCACTCCCCAGGATTGAACAGTGGGCAAGCCACCCAGTGTAGAGACTTGAGAGACTGTGGCTTTGCACTCCCCAGGATTGAACAGTGGGCAAGCCACCCACTGTAGAGACTTGAGAGACTGTGGCTTTGCACTCCCCAGGATATGGCAGAGGCCATGGAGGCCCCTCGTGGATCTGGCGTCGTACACTCATCTGGTTGAGGTGCCCCCCTTCCCTTCCCCCTGAGGTGCCTGTAGTTTTGCTATCTGATGCCCCTGCAGTGTTCTCTCCATTGGAGTCAGTTATCTTGTGTGGGCTTTGCCCATGTGATTTGGGCCCAGTGGTCCACGGACACTACATGCTACAATGCTCGGATTTGTACAATTATGTATATAACAGTTTTTGATGTATATTTATATTTTTAAGCCAGTAATACAATATATTCCAATGTTTGGAATCATTTCCTTTTGTGTTTGCATTCTTCCGGGGGGTTTGGAGGGTGTCACTCTGATGTGTTGCTACGCATTGATGTGTGTGTTGTAGTGGGTGAGGTTGAGGGTGGGTGTGTCGCGTATGTGAGTGCCCGTAATATTTTCTCCTCCCCCCTCCCCTGTGTCGTAGGTGCAGTACTCACCGTCGTCTTCTGCGCCGGCGTTCGTGCTCCTGGTAGAGGAGTAGGAACACAATCGCTGGGAGTATGTGGAGTTCGGGTTCCATGCTGTCCTGATTCCTCGTGGGCTGTATGGAGGTGAGCGTTTTCCCTTCGAAATGGCTGTTTCCGCCGTGTTTTGATCGGCGGGGCTACCGCCCCGGAAAAGGTGGCGGATTGGTGTTTTGTGATACAGTGGGCGGTACATTTTCTCCCGTCTGTCTGTTGGCGGTGACCGCCGCGCTGTTTGTTTGTGCCGCCGTGGTGTGCGGTGTGGTAATGTGGCGGTCTCTGTTGGCGGTTTCCGCCAGGGTCGGAATTCCATTTTTTTCCCCGCCAGCCTGTTTGCGGTTTGGCCGCAGGTTTAACACCGACCGCCAGGGTTGGAATGACCCCCAAAGCCTCTTTCAAGCACAAAATACCTGGTTTCTGGTGGAAAATCTCCGCAAAGGGCCGCAGAAGAAGAGATACTTGGAAAAATGGTGTGTGCGTCAATTTCTCCCCAGCACACATGGACTTGCATCGTTATTTTTCACGCGGGGAAGTCATGCGTCGTTTTCCGGCGCGCGGACAGTCTCTTTCTATGGGTCGCGGGGATTACCAGATGTCCCGGGTCTGTGCGTGGATTCTCCTGCTTGTTTTCCGGCTGCATGTCGTTCCGTGGGGCTGTGCGTCGAAGTTTTGATCTCCCGGCAGGCGTTGCGTCAATTTCTCCTCTGGAAGTCGGGTGGCGTTGTCCTTGCGAGGCCGTGCGGCGAAGTTCCGGTCAGCCCGAAGGTGTTGCGTCGATCAACGTCGGTATGCGACATTTTTCTCGCCGCTGAACAAGCTGTGCGTCGAAAATTTCACCGCATGAAGCGTCCAAGTGAAAAAGAGAAGTCTTTTTGGTCCTGAGACTTCAGGGAACAGGAGTCAAGCTCTATCCAAGCCCTTGGAGAGCACTTTTACAGCCAGACAGGAGTTCAGCAAGGCAGCAGGCCAACAGCAAGGCAGCAGTCCTTTGGAGAAAGCA
Organism: Pleurodeles waltl; assembly: GCF_031143425.1. Classification (NCBI taxonomy): domain Eukaryota; kingdom Metazoa; phylum Chordata; class Amphibia; order Caudata; family Salamandridae; genus Pleurodeles; species Pleurodeles waltl. The sequence continues at coordinate 3,192,331 of NW_027150301.1, forward strand.
GACATGTGAGTCCTTTGAGCAGCCAGGCAGTTCTTCTTGGCAGGATGTAGTTTCTGGTTCAGGTTTCTTCTCCAGCAAGTGTCTGATGAGGTAGGGCAGAGGCCCTGTTTTATACTAAATTGTGCCTTTGAAGTGGGGGTGACTTCAAAGAGTGTCTAAGAAATGCACCAAGCCCCCTTTCAGTTCAATCCTGTCTGCCAGAGTACAGTAGGGGGTGTGGAAGTCCTTTGTGTGAGGGCAGGCCCTCCACCCTCCCAGCCCAGGAAGACCCATTCAAAATGCAGATGTATGCAAGTGAGGCTGAGTACCCTGTGTTTGGGGTGTGTCTGAGTGAATGCACAAGGAGCTGTCAACTAAACCTATCCAGACGTGGATTGAAGGTCACAGAAAGATTTAAGTGCAAAGAAATGCTCACTTTCTAAAAGTGGCATTTCTAGAATAGTAATATTAAATCCGACTTCACCAGTCAGCAGGATTTTATATTACCATTCTGGCCATACTAAATATGATCTTCCTGCTCCTTTCAGATCAGCAGCTGCCACTTCAACAGTGTTTGAGGGCAGCCCCAATGTTAGCCTATGAAGGGAGCAGGCCTCACAGTAGTGTAAAAACTAATTTAGGAGTTTTACACTACCAGGACATATAACTGCACAGGTACATGTCCTGCCTTTTACCCACACAGCACCCTGCTCTAGGGGTTAACTAGGGCACACATTAGGGGTGACTTATATGTTGAAAAAGGGGAGTTCTAGGCTTGGCAAGTACTTTTAAATGCCAAGTCGAAGTGGCAGTGAAACTGCACACACAGGCCTTGCAATGGCAGGCCTGAGCCAAGGTTAAGGGGCTACTGAAGTGGGTGGCACAACCAGTGCTGCAGGCCCACTAGTAGCATTTAATCCACAGGCCCTAGGCACATATAGTGCACTCTACTGGGGACTTATAAGTAAATTAAATAGCCAATCATGGATAAACCAATCAATAGTACAATTTACACAGAGAGCATATGCACTTTAGCACAGGTTAGCAGTAGTAAAGTGCCCAGAGGTCAAAAGCCAACAACAACCGGTCAGAAAAAATAGGAGGAAGGAGGAAAAAAGTTTGGGGGTGACCCTGTCAAAAAGCCAGGTCCAACACGTATGTATTGTGATTACATATGCAGCTGAGGTCGTACCGTCTGGCAACTTCAAACAAGACCCATCAACCCACAATTCCCCGTCTCCATCTGGAAGGGGCGTATCTTGTAAATCAATACGACCCTTTGTCTGTTTTTCGTAAGGAATATACAATCATGTGTTTCTTGTGACTGAGGCTGAGGCACCGGATATGGCAACAAAGTGGCTGGATTTAGTGTTGCACATCTCTTCAGTGTAATGTGAGGAGCCAGCAATGTCAATTCATATCCTGTCAGGTGAGCGCTAGTTAAATGTTGCGTCTTTGTTTGATTTAAAAGAGCATCAACCGCATGGGGTACTAACACCAACAGCTTATGTGACAAAACTATCCCTTCACTCTGACGTATTGACACAGCTGTTGCGGCAACTGAACGAAAACACCCAGGCAACGCTCGAGCGACAGGATCAAGTACTGCGGAAAAATATGCACAGGGACGCTGCTTATCGCCATGTGTCTGTACTAAAACTGACAATGCACATCCATCTTTCTCATGTACGTAAAGTGCAAAAGGCTTCGTGTAATCTGGAGTACCTAACACTGGTGCTGAACAAAGGGCTTGTCGTAGATGCCAGAAAGTAGTCTCACATTCATCTGTCCATGGGAGGGGCATTGGAGTATTTTTAGTCAAAAGTGCTAGCAAAGGTTTGACAATGTGTGAAAACCCTAATATCCATTGCCTACAAAAAGAAGTAAGACCAAGGAATGCAGAAACATGTTTCTGAGTAGAGGGTACTGGTGTGTCTAAAATTGCTTGAATACGATCTGATGTAAGTGCACGGCCCTCCTTAGACAAAAGGTGACCTAAATAGGTTACCTTTGGTCTACAATATTGCAATTTCTTTCGTGACACTTTATGATGGGGTGAAGCAAGAAAAGAAAGTAAGGACAAAGTGTACTTTTCACATTGCTCAGGGGTATCAGCTGCCAACAAAATATCATCAACATATTGTATGAGAGCCACACCTTCAGGCAAAACAAAAGAATCAAGTTGTTGTTTTAACGCTTGACTATAAATACTAGGACTCTCAGTATAGCCTTGAGGAACTCTGCAAAACTATTATAGAGAACATAGTTGCTGTCGGAGGAACTAAAGTAAGAAGTGTTGTGATGTCAGATACCACAGGATATTGTGGTACCACAATCTTATTGACTTCTCGTAAATCAATAATGAATCGGTAAATCCTAGTATCAGTATACTTTTTCAGAATAGGAAGAATCGGACTATTACAAACATTATACGGAACTTCCTCAACAACTCCAACTGTAATAAGATCATGCACAATTCGTGTGAGTGCTTCTTCGCCCTCCTGTGAAATTTTGTATTGAGGCAAACGTGGCAATACAGCTCCCTCCTTGACACTAATATGTACCGGTGGAATAATCATTTGTCCCACATCAGTATCTGAAGTAGCCCACAAAGTACTAGGGAGTGAAGCTAATGCAATATCCTCTTTAACAAGACAAACTCTTTTCATCACAGGATGATTATCATTCAAAATAACATGCACCCCTTCAGGAGAGCATCGTATTGTAGCCCTGAAATACTTGAGCATATCAGGACCCACAATATTGTCTGGTGTATTTGGAGAAAGCAAAAATGGACATGGAGCAGTAAATTTATCAACATGGAATGCAAGTGGTTGTGACAATGGGATAGGGGAAGGTGTTCCATCTAAACCTATCGATGTAATGGTTAAGCCAGACAGGGGAGCCCTTGGAATCAATTGTTTAGACAAGGCGCTACGAGTAGCTCCTGTATCAACCAGAAACTGATCAGTAGAACCCAAAACATGTGCTGTAACATAGGGACCCTTCTGATCTACTGGAACTTCAACTGATTCCTTACTCCATCCTAGGCAATCCTATGCATAAGCAGAATGTTGGAAATCAGGCTGCACATAGTTAGACATCTGGTATTGGTTCCGTCTATCAAAAGTGTTAAACCCATCCTGCCCTCGTACATTAGCATCAACCCTAGCATGATCATTCATGCTTCTTCTAGGCCCTGAATATCCTGAGCGATTTCTCATTTGTCCCCGACTACGTGAACACTACTGAACACGTAGTGCTGGATAATCGGCAGCCCAATGCCCAAATTTCTTACAATACGCACACTGATCAACAGACAAATTCGAATGAGTGTAAGAAGAACCATAAGATCTACGTCCACCTCTATCACTACCTCTAAAAGGCGGACCATAAGCTTGAGCCAACATAACCTTCGTCTTTAATTCTTTAATCTTTTTATCCTCGCTACCTTTTGCTTCTAATTCCTGATGTTCATAATACTGAGCCATAGTCAAAAGAGAAATCGGAGTAGAGATAGTCCATGAACTTTCACTAGCTTTTAGACGAGTAGCTATTCCTGGTAACAGATTTGCAACATATTTATCAACAAACAAATGTTTGCCCGTATCATCTGACAATAACTGGCCGCTAAAATCATGAAATGCTTCTTCAAACCGTGTAAAGAAAACAGAGACCGATTCATCTACCTTTTGCTTACAAGACGCTAAAACAGTCCAGTCTATCTTTTTAGGGGGAATAATCGTTTTTAACTTAACTAATATGGCTGAGGGAAGATCGAGATTTAACTGATATGGCTTTTTCGCAGGTTTCCTATCCCCATCCATCTGTTCTAATTCTTTCCATGACGCCCCAAAAACTACACAATCATCAACTTTACGAACAGTTCTCCACATGTCTGGCGGTAATATCAATCCGAAATATAAATCAATGTCAGCCAAAATCATAGTACAAGAACTAATTGCTCCATCAACTTCCTCATAGAAGGCGGCTGGATTTTTCCACGGGTCAGGTAATGCTGTTTTAAGTGCCATTACATCTGCCCTATTCCAAGGAGTACACACTCAATTATAAATAACATAACCCTTAGCATCAACAGAAGTTTTATCATCACTTGTACCCAATCCTTTAGGAGGAACATACAAAGGCGCGGCCTCCCGCATTGGTTTCGCGTGAACTATCATAGTCTTATCTGTTCCGAAGATGGAAGCTTGCACCCCGCTGGTCTGAGATGTCCGTGCAACTACATCCACGGCCCTTTTCTCCTCTTGCAAACGGACTGCCACAACACATAATTTCACCAAACGCCTGATTGCATCAGCCACCTGGGAGAAAACAAAAAGACCATCACGCATTTCCTTATGATCAGCTGCTACATCATCGTGCTCTAACTCATCAGAATATTTCCAAAATAGTTCAATAACTTCTGTGCCAAATGCCTCAGTAAAATTTAGCTGCTCCTTTTCCGTCCACCCTTTCATGTTGTCTAAAAGTTCAGAAGCAGAGACAGCGCTACAAATTGTTTTACGAGCAATAGATGTAAGCTCAGACGCACGGTCAGCAGGCAACATAGAGTGACTGTCTCGTATCTTCTGTTGCTCTGAACCGGAGACCTCAGCTAACTCATGAGGGGCAGAAGGAACGACATACGGAGGTGGAGGGCGATCTAGTATCAAAAAAATCATCGTGTGGTTTATTAAGGATAGGATAGGGAGGTTGCCTAACAGTGTATTGGCCAGTTACCTGTAATTTACGTTCTTTCTCTTCTAGCTCCTTTAAGTCATTTTGGGCCAGATGTAGCAAAGTAGCAAATTGCGACTTGCAATTTGCGAGTCCGTGCGACTCGCAAATTGCAAGTCACAATTTGCTATGAAGAAAGGTGTCTCAGACACCTTCTGCGAGTCGCTATGGGGTCGCAAAGACCCACCTCATTAATATTAATGAGATGGGTCGCAATTTGCGACCCCCATAGCGACTCAGGGCACTCACGGGGATGGAGACAGCAGACCTCCATGTCCGTGACTGCTTTTCAATAAAGCAGTTTTTTTTTTTTTCCAAAGTGTAGCCTGTTTTCCTTAAAGGAAAACGAGCTGCACTTATAAAAAAATACGAAACCTTTTGTTTCTGATTTTTTCAGGGCAGGTAGTGGTCCCTTGGACCACTGCCTGCTCTGAAAAAATAATTTTGGGTCCAGTCACAAATGGGAAGTGGTCCCATGGAGACCCCTTCCAGTTTGCGAGTGGTTTACCATCCACTTCAAGTGGATGGTAACTGCGAGTCCATTTGCGACCGCTTATGCGGTCGCAAATGAAGTTGAATACCGCTGCGACTCGCAAATAGGAAGGGAACACCCCTTCCTATCTGCGACTCGGAAATGCATTTTGCGAGTCGGTTCCGACTCGCACAAAGCATTCCTGCATAGCAAACACGCATTTGCGAGTCGCAAACAGTTTGCTACATCTGGCCCTTATTTCTTTCTTTCTTATTTCCAATGCTTTCACATAAACATTCTTCCGCTGCTCTTTCTCAAGGAAGGCTTGCTCACGCTTCACTCGCCCACACACTTCTTTCTCCCACATTCGTACACAGTCAAACATATCTTGCCTAGACCTTCGCTTACACATACATTGTTCCACATACTCAATCTTTCGCAAATCAAATGACCCATGCATAGGCCAACGTAACTCAGGATCCGCACAAGTGTATTTATTCCATAATGTGCTGTACATTATAGCAGAAAGACCATGTTTAACATACATATCTCTATTGGGCGTCCCCTCTGGGGGTGCCGGTTGCGATTCTTCCAGTCTCAAATTGGTACCATTACAAAAGCAACACATCCTACGAAGTGCGCTAAAAACAGGCATGCCAAAAATAGTGCAGAAAATGCAATATTATAATCAAAGTAGCACTTAAGGTGCTGTTCAAATCAAAATTAAATTGGAGAAAATTCTCCTCATTACCTGCCTATATAAATTGCAATTTATATATCAATTCAAAGGACACAAATTGACTAGTCACCCAAAACAGGAGAGCCACAGTAAGTGGTGCTAAACTTCATTACCAAACAAAGGCATCAAAACCCACAGCAAGTGCCGTAAAACGGCTCTTATCAATCACATGGCATCCAGGTTCCAACTGCCAAGTTCTAAAATCGACCAAATGGTCACTGCATGATGAATGAACAAAAAGAATCTCAGTCGAGGACCGACGCCAAGGTCAAATCATAAAGAAGGGAAGTACGCCGTGGTTGCCAAGACTCGGGTCTCCTCAGGTATTGATCGTCCGCAGCGAGATCCCAATCCTTCGTCGCAACCAATCCGTCGGGCGTCCGAGTCGCCGATGAGTCCCTGTTCGGGCGCCAGTTTGTCGAAGTAAGCCTCAGCAAGGCCTACTAGTGCAAGAGGTTCGCCCTTCTCTGTACAAAGTCCTCAGAACATATAGGAAGAAGTTGGCACCGAAACTGAAATAAAAGACAAAGTTTATTAAACCTCATGAGGTGGTACTACAGTTCAAACAGCACCCTTCGGTAATGTTTGAAGTAGCACACTGAACTAAGAAAGCATGGTCCTTTTATACCCACGCAAGGGCTAAAAGAAGGTGGTACAATTATAGAAGCAAGACTTCCATACATAAAAAATCATATGGAAATGCAGTCGACAGATAGGAGGGGCTAACAGTTTCAAGGACTAGTTGACACATTACTGTCTGTTACTGACTACTAACAGCTGCAGATCTTACTGGGCATGTGCGAAAGTGGGAGATGCTAAATATAACTTGTCACTAGACAGATTTTCAAGAGTAGTTAACAGAAAGGTAGGACAGAGCACATGGAAAGCACATGGCAGAGAAAATGGCTGCCATGAATACAAAATGGATTCCGCAAAATGTTCACAATAGTTGCTAAATACAAGATGTCTTCTGCTAATGCTTCATCTAATCGCTATTAAATTACAACATCAGAGGCTCCTTCTGATAGGCTCTTACTGTTAGGGTTTGTGCACCGCAAAGAGCATGTTCCCTCTCACTGCACTAGTGGGTTCTGTAATAGCTCCCTTTTAAACTTAATATTGAAAGCCTTTCTTGTTATCTCACCTCCCCCCCCCACTAGGCTTCTGTGTATGTTGTTTAATGTGCTGTTTTGTTTACACATTGGGCCTTGCTTTTACCAAGGCTTCTTTAAAACACTCCTCCCTAGGCCATGTGTTAATTCAACTCATTTGCATAATAACTGAAACTCTGCACACCTTTCAAGAACATGTGCAGCATGTGAGGACAACACCCAGCCCTTCAAACCACACCCAGCTCTGCTCACCTTTCAAGAACATGTGCAGCATGTGAGGACCACACCCAGCCCTTCAAACCACACCCAGCTCTTCGAACCACACCCAGCCCTGTCTATAAAAGGCAGCCTCCGAGCCTCACCCAGTACTTGTGCTCGTCTACCTCCCGCTTACCTGAGAACAGATCCCTCGGCACTGGCACTCCTGCTCTCTACAGACTTTCATTGGCTTCAATGGGCGCAGCTGCTGGCTCTTCCTTCTGCCGGTTTCCGGTTCCTCCTTGCCTCAGCCTCTCTCCTACAAGCAACCTGCAAAAGAGAAAGAAGACAAGGTTAGACTGATCAGTATCTCTTGCCAGCAACAAGTAAGTGCAAAACTTTTTATTACCTGAAAGAACTTTGACAACAATTTCTGGATTCGTGTATAGACAATTTGAAACAAGATACCTTCCACGAACATTGTGATTCAAACTCTTTATTACAAGAATACTTTGCGGAACTCTGAGAAGCAAACATTTTTTTTATGGAACTTTTAAGAACCATTAACAGCAAGGCAAACAGTAAATCAAGGACTTGCAAATTACATGCTGTATTTTGATGTAAAAGTACAGTATTTGTTTTATAAAAGATTCTGGAAATATGGGAAAAGTGAGTCTGCTATTGGGAATTTAGGCTTTAGTTATATTAATATGAATGTTTGATATTGGTAATTCTGATAACGGTATTTGTTTAATGTTTTAGAAGCTTTACAGTGATAGAAAGCACATTCCAGAGCAGTAACACATTCCAAACCTGGAAACTAGAGACCAGGATCCAAGAGGTAATTTTAGAAGAGAATTTCTAATAAATAAAGGGATAGTCAGGAACCCATTTAGGAATAGGTTGCACTTATCTGTTATTTGTTTATGTTTCATTAGGCACCAGTTTCTACAGAAGTCCAAAAGGGCCGCAGATTTGTGCAGCACTTCAACAGTGGAAACGCAAGAACAGTGTTGTCTCTTTATTTTATTTTATCCACTTCCCCCCTTCCCTTGAGCTTCTGTTCTTAGTGCACTGTGTTAAAAACTAGTGTGCTGGAACAAGCAGTTTCAGGGTGGGGTCGGATTGTCTTCAACCTCCATCAGAACTGAACAAGAACTCAGGTGAGCTGGGCTTTGACAGAAGCACAAGTCTTAAAAAACAAAAAGTTCTGGTGGACGATGAATACCGGGGAAGAAATAGAGGGCATTGACGTCACGGATATGGCGCAGGCCCTAAACGAGGACTTGACTCATAATGAATCAGTGTCTGGCATCTTGCAACATATGCAAGAGGAAATAGAGAGATTAAAGATGGAGAATACCTCTTTAAAATAGGATTTAAGCAGGTATAAATTTAGGGGATCTCAGTGGAACACAGCTTTTACGCCTTTGTTTAAAACCTCCTCAGAGACAGGGGCGCCATCAAAACATACAACTTTGCCTCCCCCAGTTGAGGTTACTGTTAATATTCCTAATGCTGTGCCCTTAGCAGCACCTGAACGTTTTCATGGAGATAGTAACAAATTCCATGTTTTTATCAATCAATGTCAATTACACTTCGTTTGTAAGCCACAACAGTTCCCTACTGATGATACGAAAGTGGCATTCGTCTTGTCTTATTTGGGTGGCACAGCAGCCAATTGGTCAATTCCTTTCGTGGATAGAGATGATCCTATCCTCCATAATTGGAATCAATTTAAACGTACCATGACCAGCCTTTTTGCAAAACACACTTTCATGCAGGCAAGTGATAATGAGCTTTTAAATCTTAAACAAGGTAACAAGGATTTATTGACCTATCTCACTAGTTTTAATCGTTTACTCACCGAGACACAGTGGCCAGAAGAAAAGCGTGTCTCCCTTTTTTATAAAGGTTTGAGAGACGAGTTAAAAGACGCGCTGGCTCATATCGTTGAATGGCCAGAAGGCTATTCAGACTTTGTACATTTAGTTGTGAAATTAGAACATAGACTAGGAGAAAGAAAGGGAGATAAATACAAACTGGAATCACGGTTAACTTTTATTGACACGAGAAGAAAGACACAGATAATAAACTCCCTGAACCTGAGCCTATGCAAATAGGGACACTCAGAGGTCCACTCACATCAGAGGAAAAAGAAAGAAGGAGAAAACTTCAATTATGTTTATATTGTGGCAGGGCAGGTCACTTTGCCAGAGAATGTCCAGTAAAGCCTAAAACTCCACGAAAAGGTGCTGTTTCCTCCACCTCCTCAACTGAATCGGGAAACGAATAAGCTCGACAAGGGGAGAGGTTACTTGTTCGAGAAAACATCTTAATCAAACCTCTAATGCTGCAGCCTTCATGGTACCGCACATACCTAGACATTTCATAATTCAGGTCGTTTTAATTGTTACTACCCAATTGAGGCATTCTCTCCCTGTCCTACTGGACTCAGGCGCGACAGGAAATTTTGTGGATAATAAGTTAGCTAAAAACTTAGGACTTCCTATGTGCCTAAAGCCTTGTCCAGAAGCAGTATGTGCAGTGGATGGGTCAGAATTGACCTCTGGATTAATCACAAAACAAACAAGTCCACTTGTTATGGTCTGTCAGAACGGGCACACAGAGGTGATTAGCTTTGATCTGATAGATACTCCTAATTTTGGTTTGATTCTCGGGGTACCCTGGTTAACAACTCATAACCCAAAAATTGATTGGGTGAATAGAACTGTTACTTTAGATTCCTCTTTCTGTAGAACCAATTGCTATCAAGAAGCAGGTACAGAACAGAGCACAGTATTACACTGTGCTAGTGTTACACAAGATGAACCAAGTCTCCCTCCTGAATATTCTGACTTTCAAGACGTCTTTGATCCAGTAAAGGCTAGTGTGCTGCCCCCACATCTGTCTTATGACTGCCGTATAGATCTTATCCCAGGGGCCCCTTTACCTAATAACAGAGTATATGCTTTAACGGACGAAGAAACCAAATACTTAAGAACCTACCTAGATGACCTACTACAGTCTGGGTTCATCCGTCATTCCACATCTCCGGTATCATCTCCACTCTTTTTTATCCCGAAGCCGGATAAATCCCTGCGCGCGTGTATCGATTATAGAGGACTAAATAAGGCTACAATAAAGAATAAATATCCTCTTCCTCTAATACCTGTGTTGTTGGATCAATTAAGACATTCTACTGTATACACTAAACTAGATCTGCGGGGAGCTTACCACCTGGTCCGAGTAAAAGAGGGGGATGAGTGGAAGACAGCTTTCAAGACAAAGTTTGGTTTATTTGAGTACACAGTAATGCCCTTTGGGTTATGTAATGCCCCTGCGGCCTTTCAGTTCTTTATAAATGAGGTCCTACACGAATTCCTGGACGTTTGTGTCATAGTATACATAGACGACATCCTCATTTACTCTAAGAACTCAGAAGAACATACCCAACATGTTCGTGCAGTATTATCAAAGTTAAAAGAAAATCATCTTTTTGCTAAGTTAGAAAAGTGTACTTTTAATGTCAGCAAGGTGGACTTTTTAGGATACTGCCTGTCACCTCAAGGAATAACTATGGATGTAAAGAAAATCAGTGCTATTGCTGATTGGCCAGAACCATCCTCTGTAAAAGATATTCAGAAATTTCTGGGTTTCGCCAATTTTTATAGGAGGTTTATTGCACATTTTGCAGACATTGCGGCCCCAATAACTACCTTGTTGCGGAAAGGGCAACGATTTCTTTGGACTGATGAGGCGGCACACGCCTTTCAACTCCTAAAACAAAAGTTCACTTCAGCCCCAATTCTGAAACATCCTGATCCTGACTTGCCTTTTTTTGTTGAAGCGGATGCTTCACAAGTAGCTTTAGGAGGAGTTCTCTCTCAACGAGATGCAGTAGATGGCCAGTTACATCCTATAGCCTTCTATTCCAAACAGTTATTACCCGCGGAACAAAATTACACTGTGGCTGAAAGGGAACTACTAGCTATCAAAGTAGCCTTTTCAGAATGGAGGCATCATTTAATGGGAGCCAGGTACCCAGTTACAATCTTTTCTGACCATAAGAACTTACAGTTTTTTGGATCACTTAAAGCACTAACACCACGTCAGATGCACTGGTTAAATTTTTTTAGCACATTTGACTTTGTTATAACCTATAGACCAGGTGCACAACAAATTCAATCTGATGTGTTATCTAGATACGGACATACCTCAGACATGAAACAAGATAAAATAGGAGAACCCATTATTCCTCCCCAAAAGTTTTTGGCACCAGTACAACAGAAAGATTTCATCACAGATCTATATAATGCACACATGCAAATAGCACCTCAGGATTGGTTAAAGGATTCCCATAACACAATACAACGAGGTTTATTGTATCACAACAACATGCTGTTAGTGCCCACCTCTGAATTACAAACACAGGTGATAATTTGGCATCACGCCTCACCGTTGGCAGGTCATCCTGGTTGGGTAAAAACCCTGGAAAATGTGCAAAAACACTTTTGGTGGGACACTATAAGAAAGGACATTAAGCAATTTGTCACTACCTGTCCAATTTGTGCAAGACATAAATCTTCTCATAAGGCCCCTGACGGCTTGTTAATACCAATGCCAACACCCAAACAACCTTGGCACACTGTGAGCGTAGACTTTATTGTAGGTTTACCACCTGTAAAATCCTTCACAACAGTGTTGGTTATAGTGGATTTTTTATCCAAAATGGCACATTTTGTACCATTACGGAAATTACCCACGGCGGCAGAATTTGCCGATATTTTTATAAGGGAAATTGTGCGTTTACATGGTTTGCCAAGCAAAGTGGTGTCAGACCAAGGGAGCCAGTTTAACTCTAGATTTTGGAAAAAATTATGTGAAAAACTGAAAATAGATGTGGCATTATCCACTGCTTTCCACCCAGAGACAGATGGACAGACTGAACGACTGAACCAAACCTTACTTCAAACGCTACGTTGTTTATTGGCCGATTATTCTAGTGAATGGTTGGAAGCTCTCCCTGTAGCGGAGTTTGTTTATAATAATACTGAGCATTCAGCTCTACTTTGCTCACCATTCTATTTCTTGCAGGGGTATCATCCAAGAGCTATACCCATTTTGTTAGAAGATTCCCTGTTGCCTACAGTAACGGACAGACTAATGAGGTTAGGTGACATACAAGACAAAGCCAAGAAACATTTATTAAAGTACAAGGAAAGCATGAAAAGACAAGCAGACAAACACAGATCTGAGGCCCCAATGTATAAAATTGGTGACAAGGTATGGCTCTCCACAAAGAACCTAAACATAGAGGGATCGCGAAAGCTGCAACCACGTTTCATTGGACCCTTTAGTATAACTGCCATAGTAAACCCGGTAACAGTAAAATTAGATTTACCAAAAGAATATCTAGTACATACTACATTCCATGTGTCCTTGCTTAAGCCGTACAACCCAAAAACCCGACCTGAACCACCACCTCCACCCATACCAATTAAGGGAAATCTAGAATATGAAGTGAAAAGCATAAAAGACTCAAAAAGAATTAGGGGACGTCTGTTTTATTTAGTAGAATGGAAAGGATATGATGAATCTGAGAATTCATGGGAACCAGCATCATATGTACATGCCCCACAGCTGATTAGACGGTTTTATTTAAAACATCCAGGAAAACCCCGTCCTGTAGGGGGGCCTTTGAGGGGGGCAACTGTTAGGGTTTGTGCACCGCAAAGAGCATGTCCCCTCTCACTGCACTAGTGGGTTCTGTAATAGCTCCCTTTTAAACTTAATATTGAAAGCCTTTCTTGTTATCTCACCTCCCCCCCCCACTAGGCTTCTGTGTATGTTGTTTAATGTGCTGTTTTGTTTACACATTGGGCCTTGCTTTTACCAAGGCTTCTTTAAAACACTCCTCCCTAGGCCATGTGTTAATTCAACTCATTTGCATAATAACTGAAACTCTGCACACCTTTCAAGAACATGTGCAGCATGTGAGGACAACACCCAGTCCTTCAAACCACACCCAGCTCTGCTCACCTTTCAAGAACATGTGCAGCATGTGAGGACCACACCCAGCCCTTCAAACCACACCCAGCTCTTCGAACCACACCCAGCCCTGTCTATAAAAGGCAGCCTCCGAGCCTCACCCAGTACTTGTGCTCGTCTACCTCCCGCTTACCTGAGAACAGATCCCTCGGCACTGGCACTCCTGCTCTCTACAGACTTTCATTGGCTTCAATGGGCGCAGCTGCTGGCTCTTCCTTCTGCCGGTTTCCGGTTCCTCCTTGCCTCAGCCTCTCTCCTACAAGCAACCTGCAAAAGAGAAAGAAGACAAGGTTAGACTGATCAGTATCTCTTGCCAGCAACAAGTAAGTGCAAAACTTTTTATTACCTGAAAGAACTTTGACAACAATTTCTGGATTCGTGTATAGACAATTTGAAACAAGATACCTTCCACGAACATTGTGATTCAAACTCTTTATTACAAGAATACTTTGCAGAACTCTGAGAAGCAAACATTTTTTTTATGGAACTTTTAAGAACCATTAACAGCAAGGCAAACAGTAAATCAAGGACTTGCAAATTACATGCTGTATTTTGATGTAAAAGTACAGTATTTGTTTTATAAAAGATTCTGGAAATATGGGAAAAGTGAGTCTGCTATTGGGAATTTAGGCTTTAGTTATATTAATATGAATGTTTGATATTGGTAATTCTGATAATGGTATTTGTTTAATGTTTTAGAAGCTTTACAGTGATAGAAAGCACATTCCAGAGCAGTAACACATTCCAAACCTGGAAACTAGAGACCAGGATCCAAGAGGTAATTTTAGAAGAGAATTTCTAATAAATAAAGGGATAGTCAGGAACCCATTTAGGAATAGGTTGCACTTATCTGTTATTTGTTTATGTTTCATTAGGCACCAGTTTCTACAGAAGTCCAAAAGGGCCGCAGATTTGTGCAGCACTTCAACAGTGGAAACGCAAGAACGGTGTTGTCTCTTTATTTTATTTTATCCACTTCCCCCCTTCCCTTGAGCTTCTGTTCTTAGTGCACTGTGTTAAAGTGTGCTGGAACAAGCAGTTTCAGGGTGGGGTCAGATTGTCTTCAACCTCCATCAGAACTGAACAAGAACTCAGGTGAGCTGGGCTTTGACACGTACCTCTCTTGGTAGCCAATCCTCCTTCCTTGGTAGCCAAACCGCCTTTTCTGGCTCTTTAGGGTCTCTGCTTTGGGGAATTCTTGAGATAACGAATGCAAGAGCTCATCAGAGTTCCTCTGCATCTCCCTCTTCACCTTCTACCAAAGGATCGACCACTGACTGCTCAGAACGCCTGTAAAAATGCAACAAAGTAGCAAGACGACTAATAGCAATATTGTAGCGCCTCATCCTGCCGGCTTTCTCAAATGTTTCCAGGTAGTGCATGCTCTCGGGGTAGCCTGCCTTCACCCTGCACCAGAAGCTCCGAAGAAATATCCTGTGGATCGACGGAACCTTCACCCTGCTAACGCAGGCACCAAAAGACTGCAACACTGGTCCTCTCGGTCCCCTCTCATCCTGACAAGCGTGGTCCCTATAACACAGCAACTCTGTCCAAGTGACTTCCACAGTCCAGTGACTCTTCAGTCCAAGTTTCGTGGAGGTAAGTCCTTTCCTCCCCACACTAGACTGCATTGTTGTGTACCACGCAATTTGCAGCTGCTCCGGCTCCTGTGCACTTTTCCAGGATTTCCTTTGTGCACATCCAAGCCTGGGTCCCTGGCACTCCTTCCTGCAGTCCCAACCTTCTGAGTTGTCCTCCGGCGTCGTGGGACTCCCTTTTGTGACTTCGCGTAGACTCCGGTTCACTCTTCTTCCAAGTGCCTGTTAGGGTACTTTTGCGGGTGCTGCCTGCTTCTGTGAAGGCTCCCTGAGTTGCTGGGCGCCCCATCTGTCTCCTCCTTCAAGTGGCGACATCCTGGTCCCTCCTGGGCCACAGCAGCACCCAAAAATCTTTACCGCGACCCTTGCAGCTAGCAAGGCTTGTTTGCGGTTTTTCTGCGTGGGAACACCTCTGCAAGCTTCATCGCAACATGCGATATCCGTCTTCCAAAGGAGAAGTCCCTACTCCTCTTCTTTCTTGCAGAACACCAACCTTCTTGCAACCGGTGGCAGCTTCCTTGCACCCTCAGCTGGCATTTCCTGGGCTCCTGCCCACTCTCGACACTGTCGCGACTATTGTACTTCGTCCCCTTATCTTACAGGTACTCAGGTCTGGAAATCCACTGTTGTTGCATTGCTGGTGTTTGTTCTTCCTGCAGAATCCCCCTATCACGACTTCTGTGCTCTCTGGGGGTAGTAGGTGCACTTTACACCTGCTTTTCAGGGTCTTGGGGTGGGGTATTTTTCTAACCCTCACTGTTTTCTTACAGTCCCAGCAACCCTCTACAAGCTCACATAGGTCTGGGGTCCATTCGTGGTTCGCATTCCACTTTTGGAGTATATGGTTTGTGTTGCCCCTACACCTGTGTGCTCCTATTGCAATCTGTTGTAATTCTACACTGCTTGCATTACTTTTATTGCTATTACTTACCTAATTTTGGTTTGTGTACATATATCTTGTGTATATAACTTATCCTCATACTGAGGGTACTCACTGAGATACTTTTGGCATATTGCCATAAAAATAAAGTACCTTTATTTTTAGTAACTCTGTGTATTGTGTTTTCTTATGATATTGTGCGTATGACACCAGTGGTATAGTAGGAGCTTTACATGTTTCCTAGTTCAGCCTAAGCTGCTTTGCCATAGCTACCTTCTATCAGTCTAAGCTGCTAGAAACACCTCTTCTACACTAATAAGGGATAACTGGACCTGGCACAAGGTGTAAGTACCTCTGGTACCCACTACAAGCCAGGCCAGCCTCCTACAAGTTCCAATTTAGAATAATAGTATTTCATGTTTTTGTATTTCAGACAGTGAAATCTTCAGACGTAGGTATTTACTGTTTAAGATATTACTTTGAAGAGTAAGGTAATTAAATCATACACTTTAGCTTTTAGACAGTAATGATTTTCAATGGAGAAAGAACATGTACTGCATACAGTTATTTGCAATAGTAGCTCGGGTTTCACTTTAGGTATTAGGGTGCTGGGGGTGGTCATGAGAACCACCAGAAGTTCACGTTTACCTGCCCTGCAGTGTCCAGGTGCAGAGATGCTGGATGGGTTGGTAGCCTTGTGCACTGCACCTTTGGCGAAGAAGGGGCCAACCTAGAAATAGGCTGCAGAGGGGGACTTGTGGACAAGTCCGAGAGCTCCCAACGAGGGTCTCAGATTGTGAGGGTTCTGGAAGCAATGGGCACAGCCAATGTTCATGGACCTGGGCCGGGGAGGTCTAGTGCAGAGGGTTTTGGTCTGCTATCCCTGTTCATCAAAGGCGCTCATGGTGCTTGGTCAGACCTGCAGAGGGGGAAGAAAAACAACAGCAGGGCCACTCTCGGGGTCAGTTCTGTCATTCCTCGGTTAGTAGGTCAGTCGTGGTGGCAGTGGTGTCTGGACTTTACCCACAGCAATAGTTGGTTGTAGCAAATGCTCCTGTGCCACAGGTATTGGTGCTGTGAGGTTCCTGAAGAGGGCAGTGTCTCGAGGCTTGGTAGAAGCATCAGGGCTGGTCTCCTGGTCACACAACAGCCTACTCTGTGGGCCTGATGGCTTGCAACACTCAGGACCGGGCAAGTGCGGTCGGTGCCTGCAGATGCAGGGAAGTGGCTCCTCCACTCCAAGGGAGATGCCATCTGGTTGGCAAAGTGCTGGCAGCCATCCAAGGTTTTTAGAAGATGCACAGCTATAGGACAAGTTGGATTCTTGTGATTGTCGGTACAGCAGCAGATAGGTAGGATTTGGCGCAAAAAGTACTTAGGTGGTCCA
Organism: Pleurodeles waltl; assembly: GCF_031143425.1. Taxonomy (NCBI): domain Eukaryota; kingdom Metazoa; phylum Chordata; class Amphibia; order Caudata; family Salamandridae; genus Pleurodeles; species Pleurodeles waltl. The sequence goes on from NW_027150301.1 coordinate 3,209,487, forward strand.
CATGTTTCGCATTGGTCGGTTCTTCTTTGTCCTCTTCTTCAGTCATTCGAATCTGAGTTTCTGGTGTCAGGGGCCCACTTAATACTCAATACTCAATTTTAGTGTTTTTTAGAGAAGTGTATGGTAGTAGGCAATGACCCCTGGAGTGACTACACCCCCTACATGACCACTTTCTGTGCGGAGTGGGCAAAACCCTGTCCCAGAGTTCCTAGTACAACCAAAAACAAGATGGTTGAACCCTTCCTTCATGGATCACATCAGACAGCCCACCTTAGGGGTGTGACTACCCTGGTAGTGCAACACGCCTTCCTGCTTTGCTAATTTCCCACCTATCCTGGGGCCAAATAGGCCTCAGGACAGGGGGTGGCATCTTCCAGGTGTGGGGGAAGCCGGGCTCACATATCAAAGGCGGCAGGGACTTTGAAGTCCCTGGCCTTGATATGCAGATTCACTAACTATCCTGCTGGAGGGGGGTGATAACACCTTCCTCCAGAGAAGGCATTGTTTCTGGCATCTGAAAGCATGGGCTGCAAACTCCAGGGGGTCAGAAACCTGACTGTAGTGACAGGCTGTTCAATGCCAGTCATCCAGCACACTAAGGATCTGGTAGGTTTCAGGGCACACCTCTAAGGTGCTCTCTGGGTGCATATCATAAATCCCGTTCTGGCATCAGTATGGGTTTATTAAGAGGAGGTGTTTGATACAAAGCACCATAGGTTTCAGTGAAGCCATTATGTAGCTGGGTAACTCATAATGACCAGTGCCCAGGACTTTCTTTAAGATGGCTTCCTTGTTCACTTGCAATATCTCACAATCAAACTAGACATCACAGGGACGTAGCTGCTCATGCAGATATGTCCTCACATTTAATATATATAACGAACCCTGCCTTAGGGCTCTAAGGCCTGCTGTATAGGTGATTAGCATATTATATGCAGTGACTTTGGCATGGCGTACAGTGAATGCGACATGTTGTGTTTTCACTCATGGGTTGCACCATCCCACGCAGCCTACAATGGAAGTCTGCAAGCAGTTTGTAGGGGGTTCCCTTAAGGTGGCATAATACATGAAGCAGCACTTCAGGGACCCTCATTAGTACCCAGGCCCGAGATAACAGGGGTACCATTTACTAGGGTCTTATAGAGCTGGTAAAGTGTATGCCATTTGTACACAAGTGGACTTTTACCTTGTTTTTAGTGAAAGAGCACTGGTACTGGGGACCTGGTTAACGGGAACCTAGTGCACTTCAGTCGGAAAACCTCAGTACCAGTGGCAAGAAGTGGGGTGAACATGTCCAAAGGGGCTGCTTCCTGCACCTTGCCACTGTTGATATCTGCTTAGCTTCTCATCTCTCACACCATAGACACTGCAGTTGCCTTTGGAAGGTTCCACCTTTGTTCCTCTTGGTGATGAGAAGATGAAGGCAGAGACCTTAAACTCTAGGTCTTGAGGAAAGAAGGGAATCCCTTGAGTGTTCTTCAGCAGTTGGAGCAAGTGCACGCGGTCTCCCCCCAATCTTTATTGAACAAATCAGCTTCGGAAGAAGCAACAACAGCAATCTCTTCAGCACTGTGGGGAAAGCCCTGGTAAATCATTGTGATACCCCACACTGCACAGAACCACTGTGGCAGGGATTATTTCCAAATCGCACAGCTTTTCAGAAATTTACGAAGGAAGCAGGGATGTCAGATGTGCGGAGGGGGTACAGAATCAGGCTTTTCCGTTCCCCCTCCTCAGATAACACCAAAGGGAATACATTCTGCAATAGTGAGCCAGATACTCAAGAAAGCACAATCCCTGCTTGAGAAGAGTGCCGTAGTGCCAGTTCCAATACAGCAGTGGACCAAGGGGGTTTATCTTTGCTTCTTTTTGGTCCTGCATAGGAGTTTCACACTATCCTGGGCCTCAGAAGGGAGAATGAATGGATTCAAAAGAATTCGCTATTTTTCCTCCTCTTCATCAGGGAGATTGTATGTATGCTGTAGATATGGAGATGACATCTATAAGGTACTGACCTTTACAAGGTACAGGACCTTTTCTTCCTTTAAGAGTCAGCGAGAGGCCTTATTGGTACAAGGTGCTTATCTTTAAACTGATACAGTTTTGGAGCTTTTGCAAAGGATATGGCGGTTGTTCATGTTGGTACTCTTGGATCAGCTGGGAGGACTTTCCAACTTAGATAACTTTATTTAAGAGTATTGTGAAGCTTTACACCTATCTTTGTGTGTAGGTGAAAGTTTTGTTTCTGTACATAAAAACATCACACTGTCTAGATGGTGTATTTATTCAGCATTATCATATGTTAACTGCAATGTTCAGCTTCACAGCATCCTCCCAAGAATAGTCCTTGACTCTTTGTCCTTGCTGCCCCTTGAAAGATAGAGACTAAAAAGGAGGTATTTGGAAGTTGAGTGGCCTTCGGGAGTACCTGGCGCCTGTACATATAAAGTACTCCTCACAAAGATACCCCTATTCCATTGGAGCTCCTCAGGCTACAGAGATCAGGCCCGACTGTGATGTTCTCATAGCACTGATGTGAGGCAGACACACAGCTGCTAAGGTCATAAACATGTCCACTATACTGCATTGGATAATGCTGGCCCTCCAGGTAACCATCAAGACTTTGGGCCTGATTCTGACCCTGGCGGATTCAATCCGCAGGGCAGAGGCCCGCGGATGCACCGCCAACAGGCTGGCGGTGCGTCAGAAACGGGAAACCAGCGGTCTCCCGCTGGTTTCCCGCTGCCCCTGGGAATCCTCCATGGCGGCGCTGCAAGCAGCGCCGCCATGGGGATTCCGACCCCCTTCCCGCCAGCCTGGTTCTGGCGGTTTTTACCGCCAGAACCTGGCTGGCGGGAACGGGTGTCGTGGGGCCCCTGGGGGCCCCTGCAGTGCCCATGCCACAGGCATGGGCACTGCAGGGGCCCCCTAACAGGGCCCCACATTGATTTTCAGTGTCTGCTTAGCAGACACTGAAAATCGCGACGGGTGCAACTGCACCCGTCGCACCCTTTCCACTCCGCCGGCTCCATTCGGAGCCGGCATCCTCGTGGAAGGGGGTTTCCCGCTGGGCGGCCGGGCGACCTTCTGGCGGTCGCCCGCCCGCCCAGCGGGAAACTCAGAATAACCGCGGCGGTCTTCTGACCGTGCAGCGGTATTCTGACGGGGGAACTTTGGCGGGCGGCCTCCGCCGCCCGCCAAAGTCGGAATGACCCCCTTTGTCTTTGGTGGAAGGCTTCTGAGATCTTCAGAGATCTAAATGTGTGAGGCAAGACAGCCCACGCTGCTGCTGCTGTGACCTGGAATTCATGAAGCCCAAGACGCCTTTCAATCTGTCATACTTGTGTCTGCCTCTTCCCTGAAGTTGTCATGGCTCCCTAGCAGGGGGCTTTTCACTAAACTAGTGGCTGCATGAGGGGTGCAAGTACTGTCATTATTTATAGTAATGCTTACACAGCGCTTTTTACAGGACCTCAAGGCAATAATATTACTACACACAACTCCACCTCCCTTCTTGTATGCACTCAACTATGCTGCTGCCATTTGAACCCTTGCACCAGTGTACTTAGAAACAATTGTCAAGTAAAAGAATGTTCTGTGTCCTCATGACATCACTAAGGAGGGTAAACTACTCCCTGAAATGCCCCCCTATGGTTTCAGCTACCTTTCTACAATTCATGTCACTTATGGGTTCCATGTGTCGTTATCCACACAATACCTCTTTATGGAAAGATAGCAAATGACGCAAATCGGAAAGTAGTGAGGAGTTCATGACGTATGCTTAGGTTATAATGATTTAAGCCTTTAAGTGATTAATTATTCCCTACTTTTGATTACCTTTTCTTTGCCTGCTAAAAAACTCCTATATGGCGCAAATATCTGGTACTTGAGTCTTTCCTCTTTGTAGTGCTGCGAGACAGCCTTCGTCTTTAGCAACTCTGTCGGAATGTCTTCTTCCATTTTAAGCAAATAGTGCAACTTGTACGTTTGGTCCAATTTCACAAACGCCAGAGCTGAGGTTGGTACTGTAGTTCACTAAGTATTGGCTAAGTCCTAGGGTTAGTGCAGAGGTTTGTTGGGAATATCCTCAATCCTGAGGTTAGTGCTCTAGAGTGCTACGTATTGGCCCACATCTTGTCATCAGTGCAGTAGTTTTCTAGCTATCGACACACTCCTGCTGTTGTAATTTAATAGCGATTAGATTAAGCATTAGCAGAAGACCTCTTGTATTTAGCAACTATTGTGAACATTTTGCGGAATTTATTTTGTATTCATGGCAGCCATTTTCTCTGCCATGTGCTCGCCATGTGCTCTGTCCTACCTTTCTGTTAGCTACTCTTGAAAATCTGTCTAGTGACAAGTTATATTTAGCATCTCCCACTTTCACACATGCCCAGTAAGATCTGCAGCTGTTAGTAATCAGTAACAGACAGTAATGTGTCAACTAGTCCTTGAAAACTGTTAGCCCCTCCTACCTGTCGACTGTGCATTTCCATATGACCTTATATGTATGTAAGTCTTGCTTCTATAATTGTACCACCTTCTTTTAGCCCCTGCGTGGGTATGCTTTCTTAGTTCAGTGTGCTACTTCAAATATTACCGAAGGGTGCTGTTTGAACTGTGGTACCACCTCATGAGGTTTAATAAACTTTGGGCCAGAGGTAGCAAAACAACATTTTGCGACTTGCAAATTGCGAGTACTAGCCACTCGCAATATGCAACTCGCAAAATGTTATGCAGAAAGGTGTCTCAGACACCTTCTGCGAGTCGGTATTGGGTCGCAAAGACCCACCTCATTAATATTAATGAGGTGGGTCTCAAATTGCGGCCCCCATACCGAGTCTAGGCACTCGCAAACATGGAGGCCTGCTGTCGTCAGCAGACCTCCATGTTCGTGACTACTTTCAATAAAGCAGTTTTTTTTTTTTTAAGTGTAGCCCGTTTTCCGTAAAGGAAAACGAGCTGCACTTTAAAAAAAAACGAAACCTTTAGTTTCGTTTTTTTTTCAGGGCAGGTAGTGGTCCCTTGGACCACTACCTACCCTGAAAAAATATTTGTGGTTCCATTCACTGCGAGTGGGTTACCATCCACTTGAAGTGGATGGTAACTGGGACACCATTTGCGACCGCATATGCGGACGCAAATGGTATTGCATACCACTCAGAATCGCAAATAGGAAGGGAACACCCCTTCCTATTTGCGATTCTGAAATGCATATTGCGAGTCGGTCCCGACTCGCAATATGCATTTCTGCATAGCAAAGAGGCATTTGCACCTCGCAATCGGCGATTTTCGCCGTTTGCGAGGCGCAAAGCCTTAGCTACATCTGGCCCTTTGTCTTTTATTTCAGTTTCTGTGTCAACTTCTTCCTATATGGTCTGAGGATTTTCTGCAGAGAAGGCCGAACCCCTTGCACTAGTAGGCCTTGCTGAGACTTTCTTCGACAAATTGGCGCCCGAACAGGGACTCATCGGCGACTTGGACGCCCAACCGTTTGGTCGCGGTGAAGGATTGGGATCTCGCTGCGGACGATCAATGCCTGAGGAGACCCGAGTCTTGGCAACCTCGGCGTTTTTCCCTTCTTTCTGATTTGACCATTCCGGTGGCACCAGTCCTTGACTGAGATCGTTTTGTTCATTCGTCATGCAGTGACCATTTGGTCGATTTTAGAACTTGGCAGTTGGAACCTGGATGCCATGTGATTGATAAGAGCCATTTTACGGCACTTGCTGTGGGTTTTGATGCCCTTGTTTGGTAATGAAGTTTAGCACCACTTACTGTGGCTCTCGTGTTTTGGGTAACTAGTCAATTTGTGTCCTTTGAATTGATATATAAATTACAATTTATATAGGCAGGTAATGAGGAGAATTTTCTCCAATTTAATTTTGATTTGAACGGCACCTTAAGTGCTACTTTGATTATAATATTGCATATTCTGCACTATTTTTGGCATGCCTGTTTTTAGCGCACTTCGTAGGATGTGTTGTTTTTGTAATGGTACCAATTTGAGACTGGAAGAATTGCAACCGGCACCCCCAGAGGGGACGCCCAATAGGGATATGTATGTTAAACATGGTCTTTCTTCTATAATGTACAGCACATTATGGAATAAATACACTCATGCGGATCCTGAGTTACGTTGGCCTATGCATGGGTCATTTGATTTGCGAAAGATTGAGTATGTGGAACAATGTATGTGTAAGCGAAGTTCTAGGCAAGATGTGTTTGACTGTGTACGAATGTGGGAGAAAGTGCGTGGACGAGTGAAGCGTGAGCAAGCCTTGCTTGAGAAAGAGCAGCGGAAGAATGCATATGTGAAAGCATTGGAAATGAGTAAGAAAAAAATAAATGACTTAAAGCTAGAAGAGAAAGAACGTAAATTACAAGTAACTGGCCAATACACTGTTAGACAACCTCTCTATCCTAACCTTAATAAACCACACGATGATTTTTTGTTACTAGATAGCACTCCACCTCCGTATGTCGTTCCTTCTGCCCCTCATGAGTTAGCTTAGGTCTCCAGTTCGGAGCAACAGAAGATGCGAGACAGTCGCTCTATGTTGCCTGCTGACCGTGCGTCTGAGCTTAGATCTATTGCTCGTAAAACAATTCGTAGTGTTGTCTCTACTTCTGAACTTTCAGACAACATGAAAGGGTGGACGGAAAAGGAGCAGCTATATTTTACTGAGGCATTTGGCATAGAAGTTATTGAACTATTTCGGAAATATTCTGATGAGTTAGGAGTGTTGATGCTAAGGGTTATTTTATTTATAATTGGGTGTACACTCCTTGGAATAGGGCAGATGTAATGGCACTCAAAACAGCATTACCTGACCCACAGAAAAATCCAGCCGCCTTTTATGAGGAAGTTGAGGGAGCAATTAGTTCTTGTACTATGACTTTGGCTGACATTGATTTATTTTTCGGATTGATATTAACGCCAGATATGTGGAGAACTGTTCGTAAAGTTGATGATCGTGTAGTTTTTGGGGCGTCATGGAAAGAATTAGAACGGATGGATGGGGATAGGAAACCTGCGAAAAAGCCATATCAGTTGATTCTAGATCTTCCCGCAGCCATATTAGTTAAGTTAAAAATGATTATTCCCCCTAAAAAAGATAGATTGGACTGTTTTAGCGTCTTGTAAGCAAAAGGCAGATGAATCGGTCTCTGATTTCTTAACACGATTTGAAGAAGCATTTCATGATTTTAGCGGCCAGTTATTGTCAGATGATACGGCAGACATTTGTTTGTCGATAAATATGTTGCAAATCTGTTACCAGGAATAGCTAGTCCTCTAAAAGCTAGTGAAAGTTCATGGACTACCTCTACTCTGGTTTCTCTTTTGACTATGGCTCAGTATTATGAACGTCAGGAATTAGAAGCAAAAGGTAGCGAGGATAAAAAGATTAAAGAATTGAAGACGAAGGTTATGTTGGCTCAAGCTTATGGTCCGCCTTTTAGAGGTAGTGATAGAGGTGGACGTAGATCTTATGGTTCTTCTTACACTCGTTCGAATTTGTCTGTTGATCAGTGCGTATTGTAAGAAATTTGGGCATTGGGCTGCTGATTGTCCAGCACTACGTGTTCAGCAGTGTTCACGTGGTCGGGGACAAATGAGAAATCGCTCAGGATATTCAGGGCCTAGAAGAAGCACGAATGATCATGCTAGGGTTGATGCTAATGTACGAGGGCAGAATGGGTTTAACACTTTTGATAGACGGAACCGATACCAGATGTCTAACTATGTGCAGCCTGATTTCCAAAATTCTGCTGATGCATAGGATTGCCTAGGGTCGGGTAAGGAATCAGTTGAAGTTCCAGTAGATCAGAGGGGTCCCTACGTTACAGCACATGTTTTGGGTTCTACTGATCAGTTTCTGGTTGATACAGGAGCTACTCGTAGCGCCTTGTCTAAACAATTGATTCCAAGGACTCCCCTGTCTGGCTTAACCATTACATCAATAGGTTTAGATGGAACACCTTCCCCTAGCCCATTGTCACAACCACTTGCATTCCATGTTGATAAATTTACTGCTCCATGTCCATTTTTGCTTTCTCCAAATACACCAGACAATATTGTGGGTCTTGATATGCTCAAGTATTTCAGGGCTACAATACGATGCTCTCCTGAAGGGGTATGTGTTATTTTGAATGATAATTATCCTGTGATGGAAAGAGTTTGTCTTGTTAAAGAGGATATTGCATTAGCTTCACTCCCTAGTACTTTGTGGGCTACTTCAGATACTGATGTGGGACAAATGATTATTCCACCGGTACATATTAGTGTCAAGGAGGGAGCTGTATTGCCACGTTTGCCTCAATACAAAATTTCACAGGAGGGCGAAGAAGCACTCACACGAATTGTGCATGATCTTATTACAGTTGGAGTTGTTGAGGAAGTTCCGTATAAAGTTTGTAATAGTCCGATTCTTCCTATTCTGAAAAAGTATACTGATACTAGGATTTACCGATTCATTATTGATTTACGAGAAGTCAATAAGATTGTGGTACCACAATATCCTGTGGTATCTGACATCACAACACTTCTTACTTTAGTTCCTCCGACAGCAACTATGTTCTCTATAATAGTTTTGCAGAGTTCCTCAAGGCTATACTGAGAGTCCTAGTATTTATAGTCAAGCGTTAAAACAACAACTTGATTCTTTTGTTTTGCCTGAAGGTGTGGCTCTCATACAATATGTTGATGATATTTTGTTGGCAGCTGATACCCCCTGAGCAATGTGAAAAGTGGACTTTGTCCTTACTTTCTTTTCTTGCTTCACACCATCATAAAGTGTCACAAAGGAAATTGCAATATTGTAGACCAAAGGTAACCTCTTTAGGTCACCTTTTGTCTAAGGAGGGCTGTGCACTTATATCAGATCGCATTCAAGCAATTTTAGACACACCAGTACCCTCTACTCAGAAAGATGTTCGTGCATTCCCTGGTCTTACTCCTTTTTGTAGGCAATGGATATTAAGGTTTTCACACATTGTCAAACCTTTGCTAGCACTTTTGACTAAAGATACTCCAATGCCCCTCCCATGGATAGATGAATGTGAGACTGCTTTCTGGCAGCTACGACAAGTCCTTTGTTCAGCACCAGTGTTAGGTACTCCAGATTACACAAAGCGTTTTGCACTTTACGTACATGAGAAAGATAGATGTGCATTGTCAGTTTTAGTACAGACACATGGCGATAAGCAGCATCCCTGTGCATGTTTTTCAGCAGTACTTGATTCTGTCGCTCGAGCATTGCCTGGGTGTTTTCGTTCAGTTGCCGCAACAGCTGTGTCAATACGTCAGAATGAAGGGATAGTTTTGTTACATAAGCTGTTGGTGTTAGTACCCAGTGCGGTTGATGCTCTTTTAAATCAAACAAAGACACAACATTTAACTAGCGCTCGCCTGACAGGATATGAATTGACATTGCTGGCTCCTCACATTACACTGAAGAGATGTGCAACACTAAATCCAGCCACTTTGTTGCCATATCCGGTGACTCAGCCTCAGTCACAAGAAACACATAATTGTATATTCCTTACCGAAGAACAGACAAAGGGTCGTATTGATTTACAAGATACGCCCCTTCCAGATGTGGACAGGGAATTGTGGGTTAATGGGTCTTGTTTGAAGTTGCCAGACGGTACAACCTCAGCTGCATATGCAATCACCACAATACACACGGTAGTGGAGACAGTTCGTATACCACAGAAGTCAGCTCAAGCAGCTGAACTAATAGCTTTGACACGAGCATGTGAGCTTAGTACTGACTTATGTGTGAACATTTATACAGACAGCCGCTGTGCTTTTGGAGTGGCTCATGATTTTGGTTTGCTTTGGAAGGAGAGAGGCTTTCTCACATCCCACGGGATGCAGATAATGCACGGAGAGTTAGTGCATAACCTCTTGACTGCATTGACATATCCAAAGAAACTAGCTATTGTGAAATGTAGTGCACACAAGAAAGTGACCGATAAGATAGGGCAAGGTAATGCCCTTGCAGACCGCGTAGCACGTGAGACTGCGATGCAGCGAAGTACTACTTCTATGTATGTAGTGAAGTCACAAGCTGAACGTTGGCATAATGCTAGACAAGACGTATTAGATATACAGAAATCTGCTTCTGTAAAAGAACGTGAGCAATGGTCTGAAGAAGGAGATTTGGATGATGAGGGCTGTTGGCGGAATAAGCAGATGGATAAATGGAAATTGCCTATTGCTTTTGTACAACCTATGGTTCAGATGGCACATGGGCTGGCACATGTTGGAGCTTCAACAATAACGAAGTTGCTTAGGCAAGTTTGGGAGCATCCAGAAATGTCCAGTACAGCTAAGAGAGTAGTACAGTCCTGTTTACAATACAATCCTGGAAAAGGGACAAGAACTCCTGCGGGAGGGTTTGCTACAACAACTGCACCTTTTGAAGTTCTACAAATGGATTATATTCGGCTTGAACGCTGCAACAATTTAAAGTATGTCTTGGTGGTGGTATGTGCCTTCAGTAAATGGATAGAGGCATACCCCACAAAGGATAATACTGCCATTACCAAAGCGAAGGTGCTTTTGAAAGAATTTTTCCCTAGATTTGGTGTTTGCAGACTTTTATGGAATGATAACTGACCTCATTTTGTTGGGGAAGTTATTAAGTATGTCCTGAAAGGATTAGGAATCAAACAGAAGTTCCATGCGGTTTTCCACCCACAATCAGCAGGGTTGGTGGAAAGGTATAATGCTACTTTGAAGCTGAAGTTAGCGAAGATACAGGCTTCCACATCCTTAACTGCGCCGGATGCATTACCGTTGGCATTATTGTCTATTAGGTCAGTGCCACACTTTCGAATAGGCCTTACTCCCTATGAAATAGTGTTTGGAAGGCCAATGAACATTTGGGGAGTTCCTAAGCCAAATTCTGTATATGATGTACCTTGTGTCCTGATGAATGATTATTTGGCACAGTTAACCGACAATTTGATTTCTATTCATCAACAGGTTCGAGAAGCACTTCCTGACAGATCTACAGGTGAAGGCCATGAACTTCGACCTGGTGACCTGGTGATGATTAAGTCCTGTGAAAGATCAAGCAGCTTGGAACCAAGGTGGTGAGGCCCAGAGCAGGTGCTCCTTGCGACAAGGACAGCAGTTTGAGTGACGAACCGAAAGAATTGGGTCCATAGTACTCACTGCAAGAGAGTGCTACCTACCTTGGTGGAACCTGCTGTGCTGACCGATCATCAAGAGATTTTGACTGCGGAGAAAGGCCGTGCTATATCACCTGATGAATCTGCGGAGTTCTTCCCGGACCACACGATTTCTGGAGTGTCGCGATATAATTTGAGACTGAGGAAAGACCCAGTAGTGCTGGAGAAAACTGGTTGAGCTACCGCCCTGGGTTAGTGAAACGGAGAGCCAATGTGGCAAGGGGGGGGATCAGCCATGCATTAGAGTAGTGACACCCGTCGTGGCCCGTGGTGAAGAAATCAGCGGTTGCCCAGGGATAAGAGCTCCAACGATTGTTTTTAATTAATTTCTGAAAGGGTCGATTATCACTGTTGCTAAAATGAATAACAAACTGATCATTAGTACTATGGGGTTTGTTGTTGTTTTGGTGGTTATAGCAATAATCACCTGGTTTGTTGAAAAGAAGGCTCCTGCTCGTGAGTTTTTTGTTGCCACTACTCCAGTACCAGAGGATCACTATTACTTTATGCTTCCCTATCAGGAGCAGAAGCGCCGTCAATCGTACTTCAATAATACTTTCATTCAGATGTTGCATCATACTCATAATGCTACAAATACTACTAACTGTTGGGTATGTGGAATGATACCTGCGCGTCAAAAGAAAGGAGGAACACCTTTCATTCCTCTTCCTTTTTCACACAATGGTTCTTGTCTAGCTTGGTATACGCTTTTGTTTGCATCTGGAAAACGTACAGAGGGCGGACTTCTGTTTTGCCTTAATAAAGTATGCTACCAAGACAAAGATGGGTATCCCCAAGCCAAAGGAACTAAATGGGAATGGGAAGAGTATCAACCGTACAATGGTTCAATACCATATGTCTTCACAAATATAAGAGACTCTGACAAGAAAGAACAATTTGTGATTTCTGTTACAAAAACTAAAGCAGATTTATGTATACGTAGCATTGGGCGAATTCCAGTGGGGATAAGTGATTGTACCTTGATTTTAACCATTGAGGGTGTAAATAATAGTAGTTTTACAGCTTCACATAATACATATTTTGTTTGTGGTGACTATGGATATTACCAACTACCTGTTTGGTGGTCAGGTGTGTGTTATGTATCTTATCTATTATCCCCTGTGTTTTTGGCCCCTGCATCATATCACCGAGATTTCAAACTGTTCAATGACATCATTAAAAATAGATATAAAAGGACAATAAGTACAAGTGAGGTAGACCAAACGGATACTAGCCTGCAAAAATATGTTGACTTTAATTTAGGCTTGTTCCCCTTTGTGGGTGCTGCGTTAAACAGTAGGAAAGTGAGACGATTGACTAGGGTTGTGGAAGCTGTTACCAATTAGGCAGCTCTGGCACTTGGGAATATTACTGAGGAGCTCCAAATTGCGAGGATTGTAGCACTCCAAAATCATATGGTACTAGATGTGATATTAACTGATCGAGGTGGTGCATATCGCATCATCAGTAGTAGTTGCTGCGTTTTCATTCCAGATCACTCACCTTCAGTATATGATGCAATATCTAAAGTGCATAAAATTACTGCAGAAATCCACACAGAGACTGGTACTGGGACTTTTTCTGGATGGTTTTGGGCTCTTGTTTCCGCTTGGGGCTGGAAACTACTGACTATCCTGTGTGTAATGATGGTAATATTTTTCACATTCTGTACCTGTTTTCAGTGTGGTCCAATGTTCTCCTCCATGTGTATTACTGCTTGTATGCCTACCAAAAGAAATATTACAGAAATGAAAGCACAACACATGTTAGATAAGGACATATCTGAAATGATGGGCATAAATATACAAGATGACTATTTAGATTATCCCAGAAAGACGAATGTCTTCAGCTAATGCTGAAAGGGTCGTCTGTTGTAATTTAATAGCGATTAGATTAAGCATTAGCAGAAGACATCTTGTATTTAGCAATTATTGTGAACATTTCGCGGAATCCATTTTGTATTCATGGCAGCCATTTTCTCTGCCATGTGCTCGCCATGTGCTCTGTCCTACCTTTCTGTTAACTACTCTTGAAATTCTGTCTAGTGACAAGTTATATTTAGCATCCCCCACTTTCGCACATGCCCAGTAAGATCTGCAGCTGTTAGTAATCAGTAACAGATAGTAATGTGTCAACTAGTCCTTGAAAACTGTTAGCCCCTCCTACCTGTCGACTGAGCATTTCCATATGACCTTATATGTATGTAAGTCTTGCTTCTGTAATTGTACCACCTTCTTTTAGCCCCTGCGTGGGTATAAAGGGACCATGCTCTCTTAGTTCAGTGTGCTACTTCAAACATTACTGAAGGGTGCTGTTTGAACTGTGGTACCACCTCATGAGGTTTAATAAACTTTGGCGGTAATTACAACATTGGCGGTAAAAGCCGCTTACCGCAGTGCAAAAGACCGCCAACACACCGCTGCGGAATTCCGCCACAGCTATTATGACCCACATTTCGGAATCCGCCAAAATTCAGACACCCACACAAGTTCCCCACACCAAAGGTCAGTGATAAACTGGCAAAAACAAAACCTCCACCGTCACGCCAACAGAAATACGCCCACACTATCACGACACACGAATCCATGCGGCGGTATTTCAACCGCGGTATTTCATTGGCGGTACACACCGCCGCGCTCAAAATACACACATTTACAAAACACTACCACATTGGACAATTCAAAATACACACACCTGATACACCACTCCCACACACCCAATACAATATAAAACACACACCCACAACACCCACAAACCCCCACGACAAAAAATTCAGAAAGAAGGCCAGAGAGAGAGCACCAGCAAGAACAACAGCATCCACAGGCACACAACACCATCACCCACAGAACGTCCACGCACCTCACACAACACACCACTACATATCAGCACTCATATCACTCCACACTCCACCCAACACATCACCTACACCACCCCATGGCACAGCAAAGACACCCCAGGTTCTCGGAAGAGGAGCTCAGGGTCATGGTGGAGGGAATCGTCCGGGTAGAGCCACAGCTATTCGGAGCACAGGTGCAGCACACCTCCATTGCAAGGAAGATCGAGCTATGGCGAAGAATAGTGGACAGGGTCAACGCAGTGGGACAGCACCCAAGAAATCGGGAGGACATCAGGAAGAGGTGGAACGACCTACGGGGGAAGGTGCGTTCTGTGATCTCAAGACACCACCTGGCGATTCAGCGGACTGGCGGCGGACCCCCACCTCCTCCCCCACAACTAACAACATGGGAGGAGCAGGTCTTGGAGATTCTGCATCCTGAGGGCCTCGCAGGAGTAGGTGGAGGAATGGACTCTGGTAAATCTTAACTATTACAACCCCCACCCTATCTGCATGCTATCACATACCCCCGCCCTCACCCCCAGCACCCCAACTCCTCACATATGTCCCAGCATCACAAACCACCCATCCCAACACCAAGCCCTGCATGCAACAACAAAGCATGGACACCCATCACTAAAGCATGCCCACTGCACATACCCATACAATCCCCTAAACCATCCTCACACAAGGTCTTACACAGGAATGCAAACACTGGGGTACACGGTCACCAACCCATTGCACACCATGACACACACAGATGTAATAACCATCCTTTTATACCCCTGCAGGACCCCTACCCAACGTCACCGGACAGGAGGGTCCACACATGTCCACACCACCAACAGAAGAGGCCCACAGTGATGACAGCACCAACTGGATCTAGATGACCAGCCCGGCCCATCGGGGACCTCGGGACAGTCGGTTCCCATCACCCAGTCACAGGCCACTACAGACCTTCCACCCTCTGGAAACACCAGCACAGCACCCACCCAGTGGGCCCATACCCCCATCCCCAGGACACGTCAATCAGCAGTGTGTCCACCACTACAGGAAACCCAGGATAACCCACCACCTCAACAACAACAGGGACCTGGGGGCAGTGGTAGTGGGCACACGGTCCAGGGGACGGAGGCCCAGGAACACAGGGGAACTGGGAGGGCTGCTGTGCAACAGGGGGCGGACAGGCCAAGGGAACCCACTCTCCACGAGGCCCTCTCCTCCATCATGAGAGCCTACCACCACTCCCAGGAGACGATGGCAACTGTACTAGCCAAGTTTCAGGAGACCCAGCGCCTGCAGGAGGAACAGTATATGGGCTTCAGGGAGGAACTCAGAACCATCAGCTCCACCCTGGGCACCATTGTAGGGGTGCTGAAAGAACTTGTGAACACCAGGAGGGACACTGTGGCACTACAAGGGGCCCCCTGACACTATCATGGACGATGAACTGCCCACCACCTCCGCCGGCGCTAGTGGACAGGACGCCCCGCCACAGGACCACCACACCAGCACCCCACCCCCTGCAGAGGGAGAACCACCCCGCAAACGGTCCCTGAGATCCAGGAAAAAGACAGAGCACGATGCCAAGACCCACGCCAAGAAATGAGACCACCCTGATTGTCATCCTACTGTCCCACTTTGTCACCCTGTCCATACTGAAACTGCCCCAGCTCCACTTCCTATGCCCATATGGGCAATGCACATGCAAGACTAATAGACTGGACTCTGCCATGGACATTCCTCCGCCATCACCCCTCACCATTTCACCATCCCCTCCAATATTGAGCACTTAAATAAACACACTTAAAGCACAAAACAATCTGGAGTCTGTCTGTGATTTCGAAATAGTGTATTAGCAATTACAGTGACAAAATGCTCTTTCAAGTTTAATGTCAACATACCCATGTCACAGCTCTAGTCCATGAGGAATCTAAGCAGATGTCACACAGTGGGACCCACATCTGTGAAATCGTAAGGGAAAGTGACAACTCAGTGACCATACACTGGGTGAAAACGACACACAGTAGAGAGGTAGTAGTGTTAAAGTACATGTAGTAGGCAGGTTTGTATTCTTACCTGTGTCTCACTGGAAATATTGCTGGATCACTGAGTCCCTGTTGTGCATGTCTTCTTCCCCTGCTTCCTCCTCTTCACTGTCCACAGGCTCCACAGCTGCAACAACACCGCCATCTGGACCATCCTCCTGCAGAAAAGGCACCTGTCGTCGCAAAGCCAAGTTTTGAAGCATACAGCAGGCCACGATGATCTGGCACACCTTCTTTGGTGATTAGAATAGGGATCCACCTGTCATATGGAGGCACCTGAACCTGGCCTTCAGGAGGCCGAAGGTCCGCTCGATCACCCTCCTAGTTCGCCCATGGGCCTCATTGTAGCGTTCCTCATTCCCTTGTCCTGGGATTCCTAACTGGGGTCAGTAGCCATGACAGGTTGGGGTAACCAGAGTCACCTGCAAATGGTGACGGACAACTGACTAGACACAAACTAACCTGGAGGGATATCCCCAGACCCAGACAACCATTCCCACTGACTTGCTTCCAGGTGCTCACCTAATAACCACACACGGTGCCTCTGGAGTTGACCCACCACATAAGGGATGCTGCTATTCCGCATTTGCACTGAGCCAGGGAACTTGGCATTCACAAGGGAGATGTACTGGTCTGCAAAACATACCATCTGTACATTCATCGAATGATAACTCTTCCGGTTTCTGTACACCTGTTCACTCCTGTGGGGGGGTACCAAAGCCACATGTGTCCCATCAATGGCACCTATGATGTTGGGGATGTGTCCTAGGGCATAGAAATCCCCTTTCACTGTAGGCAAATCCTCCACATGAGGGAAAACGATGTAGCTGCACATGTGTTTCAGAAGGGCAGGCAACACTCTGGACAATACGTTGGAAAACATAGGCTGGGACATCCCTGATGCCATGGCCACTGTTGTTTGAAAGGAACCACTTGCAAGGAAATGAAGCACTGACAGCACCTGCATTTGAGGGGGGATTCCTGTGGGATTGCGGATTGCTGACATCAGGTCTGGCTCCAACTGGGTACACAGTTCCTGGATTGTGGCACGGTCAAGCCTGTATGTGATAATCAAATGTCACTCCTCCATTGTCGACAGGTCCACCAACAGTCGGTACACCGAAGGATGCCGCCATCTCCTCACGTGTTCCAGTGGACGGTGCCTATGAAGGACAACAGCGAGCACAGAGTCAAACAACTCAGAGGTACGTACCCACAGTTTACACAGAACACCTATCATACACAAAAGGTGGCCTGTATGTGTGTTGAGTCTAGGCCTAGGTATGAGTGACGCAGTTGGAAATGAAGCCATGTGGGCCCCTGAAATGGCGGCTGCCTGACCTGTAAAGTGGGACAATGGGATGTGAGGTAACTGCGCTGGCGTTGTACACCGTCGCGGTAGGCGGTCGAAGACCGCGGTGCAATGCTGCATTGGTTGACATTGGACACTATGGGTCCCAGGAGCCAATGGCGATGTACGCTGGCGGTGACGGTACGCACCGCCGTGGACGTGACCACCATTTTCTATCACTTCAATCACTCGATACCTGATCTTCGACAGGAGAGGACATACACTGCAAGTGCTGCTGTGACCTCGGTCTGGAAGAAACAATGGCTCGAGTGTCTGTGGAAAGGGCCCCTGCCTTCACATCAGAGGAGTTGGAGAAACCCGGGGATGGGGTCCTCCCCCAGTACACGCTACTCTACGGTCCTCCAGACAAACAGGTAAGTACACAGGGAGCATGTTGTATGGGCTATGCCTGTGTGGAGAGGGCTGAATGTAAGAAGGAAGGGGGGAGAGTGCTGCATGCATGAAAGACGGTGAATGCATGTGCCACATGGCAAGGGTAGGGATGGGGGCCAATCACTTTGACGGTGCAGTTGGTAATAACTTCTCTTTTTCCCCGGTACATTTCATGTAGGTCAGCACCCACCAGAAGAAAGATATTTGGCGTGCCATCGCCAAGGATGTCCGGACACTGGGGGTCTACCACAGAAGGAGCACCCACTGCCAGAAAAGATGGGAGGACATTCACCGCTGGAGCAAGAAGACGGCGGAGGCTCAGCTGGGGATGGCCTCCCAACATGGGAGGAGTGCCTGTCGCACCATGACCCCCCTGATGTTCAGGATCCTGGCGGTGGCCTGTCCGGAGTTGGATGGGCGCTTGAGGGCATCACAGCAGCCACAAGGGGGTGAGCACACTCTCATTCTGCTGACTTTGCGTGCAGTGGAGGTGTCTTGGTGGGGGAGGTGGGCTGTGGGTTTCCCTAGGCCAGGGCGATCTCCGTAGGCAAGGCCCCTCTGAATGTTAGGCCATGTGGCACCCCAGCCCACCTCTGTAGAGTGCCAAGTACAGCTAGTCATGCCCCTGTGTCATCTATGTGTGCAGATGTCGTCCATAGCCTTGTAGGCCATTTCCCAGAAATTGAACAGTGGAGCCCAAGAGCGCAGTGTAGTGCAGGGGACTTCTGTGTCTGTTGTGTCCACCAACGGTAGCGGTAATGTATGCACTCAACATGTCTTTCTTCTGTCTCCCCCGCCCTTTTTGTGGTCTCCCTGTTCTTGTGTGCATTAGCATCATCAGGCAGAGGAGCAGTGGCAACGGAGCACGAGGGAGCTGCATCCCACATGGCCCTGGAGGGCGATACTACGGAGTCTGAATTCACCTGTGGGACGGAGGGCGAGGGGAGCTCCACGGTGGGGACAGGAGCTAACACGAGCGACACGGACTCGTCCTCTGATGGGAGCTCCCTTGTGGTGGCGACAACATCTCTGCCCCCCGCATCTACAGGTACAGCTGCCACCCCCCCTTCCAGCACCGCCCTCCCAGCAGCTCCTCAGCCTTTGCCCCGTGCCCGCTCACCCAGGAGGGTGGGCATCACCTTCGCCCCAGGCACCTCAGGCCCTGCCCCAGTCACCCCTGCTGTCCTCAGGTCCCTCACTGTTGGGGAGTCTACCATTTTTAATGCCATCCAGGGTGTAGAGAGGCAGTTGCAACAAACCAATGCATTCCTGGAGGGCATTCATTCTGGTCAGGCGGCCCTTCACCGAGCTTTTCAGACTCTGGCCTCAGCACTGATGGCAGCCATTGTCCCCGTCTCTAGCCTCCCCCCTCCAAATTCCTCAACCCCGACCCAATCCCCTGTACCTCAGCCTATCCCAAGCACACCTACAGACCAACATGCACACACGTCAACACCCAAGGGAAGCTCAGGCAAACATAAGCACCACACATCCCACAGGCACTCACGCAAGCATCACACACATGCAGACACACCAACATCCACTGCCTCCACTGTGTCACCCTCCTCCTCGTCTCCCTCCTCCCTCCCAGTCTCGTCTACACTCACAACTGCATGCACCACCTCTACAGCCACTACTTCCCTCTCCAGCACACCCACCACCACACCTGCTCACGTGCAGTCACCACCCCACTACCATTCACACGTCCCCTGTGTCCTCTCCCAGTGTGTCTGTGACGCGCCCTCCCAAGATACACAAACGCAGGCACACACCCACCCAACAGTCATCCACCTCATGACAGCCTCCAGCGCACGCACCTTCACCCAAAGTCACCAAACGTACACCTCCTACAACCACCACCTCTTCCTCCACTCCCAAACCCCCTCCAGCTACCCGTCCCAGTGTGTCCAAAAAACTTTTCCTGTCCAGCCTTGACCTCTTTCCCACACCTCCCCCACCCCGTCCGTCTCCTAGGTCCTGAACTAGCACCTCAGCCACAACATCTCCGGGACCAGTGGTGCCTGTAGTCATCGGAATGTGGAGTGCACCGGCCACCAGGGCAGCCAGTGTGGCACAGAGCCACAGCACAGACAGTCCCCCACCTGTGAAGCATCAGAAGTTGGCCAGTGCCCGACGGGAGAGGGGGAAGACTCCAGCCACCAAAGCCGCTCCCAGGGGTCCCGTTGGGAGTGTGGAGTCAGCGGTGACACCTTCCAAGGTGGGGAAGGGCCACAAGAAACCCAGCAAGTCTGGGAAGAGCAGCACAGCGGAGAAGACCGCCATCATCCCCGCTGCCCAGGAGGCCACCGCCAGCACCAGCCCAGCTGCCCAGGAGGCCACCGCCAGCACCAGCCCAGCTGCCCATGAGGCCACCGTCAGCACCAGCCCAGCTGCCCAGGAGGCCACCGTCAGCACCAGCCCAGCTGCCCAGGAGGCCACCACCAGCACCAGCCTAGCTGCCCAGGAGGCCACCGCCAGCACCAGCCCAGCTGCCCATGAGGCCACCGCCAGCACCAGCCGAGCTGCCCAGGAGGCCACTGCCAGCACAAGCCCAGCTGCCCAGGAGGCCACCACCAGCACAATTCCAGCTGGGCCATGAAGGACCGCCAGCAAAAGGCCTGCTGGGCCATGAAGGACCGCCAGCAAAAGGCCCGCTGGGCCATGAAGGACCGCAAGCAGCTGAGACCCTGCAATGGAGACCACCATCTGAAGCACCGCTGAACAGGGCACCGCCATCTGAAGCACCGCTGAACAGGGCACCGCCATCTCAAGCACCGCTGAACAGGGCACCGCCATCTCAAGCACCGCTGAACAGGGCACCGCCATCTCAAGCACCGCTAGCCCATGAGAGGGAGGGGCACTGACGCAACTGAGTCCGTCACGGGCTGAATGATGCACTCTGGGCACCATGCCCCCTCCAGAACCAGTGGAGACTGTCATCCACTACCTCTGTCCTTAACAGGATGAAGCACTCTGGGCACCATGCCCCCTCCAGAACCAGTGGAGACTGACATCCACTACCTCTGTCCTTAACAGGATGAAGCACTCTGGGCACCGTGCACCATCCAGAACCAGTGGAGACTGTCATCCACTTGTGAGACTGCGGCTTTGCACTCCCCAGGATTGAACAGTGGGCAGACCACCCACTGTAGAGACTTGTGAGACTGTGGCTTTGCATTCCCCAGGATTAAACAGTGGGCAGACCACCCACTGTAGAGACTTGAGAGACTGTGGCTTTGCACTCCCCAGGATTGAACAGTGGGCAGACCACCCACTGTAGAGACTTGAGAGACTGTGGCTTTGCACTCCCCAGGATTGAACAGTGGGCAGACCACCCACTGTACAGACTTGTGAGACTGTGGCTTTGCACTCCCCAGGATGGAACAGTGGGCATGTGGCCCCCTCGTGGATTTGGCGTTGTGCACTCAAGCGGCTGAGGTGCCCCCCCTTTGCCTCCCCCTGAGGTGCCTGTTTACTTGGTATCTGATGCCCTTGCAGTGTTCTCTCCGTCATGGTCGGGGATCTTGTGTGGGCCTTGCCCATACCGTGTGGTCCCAGTGTTCCACGGACTATCTTAGTGCACTACCTGGACTACTATGCTTGGTGTTTATTTTGTACATGGTGTATATATATATTTCTGCCTACTTGTTTTTAATATATTACAATGGTTACACTAATTTTCTATTGTCTTTGCATTCTTCCGGGGGGCTTGGGGGTGTAACTGTGATGTATTGATATGCATTTGTGTGTGTTGTAGTGGGTGAGTGTGGGGGTGTTGCGTGTGTGTGTCCCTGTTTTTTTCCCTCCCCCTCCCCTGTGTCGTAGGTGCAGTACTCACCGTGGTCTTCGCCGCCGGCGTTCGTGCTCCTGGTAGAGGAGCAGGAAGACTATCACAGGGAGAATTTGGAGTTCCGGGTCCATGGTGTCCTCGTTCCTCATGGGGTGTGTAGAGGTGTGTGTTTTCCCTTCGAAATTCCTGTTTCCGCCGTGTTTTTATCCACTGTGAATCCGCCCCGGAAAAGGTGGCGGATTGGCCTGTCATAATAGTGTGGGCGGTACATTGTCTCCCATCTGTCTGTTGGCGGTGACCGCCGCGCTGTTTGTTTGCACCGCCGTGGCAGTTGGAGTGTTAAAGTGACTGTCTTTGTTGGCGGTTTCCGCCACGGTTGTAATTGCATTTTTTTTACTGCTGGCCTTTTGGCGGTTTTACCGCCGCTTTAACACCGTCCGCCAGGGTTGTAATGACCACCTTTGTCTTTTATTTCAGCTCTGTGCCAACTTCTTCCTATATGGTCTGAGGACTTTGTGCAGAGAAGGGCGAACCCCTTGCACTAGTAGGCCTTGCTGAGGCTTACTTTGACACTGCGTTTTGTTGTTTTTTTTTGCGACAGACTGCTAGGCAATGTCTCAGGCCTGAAATCTGGGCTATAGCTTGCTGGGTTTTAGCTCAACCCTGAGATTGTTGTGACAGGTTACTAGGTGTTGCCTCAGTCCTGGGGTTGGAGCGACAGATTGCTAGTTATTTCCTCAGACATTAGGTTGATGGTGTAGTTTTCTGGGTATTGCTTTAGTCCTATGGGTTTTGCAACAGATTTCTATGTATTGCCTTAGTATTGATCTTGGTGTAATAGCTTGCCTGGGATTTTCCTCAGTCCTTGACACGTACCCAGGACTAGAGGCTTGAGAATGTCCAGACCAGTCCTCCCGTCTCCCCTCTGGAGGTTAGCCCACTCCCTTGGAATACGTCAAGGGTGGTAATGCAGACCCAAACTAAGGGGGAAATTGGCAGATTGGAACAATAGCTTGCCTGGGATTTGCCTCAGTCCTGTGGTTGGTGCGACAGATTGCTACATATTGCCCCAGTTTTGAGGTTGGTGCAATAGCTTGCCTGGGTTTTGCATTCATTCTTGTCAAAGACTCCGTACACAGCTAGCGTTAAGATATTGAGGCCTGTCCCTCCTTCTCTGTCCAGGTGATCAGCTCACCTCCTTGAATTACGTCAAGGATTATAATGAGGATCCAGACTAAGGGAAAAAGATGAGGAGGGGGAGAGAGAAGCAATCCTGTTGGTTGGAATTTGCAAGATCCAGCCTGGATTCCTTAGGCACTGGGTATCACGTTTGGGTCTCCACCCAAGTGTGAGAGAACAGTAATTATTAAGAGGGCACAAAGAGAGGCAGTTGAGACATGGAAGTTACAGTTTGGGACTTTCCCGGTGCAAGCAGATGGCACACGGGAACTAGCCCCTGTAACTCAGAACCAGGAGCCGAAGATGGAGACCACTGCAGCACTGGTAGAGAGGACTTCTGGGCTGGGAAGACAAACTGACAAGCTGGTGATGAGGCAGGTAACAAGCACCAAGTAAGGAATCGGGGTGACCGTGGGGATCTGAATAAAGAAGAAAACTACAAACGGCAAGTCAAGCTGGGTACAGACTCATGCGAGTAGCGAGGGTTCGCAACAGACCCTGTTGCTAGACTAGCGCGCTCTGTGTTACTTAACCCTAAATACCCAGTGGCCGTGATTGACCCCATAGTGTGAGTTTGTTCTCTAGTGGCTGGGGCTATGCATGTGAGTCGTGGAAATGTAGTTTTACATCTTTCATGTTTCCTGCGTCCTTGGTCTCTGGTGTCTTACCATGTCTTGTGACCTGGCAGTCCTGAAGTTGGTGTAATGGCATGGTAGAATTGCTTAAGTCTTGGGGTTTGTGAAATGAATTGCTAGTACTGTCTCAGTCTTGGCATAGGTGTGACAGATTGCTAGTACTGTCTCAGTCCTGGGATTGGTGTAACAGATTGCTACTACCACCTCAGTCTTTGGATTGGAGCAGTAGATTGCTAGTACTGTCTCAGTCTCTGGATTGGTGCAATAGATTGCTAGTACTGTCTCAGTCTCTGGATTGGTGCAATAGATTGCTAGTACTGTCTCAGTCCTTGGATTGGTGCAAGAGATTGCTAGTACTCTCTCAGTCTTTGCATTGGTGCGACAGATTGCTAGGATTGTCTCAGTCTTGGGATTGGTGTGACCGATTGCTAGGATGGTCTCAGTCCTTAGATTGGTGCAATAGATTGCTAGTACTGTCTCAGTCTTGGGATAGGTGTGACAGATTGCTAGGATGGTTTCAGTCCTTGGATTGGTGCGACGGATTACTGGGACTGTCTCAGTCCTGCGATTGGTATGACACACTGTTAGTGCCTCAGTCCTGGGATTGGTGTGACAGATTGCTAGGATTGTCTCAGTCCTTGGACTGGTGCGACAGATTGCTAGTACTGTCTCAGTCCTGGGATTGGTGCGATAGATTGCTAGTACTGTCTCAGTCCTTGGATTGGTGCGACAGATCGCTAGTACTGTCTCAGTCCTGGGATTGGTGCGATAGTTTGCTAGGATTGCCTCAGTCCTCGGATTGGTGTGCCAGATTGTTAATAGTGCCTCAATCCTCGGATTGGTGTAACAGATTGCTACTACTGTCTCAGTCTTTGGATTGGTGCGGTAGATTGCTAGTACTGGGTCAGTCTCTGGATTGGTGCAATAGATTGCTAATACTGTCTCATTCCTTGGATTAGTGCGATAGATTGCTAGTACTGTCCCAGTCTTGGGATAAGTGCGAAAGATTGCTAGGATGGTCTCAATCCTTGGATTGGTGCAACAGATTTCTAGTACTGTCTCAGTCCTGGGATTGGTGCAATAGATTGCTAGGATTGTCTCAGTCCTGGGATTGGTGACAGATTGTTAGTGCCTCAGTCCTCGGATTGGTGTAACAGATTGCTAGTAGTGCCTCAGTTTTGGGATTGGTGGTAGGATTATCTCATTCCTGGGTGTGGTATGATAACCTGCTGGATGTCCTCTCAGTTCTAGGGATCGTGCAATGGCCTCTGGCTATTTCTTCAGTCCTGGCAGAGTGTGATACCTTGCTGATTGTTGCCTTAGTCCAGGGGTTTGTGCGATAAAGTACTGTGTGTCGTTGGGTTGGTGCAACAGATTGCTAGGATGGTTTCAGTCCTCGGATTGGTGTAACAGCTTGTCAGTACTGCCTCAGTCCTCAGATTGGTGTGACAGATTGTCAGTACTGCCTCAGTCCTCGTATTGGTGTAACAGATTGCTACTACTGTCTCAGTCTTTGGATTGGTGCGGTAGACTGCTAATACTGTCTCAGTCCTTGGATTAGTGCGATAGATTGCTAGTGCTCTCTCAGTCTTTGCACTGGTGCGACAGATTGCTAGGATTGGCGCAGTCCTGGGATTGTGTGACAGAGTGCTAGGATGGTCTCACTCCTTGGATTGGTGCAATAGATTGCTAGTACTGTCTCAGTCTTGGGATAGGTGCAACCGATTGCTAGGATGGTCTCAGTCCTTGGATTGGTGCGACAGTTTACTGGGATTGTCTCAGTCCTGGGATTGGCTTGACAGATTGTTAGTGCCTCAGTCGTGGGATTGGTGTAACAGATTGTTAGAGCCTCAGTCCTGGGATTGGTATAACAGATAGCTAGTACTGTCTCAGTCCTGGGATTGGTGTAACAGATTGTTAGTACTGCCTCAGACTTGGAATTGGTGCGACAGATTCCTAGTACTGTCTCAGTCCTCAGATTGGTGCAACAGACTGCTAGGATGGTACCAGTCCTTGGATTGGTGCGACAGATTGATAGTAGTGTCTCAGTCCTGGGATTGGTGCGATAGTTTGCTAGGATTGTCTCAGTCCTGGGATTGGTGTGGCAGATTGCTAGGATTGTCTCAGTCCTGGGATTGGTGTGACAGACTTTTAATGCCTCAGTCCCGGGATTGGTGTGACAGATTGTTAGATCCTCATTCCTCAGATTGGTGTAACAGATTGCTAGGATGGTCTCCATCCTTGGATTGGTGCGACCGATTGCAAGGATGGTCTCAGTCCTTGGATTGGTGCGACATATTGCTAGGATGGTCTCAGTCCTTGGGTTGGTGTGACAGATTGCTAGGATGGTCTCAATCCTTGGATTGGTGCGACAGATTGCTAGTACTGTCTCAGTCCTGGGATTGGTGCGATAGATTGCTAGGATTGTCTCAGTCCTCGGATTGGTGTGACAGATTGTTAGTACTGCCTCAGTCCTCCAATTGGTGTAACAGATTGCTATTACTGCCACAGTTTTGGGATAACTGCTAGGATTATCTCATTCCTGGGTGTGGTATGATAGCTTGCTGGGTGTCCTCTCAGTTCTAGGGATTGTGCAATGGCCTCTAGGTATTTCTTTAGTCCTGGCAGAGTGTGATACCTTGCTGGTTGTTGTCTTAGTCTAGCGGTTTGTGTGATAAATTAATGTGCGTCATTGGGTTGGTGCAACAGATTGTTAGGTGTTGCCCCAGTTTTAGGGTTGGTGCAATAGAATGCTGTGTGTTGCTTCCGTCCTGAGCTTGGTTGGATTTGTTTTTTGCTCTGTATTCCCTAAGTTTTGGCATTGGTGCAACAGATTGCTAGGTATTTTCTCATTCCTGGGGTTGGTGCAACAGATTGCTCTGTATTTCCTCACTCCTGGGGTCGGTGCAACAGATTGCTTGGTATTTCCACATTCCTGGGGTTGGATCAGTACATTGCTGTGTTTTATTTAGGTCCTTGTCTTGGCGCAGTACTTTGCCGGAGACCCATGAATTACACATGTAGCTGATGCGATTGTTTCGCTGCCATGGTGTCTTTCTTGCTGTTCCTAGTCCAGTCGCGGCTCGCACCGTCAATGATGAGGGGGGAGGGCGGGTGAAAAAATGTATGAAAAAAAAAAAAAACGTACCCGCAACTCACGGCGCCACACCTCTCCTCCGTCTCCTCAGGCTGTAGGCAGGCACAGGCTCACAGCCTGCCCTGCGCCAATCCTGACGCTGCATCAGGATTGGCTGGGAGCACCCTGGCTGGGCGCTCCTGGGCAGACTGGGAGCCTGTGCGGGCTGTGTCCAGCCCATCAACCATGTTGCTGGGCTGGAGAGAGCCTACAGCGCATGTGTGTTTAGCCGGCCTGAGACGGCCAGCCAAACACACATGCACTCTGTGGGGAGTGCACAGTGCACTTCCCCCGGTGCTCGTCACCACAGTGGCCCGGCCCCTTCCACCACAAAGGGATAATAAACCTAGTTTATTATCCCTTCATGGTGAAAGGTTTGCAGTTTCTGCTGCTGGCAGGGGGGTGCGCAACGCTCCTCCGCCCTAATGGAGGAGCCGCCCCAGTCTTAGTCCTGTGTATACAGAATTGCAATGTCCGACTCGTCTCCCATTGAGTAGTGTATGAATATTTTCCTTCCTGATTCACATAGCTGAAGCTGCTGGAGCTGCAGGGCCTTGTGATTGGGTTGGTCGGAGAGAGAGATGAATGGTACAAGAAGTTCCTGGAAGTCACATCCACTGCGGACAGGTTAAATCATGAAGGTGCTAGCAGTGTCCCAAAGGAGAGACGCATGGAGCTGAATGATACAGATGGAGAAGGTGAGCTGAACCAACACTCCTGGGGGTTTTGCAAGCTAGAATGTGGTTAGATAGAATAAATCATAAACAGAGGGTGGAAAACCAAGTGTATGGAGCAGGTCTTATCAACAGTCTGGCACCATCAGTGCCCTAGAGTCTGGATCGGACAAGTCAAGGCTAGGTTCATTCCAGCCTGTGTCTGCTGATTTGGCCTAGGTTCATTTTATTTTTTTAACAGAGGCATGCTGGAGGTCACCCTTTCAGAGTAGATGGAGCTGGAAGAAGCTGTTCCTAAGCCCCAGTCTGTGCAGGGCATCAGGAAGGCCCCTCTGCCGAGCAGATGACAATGATGAGGTCAGGATCATGATAATTGAACTGGGAGTCAGAGATCTCCTGGAAGGACTAGCATTGTTCTCAAGAACATTGAGGGGCTTGAAGAGCCCCTCGACCGTACCCACCGTCTTCCATCCTGACCAGTGCTACAGGGCTATCTGTACATTACTGTGTCTCTGAATGCCACCACCATCTCTGGAAAGACCTTTTTCAGTGCTCAACAGCTGATGGCGGGTAAAGAGTGTGTCTTTCAGTTAGCAGAGGTAGGCTGAATGCTTCCAACCTAAAGCAGGAACATGATGAACACCAAGAAGACATCCTTAAGGCTGAGGCTGCTCTGTCGTGCTGTTGATTGGGACTGTCCGTACTACACGCTGAGTTCACTTCTTGCATTTCTCTCCCTGCTTACCTGGTCTTCATCACTTTGCCTTTTCCCACATACACTCACCCATTCCATTTAGTTGACTCTTTCCTCCACACACTCCTTCAGGCCTCCTCTGAGGCTTTCTATAAGTAAGATAAGTGGAGCGGCGGTTGTACATCTGCCTGGCCTGTCCTGGGGTAGACAGACAAGAAAAGCAGACTTTCGAACGCAGCGCAACCAGGACACCTGAGGTCCATTCTGTTCAGAGGTTACTGGCAATTGCGTATTAGAAGTCATGTACCAATGCACCTTAAGGATGAAGAATGCTACCTTGTGTATGTCATAAATTGTATTTATTTAAATATATATTGTTTACAAAGATTCTTTTAAACAAGAGCCCTCAAACAGCTGCATTACAGGGTGCAGCAGTGCCATGTTTTGTCTCTGTCCATGCTGATGGATTCCTGGCCTTGCAGTTTACTGGAAGTGTGGGGGTCGGGCCGTTATTCTTCAGTGTATCTTTTACGTGCCAGACACACATGTCTGGAAGGATGGTTATGAAGATTATCTTTTGACAAAAATGAGAACTTGAAAATGCCTAAACTGGTGATTCTGGGATTGTTGTCAGCAGTGGGGCCTTTGCTCCTCAAAAGTCACTGTGTGCTGGACACAACGGGGGTTGCTTTCTTCCGAGTGACAATGTGCACCCCCAAGCGCTCGCCCATCACTTTGACTTGGGCAGCCTTCAGCATGGAGGGGAACTTGAAATGCTGGTTTCTTCTGCGAGACTTGTTGTCTCAGAGCCAGAAATATCCTATTGTTAGTATTTTCAGAGCAGTTCCTGAGTAGATTTCCCGATTCCATGTCACTTTTAATGTGTGTCATTGTTTACTTTATAGCCATTTTTCCCTTTACAGATATGTGGGCCCACAGTGCAGACTGTAAAGCCTCAGTGGTAGTTTTCACTCAAACTTTGATAGTTTCTGCTGTTTTATTCTTTTTCTTTTTTTGGGGGGCTATGTTAGTAGTAAGCTGGGATACCTTTCTTCATCAAACTAGAAAGTGACAGTTGTCCTGCCCCCCTCGGAAATGACGTCACATCCGTTACCAGGACTTCTGGTGTCCGCTGAGAGCCCGCCCAGAACTGACGTAGGTGTAGAGGTGCCACTTGGGTTGTGACATCATGGGGTCACATGTTAGATGTGTGTCAGGGTCCTAGCCCCTGTAAGAGTATACGTCTGGACATGTCAGACATTCAGGACCAAGTGGCTGCTTGGGTGCCTCCTCACAGGGCGAAGCATGAGGTATGTAAGGCCAAACCTCCACACTGCTGGCTAATCCAAAAAAAGGGGCTGGGCAAATGGTGCTTTTGTTAGAGCCAACCAATCAATTTAGAAATGTAAACCCAAAACAGATGCTTCCTCCAAAATTCCCAGGAATAGCACTTAAAGGTGTTCAACAGATGTCAAAGTATAAAGTGACCAGGCAATTTAAAAAAGTTTGGAAATAGACAGAAGACAAGCAATACAAACGAAAAACAGATGTAACCCTAAGAGTTCCCAGGCCAGGGTTCAGAGGTGTTCAGCAGATGTCAAAGTATAAAGTGACCAGGCAATTTAAAAAAGTTTGGAAATAGACAGAAGACAAGCAATGCAAACCTAAAACAGATGTATACCCCCAGACTTCCCAGGACAACCATCAAAGGGGTCTCAGTATAGGTTAAATTATAAACTGACCATGCAATAAAAGTTTGAAACAAGCAGTGGATTGGCAATGCCCCCCTAAAACCGATGTCTATTTCTAAGCCACACCCAACACAAAGCCTAGGTATAATTAGCACAAGGAGGCTGGTATAAAAGTCCCCACATTCACAGACCTCTTTTCTTCTGAACTACATATTTGAAGTTTGTGGAGAGCAGGTACCATCATGACCTCAAGGCTGAAAACATGAAGGGCAGAGCACAGACTGGTGATGCTGAACCTCATCTACTTAAGGTCTGTAATGATGTGTTGCATGTTGTAGGAGGCTGGCCTGGCTTGTAGTGGGTACCAAGGGGTACTTACACTCTGTACCAGGTCCAGTTATCCCTTATTAGTGTAGAAGAGGTGTTTCTAGCAGCTTAGGCTGATAGAAGGTAGCTATAGCAGAGCAGCTTAGGCTAAACTAGGAGACATGCAAAGCTCCTACTATACCACTGGTGTCATATGCACAATATCATAAGAAAACACAATACACAGATATACTAAAAATAAAGGTACTTTATTTTTATGACAATATGCCAAAAGTATCTCAGTGAGTACCCTCAGTATGAGGATGCCAAATATACACAAGATATATGTACACAATACCAAAAATATGCAGTAATGGCAAAAGGAAGTAATGCAAGCAGTGTAAAGTTACAATAGATTGCAATAGGAGCACATAGGTATAGGGGAAACACAAACCATATACTCCAAAAGTGGAATGCGAACCACGAATGGACCCCAAACCTATGTGAGCTTGTAGAGGGTCACTGGGACTGTAAGAAAACAGTGAGGGTTAGAAAAATAGCCCACCCCAAGACCCTGTAAGGTAGGTGTAACGTGCACCTACAACCCCCAGAGAGCACAGAAGTCGTGATAGGGGGATTCTGCAAGGAAAACCAACACCGGAAAAGCAACAGTGGATTTCCGGACCTGAGTACCTGTAAGAGAAGGGGACCAAGTCCAAGAGTCGCAACAGTGTCGAGAGTGGGCAGATGCCCAGGAAATGCCAGCTGAGGGTGCAAAGAAGCTGCCACCGGATGGAAGAGGCTTTGTGTTCTGCAAGAACGAAGAGGACTAGGAACTTCCCTTTGGAGGATGGATGTCCCACGTCGTGAAGAAGCTTGCAGAGGTGTTCCTACGCAGAAAGACAACAAACAAGCCTTGTTAGCTGCAAGGGTCGCGGTTAGGGTTTTTGGATGCTGCTGTGGCCCAGGAGGGACCAGGATGTCGCCACTTGGATGAGGAGACAGAGGGGGCGCCCAGCAAGTCAGGGAGCCCTCACAGAAGCAGGCAGCGCCCGCAGAAGTACCGGAACAGGCACTTGGAAGAGGAGTGAACCGGAGTCCACCCGAAGTCAGAAAAGGGAGTCCCACGACGCCGGAGGACAACTCAGAAGGTTGTGCACTGCAGGTTAGAGTGTGGGGGACCCAGGCTTGGCTGTGCACAAAGGAAATCCTGGAAGATGGCACAGGAGCCGGAGCAGCTGCAAATCACGCGGTACCCAGCAATGCAGTCTAGCGTGGGGAGGCAAGGACTTACCTCCACCAAACTTGGACTGAAGAGTCACTGGACCATGGGAGTCACTTGGACAGAGTTGCTGAGTTCCAGCGACCACGCTCGTCGTGCTGAGAGGGGACCCAGAGGACCGGTGATGCAGTCTTTCAAATCAAATCAAATCACATCATAAATATTTATAAAGCGCGCTACTCACCCGTGCGGGTCTCAAGGCGCTAGGGGGAAGGGGTTACTGCTGCTCGAAGAGCCAGGTCTTGAGTAGTCTCCGGAAAGCGGAGTGGTCCTGAGGATGGTGGGGAGGGAGTTCCATGTCTTGGACGCCAGGTAGGAGAAGGACCTTCCACCCGCCATGGTGCGGCGGATGCGAGGGACAGTGGCGAGAGTGAGGTTGGCGGAGCGAAGAGGACGGGTGGGTGTGCAGAAGCTGAGGCGGCGGTTGAGGTATTCGGGTCCCTTGTTGTGGAGGGCTTTTTGTGCGTGGGTGAGGAGTCGGAAGGTGATCCTTTTGTTGACGGTAATCCAGTGCAGGTGTCTCAGGTGGGCGGAGATGTGGCTGTTGCGGGGTATGTTGAGGATGAGGCGGGCGGAGGCGTTTTGAATTCGTTGCAGACGTTTCTGGAGTTTAGCGGTGGTTCCTGCGTATAGGGTGTTGCCGTAGTCCAGGCGGCTCGTGACAAGGGCGTGGGTCACGGTGTTTCTGGTGTCGGTGGGGATCCAACGGAAAATCTTTCGGAGCTTGCGGACGTGAGGAAGCAGGAGGATGATACGGCGTTGACTTGTTTGCTCATGGTGATAAGTGGGTCCAAGATGAAACCGAGGTTGCGTGTGTGGTCTGAGGGGGTCGGTGCGGTGCCAAGGGCCGTGGGCCACCAGGAGTCGTCCCAGGCGGTCGGGGTGTTTCTGAGGATGAGGACTTCCGTTTTGACTGAGTTCAGTTTCAGACGGCTGAGTTTCATCCAATCTGCAACGTCTTTCATTCCATCTTGCAGGTTGGTTTTGGCGCTGGTGGGGTCCTTGGTGAGGGAAAGTATCAGTTGAGTGTCGTCGGCGTAGGTGATGATGATGCTGTGTTTGCGTACGATGTCGGCGAGGGGGCTCATGTAGACATTGAAGAGTGTCGGGCTGAGCGAGGAGCCTTGTGGGACGCCGCAGATGATCTCGGTGGGGTCTGAGCGAAAAGGTAGGAGGTAGACTCTTTGGGAGCGATTGGAGGGGAAGGAGGTGATCCAGTCCAGGGCCTGTCCTTGGATCCCGGTGGAGCGGAGGCGGGTTATTGGGGTGCGGTGACAGACGGTGTCGAAGGCAGCCGAGAGGTCGAGGAGGATGAGGGCGACTGTTTCTCCGTTGTCCATCAGGGTTCTGATGTCGTCTGTGACTGAGATGAGGGCGGTTTCTGTGCTGTGATTGGCTTGGAATCCGGACTGAGATGGGTCGAGTAGGCTGTTGTCTTCAAAGAAGTTGGTAAGTTGCTTGTTGACGGTCTTCTCTATGACTTTGGCAGGGAATGGGAGGAGCGAGATGGGGCGGAAGTTCTTCAGGTCGCTTGGGTCCGCCGTAGGTTTTTTCAGTAGGGCGTTGACTTCAGTGTGTTTCCAGCTCTCGGGGAAGGTAGCAGACGAAAAAGAGCTGTTGATGATGGTCTGGAGGTGCGGGCGATGATGTCGTCGGCTTTGTTGAAGATGAAGTGTGGGCAGGGGTCCGAGGGGGCACAGGAGTGGATGGAGTTCATGGTGGCTTTGGTCTCTTCCGTGTTGATGTGAGTCCAGGCGTTGAGGGTGATGGCTGGCGTTGTAGATCTGTGGTGGTTGGCTGGGTCTGGTAACCGAAGCTGTCGTGTAGGTCGGTGATCTTACGATGGAAGAAGGTGGCGAGGGAGTTGCAGAGGT
This sequence comes from Pleurodeles waltl, assembly GCF_031143425.1. Classification (NCBI taxonomy): domain Eukaryota; kingdom Metazoa; phylum Chordata; class Amphibia; order Caudata; family Salamandridae; genus Pleurodeles; species Pleurodeles waltl. The sequence goes on from NW_027150301.1 coordinate 3,242,581, forward strand.
CTTGTGAGGGCGTGATGGCATTGGCGTTGGCATTAGGGTTGGAGAGCTCTTTGACGATGTTGAAGAGATCTCTGCTGTTGTGGCTGTTTTTGTCCAGTCTGTCTGTGAAGAAATTTCTTTTGGCGGCGCGGATCAGTTGGTGGTGTTCGGGGGTAGCGTTCTTGAGGGCAGTCATGTTATCTGCGGTGTGGTCCTTGCGTCTTTTGTTGCCTGCGGTTGCAGGGGGAAGATTCCGTCGACCCACGGGAGATTTCTTCAGAGCTCCTGGTGCAAGAAGAAGGCAGGCTACCCCCAGGGCATGCACCACCAGGAAACAGGCGAGAAAGCCAGCAGGATGAAGCGATACAAGGTTGCAGTAGTCGTCTTTGGTACTTTGTTGCTGTTTTGCAGGCGTCCTGAGCAGTCAGTGGTCGATCCTTTGGCAGAAGGTGAAGAGGGAGATGCAGAGGAACTCTGATGAGCTCTTGCATTCGGTATCTGAAGAATTCCCCAAAGCAGAGACCCTAAATAGCCAGAAAAGGAGGTTTGGCTACCTAGGAAGGAGGATAGGCTAGTAACACAGGTAAGAGCCTATCAGAAGGAGTCTCTGACGTCACCTGCTGGCCCTGGCCACTCAGAGCAGTCCAGTGTGCCAGCACACCTCTGAATCCAAGATGGCAGAGCTCTGGGGCACGCTGGAGGGGCTCTGGGCACCTCCCCTGGGAGGTGCAGGCCAGGGGAGTGGTCACTCCCCTTTCCTTTGTCCAGTTTCGCACCAGAGCAGGGTTGGGGGATCCCTGAACCGGTGTAGACTGGCTTATGCAGAGATGGGCACCATCTGTGCCCATCAAACCATTTCCAGAGGCTGGGGAAGGCTACGCCTCCCCAGCCCTGACACCTATTTCCAAAGGGAGAGGGTGTAACACCCTCTCTCTGAGGAAGTCCTTTGTTCTGCCTTCCTGGGCCAGGCCTGGCTGGACCCCAGGAGGGCAGAATCCTGACTGAGGGGTTGGCAGCAGCAGCAGCTGCAGTGAAACCCCGGGAAAGGCAGTTTGGCAGTACCCGGGTCTGTGCTAGAGACTCAGGGGATCATGGAATTGTCTCCCCAATGCCAGAATGGCATTGGGGTGACAATTCCATGATCTTAGACATGTTACATGGCCATGTTTGGAGTTACCATTGTGACGCTATACATAGGTAGTGACCTATGTATAGTGCACGCTTGAAATGTTGTCCCCGCACTCACAAAGTCCGGGGAATTTGCCCTGAACTATGTGAGGGCAACTTGGCTAGTGCCAGGGTGCCCTCACACTAAGTAACTTAGCACCCAACCTTCACCAGGTGAAGGTTAGATATATAGGTGACTTATAAGTTACTTAAGTGCAGTGGTAAATGGCTGTGAAATAATGTGGACGTTATTTCACTCAGGCTGCAGTGGCAGGCCTGTGTAAGAATTGTCAGAGCTCCCTATGGGTGGCAAAAGAAATGCTGCAGCCCATAGGGATCTCCTGGAACCCCAATACCCTGGGTACCTCAGTACCATATACTAGGGAATTATAAGGGTGTTCCAGTATGCCAATGTGAATTGGTGAAATTGGTCACTAGCCTGTTAGTGACAACTTGGAAAGCAGAGAGAGCATAACCACTAAGGTTCTGGTTAGCAGAACCTCAGTGAGACAGTTAGTCATAACACAGGGAACACATACAGGGCACACTTATGAGCACTGGGGCCCTGACTGGCAGGGTCCCAGTGACACATACACTAAAACAACATATATACAGTGAAATATGGGGGTAACATGCCAGGCAAGATGGTATTTTCCTACACAACCCCCCCCCTCCCAAACGAAGGACAATAAGACTAGCCATGACCTGATGAGTCTTCATTGTCTAAGTGGAAATATCTGGAGAGTCCATCTGCATTGGAGTGGGTACTCCCAGGTCTATGTTCCACTGTATAGTCCATTCCCTGTAGAGATATGGACCACCTCAACAATTTAGGGTTTTCACCTTTGTAGGAGGCTGGACTGGCTTGTAGTGAGTACCAAGGGGTACTTACACCTTGCACCAGTCCCAGTTATCCCTTATTAGTGTATAGGGTGTCTAGCAGCTTAGGCTGATAGATAATGGTAGCTTAGCAGAGCAGCTTAGGTTGAACTAGGAGACGTCTGAAGCTACTACAGTACCACTAATGCCATATGCACAATATCATAAGAAAACACAATACACAGATATACTAAAAATAAAGGTACTTTATTTTTATGACAATCTGCCAAAAGTATCTCAGTGAGTACCCTCAGTATGAGGATAGCAAATATACACAAGATATATGTACACAATACCAAAAATATGCAGTATAGTCTTAGAAAACAGTGCAAACAATGTATAGTTACAATAGGATGCAATGGGAGCACATAGGGATAGGGGCAACACAAACCATATACTCCAAAAGTGAAATGCGAATCACGAATGGACCCCAAACCTATGTGACCTTGTAGAGGGTCGCTGGGACTATTAGAAAATAGTAAGGGTTAGAAAAATACCCCACCCCAAGACCCTGAAAAGTGAGTGCAAAGTGCACTAAAGTTCCCCAAAGGACATAGAAGTCATGATAGGGGAATTCTGCAGGAAAGACACAAACCAGCAATGCAGCAACGATTGATTTCCAGCCGAGGGTACCTGTGGAACAAGGGGACCAAGTCCAAAAGTCACAAGCAAGTCGGAGATGGGCAGATGCCCAGGAAATGCCAGCTGTGGGTGCAAAGAAGCTTCTACTGGACTGCAGGAGCTGAGGATTCTGCAGGAACGACAAGGGCTAGAGACTTCCCCTTTGGAGGATGGATCTTCCACGCCGTGGAGAGTCGTGCAGAAGTGTTTTCCCGCCGAAAGGACGCCAACAAGCCTTGCTAGCTGCAAGTCGTGCGGTTAGCGTTTTTGGATGCTGCTGTGGTCCAGGATGGACCAGGATGTCGCCAATTTCGTCTGGGGACAGAGGGGACGCGGACCAAGACAAGGAGCCCTCTCAGAAGCAGGCAGCACCCGCAGAAGTGCCAGAACAGGCACTACGAAGAAGAGTGAAACGGTGCTCACCCGAAGTTGCACAAAGGAGTCCCACGTCGCCGGAGACCAACTTAGAAAGTCGTGCAATGCAGGTTAGAGTGCCGTGGACCCAGGCTTGGCTGTGCACAAAGGATTTCCGCCGGAAGTGCACAGGGGCCGGAGTAGTTGCAAAAGTCGCATTTTCCAACAATGCAGTCTGGCGTGGGGAGGCAAGGACTTACCTCCACCAAACTTGGACTGAAGAGTCACTGGACTGTGCGGGTCACTTGGACAGTGTTGCTGGATTCGAGAGACCTCGCTCGTCATCGTGAGAGGAGACCCAATTGACCGGAGATGCAGCTTTTGGTGCCTGCGGTTGCAGGGGGACGATTCCGTCGACCCACTGGAGATTTCTTCGCAGCTTCTGATGCAGAGAGGAGGCAGACTACCCCCACAGGATGCACCACCAGGAAAACAGTCAAGAAGGCGGCAGGATCAGCGTTACAAGGTCGCAGTAGTTGTCTTTGCTACTTTGTTGCAGTTTTGCAGGCTTGCAGCGCGGTCAGCAGTCGATTCCTTGGCAGAAGGTGAAGAGAGAGATGCAGAGGAACTCTGATGAGCTCTTGCATTCGTTATCTGAGGAATCCCCAAAGACAGAGACCCTAAATAGCCAGAAAAGAGGGTTTGGCTACTTAGGAGAGAGGATAGGCTAGCAACACCTGAAGGAGCCTATCAGAAGGAGTCTCTGACGTCAGCTGCTGGCACTGGCCACTCAGAGCAGTCCAGTGTGCCAGCAGCACCTCTGTTTCCAAGATGGCAGAGGTCTGGAGCACACTGGAGGAGCTCTGGGTACCTCCCAGGAAAGGTGCAGGTCAGGGGAGTGGTCACTCCCCTTTCCTTTGTCCAGTTTCGCGCCTAAGCAGGGCTGAGGGGTCCCTGAACCGGTGTAAACTGGCTTATGCAGAATTGGGCACATCTGTGCCCAAGAAAGCATTTCCAGAGGCTGGGGGAGGCTACTCCTCCCCTGCCTTCACACCATTTTCCAAAGGGAGAGGGTGTAACACCCTCTCTCTGAGGAAGTCCTTTGTTCTGCCATCCTGGGCCAGGCCTGGCTGGACCCCAGGAGGGCAGAAGCCTGTCTGTGGGGTTGGCAGCAGCAGCAGCTGCAGTCAAACCCCTGAAAAGGCAGTTTGGCAGTACCAGGGTCTGTGCTACAGACCACTGGGAGCATGGGATTGTGCCAACTATGCCAGGATGGCATAGAGGGGGCAATTCCATGATCATAGACATGTTACATGGCCATATTCGGAGTTACCATTGTGAAGCTACACATAGGTAGTGACCTATGTGTAGTGCACGCATATAATGGTGTCTCCAGCACTCACAAAGTCGGGGAATTTGCCCTGAACAATGTGGGGGCACCTTGGCTAGTGCCAGGGTGCCCACACACTAAGTAACTTTGCACCTAACCTTTACCAGGTAAAGGATAGACATATAGGTGACTTATAAGTTACTTAAGTGCAGTGAAAATGGCTGTGAAAAAATGTGTGCATTATTTCACTCAGGCTGCAGTGGCAGGCCTGTGTAAGAATTGTCAGAGCTCCCTATGGGTGGCAAAAGAAATGCTGCAGCCCATAGGGATCTCCTGGAACCCCAATACCCTGGGTACCTCAGTACCATATACTAGGGAATTATAAGGGTGTTCCAGTAAGCCAATGTGAATTGGTAAAATTGGTCACTAGCCTGTTAGTGACAATTTGAAAGAAATGAGAGAGCATAACCACTGAGGTTCTGGTTAGCAGAGCCTCAGTGAGACAGTTAGTCACTACACAGGTAACACAGTCAGGCACAATTATGAGCACTGGGGCCCTGGCTGGCAGGGTCCCAGTGACACATACAACTAAACCAACATATATACAGTGAAAAAATGGGGGTAACATGCCAGGCAAGATGGTACTTTCCTACAACCTTTCATTTGTTTTAGCCAAAGTGAAGGTTTGTGGTCTGTCTGAACAATGAAGTGAGTGCCAAGCAGGCATGGCCTCAACTTCTTCAGTGCCCAGACCACAGCAATGGCCTCCCCCTCTATGGCAGACCAACAATTTTCTCTAGGGGTCAACCTCCTGCTGATAAAAGCAACAGGTTGATCCTGGCCCTCAGAATTGAGTTGTGATAAGACTGCCCCTACCCCTAATTCAGATGCATCAGTTTGAACAATGAATTTATTGGAGTAACATGGGCTTTTTAGGACAGGTGCAGTGCACATGGCCTGTTTCAGCTCCTCAAACGCTTTCTGACAGCTAGGTGTCCACAATACCTTTTTAGGCATTTTCTTAGATGTAAGGTCATTAAGAGGGGCTGCTATGGAGCCATAGTCCTTTATGAACCTCCTGTAATACCCAGTGAGGTCTAAGAAGGCTCTCACCTGGGTCTGAGTTGTAGGGGGAACCCAATCAATGATTGTTTGGATTTTCCCCTGAAGTGGTGCAATCTGTTCTCCACCTACCAGGTGTCCCAGATAAACCACTTTCCCCTGCCCTATCTGGCACTTTGAAGCCTTGATAGTGAGGCCTGCCTTTTGCAGGGCCTCCAAAACTTTCCACAGGTGGACCAGGTGATCATCCCAGGTGGAGGTAAAGACAGCTATATCGTCCAGATATGCTGCACTGAAAGCCTCCAACCCTTGCAGGACTGTATTTACCAACCTCTGAAAAGTGTCAGGTGCATTTTTCAAACCAAAGGGCATTACTGTGAATTGATAGTGCCCTCCAATAGTCGAAAATGCAGTTTTTGCTTTAGCATCCTCTGATAACTTGATCTGCCAATAACCTGCAGTCAAATCAAAGGTGCTTAGATACTTGGCAGATGCCAGTGTATGTATGAGCTCATCTGCCCTGAGTATAGGGTGAGCATCAGTTTTAGTTACCTGTTTGAGACCTCTGTAATCTACACAAAACCTCATCTCCCTTTTTCCATCTTCTGAGTGAGGCTTTGGGACAAGCACCACAGGAGAGGCCCATGGGCTTTCAGAGTGCTCAACCACTCCTAGTTCAAGAATTTTCTGAACTTCTTGTTTTATGCAGTCTCTGACATGGTCAGGCTGCCTATAGATTTTACTTTTGACAGGCATGCTGTCTCCAGTATCTATTGTGTGCTCATACCAAGATGTGGTGCCTGGCACAGTTCAAAAGAGTTCAGAAAACTGACCTAGGAGATTTATGCAGTTGTCTTTTTCTTCAGCAGTAAGACAGTCTGCCAAAACTACACCTTCCACTAGTGTATCCTCTTCTGTGGAAGAGAAGAGATCAGGGAGAGGGTCACTCTCTTCTTCCTGTCCCTCATCTGTTGCCATGAGCAGGGTGAGATCAGCCCTGTCATAGTAGGGTTTTAGGCGATTGACATGGAGCACCCTAAGGGGACTCCTGGCAGTGCCCAGGTCAACCATGTAGGTGACCTCGCCCTTCTTTTCAACAATGAGATGGGGTCCACTCCATTTGTCTTGGAGTGCTCTTGGGGCCACAGGCTCCAATACCCACACCTTCTGTCTTGGTTGGTACTGAATCAGAACAGCCTTCTGGTCATGCCATTGCTTTTGGAGCTCTTGGCTGGCCTGAAGGTTTTTACTGGCCTTTTTCATGTACTCAGCCATTCTGGATCTTAGGCCCAGTACATAGTCTACTATGTCTTGCTTAGGAGCTTTTAAAGGTTGTTCCCAACCCTCCATCACAAGTGTTAGGGGACCTCTTACAGGGTGCCCAAAGAGGAGTTCAAAGGGGCTGAAGCCCACTCCTTTCTGGGGTACCTCCCTGTAAGCAAAAAGGAGGCAAGGTAACAGGACATCCCATCTCCTCCGGAGTTTTTCAGGGAGTCCCATTATCATTCCTTTGAGAGTTTTATTAAACCTCTCTATCAGTCCATTTGTTTGTGGATGATAAAGTGTGGTGAATTAGTATGTTACACCACATTCCTTCCACATGGCCTTCAAGTATGCAGACATAAAGTTGCTACCCATGTCTGATACAACCTCTTTTGGGAAACCCACCCTGGAAAAGATTCCCAGGAGGGCTTTTGCCACTGCAGGAGCTGTAGTGGTCCTTAGAGGAATAGCTTCAGGGTATCTTGTGGCATGGTCCACTACCACCAAGATAAAGCTATTGCCTGAAGCAGTAGGAGGGTCAAGGGGGCTAACTACGTCAACCCCTACCCTTTCAAAGGGAACTCCAACCACAGGCAGTGGAATAAGGGGAGCCTTTGGATTGCCACCAGTCTTGCCACTGGCTTGGCAGGTCATGCAAGACTTACAAAAATCCTTTGTGTTCTCTGACATCCTAGGCCAGTGAAACAGGGGGACAAGCCTTTCCCATGTTTTAATCTGACCCAAATGTCCAGCCAAGGGAATGTCGTGTGCCAGTGTTAGGAGGAACTCTCTGTACTGCAGGGGAATGACCAATCTCCTGGCTGCTCCAGGTTTTGGATCCCTTGCCTCTGTGTACAAGAGGTTGTCCTCCCAGTAAACTCTATGTGAGTCACTGACATCCCCATTTTGCTGTTTGACAGCTTGCTGTCTGAGACCCTCTAATGTGGGACAGGATTGCTGTGCCACACTCAGCTCTTCCCTGGCAGGCCCCCCTCCACCCAAAAGCTCAGCAGTGTCTGCTGACAGCTCCTCTGGTGAAGGTTCTGCACAGGGGGGAAATTCTTCTTGATCAGAAGTTGAATAATCTGTAGAGGGAGGGATAGTGGGTAGGGATTTACCCTTACTAACCCTAGCTTTAGGGAGCACTTGGTCCATTGTTCCAGGATCCAAGTAACCCTGTCCTTTTTGCTTTTTGGCCTGAGCCCTTGTCAAAGCAAAAATATGCCCAGGAATGCCCAGCATTGCTGCATGAGCCTCCAACTCCACTTCTGCCCAAGCTGATGTCTCTAAATCATTCCCTAGTAGACAGTCTACAGGTAAATCTGAGGCAACCACAACTTTCTTTGGACCAGTAACCCCACCCCCCCAGTTGAGATTCACAACAGCCATGGGGTGGCTAAGAGTGTTGTTATGAGAGTCTGTCACTTGGTACTGGTGACCAAGTAGGTGTTGTTCAGGGTGTACCAGTTTCTCTATTACCATGGTAACACTGGCACCTGTGTCCCTGTAGGCCTGAACCTCAACACCATTTATTAGGGGTAGTTGCTTGTACTTATCCATGTTAAGGGGACAAGCAACCAAGGTGGCCAGATCAATGGCACCTTCAGAGACTAGCACAGCCTCTGTTGTCTCCCTAACAAGACCAATCCCAACTAAATTACCAAAAGTGAGCCCAGCTACTCCCTTGGATTGGCTATTAGTAGGTTTGCTCCCACCACCTCTGCTATTACTAGGGGCACTAGAGGTTGCAGTAGGGGTTGTGGTAGTCGGAGGTTTGGTGTTTTTCTTTGGACAACTGGCATCAGTTGTCCAATGGCCTTTTACTTTACATTTACAATTTGTACAGAGAGAGCATAACCACTGAGGTTCTGGTTAGCAGAGCCTCAGTGAGACAGTTAGGCACCACACAGGGAACACATACATATAGGCCACAAACTTATGAGCACTGATGTCCTGACTAGCAGGGTCCCAGTGACACATAACAAACATACTGAAAACATAGGGTTTTCACTATGAGCACTGGGCCCTGGCTAGCAGTATCTCAGTGAGACAGTGAAAACACCATGACATACACTCACAAACAGGCCAAAAGTTGGGGTAACAAGGCTAGAAAGAGGCTACTTTCTCACACTGACCGCGCTGGAAGCTTGCAAAACTGCAACAAAGTAGCAAAGACGACTACTGCGACACTGTAACGCTGATCCAGCCGCCTTCTCGACTGTTTTCCTGGTGGTGCATGCTGTGGGGGTAGTCTGCCTCCTCTCTGCACTAGAAGCTCCGAAGAAATCTCCCGTGGGTCGACGGAATCTTCCCCCTGCAACCGCAGGGACCAAAGAACTGCATCACCGGTCCTCTGGGTCTCCTCTCAGCATGACGAGCGAGGTCCCTTGAACTCAGCAACTCTGTCCAAGTGACAACCACAGTCCAGTGACTCTTCAGTCCAAGTTTGGTGGAGGTAAGTCCTTGCCTCCCCACGCTAGACTGCATTGCTGGGAACCGCATGTTTTGCAGCTACTCCGGCTCCTGTGCACTTTTCTAGGATTTCCTTTGTGCATAGCCAAGCCTGGGTCCACAGCACTCTAACCTGCATTGCACGACCTCCTGAGTTGACGTCCGGCGGCGTGGGACTCTCTTGTGCAACTTCGGGTGAGCACCAATTCACTCCACTTCGTAGTGCCTGTTCCGGCACTTCTGTGGGTGCTGCCTGCTTCTGAGAGGGGTCCTTGTCTTGCTGGACACCCCCTCTGTCCCCTCACGCAATTGGTGACATCCTGGTCCCTCCTGGGCCACAGCAGCATCCAAAAACCTTAACCGCAAGCTTTGCAGCTAGCAAGGCTTGTTTGTGGTCTTTCTGCAGGAAAAAACTTCTGCACGTCTTTTCACGACGTGGGACATTCATCCTCCAAAGGTGAAGTTTCTAGCCCTTGTCGTTCTTACAGAATCCTCAGCTTCTACCATCCCGTGGCAGCTTCTTTGCACCCACAGCTGGCATTTCCTGGGCATCTGCCCACTCTCGACTTGATCGTGACTTTTGGACTTGGTCCCCTTGTTCCACAGGTACTTTCGTCTGGAAATCCATAGTTGTTGCATTGCTGGTGTTGGTCTTTCCTGCAGAATTCCCCTATCACGACTTCTGTGCTCTTTGGGGAACTTCAGTGCACTTTGCACTCACTTTTCAGGGTCTTGGGGTGGGCTATTTTTCTAACCCTCACTGTTTTCTTACAGTCCCAGCGACCCTCTACAAGGTCACATAGGTTTGGGGTCCATTCGTGGTTCGCATTCCACTTCTAGAGTATATGGTTTGTGTTGCCCCTATCCCTATGTGCCCCCATTGCATTCAATTGTGACTATACATTGTTTGCACTGTTTTCTATTGCTATTACTGCATATTTTGGTATTGTGTACATATATCTTGTGTATATTTGCTATCCTCATACTGAGGGTACTCACTGAGATACTTTGGCATATTGTCATAAAAATAAAGTACCTTTATTTTTAGTATATCTGTGTATTGTGTTTTCTTATGATATTGTGCAAGTGACACTAGTGGTACTGTAGTAGCTTCATTCGTCTCCTAGTTCAGCCTAAGCTGCTCTGCTAAGCTACCATTTTCTATCAGCCTAAGCTGCTAGACACCCCTATACACCAATAAGGGATACCTGGGCCTGGTGCAAGGTGTAAGTACCCCTTGGTACTCACTACAAGCCAGTCCAGCCTCCTACATTGGTTGTGCAGCGGTGGGATAAGTACTTTGCAACTACTTACCACTTTTTGTCATTGTACTTTTCATAAGAGAAAAATATACAAAACAAGTTCAGTGTATGTACACCTAACCAAAAAGTTTTGCTTTTCTTCTCTCACTTCTTTGCTAAGTGCTGAAAAGTACCTCTAAACTTTCTAAAAAGTTCTTAAAAAGTTTAAAAAGTTTTTTTCTGTCTTTCAAAAAGTTCTGAAAAACGTTTTTCTATCTTTTCCTATCCCTTAAACACTTTCTAAAATGTCTAGCACAGGCCAAACTGTTGATCTGTCCAAACTTGCTTATGATCACCTTAGCTGGAAAGGAGCAAGGAGTCTCTGCATAGAAAGAGGTTTAGGGGTAGGGAAGAATCCCTCTAGAGAACTGTTGGTTAATATGCTTGTTGAACAAGATAAGGCCAGAGGTGGCACTTCTGGTGAGAAATTAGCTGATGGGTCCCAATCTGATCCTGGGGCACCCCTAGCAAAAGATTTGGGAGGGAATCTTTCCAACATGCCACCTAGCAAGCCACCTAGCATAGCTGGTACTGATGTGAATTCACATCATAGTAATAGTGTTGTTTCTCATCACAGTCATAGTGTTGTTTCTCATCACAGTAAAAGTGTTACTTCTGTAGGCCAGAATGTTAGAGTGTCTTCTGTTAGGGCCAGGTCTCCTTTTGTTCATTCTCAGCATACTTCTGTTTCTAGACATGCCTCTCCCACCCACCCTGATGACAGAGTGTTAGAAAGGGAGCTCAATAGATTGAGAGTGGAACAATCCAGACTGAAGCTCAAGAAGCAACAGCTGGATTTAGATAGGCAGTCATTGGAGATAGAAAGAGAAAGACAGAAATTGGGATTTGAATCCCATGGTGGCAGCAGCAGTATTCCAAATAGTCATCCTGCAAAAGAGCATGATTCTAGGAATCTGCACAAGATAGTTCCCCCTTACAAGGAGGGGGATGGCATTAACAAGTGGTTTGCTGCACTTGAGAGGGCTTGTGTTGTACAGGATGTCCCTCAAAGGCAGTGGGCTGCTATCCTATGGCTATCATTTAGTGGAAAGGGTAGGGATAGGCTCCTTACTGTGAAAGAAAGTGATGCCAATAATTTTGCAGTTCTTAAGAATGCACTCCTGGATGGTTATGGCTTAACCACTGAACAGTACAGGATGAAGTTCAGAGAAACAAAAAAGGAGTCTTCACAAGACTGGGTAGACTTTGTTGACCATTCAGTGAAGGCCTTGGAGGGGTGGTTACATGGCAGTAAAGTTACTGATTATGAAAGCCTGTATAACTTAATCCTGAGAGAGCATATTCTTAATAATTGTGTGTCTGATTTGTTGCACCAGTACCTGGTGGACTCTGATCTGACCTCTCCCCAAGAATTGGGAAAGAAGGCAGACAAATGGGTCAGAACAAGGGTGAACAGAAAAGTTCATACAGGGGGTGACAAAGATGGCAAGAAGAAGGATGGTAAGTCTTCTGACAAGGGTGGGGACAAATCTAAAACTGAGTCTTCATCAGGCCCACAAAAACACTCTGGTGGGGGAGGTGGGCCCAAATCCTCTTCTAATCAAAACAAAGAAAAGAAACCATGGTGCTATTTCTGTAAAATAAAAGGCCATTGGACAACAGATCCCAGTTGTCCAAAGAAAACCACCAAGCCTCCTACCACTACAACCCCTGCTGCTACACCTAGTGCCCCTAGTAATAGCAGTGGTGGTGGGAGCAAACCTACTAATAGCCAATCCAAGGGAGTAGCTGGGCTCACTTTTGGTAACTTAATTGGGGTTGGTCTGATTAGGGAGACCACAGAGGCTGTGTTAGTCTCTGAGAGGGCTATTGATTTAGCCACCTTGGTTGCTTGTCTCCTTAACATGGATAAGTACAAGCAACTACCCCTAATAAATGGTGTTGAGGTTCAGGCCTACAGGGACACAGGTGCCAGTGTTACAATGGTAATAGAGAGACTGGTCCACCCTGAACAACACCTACTTGGTCACCAGTACCAAGTAACCGATGCTCATAACAACACCCTTAACCGCCCCATGGCTGTTGTGAATCTCAACTGGGGGGGGGGGGGGTTACTGGCCCAAAGAATGTTGTGGTTGCCTCAGATTTACCTGTAGACTGTCTATTAGGGAATGATTTAGAGACATCAGCTTGGGCTGAAGTGGAGTTGGAGGCTCATGCAGCAATGCTGGGCATTCCAGGGCATATTTTTGCTTTGACCAGGGCTCAGGCGAAAAAGCAAAAAGGACAGGGTGACTTGGATTCTGGAAGAATGGACCAAGTGCTCCCTAAAGCTAGGGTTAGTAAAGGTAAAACACTACCTACTATCCCTCCCTCTACAGTGGATTCTAATGAAGAAGAATTTCCACCCTGTGCAGAACCTACACCAGAGGAGCTGGAAGCAGATACTGCTGAGCTTTTGGGTAAAGGGGGGCCTGCCAGGGAGGAGCTGAGTGTGGCACAGCATACCTGTCCCACACTAGAGGGTCTAAGGCAGCCAGCTGCCAAACAAGCAAATGGGGATGTCAGTGACTCTCAAAGAGTTTACTGGGAGGACAACCTCTTGTACACTGAAGCAAGGGATCCAAAACCTGGAGCTGCCAGGAGATTGGTGATTCTTCAGGAGTACAGAAAGTTCCTCCTAACTCTAGCCCACGACATTCCCTTAGCTGGACATTTGGGGCAAATGAAAACTTGGGACAGGCTTGTTCCCTTGTTTCATTGGTCTAGAATGTCAGAGGACACAAAATAATTTTGTAAGTCCTGTGAAACCTGTCAGTGGCAAGACAGGTGGCACTCCAAAGGCACCCCTTATTCCACTGCCTGTGGTTGGGGTTCCCTCTGAAAGGGTAGGGGTTGACATAGTTGGCCCCCTTGACCCTCCTACTGCTTCAGGCAATAGGTTTATCTTGGTGGTAGTGGACCATGCCACCAGATATCCTGAAGCAATTCCTCTAAGGACCACTACAGCTCCTGCAGTGGCAAAGGCCCTCCTGGGAATATTTTCCAGGGTGGGCTTCCCAAAAGAGGTAGTATTAGACAGAGGAAGCAATTTCATGTCTGCTTACTTAAAGGCCATGTGGAAGGAATGTGGTGTGACATACAAGTTCACCACACCCTATCATCCACAAACAAATGGACTGGTGGAGAGATTTAACAAAACTCTCAAAGGTATGATAATGGGACTCCCTGAAAAACTCCGCAGGAGATGGGATATCCTGTTACCTTGCCTCCTTTTTGCTTACAGGGAGGTACCCCAAAAAGGAGTGGGCTTCAGCCCCTTTGAACTCCTATTTGGTCACCCTGTGAGAGGTCCTCTAACACTTGTTAAGGAGGGTTGGGAACAACCTTTAAAAGCTCCAAAGCAAGACATAGTGGACTATGTACTTGGCCTAAGATCTAGGATGGCTGAGTACATGAAAAAGGCCAGTAAAAACCTCCAGGCCAGCCAAGAGCTCCAAAAGCAGTGGCATGACCAGAAGGCTGTTTTGGTTCAGTACCAACCAGGGCAAAAAGTGTGGGTCTTGGAGCCTTTGGCCCCAAGAGCACTCCAAGACAAATGGAGTGGACCCCACATAATTGTTGAAAAGAAGGGTAAAGTCACCTACTTAGTTGACTTCGGCACTGCCAGGAGTCCCCTTAGGGTGCTCCATGTCAATCGCCTAAAACCCTACTATGACAGGGCTGATCTCACCCTGCTCATGGCAACTGATGAGGGACAGGAAGAAGAGAGTGACCCTCTCCCTGATCTCTTCTCTTCCACAGAACAAGATGCTCTAGTGGAAGGTGTAATACCAGCAGAATGTCTTACTGCTGAGCAGAAAGACCACTGCATAAATCTCCTGGGTCAGTTTTCTGAACTCTTCTCTACTGTGCCAGGCACCACTTCTTGGTGTGAGCACACTATAGATACTGGAGACAGCTTGCCTGTCAAAAGTAAGATCTATAGGCAGCCTGACCATGTCAAAGACTGCATAAAGCAAGAGGTGCAGAAAATGCTTGAACTGGGAGTGGTTAAGCACTCTGAAATTCCATGGGCCTCTCGTGTGGTACTTGTACCAAAACCTCATTCCAAGGATGGAAAGAAGGAAATGCGGTTTTGTGTAGACTACAGAGGTCTCAACCAGGTAACCAAAACTAATGCTCACCCTATACCCAGGGTAGATGAGCTAATAGATACACTGGCATCTGCCAAGTATCTAAGCACTTTTGATTTGACTGCAGGATATTGGCAGATCAAATTATCAGAAGGTGCAAAAGCAAAAACTGCATTTTCAACCATTGGAGGCCATTACCAATTCACAGTAATGCCTTTTGGATTGAAAAATGCACCTGCCACTTTTCAGAGGTTGGTGAACACAGTCCTGCAAGAGCTGGAAGCTTTTAGTGCAGCCTATCTAGATGATATAGCTGTCTTTAGCTCCAGCTGGGATGATCACCTGGTCCACCTATGGACAGTTTTGGAGGCCCTGCAAAAGGCAGGCCTCACTATCAAGGCTTCAAAGTGCCAGATAGGGCAGGGGAAAGTGGTTTATCTGGGACACCTGGTAGGTGGAGAACAGATTGCACCACTTCAGGGGAAAATCCAAACTATTATAGATTGGGTTCCCCCTACAACTCAGACTCAGGTGAGAGCCTTTTTAGGCCTCACTGGGTACTAAAGGAGGTTCATAAAGAACTATGGCTCCATTGCAGCCCCTCTTAATGACCTCACATCTAATAAAATGCCTAAGAAGGTATTATGGACAGCAAACTGTCAGAAAGCTTTTGAGGAGCTGAAGCAGGCCATGTGCTCTGCACCTGTCCTGAAAAGCCCCTGTTACTCCAAAACATTCATTGTCCAAACTGATGCATCTGAATTAGGGGTAGGGGCAGTCTTATCACAACTTAATTCTGAGGGCCAGGATCAACCTGTTGCTTTTATCAGCAGGAGGTTGACCCCTAGAGAAAAGCGTTGGTCTGCCATAGAGAGGGAGGCCTTTGCTGTGGTCTGGGCACTGAAGAAGTTGAGGCCATACCTTTTTGGCACTCACTTCATTGTTCAGACAGACCACAAACCTCTACTTTGGCTTAAACAAATGAAAGGTGAAAACCCTAAATTATTGAGGTGGTCCATATCTCTACAGGGGATGGACTATACAGTGGAACATAGACCTGGGAGTACCCACTCCAATGCAGATGGACTCTCCAGATATTTCCACTTAGACAATGAAGCTTCATCAGGTCATGGCTAGTCTTATTGTCTTTCGTTTGGGGGGGGGTTGTGTAGGAAAGTACCATCTTGCCTGGCATGTTACCCCCATATTTCACTGTATATATGTTGTTTTAGTTGTATGTGTCACTGGGACCCTGTCAGCCAGGGCCCCAGTGCTCATAAGTGTGCCCTGTGTGTGTCACCTGTGTTATGACTAACTGTCTCACTGAGGCTCTGCTATCCAGAACCTCAGTGGTTATGCTCTCTCATTTCTTTCCAAATTGTTACTAACAGGCTAGTGACCAATTTCACAAATTCACATTAGCATACTGGAACACCCTTATAATTCCCTAGTATGTGGTACTGAGGTACCCAGGGTATTGGGGTTCCAGGAGATCCCTATGGGCTGCAGCATTTCTTTTTCCACCCATAAGGAGCTCTGACAATTCTTACACAGGCCTGCCACTGCAGCCTGAGTGAAATAACGTCCACGTTATTTCACAGCCATTTACCACTGCACTTAAGTAACTTATAAGTCACCTATATGTCTAACCTTTACCTGGTAAAGGTTGGGTGCTAAGTTACTTAGTGTGTGGGCACCCTGGCACTAGCCAAGGTGCCCCCACATTGTTCAGGGCAAATTCCCGGGACTTTGTGAGTGCGGGGACACCATTACACGCGTGTACTCTACATAGGTCACTACCTATGTATAGCTTCACAATGGTAACTCCGAATATGGCCATGTAACATGTCTATGATCATGGAATTGCCCCCTCAATGCCATCCTGGCATTGTTGGCACAATCCCATGATCCCACGGGTCTCTAGCACAGACCCGGGTACTGCTAAACTGCCTTTTCAGGGGTTTCACTGCAGCTGATGCTGCTGCCAACCCCTCAGACAGGTTTCTGCCCTCCTGGCGTCCAGCCAGGCTTGGCTCAGGATGGCAGAACAAAGGACTTCCTCAGAGAGAGGGTGTTACACCCTCTCCCTTTGGAAAAAGGTGTTTAGGCAGGGGAGGAGTAGCCTCCCCCAGCCTCTGGAAATGCTTTCATGGGCACAGATGGTGCCCATTTCTGCATAAGCCAGTCTACACCGGTTCAGGGACGCCTCAGCCCTGCTCTGGCGCGAAACTGGACAAAGGAAAGGGGAGTGACCACTCCCCTGACCTGCACCTCCCCTGGGAGGTACCCAGAGCTCCTCCAGTGTGCTCCAGACCTCTGCCATCTTGGAAACAGAGGTGCTGCTGGCACACTGGACTGCTCTGAGTGGCCAGGGCCAGCAGGTGACGTCAGAGACTCCTTCTGATAGGCTCCTTCAGGTGTTGCTAGCCTATCCTCTCTCCTAAGTAGCCAAAACCTCTTTTCTGGCTATTTAGGGTCTCTGCTCTGGGGAATTCGTTAGATAACGAATGCAAGAGCTCATCAGAGTTCCTCTGCATCTCTCTCTTCACCTTCTGCCAAGGAATCGACTGCTGACCGCGCTGGAAGCTTGCACAACTGCAACAAAGTAGCAAAGACGACTACTGCGACACTTTAACGCTGATCCAGCCGCCTTCTCGACTGTTTTCCTGGTGGTGCATTCTGTGGGGGTAGTCTGCCTCCTCTCTGCACTAGAAGCTCCGAAGAAATCTCCCGTGGGTCAACGGAATCTTCCCCCTGCAACCGCAGGCACCAAAGAACTGCATCACCGGTCACCGGTCCTCTGGGTCTCCTCTCAGCACGACGAGCGAGGTCCCTTGAACTCAGCAACTCTGTCCAAGTGACTCCCACAGTCCAGTGACTCTTCAGTCCAAGTTTGGTGGAGGTAAGTCCTTTCCTTCCCACGCTAGACTGCATTGCTGGGAACCGCGTGTTTTGCAGCTACTGTGCACTTTTCCAGGATTTCCTTTGTTGATTTGTTTGATCTCCTGAGTTGTCCTCCGGCGGCGTGGGACTCTCTTGTGCAACTTCGGGTGAGCACCGTTTCACTCCACTTCGTATTGCCTGTTGCAGCACTTCTGCGGGTGCTGTCTGCTTCTGAGAGGGCTCCTTGTCTTGCTGGACGCCCCTTCTGTCTCCTCACGCAATTGGTGACATCCTGGTCCTTCCTGGGCCACAGCAGCATCCAAAAACCCTAACAGCGAGCTTTGCAGCTAGCAAGGCTTGTTTGCAGTCTTTCTGCGGGAAAACACTTTTGCACGACTCTTCACGACGTGGGACATCCATCCTCCAAAGGGGAAGTTTCTAGCCCTTGTCGTTCTTGCAGAATCCTCAGCTTCTACCATCCAGTGGCAGCTTCTTTGCACCCACAGCTGGCATTTCCTGGGCATCTGCCCACTCTCGACTTGATCGTGACTTTTGGACTTGGTCCCCTTGTTCCACAGGTACTCTCGTCTGGAAATCCATTGTTGTTGCATTGCTGGTGTTGGTCTTTCCTGCAGAATCCCCCTATCACGACTTCTGTGCTCTTTGGGGAACTTCAGTGCACTTTGCACTCACTTTTCAGGGTCTTGGGGTGGGCTATTTTTCTAACCCTCACTATTTTCTTACAGTCCCAGCGACCCTCTACAAGGTCACATAGGTTTGGGGTCCATTTGTGGTTCGCATTCCACTTTTGGAGTATATGGTTTGTGTTGCCCCTATCCCTATGTGTCCCCATTGCATCCTATTGTAACTATACATTGTTTGCACTGTTTTCTATTGCTATTACTGCATATTTTGGTATTGTGTACATATATCTTGTGTATATTTGCTATCCTCATACTGAGGGTACTCACTGAGATACTTTGGCATATTGTCATAAAAATAAAGTACCTTTATTTTTAGTATATCTGTGTATTGTGTTTTCTTATGATATTGTGCAAGTGACACTAGTGGTACTGTAGGAGCTTCACTCGTCTCCTAGTTCAGCCTAAGCTGCTCTGCTAAGCTACCATTTTCTATCAGCCTAAGCTGCTAGACACCCCTATACACTAATAAGGGATACCTGGGCCTGGTGCAAGGTGTAAGTACCCCTTGGTACTCACTACAAGCCAGTCCAGCCTCCTACAGGTGTACATACACTGATCTTGTTTTGTATATTATTCTCTTATGAAAAGTACACAATGACAAAGTGGTAAGTAGTTGCAAGTACTTATCCCACCGTTGCACAACCAATGTAGGAGGCTGGCCTGGCTTGTAGTGGGTACCAAGGGGTACTTACACTCTGTACCAGGTCCAGTTATCCCTTATTAGTGTAGAAGAGGTGTTTATAGCAGCTTAGGCTGATAGAAGGTAGCTATAGCAGAGCAGCTTAGGCTGAACTAGGAGACATGCAAAGCTCCTGCTATACCACTGGTGTCATATGCACAATATCATAAGAAAACACAATACACAGATATACTAAAAATAAAGGTACTTTATTTTTATGACAATATGCCAAAAGTATCTCAGTGAGTACCCTCAGTATGAGGATGCCAAATATACACAAGATATATGTACACAATACCAAAAATATGCAGTAATACCAAAAGGAAGTAATGCAAGCAGTGTAAAGTTACAATAGATTGCAATAGGAGCACTTAGGTATAGGGGCAACAAAAACCATATACTCAAAAAGTGGAATGCGAACCACGAATGGACCCCAAACCTATGTGAGCTTGTAGAGGGTCGCTGGGACTGTAAGAAAACAGTGAGGGTTAGAAAAAAGCCCACCCCAAGACCCTGTAAGGTAGGTGTAACGTGCACCTACAACCCCCAGAGAGCACAGAAGTTGTGATAGGGGGATTCTGCAAGGAAAACCAACACCAGCAAAGCAACAACAGTGGATTTCCGGACCTGAGTACCTGTAAGAGAAGGGGACCAAGTCCAAGAGTCGCGACAGTGTCGAGAGTTGGCAGATGCCCAGGAAATGCCAGCTGAGGGTGCAAAGAAGCTGCCACCAGATGGAAGAAGCTTTGTGTTCTGCAAGAAAGAAGAGGACTAGGAACTTCCCCTTTGGAGGATGGATGTCCCACGTCGTGAAGAAGCTTGCAGAGGTGTTCCCATGCAGAAAGACTGCAAACAAGCCTTGCTAGCTGCAAGGGCCGCGGTTAGGGTTTTTGGATCCCAGGAGGGACCAGGATGTGGCCACTTGGATAAGGAGACAGAGGGGGCGCCCAGCAAGTCAGGGAGCCCTCACAGAAGCAGGCAGCACCCGCAGAAGTACCGGAACAGGCACTTGGAAGAGGAGTGAACCTGAGTCCACCCGAAGTCAGAAAAGGGAGTCCCACGACGCCAGAGGACAACTCAGAAGGTTGTGCACTGCAGGTTAGAGTGTGGGGGACCAAGGCTTGGCTTTGCATGAAGGAAATCCTGGAAGAGTGCACAGGAGCCGGAACAGCTGCAAATCATGCGGTACCCAGCAATGCAGTCTAGCGTGGGGAGGCAAGGACTTACCTCCACCAAACTTGGACTGAAGAGTCACTGGACTATGGGAGTCACTTGGAAAGAGTTGCTGAGTTCCAGGGACCCCGCTCGTCGTGCTGAGAGGGGGCCCAGAGGACCGGTGATGCAGTCTTTTGTTGCCTGCGGTTGCAGGGGGAAGATTCCGTCAACCCACGGGAGATTTCTTCAGAGCTCCTGGTGCAAGAAGGAGGCAGGCTACCCCCAGGGCATGCACCACCAGGAAACAGGCGAGAAAGCCGGCAGGATGAAGTGATAAAAGGTTGCAGTAGTCGTCTTTGCTAATTTGTTGCGGTTTTGCAGGCGTCCTGAGCAGTCAGCGGTCGATCCTTTGGCAGAAGGTGAAGAGGGAGATGCAGAGGAACTCTGATGAGCTCTTGCATTCGGTATCTGAAGAATTCCCAAAAGCAGAGGCCCTAAATAGCCAGAAAAGGAGGTTTGGTTACCTAGGAAGGAGGATAGGCTAGTAACACAGGTAAGAGCCTATCAGAAGGAGTCTCTGACGTCACCTGCTGGCCCTGGCCACTCAGAGCAGTCCAGTGTGCCAGCACACCTCTGAATCCAAGATGGCAGAGGTCTGGGGCACGCTGGTGGAGGTCTGGCCACCTCCCCTGGGAGGTGCAGGTCAGGGGAGTGGTCACTCCCCTTTCCTTTGTCCAGTTTCGCGCCAGAGCAGGGCTGGGGGATCCCTGAACCGGTGTAGACTGGCTTATGCAGAGATGGGCACCATCTGTGCCCATCAAAGCATTTCCAGAGGCTGGGAGAGGCTAATCCTCCCCAGCCCTGACACCTTTTTCCAAAGGGAGAGGGTGTAACACCCTCTCTCTGAGGAAGTCCTTTGTTCTGCCTTCCTGCGCCAGGCCTGGCTGGACCCCAGGAGGGAAGAAACGTGTCTGAGGGGTTGGCAGCAGCTGCAGTGAAACCCCGGGAAAGGTAGTTTGGCAGTACCCTGGTCTGTGCTAGAGACTGTGCTAGTCTGTGCCAGAATGGCATTAGGGTGACAATTCCATGATCTTAGACATGTTACATGGCCATGTTCGGAGTTACCATTGTGACGCTATACATAGGTAGTGACCTATGTATAGTGCACGCGTGAAATGGTGTACCCCCACTCACAAAGTCCGGGGAATTTGCCCTAAATGATGTGGGGGCACCTTGGCTAGTGCCAGGGTGCCCACACACTAAGTACCTTAGCACCCAACCTTCACCAGGTGAAGGTTAGACATATAGGTGACTTATAAGTTACTTAAGTGCAGTGGTAAATGGCTGTGAAATAACGTGGACGTTATTTCACTCAGGCTGCAGTGGTAGGCCTGTGTAAGAATTGTCAGAGCTCCCTATGGGTGGCAAAAGAAATGCTGCAGCCCATAGGGATCTCCTGGAACCCCAATACCCTGGGTACCTCAGTACCATATACTAGGGAATTATAAGGGTGTTCCAGTGTGCCAATGTGAATTGGTGAAATTGGTCACTAGCCTGTTAGTGACAATTTGGAAAGCAGAGAGAGCATAACCACTGAGGTTCTGGTTAGCAGAACCTCAGTGAGACAGTTAGTCATCACACAGGGAACACATACAGGGCACACTTATGAGCACTGGGGCCCTGGCTGGCAGGGTCCCAGTGACACATACACTAAAACAACATATATACAGTGAAATATGGGGGTAACATGCCAGGCAAGATGGTACTTTCTTACACATGTGTATTCTATTGTAGTTTAACCTAGACCTCACCCCCACTGTCTTTCCAACTGTGCACCATGAGAGCATAACACCAATGTTTTTACTCAGAGTTATCAGAGATAGACGTTTATAAGTTGTTGAAACAGTTGTTACATTTTTAGAGGGGTACAGTATGTTTAAAGGCGTAAAACATTGCTTGTGGTAAAAATATAAGTGTCTCAATTTATAGGACAATACACATGATAATTAAATGTTTTTAATGTTGTAAGCCTCAGCTACGTAGTTTAGGCCCACACAATTTTATTACTCTGCTGTTTTTATAAAATAGGTTGATCAGACCATGTATGTTTTTAAAAGGTTATTAGGGCTGGGGTGATGTGGATTGGGTGGCACTGGCCGCACTGGGTAGCTGTGTTTAGCAATAACTTATGAAACTAACAATGTAAAAACACATACTGAAAACTTCCAGAGGCGTCCGGCCTTCAGGAAACATTTATAATGTCAAGATAGCGTTTCTCATTAACGTTTGTGCAGAAGTTTTGTCTAGAGGCTGCTTTGATTCCCTATAAAGTAGCGCAGAGGATTACTATGCCAGCTATAAAGAGCAGAACTATATGTATATGTGTACAATTGTGTGGAGTAGTAAAGCCATCCTTAAGTGTTGTAAAACAATTATGTGTCTGCGAAATGGGGGCTTTAGAGAGATGTTATGCAGATTTACCCCATGTTACTGCTAGGGTGCTGCTGGGTGGGGTTGAGGCCTGTGATGGTGGCATAGGGCCCCTAATATTGTTGCATGTAAAGCAGGCCGAGGGACCAGGGGCCACGCGCTACCACGGCCCCGCCCAGCATTACAGATAGCACTGTTAGGGCCCCCAGACATAGGTATTAGGAACCTTGTGGTCCTAACAGTGCTATCCATAATGAAGGTCAGGGGACTAGGGTAGCGCGCGGCCCCAGGGTCCCCCAGACTCCTATTACGCATAATACAGTTAGGTCCGATAGGTTCTAACAAAGTTATCTTTAATGGAGGTCTGAGGGACAAGGAACGAGCGCGGCCCGGGTCCCCAGACCTCCATTACCCATAATAATGTTAGGACTGCTAGGTACTAACAACGTTATCTGTAATGGAGGTCGGGGGACCCAGACCGAGCACGGCCCGAGTCCCCCGACCTCAATTACCCATAAAAATCATAGGACCGCTAGGTCCTAACAAAGTTAGCTGTAATGGATGTCAGGGGACCCAGAACGAGCGCTGCCCGAGTCCCCCAACCTCCATTACCCATAATAATGTTAGGACCGCTAGGTCCTAACAACGTTATCTGTAATGGAGGTCAGGGGACCTGGACCACGTGCGGCCCGGGTCCCCAGATATCTTGTACGCATAATGTTGTTAGGACCGCACGGTCCTAACAACCATGTATGTAATTCCAACCGGGGACCCGAGCCGTGTGCGACCCGAATCACCGGCCACCATTATAGACATGGTTGTTAGAACCGCATGGTCCTAACACCAGTGCCTAAAATGGAGGTCGGGGATCTGAGCCGCGTGTGGCTCGGAGTCCCGACCGCCATCATAGATACGGTTGTTAGGAATGCACGGTCCTAACAACCATGTGTGTAATGGAGGTCGGCGCTCCGAGCCACGTGCGGCGCGAATCACCGTCTGCCATTATAGACATGCTTGTTAGAACCGCATGGTCCTAACACCAGTGCCTATAATGAAGGTCGGGTTCTGAGCCGCGCGTGGCTCGGAGCCCCAACCTCCATTATAGACATGGTTGTTAGGACCACGCGGTCCTAACAACCGTATCTATGATGGCGGTCGGGGTCCCCAGCCGTTTCTTTTTTTTTTAAATAAATAAACAGCGGGTATGTGGAACTAACCGGGGTCCCCCTAGGCCATACATGAACAGGGGGCCCCACAACCACCAACAAGCACCCCTGAAGCCCCCAAGAGTGGTATGCACAGCGCTTCAGGCATTGTTCAACCACCAGGAGGGACCTGCACAGTGCCTGAAGTGTAATTTTGTTCCCCATACAGCCTCCCTCACGAGTGGGGGTTTAAAAAATAGATTAAAAAAAAATAATACATATATATTTTTTTAAATGTACCCTCTGGAGTGGGGGTTAAATACTAGACAGCAATGGGGCCCCTTTGCATACCTTTTGGAGGGGCAAATGTGGTCCCTCAGACGTGGGGGCCCTAGTGGTGTCCATGGGTTTGAGGAGGCCATCAGGAACTCCATGTGCTTGGGAGGAAGAATGGCTGTGACTCAGTTGGCTCCACCCTACTTCCTAGCAAGGTAGCCCCACCCTTGCACATGGTTGAGGGTTTGGAGAGTGAGGGTAAAAACCTGGAACAGATTCCTGGATCTAGTAGCCAATCCAATGTACATATATATATATATATGTATATATATATATATATATATAAATTAGCTGTATTTTTTTCAAATTGTTATGTGGTATATTTTATAGTGTTTTATAGTTATGAGGTGGTGTATTACAAGGACTATAAATTATATAGTAATGTGTGTAAATAAGGTTTTGAAGGTTCTGAAGCCATTCAAATATTGACATATTGAAAGCGCCCTACATCATATGTTATGCATCAGCTCCACCATGTGTTTTTTTTTTTTTCTTTTTGGATAAACAGCTAGGGTGTTTGAGAAATGTGAACAATAGGCTTTTTCTGTATTCTACTTTCAGGACCTATGTATGGATTGCGAGGATACTTAACAGCTAGCATCATGAGCGAGCATGCTTAAAATGAATTTTATTTGTAATTATATATCTAAAAAATCTTGAATGTGACATGTGTATTAGTATATACCCCTAAAAGTGTTTGTATACCCTGATAATTAATAAGGCTTACAGTCGTGAGGATTGGTAACGATTCAACTAATATTTATCTGCTTGGCTACCTTGCAATTATGAATGTAGCGTAAAAAAAGCATTAGGGGCTAAAAGTCCTCTTTGTCTCTTCTGTACGTAGGATCCTCAAGAGCTAATGCTGTCCCCAGAGGAAATGGATGCCTTGCTACAAGGTTTATGTATCTAGAGATTTATAGATCAGAGATCTGTGTCATCATCCATCCTAAACAAAGATGTCTTGATTGTTATTTTAATTTTTTTGCCATTAATGGTTTCCTATGTGTTTGCGTGCTTTTACAGGTTATGATGCGGAACTACAGCTGGCTGTTGGGGCTCTACAACAAATTCTCCAGGCTCAAGATGGTCCAAGCACAATGTCTCAGGATGCAGCTTTTGCTGGTAGATAAAAGGAGTCCTTGAGCAAACGCTGTGAAAACCTAACAAAACCCCATCAAAAACAGCATAGGCGGCACCCTCAGAGAGCCTGTATAGTCTGTGTATCACATTGTAAATGTAACATTTTATTCTTTTTTTTCACAGGCCCCACTGCGGTACAAGAGACTCCCCTGGTAATAACCCAGAATGTGGCAGGGGGCATTAAAAAGACGGTCCGCAAAAGGAAGTTCCCAGTGTCTAAGGAAGGTCCACCTATAAAGAAAGGCCCCTCACATCGGAACACCTCAAGTGCGTTTTTAGAAACTGTAGAGCCATATGAAGTCAATCCTTAGTGTCCCTCAAACCTCTTTCACCTCTAGAATATAGCGGCTATAGCAACACCTAATATGTATTTTGTTATCTTTACATCCTAGAGTCATCACAAAAGAGCTCTGGAGGAGTCGGCCATCAGGCTAAGCGGATGGCATCATCTTTAAAGGACAACAACGTGACCCTTCAAAACCCCAAGGCACCAGCAGCATCCGTGAACAACGAAGGGCTCAAGGACAAACAGTGCAATGGATCTACAGACAGATGTCATGGACCAGGTACAGCCCTTAACTACACCACACCAACAGTAATAAAAGCTATGCCCAGTACCGTGAACACTTCTACAGTAACAACCTATATATAAGGGTTTGGACAATATGACAGTGTAGTGCTTGCAGCCTCAGGCACACACAATCCTGTACAGTGTAGAACAGTGGTTCCCAACCTGTGGTCTGTGGACCCCCAGGGGTCCGTGGCACATTCCCAGGGGGTCCGCAGGCCTGGGTCAGGAGGAAGGCAACTCTCCTCTGACAAACACTTGCATTTTTTAAATATTTATTGCTTCCCTGGAGCAGTTTTAAAAGCACTGAAAACTTCCTCGTACATCCAGCCAGCAGCTTGTGGACACAAATAGAAGCATCACGATTACTGTAGTGATTAATGTCCCTGCTGGAGAGAGATGGGAGCGTTGTCTAGTGGCAGTTTTGACTCAAAGGTAGCACAGATGGTTAATATGCCTGCTGCAAAGAACCTGTCTCAGGCAAAGAACAGTATTTTATGTGCATAGCACAGTGGGTTGCTGCTTTTGTTTCTGCGCAGTACATAAGTTATAATCATATTCTAGCACAGTGAGTTATGAACTGCCATTAAGGAGCTGCATGCAAACTGCAAGGCACAAATTAGAAAGTTATTTTTCCCTAGACTTTCATTTTCCTTGCCCTGCTGAAAAAGGTTTGCTTGCATAGAAATGCATTCTTATTATTACAGTCAATGCTAACCACTGTGCTGTGTTCTGAATCCTGAGTTTGTGCTTCCCCACCCCAAGCATTGTTAAAAAATGCCTACCAGTGTGGATGACGTGAATCTTATACCTTGTTTTCCCCTGTAAAGTGCTCTGACTCCCTACACTGGTATGAAAGGTGCAATAAAACAAATGAATTAAATGTGATAGGCTATGGAGAGATGAGAGGCTCTTATGGTTTTACTTCCTTTCTCAGATCTATACTGTATACCTAAAGATAAAAACAGGAATCACTTGGGAAATGTTGAATCTGACCTGAGGAGTCAACTTTCCTAAATAAAATGAAACATTGAGAAGTTAGTTGTCGAGAGGCAGTGCTAACCTTCGCCTTTAAAATGTTTTGATTTTGCATATTTTTTCAATATAAAATAATTATATCAGTAGTAATTTGAGCGTTTGTTTGGTGTGTACTTGTTTGTGTATATTTTGCAAATTACAGTTTTAATGTTTGAAATTTAAATCGTACAAGTTGCTTGGGAGTCCCCAGCTTCCATTAATGATTCAGTGGGGGTCCTCAGGAGTCAGAAGGTTGGGAACCACTGGTGTAGAACCTATGGTTGGGACCCTAATCAGTGCAATTAGCCTAAACTAAATTGGTTGTCCTTAAAGAACCGTAAGAAGAAGCTGCAGACCCAGTTTACATGACACACCCCTGGAAACAGATAGCCCCATAGAGGATCCATATTCACATAGGCACTAGCGGGGCTGGCAGAGAGTTCTGAAGCCACAGCAACGCCCTGTGACCCTTCTAACGCGCCCACAGAAGGGTTGCAATCACCAGGGTCTCAATCACCCAGCCACAGCGCTTCATATGCATCAGAAGCCTTGAGTTATTATGACCAACATTTAACTTCCCCATGTCTGATGTCACCAATTGCACCCCCTGGAGTGTACGATCCCACCAGCCCGACACCAAGCAATGGTCTTCACCCTCTTCCTCAATATACCCTGACAGCAGTACATGTTGTAGCGGTTCACAAAATCAGAGTTTTGGAACTCTATCTAGCGATGATCAGACCTCCGAAGCACCAGGGTGTTCATATTGGTGTCCTGTTCTTTTGACCCGTCCCGACCCACCCATTCAAAAAGGGATTATTGTGGTTAACAGTGATCAGACCACAGGGGTGGGTAGTGCTAATACACACCACAAAGCTAATGACACACATAGTGGAACAAAATGTGGGGCACTGACCCCCAACAGGGTTTTGGAATCATATCTGAAAGAAATACAACAGGCTGTTAGGAAACTAAAATCACGCCTGAACCTCAAGACCTCAAAACCGGGGAAGTTGGGGGTCGATACTGGGTCCTCCAGACCATCTCAGAGACCGTTAATCCTGCGGTTAGCAAGGTGTAGAAGGGAGGTGGTTATAGCTTGTGAATCAGCCACGGCAGACATAGACAATATATATCGGCGTGACTAGGCAACCGTGTCCCCCTAAGGACTGTAAGATCCTCTTTTTGTAATAAGGGTGTCCATAGGTCTAAATATAAAAACAAAACCCTAGGCATACTCACTAAGGCTCTACGGCCCTTACGCGCACTCAAAAGCAAAAGGTAGGTGAACCCTCCAACAAGTCCTTAAAAGCCTCAAAATCCAATACCTTGATATATAAAATGATCCCTGCTAGGTCTCAAGACATAAAGTCCGGAGGGAACAGCCCAAACATTGGTTGTTCTAGGACCTCAGGGGCTGGTGTTCAGAGCCCGGTAATACCCCAGCACCCTGATGGGTCCTTAGCAATGGTTGCTGCAGGTAAAGGTGCTGGCACACAGCCCATTAATACAACTGCTGTTCACATAGGCTATGGGCGCTTACCTATAAACAAGTTGTAGGAAGTTGGCTCTGTATATACTATCTCAAACTGAGAGATAGTTGGCACAGAGTCCAAGGGTTCCCCTTAGAGGTAAGATAGTGGCAAAATTTGATAATTCTAATGCTCTATTTTGTGGTAGTGTGGTCGAGTAGTAGGCTTATCAGAGGGTAGTGTTAAGCATTTGTTGTACATGCACAGGCAATAAATGAGGAACACTCACTCAAAGACTTAACTCCAGGCCAATAGTTTTTATGTAGAAAAATATATTTTCTTAATTTATTTTAGAACCACAAGATTCAATATTTGAAGTAAATACATAAAATGCAAGGTACTCCACACAGGTAAGTAAGGAACTTTGAATTAGAGCAGTAACATACACAGTTTTAGTTAAAATGGCAATTAGCTATTTTAAAAGTGGACACACTGCAAAAATCAACAGTTCCTGGGGGAGGTAAGTATTGGTTAGTTTTTCAGGTAAGTAAGGCACTTACATGTTCATGTTCCTGGGCGTAGGCAGCCAACCATTGGGGGTTCAAGGCAACCCCAAAGTCACCGCACCAGCAACACAGGGCCGGTCAGGTGCAGAGGTTAAAGGAGGGCCCAAAACACATAGGTGCCTATGGAGAACAGGGGTGCTCCGGTTCCGGTCTGCCAACAGGTAAGTACCTGCGTCTTTGGAGGGCAGACAGGGGGGTTTTGTAGAGCACAGGGGGGGACACAAGCAGGCACACAAAACACTCCCTCAGTGGCACATGGGCGGCCGGGTGCAGTGTGCTTAGTAGGCGTCGGTTTTTCAAAAGGAATCAATGGAGGGACACGGAGGTCACTCTAGCGGTGCAGGCAGGGCACAGGGGGGCTTCTCGCGCCAGCCACCGACTGGGCTAGGCAGGGGGTCGCCTGATGGTCACTCCTGCACTAGAGTTCGGTCCCTTCTGGTCCTGGGGACTGCAGGTGCAGTGCTTGGTCCAGGCGTCGGGTCCCTTGTTACAGGCAGTAGTGGTCAGGGGGTTACTCAGAGGTCGCAGTCGCCTGGGAGTCCTCCCTATGGTGTTGGTTCTCTGGAGCTCGAGCCGGTGGCATCGGGTGCAGAGGCTGAAGTCTCACGCTTCCGCCAGGAAAAGTGAGGTCTTTAAAAGTTACTAGAAAACTGCAAAGTTGTTGCTGTTTTTAACAGCGCAGCTGTTCACAGGAGTTTCTTGGTCCTTTGGGTTCAGGGCAGTCCTCTGAGGCTTCACAGATCGCTGGTCCCTGTCGGATGCGTCGCTGTGTAGGTTCTTTGAGTCTGGAGACAGGCCGGTAGGACTGGGGCCAAGGCAGTTGTCATCTCTGTCGTCTCTGCAGGACTTTCAGGTCAGCAGTCCTGCTTCTTTGTGTAGGTTGCAGGACTCTGCTTTCCTGGGTTCTGGGGTGTTTAGGTCAGGAGGGCAGTAGCCAATGGCTCCTGGAGGGTATCTACACCCTCTTTGTGCCTCCCCCCTGGGGCACATCCCTAATCCTATTAGGGGAATCCTCCGTTCACAAGATGGAGGATTTCTAAAGGCAGGGATCACCTCAGCTCAGGACACCTTAGGGGCTGTCCTGACGGGCGGGTGACTCCTCCTTGTTTTTCTCATTATCTCCTCCAGCCTTGCCGCCAAAAGTGGGGGTAGTGGCCAGAGGGGTGGGCATCTCCACTAGCTGGGATGCCCTGGGATACTGTAACAAAAGGCATGAGCCTTTGAGAGAAGCACCTCCACCCAGTACAGGCTTTGTTCCTGGCCACAGAGGGACATGGGCACCCTCCCCATGTGGCCAGCAACTCGTCTGGTTGTGGTAGGCTGGCAGAAACTGGTCAGCCTAGCACTAGGAGTCGGACTGGTATTCAGGGGGCATCTCTAAGATGCCCTCTGCGTATATTTTACAATAAATCCCACACTGGTATCAGTGTGCATTTATTGTGCTGAGAAGTTTGATACCAAACTTCCAAGTATTCAGTGTAGCGATTATGGAACTGTGGAGTTCGTGTTTGACAAACTCCCAGACCATATACTCTTTATGGCTACCCTGCACTTACAATGTCTAAGGTTTTGCTTAGACACTGTAGGGGCATATTGCTCATTAACCTGTGCTCTCATCTGTGGTATAGTGCACCCTGCCTTAGGGCTGTAAGGCCTGCTAGAGGGGTGACTTACCCATGCCACAGGCAGTGTGAGGTGGGAATGGCACTCTGAGGGGGGTGCCATGTCGACTTAGTCATTTTCTCCCCACCAGCACACACAAGCTGTGAGGCAGTGTGCATGTGCTGACTGAGGGGTACCCAGGGTGGCATGAGACATGCTGTAGCCCTTAGAGACCTTCCCTGGCATCAGGGCCCTTGGTATCAGGGCTACCATTTACAAGGGCCTTATCTGTGTGACAGGCTGTGCCAAGTGTGGAGACAAAGGTACAGTTTAGGGAAAGAACACTGGTGCTGGGGCCTGGTTAGCAGGGTCCCAGCACACTTTCAATCATATCTGGCATCAACAAAAGGCAAAAGGTCAGCAGGTACCCATGCCAAGGAGGCATTTCCTTACACCTGCTGATTAGCGCTGCTAACTTTCCTTTTCAGAATCTTTTCAACCCTATACACCCTGTGTGGATCATTAGGTACCTTCTGTAGCTCCTCCTTGTAAAAGACGCCCGACACCTTTTCCCGATCATAGTCCTTTAGCCTGTAAATATATACATCCTCTTTAAGCTCCACACTTTCCACTATGAATATCTCGTCACTAAAAGTCTGTTGGAAGCCCTTCGTGAAGATCCCTTTTAATTTTTAAACCCTAACATGGTCGGCTTTTTTAAAAAACGGCTTCTTTACACCTGCGGTGATCCGATTCCCGTACACAGTTCTACACACCTTTAACGAGTTATCTGATGTTACATTTACGGGTGCCGTTTTGATGGTTCCGTGGTAAGAGGCGTTATAAACGTCTATAAAAGCCTGTAGAACATCCATGTATCTGTAAGTGTTATAGGCCATAAAATATCGCCACATCTTAGACTTTAAGGTTCTGTTAAAACGTTCTATAATGACAGCTTTTACCTCAGTGTGCCTTACAAAATGTTTAACATTGTGCTGTTTTAGTAATTTCTGAATCAGTCTGTTTAAAAACTTTTTTCCAGCATCTGTTTGTAGTTTTTGAGGTGTTCAGCCTTTCCTGAAGATGGCTTTAAAGGCGTTGGTCACACTACTCCCTTTTTATTGAATAAGGCTTCTGCATAGGCGTACTTAGATAAGACATCTATGAACGCTAATATATATTGAGCACCGTTATTGTGTTTTGCTAAATCTTGAAGACTGATTATGTCCGCCTACCATTGATAATCTACTTGAGCATTAACAATTGTAGGTCTTCTCTTAAACCGCTTCCGGGCGGGTTTATGGAGTGAATACATCTTTTCCCCAGATAACCACATCTTCACCTGGGCTCTGTTTACCGGCTCATTTTCAACTAGAGCCCTTCTAAACAGTGCTTCAGTACCCCCGAAGCTACCAACACCACTTGTATCGTAATAAATCTTCCTTAACCCACCAACAGCGGACATGTTATCAGCTGTTACAAGCCATGAACTGAAAAAAAAAATGTTTTGTGTGAGGCCATTTTATTAAAAATGAAGAATCTTAGCACAGCATAAACACAACATACTTTACAGTTTCTAGCTGTTGGTCTTATGGTCGGCATTGCCATACAACATGTCGACTTTTCACTATGCGTACATAGTATGACACGTGCTACATACATTACTAGGTCGCCTCTCAGCTACTCAGTCTCAACGTCACCAGTTTTGATATTTTTATAGATATACACTCGATAGCTTTAGACATGACTTACCTCTCACTCCCCCTATAACTTTTGTACACTCAGGATACTGATATCATTCATAAGCTTGTAAAGTTCTAGACCTGACAATACAAGACCCTTCTAGGAAGTTGGCTCTGTATGTACTATTTCAAAGTAAGAAATAGCATGCACAGAGTCCAAGGGTTCCCCTTAGAGGTAAGACAGTGGCAAAAAGAGATAATTATAATGCTCTATTTTGTGGTAGTGTGGTCGAGCAGTAGGCTTATCAGAGGGTAGTGTTAAGCATTTGTTGTACACACACAGGCAATAAATGAGGAACACACACTCAAAGACAATTCCAGGCCAATAGCTTTTTATATAGAAAAATATATTTTCTTAGTTTATTTTTAGAACCACAGGTTCAATATTTACAAACAATACTTTAAATGAAAGGTATTTCACTCAGGTATCTTAGGAACTTTGAATTATCACAATAGCATGTACAGTTTTGGCAAAAATGGCAATAAGCTATTTTAAAAATGGACACTGCAAAAATCAACAGTTCCTGGGTGAGGCAAGTATTTGTTAAGTTCACAGGTAAGTAAAACACTTACAGGGTTCAAAGTTGGGTCCAAGGTAGCCCACCGTTGGGGGCTCAAGGCAACCCCAAAGTTACCACACCAGCAGCTCAGGGCCGGTCAGGTGCAGAGGTCAAAGTGGTGCCCAAAACGCATAGGCTTCAATGGAAATAGGGGTGCCCCGGTTCCAGTCTGCCAGCAGGTAAGTACCCGTGACTTCGGAGGGCAGACCAGGGGGGTTTTGTAGGGCACCGGGGGGGGACACAAGCTGGCACAGAAAGTACACCCTCAACTGCACTGGGGCGGCTGGGTGCAGAATGCAAACAGGCGTCAGGTTTTCAATAGGATTCAATAGGGGGACCCGGGGGTCTCTTCAGTGATGCAGGCAGGCACGGGGGCTCCTCGGGGTAGCCACCACCTGGGCTAGGAAGAGGGTCGCCTGGGGGTCGCTCCTGCGCTGGAGTTCGGTTCATTCAGGTCCTGGGGGCTGCGGGTGCAGTGTCTTTTCCAGGCGTTGGGTTCCATGAAGCAGGCAATCGCGGTCAGGGGGAGCCTCTGGATTCCCTCTGCAGGCATCGCTGTGGGGGCTCAGGGGGGTCAACTCTGGCTATTCACGGGCTCGCAGTCGCCAGGGAGTCCTCCCTATGGTGTTAGGTTTCCGTAGATCGAGCGGGGGTGTCGGTGCAGAGTGGAAAGTCTCACGCTTCTGGCAGGAAACCTGTGGTCTTTAAAAGTTGCTTCTTGTTGCAAAGTTGCAGTTTTGTTGAACGGTGCCACTGTCCTCGGGAGCTTCTTGGTCCTTTTAGATGCAGGGTAGTCCTCTGAGGCTTCAGAGGCCGCTGGACCCTGGGGGACGCGTCACTGTTGCAGTTTTTCTTGAAGTGGGGAGACAGGCCGGTAGGGCTGGGGCCAAAACAGTTGGTGTCTCCGTCTTCTCTGCAGGGCTTCAGTTCAGCAGTCCTTCTTCGTCTTCAGGTTGCAGGAATCTATCTTTCTTGGTTCTGGGGGCCCCTAAATTCTCAATTTAGGGGTGTGTTTAGGTCTGGGAGGATAGTATCCAATGGCTACTAGCCCTGAGGGTGGCTACACCCTCTTTGTGCCTCCTCCCTGTGGGGAGGGGGGCACATCCCTAATCCTATTGGGGGAATCCTCCATCTGCAAGATGGAGGATTACTAAAAGTCAGAGTCACCTCAGCTCAGGACACCTTAGGGGTTGTCCTGACTGGCCAGTGACTCCTCCTTGTTTTTCTCACTATCTCCTCCAGCCTTGCCGCCAAAAGTGGGGGCAGTTGCCGGAGGGGCAGGCACCTCCACTAGCTGGGATGCCCTTTGGTGCTGTAACAAAGGGGTGAGCCTTTGAGACTTACCGCCAGGTGTTACAGTCCCTGCAGGGGGAGGTGTGAAGCACCTCCACCCAGTACAGGCTTTGTTCCTCTCCACAGAGTGACAAAGGCACTCTCCCCAGGTGGCCAGCAACATTTCTGGTGTGTGGCAGGCTGGCAAAAACTAGTCAGCCCACACTGGAAGTCAGGTATGTTTTCAGGGGGCATCTCTAAGATGCCCTCTGGGTGTATTTCACAATAAAATGTAAACTGGCATCAGTGTGCATTTATTGTGCTGAGAAGTTTGATACCAAACTTCACAGTTTTCAGTGTAGCCATTATGGTGCTGTGGAGTTTGTGTTTGACAGACTCCCAGACCATATACTCTTATGGCTACCCTGCACTTACAATGTCTAAGGTTTTGCTTAGACACTGTAGGGGCATAGTGCTCATGCACCTATGCCCTCACCTGTGGTATAGTGCACCCTGCCTTAGGGCTGAAAGGCCTGCTAGAGGGGTGACCTACCTATGCCATAGGCAGTGCGAGGTTGGCATGGCACCCTGAGGGGAGTGCCATGTCGAATTAGTAATTTTCTCCCACCAGCACACACAACCTGGCAAGCAGTGTGCATGTGATGAGTGAGGGGTCCCCAGGGTGGCATAAGACATGCTGCAGCCCTTAGAGACCTTCCCTGGCATCAGGGCCCTTGGTACCAGGGGTACCAGTTACAAAGGACTTACCTGGATTCCAGGGTTGTGCCAATTGTGGAGACAAAGGTACAGTTTAGGGAAAGAACACTGGTACTGGGGCCTGGTTAGCAGGCCTCAGCACACTTTCAAATCATAACTTGGCATCAGCAAAGGCAAAAAGTCACGGGGTAACCATGCCAAGGAGGCATTTCCTTACAACCCTTATTTGTGGAATAATCATTGGTCAGAAATTCCAAAGCTGTGCGTAACACGGTCGTCAGCAATAGTCTTACCTCACACATACACCCTTTGTACACGCTCCAGTATTTATCCGTTGTAGGCATCCACGCGTTGATACACCATCTGATTATACATTCAGGAACGTCGCACAGCCCCGTAGCTGACTGTTCAGAAATGTTCAGATACTATAGAGTTACAGGGTGTATTTCAGCTATTCTTTCTTTAAGCAGCACATATACCATTTTGGTAATGCATATGTATCCAGGGTGTAACTCATAGACATCTTGCACCGTGACACTCTGATTTTCTTCCTAAAAATGAGTAAGTGTGTAATGTTAAATAACACATGTATGGCCCGCTATCCTCGACCTCTGTATTTTTTAAAACAACTTTCGTGGGACTAAAGACCACATTCTTCTATTTTTATAATAAATATCACACATTCGTGTTTGTATGACCCTTTCTATCAATCATTTGTTAAAATAGGTACACAGCCCCTGCATACGTTCGAGTTTTGAGCAGAGCTCGCCCGCGTATCCGATCTCATTGACAGCTGCTGCCAAGACCTTAATCATCTCAGCGTGGACATATTTCTTCATAGCTGACAACCCGTACACCACCCTTAACAATTTATATATCTTGTGAGGGTCTAACTGGCTACATATGTGTCGAATTGTTCTCCACCACCTGCGTCCTAGCCACCCCGAAGCACACCCATGGACCCTTCTCCTGCCGGATGTGCAACTTCACCTCTACTCAAGCCACCAAGCACCGCAACAGCTCCACCCACAACAACCACCTCAGCTGCATCCTCCTCAACACCCTCTCCGTCCACAAGCAAGCTGTCGAATTTGGGACCTTCTCACCTCAACCTCCCCAGACATTGCCTTCCTCACCGAAACATGGATGACCCCCTCCTCGGAACCCGACATCGCCATAGCCATCCCGGAAGGCTATAAGATTACCCGCAGAGACCGCACCAACAAAGCGGGAGGAGGAATTGCCATAGTCCACAGGAGCACCATCAGGATCTCAACCAACATCCTTGACACCATTGATGCCGCCGAACACCTGCACTTCCAGATTCACATCAACGCCAACACCACCCTTAGAGGAACCCTTGTCTACAGACCCCCAGGCCCCCGACCTCAGTTCTGCGACGCCATCGCCGACACAATCAGCACCCACGCCCTCGCCTCTATGGACTACATGCTCCTCGGGGACCTGAATTTTCACATAGAGAACACCAACAACAGCAACTCCTCAGCCTTGATCGACAACCTTACCAACCTCGGTCTCAAACAACTTGTCACTACGCCCTCCCACTCAGCCGGCCACACACTCGACCCCATCTTCTCCACCAGCAGCTACATCACCTTCACCCATACCACCGAACTCCACTGGACCGACCACCGCTGTGTCCACTTCTCCTTCCAGAAACCCACCGCTCACCACCACCAGCAACGGACCGCTCGCCGCAGCTGGAACAAGATCTCGAAGGACCAGCTGATCTCCACCCTCGCCCATGCCCCGCCACCCAACACCAGCGACCCCAACACCGCTACCCTCCACCTCAAACAATGGCTAGACGACTGCGCCAACACCCTTGCTCCACTTAGGAAACCAACCAACACCTGCACCACCAAGAAAGCACCCTGGTTCACCGCCGACCTTCAGGCCTCGAAACGGGAGTGCCAGAAAACCAAGAAGATATGGTGCCAAGAACAAACAGAGAGCAACCACGTCGCCCTCAAGACTGCCATCCGTAGGCATCCCCAGCTCATCCGGACCACCAAAAGATCATTCTACAAAGAGCGAATCAACAACAACG
Source organism: Pleurodeles waltl (assembly GCF_031143425.1). Classification (NCBI taxonomy): domain Eukaryota; kingdom Metazoa; phylum Chordata; class Amphibia; order Caudata; family Salamandridae; genus Pleurodeles; species Pleurodeles waltl. The sequence continues at coordinate 3,279,147 of NW_027150301.1, forward strand.
CACACAACAGCAAAGAGCTCTTCAGGGTCATCAAAGAACTCACCAACCCCAAAGCCCTGCTCTGTCAACCACCCCTGGTCGCAAGACCTCTGCGACTCCCTCGCCACCTTTTTTCACCACAAGATAAGGGAAATCCACTGCAGTTTCGCCTACCCGATCCCCATGACCACCGCTGCCAACTCCAACCCCAACGCACCCAACCACACCAACCTCCTGAGCGCCTGGACCCACACCAACGATGATGACACCACCAAGATCATGAGCACCATCCACTCCGCATCACCCGCCAATAAAGCCAGCCAAATCATCGCCCTCCAACTCCGTACCATCAACAGCTCCTTCGAGATCCCCACTGGAGAGCTGGAAACACGCCGAAGTCAACACCCTGCTCAAAAAACCCAAGGCAAACCCCGAAGACCTCAAGAATTATCGGACCATCTCCCTCCTCCCTTTCCCAGTGAAGGTCATCGAGAAGATAGCCAACAGCCAACTATCACGCTTCCTGGAGGACAACAACCTGCTTGACATCTCCCAATCCGGCTTCCAAAAGAACCACAGCACCAAGACCGCTGTCATCGCCACTACCGACAACATCAGGATCATGCTCGACAAAGGTGAAACCGGGGCCCTCATCCTCCTAGACCTCTCGGTAGCCTTTGATAACGTCTGTCACCACACACTTCGCACACGCCTCCGCAACGGCAGAACCCGCCACAAGGCCCTGGACTGGATCACATCCTTCCCCTCCACCAGAACTCAGAGAGTCCGCCTCCCTCACTTCCTGGAGAAAGCCACCAAGACCATCTGCGGAATACCCCAAGAATCCTCTCTCAGCCCCACCCTTTTCAACATCTACATGGCGCCGCTTGATAAGATCGTCCGATCCCACGGCCTTAAGATCATCTCCTACGCGGACAACACACAACTGATCCTCTCACTCACAAAGGACCCCGCCACCGCCAAGACCAATCTCCACAACGGACTTCCCGCGATCGCCAATTGGATGGAGGTAAGCCGCCTCAAACTGAACTCGGATAAGACTGAGATCCTCATCCTCAGCTCCAACAGATCAGCATGGAACGACTCCTGGTGGCCTGCCACACTAGGAGCCGCTCCAACTCCCACCATCCACGCACGCAAACTCGGCTTCATACTGGACTCATCACTCACCATGACCCCGCAAGTCAACGCCATCTCATCCTCATGTTTCAACACCCTCCGCATGCTTCGCAAGACCTTGAGATGGATCGAAACCAGAAGAATGGTCACCCACGCCCTCATTAGCAGGTGACTGGACTACGGCAACGCACTCTACGCGGGAACAACAGCTAAGCTCCAGAGGAAACTTCAGCACATTCGGAACGCCTCAGCACGCCTCATCCTTAACCTCCCTCGCCACAAACACATCTCAGCCCACCTCAGAGACCTTCACTGGCTCCCCGTCAACAAGCGGATCATCTTCAAACTCCTGATCCACGCTCACAAGGCTCTCCACGACTCAGGCCCTGCCTACCTCAACGGGCGTCTCAACTTCCACGTTCCCACCCACCAGCTCCGCTCAGCCAACCTCGCCCTCGCCACCGTCCCCTGCATCAACCGTACCACAACCGGCAGCAGATCCTTCTACCACCTCGCCGCCAAAACCTGGAACTCCCTCCCTGTCAACCTACGTCTGACCCAGGACCTCCTGACCTTAAGGAAACGTTTCAAGAGCTGGCTATTCGAGCAGTAGCACCCCCCCAGCGCCTTGAGACCCTATCGGGTGAGTAGTGCGCTTAACAAATGATTGATTGATTGATTGCTGTGTATGACTCGCATAGACACTCGTGAGCCTCCTGATGTGGCTTGTTAATTTTATGCCCATAACATAGGTTATAATAGTCAATGGACCACTGCCTGCCATGAAAAAAACCGAAACTAAAGGTTTCGTTTTTTTTTTTCAAGTGCAGCTCGTTTTTCTTTAAGGAAAACGGGCTGCAGATGGAAAAAAAAAACTGCTTTATTAAAAGCAGTCACGGACATGGTGGTCTGCTGACTCCAGCAGGCCACCATCCCCGTGAGTGCCCATACTCGCAATGGGATCGCAAACTGCGACCCACCTCATTAATATTAATGAGGTGGGTCTTTGCGACCCCATTGCGAGTCGCAGAAGGTGTCTGAATCCGCCACAAAGCCCTGGACTGGATCACATCCTTCCTCTCCGGCAGAACCCAGAGAGTCCGCCTCCCTCCCTTCCTCTCTGAAGCAACCAAGACCATCTGCAGCATTCCCCAAGGATCCTCGCGCAGCCCAACCCTTTTTAACATCTACATGGCACCGCTCACCAACATCATCCGATCCCACAACCTCAACTACGCCGACGACACCCAGATGATCCTCTCACTCACCAAGGACCCCGCCACCGCCAAAACCAACCTCCATGACGGAATAAAGGCCATCTCCAACTGGATGGAGAGGAGCCGCCTAAAACTGGACTCAGATAAGATGGAGATCCTCATCCTCGGCTCCAACCGCTCCGCATGGGATGACTCCTGGTGGCCAGCCACCCTCAGAACCGCACCAGCACCCACCAACCATGCATTCAACTTAGGTTTCATCCTAGACTCAGCGCTCACCATGACCCAGCAAGTCAATGCCGTCCCATCCTCCTGTTTAACACCCTCCGCTTGCTCCGCAAGATCTTCAGATGGACCCCCACCGAAACAAGAAGGACGATCACCTACGCCCTCGTCAGCAGCAGACTGGACTACGGCAACGCACTCTACGTGGGAACCACGACCAAGCTCCAGAAAAACTGCAGCACATACAGAACGCCTCCTCACGCCTGATCCTCGACATCCCACACCGCAACCACATCTCAGCCCACCTAAGAGACCTACACTGCCTCCCCGTCAACAAGAGGATCACCTTTAAACTCCTCATCAACGCTCACAAAGCACTCCACAACTCTGGCCCTGCCTACCTCAATGAGCGACTCACCTTTCACACTCCCAATCGAAAACTCTGCTCTGCCAACCTCGCTCTCGCCACCGTCCCTCGCATCCAACAAACTACAGCCGGCAGCAGATCTTTCTCCTACCTCGGCGCCAAGACCTGGAACTCCCTCCCCATCCAATTATAACAAACCCAGAACCTGCTGACCTTCAGGAAACACCTCAAGACCTGGCTGTTCGAGTAGTAGCACTTCTCCCTTCCCCCTCCCCTCAGCGCCTTGAAACCCCAGCGGGTGAGTAGCGCACTTTACAAATGATTGATTGATTGATTGATTGAAGCCCCAGGAGGGCAGAAGCCTGTCTGTGAGGTGGCAGCAGCTATGGCTGCTGTGAAAACCTCAGAGAGCTGGTTTGGCAGTACTGGTGGTCCATGGTGGAGCTCCCAGGGTGCATGGAATTGGCCCCCCAATACCGGAATCGGATTGGAGGTACAATTTTACAATCCTAGGCACCACACCTGGACAGTTTGGGGGTTACCATTGTGAAGCTACATATATGTATTGACCTATATGTAGTGCACACTTAAATTGGCATCCCCGCACTCACAAAGTCTGGGAAATTGGTCCTGGACAACGTGGGGGCACCTCTGCTAGTGCAGGGGTGCCCTCACACACAGTAACTTTGCACCTAGTCTTCAGGAACTGAAGGTTAGACATATAGGTGACTTATAAGTCACCTGGTGCAGTGAAAATGGCTGTGAAATAGTGCTTGCATTATTTCACTCAGGGTGCAATGCCAGTCCTGAAGAAAGGTTTGTATGAGCTCCTTATGTGTGGCAAAATAAATGCTGCAGCCCATAAGGATCTCCTGGAACCCCAATGCCCTGGGTACCGAAGTACCACATACTTGGGACTTATAAGGGGTGTCCAGAATGCCAATTTGGAGTGGAATACTGGGTTACCAGTGTGTAAGTACACATTTGGAATCAGAGAGAGCATAAGCACTGGAGTTCTGGTTAGCAGAACTCCAGTGACACAGTCAAGCATACCGACAAAATAATAAAACATACTGACATGTAGGCCACAAACTATGAGCACTGGGGTCCTGACTAGCAGGATCCCAGTGAGACAGTAAAACACACTGACAAACACTGACAAACAGGCCAAAAATGGGGGTAACCATGCAAGAAGAAAGCCACCTTCCTACATTCAGTGCTTCTTGGACTTGGTCCCCTTCTTCCACAATTCTTCAGGTCCAGGAATACATCATTGGTGTCTTGCAGTCTCTTCTGGTTCTTGCATAATCTTCTTTTTCGTGTTCTTGTGTGTATATGGAAAGTTCCTGTGTTTTACTCCTACTTTCCTGGGATCTGGGGTGGGTTCTAGTTCTTACCTTTGGTGTTTTCTTTCACTCCCAGTGCCCCTCTACACACTACACTTGCCTAGGTGGAAAACCAACTTTCTCATTCTACTTTCTTAGTATATGGTTTGTGTTCCCCCTAGGCGCATTTCTGCCTATTGTGACACAATTCACTGTTTTCTGACTGTTTTACAGCTATTATTGCATTCTAGTGTATATATTGTGTGTTTTACTTACCTCCTAAGGGAGTATAGTCTCTATGGTATTTTTGGCATCTCTGTCACCAAAATAAAGTACCTTTATTTTTGTGACACTGAGTGTATTCTTTCATGTGTGTGAGTACTAAGGCCCATATTTATATTCTGCGCCGCATTTGCATCATCTTTTGACGCAAAAATGGCAGAAGCTTACAAAATGTAATTATATTTTGTAGGTTTGGGCCGTTTTTGCGTAAAAAAATTACTCAAATGCGGCACAAAACAGCATATAAATATGGACCTAAGTGTGACTACAGTGGTATTGCATGAGCTTTGCATGTCTCCTAGATATGCCTTTGCTGCTCATCCACACTACCCCTAGAGAGCCTGGCTTCTAGACACTGACTACAATACACTAATAAGGGATACCTGGATCTGGTATAAGGTGTAAGTACCACAGGTACCCACCACACACCAGGCCAGTTTCCTACACCCGGTACACCAATGGTGGGTCTTAAGTTTGAACAGTGTCTATCGGGGATAGAACCCTTAATTTCCATCAAGCCCACTCTATACTGGGTTAGGCTGTGGACCAACAGCTGAGCGATCAATTACAAAACAGCACTTTCAGACAATCTTGCAAACAGAGGCTCCGCAAGAGTATCCTGGCTGGACCACTTTGCCACCACCTTAAAAAAGATACCAAACACCGAACTCTGGATCAGTCTTAATTCAATGCCCCACCCAGTACAAGAATCATTAAAAGGCTCTATTTGGAGTACACCAGACCCCCGGGGGCCATGTAGCGGCTGCTTTGCAAAGGTTTACCTTGCAACTAAATTGTAAATTGTCTGTAAGCATCTTAGACCCAGAGGATAAATGAATCCTTTACTTGAAATTCAGACTCAGAACCTTGCCAGTGCTGACTTACACTAACAAATGGGCACACAACCAGCGCTGGGCAATCCACTGCATGCTGGGAGGCTGTGAGGCCGTGCACCAGTCTATGCTCTTATGCTGCCACACTCTGGAAATGAACAGGCAGATTCTTGACCATTGTGTGTGACTGATAATACTAGGACGTGCACAAGGAACTACCCCTTCACCTGCAAATGTATTCAGAAACATAGTTTAAGAAGCTGGCTCCTTCCATCCGCCAGGCATTGAAACTGACTAGATCTGACTATCCCTGTTAACACCAACATGTTTAATAGAGCCATGGAGCGTCTATGACACTAAGGTGGTCATTACAACCCTGGCGGACGGTGTTAAAGGTGTGGTAATACCCGAAACAGGCCGGCGGACAAAAAAAGGGAATCATGACCGTGGCGGAAACCGCCAACATAGACAGCCACTTTAACACTCCGACCGCCACGGCGGTACAGACAAGCAGCGCGGCGGTCTCCGCCAACAGAAAGGGGGAGGACAATGTACCGCCCACAGTCTCACAACCTTCCAATCCGCCACCTTTGCCGGGGCGGAATCACCGTGGATAAAAACACGGTGGAATCAGCTTTTGCAATGGGAAAACGCTCACCTCAACATACTCCACGAGGAAGGAGGACACCATGGAGCCGGAATTACAAATCCTACCTGCCCTTGTCTTCCTGCTCATTTATGAACACCAGCAACGGCGGCGGCAAAGACAACGGTGAGTACTGCACCTACGACATAGGGGAGGGAGGAGGCAAAAGTCAGGGGGACACACACGCAAAACACCCACCCCCACCCTCGCACATTATAACACACACACCAATGCATGTCAAAACATCACAGTAACAACCCACAACCCCCCCGGAAGAATGCAAAGACCAAAGGAAATCATTCGAAAAATTGTAATGTATAAAAATACATTTACCAAATATATACAGATATATATATATACACATTCGAAAGTATATACATTACGAGAAGCAGTGCAAGTATGCACATATCAATGTCCGTGCACCACTGGGCCAAAAATGCATGGGAGAGGCCCACAATAGATACCTGTCCACAAACGGAGAGAACACTGCTGGGGCATCGGATAGAAATACAACAGGCACCTCAGGGGGAAGGGAAGGGGGGGCACCTCAGCCGGATTACAGCACCACGCCAGATACACGACGGGGCTCCATGCCCATTGATGTATCCTAGGGAGTGCAAAGCCACATTCTCTCAAGTCCCTACAGTGGGCGGTTTGCCCACTGTACCATCCTGGGGAGTGCAAAGCCACAGTCTCACAAGTCACTCCAGTGGGTGGTTTGCCCACTGATTTATCCTGGGAGTGCAAAGCCACAGTCTCTCAAGTCCCTACAGTGGGTGGTTTGCCCACTGTACCATCCTGGGGAGTGCAAAGCCACAGTCTCACAAGTCACTCCAGTGGGTGGTTTGCCCACTGATTTATCCTGGGGAGTGCAAAGCCACAGTCTCTCAAGTCTCTACAGTGGGTGGCTTGCCCACTGAACAATCCTGTGGAGTGCAAAGCCACAGTCTCTCAAGTCTATACAGTGGTTGGTTTGTCCACTGTTACATCCTGGGGAGTGCAAAGCCACAGTCTCTCAAGTCTATACAGTGGTTGGTTTGCCCACTGTTACATCCTGGGGAGTGCAAAGCTACAGTCTCTCAAGTCTATACAGTGGTTGGTTTGCCCACTGAACAATCCTGGGGAGTGCAAAGCCACAGTCTCTCAAGTGGATAACAGTCTCCAACGGTTCTGGAGGGGGAATGGTGCCCACACTGCATTTAGCTCTCCGTGACGGTTCCTGTACCGTCACAGTCCCAGCTGCCTGATGTGGCGGTGTTTCCTTGTTCAGTGGTGCTATGCCATGGCGATCTCTGATCAGTTCAGCGGTTCTCTGCCCTGTTTAGCGGTGCTGTGCCCTGTTCAGCGGTCTTCACCATGGCGGTGATTCCCTTGTTCAGCGGTGCTATGCAATGACGGTCTCTGATCAGTTCAGCGGTTCTCTGTCCTGTTCAGCGGTGCTGTGCCCTGTTCAGCGGTCTTCACCATGGCGGTGATTCCCTTGTTCAGCGATGCTATGCCATGGCGGTCTCTGATCAGTTCAGCGGTTCTCTGCCCTGTTCAGCGGTGCTGTGCCCTGTTCAGCGGTCTTCACCATGGCGGTGATTCCCTTGTTCAACGTGCTATGCCATGGCAGTCTCTGATCAGTTCAGCGGTTCTATGCCCTGTTCAGCGGTGCTGTGCCCTGTTCAGCGGTCTTCACCATGGTGGTGAGTCCCTTGTTCAGCGGTGCTTTGCCATGGCGGTCTCGGACCTGTGCATTGGTGTGTGGCATGACGGTCCCTCATTTTCCAGTGGGGCTGTGGCAGCCGGGCCCTCCTGGGCACTGACTCTGGCGGTGGTCTCCTGACCAGTGACAATACTCGTGCCCTCCTGGGCAATGACTCTGGCGGTGGTCTCCTGACCAGTGACGATACTCGTGCCCTCCTGGGCAATGACTCTGGCGGTGGACCAGTGACGATACTCGTGCCCTCCTGGGCAATGACTCTGGCGGTGGTCTCCTGACCAGTGACGATACTCGTGCCCTCCTGGGCACTGACTCTGGTGGTGGTCTCCTGACCAGTGACGACGGTGCTGGCGGTGGCGTCCCGGCCGCCGGGGAGGATGGCGCCCTTCTCCGCCGTGCTGCTCTCACCAGACTGTGCAGACTTCCTCTGGCCCTTCACCACCTTTGGAGGAGTCACAGCTGACTCTGCAATCCCCCTGGGACCCTTGTGAGAAGTTTTGCCGCCCGGAGTACTCACCCTGTCTCGTCGACCACTTTCCAACCTTAGGTGCTTTACAGGGGGTGGATTGGCAGTGCCTTGGCTCCATTTCACACTGCCTGCCCTGGTGGCGGGTGCACTCCACACACCAGTAACACGCACCACTGGTACTGGAGTCTTTTTGGCTGAGGTGCTACTACGGGACTTATGAATTGGAGGGGGGCAAAGAGGTCAACGTTGCTGAGGTAGAGTTTCTGACGAACACTGGGATGGGTAGCTGGAGGGGGTCTGGGAGTGGAGGAAGAGGAGGTGGTTGTAGGAGGTGTCACTTTAGGTGTTTTGGGTGCAGGTGCAGGTACTGGAGGCTGTTGTGAGGTGGATGGATGTTGGGTGTGTGGGTGCCCGCGTTTGTGTACTTTGGGAGGGGGCGTCACAGACACACTGGGAGAGGACACAGGGGACGTGTAAATGGGAGTGGGGTGGTGAGTGCAGGTGAGCAGGGTGTGGTGCTGGGTGTTCTGGTGCGAGTCCTAATGCCTGTAGATGTAGAGCATGCAGGTGAGAGTGTAGACCGCACTGGGAGGGAGGAGGGAGACGATGAGGAGGGGGACACAGTGGAGGCAGTGGATGTTGCTGTGTCTGTATGTGGGTGATGCTTGTGTGAGTGCCTGTGGGATGTGTGGTGCCTATGTTTGCTTGAGCTACTTTTGTTTGTTGAGGTGTGTGCATGCTTGTCTGTTGGTGTGCTTGGGATAGGCTGGGGTACAGGGGATTGGGTCTGGGTGGAGGAAGTTGGAGGGGGGAGGCTAGACACAGGGTCAATGGCTGCCATCAGTGCTGAAGCCAAAGATTGCAGGGTTCGATGAAGGGCAGCCTGACCAGAATGAATGCCCTCCAGGAATGCATTACCGTGTTGCAACTCCCTTTCTACACCCTGGATGGCATTCACAATGGTAGACTGCCCAACAGTGAGTGACCTGAGGAGGTCAATGGCCTCCTCACTGAGGGCAGCAGGGGTGACAGGGGCATGGGCTGAGGTGCCTGGGGCGAAGGTGATGCCCACCCTCCTGGGTGAGCGGGCACGGGGCGAACGCTGAGGGGCTGCTGGGAGGGTGGTGCTGGTAGAGGAGGTGGCGGCTGTACCTGTAGAAGTGGGGGACACAGATGGTGCCGCCACCACAAGGGAGCTCCCATCGGAGGATGAGTCCGTGTCGCTGGTTGGTGATCCGGTGCCCGACGTGAAGCTCCCCTCGCCCTCCGTTCCACTGGTGCATTCTGAGTCCGTGGTGTGGCCCTCCATGGCCATGTGGGATGCAGCTCCCTCGTGCTCCGGTGCCACTGTACCTCCACCTGATGATGCTGATGCACAAAAGAACAGGGAGAGCACAAAAAGGGGGGGGGCGGGACAACAGAAGAAAGACAGGTTGAGTGCATGGCATACCGCTACCGTTGGCAGACAATACAGACACAGCAGCCCCCTGCACTACGCCGTGCTCCTGGCCTCTACAGATGTAATTCCTGGGATATGGCCTACATGGCTATGGTGGACATATGCACACATGGATGCCACAGGGGCATGTATACCTGTACTTGGCACTCTACTGCGGTGGGGTGGAGTGCTACATGGCCTGCATTACTGAGGGGCCTAGCCTATGGAAGTCGTCCTGGCCTAGGGAAACCCACAGCCCTCCTCCCACATCTAGACCCCTCAACTGCGCGCAAAGTCCCCAGAATGATTGTGTACTCACCCCCTCGTGTCTGCTGTGATGCCCTCAAGCGCCCATCCAACTCTGGGTAGGCCACCGCCAGGATACGGAACATCAGGGGGGTCATGGGGCGACGGGCACTCCTCCCACGTTGGGAGGCCATCCCCAGCTGAGCCTCCGCCGTCTTCTTGCTCCAGCAGCGAATGTCCTCCCATCTTTTACGGCAGTGAGTGCCCCGTCTCTGGTGGACCCCCAGGGTCCGGACGTCCTTGGCGATGGCACGCCAAATGTCCTTCTTCTGGTGGGCGCTGACCTACATGACATGCACAGGGGAAGAAGAGAAGACATTAGCAAGAGCACTGTCGGAGTGGCCCACATCCCTGCCTTGCCATGTAGCACATGCATTCACAGTCCTTCATGTTCACTGCACTCTGCCCCCTTCCCTTTTACAACCAGCCCTCTCCACCCAGGCATAGCCCATACAACGTGCTCCCTGTGTACTTACCTGTTGGTCTGGAGGACCGTAGAGTAGCGTGTACTGGGGGAGGACCCCTTCCACGAGCTTCTCCAACTCCTGAGCAGTGAAGGCAGGGGCCCTTTCCCCAGATGCAGCAGCCATTGTCTCTTCCAGACAGAGGTCACAGCAGCACTTGCAGTGTAGGTCCTCTCCTGTCGATGATCAGGTATCAAGTGATTGAACAGATAGAAAATGGCGGTCATGTCCGCGGCAGTGACGTCCGTGGCGGTGCGTATCATTACCGCCGGCGCACTTCATCATTGGCTCCTGGGACCCATAGGGTCCAATGTTAACCAATGCAGCATTGCGCCGCGGTCTTCGACCGCCTACCGCGACGGTGTACAACACCAGCGCAGTTACCACACATCCCACTGTCCCAGTTTAGAGGTCAGGCAGCCGCCATTTCAGGGGCCCACATGGCTTCATTTGCAACTGCGTCACACATACCTGGGCCTACACTCGACACACATACAGGAAGATGTTTGTCTTTGGTGTCGTGTTCTGTGTATCTGTGGGTACATACCTGGGATTTTAGTGACTCTGTGGTCGCTGTTGTCCTTCCTAGGCACTGTCAGCTTGGACATTTGAGAAGATGGCGGAATCCTCCGGTGTACCGACCGCTGGTGGACCTGTTGACAAAGGAGGAGTGACATTTACTCATCACCTACAGGTTTGACCGTGCCACAATCCAGGAACTGTGTACCCAGTTGGAGCCAGACCTGATGTCACCAATCCGCCATCCCACAGGAATCCCCCCTCAAGTGCAGGTGCTGTCAGTGCTCCATTTCCTTGCAAGTGGATCGTTTCAGACAACAGTGGCCATGGCATCAGGGATGTCCCAGCCTATGTTTTCCAACGTGTTGTCCAGAGTGTTGTCTGCCCTGCTGAAACACGTAAGGAGCTACATCGTTTTCCCTCAGGTGCAGGATTTGCCAACAGTGAAAGGTGACTTCTATGCCCTTGGACATATCCCCAACATCATAGGTGCTATTGATGGAACCCATGTAGCTCTGGTCCCCCCCCACAAGAGTGAACAGGTGTACAGGAACCGGAAGAGTTATCATTCCATGAATGTACAGATGGTATGTTTGGCAGACCAGTACATCTCGCAGGTAAATGCTATGTTCCCTGGCTCAGTGCATGACGCCTACATCCTGCGGAAAAGCAGCATCCCTTATATGATGGGTCAACTCCAGAGGCATCGTGTGTGGCTATTGGGGGACTCTGGTTACCCCAACCTGTCCTGGCTATTGACCCCAGTGAGGAATCCCAGGACCAGGGCAGAGGAACGCTACAATGAGGCCCCTGGGCGGAATAGGAGGGTGATCAAACGCACCTTCGGCCTCCTGAAGGCCAGGTTCAGGTGCCTCCATATGACAGGTGGTTCCCTATTCTACTCACCAAGGAAGGTCTGCCATATCATCATTGCCTGCTCAATGCTTCAAAATCTTGCTTTGTGGCGCCAGGTGCCTTTTCTGCAGGAGGATGGTCCAGATGGCGGTGTTGTGGCAGCTGTGGAGCCTGTGGAGCCTGTGGACAGTGATGAGGGGGACGCTGAGGAAGAAGACATAGACAACAGGGAGTCAGTCATACGGTAATATTTCCAGTGACACACAGGTGAGAACAGTTTTCTTTTTACCATTACAATCACTTTCACACTTCTACCTCTATCCTGTCTTTCATTTCATAGCAGTATTTGGTCACTGAGTTGTACCTTTCCATTACAGTTTCACAGGTGTGGTTAGCAACGTGTGTCATCTGCTTGCATCCTTCACGGACTTGTGATGTGTGACATAGGTATGTTGGCTATAAAAATGGAAAGCATTTTGACACTGTCATTGATTATACATATTTACCAAATCACAGACTGACTCCAGATTGTTTTGTGGTTCAATGGTGTTTATTTCAGTGCTCAAAAATGGAGGGGGGTAGTGAAATGGTGATGGGGGACGATGGAGGAATGTCCATGGCAGAGTCCAGTCCATTAGTCACACAGGTTCACTGCCCATATGGGCATTGGAAGTAGAGATGGGGCAGTTCCAATCGGGACAGGGTAACAAAGTGAGACAGTGGGAGGACAATCAGGGTGGTCTCATTTCCTGGCGGGGGTCTTGCCATCTTGCTCTGTCCTGTTCCTGGATCTCAGGGACCGATGGCGGGGTGGTTTTCCATCGGCAGGGGGTGGGGTGCTGGTGTGGTGGTCCTGTGGCAGGCGTCCTGTCCACTAGCGCCGGCGGAGGTGGTGGGCAGTTCATCGTCCATGCTAGTCTCAGGGGCCCCTTGGAGTGCCACGGTGTCACTCATGGTCTTTTGTATGTCCTTCAGCACCCCTACGATGGTGCCCAGGGTGGAGCTGATGGTTCTGAGCTCCTCCCTGAACCCCAAATACTGCTCCTCCTGCATGCGCTGGGTCTCCTGAAACTTGGCCAGGACCGTCACCATCGTCTCCTGGGAGTGGTGGTATGCTCCCATGATGGAGGAGAGGGCCTCGTGGAGAGTGGGTTCCCTTGGCCTGTCCGCCCCCTGTCGCACAGCAGCCCTCCCAGTTCCCCTGTGTTCCTGTGCCTCCGTCCCCTGGACCGTGTGCCCACTACCACTGCCCCCAGGTCCCTGTTGTTGTTGGGGTGGTGGGTTAGCCTGGGTTCCCTGTAGTGGTGGACACACCGCTGATTGACGTGTCCTGGGTACGGAGGTATGGGCCCGCTGGGTGGGTGCTGTGCTGGTGTTACCAGAGGGTGGAAGGTCAGTGTTGTGCTGTGCCTGTGTGAGGGGAACCGACTGTCCCCAGGCCCCCGATGGTCCGGGCTGGTCATCAGGATCCAGTAGGGCAGAGCTGCTGTCGTCACTGTGGGCCTCTTCTGTGGGTGGAGTGGAGTTGTCTGGACCCTCCGGTGTGGTGACGTTCCGTAGTGGTCCTGCAGGGATATAAGAGCATGATTAGTGCATGTGTGTGAGTAATGGTATGCGATGGGTGGGTGTTTGTGTACCCCAGTGCAAGCATTCCTGTGTGTGGGTTTGTGTGATGATGGTTAGGGGGTTGTTCTGGGTATGTGCAGTGAGCATGCTTTAGTGAGGGGTGACCATGCTTAGTTGTGTCATGCAGGGCTTGGTGTTGGGATGTGTGGTTTGTGTTATGAGTACATTAGTGAGGAGTTGGAGTGATAGGGGAGGGGGTGAGGGTGGGGGTATGTGATGGCATGCAGGTAGGGTGGGGGGTTATAATAGTTGAGATTTAACTTACAAGTGTCCATTCCTCCACCGACTCCTCCAAGGCCCTCTGGATGCATGATGGTCAAGACTTGATCCTCCTATGTTGTTAGTTGTGGGGGAGGAGGTGGGGGTCCACCGCCAGTCCGCTGTACCGCGATGTTGTGCCTGGAGACCACTGAACGCACCTTCCCCGTAGGTTGTTCCACCTCTTCCTGATGTCCTCCCGATTTCTTGGATGCTGTCCCACAGCATTGACCCTGTCCACGATTCTTTGCCATAGCTCCATCTTCCTGGCTATGGATGTGTGCTGCACCTGTGAGCCAAATAGCTGTGGCTCTACCCGTAGGATTTCCTCCACCATGACCCTGAGCTCCTCCTCGGAAAACCTGGGGTGTCTTTGGCGTGACATGAGGTGGTGTGGGTGATGTGTGGGGTGGTGTAAGTGTTGATGTGTGTGGTGATGTGTAGTGGTGTGTGGTGTATTGTGCGTGTAATGTTGTGTGGTGATGGTGTCGTGTGCCTCTGTGTGGTGGGGTTGTCTATTGCTGTGCTTTCTCTGTCGCCTTCGTCTCTGATTTTTGGTCGTAGGGGTTTGTGGGTGATGTGGGTGTGTGTTTTATATAGTGTTGGGTGTGTGGGAGTGGTGTGTGTATGTGTATCAGGTGTGTGTATTTGGATTTGTCCAATGTGGAAGTGTTTTGGAGATGTGTGTCTATTTTGGGCGCAGCGGTGTGTATTGCCAATGGAATACCGCGGTTGAAAGACCGCCGCATGGATTCGTGTGTCGTGATAGCATGGGCCTGTTTCTGTTGGCGTGACGGTGGAGGTTTTATTTTCGCCAGTTTATCACTGACCTTTGGTGTGGCGGTCTTGTGTGGGTGTCTGAATTTCTGCAGATTCCGAGATGTGGGTCATTATAGCTGTGGCGGAATTCCACGGCGGTGTTTTGGCGGTCTTCTGCACGGCGGTAAGCGCCTTTTACCGCCAATGTTGTAATGACCCCCTAAGTCCCTGTTAACACGGACACGTTTAACCCCTTTGCTGCTAGGCACCTCCCACCCCTGTGCTAACCCTTTTTTGTGCTATTTATCCTGGGAATTTGAAAGGTACCCAGGGTTTGTGGAATTCCCTTCAGGGGACCAAGAAATTAGCCAAAATACAGCTAAATTTTGGATTTGTGTGGGGAAAATGGGAAAAAAGTGCTGCAGAAGAAAGTTTTTTTTCCTACAAATAACATCAACAAAAGGGTTGCGGTAGCCCTTCGCTGCTACAGGGTGCTCTCTTTTAAACCTCCCTACTAAAAACAAACGGAGACTACTTCACGAAAAACCAGGGAACTGCCCCCAATACTTGGACTGAATGGAACTCGTTTAAGGTAGTTGTAGGAAAATGGCTCCCTGTTGCAGTTACCCACCACTTTTTGCCTGATATTGATGCTCACTTGACTGAGAAGTGTGCTGGGACCCTGCTAACCAGGCCCCAGAACCAGTGTTCTTTCACTTAAAAATGTACCATTGTTCCACAATTGGCACATCCCTGGCACACAGATAAGTCCCTTGTAAAAGGTACCAGTGGTACCAAGGTCCCTGTGACCAGGGAAGGTCCCTAAGGGCTGCAGCATAGGTTGTGCCACCCTAAGGGACCCCTCACCTAACACATGCACACTGCCATTGCAGATTGTGTGTGTTGGTGGGGAGAAAAAGGCAAAATCGACATGGCATCCCCCTTAGGATGCCATGCCCACAAAATACTGCCTGTGGCATAGGTAAGTCACCCCTCTAGCAGGCCTTACAGCCCTATGGCAGGGTGCACTATACCACCGGTGAGGGCATAGCTGCATGAGCAATATGCCCCTACAGTGTCTAAGTCTATTCCTGGACATTGTAAGTACAGTGTGGCCATATTAAGTATATGGTCTGGGAGTTTGTCAAAACGAACTCCACAGCTCCATAATGGCTACAGTGAATACTGGGAAGTTTGGTATCAAACATCTCAGAATAATAAACCCACACTGATGCCAGTGTTGGATTTATTACAAAATGCTCACAGAGGGCATCTTAGAAGATGCCACCTGTAATTTACCCAATCCTTCAGTGCAGGACTGACTGGTCAGTGCCAGCCTGCCACTGAGACGAGTTTCTGCCCCCCTGGGGTAAGAGCCTTTGTGATCTCTGAGGACAGAAACAAAGCCTGCACTGGGTGGAGGTGCTTCTCACTTCCCCCTGCAGAAACTGTAACACCTGGCGGTGAGCCTCAAAGGCTCATGCCTTTTGTTACAGCACCCCAGGGCATCCCAGCTAGTGGAGATGCCCGCCCCCTGGACACATCCCCCAATTTTGGTGGCAAGTCCAGAGGAGATAATGAGAAAAACAAAGAGGAGTCACCTACCAGTCAGGACAGCCCCTAAGGTGCCCTGAGCTGAGGTGACCCCTGCCTTTAGAAACCCTCCATCTTGGTTTTGGAGGATTCCCCCAATAGGATTAGGGATGTGTCCCCCTCCCCTCAGGAAGGAGGCACAAAGAGGGTGTAGCCACCCTCCAGGACAGTAGCAATTGACTACTGCCCTCCTGACCTAATTACGCCCCTAAATTCAGGGTTTAGGGGCGACCCAGAACCCAGGAAATCAGATTCCTGCAACCTGAAACAAGAAGAAGGACTGCTGGCCTGAAAGCCCTGCAGAGATGACAGAGACGACAACTGCTTTGGCCCCAGCCCTGCCGGCATGTCTCCTGACTAAAAAAAAACTGCACAGCGACGCATCCGACAGGGACCAGCGACCTCTGAAGCCTCAGAGGACTGCCCTGAAACCCAAAGGACCAAGAAACGCCCGAGAACAGCGGCACTGTTTATCCACAGCAACTTCTTTGCAACAAAGAAGCAACTTTTAAAGAACTCACTCTTCCCTCCGGAAGCATGAGACTTCACCCTCTGCACCTGACGCCCCCGGATCTAGCTCCAGAGAACCAACACTACAGGGAGGATTCCCAGGCAACTGCAACCTCGTGAGTAACTTGAGATGACCCCCCTGGATCCCCACAGCGACACATGCAGAGAGAATCCAGAGGCACCCCCTGACCGCGACTGCCTGTAACAAGGAACCTGACGCCTGGACCAAGCACTGCACCTGCAGCCCCCAGGACCAGAAGGAACCGAACCTCAGTGCAGGAGTGACCATCAGGCGACCCTCTGCCTAGCCCAGTTGGTGGCTGGTCCGAGAAACCCCCCTGTGCCCAGCCTGCACCGCTAGAGTGACCCCCGGGTCCCTCCATTGATTCCTATACAAAACCCGACGCCTGCTTTGTACATTGCATCCGGCGCCCCTGTGCCGCTGATGATGTGTTTTGTGTGCCTACTTGTGTCCCCCCAGTGCTCTACAAAACCCCCCTGGTCTGCCCACCGAAGACACAGGTACTTACCTGTTGGCAGACTGGAACCAAAGCACCCCTGTTCTTCACAGGCGCCTATGTGTTTTGGGCCCTCCTTTGACCTCTGCACCTGACCGGCCCTGTGTTGCTGGTGTGGTAACTTTGGGGTTGCCTTGAACCCCCAACGGTGGGCTGCCTACGCCCAGGAAGTTGAACTTGTAAGTGCCTTACTTAACTGACAAACTAACCATTACTTACATCCCTCAGGAACTGTTGATTTTTGCAGTGTCCACTTTTAAAATAGCTTATTGCCATTTTAACTAAAACTGTGTATGTTATTGCTCTAATTCAAAGTTCCTAACTTACCTATGTGGAGTACCTTGAATTTTATGTATTTACTTCAAATCTTGAACTTGTGGTTCTAAAAATAAATTAAGAAAATATATTTTTCTATATCCAAACTATTGGCCTGGAGTCTTTGAGTGTGTGTTCCTCATTCATTGCCTGTGTGTGTACAACAAATGCTTAACACTACCCTCTGATAAGCCTACTGCTCGACCACACTACCACAAAATAGAGCATTAGAATTAGCTAATTTTGCCAGTATCTTACCTCTAAGGCGAACCCTTGGACTCTGTGCACACTATCTCTTAATTTGAGATACTAATACAGGGCCAACTTCCTACAGTAGTGGTCCGTGGTCACTGTATAGGACAGAAGGTGGGGTCAGGAGGGTTTTGGACTAAGAACTCAAGACCCTGGAGGACATGCTATATAACTTGGATAATAAGCTGGTGCAGGGGGACACAACAGATATCACACATAGTGAAAACAGGGAGGATTACTATAAGGTATTGGAATGACTGCGGTGCCTGGTTTATGGCAATTACATAACTAGAGTTCATAGCAAGGAAAGGAAAATGGGAAAACTGTTAGCATGGCTAGTTAACTTGCCAACCAGAGGGGGGCCATCACACAAATTCAGACAGAACAGGGACTTATATCCTATTCTCCAAAAGATATTAATGGCACATTTGGTACTTATTACGAGAAACTTTACTTCATTTCTGGACGGCAGTCAGAAACTGCACCAAGTAAGTTTTTGTCACCCATTCCGTTACACACAATTGACTGCGAGGCACAGGAAACCCTGGGAGGCCCAGTGACGGTCCAACAAAATTGAGCAGCCATTAAGGAGATGGCTAATGGGAAACCATCGGGCCAACATGGGTTGCTGGCAGAGTTCTATTCTGCCTTCTCTTCCGAACAGGACCCCAAACTACGGACATTATAGGCTGCCTCGTTTCGGCTGGGGACATTAACAGATTCCAAGAGGGAGGCCCTGGTGATACCACTTCCCAGGACCTCCGAAATGGGCGCCCCATCGTCAGCATTCTGCCACTTATACATGTTGAACATGGATTTTAAGATCCTGAGTAAGGTCCTTGCCACGCGACTAGTGCACACACGCATATGTTGCTGCACCCAGACTAGAACAGGTTTATCAAGATGAGAAACACTTCCCTGAATCAGGTTATTTCATATTATGTATCACCCGGAGCTGACCCGCTACTCGAATGCGTCACTGATGTTGACTGATCTTGAAAAAGCATTTGACTCCATTGACTGGGACTTCTTATTTGCTGTTATGTTGCAGGTGGGACTTGGTGATGTATGGATGAACTGGGTCCAGTTATTATATGGGCACCCTCTTGCCTATTATCGCTCCTCCTTTTCGCGTTAGCCATTGAGCCGATGGCTGCATTATTGTGACTGCAAACCCCTGACCATGGACTGACCCTGGGAGGTGTATAATACATGATATCCTTATATGCAGATTGTTAGAAATGGGGTCTTTGGTTGGCAGTCAGGTTACCCCCTGTCCAAGCAAGGACCCTCACTCTAGTCAGGGTAAAGGATAATCACACTCAGTTAACCCTCGCTCACCCCCTTGGTGGTGTGGCACAAGCAGGCAGGCTTAACTTCAGAGTCTAGGTGTAAAGTATTTGTACCAACACATACAGTAATACAGTGAACCTGGTAATTTTAGGAGGGAGGGGGCTGGGCAGGAAGCACACTCACTCATTCATTCACACGTGTGCACATCCATTCACAACACTCATCAACATTCAAACAAACACACACGCACCAAAATTTCATTTAAAAAACACACACACACACATTTACCTTCAGCACGGAGGTCCCAGGAGGGTTGGAACTGCTGCCTTCCCTCAAAGTCAGCCAATGAGGGAAGGCAGCAGTCCCAGCCTCGTCACAAAGTGGGATGGGGCCAGTGAAAATGCTTACCCCACCCCGCTCTGTGACGAAGTGTCACTGATTGACACTCGCGCTTGGTGCTTCAGGGCTTAAACCTGAAGCGCCAAGGTCAGAGTCAATGGGTGACGCTTCCCCTCATCACCGAGGGGGAGGGCCTCGAAGCACCTTTGTTGAGCTGAGGAGGTCTGGCACATAGGAGCTGTGATCTCGTCAGCCCAGCAAAGCTCAGCTCAGGCAGCCAGGAGTCTGCGCAAATCGCGCTTGTCTCACTCCTGGCTGCCTGACCTGAACATGGAGAGCGTCTGTCAGGCCGGCCTTTGCTCAGCCTGACAGACACTCTTCATGAGGGGCAAAAGGTGGGGGGGCATGGCCCCTCAGCCCTAAAGGACGGGCCGCGGCTGCAGTGAATCACTACAAAATGTCACAACACAGGTTTAGAAAAATATTAAATATTTTATCTAAATAAACAAGACCAAATTAGATAAAAATCCACAATATACAGTTAAAAATACGGATTTAGCACTTAAAAGCAAGAAAACAGTGATCTGAGGTGAAAACACTGCAATGTGGTAAAACACGGCGTCGTAACGAAGTCGACTCCAGGTACAGTACGTCACGATCACCTCACAGGGCCTCAGGCGCTGCGATGCGTTGGAACCTCACCAACGTTGGACTTACGACCCTCCAATGTCAGCGAAGTTGGGTAGAATCAGAGGTTGCAGCCACACGAGGCCTCCCGGGTCATCGGTCTTCTACGAAGTCCACGGCCTCGGGCAGGCGGTGTCCCAGCTCCGGGGTAGTGGCGTCAGCTCACAGGGTCATCGGATTAGCACTTCAGCGAGGTCCAGGGCCTCGGGGCAAGCGGCGTTGCGGTTTCAGGCAGCGGCGTCCTTTGCGAAGTCGCACGGCGTTATCCGGCATCAGTAGACTTGTTTTTCACCAAGGAATTCACTTTCAGGGGTCTAGGAATTGGAATGGCACCCTCTGACAAGCTAGAGTCCACCACAGGTAGACTCAGGTCTGGTTGGTGAAGCCTTTGCTGTCCCCGAGTCTTCAAAACAGGAGGCAAGCTCTACTCCAAGCCCTTACAGTCTCTGTCCCCTTGCACAGGCAGAAGCAGCAACTGCAGAATAGCTCCACAAAGCAGAGTCACAGGCAGGGCAGCACTTCTCCTCAGCTCTTCAGCTCTTCTCCAGGCAGATGTTCCTCTTGGTTTCTTGAAGTAATCTTAAGTCTGGGGTTTGGGGTGCTCTTCTTATACTAATTTCTGCCTTTGAAGTAGGCCTACTTCAAAGTAAAGTCTCAAGTGTCTGTGAGATCCTTTCTTGCCCAGGCACGGCCCCAGACACAGACCAGGGGGTTGGAGACTGCATTGTGAGAGTGCAGGCACAGCCCAGCTAGATGTGAGTGACCACTTCTCCCTTCCCCTCCAGCACAGATGGCTCATCAGGATATGCAGGCTACACCCCAGCCCCCTTTGTGTCACTGTGTAGAGAGAGGGGCAAACAGCCCAACTGTCAAACTGACCCAGACAGGGAATCCACAAAACAGAGTCACAGAATGGTTTAAGCAAGAAAACGCCTACTTTCTAAAAATGGCATTTTCAAACACATAATTTAAAAACCAACTTCATTAAAACACGTGTTTTAAATTGTGAGCTCAGAGACGCTAAACTCCACATGTCTATCTGCTCCCAAAGGGAAGTTATGCTTTAATCATATTTAAAGGCAGCCCCCATGTTAACCTATGAGAGATAGGACTTGCAACAGTAAAAACGAATTTGGCAGTATTTGACTGTGAGGACATGTAAAACACATCAGTATATGTCCCACCTTTAACATACACTGCACTCTGCCCAGGGGGCTACCTAGGTCCTACCTTAGGGGTGCCTTCCGTGTATAAAAAGGGAAGGTTTAGGCCTGGCAACTGGGTACACTTGCCAAGTCGGAATGGCAGTTTAAAACTGCACCCACAGACAGTGCAGAGGCAGGTCTGAGCCATGTTTGCAGGGCTACTAATGTGGGTGGCACAACCAGTGCTGTGGCCCACTAGTGGCATTTGACTTACAGGCCCTGGGTACCTCTAGTGCACTTTACTAGGGACTTACTATGAAACTAAATATACCAATCATGGATACGCCAATTACATATATATTTTATATAAGAGCACTTGCACTTTAGCACTGGATAGCAGTGGTAAAGTGCCAGGAGTCCAGCACACATCAACAACCTGGGAAACAGAGGCAAAAAGTTAGGAGAGACCACACCATGGAAGACAAGTCTAACACAGATGACCTGATTCTTTATTTGAGAGATGGGCCAACAAGCTCGCCGATTGCAATGTCCCTATTGTCAATATTTGCAACATACTCCAGCTTAAAAGTAAACGTGGCCAAAACACATTTGTCCCCAGTGTCTCCATACACAGGCGCCTGTCACTATTCCCACAGGGCGTGGCCTGATCCCCTATAACATTAAAATACCCGGATATTAGAATATTTCACTCCCCAACCAACCTACTAGATGCTAATGTGGACGCCTCTCTCAGGTCTCTGCACTCAAGTGTGCAGTTCTGGAGATCCTTAAAATTACCGATTATGGCGTGGATTTCCTTAACCAAGATAATTATGTTACCCAGACTTTTATACTATTTCACCAGTTTACCAGTCAAGATCCCAGCATTGTGGTTCAGACACCTGGATTCCCTCTTACAGGAACTAGTATGGGCCGCAGGCCGCAGCAGGGTCTCATTAGAGGTTCTCCGGAGACCACCAGGGAAGGAGGGTCTGGGAGTCCTGGACGTTGATCTGTATTATGTAGCGGTGCAGCTGCAGTGGGTCGCACAGTGATTAGATGGTTCACATTTGCATGAACTAGGGTAACAGGGAGCAGCGACTGACCAATCAGTGCTACTGGCAAAGCCGCCTTATGGGTCCGTGGTGCTCCCTCATTCCAATCAGCTGGTCGAGGTGGCGCTGTGGCTTTGGAAGAGATGCTGCTGCCACTTTCCAGGGATTTCCCTGTATATGGAGGCACTACCCCTGGTTGGCCTCCCACATGGAGACCCACGTGCCCCCTTTACACATACCCAACTGGCACCCTGGATAGATGTAGGCATGCGGACCCTGGGAGGCTGCTTTAAACAGGGAATGTTTCCCCCCATGGCAGACCTGATAGAACAACATGGTTTTCTTCCAAGCTAATTCCTAACATATCAAGCCTTGACTCATGCGTTTAGGACACTGTGGCCAGAGACTACCCAGGAACCAAAGACATCCCTAGTACTGCACTGTCTATTAACTCTGGGATCGGCCGGACACCTGATAAAGTGGCTAAATCAAGCTCCTATACAGACCGTCATGAAACCTCTATTAACAATCAGACGGAGATGGGAAGCGCTGCTGGGATATGACATCTCAGAAATGATTGGCGGAAGATGTTGCCCTATTCACAAAACGTCTCTAGGAGTAGTAGGCTGAAATATATTCAGTTTAAGTAAATACACATGACACACTTAACACCACACAGACTACAGGTTATATATGGGGGCGACCCTAGACTATGCCCGCAATGCTCTTACCTTGATGCTGACTTTGCACATATGGTGCAGGGTTGCACGGTGATCCAAAGCTTCTGGGAAGGTGTTATTGCTGGCCTTAATGACACCCTGAGGCATGCTCTTCAGAGCACAACAAAGTTGTGCTTACTAGGCCTTTTCCCTAGGCCACGTCCTAAGAAAGTGGGCTCTAGATTCTGGGATTTGGCCTTGATACAGGCTAAACGCTGCATAGCAAAGCAGTGGACATCACCGGCAGGTCTGGGATTAACACAATGAACCAGAGAGGTCACTATATGGGCTAGGGCTGAGGGGGGAGCATTGCTTGAAGATGATACACAAGGTAAGAAGGTCTTTGGTGGGACTTTGGTCAGAGATATTCGGCATTTGGCAACACCCGGGATATGACTTGGATTCAGATACTGAGACAGAGTCCTGGTCTGCCCCAGACCCAATAGAAACCACACGATGGGCCCGACTGGGGCTTGCATCCCAGGGGCCCAGGTTTCACTGCCTTGTACAGATAAACAAGAGTTGTAACCATTGGTTGCAGGTTGCCCCGCTGCCCCTCCTCTGCTAACCCCCTAAAACTTACCCACACCACCCCAGTAGGATTATAACATAGTAAGGTGCTTCCTATGAAACTGGCTGCCTCCAACATTTTTTGTAAAGCTGAATAGAAACCTCCCTGAAAGGACCATAGTTGGATTGTTACAGATGTTACTTCATAAAAGCGCAATGAATAGTTATTTAATGGCTGCCACAGACTCCACTGTATCCTCTCCATGAAGACAGAAATGACAACAAGATTCGCACAATGACTCCTCCAGCCTGCCCGTGTGCTACTATCAGGACTGCGTTACTGTATCTGGTTCATATGACAAGGCGCACACCTTTTATATTTAACTGCACAATGTCTAACTGATGTAAAACTATGATGAACCATATTTTACATCTATGCAAAAGCTAATAAAAAGATATTTTAAAAAAATGGTTTGCAGTGCATAGTGCTCATGCAGCTATGCCCTCACCTGTGGTATAGTTCACCCTGCCTTAGGGCTGTAAGGCCTGCTAGATGGGTGACTTACCTTTGCCATAGGCAGTGAGAGGTGGGCATGGCACCCTGAGGGGTGTGCCATGTCAACTTACTCATTTTCTCCTCACTAGCACATACAAGCTGTGAGGCAGTGTGCATGCTTTGAGTGAGGGGTCCCCAGGTTGGCATAATACATGCTGCAGCCCTTAGAGACCTTCCCTGGCCACAGGGCCCTTGGTACCAGGGGTACCATTTACAAGGGACTTATCTGTGTGCCAAGGCTGTGCCAATTGTGGATACAAAGGTACAGTTTAGGGAAAGAACACTGGTGCTGGGGCCTGGTTAGTAGGGTCCCAGCACACTTTCAAACATAACTAGCATCAACAAAAGGCAACAAGTTTGGGGGTAACCATGCCATGAGAGGCATTTTCCTACAAATAGCAAATAACAAAATCAGAAAGCATCTTTTGGGATGTGTGTGTCACTTTAGCAGATGGTGCTCTGCAGCAATTTAAGGTGTTTCCGGCCCATTCACTCTGGAGAATTCCGAAGCTGTTCTAACCAATGAACAGATCTCTGCAGGTCCAGGAGCCACCCGGGCAGTCACCCTGTCTCACCCGGGCAGTCACCCTGTCTCACCCGGGCAGTCACCCTGTCTCACCCGTGCTCCACTCACATCACACCCGTTCCCTATCCACTGGTATTTATTTCAACGTTTGGATGGATTAATCATGCTGGCATTGCGTGATCTTGTCCGAGGATGTAAAAACCAATAATGTTTAAAAACATTTCAAAGAATCAGTCGGATTCAGATAAAACATGAACGTCCTCATCATGGGCGGCCACGTCATTGCATAATAGTGCATGTCCCACGGGCCATTGTGCAATAGAAACAATTGCAAAAAACAAACAATAATCAGAAAATCCCTCTATGTTGCATTAGCAAACACGAGCGGTGTAAGACTGATAACCTGGGGCACATAGTGGTCACCACCGAGCTAAAGAGAACAGCGAGTGCAGACAGATTGACAGTCATTCCACCATGGTGCAGTATCCAGATGTAACTGGCCTGAAGAAGTAAAGAATTAAATATGCAAAAAGTGAAAAAAGCAAAAATGAATGAAACATCAAATATTGCTATATTTACTACTAAACAGGCAGTCACAAGTGCAGGTACCTTGCAGGCACAAGGGTCATGATTTAAATGGTGCAGCAGGTGAAGTGATACCGGGGCCAAAAGCTCTAGGAACCCCACTAAACATCTAATATTGCTATATTTTACCACTAAATAGGAAGTTACAACTGCAGTTACCTTGCAGGCACTAGGGTCATGATTTGAATGGTGCAGAGGGACCAGGCCCAAAAGTTGTCTGAACTCCTCTACACATCAAATATTGCCATATTTTATTACAAACAGGCAGTCACAAGTGCAGTTATCTTGCAGGCACTTGGGTCAAGATTTTTTATAGTGCAGCAGGTGCAGTGGCACCGGGCCAACATTTGTCAGAACTCCTGTAAACACCTAATAAAGCTATGTTATACTACTAAATAGGCAGTCACAATTGCAGTTACCTTGCAGTTAAAAGGGGCATGATTTGAATGGTGCAGCAGGTGCTGTGGCACCAGGGCTAAAAGCTCTAAGGACCCCACTAAACTCAGATTATTGTTAAATGTTACTACTAAACAGGCAGCCACAAGTGCAGTTATCTAGCAGGCACTAGAGTCATGATTTCAATGGTGTAGCAGGTTCAGTGTTACCAGGTCTAAAAACTCTAGGCACCCCACTAAACAAGGATCAGTGCTATATTTTACAACTGAGCAGGCAGTCACCTGCCGTTATCTTGCAGGCACTAGGGTCATGATTTGAATGGCGCGGCTGGTGCAGTGGCACCAGGCAAAAAAGTTGTCATAACTTCTCTAAACACCAAATATTGCCATATTTTGCTTCTACACAGGCAGTCACAATTGTGGTTACCTTGCAGTTAAAAGGGGCATGAATTGAATGGTGCAGCAGGTGCAGTGGCACTCTACTAACTACACATTACTATATTCTAATACAATGCCATATTAATTAAAGTACAAATTACAAGTTTGGAACCCTGGAATATTAATTCAACATACATAACATACATGCATCACCATATAAATAGCTATTAACGGTTTGACAAATTTAAAACAAACATTATTATAACCGTTTTCTAATATTTTCTAATATTTATAATCCAGTTAGTAAGGTAGAATGCAAAGGAAAAAGCAATACTTGTTCATATTAGCATCGATGTTTCCATATTAAAAGAGCCCTGGAGAGTCTACAACACTAGATCCCCGTTAACACTGGCAGGTTCAATAGAGCCCTGAAGAGTCTACCACAGTAGATCCCTGTTTACACTGCACGTTTACTAGTGCTCTGGAGAGTCTATCACAGTAGATCCCTGTTAACGCTGGCATGTTTACTAGAGCTCTGGAGAGTCTATGGCACTAGATCCCTGTTAACACTGGCATGTTTACTAGAGCCCTGGAGAGTCTATGGCACTAGATCCCTGTGAACACTGGCATGTTTACTAGACCCCTGGAAAGTCTATGACAGTAGATCCCTGTTAACACTAGCAGGTTTACTAGAGCTCTGAAGAGTCTACAACACTAGATCCCTATTAACATACACATTTGATGGAGCCATGGAGATTCTTTGACACTGGACAGAATGTGCCTTCTAAGGCTTTGTTCCTTTATTTGTGCTACATCTGCACTGGTCACTAAAATGCTTTAAATTCCATCTGCATCATATTTTATGTATGCCCTAGCACTGAAACAAATACATAAATGTACTCAGAGAGTAAACGGAAGGGGGACAAAGAAAGGAAAAAGTGAGATGCAAAGAAAATGAAGATGGGATTGTATCACAAAAAAATGAGAGGAACGAAATGAAAGAAGGAAAGATAGAAAAGAAAAATCAAATAATGAAAGTGAAAGAAAAAGGAAATACGAGTATGGAAGAGAGAAAAGTTGGAGTATTAACTGGGAAGAAATGAGTTAGGTTACACAGACACACACACAAGTGTTAGACAATCTTCAAGTTTGCCAATTACACCCTCTCTCACCTCTGATGTTTTATTCTGTAGACACTGAGTGCAGTAGAGACCTGAGGGCATCTCATACAACCTCTTTCACGTGTGTCACTCTGTGAACAGTGTGTGCAGCAGTCACCTGAGGGTGTCACTACAACCTCTCTCTCCTCTGCGTTGTTTTACTCTGTAGACACCGTGTGCAGCAGTCACCTGAGGGTGTCACATGCAACCTCTCTCACCTCTGATGTTTTATTCTGTAGACACTGAATGCAGTAGAGACCTGAGGGTGTCACATAGAACCTCTCTCACGTGTGTCACTCTGTGAACAGTGTGTGCAGCAGTCACCTGAGGGTGTCACTACAACCTCTCTCTCCTCTGCGTTGTTTTACTCTGTAGACACCGTGTGCAGCAGTCACCTGAGGGTGTCACATGCAACCTCTCTCACCTCTGATGTTTTATTCTGTAGACACTGAGTGCAGTAGAGACCTGAGGGTGTCACATAGAACCTCTCTCACGTGTGTCACTCTGTGAACAGTGTGTGCAGCAGTCACCTGAGGGTGTCACTACAACCTCTCTCTCCTCTGCGTTGTTTTACTCTGTAGACACCGTGTGCAGCAGTCACCTGAGGGTGTCACATGCAACCTCTCTCACCTCTGATGTTTTATTCTGTAGACACGGAGTGCAGTAGAGACCTGAGGGCGTCTCATACAACCTCTTTCACGTGTGTCACTCTGTAGACACCTTGTGCAGCAGTCACCTGAGGGTGTCACACACAACCTCTCTCACCTCTTATGTTTCACTCTTGAATTCTCTGTGAGATGCAATCACCCGAGGGCGGTGCCACCTGCACTATTTCCAGTAATGAGCAGCTTATCACCTGTGTCAGACGGTGACGTGATCGGACCAAAGGTTGCCGTGAGCGGGACACACCTTACACAGGTACTGATAAGATATTCCTGTCAGAGGGAGAGGACCCGGCACAGCTCAGACATGGCGGCTGCAGACCCCAGGGCCGAGCTGTTACAAGAAGTCACCTGCTCCATCTGTCGGGAGCTGTTCACTGACCCCGTGACCCTGGACTGCGGACACAGCTTCTGTCTCTCCTGCATCACCAGGTTCAAGGCCAGCAGGGACTTAGAGAAATGGTGCCCGGAGTGCAGAGAGAGGCTGGACCTGGAGAAAAAACTGAAGCCGAGTAAGAGATTGGCAAATATAGTAGAAATGGTGACAAGACTGGATATAGCGCCCAGAGGGCCTGCCACAGAAGGTCTGTGCGAGGAGCACGGGGAGAGGCTGCAGCTCTTCTGTGAAACCGACAGTGAACTCCTGTGTGTGGTCTGTAGAGAGTCCCGGGCACACAGAGAGCACCGTGTGACCCCCACGAAGGAAGCAGAGCAGGAGTACAAGGTAAGAGAACTGACACTTGTATAGCGCCTGGAAGTCTGTGTGAGGAGCACGGGGAGAGGCTGCTGCTCTTCTGTGAAACCGACGGTGGGCTCCTGTGTGTGGTCTGTGTAGAGTCCCGGACACACAGAGCGCCGTGTGACCCCCACAAATGACGCAGAGCAGGAGTACAAGGTAAGAGGACTGGAGTCAGACTATAGTACAGAGGGTCATGAGTGAGTAAACACACTCGTATAGCGCCCCTATCACACTAAAGAGCTTCGAGGAGCTGAGCAGGACTGAAGAGTAAGAGGGTCAGAATCTGGAGCAGAGGTCAGTCACCCACAGTAGACCTGTCACCTGATTGAACACTGTGGGCCTTGGGTGGACAGTCCTGAAGTAGATCAGGTCTTCCCACCATCAGGTCTCACTGTCTCTTGCTCCCACCTGTCTGGTCAGTAGTGACATAAACACACAGTGGGGTCCCTCAGGGGTCTGGTCGCATCTTCTTTGTGTGAAGCGCAGTCACCGCCGCTGCTTCCACCTGAGCTCTGAGGAGGCGCGTACGGAATAGTCACAGGGGCTCCAGGCGACCCTTGCACGGAGAAGGTCTGGGTGGGATGATAGTGCCCGGGGCTTCTTGCACTTATGGTTAAAGCTAGTGCAGGCTCAGCTACTGTCCGGGGTCCGCATCATGCTAATCGGGGTCTCCATTGCCTCCATGCAGAACATTGTGTGCTGTCCCTTCAGGTCTGAGACCCTGGCCTAGGTACCTACTAACCACATGCTTGGCTAAGGTTCCCTAGTGTAGGCCACTCGGATGGGTCCTGTGTGCCTTGAGGCCAGGTCAGCCTCTGACCAGTGACGTAACAAAACTGAGGGGGGCCCACTGCACAGTACATGGAGGGACCACCACTCTGGACTCACTCAGGAGCTGTCAGGTGAGGGTACTGTGCTGAGGGGTCCCCCTGGAGTTCAGGCCTTCCCCACACCGCTGGGGCCTTTGTTACGCCACTGCCTCTGACCGTCTTAATTTCTTCATGACCTTCAAACCTGCCTTTTCACGTGAAGGTAGCTCCCCTGGATCAGGTTCTGACAGCTGCATTGTCAAGAGACTCGCAGATAAGAGTCGCAGGCTAGAAAGTGTAATTTTATTTGTAGAGCACTTCCTACCCCTGATGTTTTACTCTGAAGTCACTGTGTGCAGCAGCGACCTGAGGGTGTCACATACAACCTCTCACCTCTGAATTTTTATTCTGTAGACACTGTGTGCAGCAGTGCCCTCATGGTGTCACACACAACCTCTCTCTCCTCTGATGTTTCACTCTATAGATATCGTGTGCAGCAGTCACCTGAGGGTGTCACTAGAATCTCTCTCTCCTCTGATGTTTTTCTCTGTAGACACTGTGTGAAGCAGTGCCCTCATGGTGTCACATACAACCTCTCTCACCTCTGATGTTTTACTCTGTAGACACTGTGTGCAGCAGTCACCTGAGGGTGTCACATACACTCTCTCTCTCCTCTATTGTTTTACTCTTGAAGTCACTGTGTGCTGCAGGCACCCGAGGACCAATTACTCACCTTTTTTCTCCTGGTCGATGGGGGTCACTCTGGTACTTACCTTGTGGGTATCCTAGTTCCTCCAGCTGCCCTCTACTGATTCCACTTCCTAGGGGGGAGCTCCGACTTTCACATTCCACTTTCTTAGTATATTGTTTGGTCCCCCAGGCCTTCAGTATTGTCTATTGCTTTCACTGTTTTCTATTGCATTTTATGCTAATTCCTAACTGCTACTGCAATATAATAGTGTGTTTACTTTCCTCCAGTTGGGGTATTGCCTTTACAGTATTTTAGTATTTGTGTGACTAAAATAAAGTACCTTTATTTTTTGTAACACTGTGTGGTTCTTCCATGTGTGTAAGTGCTGTGTGACAGCTTTGCATGTCTCCTAGATAAGTCTTGGTTGCTCATCCACAGCTACCTCTAGATAGCATGGCTGCCTAGACACTGTCTACACCTCACTAATAGGGGATACCTGGACCTGGTATAAGGTGATAACACCATAGGTGCTCACCACACACCAGGCCAGCTTCCTACAGTATGTTATAGAGCTCACATGTCCTACACACTGAGCCTCAGAGTAGAGGCTGTAGAAGAACACAGCATATATCTGGCATCTCACATGACACTGGTGAACCAACAGAGACACTGCCCAGGAGCATAAGAAGCATGTGTGGCTGTTCAGGGATCTCACACACATACGCCCATTGTTGCAGGGATTACATTGTAGTGCCCATTTTGGCTTTCCCTCTTAGGTTAGCATCTTTTTCAGATCGTGGGTTTTACATGTTTTTATTAACTCAACAAAATGCCATGTACGTTTTTTTTTGGTTTTTTGTCAGATGTTGTCCTGTAGTCTGCACAGTTAGTTTTAGAGACAGCTACTGGAACACAACCTCCTTGCTTGTTTTGTGCTCGTAGGAGACAACTCTCAGATTAACTGAGGTTGTTTTGCACGTTCTGGTCTAGTGTGAAAAGGCTCTTGTCTTGTTAGTTAAGCAATACCTGCTCTGAATTTGGTGAGAGGCGCTTCACAACAGTGTTATCATGAAAACCTGGCAATGAGAAATGCTGCCTGACAGACCCTGCTTGCCATCGAGACAGAGCACATTGGTGAATGCGCTGAGACTGGAGTACCATGACAAATGCCAAGGTATAGGGTTAGATCTTTCCAACTAAGTCTGGCAGTGTGCTCTTGTTAGGACTGGACTCATAGCGCTAGGTAGGGCAGCTTTAGCTGCAAAACAATATGGTTGAATTAATTGTATTTTTCACCATTCTAATGATGCTTGTTACAATAATATGTCTCATCTGTCGAACAATAGCAATTCAGGCCTGGATAGTGCTCATGAGTACACACAAGGACTAACAAGACTTGTGGTCCTGGGCATTTTAAATTGCTGGTGATGCAGCGGTTTTTCCCTTCGCTGAACTAAAATGCTACTTATTAAGCAGGAACGGTGATAATCCCCTTTAGGAGTTTGTTGCTCCACAACTGGGTTTGCTCAACATGTAAATCCAATATCAAACAGCATTTCAGCATTATCGAAATCGAAACTGAAGAACAAAGCATCACGTTGTACATGATAGAATGACATTGTGTTCTACTTCTCTCCCTTTATTCACCTCTCATCTGCCCCTATAACTACTCGTTAACCTACCGCTCTCTCTACACCCCTCATCGGCCACTCTAATAAAATGACAAATTGTCACCCTACCACTCTCTCTCTACTCACCTCTCATCGGCCCCTCTCAAATGACTACTCATCACCCTACCACTCTCTCTCTACTCACCTCTCATTGGCCCCTCTCAGTAGATTCCTACTCTTCACCCTACTCCTCTCCCTCTACTCACCTCTCTTCACCTCCTCTCAGTAGGTGCCTACTCCTCATTCTACTCCTCTCCACCTGCTCACCTCTCATGGCTCCCCCTTAGTATATGTGTACTCATGATCCTACTCCTCTCTCTCTGCTCACCTCTCATCACTCCTTCTCAGTAGATGCCTACTCAGCACCCTACTGCTATCTCCTGTACTCACCTCTCATCACCCCCTGTTAGAGCTGGCATCCTCAGGGTGATGTTTCCCTAGACATTTTGCCTTTTACCTCCTGTTTTGCTGATTCTCTTTTTGTTGGCTTGTAGTGCATATGCTTCTCCCTTAAACATGTTTATGATTTGTGTACACCTGATTGACATATTTAATTTACTGATAAGTCCCTTGTAAAGTGGTATATCATGTACCCAGGGCCTGTAAGTTAAATGCTACTAGTGGGGTGCATCACTGATTGTGCCACCCACAGAAGTAGCCTTCAAATCTGTCCCAGGCCTGCCATTGCAGGACTTGTGTGTGCAGCTTACTGCCACTTCCACTTGGCTTTTAAAATTACTTGTCATAAACTCCTCTTTTATCACATATCAGTTACCCCTAAGGTAGGCCCGGATTTTCCCTAAGTACAGGGTGCTATGTAAGTAAAGGATAGGACATGTACTTTTATTCTTTACATGTCCTGGTAGTGACAAACAGCCTAATTAATGTTTCACTACTGTGAGGCCTTCCCCTCTCATAGGTTAGCATTTGGAATTTCCTTATTATTGGCTTATACCTTTTTAAATGGTAGTTCCTGATAAGAGAGGAGTAGCTTTTTCATGTTTTATATCTTTGGAATGGTAATGATACATCCTACCTACTGATGAAGTTGGATTTAACATGACTGTTTCAGGAATGCTACTTTTAGAGAGTGGGCATTCCTCTGCACTTAACTGCTCTGTGTGCCTGGCAGCCTTTCTCCAGTACACATCTGGGCTGGGCTGGGTGACAGCTACATTTGAGCATTCCCTCCAGACAGCCTCAACACAGGACACTCAAGTGCATCTGCATTCTGATTGGTCTTCCTGGACAGAGAGGAATGGGAGGGGCTGACACTTACACTTTAATAGGAAGTGCCCTGTCCACCCCCAAAGGGCTGATTACCCCTACCAGCATCCTGGCAGACAGGACTGAATTGAAAGGGATGCTTATGTACTTCAGAGAGCTCCTTTGAAGTCACCATCGAAGGCACATTTGGGTGTAAGTACTGGGTCTCCGACACCCTAAAATCAGGTACTGTGTTGAACTTGTAACCTGACACTGCTGGGTTTATAGCTGTACATTGCCAGAAGGACTGCTGTGCTGCCAGGAGTGACAGCCACTTTGCTAACTGCTTTGCTGTGTTGGCATGCTGCTTGCTGTGTGCTGGGCTGCAGGAGGGACTGCCACTCTGCGACCTGCCTTGTTGTCCAGGTCTGCTGTCTGCTCATTTTTTGCTGTGTTGAACAATGAGTGTTCTCTAAGGGCTTGTTGTTTTGCTCCCATTAAGTCACAGGCTCATTAAAAACTTTACCTTACTCCTGCCGTGAGGACTCTGCCACTTCTGAGGTGGGCAGCCGAAACATGACATATTTCAGATGGGGCTGATCGCTAAAACCTACAAAGGACCAGTGCTTTTATGATGGACGTATAACAATTTCTGATGTCGGTAAGCGCTCTGCGCCGATCCAGATCATCATGCCTGATCCCCAGCGGCTCTCTGGTGAGCTCCCAAGGTGCTGGTACCTTTCCCAAGATTGAGCATCCTGGGAGGTTGGAAGATGCCAAAGTGTTGAAGGAAACCCTCTCACCGTTACCCCGCCAGTTTGCCTTGACAACTGGAGCTGCACCTGCATCGACGAGTCATCTGCCAACCCTTGGGAGCAGAATTACGGCTTTGCGCCAACACCGGCAGTTTCATGAATCTCCTTTTGGGAAGTGGATCACCGAGTCTGGTCCTTCGACAACCCAGCAGGTCCAATGCCATCCCCGTGAATTCAGGAAAGAGCATTTGTAAGGAGATGAGACCCGTGAGGTCTCTACAGTTGACCAGCGTGATATCGTGGGCATCTGTGTGTGATGCAGAAGTACTGGTTGTGAGAAAGTAGCCTCTTTCTAGCCTTGTTACCCCCACTTTTGGCCTGTTTGTGAGTATATGTCAGGGTGTTTTCACTGTCTCACTGGGATCCTGCTAGTCAGGGCCCAGTGCTCATAGTGAAAACTCTATGTTGTCAGTATGTTTGTTATGTGTCACTGGGACCCTGCTAGCCAGGACCCCAGTGCTCATAAGTTTGTGGCCTATATGTATGTGTTCCCTGTGTGATGCCTAGCTGTCTCACTGAGGCTTTGCTAACCAGAATCTCAGTGGTTATGCTCTCTCTGATTTCCAAATTGTCACTAACAGGCTAGTGACCAATTTCACCAATTCACATTGGCATATTGGAACACCCTTATAATTCCCTAGTATATGGTACTGAGGTACCCAGGGTATTGGGGTTCCAGGAGATCCCTATGGGCTGCAGCATTTCTTTTGCCACCCATAGGGAGCTCTGACAATTCTTACACAGGCCTGCCACTGCAGCCTGAGTGAATTAATGGCCACATTATTTCACAGCCATTTTACACTGCACATAAGTAACTTATAAGTCACCTATATGTCTAACCTTCACCTGGTGAAGGTTGGGTGCAAAGTTACTTAGTGTGTGGGCACCCTGGCACTAGCCAAGGTGCCCCCACATTGTTCAGGGCAAATTCCCCGGACTTTGTGAGTGCAGGGACACCATTTCACCCGTGCACTATACATAGGTCACTACCTATGTATAGCGTCACAATGGTAACTCCGAACATGGCCATGTAACATGTCTAAGATCATGGAATTGTCACCCCAATGCCATTCTGGCATTGGGGAGACAATTCTATGATCCCCCGGGTCTCTAGCACAGAACCCGGGTACTGCCAAACTGCCTTTCCGGGGTCTCCACTGCAGCTGCTGCTGCTGCCAACCCCTCAGACAGGTTTCTGCCCCCTGGGGTCCAGGCAGCCCTGGCCCAGGAAGGCAGAACAAAGGATTTCCTCTGAGAGAGGGTGTGACACCCTCTCCCTTTGGAAATAGGTGTGAAGGCTGGGGAGGAGTAGCCTCCCCCAGCCTCTGGAAATGCTTTGGTGGGCACAGATGCTGCCCATCTCTGCATAAGCCAGTCTACACCGGTTTAGGGATCCCCCAGCCCTGCTCTGGCGAGAAACTGGACAAAGGAAAGGGGAGTGACCACTCCCCTGACCTGCACCTCCCAGGGGAGGTGCCCAGAGCTCCTCCAGTGTGCCCCAGACTTCTGCCATCTTGGAAACAGAGGTGTTGCTGGCACACTGGACTGCTCTGAGTGGCCAGTGCCATCAGGTGACGTCAGAGACTCCTTCTGATAGGCTCTTACCTTTCTTACTAGCCTATCCTCCTTCCTAGGTAGCCAAACCTCCTTTTCTGGCTATTTAGGGTCTCTGCTTTGGGGAATTCTTCAGATACCGAATGCAAGAGCTCACCAGAGTTCCTCTGCATTTCCCTCTTCACCTTCTGCCAAAGGATCGACCGCTGACTGCTCAGGATGCCTGCAAAACCGCAACAAAGTAGCAAAGACGACTACTGCAACCTTGTATCGCTTCATCCTGCCGGCTTTCTCGCCGGTTTCCTGGTGGTGCATGCTCTGGGGGTAGCCTGCCAACACTCTAACCTGCAGTGCACAACCTTCTGAGTTGTCCTCCGGCATCTTGGGACTCCCTTTTGTGACTTCAGATGGACTCTGGTTCACTCCTCTTCTAAGTGCCTGTTCCGGTACTTCTGCGGGTGCTGCCTGCTTCTGTGAGGGCTCCCTGACTTGCTGGGCGCCCCCTCTGTCTCCTTATCCAAGTGGTGACATCCTGGTCCCTCCTGGGCCACAGCAGCATCCAAAAACCCTTACCGCAACCCTTGCAGCTAGCAAGGCTTGTTTGCGATCTTTCTGCGTGGGAACACCTCTATAAGCTTTTTCCCGACGTGGGACATCCATCCTCCAAAGGGGAAGTTCCTAGTCCTCTTCGTTCTTGCAAAACACCAAGCTTCTTCCATCCGGTGGCAGCTTCCTTGCACCCTCAGCTGGCATTGCCTGGGTTCCTGCCCACTCTTGACACTGTTGCGACTCTTGGACTTGGTCCCCTTGTCTTACAGGTACTCAGGTCCGGAAATCCACTGTTGTTGCTTTGCTGGTGTTGGTTTTCCTTGCAGAATCCCCCTATCACGACTTCTGTGCTCTCTGAGGGTTGTAGGTGCACCTTACAGGGTCTTGGGGTGGGCTATTTTTCTAACCCTCACTGTTTTCTTACAGTCCCAGCGACCCTCTACAAGCTCACATAGGTTTGGGGTCCATTCGTGGTTCGCATTCCACTTTTGGAGTATTTGGTTTGTGTTGCCCCTGTACCTATGTGCTCCTATTGCAATCTATTGTAACTTTACACTGCTTGCATTACTTCCTTTTGCTATTACTGCATGTTTTTGGTATTGTGTACATATATCTTGTGTATATTTGGCATCCTCATACTGAGGGTACTCACTGAGATACTTTTGGTATATTGTCATAAAAATAAAGTACCTTTATTTTCAGTATATCTGTGTATTGTGTTTTCTTATGATATTGGGCATATGGCACCAGTGGTATAATAGGAGCTTTGCATGTCTCCTAGTTCAGCCTAAGTTGCTCTGCTATAGCTATCTTATATCAGCCTAAGCTGCTAGAAACACCTCTTCTACACTGATAAGGGATAACTGGACCTGGTACAGAGTGTAAGTACCCCTTGGTAACCACTACAAGCCAGGCCAGCCTCCTACACTGGTCTCCAGAGATAGAAAGGAAACCTGCTAAATTCAAGATTTGAGAGCATTTTACTTTGCCCTCCCACGTTGAGAAAGTCCTTTCATTTGCACTAACACTACCATAAAGAATCTAAAAGGAGCAAACATATTTTTGAATGTAATGTGATAACTTGATAAATACTTATTGGAGTTTTATAGTTTTGGTCTCATTTTGTTCAGAATATAATAAGCTATATCTAAAAACTTGTGGAGTATTTTTGTGGTGTATCCGTTGTGTTACTGTGTGTGTATGTGTGCTACACAAATACTTTACACATTGCCTCTTATGATAAGCCTACCTGCTCTGTGCCAAGCTAACAGATGGTTAGCACAGGTTATCTCAGTTCTGTATCTAGCTTACCTTGACTAGAGTGGTGGGTTCTGTCTGACCTGGGTGTATAACCCCATATTTCTACAGGATGACGATACAGAACCTCAAAGGGGTCAAGTCCAAACCCCTTTATGTGGTACCGCTCTGTAAGCAAAGAGCAGGCAATGTTCTCCACTCCAGAGGGCAAGAGGGCCACTACCAGTTCAAAGTAATGCCCTTGGGATTAAAGAATGTCTCTGTCACCTTCCAGAGGCTAATGAACCAGGTGTTGGCCAGTATGGAGGCCTTCAGTGCTGCCTACTTGGATAACATAGCCGTTTTCAGTAGCAAGTGAAAGGACCACCTTTCTCACCTGCAGGAAGTGCTTCAGTCTCTGTGGAAAGCAGGCCTGACTATCAAGTCCAGTAGATGCCATATAGGCCTAGGGTCTGTGGTGTACTTACGACACCTGATTGGCAGGGGTAAGGTGTAGCCCCTCCAGGCCAATATAGAAACCATCATGGCCTGGGAGCTCCCAAAAATCCAAACTGAGATGAGTGTCTTCTTGGGCCTCACAGTTTATTACAGGTTTGTCAAAGGATATGGCACCATTGTTGCCCCCTTTACTGAGCTGACTTCTAAGAAGCAACCCAGAATGGTTATCTGGACAGAGGCATGCCAGAAAGCCTTTGACTCCCTAAAGCAGGCCATGTGCACAGCCCCTCTGCTCAAGGCCCCTGTCATTTCCAAGGAATTCATTGTACAGATGGATGCCTTCTAGCATGGCAGAGGGACAGTTCTTTCACAGCTAAATGATGAGGGCCTAGACCAAGCTATAGCTTTCATCTGTAGGAGGTTACTTCCCAGGGAACAAAGGTGGAATGTATTAAAAGGGAATGCTTTGTTGTGGTCTGGTCATTGAAGAAGCTGAGATGAAATGTGTTTGGGACTCACTTCTGGATTCAGACAGACCACAGACCCCTCAGCTGGTGAATGCAAATCAGGGGTGAAAATCCAAAATTGTTGAGGTGGTCCATCTCCCTACAGGGAATGGACTTTACGGTGGAACATCTAACTGGGATAAACCACACCAATGCTGATGGTCTCTCCAGATTCTTTTCCTTAGGGAAGACAAATCCCAGGGGGTAGCTCTCCCGATTGTCAGCTGAGGGGACACGTGTTAGATGTGTCAGCCTTAGAGTGTCCCCTAAACATTTTGCCTGCTTGCTTCTAATTTTGCTGAATTTGTTTTTGTTGGCCTTAGGGGTCTGTGCAATTTACCACTGCTAACCAGTGATAAAGTGCTTGTGCTCACTCTTCTAAATAGGGTTTGATTGGTATACATATTTAATTTACTTGCCCCTTATAAAGTGGTATACCATATACCCAGGCCTGTAAATTAAATACTAATAGTGGGCCTGCAGCACTTGTTGTGCCACCCACCTAAGTAGCACTCCAAAACGTGTTTCAAGCCTGCCATTGCAGCCTGAAGGCAGTATTCCACTGTCATGTCGACATATCATTTTAAACCACTTGCCAAGCCTTAAACTCCCATTTTATTACTTATAAATCACCCCTAAGGTAGGCCCTAGGTAGCTCATAGAGCAGAGTGCTTTGTAAATAAAAGGTGGGACATTTACTTTTATGTTTGTCATGTCCTGGTAGTGAAAAACTCCCAAATACATTTTCACTACTGTGAGGCCTATTCCTCTTATAGAATAACACTGGAGATTCCTTATTACATTTAATGAGCAGTAATTCCTAATTGAGAGGGGGTAGATCTGTCATGTTTGGTACCTACGGACCTGTAATGATAAATCCTCTTTAATCGCAAAGTTGGATTTACTATTACAACTTTGAAAATGCCACGTTTAGATTACTGGCCTGCAGTCTATGATTGCCTGTCTGGGGTGGGTGACAGCTGAGCTTTGCGTGATCACCCAGAGAGCCAAACATAATGGGAGCTGAGGTGCGACTTGATCAGCCTTGATAGGTCATCCTGGCAGGATGGGAGGGAGGAGCTGGACACAGCCTCACACTTACACTTGAATAGACTGTTTCCTGTCCCCTACACAAATGGCTGCAGACCCCTGTGTAGTGAGTCTGGAGCCAGGGGAGGAAGATAGAACCTCTGTGCACTTCAAACCCCTTCTTTGAAGTCTCCCCCACTTCAAAGGCACCACCGTGTATAAGAACTGGACCTCAGACCCTACCATTACAGTGTACTTCTGGACCTGTGGATAGCCTGCCAGGAAGTAGGACTGCTGTGTTTTTGAAGGACTGCCACTCTGCTGGACTGATTTCTTGTTGTGCTGACCTGCTGCATTCTGACCTCCTTGTCTGGTTGAGAAGGACTGGACCCACATCTCCGAAACCCAGAACCAGAGTGACTCCAAAGTGAGCTGACTGGTATGTTGATCTGAAGTCTAAGGGACATATTAGACTTCCTTTCCATCTGCTCCTGGACCTGGGCTGTGCCATCTGTGAGTCTGCCCTGACAAGTGGTGCCAACCCAGTCCTGGATCCTTGGAATTGGGTTTAAAGTGCTGCTCCTGCAGAATCTACACATCGCTGTCAATGCACAGCTCGGAACTGAAGCATCCCCAACACTGTGGACACATCATTGTCCTTGCAAGAATTGACAACTGCGCATAACCGCTACTGCGCATCGAACCTTTTGCGGACGCATCATCACCGTTGCATGGATCAGGACAAATGCATCGCCTTCACAGTGTGGACCGTTGTCAATGCATTGCCTCACCTGCATCCTGCATCTCGTCATTGTCGACGCAACAAAGTACTTTCTCACTGTCCCAATCATGGTCCCATTATCTGACCCACGCTCCATCGCAGTTGTTCTGAAATTTTGACTTTGTCCTGGTCCAGTGCGACCAGATACCCAAACAGGTACTTATATTTTTAATTTTAGGCTTTTACCGCCTTTCAACCAGCAAGCGGAGGGTGTTGTATAGATATTTTAGCCATGCTTTTTACACACGTTATTTTAGCAACTAAAGCTGACACTTGTGCACTTTAGCCCAGTTACATTTTATTCAGCTTCATTTTATTTTTCCAGCACAGTTCACATTTGTGGTGCTGTTTTATTTTCTTTATCTAGTTGCTCTTTCATATAGAAAAGCATTGAGTCTTTAGCAAGACATTCTTTTCACTTTGTGCTTTCCTCAAGGCTGCAGCAAGAGAGGGTTGCCGGCAAAGTGGTATGCTGTGTCACCAACATTCACAGAAACATACACATTCTTACGTGGGGACATTTTCTCAGAACATCAGCTGTTTTATTATAAAAACACTTCCCTGTCTCATACACATTAGAGG
This sequence comes from Pleurodeles waltl, assembly GCF_031143425.1. Taxonomy (NCBI): domain Eukaryota; kingdom Metazoa; phylum Chordata; class Amphibia; order Caudata; family Salamandridae; genus Pleurodeles; species Pleurodeles waltl. Next base: position 3,319,384 of record NW_027150301.1, read on the forward strand.
GAGACTCCAGCCAGAAGACCACAGCCGCATGCTCATTGTGGATTGCCTTCCTACTGCTGCTTGCTTAGATTACCGGATCCCTTGCCTCCATGGGGATGATGTCTTACTAGACAACAGGCTTCCTTGCTCAAGTATGGGGGATGATGTCTTCCCAGGGGGGAAACCTGAAGGGCGGATTAGGGCTTATTACGCTGTGCTCTAACATAGCTTAGGTAGGAACCACATTGTAGGAAAGTACCATCTTGCCTGGCATGTTACCCCCATATTTCACTGTATATATGTTGTTTTAGTTGTATGTGTCACTGGGGCCCTGCCAGCCAGGCCCCAGTGCTCATAAGTGTGCCATGTATGTGTTACCTGTGTTATGACTAACTGTCTCACTGAGGCTCTGCTATCCAGAACCTCAGTGGTTATGCTCTCTCATTCTCTTTCCAAATTGTCACTAACAGGCTAGTGACCAATTTCACCAATTCACATTGGCATACTGGAACAGCCTTATAATTCCCTAGTATATGGTACTGAGGTACCCAGGGTATTGGGGTTCCAGGAGATCCCTATGGGCTGCAGCATTTCTTGTACCACCCATAGGGAGATCTGACAATTGTTATACAGGCCTGCCAGTGCAGCCTGAGTGAAATAACGTCCACGCTATTTCACAGCCATTTACCACTGCACTTAAGTAACTTATAAGTCACCTATATGTCTAACCTTTACCTGGTAAAGGTTGGGTGCTACGTTACTTAGTGTGTGGGCACCCTGGCACTAGCCAAGGTGCTCCCACATTGTTCAGGGCAAATTCCCCGGACTTTGTGAGTGCGGGGACACCATTACACGCGTGCACTACACACATGTCACGACATATGTGTAGCGTCACAATGGTAACTCCGAACATGGCCATGTAACATGTCTAGGATCATGGAATTGTCTGGCATTGGGGAGACAATTCCATGATCCCCCGAGTCTCTAGCTCAGACCCGGTCACTGCCAAACTACCTTTCCCGGGGTTTCACTGCAGCTGCTGCTGCTGCCAACCCCTCAGACAGGTTTCTGCCCTCCTGGGGTCCAGCCAGGCCTGGTCCAGGAAGGCAGAACAAAGGACTTCCTCAGAGAGAGGGTGTTACACCCTCTCCCTTTGGAAAAAGGTGTCAGGGCTGGGGAGGAGTAGCCTCCCCCAGCCTCTGGAAATGCTTTGATGGGCACAGATGGTGCCCATCTCTGCATAAGCCAGTCTGCACCGGTTCAGGGATCCCTCAGCCCTGCTCTGGCGCGACACTGGACAAAGGAAAGGGGAGTGACCACTCCCCTGACCTGCACCTCCCCTGGGAGGTGCCCAGAGCTCCTCCAGTGTGCTCCAGACCTCTGCCATCTTGGAAACAGAGGTGCTGCTGGCACACTGGACTGCTCTGAGTGGCCAGTGCCAGCAGGTGACGTCAGAGACTCCTTCTGATAGGCTCCTTCAGGTGTTGCTAGCCTATCCTCTCTCCTAAGTAGCCAAACCCTCTTTTCTGGCTATTTAGGGTCTCTGCTTTGGGGAATTCCTTAGATAACGAATGCAAAAGCTCATCAGAGTTCCTCTGCATCTCTCTCTTCACCTTCTGCCAAGGAATCGACTGCTGACCGCGCTGGAAGCCTGCAAAACTGCAACAAAGTAGCAAAGACGACTACTGCGACATTGTAACGCTGATCCTGCCGCCTTCTCGACTGTTTTCCTGGTGGTGCATGCTGTGGGGGTAGTCTGCCGCCTCTCTGCACTAGAAGCTCCGAAGAAATCTCCCGTGGGTCGACGGAATCTTCCCCCTGCAACCGCAGGCACCAAAGAACTGCATCACCTGTCCTCTGGGTCTCCTCTCACCACGACGAGCGAGGTCCCTTGAACCCAGCAACTCTGTCCAAGTGACTCCCATAGTCCAGTGACTCTTCAGTCCAAGTTTGGTGGAGGTAAGTCCTTGCCTCCCCACGCCAGACTGCATTGCTGGGAACCGAATGTTTTGCAGCTACTCCGGCTCCTGTGCACTTTTCAAGTTTTTACTTTGTGCACAGCCAAGCCTGGGTCCACGGCACTCTAACCTGCATTGCACGACCTCCTGAGTTGTCCTCCGGCGGCGTGGGACTCTCTTGTGCAACTTCGGGTGAGCACCATTTCACTCCACTTCGTAGTGCCTGTTCCAGCACTTCTGCGGCTGCTGCTTGCTTCTGAGAGGGCTCCTTGTCTTGCTGGACGCCCCCTCTGTCTCCTCACGCAATTGGTGACATCCTGGTCCCTCCTGGGCCACAGCAGCATCCAAAAACCCTAACTGCAAGCTTTGCAGCTAGCAAGGCTTGTTTGCAGTCTTTCTGCGGGAAAACACTTCTGCACGACTCTTCACGACGTGGGACATCCATCCTCCAAAGGGGAAGTTTCTAGCCTTTGTCGTTCGTGCAAAATCTTCAGCTTCTACCATCCGGTGGCAGCTTCTTTGTACCCAGAGCTGGCATTTCCTGGGCATCTGCCCACTCCCAACTTGATCGTGACTTTTGGACTTGGTCCCCTTGTTCCACAGGTACTCTCGTCTGGAAATCCATCGTTGTTGCATTGCTGGTGTTGGTCTTTTCTGCAGAATTCCCCTATCACGACTTCTGTGAACTTTGGGGAACTTAGGTGCACTTTGCACCCACTTTTCAGGGTCTTGGGGTGGGCTATTTCTCTAACCCTCACTGTTTTCTTACAGTCCCAGCGACCCTCTACAAGGTCACATAGGTTTGGGGTCCATTCGTGGTTCGCATTCCACTTCTAGAGTATATGGTTTGTGTTGCCCCTATCCCTATGTGCCCCCATTGCATTCTATTGTGACTATACATTGTTTGCACTGTTTTCTATTGCTATTACTGCATATTTTGGTATTGTGTACATATATCTTGTGTATATTTGCTATCCTCATACTGAGGGTACTCACTGAGATACTTTGGCATATTGTCATAAAAATAAAGTACCTTTATTTTTAGTATATCTGTGTATTGTGTTTTCTTATGATACTGTGCAAGTGACACTAGTGGTACTGTAGGAGCTTCACTTGTCTCCTAGTTCAGCCTAAGCTGCTCTGCTAGCTACCTTTTCTATCAGCCTAAGCTGCTAGACACCCCTCTACACTAATAAGGGATACCTGGGCCTGGTGTAAGGTGTAAGTACCCCTTGGTACTCACTACAAGCCAGTCCAGCCTCCTACATTGGTTGTGCAGCGGTGGGATAAGTACTTTGCAACTACTTACCACTTTTGTCATTGTACTTTTCATAAGAGAAAAATATACAAAACAAGTTCAGTGTATGCACACCTCACCAAAACGTTTTGCTTTTCTTCTCTCACTTCTTTACTAAGTGCTGAAAAGTACCTCTAAACTTTCTAAAAAGTTCTAAAAAGTTTTAAAAGTTTTTTTTCTGTCTTTCAAAAAGTTCTGAAAAACTTTTTTCTCACTTTTTCTATCCCTTAAACACTGTCTAAAATGTCTGGTACAGGCCAAACTCTTGATCTGTCCAACATAGCTTATGACAACCTTAGCTGGAAGGAAGCAAGTAGTCTCTGTATAGATAGAGGTTTAGGGGTAGGGAAGAATCCCTCAAGACAACTGTTGGTTAATATGGTCATTGAACAAGATAAGACCTTAGGTGGCACTTCTGGTGAGAAATTAGCTGATGGTTCCCACTCTGATTCTGGGGTACCCCTAGCAAAAGATTTGGGAGGGAATCTTGCCAACCTGCCCCCTAGCAAGCTACCTAGCATAGCTGGCACTGATGTGAATTCACACCACAGTAATAGTGTTACCTCACATCACAGTAAAAGTGTTCCTTCTCATCATAGTAGGAGTGTTCATTCTGTTGGCCAGGTCTCCTTCTGTTCATTCTCATGATACTTCTGTTTATAGACACGCCTCACCCACCCACCCTGATGACAGAGTGTTAGAAAGGGAGCTCAATAGATTGGGAGTGGAAGAATCCAGGCTGAAGCTCAAGAAGCAGCAGCTGGATTTAGATAGGCAGTCCTTAGAGATAGAAAGAGAAAGACAGAAATTGGGATTTGAATCCCATGGTGGCAGCAGCAGTATTCCAAATAGTCATCCTGCAAAAGGGCATGATTCTAGGAATCTGCACAAGATAGTTCCCCCTTACAAGGAGGGGGATGACATTAACAAGTGGTTTGCTGCACTTGAGAGGGCCTGTGTTGTACAGGAGGTCCCTCAAAGGCAGTGGGCTGCTATCCTATGGCTATCATTCAGTGGAAAGGGTAGGGATAGGCTCCTGACTGTGAAGGAAAGTGATGCCAATAATTTTGCAGTTCTTAAGAATGCACTCCTGGATGGTTATGGCTTAACCACTGAACAGTACAGGATGAAGTTCAGAGAAACAAAAAAGGAGTCTTCACAAGACTGGGTAGACTTTGTTGACCATTCAGTGAAGGCCTTGGAGGGGTGGGTACATGGCAGTAAAGTTTCTGACTATGAAAGCCTGTATAACTTAATGCTGAGAGAGCATATTCTTAATAATTGTGTGTCTGATTTGTTACACCAGTACCTGGTAGACTCTGATCTGACCTCTCCCCAAGAATTGGGAAAGAAGGCAGACAAATGGGTCAGAACAGGGGTGAACAGAAAAGTTCATACAGGGGGTGACAAAGATGGCAAGAAGAAGGATGGTAAGTCTTATGACAAAGGTGGGGACAAATCTAAAAATGAGTCTTCATCAGGCCCACAAAAACACTCTGATGGGGGTGGTGGGCCCAAATCCTCTTCAAATCAAAACAAAGAAAAGAAACCATGGTGCTATTTATGTAAAATAAAAGGCCATTGGACAACAGATCCCAGTTGTCCAAAGAAAAGCACCAAGCCTCCTACCACTACAACCCCTGCTGCTACACCTAGTGCCCCTAGTAATAGCAGTGGTGGTGGGAGCAAACCTACTAATAGCCAATCCAAGGGAGTAGCTGGACTCACTTTTGGTAACTTAGTTGGGGTTGGTCTGATTAGGGAGACCACAGAGGCTGTGTTAGTCTCTGAGGGGGCTATTGATTTAGCCACCTTGGTTGCTTGTCCCCTTAACATGGATAAGTACAAGCAACTACCCCTAATAAATGGTGTTGAGGTTCAGGCCTACAGGGACACAGGTGCCAGTGTTACAATGGTAATAGAGAAACTGGTCTACCCTGAACAACACCTACTTGGCCACCAGTACCAAGTAACCGATGCTCATAACAACACTCTTAGCCACCCCATGGCTGTTGTGAATCTCAACTGGGGGGGTTACTGGTCCAAAGAAAGTTGTGGTTGCCTCAGATTTACCTGTAGACTGTCTATTAGGGAATGATTTAGAGACATTAGCTTGGGCAGAAGTGGATTTGGAGGCTCATGCAGCAATGCTGGGCATTCCAGGGCATATTTTTGCTTTGACCAGGGCTCAGGCCAAAAAGCAAAAAGGACAGGGTGACTTGGATCCTGGAAGAATGGACCAAGTGCTCCCTAAAGCTAGGGCTAGTAGAAGTAAAGCACTACCTACTATCCCTCCCTCTACAGTGGATTCTACTTCTGAGGAAGAAGAATTTCCACCCTGTGCAGAACCTACACCAGAGGAGCTGGAAGCAGACACTGCTGAGCTTTTGGGTGAAAGGGGGCCTGCCAGGGAGGAGCTGAGTGTGGCACAGCATACCTGTCCAACACTAGAGGGTCTAAGGCAGCAAGCTGTCAAACAAGCAAATGGGAATGTCAGTGACTCTCACAGAGTTTACTGGGAGGACAACCTGTTGTACACTGAAGCAAGGGATCCAAAACCTGGAGCTGCCAGGAGATTGGTGATTCCTCAGGAGTACAGAAAGTTCCTCCTAACTCTAGCCCACGACATTCCCTTAGCTGGACATTTGGGGCAAATGAAAACTTGGGACAGGCTTGTCCCCTTGTTTCATTGGCCTAGAATGTCTGAGGACACAAAGGAATTTTGTAAGTCCTGTGAAACCTGTCAAGCCAGTGGCAAGACAGGTGGCACTCCAAAGGCACCCCTTATTCCACTGCCTGTGGTTGGGGTTCCCTTTGAAAGGGTAGGGGTTGACATAGTTGGCCCCCTTGACCCTCCTACTGCTTCAGGCAATAGGTTTATCTTGGTGGTAGTGGACCATGCCACCAGATATCCTGAAGCAATTCCTCTAAGGACAACTACAGCTCCTGCAGTGGCAAAGGCCCTCCTGGGAATCTTTTCCAGGGTGGGCTTCCCAAAAGAGGTGGTATCAGACAGAGGAAGCAATTTCATGTCTGCTTACTTAAAGGCCATGTGGAAGGAATGTGGTGTGACATACAAGTTCACTACACCCTATCATCCACAAACAAATGGACTGGTAGAGAGATTTAACAAAACTCTCAAAGGCATGATTATGGGACTCCCTGAAAAACTCCGCAGGATATGGGATATCCTGTTACCTTGCCTCCTTTTTGCTTACAGGGAGGTACCCCAAAAAGGAGTGGGCTTCAGCCCCTTTGAACTCCTATTTGGACACCCTGTGAGAGGTCCTCTAACACTTGTTAAGGAGGGTTGGGAACAACCTTTAAAAGCTCCAAAGCAAGACATAGTGGACTATGTACTTGGCCTCAGATCTAGGATGGCTGAGTACATGAAAAAGGCCAGTAAAAACCTTCAGGCCAGCCAAGAGCTCCAAAAGCAATGGCATGACCAAAAGGCTGTTTTGGTTCAGTACCAACCAGGGCAGAAAGTGTGGGTCTTGGAGCCTGTGGCCCCAAGAGCACTCCAAGACAAATGGAGTGGACCCCACATAATGGTTGAAAAGAAGGGGGAAGTCACCTACTTAGTTGACTTAGGCACTGCCAGGAGTCCCCTTAGGGTGATCCATGTCAATCGCCTGAAACCCTACTATGACAGGGCTGATCTCACCCTGCTCATGGCAACAGATGAGGGACAGGAAGAAGAGAGTGAACCTCTCCCTGATCTCTTCTCTTCCACAGAACAAGATGCTCTAGTGGAAGGAGTAGTACTTGCAGATTGTCTTACTGCTGAACAGAAAGACCACTGCATAAATCTCCTGGGTCAGTTTTCTGAACTCTTCTCTACTGTGCCAGGCACCACTTCTTGGTGTGAGCACACTATAGATACTGGAGACAGCTTGCCTGTCAAAAGTAAAATCTATAGGCAGCCTGACCATGTCGGAGACTGCATAAAACAAGAGGTGCAGAAAATGCTTGAACTGGGAGTGGTTGAGCACTCTGAAAGTCCATGGGCCTCTCCTGTGGTACTTGTACCAAAACCTCATTCCAAGGATGGAAAGAAGGAAATGCGGTTTTGTGTAGACTACAGAGGTCTCAACCAGGTAACCAAAACTGATGCTCACCCTATACCCAGGGCAGATGAGCTAATAGATACACTGGCATCTGCCAAGTATCTAGGCACTTTTGATTTGACTGCAGGGTATTGGCAGATCAAGTTATCAGAAGATGCAAAAGCAAAAACTGCATTTTCAACCATTGGAGGCCATTACCAATTCAAAGTAATGCCTTTTGGATTGAAAAATGCACCTGCCACTTTTCAAAGGTTGGTGAATACAGTCCTGCAAGGGCTGGAAGCTTTTAGTGCAGCATATCTAGATGATATAGCTGTCTTTAGCTCCAGCTGGGATAATCACCTGGTCCACCTATGGAAAGTTTTGGAGGCCCTGCAAAAGGCAGGCCTCACTATCAAGGCTTCAAAGTGCCAGATAGGGCAGGGGAAAGTGGTTTATCTGGGACACCTGGTAGGTGGAGAACAGATTGCACCACTTCAGGGGAAAATCCAAACTATTATAGATTGGGCTCCCCCTACAACCCAGACTCAGGTGAGAGCCTTTTTAGGCCTCACTGGGTACTACAGGAGGTTCATAAAGAACTATGGCTCCATTGCAGCCCCTCTTAATGACCTCACATCTAAGAAAATGCCTAAAAAGGTATTATGGACAGCAAACTGTCAGAAAGCTTTTGAGGAGCTGAAGTAGGCCATGTGCTCTGCACCTGTCCTGAAAAGCCCCTGTTACTCCAAAAAATTTCATTGCCCAAACTGATGCATCTGAATTAGGGGTAGGGGCAGTCTTATCACAACTTAATTCTGAGGGCCAGGATCAACCTGTTGCTTTTATCAGCAGGAGGTTGACCCCTAGAGAAAAGCGTTGGTCTGCCATAGAGAGGGAGGCCTTTGCTGTGGTCTGGGCACTGAAGAAGTTGAGGCCATACCTGTTTGGCACTCACTTCATTGTTCAGACAGACCACAAACCTCTACTTTGGCTTAAGAAAATGAAAGGTGAAAATCCTAAATTGTTGAGGTGGTCCATATCCCTACAGGGAATGGACTATACAGTGGAACATAGACCTGGGAGTACCCACTCCAATGCAGATGGACTCTCCAGATATTTCCACTTAGACAATGAAGACTCATCAGGTCATGGCTAGTCTTATTGTCCTTCGTTTGGGGGGGGTTGTGTAGGAAAGTACCATCTTGCCTGGCATGTTACCCCCATATTTCACTGTATATATGTTGTTTTAGTTGTATGTGTCACTGGGACCCTGCCAGCCAGGGCCCCAGTGCTCATAAGTGTGCCCTGTATGTGTTACCTGTGTTATGACTAACTGTCTCACTGAGGCTCTGCTATCCAGAACCTCAGTGGTCATGCTCTCTCATTCTCTTTCCAAATTGTCACTAACAGGCTAGTGACCAATTTCACCAATTCACATTGGCATACTGGAACAGCCTTATAATTCCCTAGTATATGGTACTGAGGTACCCAGGGTATTGGGGTTCCAGGAGATCCCTTTGGGCTGCATCATTTCTTGTACCACCCATAGGGAGATCTGACAATTCTTACACAGGGCTGCCAGTGCAGCCTGAGTGAAATAACATCCACGTTATTTCACAGCCATTTACCACTGCACTTAAGTAACTTATAAGTCACCTATATGTCTAACCTTTACCTGGTAAAGGTTGGGTGCTAAGTTACTTAGTGTGTGGGCACATTGGCACTAGCCAAGGTGCTCCCACATTGTTCAGGGCAAATTCCCCGGACTTTGTGAGTGAGGGGACACCATTACACGCGTGCACTACACATATGTCACGACATATGTGTAGCGTCACAATGGTAACTCCGAACATGGCCATGTAACATGTCTAGGATCATGGAATTGTCACCCCAATGCCAGAATGGCATTGGGGAGACAATTCCATGATCCCCTGAGCCTCTAGCTCAGACCCGGGCACTGCCAAACTACCTTTCCCGGGGTTTCACTGCAGCTGCTGCCAACCCCTCAGACAGGTTTCTGCCCTCCTGGGGTCCAGCCAGGCCTGGTCCAGGAAGGCAAAACAAAGGACTTCCTCAGAGAGAGGGTGTTACACCCTCTCCCTTTGGAAAAAGGTGTCAGGGCTGGGGAGGAGTAGCCTCCCCCAGCCTCTGGAAATGCTTTGATGGGCACAGATGGTGCCCATCTCTGCATAAGCCAGTCTGCACCGGTTCAGGGATCCCTCAGCCCTGCTCTGGCTCAAAACTGGACAAGGGAAAGGGGAGTGACCACTCCCCTGACCTGCACCTCCCCTGGGAGGTGCCCAGAGCTCCTCCAGTGTGCTCCAGACCTCTGCCATCTTGGAAACAGAGGTGCTACTGGCACACTGGACTGCTCTGAGTGGCCAGTGCCAGCAGGTGACGTCAGAGACTCCTTCTGATAGGCTCCTTCAGGTGTTGCTAGCCTATCCTCTCTCCTAAGTAGCCAAACCCTCTTTTCTGGCTATTTAGGGTCTCTGCTTTGGGGAATTCCTTAGATAATGAATGCAAGAGCTCATCAGATTCTGCCAATGCATCTCTCTCTTCACCTTCTGCCAAGGAATCGACTGCTGACCACGCTGGAAGCCAGCAAAACTGCAACAAAGTAGCAAAGACGACTACTGCGACATTGTAACGCTGATCCTGCCGCCTTCTCGACTGTTTTCCTGGTGGTGCATGCTGTGGGGGTAGTCTGCCTCCTCTCTGCACTAGAAGCTCCGAAGAAATCTCCCGTGGGTCGACGGAATCTTCCCCCTGCAACCGCAGGCACCAAAGAACTGCATCACCGGTCCTCTGGGTCTCCTCTCAGCACGACGAGTGAGGTCCCTTGAACTCAGCAACTCTGTCCAAGTGACTCCCACAGTCCAGTGACTCTTCAGTCCAAGTTTGGTGGAGGTAAGTCCTTGCCTCCCCACGCCAGACTGCATTGATGGGAACCGTGTGTTTTGCAGCTACTCCGGCTCCTGTGCACTTTTCCAGGATTTCCTTTGTGCACAGCCAACCCTGGTTCTACAGCACTCTAACCTGCTTTGCACGACCTCCTGAGTTGTCCTCCGGCGGCGTGGGACTCTCTTGTGCAACTTCGGGTGAGCACCGTTTCACTCCACTTTGTAGTGCCTGTTCCGGCACTTCTGCGGGTTCTGCTTGCTTCTGAGAGGGCTCCTTGTCTTGCTGGACACCCCCTCTGTCCCCTCACACAATTGGTGACATCCTGGTCCCTCCTGGGCCACAGCAGCATCCAAAAACCCTAACTGCAAGCTTTGCAGCTAGCAAGGCTTGTTTGCGGTCTTTCTGCGGGAAAACACTTCTGCACGACTCTTCACGATGTGGGACATCCATCCTCCAAAGGGGAAGTTTCTAGCCCTTGTCGTTCATGCAAAATCTTCAGCTTCTACCATCTGGTGGCAGCTTCTTTGCACCCACAGCTGGCATTTCCTGGGCATCTGCCCACTCCCGACTTGATTGTGACTTTTGGACTTGGTCCCCTTGTTCCACAGGTACTCTCGTATGGAAATCCATCGTTGTTGCATTGCTGGTGTTGGTCTTTCCTGCAGAATTCCCCTATCACGACTTCTGTGCTCTTTGGGGAACTTACGTGCACTTTGCACCCACTTTTCAGGGTCTTGGTGTGGGCTATTTCTCTAACCCTCACTGTTTTCTTACAGTCCCAGCGACCCTCTACAAGGTCACATAGGTTTGGGGTCCATTCGTGGTTCGCATTCCACTTCTAGAGTATATGGTTTGTGTTGCCCCTATCCGTATGTGCCCCCATTGCATTCTATTGTGACTATACATTGTTTGCACTGTTTTCTTTTGCTATTACTGCATATTTTGGTATTGTGTACATATATCTTGTGTATATTTGCTATCCTCATACTGAGGGTACTCACTGAGATACTTTGGCATATTGTCATAAAAATAAAGAACCTTTATTTTTAGTATATCTGTGTATTGTGTTTTCTTATGATATTGTGCAAGTGACACTAGTGGTACTGTAGGAGCTTCACTCGTCTCCTAGTTCAGCCTAGGCTGCTCTGCTAAGCTACCTTTTCTATCAGCCTAAGCTGCTAGACACCCCTCTACACTAATAAGGGATACCTGGGCCTGGTGCAAGGTGTAAGTACCCCTTGGTACTCACTACAAGCCAGTCCAGCCTCCTACACACATATATTACGCATAGTGACCGTATGGTGGGACATTTCCTGTGTTTCACTCTTCTTGTCACCATTTTGCTTATAGCGTGTTTTATCATCCTAGTTATTGCAATTCATGCCCCTGGGTTGCGCACCAACCTTACCCAGTAGAGCATCAGCCTTAAGGCTCCTGTTGCTGATACTGGAGTGAATCCAAACTCTGCAGCCGCAGTAGTGTTCTTGGGGAATTGTTCTCAGCCACTTGTAATGAGCTGGTTTTAGCAGACCTCCAGAGCTCTACCCAATGAAGTGCTGCAGCCACTCCCTTCTGGGTATATATTTGCAGAATTAATCCTATACTTCTAGCACCTCCTTGTGCCTGAACTTCAATGCTGCCCCAGCCACTTGCTTTAGAACTATAAATGTCTTCCTTACATTGATACCACAGTGCAGGTTAGCTACAAACTGTATACCCAAGTAGTCGAAATGCTTTTTTTTTTAAAATAAATCTTTTTACTCAGCTAATGCTCAGCGTACAATGCATGATTCAGATAATACAAAATATATTCATGACTGCCAAGTCACCTGGTATCCATAACAAATAACAATGTAAGTTTTCAGAGGCACATGGAACTCTTCAAATTGTGGCCCAGCCAATGTGGCAACCCACCACCCCCTCGTCTCCCTGCCCGAGAGGCCTCCTCACTCCCCTCCCTCAGTTAGCTTTCTGAGTCTCTATGTCAATTCCTGTGACCATATTTTCTCGTATTTTTTCGGGCACCCACATCTCTGGTAGACCACTTGCTCCACCCGCTGGGGCACCAGTCCAGATCTCTCTCCCAATCAGGGATCCCTGGTGACCCATTCGTCCTCCACAGTCTCGCAATATTTTGCTTCGTCACCTCCACCCCCACAGTCAGCCAAATCTTCAGATGTTTGGGCCATGTTTCCTCCCCCATAATGTGTAGTAGGAGACATCTGGGCTCCAACGGTATCTGAAGACCCGTAGCATTTGACATAATTTGTGTGATCTCCCACCAGTAGTTCTGTACCATACGACATTCCCATAGGATGTGAAAAAAGGATCTCACCATGTCACAGCCCCTGACCTGCAGTAATATGCCCTGTTTAGGATTCTAAGTTGTATTAACCTAAAACCGGCCCTTATGGCGATCTCCCTGGAGCTCTCAGTTGCCTCCATCCAGTCATCATCCTCAATCAGCCCAATGTTACCCTCCCATGCTACCCGGAGGTTCTGCAGGGGGTCAGGAGGGCGAATTATTGAGTAACTTCCTATATATCAGGGAGATGGCCTTGGTCGTCATGGGTTCTGACAGGAGCCTATTCTCTAGCGGTGCAGACTACGGGAGTTGCTCCCCCTCAGGGATATGGCATCTCAGTGCATGTCTCATTTGCAAATATCAAAAACATTCTGAGTTGCCCATGCCATACGCTTTTGCCAGGTCTGCAAAAGGTAGGAGTGACCCCTCCCTCAAGATGTCTCCCGAATAATCTATACCAATCAGCTCCCGTTGCCTTAATCCATGTAGTTTCCCAACCTCACACAGCAGTCCACTGCTCCAGATAGGTATCTGGCATGTTAGTCAGTCTGTCCAATCAAGAAATTTGCTAGCTTCCTTCCATGCTCGTACCACTGGTTGGGTGTGCAGCGGAATTTGTCCCTCACGCTCATCACCATAAATTAGTGACATAGATCCCTGATCTCCCATTGCCTTCCTGTCTACCCGATATGCCGGGTCAAACCAGGCTGTGAAAACCCAGTAATTTATTGTGCATAGTTGTGCTGCCCAGTAATATAGGCGCATGTCAGGTACCACCAGCCCCCCTTCAAATACTCGCCGTTGGAGCTTGGGCAGAGAGATATGGGAGCTACCCCCATCCCACAAGAGGCGGCGCACTTCACCATTGATTTCCCTGAACAGTTCATGTGGCACCCGATATGGAGTGTTCTGTAAGACATACAATAGGCATGGGAGGGCCATCATCTTAAATAAGACTGCCCTCCCCATTAAGGATATCGGGAGTCCCCACCAGTGTGCCACATCCCTCTAGAGTCGCTCCAACTGATGATGCAGATTCTGTCCCAGGAATGCATCAACAGTGCTTAACAATTTCAATAGACGCACCTTAATCACTGCTTTCTGCCTAAGGCTGGGGGACGGCCGCAGAACCATACTCATCGTCTTCCTACTATTGATAATCAATGATGTTTCTCCACAATATTTCACAAAAGTAACCTGTGGATTGTGTTTTCTGTACATGACATCAGTACTGCGCCATCTGCAAATAATAATATTGGAGCCCTCCTACCAGCTATGGTGGGAACATCTAACTGCTCTTCTAGGAGGTAATCAGCCACATTGCTGAAAAAAGTCTAACAAGTAGTGGCACCAGCACACAACCTTGCTGAACACTCTTTTCAGCCAGGAAGGGTTCTGTACACTCTTCACCCCGGCCATATCTCACTCTAGCCGTATTGCCAGAGTTCCAAGTAGCTATGGCCTGAACCAGGGTGGCATCAACCCCAAAATACATCAATGATCTCCATAATATGCCCCTATCAACAGAATTGAAGGCTGCTTTCAGGTCCATAAAGACCAAGTACAGTAAGGACTTCCTGACTATCCTAAATTTATATGAGATCATATAGAGGCTGAGGGCTTGGTCAGTGGTTCCTATAAGGGACCGAAAGCCGGCTTTCACTTCTGTCATAATACCTTTAGCATCTACCCATCCCTACAAGCAACTGAGCAGAACTTTCCCTAGAACCTTCCCTTCTCCATCAAGGAGGGGAATCAGATGATAATTAGCAGGGCAGCCCTGGTCGCCCTTCTTGAAAATCAGAATGAAGATGGCAGAGCGCCAGGACTAGGGCACAGCATTCCCACCAAAAGCTGCATTAAATACTTTGGTGAGGATACTAGCCCAGTAATAAGGCTCCTCATAATAGAGATTAACAGGCACAAGGTCAGGTCCTTATGCTTCTTCATGGCACCCAGTGCTCTTATCACTTCAGGAATCAATGTTTCAGTCACACCAGGGCAAAGCGGTAAAATATCTCACACCAGCATGGGGTGCAGTGGCCCATCAAGACTAGTAATATATAAGGTACTGAAAATGGTGAACCCAAATGGGTGGGGCTATACAGGTCTCTACAATATTTGCCACCACCTTCCTCGTTACAAGTTCCCAGAATGTTTCAGTATTGTTCTCAGCTGGGGCCTTCCTTAGTTCCTCCCATAGTTCCTTCTGAAACAACAATTTCTTAGCGGTTAACAAGCACTTCTACTCTCTCTAGCAGTCGCTAAATATTTCTTCACTTTGACGGCTGCAGTGGTGCCGCACTAAGGTATATGAAACAACTCTTTTCATCCTCGCACAATCCACATCATACTAATCATTTCATCCTACCCGTCTCCCACTATTAGTGCCAGCTGCTTAGGGCACTAGAGGCCTTGGCCATAAGGACTTCAGCTCGCTTACCATCCTATCATATGCAGCTAGAATCAGGACGCTATCACTAATCGGAGCATCGATGATTAGTGCCATGCCTGGCCACCATATACTCAAGCTGTGGAAATTCTAACAAGTACTTATCGCTGTTCCACCCTATTCTTCTCCTATAGTTGGATGGAACAATCTTGTGCCCATAATTCCCCTCAATTCATCTTTTCACACATTTGTCACCCACAGTGCACATCTTCATGCTAAGGACAACCGGATTGTGGTCACTCTCCATTCTGCTGATCACAGCCATATCACACACACTCTCCCAAGCCTGTGCATTAATGATTACATAGTCAATTACTGGTGAGCTTCTCCGGTTATCGAAAGTTGCCTCTGCAGCACTATCCGAAATAAAACGACCATTGGCAAAGCGGAGTTGACAATTTAACAAAAGGTCGGGAAATGCCTCAACCTTTCTGGTAGATTTAAAACAGCACATAGCTGACTCAGGGATTTCTAGGCATCGATCTCCCATTGAGGTTTCGCTATTGCTAATGGCATCGGAGGGTTGCGTATTAAAATCTCCGCAGATCACCATCAAATTCTTCCCTCTCTTACCCTCTGTAAGAAAGTACCATCTTGCCTGGCATGTTACCCCCATTTTTACATGTATGCCAGTTCGTTTTTGCCTGTCTCACTGGAATCCTGCTAGCCAGGACCCCAGTGCTCATAGTTGTGGCCTGAATGTGTATACCTGTGAAGTGACTAAATGTGTCACTGAGGCTCTGCTAACCAGAACCTCAGTGCTTATGCTCTCTCTGCCTTTAAAATTGTCACTATAGGCTAGTGACCATTTTTACCAATTCTAATTGGCACACTGGAACACCCTTATAATTCCCTAGTATATGGTACCTAGGTACCCAGGGTATTGGGGTTCCAGGAGATCCCTATGGGCTGCAGCATTTCTTTTGCCACCCATAGGGAGCTCAGACAAATCTTACACAGGACTGCCACTGCAGCCTGAGTGAAATAACGCACACTTTATTTCCCAGCCATTTTTACTGCACTTAAGTAACTTATAACACACCTATATTTCTACCCTTCACTTGCTGAAGGTTAGGTGCAAAGTTACTAAGTGTGAGGGCACCCTTGCACTAGCAAAGTTGCCCCCACATAGTTCAGGGCCATTTCCCTGGATTTTGTGAGTGCGGGGACACTATTACACGCGTGCGCTACATATAGGTCAATACCTATATGTAGCTTCACATTGGTAACTCTGAATATGGCCATGTAACATGTCTAAGATCATGGAATTGTCCCCCCATTCCAAATCTGGTATTGGGGAGCCAATCCCATGTACCCCTGGGGCTCCACTGTGGACCCCGGCTACTGCCAAACCAGCTCTCTAGGGTTTTCTCTGCAGCTACCGCTGCTGCCACCCCACAGACAGGGTTCTGCCCTCCTGGGGTCTGGGCAGGCCAGTTCCAGGAAGGCAGAACAAAGAATTTCCTCTGAGAGAGGGTGTTACACTATAGGAAGGTAGCCTCTTTCTAGCCTTGTTACCCCCACCTTTGCCATGTTTGTGAGTATATGTCAGGGTGTTTTTACTGTCTCACTGGGATCCTGCTAGCCAGGACCCCAGTGCTCATAGTGGAAACCCTATTTGTCAGTGTGTTTTATATGTCTCACAGGGATCCTGCTAGCCAGCATGGACCCCGGGTACTGCCAAACTAGCTCTCTGGGGTTTTTCACTGCAGCTACCCCTGCTGCCAACCCACAGACAGGCTTCTGACCTCCTGGGGTCTGGGCAGCCCAGTCCCAGGAAGGCAGAACAAAGGATTTCCTCTGAGAGAGGGTGTTAAGGGCCTGAGAGGAGTAGCCTCTTCTGTCCTCTGGGAATGCTTTGAAGGGCACGGATGGTGCCCTCCTTGCATAAACCAGTCTACACCGGTTCAGGGATCCCCCAGCCCTGCTCTGGCGCGAAACTGGACAAAGGAAAAGGGAGTGACCACTCCCCTGTCCCTCACCACCCCCGGGGTGGTACCCAGAGCACCTCCAATGTGTCCCAGACCTCTGCCATATTGAATGCAGAGGTGTGAGGGCACAACTGGGGCCTCTGAGTGGCCAGTGCCAGCAGGTGACGTCAGAGACCCCTCCTGATAGGTGCTTACCTGGTTAGGTGGCCAATCCTCCTCTAAGGGCTATTTAGGGTCTCTCCCGTTGGTTTCTCTTCAGATAACGAATGCAAGAGCTCACCAGAGTTCCTCTGCATCTCCCTCTTCAACTTCTGCCAAGGATCAACTGCTGACTGCTCCAGGACGCCTGCAAAACCTCAACAAATTAGCAAGACGACTACCAGCAACATTGTAGCACCTAATACTGCCGGCTTTCTGGACTGTTTCCTTGTGGTGCATGCTCTGAGGGCTGTTTGCCTTCACCCTGCACTGGAAGCCAAGAAGAAATCTCCTGTGGGTCGACTAAATCTTCCCCCTGCAAACGCAGGCACCAAACTTCTGCATCACGGGTCCTCTGGGTCCCCTCTCATCTTGATGAGCGTGGTCCCTGGAACACATGAGCTGGATCCAAGTGACCCCGACAGTCCAGAGGTCCTTCTGTCCAAATTTGGTGGAGGTAAGTCCTTGCCTCCCAATGCCAGACAGTAATCCTGTGTACTGCGCGAACTGCAGCTGCTAGGGCTGATGTGCACTTTTGCAAGGAATCCTTCATGCACAGCATAGCCCAGGTCTCCAGCACTCCATCCTGCATTGCTCAACTCGCTGAGTCGACCACCGGCTTCGTGGGACCCTCCTTTGTAGTGTTGAGACAACCGCCATGCTCAGATTTCTTGAATGCCTGTTCAAGTGCTTCTGCGGGTGCTGCCTGCTTCTGCGTGGGCTCTCTATGATGCTGAGTGCCCCCTCTGTCTCCTCGTCCAAGTGGCGACCTCCTGGTCCGTCCTGGGCAGCACCCATTTTCTTTAACCGCGACCCTTGGAGCTAGCAAGGCTTGTTTGCAGTTTTTCTGCATGGAAACCACTCTGCATCCTCCAGCACTCCGTGGGACATCTTCTGTGCAAATTAGAAGTTCCTAGCATCTTCTGTTGTTGCAGAATCTTGAGCTTCTTCCACCCAGAGGCAGCCATTTTGCACCTTCATCCGTGGTTTAGTGGGCTCCTGCCCCCCCCGGACACTTTCGTGACTCTTGGACTTGGTGCTCTTCCTTTGCAGGTATTCAGGTCCAGGAATCCGTCTTGCAGTCTGTTGTGATCTTTGCAAAATCCTCTATCACGACTTTAGTGTGTTTCTGGGGAAATAGTAGTAGTTTACTCCTACTTTCCAGGGTCTTGGGGTGGGGTATCTTGGGCACCCTTAGTGTTTTCTTACACTCCCAGTGACCCTCTACACCCTACACTAGGCCTGGGGTCCATTTGTGGTTACCATTCCACTTTTAGAGTATATGGTTTGCATTGCCCCGAGGCCTATTGCATCCTATTGTGTTCTACAGTGTTTGCACTACTTTGCTAACTGTTTACTTACCTGATTTTGGTTTGTGTGTATATTTTGTGTATTTTACTTACCTCCTAAGGGAGCATATCCTCTGAGATATTCTTGGCACATTATCACTAAAATAAAGTACCTTTATTTTTAGTAACTCTGAGTATTGTGATTCTTATGATATAGTGCTATATGATATAAGTGGTATAGTTGGAGCTTTTCATGTCTCCTAGTTCAGCCTAAGCTGCTTTGCTATAGCTACCTCTATCAGCCTAAGCTGCTAGAACACTACTAATCTACTAATAAGGGATAACTGGACCTGGCACAAGGTGTAAGTACCATCAGGTACCCACTATAAGCCAGGCCAGCCTCCTACATTGGTGGTGCAGCGGTGGGATAGTACTTGTAACTGCTTTACCACTTTTTCATTGGTGCTTTTCATAAGAAAAACATATACCAAATACTTCAGAATATACACAGTTAACCTAAACAGTTTAACTTTCCTTCTTTAAACTTTCTATAACGTTTTAGGAAAGTTTTAAAAGGTTTTCCTCTTTTTTCTAAAATATTCTAAACTTTTTTCTCTGTCCTAAACCCTTTCCAGGAATCATGTCTGCAGTAGAACTTACTCCCACAGTTGTCCAGGCAACCTATGGTAGTTTAAACTTTAAAAGTTTGAGGGGTCTCTGCATTGAAAGAGGATTAAGCATTGGAAAGAACCCTACAAAAGATCTTCTCCTTAGCCTTCTCCTAGAAAGTGACCAGAACCAGTCTGGCCCATCCCAGGAGCAGGAGGTAGAGGAGGGGGTCACCCAGCAAGACTCAGAGGAGTCCACTGAGGATGCTGGGGAGGGTTCATCCTAAGACCTGCCAGCTAACAGGACATCTAGTGACACTGGTAGTGGGAGGGAGTCACACATTAGTAGGGCACCTTTCACTCCTAAAGGCTAGGTTACTAGAGTCCAGCCAGAGACAGGTCACACTCTGCCAATTCCCACATTTCTTCTGTGTCTCAGAATTCCTAAGCCTCCCACCCTGAGGATAACATTATGGAAAGGGAACTCAGAAAGCTGAGGTTGGAAGAGGCCAGGCTGAAGCTAAGACAGCAGCAGCGGGCCTTAGACAGGGAATCTCTAGATGTAGGGAGGAAAAGGCAGAGGTTGGGGTTAGTTCCCCATAGTGGCAGCAGCAGTGTTTTTTATAGCAATCCTGTAAGAGAACAAGATTCCAGAAACCTGCATAAGATAGTCCCCCCTTACAAGGAGGGGGATGACATTAACAAGTGGTTTGCTGCACTTGAGAGGGCTTGTATGGTACAGTTGGTCCCTCAAAGGCAGAGAGCTGCTTTCTTGTGGCTATCTTTCACTAGTAAGGGTAGGGATAGGCTCCTTACTGTCAGAGAAAGTGATGCTAATAATTACAAAGTTTTGAAGGATGCACTCTTGGATGGATTTGGCTTAAGCACAGAACAATACAGGATAAAGTTCAGAGATACCAGAAAAGAGTCCGCTCAAGACTGGACAGACTTTGTAGACTGTTCAGTGAAGGCCTTGGAGGGTTGGTTAAATGGCAGTATGGTGACTGACTATGAAAGCCTGTATAATCTGATCCTGAGAGAGCATATTTTGAACAATTGTGTGTCTGATTTGTTGCACCAGTACTTGGTAGACTCATATCTGACCTCTCCCCAAGAACTGGGAAAGAAGGCAGACAAATGGGTAAGAACAAGAGTGAACAGAAAGGTTCATGCAGGAGGTGACAAGGATGGCAAGAAGAAAGATGGTGACAAATCTCAGGATAAGCATGGGGATAAAGGTAAAACTAAAGATCCTTCTTCACATCCTAAACACTCTTCAGGGGGTGGGGATAATTCATCTTCTTCCTCTTCTTCACAACCCACACACACTAAAAAGCCTTGGTGCTATGTGTGTAAAAATAAAGGCCATAGGCCAGGGGGTAAGTCCTGCCCAGGTAAAACCCCTGAGCCTACCACCACTAATACATCAAACTCTAGTGCCCCTAGCAGTTGTGGTAATAGTGGTGGGACTGCAGGAAACAGTCAAAATAAGGGTGTAATTGGGTTCACTTTTGGGTCCATCATAGAAACTGGGGTAGTCCCAAAACAATTTTTGTCACACCTGTTGGCAATGGCCTTGCCACACTGGCTGCTTGTCCCCTTCAATGGATAAGTACAGGCAGCTAGTTTCAATAAATGGTGTTGAGGCTCAGGCCTACAGGGACACAGGTGCCAGTATCACTTTGGTTACTGAAAACCTAGTGTCTCCTGCACAACACATCATTGGACAACAGTACAAGATTATTGATGTCCATAACTCCACTCAGTTCCTCCCCGTAGCTATAATTCAGTTTAGCTGAGGTGGAGTCACTGGCCCTAAGCAGGTGGTAGTATCACCTAGCTTACCTGTAGACTGTCTCTTAGGTAATGACCTAGCGACCTCAGGTTGGGCTGAGGTAGAGTTTAGTACCCATGCATCCATGCTGGGTATCCCTGAGGAATTGCTTCCTCTCATTTCAGCTGAAATGAAAAACTAAAGGAGAGAAAAAGGCCTGAAAACTCAGGATCCTTCTCTAACAACAGGTAAAAAGGGCATCAAAGTATCCCCTACCCACCCTGCCATTACGGATACCATTCCTGTGGTGGGAGAAACCTCCCCTGGGGTGGCACCTGTACCAAGGGAACCATCAGCTAACACAGCTGTGCTCCCTGAGGTGGAAGTACCTCTCTGTGGGATAACTACTACTGGTGAGAAAAAGTGCACCATTTTAGTTAACATGGAGCATCCCTCCAAACCTCCCAGAGAAACTTTAGTGCAGCAACCCTGCACGGCCTCACAACACTTAGGACAGCAGTCCTGCCCTAGTGTGGAGCTTATAGGACAGCAGCCCTGCCCTGCTCCAACTCAAGAGAAACAGCAACCCTGTCCTCTCTTACAGCCATATGGACAAGGTTTTTTGTCCAACTATGGCCTTATTGAGACTGCATCCCAGTCTGGCATTCTCATCACTAGATATAGGCCCAGTGGATCAATCCCACTGCTCTAAACTAAAACACACTAATAGGTACTCTGAGAATATAACTTCACATTGTTGGCTAGCTAAACTACTCCAAACAGGGTGGTTCACATCCCCACAGGGAAGTAACCATACAGTGGATGATAAAGGGAGTAACCAATCTATTGTAGAGCTACTCTCCACTTATCACCATTAGACAATAAAGACTCAACTGGCTAAGGTTAGCCTTATTGTTCTTCGTTTGGGGGGGGTTGTGTAGGAAGGTAGCCTCTTGCTAGCCTTGTTACCCCCACTTTTGGCCTGTTTGTGAGTATATGTCAGGGTGTTTTTACTGTCTCACTGAGATCCTGCTAGCCAGGACCCCAGTGCTCATAGTGGAAACCCTATTTGTCAGTGTGTTTTATATGTCTCACTGGGATCCTGCTAGCCAGGACCCCAGTGCTCATAGTCTATGGCCTGAATGTGTTCCCTGTGTGGTGACTAACTGTGTCACTGAGGCTCTGCTAACCAGAACCTCAGTGCTTATGCTCTCTCTGCTTTTAAAATTGTCACTGCAGGCTAGTGACCATTTTTACCAATTCTGATTGGCACAATGGAACACCTTTATAATTCCCAAGTATATGGTACCTTGGTACCCAGGGTATTGGGGTTCAGAGAGATCCCTATGGGCTGCAGCATTTCTTTTGCCACCCATAGGGAGCTCAGTCAATTCTTACACAGGACTGCCACTGCAGCCTGAGTGAAATAACGTCCACGTTAGTTCACAGCCATTTTACATTGCACTTAAGTAACTTATAAGTCACCTATATGTCTAACCCTCATCTAGTAAAGGTTAGGTGCAAAGTTACTAAGTGTGAGGTCACCCTGGCACTAGCCAAGGTGCCCCCACATTGTTCAGGGCAATTTCCCCGGACTTTGTGAGTGCGGGGACACCATTACACGCGTACACTACATACAGGTAAATACCTAGATGTAGCTTCACAATGGTAACTCCGAATATGGCCATGTAACATGTCTAAGATCATGGAATTGTCCCCCCATGCCAAATCTGGTATTGGGGTGCCAATCCCATGCATCCCCGGGACTCCAGCATGGACCCCGGGTACTGCCAAACTAGCTCTCTGGGGGTTTTTCACTGCAGCTACCGCTGTTGCCAACCCACAGACAGGCTTCTGCCCTCCTGGGGTGTGGGCAGCCCAGTCCCAGGAAGGCAGAACAAAGGATTTCCTCTGAGAGAGGGTGTTACACCCTCTTCCTTTGGAAATAGGTGTTAAGGGCCTGAGAGGAGTTGCCTCTCCTGGCCTCTGGAAATGCTTTGAAGGGCACAGATGGTGCCCTCCTTGCATAAACCAGTCTACACCGGTTCAGGGATCCCCCAGCCCTGCTCTGGCGCGAAACTGGACAAAGGAAAGGGGAGTGACCACTCCCCTGTCCATCACTACCCCAAGGGTGGTGCCCAGAGCTCCTCCAGTGTGTCCCAGACCTCTGCCATCTTGAATGCAGAGGTGTGAGGGCACAATGGGGGCCTCTGAGTGGCCAGTGCCAACAGGTGACGTCAGAGACCCCTCCTGATAGGTGCTTACCTGGTTAGGTAGCCAATCCTCCTCTGAGGGCTATTTAGGGTCTCTCCTGTGGGTTTCTGTTCAGATAACGAATGCAAGAGCTCACCAGAGTTCCTCTGCATCTCCCTCTTCGACTTCTGCCAAGGATCGGCCGCTGACTGCTCCAGGACGCCTGCAAAACCGCAACAAAGTAGCAAGACGACTACCAGCAACATTGTAGTGCCTAATCCTGCCGGCTTTCTCAACTATTTTCTGGTGGTGCATGCTCTGAGGGCTGTCTGCCTCCACCGTGCACTGGAAGCCAAGAAGAATTCCCCCGTGGTCAATGGAATCTTCCCCCTGCAAACGCAGGCACCAAACTTCTGCATCACTGGTCCTCTGGGTCCCCTCTCATCTTGACGAGCGTGGTCCCTGGAACACAGGAGCTGGATCCAAGTGACCCCGACAGTCCAGAGGTCCTTCTGTCCAAATTTGGTGGAGGTAAGTCCTTGCCTCCCCACGCCAGAAAGTAATCCTGTGTACTGCGTGAACTGCAGCTGCTAGGGCTTCTGTGAACTTTTGCAAGGAATCCTTTGTGCACAGCATAGCCCAGGTCCCCAGCACTCCGTCCTGCATTGCTCAACTCGCTGAGTTGACCACCGGCTTTGTGTGACCCTCCTTTGTAGTGTTGAGACAACCGCTGTGCTCAGATTTCTTGAACGCCTGTTCAAGTGCTTCTGCGGGTGCTGCCTGCTTCTGCGTAGGCTCTCTGTCTTCCTGAGCGCCCCCTCTGTCTCCTCCTCCAAGGGGCGACCTCCTGGTCCTTCCTGGGCCTGGGCCCGGGCAGCACCCATTTTCTTCAACCACGACCTTTGCAGCTAGCAAGGGTTGTTTGCGGTCTTTCTGCGTGGAAACAACTCTGCATCCTCCAGCACGCCGTGGGACATCTTCTGTGCAAAGGAAAAGTTCCTGCCATCTTCCGTTGTGGCAGAATCTTCAGCTTCTTCCACCCAGAGGCAGCCTTTTTGCCGTTTCATCCGTGGTTTAGTGGGCTCCTGCCCCCCCGGACACTTTCGTGACTCTTGGACTTGGTCCCCTTCCTTTGCAGGTCCTCAGGTCCAGTAATCCGTCTTCAGTGCTTTGCAGTCAGTTGTTGTCCTTGCAGAATCTCCTATCACGACTTTAGTGTGTTTCTGGGGAAGTAGGGTAACTTTACTACTACTTTTCAGGGTCTTGGGGTGGGGTATCTTGGACATCCTTAGTGTTTTCTTACACTCCTAGTGACCCTCTACACACTACACTAGGCCTGGGGTCCATTCGTGGTTCGCATTCCACTTTTAGAGTATATGCTTTGTGTTGCCCCTAGGCCTATTGCATCCTATTGTGTTCTACAGTGTTTGCACTACTTTTCTAACTGTTTACTTACCTGATTTTGGTTTGTGTGTATATTTTGTGTATTTTACTTACCTTCTAAGGAAGTATATCCTCTGAGATATTTTTGACACATTGTCACTAAAATAAAGTATCTTTATTTTTAGTAACTCTGAGTATTGTGATTCTTATGATATAGTGCTATATGATATAAGTGGTATAGTAGGAGCTTTGCATGTCTCCTAGTTCAGCCTAAGCTGCTCTGCTATAGCTACCTCTATCAGGCTAAGCTGCTAGAACACTACTAATCTACTAATAAGGGATAACTGGACCTGGCACAAGGTGTAAGTACCATCAGGTACCCACTATAAGCCAGGCCAGACTCCTACATACGCCCTGTCCCTTTGGAAATAGGTGTTAAAGACTGGGGAGGGGGAGCCTCTCCCTGCCTCTGGAAATGCTTTGAAGGGCACAGATGGTGCCATCCTTGCATAAGCCAGTCTTCACCAGTTTAGGGATCCCCCAGTCCCTGCTCTGGCTCGAAACTGGACAAAGGAAAGGGGAGTGACCACTCCCCTGTCCAGCACCACCCCATTGGTGGTGCCCAGAGCTCCTCCAGTGTGTCTCAGACCTCTGCCATCTTAGATCCAGAGGTGTGAGGGCACTCTGGAAGCCTCTGAGTAGCCAGTGCCAGCAGGTGACGTCAGAGACCCCTCCTGATAGGTGCTTACCTGACTACGTGGCCAATCCTCCTCTGAGGGCTATTTAGTGTCTCTCCAGTGGGCTTTTCCTCAGATAACGACATGCAAGAATTCACCAGAGTTCCTCTGCACCTCTCTCTTTGACTTCTGCCAAGGATCGACCGCTGACTGCTCCAGGACGCCTGCAAAACTGCAACAAAGTAGCAAGAAGACTACCAGGAACATTGTAGCGTCTAATCCTGCCGGCTTTCTCGACTGTTTCCTGGTGGTGCACACTTTGGGGGCTGCCTGCCTTCATCCTGCACTGGAAGCCACAAATAAATCTCCCGTGGGTTGACGGAGACTTCACCCTGCTTCAGCAGGCACCAAACGTCAGCGTCACCAGTACTCTGGGACCCCTCTCATCCTGACGAGCGTGGCCCCTGGAACACAGGTAGTGGACACAAGTGATCCAGACTGTCCAGTGCTCCAACTGTCCAAATTTGAAGGTGGAAAGTCCTTGCCTCCCCTCTCCAGACAGTAATCCTGTGCACTGCATGAACTGCAGCTGCTAAGGCTCCTATATGCACTTCCACAAAATCCTTCATGCACAGCCTAGCCCAGGTCCCCAGCACTCTGTCCTGCAAGGTTCAGCTCCCTGAGTTGATATCCGGCTTCGTGGGACCCTCTTTTGCAGTGTTGAGATGACTGCCGTGTTCAGACTTCTTGAACCCATGTTCAAGTGCTTCTGCGGGTGCTACCTTCTTGTGCTTGGAGTCTCTACGTTGCTGAGGGCCCACCTCTGTCTCCTCTCCCAAGTGGCGACATCCTGGTCCTTCCTGGGCCCCGGCAGCACCCTTTATCTTCAACTGCAACTCTTGCAGCTAGCAAGGCTTGTTTGCAGTCTTTTGCCAAAGAAACAACTCTGCATCCTCCAGCACGCCGAGGGACATCTTTTGCACAAAGGAAAATTTCCTGGCACCTTTTGTTGTTGCAGAATCTTCAGCTTCTTCCATCTGGAGGTAGCCATTTTGAACCTTCATCTGGGGTACTAGTGGGCTCCTGCCCCCCCGGACACTTTGGCGACTCTTGGACTTGGTCCCCTTCCTTTGCAGGTCTTCATGTCCAGGAATCCTTCTTCAGTGCTTTGCAGTCTGTTGTGGTCTTTGAAAAATCCTCTATCACGACTTTAATGTGTTTCTGGGGAAACACTCCTACTTTCCAGGGTCTTGGGGTGGGGTATCTTGGACACACTTAGGTGGTCATTACAACATTGGCGGTAAAAACCGCTTACCGCCGTGCATAAGACCGCCAATACACCGCCGCGGCTGCGGAATTCCGCCACAGCTATTATGACCCACATCTCGGAATCCGCCGAAATTCAGTCCGCCACACCAAAGGTCAGTGATAAACTGGCGAAAACAAATCCTCCACCGTCACGCCAACAGAAACACACCCATGCTATTACGACCCACGAATCCACGCTGCGGTCTTTCAACCGCGGTATTCCATTGGCGGTACACACCGCTGCGCTCAAAATACACACACATCTCCAAAACACTGCCACATTGGACAATTCCAAATACACACACCTGATACACATACAAACACCACTCCCACACACCCAATGCAATATAAAACACACACCCACATCACCCACAAACCCCTATGACCCAAAATTAGAGACAAAGGCGACAGAGAGAGAGCACAGCAATAGACCACCCCACCACACAGAGGCACACAACACCATCACCCACACAACATCCACGCACAAAACACCCCACACCACTACACATCACCACACTCATCACCACATACACCATGTAGGAAAGTACCATCTTGCCTGGCATGTTACCCCCATTTTTCACTGTATATATGTTGTTTTAGTTGTATGTGTCACTGGGACCCTGCAACACAGGGCCCCAGTGCTCATAAGTGTGCCTGACTGTGTTACCTGTGTAGTGACTAACTGTCTCACTGAGGCTCTGCTAATCAGAACCTCAGTGGTTATGCTCTCTCATTACTTTTAAATTGTCACTAACAGGCTAGTGACCAAGTTTACCAATTTACATTGGCTTACTGGAACACCCTTATAATTCCCTAGTATATGGTACTGAGGAACCCAGGGTATTGGGGTTCCAGGAGATCCATATGGGCTGCAGCATTTCTTTTGCCACCCATAGGGACCTCTGACAATTCTTACACAGGCCTGCCACTGCAGCCTGAGTGAAATAACATCCACGTTATTTCACAGCCATTTTCACTGCACTTAAGTAACTTATAAGTCACCTATATGTCTATCCTTTACCTGGTAAAGGTTAGGTGCAAAGTTACTTAGTGTGTGGGCACCCTGGCACTAGCCAAGGTGCCCCCACATTGTTCAGGGCAAATTCCCCGACTTTGTGAGTGCGGGGACACCATTACATGCGTGCACTACACATAGGTCACTACCTATGTGTAGCTTCACACTGGTAACTCCGAATATGGCCATGTAACATGTCTAAGATCATGGAATTGCCCCCTCTATACCATCCTGGCATAGTTGGCACAATTCCATGCTCCCAGTGGTCTGTAGCACAGACCCTGGTACTGCCAAACTGCCTTTTCTGGGGTTACACTGCAGCTGCTGCTGCTGCCAACCCCACAGACAGGCTTCTGCCCTCCTGGGGTCCAGCCAGGCCTGGCCCAGGATGGCAGAACAAAGGACTTCCTCAGAGAGGGGGTGTTACACCCTCTCCCTTTGGAAAATGGTGTGAAGGCAGGGGAGGAGTAGCCTCCCCCAGCCTCTGGAAATGCTTTGTTGGGCACAGATGTGCCCAATTCTGCATAAGCCAGTCTACACCGGTTCAGGGACCCCTCAGCCTTGCCTGGGCGCGAAACTGGACAAAGGAAAGGGGAGTGACCACTCCCCTGACCTGCACCTCCCCTGGGAGGTGCCCAGAGCTCCTCCAGTGTGCTCCAGACCTCTGCCATCTTGGAAACAGAGGTGCTGCTGGCACACTGGACTGCTCTGAGTGGCCAGTGCCCTCTGCTGACGTCAGAGACTCCTTCTGATAGGCTCCTTCAGGTGTTGCTAGCCTATCCTTTGTCCTAAGTAGCCAAACCCTCTTTTCTGGCTATTTAGGGTCTCTTTCTCTGGGGATTCCTTAGATAACGAATGTAAGAGCTCATCAGAGTTCCTCTGCATCTCTCTCTTCACCTTCTGCCAAGGAATCGACTGCTGACCGCGCTGGAAGCCTGCAAACCTGCAACAAAGTAGCTAAGACGACTACTGCAACCTTGTAACGCCGCTCCTGCTGCCTTCTCGACTGTTTTCCTTGGTGTGCATCCTGTGGGGGTAGTCTGCCTCCTCTCTGCATCAGAAGCTGCGAAGAAATCTCCTGTGGGTCGACGGAATCTTCCCCCTGCCAACGCAGGCACCAAAAAGCTGCATCACGGTCCCTTGGGTCTCCTCTCACGACGACGAGCGAGGTCCCACGAATCCAGCAAGACTGTCCAAGTGACCCCCACGGTCCAGTGACTCTTCAGTCCAAGTTTGGTGGAGGTAAGTCCTTGCCTCCCCACGCCAGACTGCATTGTTGGTTTTCGCGACTTTTGCAACTTCTCCAGCTCCCGTGCACTTCCGGCGGAAATCCTTTGTGCACCCGGAAGCTGGGGTCCCCGGCACTCTAACCTGCATTGCACGACTTCCTAAGTTGTTCTCCAGCGACGTGGGACTCCTTTGTGTGACTTCAGGCAAGCACCGTTTCACGCATCCTCGTAGTGCCTGTTTCTGGCACTTCTCCGGGTGCTACCTGCTGCTGTGAGGGCTCCTTGTCTTGCTCGACGTCCCCTCTATCTCCTGGTCCAATTTGCACCGTCCTGGTCCATCCTGGGCCACAGCAGCGTCCAAAAACGCTAACCGCACGATTTGCAGCTAGCAAGGCTTGTTAGCGTCCATCCGGCGGGAAAACACTTCTGCACGACTCTCCAAGGCGTGGGGGATCCATCCTCCAAAGGGGAAGTCTCTAGCCCTTGTCGTTTCTGCAGTATTCACAGTTCTTCAGCCTAGTAAGAGCTTCTTTGCACCAACAGCTGGCATTTCTTGGGCATCTGCCCATCTCCAACTTGCTTGTGACTTTTGGACTTGGTCCCCTTGTTCCACAGGTACCCTCAGTCAGGAATCCATCGTTGTTGCACTGCTGATTTGTGTTTTCCTTGCATTTTCCCTCTATCACGACTTCTGTGTCTTTAGGGGAACTTTAGTGCACTTTGCACTCACTTTTCAGGGTCTTGGGGTGGGGTATTTTTCTAACCCTTGCTATTTTCTAATAGTCCCAGCGACCCTCTACAAGGTCACATAGGTTTGGGGTCCATTCGTGATTCACATTCCACTTTTGGAGTATATGGTTTGTGTTGCCCCTATCCCTATGTGCCTACATTGCATCCTATTGTAATTTTACACTGTTTGCACTGTTTTCTAAGACTATACTGCATATTTTTGGTATTGTGTACATATATCTTGTGTATATTTCTTATCCTCATACTGAGGGTACTCACTGAGATACTTTTGGCATATTGTCATAAAAATAAAGTACCTTTATTTTTAGTATAACTGTGTATTGTGTTTTCTTATGGTATTGTGCATAATCATTTGTGGTACTGTAGTAGCTTCACACGTCTCCTAGTTCAGCCTAAGCTGCTCTGCTAAGCTACCATTATCTATCAGCCTAAGCTGCTAGACACCCTATACACTAATAAGGGATACCTGGGCCTGGTGCAAGGTGTAAGTATCCCTTGGTACTCACTACAAGCCAGTCCAGCCTCCTACACACCACCCCACACATCACCTACACCGCCCCATGGCACACCAAAGACACCCCAGGTTTTCGGAGGAGGAGCTCAGGGTTATGGTGGAGGAAATCGTACTGGTAGAGCCACAGCTATTTGGATCACAGGTGCAGCACACCTCTATAGCTGGGAAGATGGAGCTATGGCGAAGAATCGTGGACAGGGTCAACGCAGTGGGACAGCACCCAAGAAATCGGGAGGACATCAGGAAGAGGTGGAACGACCTACGGGGGAAGGTGCGTTCCGTGGTCTCCAGGCACAACATCGCGATTCAGCGGACTGGCGGCAGACCCCCACCTCCTCCCCCACAACTAACAACATGGGAGGAGCAGGTCTTGATCATTATGCATCCAGAGGGCTTCGGAGGAGTCGGTGGAGGAATAGACACTGGTAAGCCAAATCTTAACTATCATATCCCCCACCCTACCTGCATGCCATCACATACCCCCACCCTCACCCCTATCACTCCAACTCCTCACAAATGTCCCAATATCACAAACCACCCATACCAACACCAAGCCCTGCATGACACAACAAAGCATGGACACCCATCACTAAAGTATGCCCACTGCACATACCCATAACACCCCTGAACCATCATCACACAAGCCCCCACACAGGAATGCTTGCACTGGGGTACACGCTCACCCACCCATTGCACACCATGACACACACAGATGCAATAATCATGCTTTCATACCCCTGCAGGACCACTACGTAACGTCACCAGACAGGAGGGTCCAGACATCTTTACCCCACCCACAGAAGAGGCCCACAGTGATGACAGCAGCTCTGGCCAACTGGATCCAGATGACCAGCCCGGACCATCGTGGCCCTTGGGACAGTCGGTTCCCCTCACACAGGCACAGCCCAACACTGACCTTCCACCCTCTGGTAACACCAGCACAGCACCCACCCAGCGGGCCCATACCTCCGTACCCAGGACACGTCAATCAGCTGTGTGTCCACCACTACAGGGAACCCAGGATAACCCACCACCCCAACAACAACAGGAACCTGGAGGCAGTGGTAGTGGGCACACGGTCCAGGGGATGGAGGCACAGGAACACAGGGGAACTGGGAGGGCTGCTGTGCGACAGGGGGCGGACAGGCCAAGGGAACCCACTCTCCACGAGGCCCTCTCCTCCATCATGGGAGCATACCACCACTCCCAGGAGACAATGGCTACGGTCCTGGCCAAGTTTCAGGAAACCCAGCGCATGCAGGAGGAACAGTATTTGGGGTTCAGGGAGGAGCTCAGAACCATCAGCTCCGCCCTGGGCACCATCGTAGGGGTGCTGAAGGACATACAGAAGACCATGAGGGACACCGTGGCACTCCAAGGGGCCCCTGACACTAGCCTGGACTATGAACTGCCCACCACCTCCGCCAGCGCTAGTGGACAGGACGCCCCGCCACAGGACCACCACACCAGCACCCCACCTCCTGCAGACGGAGAACCACCCCGCAAGGGGTCCCTGAGATCCAGGAACAGGACAGAGCAAGATGGCAATACCCCCGCCAGGAAATGAGACCACCCTGATTGTCATCCCACTGTCCCACTTTGTGACCCTGTCCAGATTGGAACTGTTCCAGCTCCACTTCCTATGCCCATATGGGCAGTGCACCTGTGAGACTAATAGACTGGACTCTGCCATGGACATTCCTCCACCATCACCCATCACCATTTTGCCACCCCCTCCAATAATTAGCACTTCAATAAACACCCTTGAACCACAAAACAATCTGGAGTCAGTCTGTGATTTTTAAAATGTGTATTATCTATGACAATGACAAAATCAGTTCGAAAATGTAATGTCAACATACCTATGTTACACATCACAAGCCCATGAAGGATGCAAGCAGATGACACACGTTGGTAACCACACCTGTGAAACCGTAATGGAAATGTACCACTCAGTTAGCAAATACTACTTCAAATTGACAGACTTGATAGAGGTAGAAGTGTTAAAGTAAATGTAATAGTAAACAAATTGTTCTCACCTGTGTGTCACTGGAAATATTGCTGTATGACAGAGTCCCTGTTGTCAATGTCTTCTTCCTCTGCTTTCTCCTCATCACTGTCCCCAGGCAACACAGCTGCCACAACACCGTCATCTGGACCATCCTCCTGCAGAAAAGGCACCTGGCGTCGCAAAGCAAGATTGTGAAGCATAGAGCAGGCGATGATGATCTGGCACACCTTCCTTGGT
The DNA here is from genome assembly GCF_031143425.1 of Pleurodeles waltl. Taxonomy (NCBI): domain Eukaryota; kingdom Metazoa; phylum Chordata; class Amphibia; order Caudata; family Salamandridae; genus Pleurodeles; species Pleurodeles waltl. The sequence goes on from NW_027150301.1 coordinate 3,351,448, forward strand.
GAGTAGAATAGGGAACCACCTGTCATATGGAGGCACCTGAACCTGGCCTTCAGGAGGCCGAAGGTGCGTTCGATCACCCTCCTAGTCTGCCCATGGGCCTCATTGTAGCGTTCCTCTGCCCTGGTCCTGGGATTCCTCACTGGGGTCAATAGCCATGACAGGTTGGGGTAACCAGAGTCCCCTAATAGCCACACACTGTGCCTCTGGAGTTGACCCATCACATAAGGGATGCTGCTATTCCGCAGGATGTAGGCGTCATGCACTGAGCCAGGGAACATAGCATTTACCTGCGAGATGTACTGGTCTGCCAAACATACCATCTGTACATTCATGGAATGATAACTCTTCCGGTTTCTGTACACCTGTTCACTCCTGTGGGGGGGGACCAAAGCCACATGAGTCCCATCAATGGCACCTATGATGTTGGGGATATGTCCAAGGGCATAGAAGTCACCTTTAACAGTAGCCAAATCCTCCACCTGAGGGAAAACGATGTAGCTTCTCATGTGTTTCAGCAGGGCAGACAACACTCTGGACAACACGTTGGAAAACATAGGCTGGGACATCCCTGATGCCATGGCCACTGTTGTTTGAAATGACCCACTTGCCAGGAAATGGAGCACTGATAGCACCTGCACTTGAGGGGGATCCCTGTGGGATGGCGGATAGCTGACATCAAGTCAGGCTCCAACTGGGTGTACAGTTCCTGGATTGTGGCACGGTCAAACCTGTAGGTAATGATTAAATGTCGCTCCTCCGTTGTCAACAGGTCCACCAGCGGTCGGTACACCGGAGGATTCCGCCATCTCCTCACATGTCCCAGCTGACGGTGCCTAGGAAGGACAACAGCGACCACAGAGTCAACCAATTCTGAGGTATGTACCCACAGCTACACAAAACATGACACAAAATACAAAATTCTTCCTGTATGTGTGTTGAGTCCAGGCCTAGGTATGTGTGACGCAGTTGTAAATGAAGCCATGTGGGCCCCTGAAATGGCGGATGCCTGACCTGTAAGGTGGGACAATGGGATGTGAGGTAACTGCGCTGGCGTTGTACACCGACGTGGTAGGCGGTCGTAGACCGCGGCGCAATGCTGCATTGGTTAACATTGGACCCTATGTGTCCCAGGAGCCAATGACGAAGTGCGCCGGTGGTGATAATATGCACCGCCGTGGACGTCACCGCCGTGGACGTCACCGCCATTTTCTATCTGTTGAATCACTCGATACCTGATCTTCGACAGGAGAGGACCTACACTGCAAGTGCTGCTGTGACCTCGGTCTGGAAGAGACAATGGCACGTGCGCCTGGGGAAAGGGCCCCTGCCTTCACTGCACAGGAGTTGGAGAAGCTCGTGGACGGGGTCCTCCCCCAGTACACGCTACTCTATGGTCCTCCAGACCAACAGGTGAGTACATAGGGTGCAATTTGTATGGGCTATGCCTTGGTGGAGAGGGCTGGATGTAAGTAGGAAGGGGGCAGAGTTCTGGGATCATGAAGGAGTGTGATTGCATGTGCCACATGGCAAGGGCAGGGATGTGGGCCACTCACTTCGACGGTGCAGTTGCTAATGACTTCTCTTCTTCCCCTGTACATGTCATGTAGGTCAGCACCCACCAGAAGAAGGATATTTGGCGTGCCATCGCCAAGGACGTCCGGACCCTGGGGGTCCACCAGAGACGGAGCACCCACGGCCGTAAAAGATGGGAGGACATTCGCCGCTGGAGCAAGAAGACTGCGGAGGCTCAGCTGGGGATGGCCTCCCAACGTGGGAGGGGTGCCCGTCGCACCATAACCCCCCTGATGTTCCGGTTTCTGGCGGTGGCGTATAGGGAGTTGGATACACTCTCCTTCTGCTGACTTTGCGCGCAGTGGAGGTGTCTGGGTGGGGAGGTGGGCTGTGGGTTTCCCTAGGCCAGGGCGAGTTCCGTAGGCTAGGCCCCTCCGGAATGCAGGCTATGTGCCACTCCACCCCACCTCTGTAGAGTGCCAAGTACAGGTATACATGCCCCTGTGTCATCTATGTGGGCAGATGACACTCATAGCCATGTAGGCCATATCCCAGGAACTGAATCTGTAGAGGCTAAGAGCACGGCGTAGTGAAGAGGGCTGCTGTGTCTGTATTGTCCGCCAACAGTAGCGGTAAGCCATGCACTCAACCTGTCTTTCTTCTGTTTCCCCACCCCTTTTTGCGGTCCCCCTGTTCTTTTGTGCATCAGCATCATCAGGCAGAGGTACAGTGGCACCGGAGCACGAGGGGGCTGCATCCCACATGGCCATGGAGGGCCACACCATGGACTCAGAATACACCAGTGGGACGGAGGGCGAGGGGAGCTTCACGTCGGTCACCGGATCTGCAACCAGCGACTCGGACTCGTCCTCCAATGGGAGCTCCCTTGTGGTGGCGGCACCATCTGTGCCCCCCACTTCTACAGGTACAGCCGCCATCCCCCTACCAGCACCGCCCTCCCGGCAGCCCCTCAGCCTTCGCTCCGTGCCCGCTCATTCAGGAGGGTGGGCATCACCTTCGCTCCAGGCACCTCAGCCCCTGCCCCTGTCACCCCTGCTGCCCTCAGTGAGGATGCCATCCAGGGTGTAGAAAGGGAATTGCAACACACAAATGCATTCCTGGAGGGCATTCATTCTGGTCAGGCTGCCCATCATCGAACCCTGCAATCTCTGGCCTCAGCACTGATGGCAGCCATTGTCCCTGTGTCTAGCCTCCCCCCTCCAACATCCTCCACCCAGACCCAATCCCCTGTACCCCAGCCTATCCCAAGCACACCATCAGACCAGCCTGCACACACGTCAACACACAAGGGCAGCTCAGGCAAACATAGGCACCACACATCCCACAGGCACTCACACAAGAATCACCCACATACAGACACAGCAACATCCACTGCCTCCACTGTGTACCCCTCCTTGTCGTCTCCCTCCTCCCTCCCAGTGTTGTCTACACTCTCACCTGCATGCTCTACATCTACAGGCATTAGGACTCGCACCAGAACACCCAGCACCACACCCCGCTCACCTGCACTCACCACCCCCACTACCATTTACACGTCCCCTGTGTCCTCTCCCAGTGTGTCTGTGATGCCCCCTCCCAAATTACACAAACGCGGGCACACACACACCCAACATACATCCACCTCACGACAGCCTCCAGAAAATGCACCTGCACCCAAATCATCTAAAGTTACACCTCCTACCACCACCTCCTCTTCCTCCGCTCCCAGACCCCCTCCAGCTACCCGTCCCAGTGTTCGTCAGAAACTTTTCCTGAGCAACCTTGACCTCTGTCCCACCACCCCCCCTCCAATTCATAGGTCCCGTAGTAGCACCTCAGCCAAAAAGTCCGGTACCAGTTGTGCCTGTTAGAGGTATGTGGAGTGCACCGGGCACCAGGGCAGCCAGTGTGACACGGAGCCAAAGCACTGCCAGTCCACCCCCTGTAAAGCACCAGAAGTTGGACAGTGCCTGACGGGAGAGGGGGAAGACTCCTGCCGGCAAAGCTGCTCACAAGGGTCCCGGGGGGAGTGTCGAGTCAGCTGTGACTCATCCCAAGTTGGGGAAGGGGAAGAAGAAGTCGGCAAAGTCTGGGAAGAGCAGCACGGCGGAGAAGGCCGCCATCCTCCCCGCTGGCCAGGACGCCACGGCCAGCCCCATCGTCACTGGTCCGGAGACCACCGCCAGAGTCAGTGCCCTGGAGGGCAGCACTATCGTCACTGGTCCGGAGACCACCGCCAGAGTCAGTGCCCAGGAGGGCCCCGGCAGCCACAGCCCCGCTGGGCACTGAGGGACCGCCATGCCACACACCGCTGCACAGGTCAGAGACAGCAAAGTCAAGCCCCACTGAACAGGGCAAAGACCGCCATGGCAAGCACCGCTGAACAGGGCAAGCACCACTGAACAGGGCAAAGACCGCCATGGGAAGCACCGCTGAACAGGACAAAGACCGCCATGGCAAGCACCGCTGAACAGGGCAAAGACCGCCATGGAAAGCACCGCTGAACAGGGCAAGCACCGCTGAACAGGGCAAAGACTGCCATGGCAAGCACCGCTGAACAGGGCAAAGACCGCCAGGGCAAGCACCGCTGAACAGGGCAAGCACCGCTGAACAGGGCAAAGACCGCCATGGCAAGCACCGCTGAACAGGGCAGGCACCGCCAACTCAAGCATCGTTAGCCCATGTGCGGCTGGGACAGTGACGGAACTGGGACCGTCACTGGGAGCGTGATGCACTCTGGGCACCAGTCCCCCTCCAGAACCAGTGGAGAACAGCATCCATTACCTCAGTCCTTAACAGGATGAAGCACTCTGGGCACCAGTCCCCCTCCAGAACCAGTGGAGAACAGCATCCACTACCTGAATCCTTAACAGGATGAAGCACTCTGGGCACCAGTCCCCCTCCAGAACCAGTGGAGACTGTTATCCACTTGAGAGTCTGTGGCTTTGCACTCCCCAGGACCAACCAGTGGGCAAACCACCCACTGAAGAGACTTGAGAGACTGTGGCTTTGCACTCGACAGGATAAAGCAGTGGGCAAACCACCCACTGGAGAGACTTGAGAGACTGTGGCTTTGCACTCCCCAGGATAAAGCAGTGGGCAACTCACCCACTGTAGTGACTTGAGAGACTGTGGCTTTGCACTCCCCAGGATGGTACAGTGGGCAAACCACCCACTGGAGAGACTTGAGAGACTGTGGCTTTGCACTCCCCAGGATAAAGCAGTGGGCAAACCACCCACTGGAGAGACTTGAGAGACTGTGGCTTTGCACTCCCCAAGATAAAGCAGTGGGCAAACCACCCACTGGAGAGACTTGGGAGACTGTGGCTTTGCACACCCCAGGATGGTACAGTGGGCAAACCACCCACTGGAGAGACTTGAGAGACTGTGGCTTTGCACTCCCCAGGTTAATGCAGTGGGCAAACCACCCACTGGAGAGACTTGAGAGACTGTGGCTGTGCACTCCCCAGGATGGTACAGTGGGCATACCACCCACTGGAGAGACTTGAGAGACTGCGGCTTTGCACTCCCCAGGATAATGCAGTGGGCAAACCACCCACTGGAGAGACTTGAGAGACTGTGGATTTGCACTCTCCAGGATAAAGCAGTGGGCAACCCACCCACTGTAGTGACTTGAGAGACTGTGGCTTTGCACTCCCCAGGATGGTACAGTGGGCAAACCACCCACTGGAGAGACTTGAGAGACTGTGGCTTTGCACTCCCCAGGATAAAGCGGTAGGCAAACCACCCACTGGAGAGACTGTGGCTTTGCACTCCCCAGGATAAAGCAGTGGGCAAATCACCCACTGGAGAGACATGAGAGACTGAGGCTTTGCACTCCCCAGGATAAAGCAGTGGGCAAACCACCCACTGGAGAGACTTGAGAGACTGTGGCTTTGCACTCCCCAGGATGGTACAGTGGGCAAACCACCCACTGGAGAGACTTGAGAGACTGTGGCTTTGCACTCCCCAGGATGGTACAGTGGGCAAACCACCCACTGGAGAGACTTGAGAGACTGTGGCTTTGCACTCCCCAGGATAAAGCAGTGGGCAAACCACCCACTGGAGAGACTTGAGAGACTGTGGCTTTGCACTCCCCAGGAAAAAGCAGTGGGCTTGGAGCCCCGTCTTGGATCTGGCGTGGTGCTGTCATCCGGCTGAGGTGCCCCCCGTTCCCTTCCCCCTGAGGTGCCTGTTGTATTTCTATCTGATGCCCCTGCAGTGTTCTCTCCGTTTCTGGACAGGTATCGTGTGTGGGCCTCGCCCATGCATTTTGGGCCCAGTGGTCCACGGACATTGAATTGTGCATACCTGCACTACTAATCGTGATGTATATATTTGGAATGTGTATATATTTATGTATATTTGAGCATACTCTATTTTGATACATTACAATGGTTGTACTCATTTCCTTTTGTCTTTGCATTCTTCCGGGGGTGTTGGGGGTTGTTACTGTGATGTTTGGAAATGCATTGGTGTGTGTTGTAGTGTGCGAGGGTCGGGGTGGGGGTGGGGGTGTTGCGTATGTGTGTCCCTGACTTTTGCCTTCCCCCTCCCCTATGTCGTAGGTGCAGTACTCACCGTTGTCTTCGGCGCCGCCGTTGCTGATGTTCGTAGAGAAGCAGGAAGACAAGCGCAGGGAGTATTTGGAGTTCCGGCTCCATGGTGGCCTCCTTCCTCGTGGAGTGTGTTAAGGTGAGCGTTTTCCCATTGCAAAAGCTGTTTCCGCCGTGTTTTTATCCACGGTGAATCCTCCCTGGAAAAGGTGGCGGATTGGCCTGTTGTAATACTGTGGGCGGTACTTTGTCTTCTGCCTGTCTGTTGGCGGTGACCGCCGCGCTGCTTGTCTGTACCGCCGTGGCGGTCGGAGTGTTAAAGTGGCTGTCTATGTTGGCGGTTTCCGCCACGGTCATAATTCCCTTTTTTTTCCGCCTGACTGTTTGCGGTATTACCGCAGCTTTAACACCGTCCGCCAGGGTTGTAATGACCCCCTTAGTGTTTTCTTACACTCCCAGTGACCCTCTACACACTACACTAGGCCAGGGGTCCCTACGTGGTTCGCATTCCACTTTCTTAGTATATGGTTTGTGTTGCCCCTATGCCTATTGCACCCTATTGTATTCTACAGTGTTTTACTTACCTGATTTTGGTCTGTGTTTATATTTTTTGTATTTTACTTACCTCCTAAGGGAGTATATCCTCTGAGATATTTTTGGCACATTGTCACTAAAATAAAGTACCTTTATTTTTAGTAACCCTGAGTATTGTGTTTCTCGTGGTATAGTATCTATATGAAATAAGTGGTATAGTAGGAGCTTTGCATGTCTCCTAGTTCAGCCTAAGCTGCTCTGCTATAGCTACCTCTATCAGGCTAAGCTGCTAGGACACTACTAATCTACTAATAAGGTATAACTGGACCTGGCACAAGGTGTAAGTACCATCAGGTACCCACTATAAGCCAGGCTAGCCTTCTACAACCTACCTGGCCTGTTTGCCATCAATCGCAGCCCCTCTAACACTTCCAATATATGTACAACAGTTATTCCGTAGCGCCTGGACCTCCATAGACCAACCTGGCGGGATATACACATTCAGAATATCAACCACCCCCGCCAGATGGCCCCCAAACTGGAACCTCACATGATGGACATTGGAAGACAGGGACAAAGATGGTAGCTCTCCTTGCTCCAGTTTACTATTTAATCTACATGATATCCATACTGTGAGCCCTCAAAATGGGCGTCCTTGAGCAGGCGGCCAAAGTATTGCACAAACTTCATTGAGGGTCCAGGTTTTTTGGAAGCAGCAGATATTGTATAGACCAATGTATTAGACCAGTCGCTGTCCTCCATTTTGTTAGCTGGTCCTGCTATATTCCACGAAAGAATTTGCATACATTCCCCATCAACGTTATCACAAGCACAAAAGTGTATACTGGGGCAGTGGCAGAGTGGTGGGGGGAAAATCCTTCTTTACTCAGTCAGATCCTACTCTTGGGAGTGCTCTTGAATCTGTGGCCAATGCTACCGCTATCGAGACCAATTGTAGGAGGCTGGACTGGCTTGTAGTGAGTACCAAGGGGTACTTGCACCTTGCACCAGGCCCAGTTATCCCTTATTAGTGTATAGGGTGTCTAGCAGCTTAGGCTGATAGATAATGGTAGCTTAGCAGAGCAGCTTAGGCTGAACTAGGAGACGTGTGAAGCTACTACAGTACCACTTAGTGTCATATGCACAATATCATAAGAAAACACAATACACAGTTATACTAAAAATAAAGGTACTTTATTTTTATGACAATATGCCAAAGTATCTTAGAGTGTACCCTCAGTAAGAGGATAGGAAATATACACAAGATATATATACACAATAGCAAAAATATGCAGTATAGTCTTAGAAAACAGTGCAAACAATGTATAATTACAATAGGATGCAATGGGGAAACATAGGGATAGGGGCAACACAAACCATATACTCCAAAAGTGGAATGTGAACCACGAATGGACCCCAAACCTATGTGACCTTGTAGAGGGTCGCTGGGACTATTAGAAAATAGTGAGAGTTAGAAAAATAACCCTCCCCAAGACCCTGAAAAGTGAGTGCAAAGTGCACCAAAGTTCCCCTAAGGACAAAATAGTCGTGTTAGAGGGAGAATGCAAGGAAAACACAAATCAGCAATGCAACAACGATGGATTCCTGTCTGAAGGTACCTGTGGAACAAGGGGACCAAGTCCAAAAGTCACAAGCAGCTCGGAGATGGGCAGATGCCCAAGAAATGCCAGCGGTTGGTGCAAAGAAGCTCTTACTAGGCTGAAGAACTGTGAATACTGCAGGAACGACAAGGGCTAGAGACTTCCCCTTTGGAGGATGGATCCCCCACGCCTTGGAGAGTCGTGCAGAAGTGTTTTCCCGCCGGATGGACGCCAACAAGCCTTGCTACACGCAAATCGTGCGTTTGGCGTTTTTGGACGCTGCTGGGGCCCAGGAGGGACCAGAAGGTCGCAAATTGGACCTGCAGAGAGAGGGGACGTCGAGCAAGACAAAGAGCCCTCACTGAAGCAGGTAGCACCCGGAGAAGTGCCAGAAACAGGCACTACGAGGATGCGTGAAACGGTGCTCGCCGAAGTTGCACAAAGGAGTCCCACGTCGCCGGAGACCAACTTAGAAAGTCGTGCAATGCAGGTTAGAGTGCCGTGGACCCAGCCTTGGCTGTGCACACAGGATTTCCGCCGGAAGTGCACAGGGGCCGGAGAAGCTTGCAAAGTCGCGGTTCCCAGCAATGCAGCCCAGCGAGGTGAGGCAAGGACTTACCTCCACCAAACTTGGACTGAAGAGTCACTGGACTGTGGGGGTCACTTGGACGGTGTCGCTGGATTCGAGGGACCTCGCTCGTCGTGCTGAGAGGAGACCCAAGGGACCGGAGATGCAGCTTTTTGGTGCCTGCGGTTGCAGGGGGAAGATTCCGTCGACCCACGGGAGATTTCTTCGGAGCTTCTGGTGCAGAGAGGAGGCAGACTACCCCCACAGCATGCACAAGCAGGAAAACAGTCGAGAAGGCGGCAGGATCAGCGTTACAGAGTTGCAGTAGTCGTCTTTGCTACTATGTTGCAGGGTTGCAGGCTTCCAGCGCGGTCAGCGGTCGATTCCTTATCAGAAGGTGAAGAGGGAGATGCAGAGGAACTCGGCTGAGCTCATGCATTCGTTATCTAAAGTTTCCCCAGAGACAGAGACCCTAAATAGCCAGAAAAGAGGGTTTGGCTACCTAGGAGAGAGGAAAGGCTACTAACACCTGAAGGAGCCTATCAGCAGGAGTCTCTGACGTCACCTGGTGGCACTGGCCACTCAGAGCAGTCCAGTGTGCCAGCAGCACCTCTGTTTCCAAGATGGCAGAGGTCTGGAGCACACTGGAGGAGCTCTGGACACCTCCCAGGGGAGGTGCAGGTCAGGGGAGTGGTCACTCCCCTTTCCTTTGTCCAGTTTCGCGCCAGAGCAGGGGCTAAGGGGTCCCTGAACCGGTGTAGACTGGCTTATGCAGAATTGGGCACCTCTGTGCCCAACAAAGCATTTCCAGAGGCTGGGGGAGGCTACTCCTCCCCTGCCTTCACACCATTTTCCAAAGGGAGAGGGTGTCACACCCTTTCTCAGAGGAAGTTCTTTGTTCTGCCATCCTGGGCCAGGCCTGGCTGGACCCCAGGAGGGCAGCTGCCTGTCTGAGGGGTTGGCAGCAGCAGCAGCTGCAGAGAAACCCCAGGAAGGGCAGTCTGGCAGTACCAGGGTCTGTGCTACAGACCACTGGGATCATGGAATTGTACCAACAATGCCAGGATGGCATAGAGGGGGCAATTCCATGATCATAGACATGTTACATGGCCATATTCGGAGTTACCATGGTGAAGCTACATATAGGTAGTGACCTATATGTAGTGCACGCGTGTAATGGTGTCCCCGCACTCACAAAGTTCAGTGAATTGGCTCTGAACAATGTGGGGGCACCTTGGCTAGTGCCAGGGTGCCCACACACTAAGTAACTTTGCACCTAACCTTTACCAGGTAAAGGTTAGACATATAGGTGACTTATAAGTTACTTAAGTGCAGTGTAAAATGGCTGTGAAATAACGTGGACGTTATTTCACTCAGGCTGCAGTGGCAGGCCTGTGTAAGAATTGTCAGAGCTCCCTATGGGTGGCAAAAGAAATGCTGCAGCCCATAGGGATCTCCTGGAACCCCAATACCCTGGGTACCTCAGTACCATATACTAGGGAATTATAAGGGTGCTCCAGTAAGCCAATGTAAATTGGTAAAATTGGTCACTAGCCTGTTAGTGACAATTTGAAAGTAATGAGAGAGCATAACCACTGAGGTTCTGGTTAGCAGAGCCTCAGTGAGACAGTTAGGCACCACACAGGGAACATATACATGCACACCTATGAGCACTGGGGCCCTGTGTGACAGGGTCCCAGTGACACATACATATAGGCCACAAACCTATGAGCACTGGGGTCCTGACTAACAGGATCCCAGTGACACATAACAACCATACTGAAAACATGGTGTTTTCACTATGAGCACTGAGGCCTGGCCATCAGGATCCCATTGAGACAGTGAAAACAGTGACAAACACCCTGACATACACTCACAAACAGGCCAAAAGTGGGGGTAACAAGGCTAGAAAGAGGCTACCTTCTCACACAACCCCCCCCCAAACGAAGGACAATAAGGCTAACCTTGGCCAGTTGAGACTTTATTGTCTAAGTGGTGATAAGTAGAGAGTAGCTCTGCAATAGACTGGTTACTCCCTTTATCATCCACTATATGGTTACTTCCCTGTGGGGATGTAAACCACCCTGTTTGAAGTTTTTTAGCTAACCAACAATGTGAAGATGTATTTTCAGAGTTTCTATCAGTAAGTTTTAGTTTAAAGCAGTGGGAATTATCCACTGAACCTATTTGTAATGATGGAAATGCCAGACAGGGATGCTGTCTCAGTAAAGCCATAGCTGGGCAAAAACTTTGTCCATTTGGCTGGAAGAGGGAACAGGGATGCTGTTTCTCTTGAGTTGGAGCAGGGCAGGGATGCTGTCCTATGAGCTCCACACTAGGGCAGGGATGCTGTCCTAAGTGTTGTGAGGCAGTACAGGGTTTCTGCACTAAAGTTTCTCTGGGAGGGTTGGAGGGATGCTCCATGTTAACTAAAATGGTGTTCTTTTTGTCACCAATGTTAGTTATCCCACAGAGAGGTACTTCTACCTCAGGGAGTCCAGCTATGCCAGCTGATGATTCCCTTGGAACAGGTGCCACCCCAGGAGAGGTTTCTCCCACCACAGGAATGGTATCCTGAATGGTAGGGTGGTTAGGGGATACTGTGATACCCTTTTTACCTGTTGATGGAGAGGGATCCTGAGTTTTCAGGCCTTCTCTCCTTTGCTTTTTCATTTCAGTAGAAATGAGAGGGAACAATTCCTCAGGGATGCCCAGCATGGCTGCATGGGCATAAAACTCTACATCAGCCCAACCTGAGGCCTCTAGGTCATTACCTAAGAGACAGTCTACAGGTAAGCTAGGTGATACCACCACCTGCTTAGGGCCAGTAACTCCACCCCAACTAAACTGAATTATAGCTAAGGGAAGAAACTTAGTGGAGTTATGGACATCAATAATCTTATACTGTTGTCCAATGATGTGTTGTTCAGGAGGCACTAGGTTTTCAGTCACCAAAGTGAAACTGGCACCTGTGTCCCTGTAGGCCAAGGCCTCAACACCATTTATTGCAACTGTCTGCCTGTACTTATCCATTGTAAGGGGACAAGCAGCCAGTGTGGCAAGGCCAGTGCCACTAGGTGTGACAGAAACTGTCTTGGGACTGATTACATCAGTTTCCACTATGGACCCATAAGTGAACCCAACTACACCCTTTGCTTGACTGTTGCCAGCAGTCCCACCACTAGTACCACTACTGCTAGGGGCACTAGAGCTTGATGTATTAGTGGTGGTAGGCTCAGGGGGTTTACCTGGACAGGACTTATCCCCTGGCCTATGGCCTCTGTTTTTACACACAAAGCACCAAGGCTTTTTAATGTGTGCAGGTTGGGAAGAAGAGGAAGACTTTGTTTTATCCCCACCCTCTGAAGAGTGTTTAAGATTTGAAGTGGGATCTTTGGTTTTACCCTTATCCCCATGCTTATCTTGAGATTTTTCACCATCTTTCTTCTTATTGCCATCTTTGTCACCCCCTGTATGAACTTTTCTGTTCACTCTTGTTCTGACCCATTTGTCTGCCTTCTTTCCCAATTCTTGGGGAGAGGTCAGATCAGAGTCCACCAAGTACTGGTGCAACAAATCAGACACACAATTATTAAGAATATGCTCTCTCAGGATTAAGTTATACAGGCTGTCATAATCAGTAACTTTACTGCCATGTAACCACCCCTCCAAGGCCTTCACTGCCTGGTCAATGAAATCAACCCAGTCTTGTGAAGACTCCTTTTTGGTATCTCTGAACTTGATCCTGTACTGTTCAGTGGTTAAGCCATAACCATCCAGGAGTGCATTCTTAAGAACTTGGAAATTGTTAGCATCATTTTCTTTTACAGTAAGGAGCCTATCCCTACCTTTTCCAGTAAATGATAGCCATAGGATAGCAGCCCACTGCCTTTGAGGGACATCCTGTACAGCACAGGCCCTCTCAAGTGCAGCAAACCACTTGTTAATGTCATCCCCCTCCTTGTAAGGGGGAACTATCTTATGCAGATTCCTGGAATCATGCTCTTTTGCAGGATGACTATGGGGAATACTGCTGCTGCCACCATGGGTATCTAAACCCATTTTCTGTCTTTCCCTCTCTATTTCTAAAGACTGTCTATCCAAATCCAGCTGTTGCTTCTTGAGCTTCAGTCTGGTTTGCTCCACTCTCAATCTATTGAGCTCCCTTTCCAACAATCTGTCATCAGGGTGGGTGGGAGGGACATTTCTAGATACAGAGGTATGATGGGAATGAACAGAAGGAGACCTGTCCCTTACAGAGGGCACCCTAACAGCTTGGCTACCAGTATAATGTGAGAGCACATCATCAGTATGATGTGATTCAACCTCTGTACCAACTATGCTAGACTGTCTAGTAATGGGCAGGCTGAGAAGTTTCTTTCCTGAACCTTTTCCTGGGGGAGTCCCTGGATCAGATTGGGAACCATTAGCTACTTTTTCTACAGATTGGGCACTTATGGCCTTATCTTGTACTCTAAGCATATTAATTAACAGTTCTAAGGAAGGATTCTTCCCTACACTCAAACCTCTCTCTATGCAGAGACTCCTTGCTCCTTTCCAGCTAAGGTGATCATATGCAAGTTTGGACAGTTCAACTTTTTGGCCTGTGCCAGACATTTTTAGAGAGAGTTAAAGTGATAGACAAAAGAGAAAAAAAGTTTTCAGAACTTTTTGGAAAGACAGAAAAAACTTTTTAAACTTTTAAGAACTTTTTGAAAGTTTTAGAAGTACTTTTCAGCACTTAGAAAAGAGTGAAAAGAGGAAATGCAAAACTTTTTGTCTATGTGTATATACACTGACCTTGTTTTGTATATTTTTCTCTTATGAAAAGTACAATGACAAGAGTGGTAAGTAGTCTCAAGCACTTATCCCACCACTGCACAACCAATGTAGGAGGCTGGACTGGCTTGTAGTGAGTACCAAGGGGTACTTGCACCTTGCACCAGGCCCAGTTATCCCTTATTAGTGTATAGGGTGTCTAGCAGCTTAGGCTGATAGATAATGGTAGCTTAGCAGAGCAGCTTAGGCTGAACTAGGAGACGTGTGAAGCTACTACAGTACCACTTAGTGTCATATGCACAATATCATAAGAAAACACAATACACAGTTATACTAAAAATAAAGGTACTTTATTTTTATGACAATATGCCAAAGTATCTTAGAGTGTACCCTCAGTAAGAGGATAGGAAATATACACAAGATATATATACACAATAGCAAAAATATGCAGTATAGTCTTAGAAAACAGTGCAAACAATGTATAATTACAATAGGATGCAATGGGGAAACATAGGGATAGGGGCAACACAAACCATATACTCCAAAAGTGGAATGTGAACCACGAATGGACCCCAAACCTATGTGACCTTGTAGAGGGTCGCTGGGACTATTAGAAAATAGTGAGAGTTAGAAAAATAACCCTCCCCAAGACCCTGAAAAGTGAGTGCAAAGTGCACCAAAGTTCCCCTAAGGACAAAATAGTCGTGTTAGAGGGAGAATGCAAGGAAAACACAAATCAGCAATGCAACAACGATGGATTCCTGTCTGAAGGTACCTGTGGAACAAGGGGACCAAGTCCAAAAGTCACAAGCAGCTCGGAGATGGGCAGATGCCCAAGAAATGCCAGCGGTTGGTGCAAAGAAGCTCTTACTAGGCTGAAGAACTGTGAATACTGCAGGAACGACAAGGGCTAGAGACTTCCCCTTTGGAGGATGGATCCCCCACGCCTTGGAGAGTCGTGCAGAAGTGTTTTCCCGCCGGATGGACGCCAACAAGCCTTGCTACATGCAAATCGTGCGTTTGGCGTTTTTGGACGCTGCTGGGGCCCAGGAGGGACCAGAAGGTCGCAAATTGGACCTGCAGAGAGAGGGGACGTCGAGCAAGACAAAGAGCCCTCACTGAAGCAGGTAGCACCCGGAGAAGTGCCAGAAACAGGCACTACGAGGATGCGTGAAACGGTGCTCGCCGAAGTTGCACAAAGGAGTCCCACGTCGCCGGAGACCAACTTAGAAAGTCGTGCAATGCAGGTTAGAGTGCCGTGGACCCAGCCTTGGCTGTGCACACAGGATTTCCGCCGGAAGTGCACAGGGGCCGGAGAAGCTTGCAAAGTCGCGGTTCCCAGCAATGCAGCCCAGCGAGGTGAGGCAAGGACTTACCTCCACCAAACTTGGACTGAAGAGTCACTGGACTGTGGGGGTCACTTGGACGGTGTCGCTGGATTCGAGGGACCTCGCTCGTCGTGCTGAGAGGAGACCCAAGGGACCGAAGATGCAGCTTTTTGGTGCCTGCGGTTGCAGGGGGAAGATTCCGTCGACCCACGGGAGATTTCTTCGGAGCTTCTGGTGCAGAGAGGAGGCAGACTACCCCCACAGCATGCACAAGCAGGAAAACAGTCGAGAAGGCGGCAGGATCAGCGTTACAGAGTTGCAGTAGTCGTCTTTGCTACTATGTTGCAGGGTTGCAGGCTTCCAGCGCGGTCAGCGGTCGATTCCTTATCAGAAGGTGAAGAGGGAGATGCAGAGGAACTCGGCTGAGCTCATGCATTCGTTATCTAAAGTTTCCCCAGAGACAGAGACCCTAAATAGCCAGAAAAGAGGGTTTGGCTACCTAGGAGAGAGGAAAGGCTACTAACACCTGAAGGAGCCTATCAGCAGGAGTCTCTGACGTCACCTGGTGGCACTGGCCACTCAGAGCAGTCCAGTGTGCCAGCAGCACCTCTGTTTCCAAGATGGCAGAGGTCTGGAGCACACTGGAGGAGCTCTGGACACCTCCCAGGGGAGGTGCAGGTCAGGGGAGTGGTCACTCCCCTTTCCTTTGTCCAGTTTCGCGCCAGAGCAGGGGCTAAGGGGTCCCTGAACCGGTGTAGACTGGCTTATGCAGAATTGGGCACCTCTGTGCCCAACAAAGCATTTCCAGAGGCTGGGGGAGGCTACTCCTCCCCTGCCTTCACACCATTTTCCAAAGGGAGAGGGTGTCACACCCTTTCTCAGAGGAAGTTCTTTGTTCTGCCATCCTGGGCCAGGCCTGGCTGGACCCCAGGAGGGCAGCTGCCTGTCTGAGGGGTTGGCAGCAGCAGCAGCTGCAGAGAAACCCCAGGAAGGGCAGTCTGGCAGTACCAGGGTCTGTGCTACAGACCACTGGGATCATGGAATTGTACCAACAATGCCAGGATGGCATAGAGGGGGCAATTCCATGATCATAGACATGTTACATGGCCATATTCGGAGTTACCATGGTGAAGCTACATATAGGTAGTGACCTATATGTAGTGCACGCGTGTAATGGTGTCCCCGCACTCACAAAGTTCAGTGAATTGGCTCTGAACAATGTGGGGGCACCTTGGCTAGTGCCAGGGTGCCCACACACTAAGTAACTTTGCACCTAACCTTTACCAGGTAAAGGTTAGACATATAGGTGACTTATAAGTTACTTAAGTGCAGTGTAAAATGGCTGTGAAATAACGTGGACGTTATTTCACTCAGGCTGCAGTGGCAGGCCTGTGTAAGAATTGTCAGAGCTCCCTATGGGTGGCAAAAGAAATGCTGCAGCCCATAGGGATCTCCTGGAACCCCAATACCCTGGGTACCTCAGTACCATATACTAGGGAATTATAAGGGTGCTCCAGTAAGCCAATGTAAATTGGTAAAATTGGTCACTAGCCTGTTAGTGACAATTTGAAAGTAATGAGAGAGCATAACCACTGAGGTTCTGGTTAGCAGAGCCTCAGTGAGACAGTTAGGCACCACACAGGGAACATATACATGCACACCTATGAGCACTGGGGCCCTGTGTGACAGGGTCCCAGTGACACATACATATAGGCCACAAACCTATGAGCACTGGGGTCCTGACTAACAGGATCCCAGTGACACATAACAACCATACTGAAAACATGGTGTTTTCACTATGAGCACTGAGGCCTGGCCATCAGGATCCCATTGAGACAGTGAAAACAGTGACAAACACCCTGACATACACTCACAAACAGGCCAAAAGTGGGGGTAACAAGGCTAGAAAGAGGCTACCTTCTCACACAACCCCCCCCCAAACGAAGGACAATAAGGCTAACCTTGGCCAGTTGAGACTTTATTGTCTAAGTGGTGATAAGTAGAGAGTAGCTCTGCAATAGACTGGTTACTCCCTTTATCATCCACTATATGGTTACTTCCCTGTGGGGATGTAAACCACCCTGTTTGAAGTTTTTTAGCTAACCAACAATGTGAAGATGTATTTTCAGAGTTTCTATCAGTAAGTTTTAGTTTAAAGCAGTGGGAATTATCCACTGAACCTATTTGTAATGATGGAAATGCCAGACAGGGATGCTGTCTCAGTAAAGCCATAGCTGGGCAAAAACTTTGTCCATTTGGCTGGAAGAGGGAACAGGGATGCTGTTTCTCTTGAGTTGGAGCAGGGCAGGGATGCTGTCCTATGAGCTCCACACTAGGGCAGGGATGCTGTCCTAAGTGTTGTGAGGCAGTACAGGGTTTCTGCACTAAAGTTTCTCTGGGAGGGTTGGAGGGATGCTCCATGTTAACTAAAATGGTGTTCTTTTTGTCACCAATGTTAGTTATCCCACAGAGAGGTACTTCTACCTCAGGGAGTCCAGCTATGCCAGCTGATGATTCCCTTGGAACAGGTGCCACCCCAGGAGAGGTTTCTCCCACCACAGGAATGGTATCCTGAATGGTAGGGTGGTTAGGGGATACTGTGATACCCTTTTTACCTGTTGATGGAGAGGGATCCTGAGTTTTCAGGCCTTCTCTCCTTTGCTTTTTCATTTCAGTAGAAATGAGAGGGAACAATTCCTCAGGGATGCCCAGCATGGCTGCATGGGCATAAAACTCTACATCAGCCCAACCTGAGGCCTCTAGGTCATTACCTAAGAGACAGTCTACAGGTAAGCTAGGTGATACCACCACCTGCTTAGGGCCAGTAACTCCACCCCAACTAAACTGAATTATAGCTAAGGGAAGAAACTTAGTGGAGTTATGGACATCAATAATCTTATACTGTTGTCCAATGATGTGTTGTTCAGGAGGCACTAGGTTTTCAGTCACCAAAGTGAAACTGGCACCTGTGTCCCTGTAGGCCAAGGCCTCAACACCATTTATTGCAACTGTCTGCCTGTACTTATCCATTGTAAGGGGACAAGCAGCCAGTGTGGCAAGGCCAGTGCCACTAGGTGTGACAGAAACTGTCTTGGGACTGATTACATCAGTTTCCACTATGGACCCATAAGTGAACCCAACTACACCCTTTGCTTGACTGTTGCCAGCAGTCCCACCACTAGTACCACTACTGCTAGGGGCACTAGAGCTTGATGTATTAGTGGTGGTAGGCTCAGGGGGTTTACCTGGACAGGACTTATCCCCTGGCCTATGGCCTCTGTTTTTACACACAAAGCACCAAGGCTTTTTAATGTGTGCAGGTTGGGAAGAAGAGGAAGACTTTGTTTTATCCCCACCCTCTGAAGAGTGTTTAAGATTTGAAGTGGGATCTTTGGTTTTACCCTTATCCCCATGCTTATCTTGAGATTTTTCACCATCTTTCTTCTTATTGCCATCTTTGTCACCCCCTGTATGAACTTTTCTGTTCACTCTTGTTCTGACCCATTTGTCTGCCTTCTTTCCCAATTCTTGGGGAGAGGTCAGATCAGAGTCCACCAAGTACTGGTGCAACAAATCAGACACACAATTATTAAGAATATGCTCTCTCAGGATTAAGTTATACAGGCTGTCATAATCAGTAACTTTACTGCCATGTAACCACCCCTCCAAGGCCTTCACTGCCTGGTCAATGAAATCAACCCAGTCTTGTGAAGACTCCTTTTTGGTATCTCTGAACTTGATCCTGTACTGTTCAGTGGTTAAGCCATAACCATCCAGGAGTGCATTCTTAAGAACTTGGAAATTGTTAGCATCATTTTCTTTTACAGTAAGGAGCCTATCCCTACCTTTTCCAGTAAATGATAGCCATAGGATAGCAGCCCACTGCCTTTGAGGGACATCCTGTACAGCACAGGCCCTCTCAAGTGCAGCAAACCACTTGTTAATGTCATCCCCCTCCTTGTAAGGGGGAACTATCTTATGCAGATTCCTGGAATCATGCTCTTTTGCAGGATGACTATGGGGAATACTGCTGCTGCCACCATGGGTATCTAAACCCATTTTCTGTCTTTCCCTCTCTATTTCTAAAGACTGTCTATCCAAATCCAGCTGTTGCTTCTTGAGCTTCAGTCTGGTTTGCTCCACTCTCAATCTATTGAGCTCCCTTTCCAACAATCTGTCATCAGGGTGGGTGGGAGGGACATTTCTAGATACAGAGGTATGATGGGAATGAACAGAAGGAGACCTGTCCCTTACAGAGGGCACCCTAACAGCTTGGCTACCAGTATAATGTGAGAGCACATCATCAGTATGATGTGATTCAACCTCTGTACCAACTATGCTAGACTGTCTAGTAATGGGCAGGCTGAGAAGTTTCTTTCCTGAACCTTTTCCTGGGGGAGTCCCTGGATCAGATTGGGAACCATTAGCTACTTTTTCTACAGATTGGGCACTTATGGCCTTATCTTGTACTCTAAGCATATTAATTAACAGTTCTAAGGAAGGATTCTTCCCTACACTCAAACCTCTCTCTATGCAGAGACTCCTTGCTCCTTTCCAGCTAAGGTGATCATATGCAAGTTTGGACAGTTCAACTTTTTGGCCTGTGCCAGACATTTTTAGAGAGAGTTAAAGTGATAGACAAAAGAGAAAAAAAGTTTTCAGAACTTTTTGGAAAGACAGAAAAAACTTTTTAAACTTTTAAGAACTTTTTGAAAGTTTTAGAAGTACTTTTCAGCACTTAGAAAAGAGTGAAAAGAGGAAATGCAAAACTTTTTGTCTATGTGTATATACACTGACCTTGTTTTGTATATTTTTCTCTTATGAAAAGTACAATGACAAGAGTGGTAAGTAGTCTCAAGCACTTATCCCACCACTGCACAACCAATGTAGGAGGCTGGACTGGCTTGTAGTGAGTACCAAGGGGTACTTGCACCTTGCACCAGGCCCAGTTATCCCTTATTAGTGTATAGGGTGTCTAGCAGCTTAGGCTGATAGATAATGGTAGCTTAGCAGAGCAGCTTAGGCTGAACTAGGAGACGTGTGAAGCTACTACAGTACCACTTAGTGTCATATGCACAATATCATAAGAAAACACAATACACAGTTATACTAAAAATAAAGGTACTTTATTTTTATGACAATATGCCAAAGTATCTTAGAGTGTACCCTCAGTAAGAGGATAGGAAATATACACAAGATATATATACACAATAGCAAAAATATGCAGTATAGTCTTAGAAAACAGTGCAAACAATGTATAATTACAATAGGATGCAATGGGGAAACATAGGGATAGGGGCAACACAAACCATATACTCCAAAAGTGGAATGTGAACCACGAATGGACCCCAAACCTATGTGACCTTGTAGAGGGTCGCTGGGACTATTAGAAAATAGTGAGAGTTAGAAAAATAACCCTCCCCAAGACCCTGAAAAGTGAGTGCAAAGTGCACCAAAGTTCCCCTAAGGACAAAATAGTCGTGTTAGAGGGAGAATGCAAGGAAAACACAAATCAGCAATGCAACAACGATGGATTCCTGTCTGAAGGTACCTGTGGAACAAGGGGACCAAGTCCAAAAGTCACAAGCAGCTCGGAGATGGGCAGATGCCCAAGAAATGCCAGCGGTTGGTGCAAAGAAGCTCTTACTAGGCTGAAGAACTGTGAATACTGCAGGAACGACAAGGGCTAGAGACTTCCCCTTTGGAGGATGGATCCCCCACGCCTTGGAGAGTCGTGCAGAAGTGTTTTCCCGCCGGATGGACGCCAACAAGCCTTGCTACATGCAAATCGTGCGTTTGGCGTTTTTGGACGCTGCTGGGGCCCAGGAGGGACCAGAAGGTCGCAAATTGGACCTGCAGAGAGAGGGGACGTCGAGCAAGACAAAGAGCCCTCACTGAAGCAGGTAGCACCCGGAGAAGTGCCAGAAACAGGCACTACGAGGATGCGTGAAACGGTGCTCGCCGAAGTTGCACAAAGGAGTCCCACGTCGCCGGAGACCAACTTAGAAAGTCGTGCAATGCAGGTTAGAGTGCCGTGGACCCAGCCTTGGCTGTGCACACAGGATTTCCGCCGGAAGTGCACAGGGGCCGGAGAAGCTTGCAAAGTCGCGGTTCCCAGCAATGCAGCCCAGCGAGGTGAGGCAAGGACTTACCTCCACCAAACTTGGACTGAAGAGTCACTGGACTGTGGGGGTCACTTGGACGGTGTCGCTGGATTCGAGGGACCTCGCTCGTCGTGCTGAGAGGAGACCCAAGGGACCGAAGATGCAGCTTTTTGGTGCCTGCGGTTGCAGGGGGAAGATTCCGTCGACCCACGGGAGATTTCTTCGGAGCTTCTGGTGCAGAGAGGAGGCAGACTACCCCCACAGCATGCACAAGCAGGAAAACAGTCGAGAAGGCGGCAGGATCAGCGTTACAGAGTTGCAGTAGTCGTCTTTGCTACTATGTTGCAGGGTTGCAGGCTTCCAGCGCGGTCAGCGGTCGATTCCTTATCAGAAGGTGAAGAGGGAGATGCAGAGGAACTCGGCTGAGCTCATGCATTCGTTATCTAAAGTTTCCCCAGAGACAGAGACCCTAAATAGCCAGAAAAGAGGGTTTGGCTACCTAGGAGAGAGGAAAGGCTACTAACACCTGAAGGAGCCTATCAGCAGGAGTCTCTGACGTCACCTGGTGGCACTGGCCACTCAGAGCAGTCCAGTGTGCCAGCAGCACCTCTGTTTCCAAGATGGCAGAGGTCTGGAGCACACTGGAGGAGCTCTGGACACCTCCCAGGGGAGGTGCAGGTCAGGGGAGTGGTCACTCCCCTTTCCTTTGTCCAGTTTCGCGCCAGAGCAGGGGCTAAGGGGTCCCTGAACCGGTGTAGACTGGCTTATGCAGAATTGGGCACCTCTGTGCCCAACAAAGCATTTCCAGAGGCTGGGGGAGGCTACTCCTCCCCTGCCTTCACACCATTTTCCAAAGGGAGAGGGTGTCACACCCTTTCTCAGAGGAAGTTCTTTGTTCTGCCATCCTGGGCCAGGCCTGGCTGGACCCCAGGAGGGCAGCTGCCT
Organism: Pleurodeles waltl; assembly: GCF_031143425.1. Classification (NCBI taxonomy): domain Eukaryota; kingdom Metazoa; phylum Chordata; class Amphibia; order Caudata; family Salamandridae; genus Pleurodeles; species Pleurodeles waltl. The sequence goes on from NW_027150301.1 coordinate 3,373,375, forward strand.
GTCTGAGGGGTTGGCAGCAGCAGCAGCTGCAGAGAAACCCCAGGAAGGGCAGTCTGGCAGTACCAGGGTCTGTGCTACAGACCACTGGGATCATGGAATTGTACCAACAATGCCAGGATGGCATAGAGGGGGCAATTCCATGATCATAGACATGTTACATGGCCATATTCGGAGTTACCATGGTGAAGCTACATATAGGTAGTGACCTATATGTAGTGCACGCGTGTAATGGTGTCCCCGCACTCACAAAGTTCAGTGAATTGGCTCTGAACAATGTGGGGGCACCTTGGCTAGTGCCAGGGTGCCCACACACTAAGTAACTTTGCACCTAACCTTTACCAGGTAAAGGTTAGACATATAGGTGACTTATAAGTTACTTAAGTGCAGTGTAAAATGGCTGTGAAATAACGTGGACGTTATTTCACTCAGGCTGCAGTGGCAGGCCTGTGTAAGAATTGTCAGAGCTCCCTATGGGTGGCAAAAGAAATGCTGCAGCCCATAGGGATCTCCTGGAACCCCAATACCCTGGGTACCTCAGTACCATATACTAGGGAATTATAAGGGTGCTCCAGTAAGCCAATGTAAATTGGTAAAATTGGTCACTAGCCTGTTAGTGACAATTTGAAAGTAATGAGAGAGCATAACCACTGAGGTTCTGGTTAGCAGAGCCTCAGTGAGACAGTTAGGCACCACACAGGGAACATATACATGCACACCTATGAGCACTGGGGCCCTGTGTGACAGGGTCCCAGTGACACATACATATAGGCCACAAACCTATGAGCACTGGGGTCCTGACTAACAGGATCCCAGTGACACATAACAACCATACTGAAAACATGGTGTTTTCACTATGAGCACTGAGGCCTGGCCATCAGGATCCCATTGAGACAGTGAAAACAGTGACAAACACCCTGACATACACTCACAAACAGGCCAAAAGTGGGGGTAACAAGGCTAGAAAGAGGCTACCTTCTCACACAACCCCCCCCCAAACGAAGGACAATAAGGCTAACCTTGGCCAGTTGAGACTTTATTGTCTAAGTGGTGATAAGTAGAGAGTAGCTCTGCAATAGACTGGTTACTCCCTTTATCATCCACTATATGGTTACTTCCCTGTGGGGATGTAAACCACCCTGTTTGAAGTTTTTTAGCTAACCAACAATGTGAAGATGTATTTTCAGAGTTTCTATCAGTAAGTTTTAGTTTAAAGCAGTGGGAATTATCCACTGAACCTATTTGTAATGATGGAAATGCCAGACAGGGATGCTGTCTCAGTAAAGCCATAGCTGGGCAAAAACTTTGTCCATTTGGCTGGAAGAGGGAACAGGGATGCTGTTTCTCTTGAGTTGGAGCAGGGCAGGGATGCTGTCCTATGAGCTCCACACTAGGGCAGGGATGCTGTCCTAAGTGTTGTGAGGCAGTACAGGGTTTCTGCACTAAAGTTTCTCTGGGAGGGTTGGAGGGATGCTCCATGTTAACTAAAATGGTGTTCTTTTTGTCACCAATGTTAGTTATCCCACAGAGAGGTACTTCTACCTCAGGGAGTCCAGCTATGCCAGCTGATGATTCCCTTGGAACAGGTGCCACCCCAGGAGAGGTTTCTCCCACCACAGGAATGGTATCCTGAATGGTAGGGTGGTTAGGGGATACTGTGATACCCTTTTTACCTGTTGATGGAGAGGGATCCTGAGTTTTCAGGCCTTCTCTCCTTTGCTTTTTCATTTCAGTAGAAATGAGAGGGAACAATTCCTCAGGGATGCCCAGCATGGCTGCATGGGCATAAAACTCTACATCAGCCCAACCTGAGGCCTCTAGGTCATTACCTAAGAGACAGTCTACAGGTAAGCTAGGTGATACCACCACCTGCTTAGGGCCAGTAACTCCACCCCAACTAAACTGAATTATAGCTAAGGGAAGAAACTTAGTGGAGTTATGGACATCAATAATCTTATACTGTTGTCCAATGATGTGTTGTTCAGGAGGCACTAGGTTTTCAGTCACCAAAGTGAAACTGGCACCTGTGTCCCTGTAGGCCAAGGCCTCAACACCATTTATTGCAACTGTCTGCCTGTACTTATCCATTGTAAGGGGACAAGCAGCCAGTGTGGCAAGGCCAGTGCCACTAGGTGTGACAGAAACTGTCTTGGGACTGATTACATCAGTTTCCACTATGGACCCATAAGTGAACCCAACTACACCCTTTGCTTGACTGTTGCCAGCAGTCCCACCACTAGTACCACTACTGCTAGGGGCACTAGAGCTTGATGTATTAGTGGTGGTAGGCTCAGGGGGTTTACCTGGACAGGACTTATCCCCTGGCCTATGGCCTCTGTTTTTACACACAAAGCACCAAGGCTTTTTAATGTGTGCAGGTTGGGAAGAAGAGGAAGACTTTGTTTTATCCCCACCCTCTGAAGAGTGTTTAAGATTTGAAGTGGGATCTTTGGTTTTACCCTTATCCCCATGCTTATCTTGAGATTTTTCACCATCTTTCTTCTTATTGCCATCTTTGTCACCCCCTGTATGAACTTTTCTGTTCACTCTTGTTCTGACCCATTTGTCTGCCTTCTTTCCCAATTCTTGGGGAGAGGTCAGATCAGAGTCCACCAAGTACTGGTGCAACAAATCAGACACACAATTATTAAGAATATGCTCTCTCAGGATTAAGTTATACAGGCTGTCATAATCAGTAACTTTACTGCCATGTAACCACCCCTCCAAGGCCTTCACTGCCTGGTCAATGAAATCAACCCAGTCTTGTGAAGACTCCTTTTTGGTATCTCTGAACTTGATCCTGTACTGTTCAGTGGTTAAGCCATAACCATCCAGGAGTGCATTCTTAAGAACTTGGAAATTGTTAGCATCATTTTCTTTTACAGTAAGGAGCCTATCCCTACCTTTTCCAGTAAATGATAGCCATAGGATAGCAGCCCACTGCCTTTGAGGGACATCCTGTACAGCACAGGCCCTCTCAAGTGCAGCAAACCACTTGTTAATGTCATCCCCCTCCTTGTAAGGGGGAACTATCTTATGCAGATTCCTGGAATCATGCTCTTTTGCAGGATGACTATGGGGAATACTGCTGCTGCCACCATGGGTATCTAAACCCATTTTCTGTCTTTCCCTCTCTATTTCTAAAGACTGTCTATCCAAATCCAGCTGTTGCTTCTTGAGCTTCAGTCTGGTTTGCTCCACTCTCAATCTATTGAGCTCCCTTTCCAACAATCTGTCATCAGGGTGGGTGGGAGGGACATTTCTAGATACAGAGGTATGATGGGAATGAACAGAAGGAGACCTGTCCCTTACAGAGGGCACCCTAACAGCTTGGCTACCAGTATAATGTGAGAGCACATCATCAGTATGATGTGATTCAACCTCTGTACCAACTATGCTAGACTGTCTAGTAATGGGCAGGCTGAGAAGTTTCTTTCCTGAACCTTTTCCTGGGGGAGTCCCTGGATCAGATTGGGAACCATTAGCTACTTTTTCTACAGATTGGGCACTTATGGCCTTATCTTGTACTCTAAGCATATTAATTAACAGTTCTAAGGAAGGATTCTTCCCTACACTCAAACCTCTCTCTATGCAGAGACTCCTTGCTCCTTTCCAGCTAAGGTGATCATATGCAAGTTTGGACAGTTCAACTTTTTGGCCTGTGCCAGACATTTTTAGAGAGAGTTAAAGTGATAGACAAAAGAGAAAAAAAGTTTTCAGAACTTTTTGGAAAGACAGAAAAAACTTTTTAAACTTTTAAGAACTTTTTGAAAGTTTTAGAAGTACTTTTCAGCACTTAGAAAAGAGTGAAAAGAGGAAATGCAAAACTTTTTGTCTATGTGTATATACACTGACCTTGTTTTGTATATTTTTCTCTTATGAAAAGTACAATGACAAGAGTGGTAAGTAGTCTCAAGCACTTATCCCACCACTGCACAACCAATGTAGGAGGCTGGACTGGCTTGTAGTGAGTACCAAGGGGTACTTGCACCTTGCACCAGGCCCAGTTATCCCTTATTAGTGTATAGGGTGTCTAGCAGCTTAGGCTGATAGATAATGGTAGCTTAGCAGAGCAGCTTAGGCTGAACTAGGAGACGTGTGAAGCTACTACAGTACCACTTAGTGTCATATGCACAATATCATAAGAAAACACAATACACAGTTATACTAAAAATAAAGGTACTTTATTTTTATGACAATATGCCAAAGTATCTTAGAGTGTACCCTCAGTAAGAGGATAGGAAATATACACAAGATATATATACACAATAGCAAAAATATGCAGTATAGTCTTAGAAAACAGTGCAAACAATGTATAATTACAATAGGATGCAATGGGGAAACATAGGGATAGGGGCAACACAAACCATATACTCCAAAAGTGGAATGTGAACCACGAATGGACCCCAAACCTATGTGACCTTGTAGAGGGTCGCTGGGACTATTAGAAAATAGTGAGAGTTAGAAAAATAACCCTCCCCAAGACCCTGAAAAGTGAGTGCAAAGTGCACCAAAGTTCCCCTAAGGACAAAATAGTCGTGTTAGAGGGAGAATGCAAGGAAAACACAAATCAGCAATGCAACAACGATGGATTCCTGTCTGAAGGTACCTGTGGAACAAGGGGACCAAGTCCAAAAGTCACAAGCAGCTCGGAGATGGGCAGATGCCCAAGAAATGCCAGCGGTTGGTGCAAAGAAGCTCTTACTAGGCTGAAGAACTGTGAATACTGCAGGAACGACAAGGGCTAGAGACTTCCCCTTTGGAGGATGGATCCCCCACGCCTTGGAGAGTCGTGCAGAAGTGTTTTCCCGCCGGATGGACGCCAACAAGCCTTGCTACACGCAAATCGTGCGTTTGGCGTTTTTGGACGCTGCTGGGGCCCAGGAGGGACCAGAAGGTCGCAAATTGGACCTGCAGAGAGAGGGGACGTCGAGCAAGACAAAGAGCCCTCACTGAAGCAGGTAGCACCCGGAGAAGTGCCAGAAACAGGCACTACGAGGATGCGTGAAACGGTGCTCGCCGAAGTTGCACAAAGGAGTCCCACGTCGCCGGAGACCAACTTAGAAAGTCGTGCAATGCAGGTTAGAGTGCCGTGGACCCAGCCTTGGCTGTGCACACAGGATTTCCGCCGGAAGTGCACAGGGGCCGGAGAAGCTTGCAAAGTCGCGGTTCCCAGCAATGCAGCCCAGCGAGGTGAGGCAAGGACTTACCTCCACCAAACTTGGACTGAAGAGTCACTGGACTGTGGGGGTCACTTGGACGGTGTCGCTGGATTCGAGGGACCTCGCTCGTCGTGCTGAGAGGAGACCCAAGGGACCGGAGATGCAGCTTTTTGGTGCCTGCGGTTGCAGGGGGAAGATTCCGTCGACCCACGGGAGATTTCTTCGGAGCTTCTGGTGCAGAGAGGAGGCAGACTACCCCCACAGCATGCACAAGCAGGAAAACAGTCGAGAAGGCGGCAGGATCAGCGTTACAGAGTTGCAGTAGTCGTCTTTGCTACTATGTTGCAGGGTTGCAGGCTTCCAGCGCGGTCAGCGGTCGATTCCTTATCAGAAGGTGAAGAGGGAGATGCAGAGGAACTCGGCTGAGCTCATGCATTCGTTATCTAAAGTTTCCCCAGAGACAGAGACCCTAAATAGCCAGAAAAGAGGGTTTGGCTACCTAGGAGAGAGGAAAGGCTACTAACACCTGAAGGAGCCTATCAGCAGGAGTCTCTGACGTCACCTGGTGGCACTGGCCACTCAGAGCAGTCCAGTGTGCCAGCAGCACCTCTGTTTCCAAGATGGCAGAGGTCTGGAGCACACTGGAGGAGCTCTGGACACCTCCCAGGGGAGGTGCAGGTCAGGGGAGTGGTCACTCCCCTTTCCTTTGTCCAGTTTCGCGCCAGAGCAGGGGCTAAGGGGTCCCTGAACCGGTGTAGACTGGCTTATGCAGAATTGGGCACCTCTGTGCCCAACAAAGCATTTCCAGAGGCTGGGGGAGGCTACTCCTCCCCTGCCTTCACACCATTTTCCAAAGGGAGAGGGTGTCACACCCTTTCTCAGAGGAAGTTCTTTGTTCTGCCATCCTGGGCCAGGCCTGGCTGGACCCCAGGAGGGCAGCTGCCTGTCTGAGGGGTTGGCAGCAGCAGCAGCTGCAGAGAAACCCCAGGAAGGGCAGTCTGGCAGTACCAGGGTCTGTGCTACAGACCACTGGGATCATGGAATTGTACCAACAATGCCAGGATGGCATAGAGGGGGCAATTCCATGATCATAGACATGTTACATGGCCATATTCGGAGTTACCATGGTGAAGCTACATATAGGTAGTGACCTATATGTAGTGCACGCGTGTAATGGTGTCCCCGCACTCACAAAGTTCAGTGAATTGGCTCTGAACAATGTGGGGGCACCTTGGCTAGTGCCAGGGTGCCCACACACTAAGTAACTTTGCACCTAACCTTTACCAGGTAAAGGTTAGACATATAGGTGACTTATAAGTTACTTAAGTGCAGTGTAAAATGGCTGTGAAATAACGTGGACGTTATTTCACTCAGGCTGCAGTGGCAGGCCTGTGTAAGAATTGTCAGAGCTCCCTATGGGTGGCAAAAGAAATGCTGCAGCCCATAGGGATCTCCTGGAACCCCAATACCCTGGGTACCTCAGTACCATATACTAGGGAATTATAAGGGTGCTCCAGTAAGCCAATGTAAATTGGTAAAATTGGTCACTAGCCTGTTAGTGACAATTTGAAAGTAATGAGAGAGCATAACCACTGAGGTTCTGGTTAGCAGAGCCTCAGTGAGACAGTTAGGCACCACACAGGGAACATATACATGCACACCTATGAGCACTGGGGCCCTGTGTGACAGGGTCCCAGTGACACATACATATAGGCCACAAACCTATGAGCACTGGGGTCCTGACTAACAGGATCCCAGTGACACATAACAACCATACTGAAAACATGGTGTTTTCACTATGAGCACTGAGGCCTGGCCATCAGGATCCCATTGAGACAGTGAAAACAGTGACAAACACCCTGACATACACTCACAAACAGGCCAAAAGTGGGGGTAACAAGGCTAGAAAGAGGCTACCTTCTCACACCAATCCCCTGAGTCATTTTCTTTCGTCTTCTGTCCAAATTTAAGAATCCTAATTTCCCTGCTGTTTTTGCTTGTAGTGATAGACAGATTCTCGTGTGCTGTGCTGCCTACAGCTGGAAGCACCCTCATTGCTCCCACTGCTGCAGGTGTGAATCTATAAGAGCTGTCAGTGCCTACCATGCCCATATATTGCCTGCACTGTCCATCTGGGAGTGCTTCCTCTTGGTTGATATCTGAACAAGGTAACAGATCGACCCCATTATGTAGAAGCAGTCTATATGGCTAAGGACTAGTTGTTGATATCAGTGCAACCTCAAATTTGGTGGAGGGGCCGGGAGCGGCAGGGAGATCTGGAAATGTGGCAGAGTGAGCAGACCTCCCTCCTCGATCTCGCCGCTGTTACCTAGACTCCAGCCTCACTAATTTCATGTCACCAGACGAGATCACTCTCAGCTTGGGAATTGCATAGAAGAGAGATAACAGCCTTGACCTATCTAGGGCATGGTTAAGCCCAGCCTCTGGAAAAGATTGATAAATTCTAGGCAGCGACCAGCTTTTCTTCTGCCAGAAAGAACACCAACAGGGCCAGGTATAGGATCATTGCGTGAGCCATAATCTTCCTCATTGTCTCTCCGGCTGACCGCTATTGGCACGGCAAATGGGGGAGCATAAGGATTAAGGCTAGGGGGCATCTCAGGTTCCTTGGTGGTACCCGCATCCCCATGCTTAAATTGAAAAGTCCCTGTGCCCAGTGAGGGAGACATGGCACTACATGTCTTAGCTACCCTGCTTGTGCAGAGCCTCTCAGACATTCTTTTCTGGAACAGTTTTGCTTCTTGGGCATTATTGTCCTTTTAGGATGCGCTAAATGAATGACCTCTTCAGCTGAGTTTCCCGGGCTTTGGCTGCCCTCGCAGTGGGGGTTTAGATTGATTTCCAGGGCCCCCATGTCGTCTGAGTTACTCGCATTTAATTTTGGCACTTCAGCCAGAAGGGGGTAGTCAGAGTCTCAGGTATCTGTACTCTCATCAGCTGGCGGATCCCTCTGGCTAGCATTTAGAATCATCCCATTGGTAGCACGTCCCTTAGAATTGGAGAACAGCCATTTCCATTAATATACTGGAAAGGATATATCACCCCTCAGCTTTTTGGCTGTTTTTCCCTTTTAATTTCTGCCCGCCAGACTAGTGATATTGCTTGTGTTTTCTCTGTCCCTGTGCTCTAGTCCAGTATTTCTTGGGTTGCGCAATACTTTGCCAGTTTTGCCTGGTACTTTGCCTGGCAACCCGATGTTCCCACCTCTATCTTATTCGCACTACCATCCGTGGCCCAGTTAGGTTTCGCAGTGGTGTTGTCAGAGATGCTGGGTTGGTGCTTGACTGTGGTCAGATGGTCCCCTGCCGGGGAAGTGACCTTCCCACCCTCTCCGCAGCTGCAGTCACAGTCAGCTCAAGGAGCGTTAGTAGTCTCATCAGTTTGTGTTTGAGTTTGGATTTGCATTTTGGTTTGTATCTGGGCAGAGATTCCAGATGGTGCCTTTCTGTTACATTTCGGGCTTTTTGACTCACTGTGGTCATCCAACTGGGGGGCTGCATCGAGGTACCTTTCATCTGGGACTGGGGCCTGTAATATCATAGTTGACAATGACTCATGATGTTGGGTTCCTCCTAGTGACTTCTCCAGTAGCACAAGTCTTGATGATAGAACTCTGTCATGGCCTCGGAAACTACGAAACATTCTGTAGGCTCCGTGGACATGGCGGGGACCCCCAGGTACTGACATGCAGGGATACCCTGTAGTATTGAGCCCCCCAAACTTTTTTCCTTTACCCCTCCTGTTTTCTCAAACCGTTTTTGTTGGCTTTTCAGATTGTGAGCACATTACCAAGGCTAACCAGCGGTAAAGTGCTTGTGCTGTCTCCTCAAAATAGGGCAACATTTTCTAACACCCAATTGGCATTCTTAATTTACTTATAAGTTCCTAGTAAAATTGTACCACATGAACCAAGTGCCTGTAACTTAAATGTCTCCAGTGGGGCCTGCAATACATATTGTGCCATCAACTTACGCAGGCCTTTAACCATGAACGCCAATTAACCAAAATGACAAGGGTTGCGGAAGTGACATCATATGCCCTTTGACCTTCATTTTCACTCAAACACACATGCTTACACATACACACACATTCACTCATACATACACTGTCTCAATAATGTAATCACTCACTCACTCACAAGCATGAAGAAAACATACACAAAAGCATTTTTTTTACTTACCTTAAATGTCTGGAAAATCCTATTCCAACTAATTGTACTCCATTTTCTATTACACTAATAGTGAATAATGAAGTATTATTCACTATTAGTGTAATAAAAAACAGAGAGAATACGAAACGAGTGGAGCCCAAACAATGTATATCATGACAAGCTGCCACTGTGTTCCTGGCACTTGTTTTGCCACCACTGAGGTCAGGGGTCGCAAAAGGCAAGGCAGGCGTTGCAGCTGCGACCCCTAAATGACGTCAATGCCTTTAAAACATTTCTCAGGCCTGCCATTGCAGCCTGTGTGCAGTTTTAAACTGCCATGTTTGACTTGGCAAAATGACCTCTTTGCCAAGGCTAAACCTTCGCGCTCGTGGAAAATAAAATGACAAAGTAGTCCAGAAACTGGGCTGGAAACATGGAGCCTGTTTTCAGTAGTTGGGCGGTGCGCTCGAGTAGGGCTAAACACCGGAAAAGGCATGACGTATGCATGCCTTTCTCAAATGAAAGCAAGCAGATTGTAAAAGACGAGCTCATATGCCAATGAAAGTGACTGATGTGCCACGGGCGTGGTTAGAAGCCCAAAGAGAGATTACAACAGGGGACAGAGCGCTTTGCGCGCGCCCCTACAAACACAATTATTGTTGGTGAATAACATTTTTGGATGGAATTTATTCAATATTTAAATATTTTTCTAAGAAACCCGTTATTTGTCTGTAATGTCAAGGTCACCTTTGCATTAGATTGTGTTAAAATGCCCAAATAGCTAAATAGCAATTCCACAGAATGTGGGCAGACAATTTGCCTCTAATTACACGATATGCTGCATAATTAGCCTTTAACTGTCCTGTAATTTGCCACCATTATTTATGATGGTTATTTTAGGCAGCCTGCTGCTTTCTTTGCTTCTGCACTGCCACATGGTTCCAGTGGTCCTGATAGATCCATCCCTTGTTTTGTTACCTCCGTCCGCCTCATTTCCCATTCACCCCCCCCACCCGGGTGCTAGAAAACGTCATCAGGAACCTTAAGTGCCAAGAAAACAAACCCACATGATAAGTCAGTTATTATTCTGCGCATTCCCCTTCCACATCAGTAAAGTTGTCCCGACTTCCATTGATATCTTCCTGCTTTTGTCAGTGCGCCTACTCTCATGTGTATAAAAGTGCCATGAGTAGCACAAAACTCTCAGTTTGTAACTTAGAGATCCCCATGTTTCTGTCAGGCCTCAATTGGTGAAAGTGCTGAAATCTTGTCCAACAGTTCTCAGTGAAAATCACTGTCCCCACGTGCCTCAGCCCAAGGAAGGGGACAAGAGTTCTCCTTTCACATAATATTGGTGCAGAGAACTCCTCCAGCCATCACCTTGTGGGGTCTGGTCCGGTAAACATGGAGGCTGAGAAGTTACTTGTGTTACCCGTCAGGTGAGGGCCTAGCTATGGCACCCTGTGAATAGATTGCCCCCTAGGTTTCTTTCTTTTATTTATATGGACCTGGACGGCTGATGTTTTCGACATTTGGCCAATGAGGGACTACTGACCTGCGTCTTTCCATGTGTGATTTTGCCCAAATTATCATATCCCTTTTGGCTGACAACTAGCATCTTTGGCTTTGGTGTTAGTCAACATGCCTCTTGCAGGAGGCGGGCCCTCTCTGTAGTGTGCACAACCAGGCACACCACGCAGAGGGTCCGGGCAACCACACGTTGGTTTCCAGAGGTAAAATGAGACCACCTAATGCTCCAATAGTTAGGGTGGCTGGTCGAGCAGTTAGGCTACCCAGGAGATGTGCTAAGTATTTGCTGTACTCACAAATCCAATCATGCACCACACACACTCAATGAATAACTCAAGACCAGAATTTATAAAAAATACTTCAGACTTTAATATACATTTAAGGATGAAAATCATTAGAATATGTTAAGTACTTTTCTTGTTATTACTTTTTGAAGTTTTGATAAAGTTAGTCTTTCTGTGCGTAATTACGTACCATGTTTCAATAAGCAGTCACTTTTTAAAATGTGTTAAAAATCATACAGTTAGTTACCAGTCTCTTCTTTAGCAGTATGGTCGCCACAGTTGGTGGGCACCTTGTGCCAGCTGGAGAGCCTCGTGCAGCTCCCAGTTCTGGCAGGAGCAGCGCTGGGAAGTCTCTTGGCAAAGGCACAGGGACACCTGGAGGGACCACTTGGAAAAGGAGCTGGTTTGCAGATTTAAAGATAGTGCCCTGGGGTCCCCTTTGGCTGTTGAGGTCACAAAGGGTTGGGGACCCAGGGCAAACAGCAGATCCCGCGATGCAAGGATCAGGGAAGACAGGTGCAGGGCAAGTTAGAGATCCAGGAGCTGTGCGCAACGGAGTCCTTTGGAGGTGGAGGTGAGTCTCTTTGAGGGCTGCTTACAAGACAACAAGGGCACTCTGGTCAGAGGTCTGGGGTGTTCCTGAAGTCCCTCGACTGGGGCTTCCTCTTGATCCTTCAGCTCTGGGTAAGTTGTTTTTATGGTTGTCCGATGTCAGCTGACCAATACCCAGGGTATTGGCGTAACTCGGCCACTGGAGGGTGCAGTGCCACCAAACTTGGCACATTTGTAGGTCACATCTGGGCGGTAATTGGTGTCTTTGAGAGTCCAGCTGCAACTTCCGGTTGCAGAGATATTCGCTGATCGGTGAAGTGACCTTCAACAGTTTGTTGGTTCTTGCTTGGTATTTGAGTAGTGCCTCCACTCAGATGGGAGATCTTGGGTGATTCTTGAAGCATGGAGATCCCCTGTTTTTTTTTTGGGTCAGTCCAGTGTCCAGCTCTTCCTCAGCGGCAATTTTAGGGTCCTAGGTGCAGCAGGCAGGGTTTGGCACCTTTTCTTGTGCAGCAGGTCCACAGTTCTCTTGCTCACATATAGCATGGTGCACCCTGCCTTAGGCCTTGAAGGCCTGCTAGAGGGGTGACTTTCCCATAACAAAGTGTGCCATGTCGAGTTTGTTTTTTAGATTTGCACCAGGACACTCAGCCTGCAATGGCAGTGCTGGGTGCATCTGGATGCATGGCCCCTGAGGGTTGCACAATTCTTGCTACTGCCCTCAGTGGCCTACCCTTAGTACCCTATGCCCTGGGTACCCAAGTACCTTTTACTTGAGACTTATAGTGGCAGCTAAAGGTGTTTCTAATGATGTTTACCATGTTCCAGGGAAAGAACACTGGCACTGGGAACCTGGTTAGCAGGATCCCGGGGCACTCCAGTCCAAGTTGCATTTAGAAACCAGGGGAAAAATGCGGGGTGGTACTGCAACAAGATGCCAGTTTCTCACACCTCAGTGTTGAAATGCCAAGTGAACACATTAAAAAAATTAAATTAATGAATTAAATCCTGTCCACGTCATCTGACTGTGCATGGTAAATGTAAGAGCCAGCTGCAAGGTTTCCTAATTTAAACCATGCAAACTATGTGGAGACTGTTCCAAGAGCAGCTGCAGCAGAATAATGTAAACAGCCTACTTATAGTTTTGGCTGAGAAGAAGGAAGGAGACCATCATATTTCTACCGTTTAGTAAAATCACTTGAAACTGGGTGGCCATAACCTACAGCCCTAATGGGCGTCAGCAGTCACCAGTTGTTATTTACTATTACACCTTTGGGCTGCAGATCTGATCTTGTCCCAGGAAAAAAACTTTCTGGGCTCCAGTCCATCTGTCTGTCTGAGCAACGCCCATCAAAGGAAGTTGATGTTTCTCAAAGGACAGCTGCAAGAAAGGGGCATCCTGCCTTCTGGTTTGGAATGAATCTCTCCATGATCCCTGTTAGGCTAATGGCGGGTTGGTCAGCTGCATTCAGTGGCTTAGGGCTGGCCCCTTGCCAGAGCTGCAGTTTGTCAGATGCACACATCATGGCGTGGACGGGATACACATGCACATTCACTTACATTCATTCATTCACACACATGCGCATGCACACACATCCATTCACAACACTCATTACCAAATATGCAAACATACACGCAGGCACCAAACATGCATTAAAAAAAACACACACACACTTTCCTGAAGCTCAGAGGTCCCAGGAAGGTCCTGGTGCAGCAGTACCAGCTCGTCACAGAGTGGGGTGGGGTACTCGAGTGGTGCTGCCTATGTAAACTTGGTTGCAAGGACACTTGATTAGGTAGACAACATAGGAGAATGAAGTGTGTCTGTGTAGGAAAGTACCATCTTGCCTGGCATGTTACCCCTCTTTTTACGTTTTTTTGTTTTTGCCTGTGTCACTGGAATCCTGCTAGCCAGGACCCCAGTGCTCATAAAGTGTGCCCTGTATGTGTTCCCTGTGTGGTGCCTAACTGTATCACTGAGGCTCTGCTAACCAGAACCTCAGTGTTTATGCTCTCTCTGCTTTTAAAATTGTCACTGCAGGTTAGTGACAAATGTTACCAATTCTGATTGGCACACTGGAACACCCTTTTAATTCCCTAATATATGGGCCCTAGGTACCCAGGGTATTGGGGTTCCAGGAGATCCCTTCTGGACTGCAGCATTTCTTTTGCCACCCATAAGGAGCTCAGACAATTCTTACACAGGACTGCCACTGCAGCCTGAGTGAAATAACATCCACGTTATTTCACAGCCATTTTACACTGCACTTAAGTAACTTATAAGTCACCTATATGTCTAACCCTCACTTGGTGAAGTTTAAGTGCAAAGTTACTAAGTGTGAGGGCACCCTGGCACTAGCCAAGATGCCCCCACATCATTCAGGGCAATTTCTACGGACTTTGTGAGTGCGGGGACACCATTACACGCGTGCACTACATATAAGTCAATATCTATGTGTAGCTTCACAATGGTAACTCCGAACATGGCCATGTAACATGTCTAGGATCATGGAATTGTCCCTCCAATACCATTCTCGTATTGGGGGGACAATCCCATGCATCCCCGGGGCTCCAGCATGGACCCCGGGTATTGCCAAACTAGCTCTCTGGGGTTTTCTCTGCAGCTACCACTGCTGCCAACCCTCAGACAGGTTTCTGCCCCCCTGGGACCTGGGCAGCCCAGTCCCAGGAAGGCAGAACAAAGGATTTCCTCTGAGAGAGGGTGTTACACCCTCTCCCTTTGGAAATAGGTGTTAAGGGCCTGAGAGGAGTAACCTCTCCTGGGCTCTGGAAATGCTTTGAAGGGCACAGATGGAGCCCTCCTTGCATAAGCCAGTCTACACTGGTTCAGGGATCCCCCCAGCCCTGCTGTGGGGCGAAACTGGACAAAGGAAAGGGGAGTGACCAGAGCTCCTCCAGTTTGTCCCAGACCTCTGGCATCTTGAATGCAAAGGTGTGAGGGAACAATGGAGACCTCTGAGTGGCCAGTGCCAGCAGGTGACGTCAGAGATCCCTCCTGATAGGTGCTTACCTCTCTGTGTAGCCAATCCTCCTCTGAGGGCTATTTAGGGTCTCTCCTGTCGGTTTCTCATCAGATAACGACTGCAAGAGCTCACCAGAGTTCCTCTGCATCTCCCTCTTTGGCTTCTGCCAAGGATCGACCGCTGACTGCTTCAGGATGCCTGCAAAACTGCGACAAAGTAGCAAGAAGACTACCAGCAACATTGTAGCGCCTAATCCTGACGGCTTTCTCGACTGCTTCCTGGTGGTGCATGCTCTGAGGACTGTCTGCCTTCACCCTGCAGTGGAAATCCCGAAGAAATCCCCTGTGGGTTGACGGAGTCTTCCACCTGCTACCGCAGGTACCAAACATCTGTTTCACCGGTCCTCTGGGTCCCCTCTTATCTCGACGAGCGTGGTCCCTGGAACACAGGAGCTGGATCCAAGTGACTCCCACAGTCCAGTGGTCCTTCTGTCCAAATTTGGTGGAGGTAAGTCCTTGCCTCCCCATGCCAGACATTAATCATGTGTACTGCATGATCTGCAGCTGCTAGGGCTTCTGTGCACTCTTGCAAGGATTCCTTCGTGCACAGCACAGCTCAGGTCCCAAGCACTCCGTCCTGCATTGCCCAACTCGCTGAGTTGACCTCTGGCTTCGTGGGACCCTCTTTTGTGTTGCTGAGTCAACTACCGTGCTCGGATTTCTTGAATGCCTGTTCAAGTGTTTCTATGGGTGCTGCCTGCTTCTGCGTGGGCTCCCTGTGTTGCTGGGCGCCCCCTCTGTCTACTCATCCAAGTGGCGACCTCCTGGTCCTTCCTGGGCCCGGGCAGCACCCTTTATCTTAAACCGCGACTCATGCAGCTAGCAAGGCTTGTAGGAGGCTGCGTCTTTCTGCGTGGAAACATCTCTGCATCCTCCAGCACGCCATAGGACATCTTCTGACCAAAGGAGAAGTTCCTGGCACCTTCTGTTGTTGCAGAATCTTCGGCTTCTTCCACCCAGAGGCAGCCCTTTTGCACCTTCGTCCGTGGTTTAGTGGGCTCCTGCCTCCCCTGGACACTTGCATTACTCTTGGACTTGGTCCCCTTCCTTTGCAGGTCTTCAGGTCCAGGAATCCGACTTCAGTGCTTTGCAGTCAGTTGTTGTCTTTGCAGAATCCCCTATCTCGACTTTTCTGTCTTTCTGGGGTAGTAGGGTAACTTTACTCCTACTTTTAAGGGTCTTGGGGTGGGGTATCTTGGACACCCTTAGTGTTTTCTTACACTCCCAGCGACCCTCTACACACTGCACTAGGCCTGGGGTTCCTTCGTGGTTCGCATTACACTTTTGGAGTATATGGTTTGTGTTTCCCCTAGGCCAATTGTCTCCTATTGCATTCTACTGTGTTTTACAGTGTTTGCCCTACTTTTCTAAGTGTTTTACTTACCTGATTTTGGTTTGTGTGTATATTTTTTGTATTTTACTTACCTCCTGAGGGAGTATATCCTCTGAGATACTTTTGGCATATTGTCACTAAAATAAAGTACCTTTATTTTTAGTAACTCTGAGTATTGTGCTTCTTATGATATCGTGCTATATGATAAAAGTGGTATAGTAGGAGCTTTGTATGTCTCCTAGTTCAGCCTAAGCTGCTCTTCTACAGCTACCTCTATCATCCTAAAATGCTAGAACACTTCTAATCTACTAATAAGGGATAACTGGACTTGGCACAGGGTGTAATTACCACAAGGTACTCACTATAAGCCAGGCCAGCCTCGTACAGTCTGCCAGACTGACCTTTGCTCAGCCTGACAGACACTCTTCTTAAGGGGCAAAAGGTGAGGGGCGTGGCCCCTCAGCCTCAAATGACAGACCGCAGCTGATCTTTACTGTCACTGACCACACACATCTCACTGTCCACCTCTCCTGTGACTGCCCTGGTTAATGAACAGTGTCCACCTCTGCCATAAGTGTCTACCTCTCCTGTAAAGTGTCCACCTTTCCTGCCACTGCAAACACCCCATGACTGCCTGCTTCCTTCATCATTGCCCACCTCCTATCAGTGTCCACCTTTCCTGCCACTGTCTGCCCCCTCCATCCCGACCCACGTCCTCCATCAATGGCCATGTCTCTTGTCAATGTCTTCCTCTTCTGTTCACATCAAACTGTCACTAGCTCCTTCTGTCGAAGCCCAACTCTCCTGTCCCACCTCTGTTCTCAATCACCTCCCCATAGTTTAACTTGCACTCGTCTGTCACTCGCTGTACATCAATTTGTCCTCTTTCCTTGTCTACTGTTGCTTCCACTTAACTACCCTTTCCCTCCTCACCTGCCAGTGCCCACCCTTTTTGCTGCCCTCCATTCTTGGCATTTCCTTTTCCCTATTGCAGCACCCCGTCCAATCAGGACGCAGCAGGTAGTGCCTCTGAAAGCTGGCAGTGCTGGGGCAAGAGACAGCCTTGCACATGACTAAATCATTCCTAGTGCTACAGGAACTCAGGAGGATGGACTGCCCCCTTTGGATTTTTTGCATTAAACTGAATAAATGTGATATACCTTCATTTTGAGCTGCCTTCCTACAGCTCATATGTGTCACAGCTCTCTAAGCCCTTGACTCAGCTCTTTAGCAGTCTCAGAGAGCACGAGAGACTTGTCTCTCCGAATGAGCACAGCTGCCCTTAGAAAAGAGGCCTGACACTGCTTAACCGGGCAATGCTGGTGATTAACCTATCACTGTCGTTGAGGGAGATACCCCTCTTGGGGGCCTTTTCAGGGGCAGTTGTGCTTGCTCACAATCCAGATTAGTGAAAAAACATATCCAGCGACATAAGTGTTCCTTTGTTGTGGGACTTGCACGCCCCCTGGGCATAGCCCCCCCTTCCTACAGTGACAGGGACTTCTGGGGGGATCACCCACATTTACAAAACCACTGCTGACTGTGATCACACGTTTCATTGGAATAGCTACAGGCACCGCCTTTGCTGTAAACAATGTCCCACTGACAGGCACTTACCTGCGGCTCGTGCTGAGAGTGTGCAAGGCGTCGTGAGTGACACCTTCACTTTGCATTATGAGACATACTGATTCTATAGCTCAGGACACTCCTCTGTGCTCCACTATGCAGGGGAGACTTCAGTGTGTGGCTTCACAGGCCAGCAGTCCCGAGCCGGCAGCTCACCAGCACCCAACAAAAGGATGCTCGCAAATAAGTTACTGAAATCATCCCCACCACCCCACCCCCAATACATTGTACTGTGTCAGCACACCACCAGAAGTGTGAACACAACTGTTCCTTGTGTCCCTTCTTAGGTCGGTGTTCCTCCAGAGTTGGGACTCAGCTGCAGTTCATTGGCTGTTCCTCTGTTCAGTGCACTGGGCTGTGCTGGGCACAAGGCAGGACAGGTACTGGAGCCCTCAGGGCTCATTGTTAGATGCTCCTTTTAAAACATCCCTGGACTTGCACAATGCTGACTGCATGTTGGACATCCGTGGGGGCTCACTAGGCGCTGCTTCAGGAGTCTGGCCTTTCAAGTGCCTGATTTCTAACAGAACTTAATACTGGGAGTCTGCATACATGTTGTGAGCAGGGAAGGCAACAGAAGAACAGGAAGAAATTAACAAGGATTTGTGCTATGATCACACAATGTAGACAAGTGGAGAAACAAATTATTATCTTTTGAGAACAGTCATCAACTTTAACATTTTATCATCTTGGCTTTCTGGGAAATTAGTCATGATGAAGAGGGTGGATGCTTTCCTGCTGCAAGGAGGGTCTTGTTAATAACACAACAGATAGCTCATTGCATCCTGCTTGGCTACTTTATCTAAATCCCTGTTTGTTTTTGTAGTTGTATTTATGACAAACAAGGACCAAATAGATCTTACACGTGCAAAGGGCGCTCCAGAGCTTCACCTAGTAGTTTAATAAGAGAATGCTTAGTCACAAATAGTTGGGAACAACCTAGAATATCATTTAAAGAGACAAATGCAAGACAGTCCAAGATCCCAGTATTGTAAATAAAATACATGTCAAAAGGAAAATAAAAATAAATGAAGGGGTATATAAGGGATACTTAAAATAACAGAAACATTTAAGTAGGAGCTGTACAAGTCATGATTAGCTTATCCTTCCACCTAAGGAAAAAAGTTTAGTGTGAAAATCCTACTTATAAATTCAGCTGAGAAAAAGCTAGGAAAGTAATTCTTGTGACATATAACTACTTAAGGAAAATAAAAGTTTGAGAAAGCTGTGGCAGTTTAGTGTGAAAAGCTTACTTATAGTTTTTGCTGAGAAAAAGATAGGAAAGCCATTCTTGTGGAATATTACTACTTAGAGCAATTAAAAATCAGTAGTTAACATGGATTTTTATTGTTTATATCACAAGACTGACTTTTATAGGGTTATCATATTTCTGCTATTTAGTAAACACCTGAAGCTTGGTTGCCATAATCTCCAGTCCTATAAGCTCCCTGCAGTCAGACAGCTTGTGTGCAGATCTGACCTTATTTAAGGGAAAAATGCCTCCTGGGATTTAACCCTTTTGTCTCAGCAAATTCCATCCAAACAATGCTTTATAGAGGAAAACCATAAAAACATGAGAATGCACTCGTTGATGCCTGGTTTTAGAAGCTTTAGCTACAGGGTGCTAGATTACAAGCTAGAGCATGGGTAAACAACTGAAAAGCAGTCTATGGTAAATATACAGGTAAATGAAATTGTATTGGGGTACAAAATTTTTTACAAAGCGTATGTCAATCCCTTGAATAATTTCAGTTCATTATAATTAAATGAAAACTTGAAGGGCATCTGTTATTTGGTCCAATCATCTCCCCCTGTTATTTGTACTTCCACTTAGGCAGGCTGCTGGGACAGAAGTGTCCCGTCTATGGTATATGGGTTTGTTCCCCCTGCCTAAAGTGTCCAAATCTGTTTTCCTGGTGTTCTGACTTTTCTATTAGTCCTGGCCTCTAACAAATCTAGTGTGTGCACAGAGGACCAGGGGCCAGATGTAGCAACTTAGCAATTTGCGACTTGCAAATTGCGAGTCCCTGCGACTCGCAATTTGCAAGTCGCAAATTGCTATGCAGTACGGTGTCTCAGACACCGACTGCAACTCGCAATGGGGTCGCAATGACCCACCTCATGAATATTCATGAGGTGGGTCGCAAATTGCGGCCCCATTGCGAGTATAGGCACTCGCTAACATGGAGGCCTGCTGACGTCAGCAGGCCTCCATGTTAGCGACCTGCTGTTCAATAAAGCAGTTTTTTTTTTTTTTAAGTGTAGCCCGTTTTCCCTAAGGGAAAACGAGCTGCACTTAAAAAAATAACCGAAACCTTTAGTTTCGGGTTTTTCAGGGCAGGCAGTGGTCCATTGCACCACTGCCTGCCCTGAAAAATTAATATCTGGTCCAGTCACAAAGGGGAAGGGGTCCCATGGGGACCCCTTCCCGTTTGCGACTGGGTTACCATCCACTTCAAGTGGATGGTAACTGCGAGTCCATTTGCGGCCGCTTTCGCGGCCGCAAATGGAATTGCATACCAGTGCGAGTCGCTAATAGGAAGGGAACACCCCTTCCTATTAGCGAGTCGGAAATGCATTTTGCGAGTCGGAACCGACTCGCAAAATGCATTTCTGCATAGCAAACCCACGTTTGCGAGTCGCAAACGGCGATTTTCGCCGTTTGCGACTCGCAAAAGGGTTGCTACATCTGGCCCCAGGCCTGCCCCTGACTATGTGAGGTCCAGGACCTGTCCCATGACCTGGAGGGTTACATCAAGTGCACCTTCATAGTGGGAAGAGGACTACTTTTATGTATCACCCAGAACCTTGCACTGACATCGCATATGTATATCAAATCCATATTGTGAACATGCAATATATGTGTGTGTGTATTTAGGGGACAAAACAGACATGTCTCAGTTTTTGAGGGAGGGTTGGATAAATGTGTACATTAATCACAGAGTTGTGCAGGCTAACGTTTCATCCGGCCCTCTTATCACACCAGAGACCCAACTTAACATTTATACTCACCTGCTGTGCTGGCTCGCCTCATTAAACAGCACAGCAGGCTTCAATGAGGAGTGAATGAGATCTGCAAAGCCCATAAGAGGGCCGGGGGGGGGGGGTCACCAGTAGGTAGTTATAGTTAGGACTAGTTTCCAGAGGAAAAGCATTTTTTTACTTGCTCATAACTTTAGTGGCGTTTGACGAATCTTCACAAAATTTTCCAAAAAAAGTGCCCAACTGTGTCTTATTGTACCTGGTAAGTTTCAGGGTTATTTATCAAGAGTGCGGTTGAGAAAAAAAGGAGGGGCTAAAAAAAAAGTGTTTCCCATGTTAATTCCCATAGGGATTTTGAACACCCCCACAGCTCAAACTGCTGGACAGAATTACACCAGATTTGGCAGGAAAGCCGCTTTTGGTCCAGAAATCACCCTTTTTAGGGTCGAGCGCAAGCGCTCTAGCCTGCTGTAATTTCTCTGTGGGCTTTTAACCTCGCCCACCGCACGCCCTTCAGTTTTGTTGGTTTGTGGGCTTGCCTTTTAAAAATCGCTTGATTTTATTTGTGAAAGGCATGCATATGTCATCGGCCAACTACTGAACACATACGAGGCTCCATGTTTTCAGCATGGTTTATGGACTACTTTTACTTTTTATTTCCTACGCAGCTCGATTTTGCTGCACATTTGCTGATACGTTTGACTGCGAGTGAACTTCTGTTTCATTTTGTGTGCTCCTTCACGCTTATGGGGTGGTGCTTTCAATCAGCTCGCTTATGTAAAACTGTATTACTATTCAGTTTCATTTTATGTGGCACTACAAGTCCGGGTAGGACTTTACAATGCTAATAGCTCTAAGTCGAGCTAATGCGAGACCCATAGCATTGCAAATGCTTGTTATAAATTGTCACCCCTAAAGTAGACCCTAAATAGCCTTAAGGGTATGGTGCAGTGTATTTAAAAAATTAGACATGTGCCTTTAAGTTTTACATGTCCTAGTAGTGAAAAACCTTTACATTTGTTTTTAACTACTGAAAGTCCTACCTCTCCCATAGGATAACATTGAGCTACTTTATTACATTTAATAAATAATAACTTTTGTTGCAGAACAAGCAGAGATATCATGCATGGTCTCTAAAAAATTATAATTTAAAATTCTCTTTAATGGTAAAGTTGGATTATAAGCCACACGTATGAAAAAACACTTTTAGAAAGTTGGTATTTTCTTGTCCGAACCATGTGCCTGAAACCTGTGTCCTGCATCACATTTCGAGATGTTAACAGCTGGCCTTTGTGTAATTCTCTTAGACAGTATCACAAAGGGAGACCGGGTTTTAGCAGGATGGGTCATCCTGCCAGCATAAAAGGGGCGGAGCTGTTCACAGCCCCAATTACATATCAAAGGAGCTTCCTTAACACACTGACAAAGAACTTCACAAAAGCTTTTTGTTTCACAAGATCATCCTTTGAGCAGGTCAAGGAGGAAGGAAATTACAAAGCCATCTGAGGGGGAAAACTCCATAAGCTTTTTCCCCTTTAAAGGTGGCACCAGCTATAACAAGCATTGGTAAATGCATTAGGTTTTGCCTGTGTGTATAATAATAAGTACTAAAGCAATGCAATAGCATTCAGTACAAAGTTGTGATATTACAATTACAGTATATGCAAAGTCTCTGTATTATTTTTGAATTTGGACATTACCATCCATACCTAACATTACTCATTGACTTGTAAGCTGTATACTGCAACATTCTAGACATTGTTCTCACATATTCCTATTGGAATTTTTAAGCGAGCGTGTGCAAATTGTCATTGCGCATTCTTTCAGGAGCTCACACACTCTTGAAACGCATGGACTCTCGTGGCATATTCTGTGGCTTATTATTAAAACTGTTCATGGTGGATGAGCAAGGAAAAGACAGAACTATTTAAACGTGTAAAATCCAGATATGCAGCCCAATTGTTCAGCTTTTGCACATGTCCAGCACAATATATAAGCGTGTGGTGGAGATTATGTTGAACCGATCACCAGCAGTACGGCTCAGTGACTGAAAGCTCAGCACTGACACTTCCTGTGATCTGCAGATCATGGGCTCAAATTCATCATTACATGCTTTGTAAGAAGGGTAGCGTTACATAGTCTAATATATACACTTGTTGTATGAAGCACTATAAAAAGGAAGTGATTCATATTTGAAGCATTTAAAGGTGCCTGACTTTCTGCAGGGCATGAGGGAGATGCCACCAACTGTGCACGGTGAGCCGGTGTTCTCCACTCGCCTGCATGCAGGCTTGCAGTCAGCCATGGCCACTTGCTGCTCACAGCAACAGGACGCCTTACAGAGAACATTTAATCGCAGCAACAGAAGCGTCTTGGACATGCGGTGGTGCTAGATAATTAGTTCCAAGGCGTCGGAGGCAAGAATGAAAACAGAAGCGTCTCGGACATGCGGTGGTGCTAGATAATTAGTTCCAAGGCGTCGGAGGCAAGAATGAAAACAGAAGCGTCTCGGACATGCGGTGGTGCTAGATAATTAGTTCCAAGGCGTCGGAGGCAAGAATGAAAACAGAAGTGTCTCGGACATGCGGTGGTGGTAGATAGTTAGCGCCAAGGCATCGGAGGCAAGAATGAAAACAGAAGTGTCTCGGACATGCGGTGGTGCTAGATAATTAGTTCCAAGGCGTCAGAGGCAAGAATGAAAACAGAAGTGTCTCGGACATGCGGTGGTGCTAGATAATTAGTTCCAAGGCGTCAGAGGCAAGAATGAAAACAGAAGTGACTCGGACATGCGGTGGTGCTAGATAGTTAGCGCCAAGGCATCGGAGGCAAGAAAGTGAAAAAACAAGGCACAGGATGGAAGAATGTAAAAAAACAAGGCATCGGAGGCAAGAATGTGAAAATACAAGGCGCAGGATGCAAGAATGTAAAAAAACATGGCATCGGAGGCAAGAATGTAAAAAAACAAGGTGCAGGATGCAAGAATGTAAAAAAACATGGCATCGGAGGCAAGAATGTAAAAAAACAAGGCATCGGAGGCAAGAATGTAAAAAAAGAAGGCATCGGAGGCAAGAATGTAAAAAAAAAAAAAGGCGCCGGAGGCAAGAATGTGAAAAAATGCATGCTGACAGGGTGAGATAAATGGTGTTAAGAAGCATGCATGGAATGTGTGCAGCCAGGGAAAGACAACAAAATGTAAATAGCAAACACTGTGCAGCCTTAAGCAAAAACAATAAATGCTGTTTGTGCAGAAAGTAAATTAAAGTACTTCCACCCATCAAAGCAACGAGCGGCTGATGAGAATGAGTACTTGGCCCACACGAGACTGATAAGAGAAAGGCACATCGGATGGCAGGAAATAGAACCCCTACAACCAATGAAAAGGAGGAAAAGTAAAGCACCCGGCCAATAAGAAAGTGAGGCGGGATGTAAGTCCCTTTTAAGATATATTAAATACAATAGATTTCACAAACACAGCGCAAGCGCTGTGCAGTTAAAACCTAAAAATAGGGCCCTCAGATCCACTCTGCAGTTCAGTCCTGGACCTGCTGAAAACATGCAGAAGGCCTGCAATGCACTTCAGAGGACGGCCCTACTGCTTAAGGCCTACCTTGCTGCTTGAAGCTAGAACTACCAGAATGACTCCAAGGGCTAGTTGCCTGTTCTGACCGACAGGAACATAACAGACTCCAACCGTTTGAACCCTGCACCTGGACCCTGACAAGTGAGTCCCACCCTCCACATGGTGCCCACACAGTCCTGGAACCTTGGAGGTGGTGCTAAAGGTGCCCAAATAGGCAAAACCCAAAGTGCTTTGAGATCCAACAGAAAACCAGACCTACTTGCTCACCAATCTGCCCGAGGTGCACCGCCACTTGGACTGACTTTGCGGTAGCTCCTTCTGCATTCTTTTCTGCAGCAGCAAATCCTGTTCAGCAGCTCCTCGCAGAACGGGTATCCAGACTCATGGAGCACTTTTCGGCTACATCCTACAGCTTTTCTCCGCTGTAGATTTTCAACTTCCCAAAGAGTGCCAAAGTCTAAATGTAGAAATCTTCATTGCAACTTTACCCAGTGTCTTCCCAATGATGACGCCTCCTTGAAAAATCGCCATCTGGCTTGCCCTGCGGAACATTACCTTCTCAGACATGTTCTTTAACATTTCTCCTAAGTTCGACGGCAAGCCGACACAGGGCCAAATCCACCTCGTATATCTGAATCGCACTCCATTGAAGTTGGCCATAACTTCTGAATTTGGCCTAGCTTTGCATGTCTAGGCACTTTGAGCTTCTAGGTGCTAGTTTTCATCAAAACCTGTAAAAGTTCATAACTCTGGTTCCACTGATTTGTATTAAAATCATTTTGGTACCATTTTATTTATTCAATTTTACTCTGTGTTTCTAAATTGGTGTGGGAGCTGTCTTGTGTTGTATTTTCACTTTATTACTGTTCATGTACAGCATAAATAATGTACAGTTAAGCCTGGCTGCTTTTGTACCAAGATACCAGAGGATTAAGCACAGGTTGGTTTGGGTTTGCTTGAGGCTTTACCCCGACAAGGATGAATGCTGATGCTTTAAGAGGGTTAACAACCCCCCTCAAACAAAAACCCACCTCGGTCCACGCCTACTCGTGGCCCTGCTCCTCTTCCTCTATTCATCTCTCAAAGGTCCCTCTCTGTAGATGCTCCTCATCACCCAACTCCTCTCTTCCCACTCACCTCTCCCCCCCTCAGCACATGTCTATTCATCACCCTCCTCCTATCACTCACCTTCCTCCTCATCCTCCTGCTCCATCATCCTCCTTCCTCAGACTCCTCTTCCATCCTCGTCCATCCACCCGTCACACCATCTTCATCCCCTTCTCTACCACATCCATCCCTTCTCCTCCTCTCTAGCACCCCTTTGCCTTAACATGTCTTCTCTTCCCTTCAACTCACTCCTTTACTCTTACCTTATCCGCCTCTTTGCTTTGTCTCACCCTTCCTTTTGTTTCCTTTTGTTACCCTTGCTCTTGTCGTTTCTACCCTCACGCCCTCCATTCCTCCTCTTTGTGCCCCATCAACCCCTCCTCTCGCCAGGATTCTAGAATGTTTAGTCCTCTCCTCTTCCTCCTGGTGCCACACTTGATACTCTCCTCTGCCTCCTGGTGCTACACTTAATCCTCTCCTCTGCCTCCTAATGCTACACTTGATCCTCTCCTCTGCCTCCTTGTGCCACACTTAATCCTCTCCTCTGCCTCCTGGTGCCACACTTGATCCTCTCCTCTGCCTCCTGGTGCCACACGTAACCCTCTCCTCTGCCTCCTGGTGCCACACTTAACCCTCTCCTCTGCCTTCTGGTGCCACACTTATAACAACCTTGGCCCTGGGCCTTTCAGGACACTTGATGACAGGATGAGATCAAATTCACACCTATGAGTTACTCAATAGCTACTGTCACTAGTGGTCTCAGTAAGTGATGAGCTCTACCTTTCCAAACGCCTCAAAACATCTAATTTTTGGAAGTTCCTGTGAGTATTTGGAGATCTTGTAGCGCTGTTCTGGATTCTAAACCAAAGGAGGCCCAAGAGCACAGGGTATGTCTGTGAGTGTGCTGCATTTTCCCTGTAACAGACCCTGCATATGGCGGGTACATGTCTCACTTTTTCGCTGTGGGTGCTGATTCAATGTGGGGAGGCACTCCATGAGACCAGCGTCTGTTCCCTTTTGTGGACACTTTATAAGGCTGTTATCTGATCTCTTTCTCCGGCTGCCTGTTCTATGCAGAAGATCCTGCATCAGGCTGATGCCTGTTCATTGCCACAGACCGTGCTTCGGGCCCGTGCCTGCTCTCTTGCTCTGGATTCCATTCACTGTCACACTCTCTGTAAGAGGTTGGCGTCTGCTCTCTTGCTGTGGCTTCCTGTTACTTTCTGTTTTTTTGAGGTTCCTGCCTGCTCTTTCACTCTCTGCCTGCTCCCAGCTGCTGGCCCTGTACTAGGACAGTGTTTGCTCTCCCATTTAGGCTGCCTGCTCCCTAGTGCAGGCACTGCTAGGGACTTCTCTGGCACGACTGCCGGTACTGGGGCACAGACACAGTATGCTGCTAGTGTCTTTTTTCTCTGGTATGTCTGCCTCTTCCCTGACAAAGACACTATATGCTGCTGGTGTCTGCTCTCTCTGGTTATGGCTGCCAGCACTGGGGCACAAACACTATATGCTGCTGGTGTCTGCTGTCTCTGGTACTGGGGCACAGACACTGTATGCTGCTGGTGTCTACTGTCTCTGGTATGACTGCCAGTACTGTTGCACAGACTCTGTATGCTGCTGGTGTCTGCTGTCTCTGGTATGACTGCCAGTACTGGGGCACAGACACTGTATGCTGCTGGTGTCTACTGTCTCTGGTATGACTGACAGTACTGGGGAACAGACACTGTACACTGCTGGTGTCTGCTCTCTCTGGTTACGATTCCTGTTCTGGCGCACGGACACTGTATAATGCTGGTGTCTGCTCTCTCTGGTTACGATTCCTGTTCTGAGGCACAGACACTGTATAATGCTGGTGTCTGCACTCTCTGGTTATGACTGCCAGTACTGGGGCACAGACACTGTATGCTGCTGGTGTCTGCTCTCTCTGCTTATGGCTACCAGCACTGGGGCACAAACACTGTATGCTGCTGGTGTCTCCTGACTCTGGTACTGGGGCACAGACATTGTATGCTGCTGGTGTCTGCTGTCTCTGGTATGACTGCCAGTACTGGGGCACAGACACTGTATGCTCCTGATGTCTGCTCTCTCTGGTTATGATTCCTGATCTGGCCACAGACACTGTATAATGCTGGTGTCTGCTCTCTCTGGTTATGACTGCCAGTACTGGGGCACAGACACTGTATGCTGCTGGTGTCTGCTCTCTCTGGTTAAGACTGTCTGTTCTGGGGCACAGACACTGTATGCTGCTGATGGCTGCTCTCTCTGGTATGACTGCCTCTTCTGGGGCAACAGACACTATGCTGCTGGTGTTTCCTCTCTCTGGTTATTATTGCCTGTTCTGCAGCACAGACAGTGTATGCTGCTGGTGTCTGCTCTCTATGGTATGAATGCCAGTACTGGGGCACAGACACTGTATGCTGCTATTGTCTGCTCTTTCTGGTATGACTGACAGTACTGGGAAACATACACTGTATGCTGCTGGTGTCTGCTCGCTCTGTTTATGACCGCCTGCTCTGGGGCACAGACACTGTACGCTGCTGGTGTCTGATCTCTCTGGTTATGACTGCCAGTACTGGGGCACAGGCACTGTATGCTGCTGGTGTCTGCTCTCTCAGGTATGACTTTCTGTTCTGGGGCACAGACACTGTATAATGCTGGTGTCTGATCTCTCTGGTTATGAATGCCAGTACTTGGGCGCAGACACTGTATGCTGCTGGTGTCTGCTCTCTCTGGTATGACCGCCAATTCTGGGGCACGCACAGACAGTGAATGCTGCTGGTGTCTGCTCTCTCAGGTATGACTTTCTGTTCTGGGGCACAGGCACTGTATAATGCTGGTGTCTGATCTCTCTGGTTATGAATGCCAGTACTTGGGTGCAGACACTGGATGCTGCTGGTGTCTGCTCTCTCTGGTATGACCGCCAATTCTGGGGCACAGACACTGTATGCTGCTGGTGTCTGCTCTCTCGGGTATGACTGCCAGTACTGGAGCAGAGACAGTGAATGCTGCTGGTGTCTGCTCTCTCGGGTATGACTGCCAGTACTGGGGCACAGACACTGTGTAATGCTGGTGTCTGCTCTCTCTGGTTATGACTGCCAGTACTGGGATACAGACACTGTATGATGCTGGTGTCTGCTCTTGGTGGGGCCGGTGCCTGTTCCCTCTCAAAGACCCTCCAAGGGCTGCAGACTGCCTCTCACAGAAGGGTGCCTGCTCTTGGTGGGGCCAGTGCCTGTTCCCTCTTCACAGACCCTCCAAGTGCTGCAGACGCCTCTCACAGACCGGTGCCTGCTCTTGGTGGAGCGGGCGTCTGCTCCCTCTCTCGCTGCCTTTGTCCCTGTATAGAAGTGACTACTCTGTAGCCCGAGGTGATGGTGACAGACAGACAGGTTCCAGACTAGAAACCTGCAAGTAGAGGGGAGTCAAGTATGGAGGAAGTGGCTTGTGGCATATTCAGGACCAATCTAGATATCTGACCCTGTTCTTACACGTTGTTTAAGGCTGTTCAGGCATTTTAATATGGAATTAAGTGCCCTGGAAACCTCAGTCGGGTGTGTGTTCCTTGTGCCTGTGATCTGGAAACACGTGGCCTATACTCACAATCGGAACTTAACATCAGCACATCTGTGGTTTGGCTTAGTGTGGCTGTAGCTTCTAGTTTGATAACCTGTGGCTAAAGCTTATAATCAAGATATGTGTGACTGGTGATTAAACTGTGAATGTGTGGCTGGTACTTACTGTCTGCATATGTCTGGATGATCACGCAATGATTATTATTGTATGAACAACTTCACTTTACAAATCAACAGTTGTCACTTTTGTACTTTCCTCTCTGCAGGTGAAGCTCCAGGACTGGCTGTGTCCTCTGAGGGAAGAGATTAGATACATGCTGGAGTCTAAACTCAAGGAAGAAGAAGAATATAACACCATGAGGGTGAGTGGCAGCCGGGAGTCATGTGCAGTTAAAGATCTATCATTCTGTATGTGCAGGTTTGTACTTGCGCCTGTCTAGGTCAGAGATGCAGAGACGCCACTGGTTCACCCTTCAGCTTGGGTCATGCCTCTACCAGGTGAAAATACTGGGTGGAGAGTCGCTGTCCGGGGGCTTAGGAACCCAGATCTTTCCAAGAGTCTTCCTGAAAGAATCAAAAACAAGCATTAGCCTCCCAAACTTTGCGTAGTAATCACATACCTACACGGTCCGTGTCAGAGTGAGTATGCATGAACCGTAGGCATCTCTCTGTAAGTATGTGCATGTGTCTGTTGGTGTGTTTGTGTGTGAATGATCAATCAATCAGTCAGCTGTTTTTTGTATAGTGCGGCTTGTCACCCAGGTGTTTGTTGCAGTTGACTATCGGAAAAGTGAGGTTTTCAGTCCCTTTCTAAAGTGGGTCAGTGAGGGTGCGGTGCGGAGATGGAGTTGTACCCCCAATGAAGCCATGGCGTCCCTGAATGCCCTTTAGGCAAAAGCAGGGCCCTGGTCCGATTGGAAAGCCGCAACCGCATATGTACCGATAAAGACTCGCAAATCTTTAATAACAGTCCGAGCGTCAGCAAAGCGTTGTGGCCACACCCATAAAAATCTGGAGCATGAATCAACAGCGACTAAAATATACTTGTGTGCACTGTCCGGTGTTAGGGGACCACAGTGGTCCAAGTACACACATTGTAATGGTTTGTTTGAAATTAGGAGGGGTGTCTGCGGTGGGCGTTTTGCAGTGGAAACTTTAATTTGTTGACAGATGTCACAACAAAGGACATACTGCTTGGTCTCTTTATAGAGACCTGGCCACCAATAACGGGCCTGCAAGATCGAAATCGTAGCCGCCACGCCAGCATGGGCAGAAGCCGCCCCCTCGTGTGCGGCTTTAATCAATTGTGATCTTATATCTCTATTGGGAATGTCCTGTACACCTACACCTGGTATATTACCTTCAGCGGTCAGCATACCTCCCATATGGGAGGAATATTTGTTAGGAAATCCTTCAGGATAGGGCGTACCATCAGCCAACGCTCTGGTGGCCAAGTGCATGTACAACATGGACATTTGTTAGCGTTTCTTTCAGATCTGCTACTTTCCCCCACAGAAGTCTGTCTTTTATGGTGATGCCTTTGGAATCTCTGAACCCATTCTGGCGCCAATAATGCAGGTATTCATTAAAGGACTGGACACAATAATATGAATCACAAACAATCAGAGTGGGCTGTGCCGGATCCGTGTGCTCCAGTGCCATCAGCAGAGCTTTTAGTTCTGCCAACTGTGCTGTGCAATCCCCTAGGGTTTGTGTAAAGGTATGTAGAGGACAAAATGTATCGCCCTCCATGTAGCCACTTACGACTGCGCAAGCAGCAGAATATATT
Organism: Pleurodeles waltl; assembly: GCF_031143425.1. NCBI lineage: Eukaryota > Metazoa > Chordata > Amphibia > Caudata > Salamandridae > Pleurodeles > Pleurodeles waltl. The sequence continues at coordinate 3,404,103 of NW_027150301.1, forward strand.
GGTGTTTTGTGTCAATTGCGGGTTGTGCTGAGCCATCGGTGTACATGACTCTATGATATTGTTCAATAGGCAATGTATTCGCTGGAAGTGGGTACTCTATTTCGTACTGTAAAAATTCTTGAGTTTGTAATTTTGGGTCAAAAATGAAGTCTACATCAGTGGCTGTCAAAGACGTAGCCCATTGTATCCAACGTGGATGTAATGCTTTTGTGTTTGGAACGCTGGCTTTTGTGTCAGCCTCTAGGGCTGGAATTGGAGAAACAACAATAATGCGTTTTCCTTGGGCAAGAGGCCTTTCTTTAATGACAGCCATCTGTACAGCAGTGAGAATTTTCTCAGTGGGAGCAAAGCGATGGTCTGACGCTGAATATAAGTGTGATTTGTAAGCAATCTGGGCTGTCTCACCTTCATTAAGTGTCACATGGGTGAAACTGATGGCACCAGCTATTACTCTGATGACCAAATGTGTTTTGTTGCCCCTCATGTGTAAGTGTTGTGCTGCAAGCATGTCTGTTTGAAAATCTCGAAGAATACGTGTATGTTCAATTGTCCAGAATTTACTTGAAAAATCAGGACGTATCAGATCATGTAAAGGTTTTATGCGTGTAGCATAATCTGGAATGTAAATTCTGCAAAAATTTAGGAAATAGAGATTGGAGTTTTTTAATCGTATTTGATGGTTGTATCTGTGCGCATTTTTCTAAGAATTGTGGCTCTAGGCTCTTTCCTTCACTTGACAGCTCATATCCCAAAAACAGGACGCTGAGGAAGGCGATTTTTGTTTTTTTAAAATTTAATTTGTAGCCAAATTCAGAAAATCCTACAACAATGCGGGCTACCCATCTTACAACCGTGTTGTAGTAGTTCATCATCCGTTAGGTAGATATCATCTACATAGGACAATGCTTCAGGATCAATGTTGTGCAAAATTGCTGTCACACAAGCTGCAAACAGTCCTGGACTGTTCTTATGCCCCTGAGGTAAACAACAAATTTTTTCTGGGAGCCTTGCACGCTAAAACTTGTTAAGTCTCTACTCTCAGGCGCTATGTTCTGGCAGAAAAAAACATTGGAAATGTCCAGTGTTGTTTTGTATTTTTTACGCACTATATTGTTCACTAGTGCCGTGCTATGTGAATTTTGTACAGCAAATGTGTGTAAATGACTGTTTAAGTGCCTGTAGTCTAAGATTATTCTATATGAATGGTCTGGTTTAGCTACTAGGAATAACTGATTATTCATTGGGGAGAGACAGGGTTCAATTACACCCTGGTACTCTTATTGTGTGAGTATTTCTCTCACAGGTGCTTTTGCTTCGTTTTTTATTTGATACTGAGTTTGCAGGTGAGGTTAATTTTTAATTGGAATTACATGGTCGGGGGATTCTTCATCCCATCCTACGTGATTGCAGTATAAAGCAGGAGCCTGTGCCAAAGCCCAATCAGTGGCACAGGAGTCAGCGAGTTCCTCTGGAACAAGGGGTGAGAAGGAAGGCTTAATCACGTCTTCCCCATATGGGCAGGTACGGACAAGTTTGGGTGGCCAATCTTGTTTGGCAAACAAAACATCATGTATGTTTACCACGCGATCCCAAATGATTGCGTCTATTGTGTGCTCAAACTGCAGCATTACTTTATACATCCTATCAGGCGTGGAGACACACATGTCCGCAGTTTCTACTTGTATAAAGTCATCAGTTGCTTTCACCTCCAGATGCTCTAGAAGACTCCAGCAAACTATTGTGACCTCTGCTGCGCTGTCTAGCAGTGCTAGAGCCCACTTCTTATTCTTCAAGAGGACCCTTTTCCTGAGTGGCATGTCGAACTTTGACTGCTGCCACTTTTTTCTTTTTGAATTGTGGTTTTTGTTGAGTGGGTTTATCTTCCTTTTTAACAGAAACCTCAGAAGAGCGTTGTGATTCCTGTCTCGGTTTCACGTACTCTGTCCTTCACTCTGATCACCCACATCCCTCATTTTGTTTTTCCGATGAGTCCTGAAAGGAACAAGATTAGCGTGTATCAGTATATTGATATCTATCAGCCATTTTTATATTATCTCTATTTCTGAGATTATGGCCCTCATTACAACCCTGGCGGTCGGTGTTAAAGCGGCAGTAATACCGCCAACAGGCCGGCGGAAAACAATGGAATCACGACCGTGGCGGAAACCGCCAACAGAGACAGCCACTTTAACACTCCGACCGCCACAGCGGTACAGACAAACAGCGCAGCGGTCACCGCCAACAGACAGACGGGAGACAAAGTATCGCCCACAGTATCACAACCTACCAATCCGCCACCTTTTCCGGGGCGGATTCACCGCGGATAAAAACACGGCGGAAACAGCCATTTCAAAGGGAAAACGCTCACCTCTACACACTCCACAAGGAAGGAGGGCACCATGGAGCCTGAACTCCATATTCTTCCTGCACTAGTCTTCCTGCTCCTATACGACGATCATCAACGCCGGAGGCGAAGACAACGGTGAGTACTGCACCTATGACATAGGGGAGGGAGAGGCAAAAGACAGGGACACACACATGCAACACCCCCACCCGACCCTCACCCACTACAAAACACACACCAATGCATATCCAAACATTACAGTAACAACCCCCAACCCCCCGGAAGAATGCAAAGACCAAAGGAAATGAGTGGAACCATTGTAATATATAAAAATATAGTAACCAAATATCTACATATATATATATATATATATATATACATTAAACGAAATATACACCACGATTAGTAGTGCAGGTAATGCACAAGTCATTGTCCGTGGACCACTGGGCCCAAAATGCATGGGCGAGGCCCACACTAGATACCTGATCAAAACGGAGAGAACACTGCTGGGGCATCAGATACAAATACAACATGCACCTCAGGGGGAAGGAAAGGGGGGGCACCTCAGCCGGATGAGTGCACCACGCCAGATCCATGAGGGGGCTCCATGCCCATTGATGTATCCTGGGGAGTGCAAAGCCACAATCTCCCAAGTCTCTACAGTGTGTGGGTTGCCCACTGTACCATCCTGGGGAGTGCAAAGCCACATCTCTCAAGTCTCTACAGTGGGTGGTTTTCCCACTGTACCATCCTGGGGAGTGCAAAGCCACAGTCTCTCAAGTCTCTACAGTGGGTGGTTTGCCCACTGTACCATCCTGGGGAGTGCAAAGCCACAGTCTCTCAAGTCTCTACAGTGGGTGGTTTGCCCACTGTACCATCCTGGGGAGTGCAAAGCCACAGTCTCTCAAGTCTCTCCAGTGGGTGATTTGCCCACTGTACCATCCTGGGGAGTGCAAAGCCACAGTCTCTCAAGTCTCTACAGTGAGTGGTTTGCCCACTGTACCATCCTGGGGAGTGCAAAGCCACAGTCTCTCAAGTGGATAACAGTCTCCACTGGTTCTGGAGGGGGACTGGTGCCCAGAGTGCTTCATCCTGTGCAGGACAGACGGAGTGGATGCATGTCTCCACTGGTTCTGGAGGGGGACTGGTGCCCAGAGTGCTTCATCCTGTGCAGGACAGACGGAGTTGATGCATGTCTCCACTGGTTCTGGAGGGGGACTGGTGCCCAGAGTGCATCACTCACCCCGTGACGGTCCCAGTTGCGTCACTGCCCCTGCCGCTCATGGGCTAGCGGTGCTTGAGTTGGCGGTCCTTGCCCTGTTCGGTGGTGCTTGCCCTGTTCAGCGGTGCTTGCCATGGCGGTCTTTGCCCTGTTCAGCGGTGCTTGAGTTTGCAGTTTCTGACCTGTTCAGCGGTGCTTGCCCTGTTCAGCGGAGCTTGCCATGGCGGTCTTTGCCCTGTTCAGCGGTGCTTGACTTGGCGGTGCTTGCCCTGTTCAGCGGTGCTTGCCCTGTTCAGCGGAGCTTGCCATGGCGGTCTTTGCCCTGTTCAGCTGTGCTTGACTTGGCGGTGCTTGCCCTGTTCAGCGGTGCTTGCCCTGTTCAGCGGAGCTTGCCATGGCGGTCTTTGCCCTGTTCAGCAGAGCTTGAGTTTGCAGTTTCTGACCTGTTCAGCGGTGCTTGCCCTGTTCAGCGGTGCTTGCCCTGTTCAGCGGTGCTTGCCATGGCGGTCCTTTATTGCCCAGCTGGGCTGGGGCTGGCGGTCCTTCATTGGGCAGCTGGGCTGTGGCTGCCGGGGCCCTCCTGGGCAGCTGGGCTGTGGCTGGCGGTGGCCTCCTGGCCAGTGACGATCGGGCTGCTCTCCTGGGCACTGACTCTGGTGGTGGCCTCCTGGCCAGTGACGATCGGGCTGGCGGGGTCCTCCTGGCCACTGACGATCGGGCTGCCCTCCTGGGCACTGACTCTGGCGGTGGCCTCCTGGCCACTGGCGATCAGGCTGCCCTCGGGCTGCCCTCCTGGGCACTGACTCTGGCGGTGGCCTCCTGGCCACTGATGATCGGGCTGCCCTCCTGGGCACTGACTCTGGCAGGGGCCTCCTGGCCACTGACGATTGGGCTGGCGGTGGCCTCCTGGGCAGCGGGGATGATGGCGGTCTTCTCCGCCGTGCTGCTCCTCCCAGACTTTGGCGATTTCTTTTGCCCCTTCCCCACCTTGGGAGGAGTCACAGCTGAGTCGACACTCCCCCCGGGACCCTTGTGAGTGGCTTTGCTGGCTGGAGTCTTGCTCCTCTCCCGCCGGGCACTGTCCAACTTCTGGTGCTTCACAGGGGGGGGACTGGCTGTGCTGTGGCTCAGTGTCACACTGGCTGCCCTGTTGCCCGGTGCACTCCACATACCTGTAATAACAGGCACCACTGGTCCCGGAGATTTTTTGGCTGAGGTGCTAGTACGGGACCTATGAATTGGAGGGGGGGTGGGAAAGAGGTCAAGCTTGGTCAGGAAAAGTTTCTTAGGAACACTGGGATGGGTAGCTGGAGGGGGTTTGGGAGTGGAGGAAGAGGAGGTAGTTGTAGGAGGTGTAACTTTTGTGGCTTGGGGTGCAGGTGCATGCGCTGGAGGCTGTCGTGAGGTGGATGTATGTTGGGTGGGTGGGTGTGTGCCTGCGTTTGTGTACTTTGGGAGAGGGCGTCACAGACACACTGGGAGAGGACACAGGGGACGTGTAAATGGTAGTGGGGGTGGTGACTGCAAGTGAGCGGGATGTGGTGGTGGGTGTGCTGGTGCGGGACCTAGTGGCTGTAGTGGTAGTGCATGCAGGTGAGACTGTAGACGAGACTGGGAAGGAGGAGGGAGACGACGACGAGGGGGACACAGTAGAGGCAGTGGATGTTGGTGTGTCTGTATGTGTGTGATGCTTGCGTGAGTGCCTGTGGGATGTGTGGTGCTTATGTTTGCCTGAGCTTCCCTTGTGTGGTGAGGTGTGTGCATGCTGGTCTGATGGTGTGCTTGGGATAGGCTGGGGTACAGGGGATTGGGTCTGGGTGGAGGAAGTTGGAGGGGGGAGGCTAGACACAGGGACAATGGCTGCCATCAGTGCTGAGGCCAGAGTTTGCAGGGTTCGATAAAGGGCAGCCTGACCAGAATGCATGCCCTCCAGGAATGAATGCCCTCCAAGGCAATTCCCTTTCTACACTCTGGATGGCATTCAAAATGGTAGACTGCCCAACAGTGAGGGACCTGAAGAGGTCAATGGCCTCCTCACTGAGGGCAGCAGAGGTGACAGGGGCAGGGGCTGAGGTGCCTGGGGCGAAGGTGATGCCCACCCTCCTGGGTGAGCGGGCACGGGGCGAAGGCTGAGGGGCTGCTGGGAGGGCGGTGCTGCTAGGGGGGGTGGCGGCTGTACCTGTAGAAGTGGGGGGCACAGATTTTGCCGCCACCACAAGGGAGCTCCCATTGGAGGACGAGTCCGTGTCGCTGGTTGCAGATCCTGTGACCGCCGTGAAGCTCCCCTCGCCCTCCGTCCCACTGGTGTATTCAGAGTCCATGGTGTGGCCCTCCAAGGCCATGTGGGATGCAGCTCCCTCGTGCTCCGGTGCCACTGTACCTCCGCCTGATGATGCTGATGCACACAAAAACAGGGAGACCACAAAAAGGGGGGGGACGACAGAAGAAAGACAGGTTGAGTGCATGGCTTACCGCTACCGTTGGCGAACAATACAGACACAGCAGCCCCCTGCAGTACGCTGCGCTGTTGAGCTCTACAGATGCAGTTCCTGGGATATGGCCTACATGACTATGGTCGACAACTGCACACATAGATGACACAGGGGCATGTATACCTGTACTTGGCACTCTACAGAGGTGGGGTGGAGTGCCACATGGCCTGCATTACGGAGGGGCCTAGCCTACGGAACTCACCCTGGCCTAGGGAAACCCACAGCCCTCCTCCCCCACCCAGACACCTTCACTGCGCGCAAAGTCCGCAGAATGATGTTCTACTCACCCCCTTGTGTCTGCTGTGATGCCCTCAACCGCCCATCCAACTCAGGGTAGGCCACCGCCAGGATCCGGAATATCAGGGGGGTCATGGTGCGACGGGCACCCCTCCCACGTTGGGAGGCCATCCCCAGCTGAGCCTCCGCTGTCTTCTTGCTCCAGCGGCGAATGTCCTCCCATCTTTTACGGCAGTGGGTGCTCCGTCTGTGGTGGACCCCCAGGGTCCGGACGTCCTTGGCGATGGCACGCCAAATATCCTTCTTCTGGTGGGCGCTGACCTAAATGAAATGTACAGGGGAAGAAGAGAAGTCATTAGCAACTGCACCGTCGAAGTGAGTGGCCCACATAGCTACCCTTGCCATGTGGCACATGCATTCACAGTCCTTCATGCACGCAGAACTGTGCCTCCTTCATTCTTACAACCAGTCCTCTCCACTCAGGCATAGCCCATACAATGTGCTCCCTGTGTACTTACCTGTTGGTCTGGAGGACCGTAGAGTAGCGTGTACTGGGGGAGGACCCCGTCCACAAGCTTCTCCAACTCCTCTGCAGTGAAGGCAGTGGCCCTTTCCCCAGACGCACAAGCCATTTTCTCTTCCAGACCAAGGTCACCGCAGCACTTGCAGTGTAGGTCCTCTCCTGTCGAAGATAAGGTATCGAGTGATTGAACAGACAGAAAATGGCAGTCACGTCCACGGCGGTGACGTCCGCGGCGGTGCGTACCATCACCGCAGGCGCACTTCGTCATTGGCTCCTGGGACCCATAGGGTCCAATGTTAACCAATGCAGCATTGCGCCGCGGTCTTCGACCGCCTACCGCGACGGTGTACAACGCCAGCGCAGTACCTCACATCCCATTGTCCCAGTTTAGAGGTCAGGCAGCCGCCATTTCAGGGGCCCACATGGGTTCATTTTTAAGTGCGTCACAGATACCTAGGCCTAGACTCAACACACATACAGGCAACTTTTTGGATTATGATTCGTGTTCTGTGTAGACTGTGGGCACATACCTCTGAGTTGTTTGACTCTGTGGTCACTGTTGTCCTTCCTAGGCACCGTCCGCTGGGACATGTGAGGAGATGGCGGAATCCTCCTGTGTACCGACCGCTGGTGGACCTGTTGACAATGGAGGAGCGACATTTAATCATCACCTACAGGTTTGACCGTGCCACAATCCAGGAACTATGTGCCCAGTTGGAGCCTGACCTGATGTCAGAAATCCACCATCCCACAGGAATCCCCCCTCAAGTGCAGGTGCTATCAGTGCTCCATTTCCTTGCAAGTGGGTCATTTCTAACAACAGTGGCCATGGCATCAGGGATGTCCCAGCCTATGTTTTCAAACGTGTTGTCCAGAGTCTTGTCTGCCCTGCTGAAACACATGCGGAGCTACATCGTTTTCCCTCAGGTGGAGGATTTGCCTACAGTGAAAGGTGACTTCTATGCCCTTGGACATATCTCCAACATCATAGGTGCCATTGATGGGACCCATGTAGCTCTGGTTCCCCCCCCACAGGAGTGAACAGGTGTACAGGAACCGGAAGAGTTATCATTCGATGAATGTACAGATTCGATGAATGTACATTCGATGAATGTACAATACATCTCCCAGGTAAATGCTATGTTCCCTGGCTCTGTGCATGACGCCTACATCCTGCAGAATAGCAGCATACCTTATGTGATGGGTCAACTCCAGAGGCACTGGGTGTGGCTATTAGGGGACTCTGGTTACCCCAACCTGTCATGGCTACTGACCCCAGTGAGGAATCCCAGGACCAGGGCAGAGGAACGCTACAATGAGGCCCATGGGCAGACTAGGAGGGTGATCGAACGCACCTTCGGCCTCCTGAAGGCCAGGTTCAGGTGCCTCCATATGACAGGTGGTTCCCTATTCTACTCACCAAGGAAGGTGTGCCAGATCATCGTGGCCTGCTATATGCTTCACAATTTGGCTTTGCGATGACAGGTGCCTTTTCTGCAGGAGGATGGTCTAGATGACGGTGTTGTGGCAGCTGTGGAGCCTGTGGACAGTGATGATGAGGAAGCAGAGGAAGAAGACATTGACAACAGGGACTCAGTTATCTAGCAATATTTCCAGTGACACACAGGTGTGAATACATTCCTGCCTACTACAGGTACTTTCACACTTCTACCTCTATCCTGTCTGTCGATTTCAACCAGTATATGGTAACTGAGTTGTACATTTCCATTACGGTTTCACAGGTGTGGTTTCCAACGTGTGTCATCTGCTTAGATTCCTCATGGACTTGAGATGTGTGTCATAGGTATGTTGACATTACATTTGAGAACGCATTTTGTCACTGTCATTGCTAATACACATTTTCAAAATCACAGACTGACTCCAGGTTGTTTTGTGCTTCAAGGGTGTTTATTGCAGTGCTAAATATTGGAGGGGGGTTGTAAAATGGTGAGGGGTGATGGTGAAGGAATGTCCATGGCAGAGTCCAGTCTATTAGTCTCACAGGTGCATTGCCCATATGGGCATAGGAAGTGGAGCTGGGGCAGTTCCAATATGGACAGGGTTACAAAGTGGGACAGTAGGATGACAATCAGGGTGGTCTTATTTCTTGGTGGGGGTCTTGGCATCATGCTCTGTCTTGTTCCTGGTTCTCAGGGACCGCTTGTGGGGTGGTTCTCCGTCTGCAGGGGGTGGGGTGCTGGTGTGGTGGTCCTGTGGCGGTGCCTCCTGTCCACTAGCGCCGGCGGAGGTGGTGGGCAGTTCATCGTCCATGCTAGTGTCGGGGGCCCCTTGGAGTGCCACAGTGTCCCTCCTGGTGTTCAGTATCTCCTTCAGCACCCCTACGATGGTGCCCATGGCGGTGCTGATGGTTCTGAGTTCCTCCCTGAACCCCAAATACTGTTCCTCCTGCAGGCGCTGGGTCTCCTGAAACTTGGCCAGTACCGTTGCCATCGTCTCCTGGGAGTGGTGGTATGCTCCCATGATGGAGGAGAGGGCCTTGTGGAGAGTGGGTTCCCTAGGCCTGTCCGCCCCCTGTCACACAGCAGCCCTCCCAGTTCCCCTGTGTTCCTGTGCCTCCGTCCCCTGGACCGTGTGCCCACTATCACTGCCCCCAGGTCCCTGTTGTTGGGGTGGTGGGTTATCCTGGGTTCCCTGTAGTAGTGGACACACAGCTGATTGACGTGTCCTGGGGACGGAGGTATGGGCCCGCTGGGTGGGTGCTGTGCTGGTGTTACCAGAGGGTGGAAGGTCTGTGGTGGGCTGTGCCTGTGTGAGGGGAACCGACTGTCCCGAGGCCCACGATGGTACGGGCTGGTCATCTGGATCCAGGTGGACAGAGCTGCTGTCATCACTGTGGGCCTCTTCTGTGGGTGGAGTGGAGATGTCTGGACCCTCCTGTCTGGTGACGTTGGGTAGTGGTCCTGCAGGGGTGGAAAGGCATGATTATTGCATCTGTGTGTTTCATGGTGTGCAATGGGTGGGTGACCGTGTACCCCAGTGCTAGCATTCCTGTGTGTGGGCTTTTGTGATGATGGTTGAGGGGGGTGTTATGGGTATGTGCAGTGGGCATGCTTTAATGATGGGTGTCCATGCTTTGTCTTTGCATGCAGGGCTTGGTGTTGGGATGGGTGGTTTGTGATATTGGTACATTTGTGAGGAGTTGGAGTGATAGGGGTGGGGGCGAGGGTGGGGGTATGTGATAGCATGTAGGTAGGGTGGGGGATATGATGGTTAAGATTTGACTTACCAGAGTCCATTCCTCCACCGACTCCTGCGAGGCCCTCAGGATGCAGAATAGTCAAGACCTGCTCCTCCCATGTTGTTAGTTGTGGGGGAGGAGGTGGGGGTCCGCCGCCAGTCCGCTGTACCGCGATGTTGTGTCTGGAGACCAAGGAACGCACCTTCCCCTGTAGGTCATTCCACCTCTTCCTGATGTCGTCCCGATTTCTTGGGTGCTGTCCCACTGCGTTGACCCTGTCGACTATTCTTCGCCATAGCTCCATCTTCCTAGCTATAGAGGTGTGCTGCACCTGTGATCCGAATAGCTGTGGCTCTACCCGTACGATTTCCTCCACCATGACCCTGAGCTCCTCCTCAGAGAACCTGGGGTGTCTTTGCCGTGCCACAGGGTGGTGTAAGTGATGTGTGGGGTGGTGTATGTGGTGATAAGTATGGTGATATGTAGTGGTGTTTGGTGTTTTGTTCGTGGAAGTTGTGTGGGTGATGGTGTTGAGTGTCTGTGGCTTCTAGTTTGTGGATGGTGGTGTCTCTCTCTGGCCTTCTCTCTGTAATTGTGGTCGTAGGGGTTTGTGGGTGATGTGGGTGTGTGTTTTATATTGTATTGGGTGTGTGGGAGTGGTGTGTGTATGTGTCTCATGTGTGTGTCTTTCGAATTGTCCAATGTGGTGGTGTTTTGGAGATATGTGTGTATTTTGAGCGCGGCGGTGTGTCCCGCCAATGGAATACCGCAGTTGAAAGACCGCTGCGTGGATTCGTGGGTCGTGATAGCATGGGCGTATTTCTGTTGGCTTGACGGTGTCGGTTTTGTTTTCGCCAGTTTATCACTGACCTTTGGTGTGGCAGACTTGTGTGGGTGTCTGATTTTGTCGGATTTCGGGATGTGGGTCATAATAGCTGTGGCAGATTTCCGAGGCCACGGCGGTGTGTTGGTGGTCTTCTGCACGGCGGTAAGAGGCTTTTACTGCCAATGTTGTAATGACCCCCTAAGTCTAACCACTGCGGGTGACACCTGTCGCTCCAATACGGGTTTTGCTCTGGCTAACTAGCAGTGCCTCATCCCCACCAAAGGATAGTGATGATTGGGCAGCCGAGCGCATGACATACTAGGCTTCTCAGGGAAGTGGTGGTCACTAAGGTCTCATCCGGTTCTCTCTCTTACAATTCAGTCTCATATATAAATGACAAACAGAAGCAGTATATGTTTCAATAATAAGTTTAATAAAACAACTGCATTTTAGAAAGCAAAGCGTGAGCTGCAATAACCAGGACGACACAACATGACAGCATGAGAATTGTGACGAGAAGAGTGAAGCATAGAAACTACGCTATCATATTGTCACTATTTTTGATGGACTAATCCCTACCTAGGCTATGATAGAGCACAGCATGTTAAGTTCTAATTCTGCCCTTCCGGTTCCCCTGGGAAGACATCAACCACCATACCTGAGCAGAGGCCTGTGGTCTGCGTTAGCATCTGTGGCGAAGCATTCGGCAATCAGCAGACAGTTGTGGTTCCCTGTCTGGCATCTCCCTCTAACGAGTAAGGGACAAAGAAGTGTTTTTATATTGACACAGCTGATGTTCTAAGAAAGTGTCTCTACGTAAGGATGTGTATTTTCTACGAATGTTGGAGACTAAACTTCTACCACGTTCACCGGCAATGTACCGTGCTGTAGCCTTGGAGGAAGCACAGAGTGATCAAGAATGTCTTGTTTGAGAACAGAGTGCTGGCCTAGGCAAAAACAGTTACCTAGCCAGAAATAAAACAAGACCATAAAAATGGTTATTGTAACAATAATAAGGCGAAGCCGAATAAAATATATCTAGGTTAAAGTGCACAGCGGCCTAGTGTGTTAAAATAACGTTGATGGAGCTAGAACTAAAATGGCTACACAACAGAGGTGAAGGCCGTGGTTCAGGTAGGTGAGTCCTTGGTTATGGAGGATTTGTAGGCATGGGTCAGGAACTTGAAGTGGCATCTTTTCTGGATCGGGAGCCAATGAAGGTCCTTCAGGGCCTTGGTGACATGGGTTCTCTTGGGCAGGTTGAGATTCAGCCTGGCAGCTGCGTTCTGGATCGTCTGGAGTCGTTGCATGATTTCGGTGGTGGTACCTGCATAGAGTGCGTTGCCGTATTCCAGTCGGCTGGTGATGAGGGCATGCGTCTTCCTCCTGCTGATGCAGAGCATGCGGAATGTTTGGAAGCAGGCTGCTGAAACACCGTTGACCTGGCATTTCATGGAGAATTTGCTGTTGAGAATGATGCAGAGGTTGTGGGCATGATCTTTCGGTGGGGGGGTGGGTCCAATCTCTGCTGGCCACCAGGAGTCGTTCCAGAGGGTTAAGTATCTGCCGAAGATCAGAACCTACATTTTGTCCGTGTTCAGCTTCAGGCAGTTGTCCTTCATTCAAGCAGAGGCCTTCTTCATGCAGTTGTGGAAGTTGGTTTTCGTCTTGGTGGGGTCTGCTGAGAGCCGGAGGAAGAGCTGTGTCGTAACAATGATTTCTGTGTGTGTGAGTCATTTCTTTGTGAGTGTGCACTTTCATGTGTGCTTGTTCGTAATGGTCTCTCTATTTGCTTGTGCATGTTTGGGTGTGGAAGAAATTATAAGTGCATGCATATATCTGTGTGATCGTGTGAACCAGTGAGTTTGTGTATAAATGGGCCTGGAATTATCTGTCAGTGAGTTTGTACATGCATACATGCAGCTGTGTGTGGAATGTGTATATACATTTTTCTTAGTGTATTAACACTGTTGTACTACAGTCATAATCTGAGCTGCAAAATGTCAACAGAAATAGATCTTGATTCCAGAATCCTGTCTACATTATTGATGATGTGTGCTCAGTATCAGCTTGAAATAAATCACAGAATATGCATGACACTGGGAATGTGTTATTGTTGCCAGTATTAAGTTGTTGACCTTTTGTTGTTAAGATTTGTGCTTGGTGACGTTCATAGGATTGCAATTCTTATCTAAAGGCTTGTGAAGGTGCAGGGTCAGTTTTATTAATTCAAGGGCTATTGAATTTATTTCCTTGGGTAGGAGATGTACGCTTCACATAAATTCTAACAGAGAATAATGTAATTTACCGATGGGTCTTGTGGAACTTTTGGACCAACTGAGTTTCACTATCAGTGATTATTTCCTTTTCTTGGTAGTTTTAGAAGAGCTGATATCCAAGGTCTGTGATTATTATCTTCCATGATGGTTCTTGTGGAACTGGAAGACCATCTGAGATTCACAGTCAGTGATTATTTTTTGCTTGGATCAGCTGAGGTCCATCACCAGTGACTATTTGCAGTTCTCCATGGGTCTTGTAGAACTGTTGAATCAGTTTAGGTCAACAGTTAGTGAATAGTACCAATTCTTGATGGGTTTAGAAGAACTGATATCCAACATCAGTTATTGTTTCCTCTTCTTGATGGGTCCTGTGGAACTACAAGATCATACACTGAGACCGCACCAACAAAAATGGCGGGGGCATCATTATCATATTCAAGAACACCATTGGATGCATCGCCACCAATGACGACACCTCACCACGCATGGAAGACCTCGATTTCCAACTACAAACTGATGCCAAAACTACTCTAAGAGGCACCCTCATATACAGACCCCCAGGACACTGACGAGCCTTCTGTGACACCACCCCCAATATCATTGCACCACTACCCGTTGACTCCAACCCTTACATTCTACTCGGCGGCCTCAATTTCCATATAGATTACCCCAACAACGCCAACTCTACCACCCTTCTTGAGAACTTGAGCAACATAGGTCTCACCCAACTAGTCAATGTACCCACACACAAGACCGAAAACACTTTTGACCCCCTCTTCACCTTCAGCAACAGAGTCAGATTCAACCACATCACAGCACTCTCCTTGGCCGACCACAGCATCGTCCACTTCACCTTCACTGATGCCCAACATACCACCACCAGGAACCACAGAGCCAACTACCACAACTGGAGCAGAATAACTGAAACACAGTGGATGTAGGCCCTCAGTTCATCCAAACCCAACTTTAAAAAAGCCACAAAGGCATATTGTTAGTGTTTATTCTTGAGCATGTCTATTCATGCTGAAAGTAAGTTTGGAACCTATGGATAAAAAGTACACTTATGAGTCTCACCAGACTGATCTCCTTAGAAACCATCATCCTTATGTAATTTATGGGTGGTTTGTGGTTACCCTCAGTTAATGTCTAGAAATTGTTTATAGTTGTCACAAATCCTCAAAATGTCACATAAAAAAGAATATGGTGAGACAAGAATATATGCAAAAGGAAGTTGTGCAAGAGGATGGTAGCATGATGCTCTGGAAGAGAGTCGGGTGCGTGGATGTGAGGTGCGTTACAAGAAAGTGACTGGAGAAGGAAGAGCAGGGTGTAAAGATGGAGGGAGATGGGGCATGTTTATAAAAGTGTGAGACAGGAGGGTATGGAAGACAGAGAAAGTGAAGAATGAGGGAGGGGAAGGTGGGAGAAGCATGTGATTAAGAAGTGGAAGCCTGAATAAACATGGTAAGATTTGGACAGATAGGTGAGATTATAAAAGGATTATGGGGGTGATGGGGTTGTGTGGAATCTGGGGAGGCGGGATATTCCTGTTTGAGGAAACTGTTATGTAACCCACATGCTGACCATGTGGTGAGCTGTTCACTCATAATAAAACTATGTAACTAATCTTATGCTGTGTGAAAGGTGGGAAGCAGGACTTCAATTTAAGGGAATGTTTGGCATGTCTGAGAAATTTCAATAAAAGTTATATCATAAAAAAGAAGAGAAAGGAGAAAAGATATTGAGAGAAGAGTAGAGGACTGAGCAGGTTTTGCAGAAGGAATACTAAATGAATGCCTCAGCTGTCTCTAGCAGAGGATTTCACATCACCAGTGTCAGCAGAGAATGTGTCTCCATTGCTTGGGGGAGCAGGAGTGGTGGAGAAAATGGTACGTTATAGAAGGCGGTAGAAATCCTTGCACTGGTCCTAGGAGGTGGAGAGGAAGATTGAAGTAGGAGATAGGAGGGTGAAATGGGTGGGACAGCGAGGAAAAAGGAAGTGTGACACAGAAAAGGTGTAAGAGATAGGATGGGAGAGGAGAGAGTGGGACTTAGGCAAGTATGAGTAAAGGATGTGTGAGTGACAGTTAAGAGAATGGCATAAAAAAAAGAATAATAAACATGAGAAAAGACTGAGAAAAGAGAGAAATGGAGGCAGAGGAGTTAAACACAAGAGAGAAAAAAAATAGGAAACAAAAATTCTCCTCTTGATTTTTCAGCTGGGAATCGCTCTGGAACCACGTGTGTCCAGTCACACCTGCAACACACGCACTTGTTCCAAGGCTTCCTTCACTCACCTGCTAATGGCCCCTTCCATGACCCCCCCTGACAGTCTAGGAACGACCAATCCAGCCCGCCCACGGCAAGCCCAGCCCTAGACACCCGCCCCGCCACCAGACAGTTGTCCCTGGTTTCATGTGTGTTATTCAGTAGCGCCAATCACTTAGAGATTGCTCACAGGTGATTAATTCCACATTAATGAATTTTGAAACGCTACTTTTATCTGTTTTTGCATATTGCATCTGACCATTTATCCAAATGTTTTCAAAGCTTTCTGGGAGGAATCCCCCTTTTAACCCTTTGCCAGAGGTCTAGCTCACTCACTTCACTCACATGTATCACATATTTTGGGGGCTGATATGACACTTGATACGGCTGGTTTTAGTTTCCAGTAGAGCCCTATCAACTGTACCGGTTGTGTTAGGGAGAGAAGCTTGTAATGCTGCTCTACCTATTGTGTTAGGGAGGGGAGCTTGTAATGCTGCTGTGCCTTATGTATGAAGGAGAGCTGCTTGTAATGCTGCTGTACCTATTGTGTTAGGGAGGGAAGCTTGTAATGCTGCTGTACCTTTTGTGTTAGGGAGGGAAGCTTGTAATGCTGCTGTACCTGTTATGTGAGAGAGGGAAGCTTGTAGTGCTGCTGTGCCTTATGTGTGAGGCAAGGAAGCTTGTAATGCTGCTGCCCCTGCTGTACTTGTTGTGTAAGGAGGGACAATTGTAATGAAGCTGTACATGTTGTGCAAGTGAGGGGAGCTTGTAACGCTGCTGCCCCAGCAGCACCTCTTGTGTAAGGAGGGAATCTTGTAATGCAGCTGTATGTGTGTGTAAGGGAGGGAAGCTTGTAATGCTGCTGTGCCTTATGTGTGAGTGGTGTGTGATGGTCTGAGTGGGTGCATGAGGGTCTGACTGGGGCTGTGAGTGAGTGGATGAGGGTGCGAGTGGGTCTGTGAGTTGGTGGCCTAAGTGTCTGAGTGGGTCTGTGAGTGGGTGCGTGAGTGTCTGAGTGGGAGAATTGATTGAAAGAGAGAGAAAAAGAAAGGGAGAGGGATAGAGTTTTTAAGGCTTTGATGTCTGATATACTTAGAATGAATTATTTGTCTCCAATTTTGTATTTCTTTTTTTAAACAATATAATATTTTTTTTAATTAAAAAAATAAAAAATGAAAATGAGGCCGGTTGGACTCGAACCCCCATAACCCAATGTGAAGGTCTGTGACCTTCACACTGAGATATGGGAGTTATTTTTTAGTCTTTTTTTCTAGCCATTTTTTAATGGTTTTCATATTATTTATGTATAATAATAAAAAACAATGATCAAAAGACCTTTATGGGCTATCTGGCATCACAGGGGAAGCCTTAAGGGCTTCCCTATGGTCCCTAAATATATATATATATATATATATATTTTATTTTTTATTTCTATTTTTTTAAATAAAACGCCCTTTACGGGCTATGTGGGACCGTAAGAGAGCCCTCATGTGCTCCCCTCGCGGTCCCTATTTTCTATTTTTTAATATTAAAAAGCCCTTAAAGGCTACTTGGTACTGCAGGGGAAGCCTTAAGGCTGTTATGTTGTGAGGGTTTGCCTTGCTCCGGACCGGGCAGTGGTACGCACCAGAAGTAAGGTGCGTGGTAAATAAATGCCTTTGGTTTCGGGCCAAGAGCGGGAATGCACCGCATAATGGCCCTGATTCCGACCTGGGCGGGCGGCGGTCGCCGCCCGCCCGGCGGAATCCGCTGAAATACCGCCCGCGGTCATGAGACCGCGAGGGGTATTCCAACTTTCCTGCTGGGCCGGCGGGCGATCTTTAAAAGATCGCCCGCCGGCCCAGCGGGAAAGCACCTTCAACAATGAAGCCGGCTCCGAATGGAGCCGGCGGAGTTGAAGGCATGCGACGGGTGCAGTAGCACCCGTCGCGCTTTTCAGTGCAAAGCAGACACTGAAAAGCTTAGTGGGGCCCCATGACACCCGTTCCCGCCAGCCAGGTTCTGGTGGTTCAAACCGCCAGAGCCAGGCCGGCGGGAAGGGGGTCGGAATCCCCATGGCGACGCAGCATGCTTTTGACTTCATTTTGATATACGAAAATGTCTCACAAAAGACAATGTCATCGAGTCTGAATAAAGTACATATACAAAAAGAATATACGCTTTCGGTAGTCTATTTTTTGTATTTTATTATTTAATTTGCGCAGCTATTAAATTTGTCTTTTAAAAGCATGGATTGCTTAGTATCTCCTTTATAGTACTTATACTGTAGTATAACCTTGTGTTTCTATATACTCTGTATATAAGTATCTCTTTCCTCCTTCTAAAGAAAAGAAAGAGAAAAAGCCTCTTTCAGTAGTAACCTGAAACAAAATCATATAGCGTTTCGGTATATTTAAAGTTTGCTTCCAATTCCTAGAGTTACTTTAGTTTGCACAAGCAGTATGTTCCTTTACAGTGTCCTCGTATGTGTGTGAATGAGCTGTGGCTTAATCTCACTCCTTGTAAATGTTGCGAGTACGCGAACGAGCTGCACCAAAACGATCCGTTTTAAAGCTTAGGGTTCATAGACACTGTAAGCGGACTACACTGGGGGATCGCGTACTCAAGATTCTCTTTCTCATGTCCATTGAAATAAAAAGAGGACTTCGAATCTAACCACATATGCCCGCTATTAGTAAGAGACGCAGCTTTATGGAAGTAAAAACGCTCGCCTCTTATGAAGCAATCCATAACATGCAAACTACTTTATATTTAAATATATTTAAACCTAAATGTTTTACTGACACTTGAGCCAAAACATTTTTGGGCATCTCCATCTAGTTCAAAGTCACATACTTGCTTATTCATGTGTAATATATATTATATATTAAAATTATATATAAAGACTAATAAAATAAGATAAAATGAAATAAGAGTGTTAGTGTAGACAGACACTATGGCCCTCATTACGACCCTGGCGGTATAACACCGCCAGGGCCGCTGTAGGCGGGAGCACCGCCGACAGCCTGGCGGTGCCCCGCGGGGCATTCTGACCGCGGCGCTTTGGCCGCGGTCAGAAAGGGAAAACCGGCGGTCTCCCGCCGGTTTTCCACTGCCCCCTAGAATCCTCCAAGGCGGCGCAGCTCGCTGCGCCGCCGAGGGGATTCTGACAATCCCTACTGCCATCCTGTTCCTGGCGGCTCGCCCGCCAGGAACAGGATGGCGGTAGGGATTGCCGTGGGGCCCCTGGGGGCCCCTGCAGTGCCCATGCCTATGGCATGGGCACTGCAGGGGCCCCAGTAAGAGGGCCCCTAAAAGTATCTCACTGTCTGCTTGGCAGACAGTGAAATACGCGACGGGTGCAACAGCACCCGTCGCACCTTCCCACTCCGCCGGCTCGATTACGAGCCGGCATCCTCGTGGGAAGGTCGTTTTCCCCTGGGCTGGCGGGCGGCCTTTTGGCGGCCGCCCGCCAGCCCAGGGGAAAACTTGAAATACCCGCCGCGGTCTTTTGACCGCGGCACGGTATTTTGGAGTGGGGTATTCTGGCGGGCGGCCTCCGCCGCCCGCCAGAATCAGAATCAGGGCCTAAGTCTATACCTAAAATGAATTTCTGATATCTAAATCCCACTCATCTGTGAATGTTTGTCCATATAAACATTATATAGCCATCAATCTCCCAGAAAATATTCCAGTTCATAGTCCGAGTTTAGACCATATTCCACTGCCATTAATCTGATGATCCAACATGATTCTCTCCTTCTCAAGACAAGTTCCCTATTGCCTCCTCTCGGGTCTGATTTAACATGATCAAATCCCAAAAATGTAAATTCTTTCTGTATGTCTTGACTGTTGCAATTTTTCTTGTGTGCAGCAATAGGACATCTGCCGTCCTTATGTACGGGTATGAAAACAAGATCGTGGCACAGAAAAACCTAAATACTGATTCAGATTCTGTAAACAGTGTTATCAATAAATCAGATAGACAACTAATTGGAGAAGAACTTAGGTGGTCATTACAACCTCGGCGGTCTTTTAAGAAGACTGCCGAGGGACTGCCGTGCGGTTTGCCTCGCGGCGTATTATGACCGTTGGCTGCCCTCCGTTGTTTTTCCGACGGAGAGCCGCCAACAGCCATACTTGCGGGCGGCGGGGAAGTGGAGGTTGCTCCACCTCCACCACCACGCCAACAGAACACCGCCGAGCTAATCACATCATGTGATTCTGCGCGGCGGTGTTCTGTTGGTGGTGTGGTGTTGGCGGAGCTGCCCCATGGCTCCCGTCCCCTCCCTGAGGATCGACGGAACAGGTAAGTCGATCGTCCGTTAGGGGAGGGGGGTGGGGGGGGTGTTGTGTGGGTGCATGGGGTGTGCGTCTGTGTATGTAGGGGGGGTGTGTTTCGGAAATGTGTGCGTGTATGTCTGTATGTATGTGTGCGTGAATGTGTGAATGTGGGTGTACGTGTCTGAGTGTGTGTGTGGATGTTGGCATGTGTGTCGGTGTGTGTGCGTGTATGTGTGTTGGTGGTGCCTGCATGCGTGTCGGGTGTGTGTCAGTAATGGTATGTTGGGGGTCGGGGTGGGGAGGGGGGCCCTGCCACCTTTGGGGGGTGGCAGGGGTGGTGGGGGGTGTATGGGAGGGAGTCGGGTGGGGGAGACCCCTATCAGTGCCAGGGAAGGAATTCCCTGGCACTGATAGTGCTTACCGCCATGGATTTCATGGCGGTTCCTACCGCTGGACATCCACGGCGGTAAGCCGGGTCACAATACCGGCGGCGGTATTGTCACGGCCGCCGGGCTGGAGACCCAGGTCTCCAGCCCAGCGGTCGTCTCCGCCCTGGCGGGCGGAACGGGAAAGCGGCAGATGGCCATGGCGGTAACCGCCATGGTCATAATACTGAAAAAAAGACCGCCAGCCTGTTGGCGGTCTTACCGCCGCTTTAACACCGTCCGCCAGGGTTGAAATGACCCCCTTAGTCTTCTAAACAAAGGTTTAGGATTCTGTCCTAAAACAAGGGAGATATTTGTCAATCTAAGATAGACCTTTTCAAGTTTGTGAGGAAATTGAAATTGAAGAGACACTTTGAGTTAAATCCTATTAATTTAGATACAAGGATGACTCAACAACCAATTAGAGCCATGAGTACATTGTCTATACAAGATATTAGAGATACAGCAGCAATTTTATCAATTACAGACCAGGAGGAACCCCCTACCATCATGTCCAGGGTCTTACATGATTTAGATATTACTGCAGATATCCATGTAAGTAGTGATTTGAAACAGAAATCAATTTGGACACCTAGGGTATCTGCAGATAATAATATAGAAGTGTTCTATAAATTAGTGAATGAAGACTTGAATAATAAATTTGTATCAGACAAGAAACATAGAAAAGATTATAATCTAAAGTATGGCCAATACCAGGCACTGAAATCCCTCCGGACGGATACAGATATAGGGGGTTATTACAACTTTGGAGGAGGTGTTAATCCGTCCCAAAGTGACGGTAAAGTGACGGATATACCACCAGCCGTATTACGAGTCCATTATATCCTATGGAACTCGTAATACGGCTGGAGGCATATCCGTCACTTTACCGTCACTTTTGGGACGGATTAACACCTCCTCCAAAGTTGTAATAACCCCCATAGTAATTAAGAGAGCTGATAAAGGGGGAAATGTAGTTATTTTCAATAGACAAGAATTTGAGAATGAGATTTATACACAACTGAACAATGAGACATTTTATGAGAAAATAAAAACAAATCCTATATATGGTGTAGTTAATCTGATTAATCAAAAACTTTGTGAGTGGTTTGAAAAAGGCATTATTGACATGGATGAATATAAATACTTACAAGTTAATCGTCTGAAATTTCCATGTATCTATACTTTACCAAAAATACACAGAAATTTAGCCTTCCCACCGGGGAGGCCCATTGTTTCTGGGATAGGAGGTCCCACTGAAAGATTAGCAGAATTTGTTGATATATTTTTACAACCTTTTGTACATAATATGCCTTCATATATTCGAGATACTAAACATCTTCTGGGCATGTTAAGTGATATGGTTTGGGAACCTGGCACTTACCTGGTGACATTGGATGTGGAAGCTTTATATACTAATATTAAACATGAGTCAGGATTACAAGCCATTACACATATACAGGGTGAAAGATCAGCAAGTCTATCAGAACATACTAAGATGTTGATTGAAATGATGGATTTAATTTTCCAAAACAATTTGACAGCAGCTCCATGCTTGCTGAAACATTTCATCTCTGTGTGCAGGGGATAGAGATGACAATTTGGATTTTCACATCGGGACCTGTTTACAGATCCCCCTGTCAGAACCCGAAGTGTTTGCTGTGGTGTGGCAGGAGCTGGCCATGGGGGGGTGGCAGTCCCCAGGGCCATCCGTGGCTCCACAAGGGGGGGGGGGGGGCGCAGCCCCCAATGAAACAGGACAAAGCCCAGGGGGTGACAGCCTACAGGGAGGTGGGGTTCCCCATGGCAGCGGGGGGGTCCACCGGACCCCCCCACTAATAAAAACATAAAAGCTCTGTGGAGGTTGTGGTCCCCAGAGCTGTGGGGGAGTCAGGAGGCCCCCAACACTACATTTTTTATGCCCCCGGGACCTGGCCCCCCTGGGGGCCATAAAAAAAAGAATCACGAACCCTGCACTTGTCTGAAGAATGTATAACTCATGCTGTTAAGTAACTTTAGGCCAAGAGTTTTCGTTTTTTAACATAAGTAGAGCTAGGAATATTATTATAACTGCTGAATTTCTATTGTTTTGTGTGGGTAAAACATCAATCTTACTATAATGTCCCTGTAACATTTTTTTCAGTGGATGTATATGCATATATACATATATATATATACATATATATATATATATATATACACACACACACACACACATATCCACACCTTAACGCTCCTTTTGGGCTCTAACGGTCCATGAAGGGTGGTGCATAACCCGAGAGTGAAGACAGGTAAAATCAAATCCACAACAGCAAACAAACAAAAGTCCATATATAACACAGATTCAGGATGTCAGGAAATGCAAAAAAGTGGCAAATTTAATAGCAAAACACAACCCGTTTTGGCTGAACTCCACAGCCTTGATCACCTGCACATGTCTTCCAATAAAAATGACTTAAATACAGACTTTTCCTTTCACATAGAAATGGGACAACAGTATAAAAATAAAATTCAGTAGTGATGTCTACAATTACTATACATCGATCTTCACCCACTGATGGTTATTAGTAGCCTTTACTTATTTAATCACTTTAAATATAATGCACTATTCTCAATCGCATCGAAATTCCAAGTGTATGATTGTATGATTATAAGATTTATTCTATTTTGGAGAGAAATTTCATATATCTTCGTGATTATACCATCATCAAATGACAGACACCAACCATTATGAAAACACTCAATAACTAAATCCTATCAAAGTGCAAAGATATCATCAGTGTCTTCACAATGCTACCAAGAAGTCATGTATCTGATATCTCAATATACATCATAAACATGAGACACCACATTGCCATGCTGGTTATTTAAAACAGTAACGGGCAGTCCCTCTCCCGTTTATTTCACTCAGCCAGTTCCGCATCTAAGAAAGAAACACAAAATAATAACCCCAATAACAACTTCCTTAAAGTAATGCCCAAGTGGGCCAATCCCTAATACTTCACCACACATCATGTACTGATGATGTTAATAATGCACATAAAGCACGAAGACAAGTGCAAAATTCCTTATCTGTACATCACCACACCGTGCTGGGCACATCACAAAGTGCAAGGAAGTAGGAGAAGTAAGATAGAAAATCCATGTCCTAGCCTCCATCAGGCCCCCTTCTTCCTGTAAAACCTATATACATATAACACCATTACTCAATATAAACACCCAGTAAATATTCAGAACATAATAAAATCTAAATTACATATGGAAAACAAAGTGCAGACTATAAGTAAACAAAAGCATAGGCTGCTCTGAAAATCCACTGTATTCATGAAAAATATGTACTCATTCCTCGTAGAGATGGATATTTAACTCTTCATCAGTATTCAATCCCTTCGGCATTTTAGTTTCTAAGTCCAATATGTATTTTGATCATTTGTTCCTCAGTTGTAGTATTCTATCACCCCCCCCCATAATTAAATGGGATATGTCCTATGGAGAAATAGGAGAGTAAAGAGTTGTCAGAATTATTTATCAATGGTACAATAAAAAGGAAAAAGAAGATTAAAATGAACATGGCTTCTCTTAACTGCCACCAAACCAAAGGATTGAAAATGAAGAAATGGGTAGGAGTGCTCCTCCCCCACCCATGCAGGAGAGCGCAAGTCAAATGCCCCTTCCTTTCTTTCTGTAACATAAAGAAACAATATGCAAGGAGTCATTAAAACAGGCCATAAAGCATATAAAAGCACAGCAGAAAAACAAAAGCAGTAAAGGTACTCTCATAAACCTGAAGAACAGCTTACAAATATATGCTCCTCAAACTGATTAGTCTCTATGGAGATGTACACTTAACTCTTTGTCACAATTTAGTCAATTTGGGTTTAGAGTTTGGAGGTCAATAATCAACTCAGATTCCCTTTTCCTAAGGTACAAGGCATGGCTGCCCTCTCTAGTGTTTTTAGCAATATGTTCAAGAATAAAGTATGATAGTTGGGTACGATCTTTAAAATGAACAGCCTGAAAGTGTCTTGCTATGGGTACTTAGTATCGCCATGGTCAATAGCCCATATGTGTTCAAAAACCCGCTTCTTAGCAGTGTCCACTGTACTTCCCACATAGCTCAATAAGCAGGGATACATATATCACAAATGGGGTGCGGCATGTAAGGTTTTGTCTCGTAGGGCGTTCATAGCTACACACTGTGGTGTACTCTTCTTTCATCTCACTAAATTTACACGTCTTGCGACATCCACATGGGTGAAAACCATAAAACCCAAATCTACAGTTCTCTTTTATCAGGGTAATGTCACTATGTGACAGGGTATCTCTCAGAGACATAGCCTTACGATGCGTGATACTGGTTTTTGATGTAATTCTATTTACAATAGTAGCAACACTTTCAATGATACCCCAATGTTTGATCAAGATTTGTTGTACAGCATTAGAGCTGTTATTGTGGATGAAAATCAATCTCAATGTGGGGTCATGCTCCTTATTGGATTTATTGGTAAAGAGTATCTGATCTTGTGCTATGCTCTCTACCTTTTTACTGGCTTTCTCAAGTACCCAGTTGGGATGCCCCTCTCAAAGCGCAGTCACATCAATTTGTGTTCATTATTATAAGCAGTCTCAGTGCTGCAACTCATTTTGGCCCTCAGTAATTCCCCAAAAGGAATGCTCCATTTCAGATATTCTGGGCACCCACTATGGGCATGTAATACGATGTTGTCTGCAGTGGGATTTCTAAAGAGGCATGTTTGTAGCTCCCCTTGTACTACTTCAACTGTTACACCTAAAAACTCAATACTATTCATAAAGGTAGTCATCTTAAAATTGAGATTATATAAATTGTTGTTCAGAATCCCAACAAATTCAGAGATATCACCCGCTGAACATGAGTGCAAGTGAGGGGTCTGACTCGCGCTTGAGGTGCTCGCTCTAAAATACGCACCTAAATCGCTAGTTCGTAGTCTTAAGGGAATGATCAAATCGCCAACGTGATCAGTTGATTCCATAGGTCCCTCAGATCAGACTCGGACCTCGAAGGAGTAGTGCCGCCGATCTCCATCAACGTCACCAAAACAAACAGGGACATAACTCCAGGGTACACTGGAACGCCCCAAAGTGAGTGCTGCTCTTCTGGCCGCTCGTCACCAGAACAAACGGGGACATAACTCCAGGGTGCACCGGAACTCCCCAAGGTGAGTGCTGCTCTTCTGGCTGCTCGTCACCAGAACAAACGGGGACATAACTCCAGGGTACACCGGAACTCTCCAAGGTGAGTGCTGCTCTTCTGGCCGCTCGTCACCAGAACAAATGGGGACATAACTCCAGGGTACACTGGAACTCCCCAAGGTGAGTGCTGCTCTTCTGGCCGTTCGTCACCAGTTTGTGTAGAGAGCACACAGATGCGGGTTATGAAGGACAGGTTTATTTCTTGAACTAGAAGAGCAGGTTAACAGCCACACCTCCTTCTCCGCTGCCCTCGCAACTGTCACTGTGTGAATCCTAACAACATGACGTCTATACCATTCCAGACCAGTAACAATATAGGTATTCTTAAAGTAAATACTACACCTGCCACACAGGCACACAGCTCCGGGTGCCTTGGTTGCTATGACAGGGATAAAAGCCAAAGATCATACTGCCAGGTCCGACAGTACAGAAATTCCTTCAGCACACTTGCTGAGCTAGTTACTGTCGATGGACCCTATTCCCGCTGCAGCCCCTTCCACAATCAGCTTCTCCTACAGGGTTGATTCTTCCTTCCCTCATTCTCAGGCAGGATATCTTTACACCAGGGATAGTCCAGAAATTCCTCTTTCAAGTCGGAGATCAGGCGATGTTCCCTCACGTCTGGGGTGTTGGCTGTCGATGCAATACCAACCCTCGGCTGCTTAGCAGTCCCTGAGTACTCTTTACTCAGTTGAAGTAATCACAACAACAAACAGCGATTGTTCTTGGGTTCCCATTTGTCTAGTGATTTCTCAGACACAATGTATATTCCATGTTTGCTTCCTTGAAACCTGTTGGGTCGGGTCCCCTTTCATGTGTCCTGCCCAGACCAACTTCCAGGTATGGCCTTTGTCTGCAATGATGCGCTGCCCAGCAGGAGAGTCTCCAGGTGGAGTGTGAACCACAGAGGGATATGAGCAGGCGTCACCCAGCTACAGAGATCAGAAAGAGAGACAAAAATGTGTGCCTCTTCAAAGGACTCCTTTCCCTAACAACAGATACTGCAGGCCTCACCCTGAACCCCCTGCCATCTCCCACCAGAAGCTGCAGTCAGAGTCACACACATCCAATGTATCAGGAAGGGCCCTGGTCATTCTACAGAGAGGCCTGTCACCTCTTTCTTCACTATAGTGCCTGGTACTCCCCCTGCCATCTAGGAGATGGCAACAATATACATATGAGATCCAGGAAAAGCAATCTCTCCTCCATCTTGTACTGTGGTCCAGGCTGTGGCCTTCCATAATGGATCCCGCAGGCCTGTATCACTTGTGCACGGCACACTAGCCATCCTAGCACACAAGCACATCACATGTACAAGACCCAGGATGTCATAGTTTAGGATTTCTGTTTCATCGTCAGCAGAGGCACTCTAGATGAATGGGCCTGTAAGGGTGTTTTCATGTCTCACAGGTACAAAGGCCTCTATAATTCAACATCCCTGGTAAGCTGCAACCACAATGCTCCATGCATAAAACCTGCAGCACCAACGGTACTCCGTCACTAGGAGGATGTGCAATTCAGAACTATTTCCAGAACTGATTGTCACAGACCAGGCCTAAGTCATGATCAGTGTGTGGCTTGAGCAAAAATAAAAAAGACAGCATCACGAGTATATGCAGGTGACACAACTGTACATCATGCAGGTGACACTCCCATCCCAACAATAATGCAAATAAAATGTGAAAAACAAGATTAAAATATAAAGCGTTACGCTCCTGAAAAATGGAGTTCATCTGATATTACATTTATTGAATGAGTGGCAATGGGCGGGGGCACCCACAGTTCAATCACTAGAAACACACAGGTGTGAACATCATCAACGCCATCGCCAAAGTACAGACAAAGGTCACACAATGACCTTCAGACAGAAATGTTGAAAAAAGAGAAAACATGACACTCTGTGGTGCAAACTTACTCAAGAGAACAAACCACATGAAAAGGAGTATCAGGAAAGGACAACACTGAAGGAGCACAGAGAGAAATGCACAGAGATACAGACGCACAAAGGATATTACGATATAACTCCTACTAGTCACACAAACATGAGACAAAAGAAAAATATGTCTTACACAAGAAGTGATAAGAAATAAAGCATGACAGTGAGTGCTGCCCTGGAATGAGCAGGCTGTAGTCCTAAATATTGATGTCAAACTATCTATTACAAACATTTTTTAACTTCCACACTTTATATTTAAAATGACCAAAACATTGTTTGTAAATAATAGAGAAACTATAAAAATATCTACTAACAAAATATCTTCTACTGCAATATTATATAATTATAAAGAATTAACAAATAAAATCAACTGAAAATATAGGGGGTCATTCCAACCCTGGCGGTCGGTGTTAAAGCGGCGGCCAACCCGCCAACAGGCAGGCGGTAAAAAAAATGGAATTCTGACTCTGGCGGAAACCGCCAACAGAGACCGTCACTTTAACACTCCGACCGCCACGGCGGGACAAACAAGCAGCGCGGCGGTCACCGCCAACAGACAGGCGGGAGACAATGTACCGCCCACCCTATCACAACCCACCAATTCGCCACCTTTTCCAGGGCGGTAGCCCCCCCGATTAAAACACGCCGGAAACAGACATTACGAACGGAAAACGCTCACCTCTACACACCCCACGAGGAATCTGGACAGCATGGAACCCGAACTACACATCCTACCAGCTATTGTCTTCCTGCTCCTCTACCAGGAGCACGAACGCCGGCGCAGAAGACAACGGTGAGTACTGCACCTATGACACAGTGGAGGGGGGAGGCAAAAAATTACAGGGACACACATACGCGACACACCCACCCTCACCCTCACCCACAACTACATACACATCAATGCAGAGCAACAACTCAGAGTGACACCCCCAAACCCCCTGGAAGAATGCAAAGACAAAAAAAAATGATCATGAATTTTGAAGTATATTGTACGGCTAAGTAAAAAAATATATCAAACATCTATAACTATATATACATATGTAAATTGTCCTGTCCAAATTGGGTATCAGCCATTGTTCGTGGGCCAATGGGCCTAAACACATGGGCAAAGCCCACACAGGATTCCCGACTCCAATGGAGAGAACACTGCAGGGACATCAGATAGCAAAACTACAGGCACCTCAGGGGGAAGGGGGGGCACCTCAGCCAGATGAGTCCACGACGCCAGATCCACGAGGGGCCTCCATGGCCACTGTTCAATCCTGGGGAGTGCAAAGCCACAGTCTCACAAGTCTCTACAGTGAGTGGATTGCCCACTGTTCAATCCTGGGGAGTGCAAAGCCACAGTCTCACAAGTCTCTACAGTGGGTGGATTGCCCACTGTGCCATCCTGGGGAGTGCAAAGCCACAGTCTCACAAGTCTCTACAGTGGGTGGATTGCCCACTGTTCAATCCTGGGGAGTGCAAAGCCACAGTCTCACAAGTCTCTACAGAGGGTGGATTGCCCACTGTGCCATCCTGGGGAGTGCAAAGCCACAGTCTCACAAGTCTCTACAGTGGGTGGATTGCCCACTGGGCCATCCTGGGAAGTGCAAAGCCACAGTCTCACAAGTCTCTACAGTGGGTGGATTGGCCACTGTGCCATCCTGGGGAGTGCAAAGCCACAGTCTCACAAGTGGATTACAGACTCCACTGGTTCTGGAGGAGGCATGGTGCCCAGAGTGCTTCGTGCAGCCCTGCCCGACACAGATGCGGGCCTGCCCCTTCTGCCAATATGCCAACGGTGCTTGAGACGGCGGTGCCCAGCGGAGCGGTGTTTGAGTTGAAGGGCCCAGCGGAGCGGTGCTTGAGATGAAGGGCCCAGCGGAGCGGTGCAGAGACGCCGGTGCCCAGCGGAGCGGTGCTTGAGTTGAAGGGCCCAGCGGAGCAGTGCTTGAGATGAAGGGCCCAGCGGAGCGGTGCTTGAGTTGAAGGGCCCAGCGGAGCGATGCTTGAGATGAAGGGCCCAGCGGAGCGGTGCAGAGACGGCGGTGCCCAGCGGAGCGGTGCTTGAGATGAAGGGCCCAGCGGAGCGGTGCAGAGACGGCGGTGCCCAGCGGAGCGGTGCTTGAGTTGAAGGGCCCAGCGGAGCGGTGCTTGAGATGAAGGGCCCAGCGGAGCGGTGCTTGAGTTGAAGGGCCCCGCGGAGCGGTGCTTGAGATGAAGGGCCCAGCGGAACGGTGCAGAGACTGCGGTGCCCAGCGGAGCGGTGCTTGAGATGAAGGGCCCAGCGGAGCAGTGCAGAGACGGCGGTGCCCAGCGGAGCGGTGCTTGAGATGAAGGGCCCAGCAGAGCGGTGCAGAGACGGCGGTGCCCAGCGGAGCGGTGCTTGAATTGAAGGGCCCAGCGGAGCGGTGCTTGAGATTAAGGGCCCAGCGGAGCGGTGCTTGAGATGAAGGGCCCAGCGGAGCGGTGCAGAGACGGCGGTGCCCAGCGGAGCAGTGCTTGAGTTGAAGGGCCCTGTTCAGCGGTTCTTGACTTGAAGGGCCCTGTTCAGCGGTTCTTGACTTGAACGGCCCTGGTCAGCGGTTCTTGACTTGAAGGGCCCTGTTCAGCGGTTCTTGACTTGAACGGCCCTGTACAGCGGTGCTTGAGATGGCGGTGCCCTGTTCAGCGGTTCTTGACTTGAAGGGCCTTGTTCAGCGGTTCTTGACTTGAAGGGCCCTGTTCAGCGGTTCTTGAGATGGCAGTGCCCTGTTCAGCGGTTCTTGAGATGGCGGTGCCCTGTTCAGCGGTTCTTGACTTGAAGGGCCCTGTTCAGCGGTGCTTGGCTTGGCAGTCCTTGCCATGTTCAGCGTTGCTTGAGTTGGCGCTCCTTCATTGCCCAGCTGGGCTGTGGCTGGCGGGGCCCTCCTGGGCAGCTGGGCTGTGGCTGGCGGGGCCCTCCTGGGCAGCTGGGCTGTGGCTGGCAGGGCCCTCCTGGGCAGCTGGGCTGTGGCTGGTGGGGCCCTCCTGGGCAGCTGGGCTGTGGCTGGCGGGGCCCTCCTGGGCAGCTGGGCTGTGGCTGGCGGGGCCCTCCTGGGCAGCTCGCCTGCTGCCGGAATTGTCGGGCGTGCTGCCCTTGCCACCCTTCCCTGCTCGTCTGTGGCCCTTTCCTCCCTTTGCCGGTGTGCCAGGTGGCACCCCACTCCCTGACGGTGCCAGGGTAGTGCTTTTGGAGCCTGCTGTCTTTGGCCTCTCGCGCCGGGCACTGGCTTTCTTGGCTTTTTTTGCAGGGGGTGGGCTGGCCGTCTCTTTACTCCTAGCCGAAGTAGCTGGGCTTGAAGGTCCTGGACTCCAATATCCTTGGACTAATGTCTTTGTAGGTCCAGGTTTTGTGGTGGCTGAGGTGCTGATTGGAGCCTTATGAGATGGAGGGGGTGGGTCAGTTGATGGAAAGAGGTCAAGGTTGGAAAGGAAAAGCAATTTAGTAAGACAGGGACGGGTAGTTGTAGTGGGTATGGGAGTGGAGGAAGAGGATGTGGTTGTAGGAGAGTGAAGTCTGGTGTCTTTGGGTGCAGGTGCTTGTGCTGGAGGCTGTCGTGAGGTGGATGGCTGTTGGGTGGGTGGCTGCCTGCGTTTGTGTGGTTTGGAAGAGGGGGTGACAGACACACTGGGAGAGGACACAGGGGACGTGTAAATGGTAGTGGGGTGGTGACTGCACGTGTGCGGAGTGTTCTGGTTGGTGTGCTGATGATGGACGTAGTGGCTGAAGATGTTGTGCATGCAAGTGTGAGTGGAGACGTCACAGGGAGGGAGGAGGGAGACGAGGAGGAGGGGGTGTGAGTGGAGACGTCACAGGGAGGGAGGAGGGAGACGAGGAGGAGGGGGACACAGAGGAGGCAGTGGCTGTTGGCATGTCTGCATGTGGATGTTGCTTGTGTGAATGCTTGTGTGATGTGTGGTGCTTATGTCTGGATGAGCTTCCCTTGGGTGTTGAGGTGTGTGCAGGCTGGTCTGATGGTGTGTCTGGGATAGGCAGAGGTACAGGGGAGTGGCACTGGGTTGAGGAAGTTGGAGGAGGGAGGCAGGAGACAGGGACAATGGCTGCCGTCAGTTCTGAGGCCAGATCGTTGAACGATCGATGATGGGCAGCCTGACCCGAATGAATGTCCTCCAGGTATGCATTACTCCGGTGCACCTCCCTTTCTACACCCTGGATGGCATTCAAAAGGGTAGACTGCGCAACAATGATGGTCCTCAGGAGGTCAATGACCTCCTCACTGAGGGCAGCAGGGGTAACTGGGGCAGGGCCTGAGGTGCCTGGGGCGAAGGAGATGCCCACCTTCCTGGGTGCGCGGGCACGGGGCGAACGCAGAGGGGCTGCTGGGAGGGCGGAGCTGGTGCGCTGGGTGGCGGCTGTACCTGTTGTTGCGGTGGGCACGGATGTTGCCGCCACCACAAGGGAGCTCCCTTCCGAGGACGTATCTGTGTCGCTGGTGTCACCACGTGTCCCCGCTGTGGAGCTCCCCTCGCCCTCCGTCTCACTGGTGAAATCCGAGTCAGTTGCATGGCCCTCCATGGCCATGTGAGATGCAGCTCCCTCGTGCTCCGATGCCACTTCTCCTCTGCCTGATGAAGCTAATGCACACATGAACAGGAAGACCACAAAAAAAGCTGGGGGGGGAGAAACAAAGGCATGTTGAGTGCATGCAT
This sequence comes from Pleurodeles waltl, assembly GCF_031143425.1. Classification (NCBI taxonomy): domain Eukaryota; kingdom Metazoa; phylum Chordata; class Amphibia; order Caudata; family Salamandridae; genus Pleurodeles; species Pleurodeles waltl. Next base: position 3,436,023 of record NW_027150301.1, read on the forward strand.
TGGCGACACCGTTGGCGGAGAGGACAGACACAGAAGCCCCCTGCACTACGCCGCGCACTTGGGGTGCACTACTCAATCCGTGGGACATGGCCTACAAGCCTATGGACGACAACTCCACACATAGGTGACACAGGGCCATGAATAGCTGTACTAGGCAACCTACAGAGGTGGGGGGCGGGGGTACAGGGCCATGCCTAACGGAGGGGCCTAGCCTACAGAAAACGCACTGGCCTAGGGATACCCACAGCCCTCCTCCCCCACCCAGACACCTCCAATGTGCGCAAAATCAGCAGAATGTGCTTGTACTCACCCCCTTGTGTCTGCTGTGATGTCCTCACGCGCCCATCCAAATCGGGTTAGGTCACCGCCAGGATCCGGGACATCAGGGGGGTCAAAGTACGACTGGCACCCCTCCTACATTGGAAGGCCATTCCCAGCAGAGCCTCCGCGGTCTTCCTGCTCCCGAGGCGGATGTCCTCCCACCTCTTCCGGCAGTGGGTGCCCCGTCTGTTGTGGACCCCCAGGGTCCGGACGTCCTTGGCGATGGCACGCCAAATGTTGATTTTCTGATGGGCGCTGGCCTATGTGACATGTGCAGGGGGAGAAAAAAAAAACAACATCACCTTCTGCATGCTCGATGTGAGTGGCCCCCCATCCCCACCCTTGCCATGTGGCACATGCTCTCATCTGTTGTTTGATGCATGCCTCATTCGCTCCCCTCCCCACCATCTTTCATTCACCCCACTCAACCCAGGCATTGGCCACAATGCATGGTCCCAGTGTACTTACCTGTTGGTCTGGAGGACCGGAGAGTAGCGCATACTGGGGGAGGACCCCATCCACGAGTTTCTCCAATCCTTCAGAAGTGAAGGCAGGGGCCCTTTCCCCAGTCGCAGCAGCCATTGTCTCTTCCAGACCGAGGTCACGGCAGCACTTGCAGTATAGGTCCTCTCCTGTGGATGACCAGGTATCGAGTGATTAAGCAGATAGAAAATGGCGGTCACGCCCGCGGCGGTGCGTACCGCGGCGGTGCGTACCGCGACCGCCGGCGCACATCGTCATTGGCTCCTGAAACCCATAGAGTTCAATGATAACCAATGCGGCTTTGCTCCGCGGCCTTCGACCGCCTACCGCCACGGTGTGCCACGCCAGCGCATTGACCTCACATCCCACTGTCGCACTTCACAGGTCAGGCAGCCGCCATTTCAAGGGTCCCCATATCTTAATTTCTACTGCGTCACACATACCTAGGCCTTGCATCAACACTCATACAAGCTATTCAATGCATTGAGAATCGTGTACTGTGCAAGCTGTGGGAACGTACCTGTGGGTTGATTGACTCTGTGCTCCATGTTGTCCTTCCTAGGCACCGTCCGCTGGGACTTGCGAGGAGATGGAGGAATCTTCCCGTGTACAGACCGCTGGTGGACCTGTCGACAATGGAAGAAAGACATGTCATACTGACATACAGGCTTGACAGAGCCACTATACAGGAACTGTGTGCCCAGCTGGAGCCAGACCTGATGTCACCCATCCGCCAACCCACAGGGATCCCCCCTCTAGTGCAGGTGCTGTCAGTACTCCATTTTTTGGCAAGCGGGTCATTTCAGACAACAACCATTTCATCAGGGATGTCTCAGCCTATGTTTTCCAAGGTGTTGTCCAGAGTGTTGTCTGCCCTGCTGAAATACATGCAGAGCTACATTGTTTTCCCTGAGGTGGGCGATTTGGATACAGTGAAGGGTGATTTCTATGCGCTTGGACATATTCCCAACATCATTGGTGCAATTGATGGGACACATGTTGCTTTGGTCCCCTTCAGCACGAGTGAACAGGTGTACAGGAACAGAAAAAGTTATCATTCCATGAATGTCCAGGTGGTCTGTTTGGCTGACCAGTACATCTCCCATGTAAATGCTAAGTTCCCTGGGTCAGTGCATGACGCGTACATCATGCGAAATAGCAGCATCCATTACGTGATGGAACTACTTCAGAGACACCGTGTGTGGCTAATTGGTGACTCTGGTTACCCCAACCTGTCCTGGCTACTGACCCCAGTGAGGAATCCCAGGACAAGGGCAGAGGAACGGTACAATGAGGCCCATGGGCGTACTAGGAGGGTGATCGAGCGGACCTTCGCCCTCCTGAAGGCCAGGTTTAGGTGCCTCCATATGACAGGTGGATCCCTAATGTACTCACCAAAGAAGGTGTGTCATATCATCGTGGCCTGCTGTATGCTTCACAACCTGGCTTTGCGACTCCAGGTGCCTTTCCTGCAGGAGGAGGGTCCAGATGGTGGTGTTGTGGCAGCTGTGGAGCCTGCGGAGAGTGAAGAGGAGGAAGACGAAGAGGACGACACAGACAACAGGGACACAGTAATACAGCAGTATTTTCAATGACATACAGGTAAGAATCAACACCGGCATTTTACATTTACTTAAAGTCTTCTGCCTCTCTACTGTCTGAGTTTCCCCCCAGTGTATGTTTACTGAGTTGTGACTTTCCCTTCCAATTTCAGAGATGTGGGCCCCACTCCGTGACCTCTGCTCTGTTTCCCCATGGACTACAGCTGTGTGACAGTGGTATGTTGTCATCACAATGTACCTGACATTTAGGCACGGTTCTGTGTAATACATTTGTTCAAAAATACAGGCAGACTCCAGATTATTTTTGTGCAATAAGTGTGTTTATTAAAGTGTTCAATTTTGGCAAATGGTTGCAATTCGGTGATGGGTGATGGTGGAGGAATGTCCATGGCAGAGTCCAGATTTTCAGTCTCACAGGTGCATTGTCCATATGCCTGTGGAAGGTGGAGCAGGGGCAGTTTAAGGTTGGACAGGGTGACAATGTGGGACAGTGGGATGACAATCAGGGGGTATCCTTTCCTGGCGGGGATCTTGGCATCTTACTCTGTCTTCTTCCTAGATCTCAGGCCCCGCTTGCGGGGTGGTTCTCCTTCTGCAGGGGGTGGGGTTCTGGTGGCCTGTTGTTCTTGTGTCGGGGCCTCCTGTCCACTAGCGCCGGCGGAGGTGGTAGCCTGTTCTTGGTCCATGCTAGTGACAGGGGCCCTTTGTGGTGCCACATGGTCCCGCAATGTGCTGACAATCTGATTGAGAGCCACAACGATGGTGCCCATTGCGGAACTGATGTTTCTGAGTTCTTCCCTGAACCCCATATACTGTTCCTCCTGCAGTACCTGGATCTCCTGGAACCTGGCCAGGACCGTCACCATCGTCTCCTGGGAGTGGTGGTATGCTCCCATGATGGGGGATAGGGCCTCGTGGAGAGTGGGTTCCCTGGGTCTGTCCCCCCCTGTCGCACAGTAGCCCTCCCAGTTTCCCTGGGCCTCTGTCCCCTGGACCGTGTGCCCACTACCACTGCCCCCAGGTCCCTGTTGTTGATGGGGTGGTGGGTTAACCTGGGTGCCCTGTAGTGGTGGACACACCGCTGATTGACGTGTCCTGGAGACAGAGGCATGGGCCCGCTGGGTGGGTGCTGTGCTGATGTTCCTAGAGGGGGGTAGGTCTGTTGTGGCCTGTGGCTGTCTGAGGGGAACCGACTGCCCCGAGGTCCCCGATGGGCCGGGCTGGTCATCTGGGTCCAGGGAGACAGAGCTGCTGTCATCACTGTGGGCCTCTTCTGGGGGTGGAATGGACATTTCTGGACCCTCCTAGGCGGTGTCATGGCGTTCGGGTCCTGCAGGGGAATAAGAGTATGGTTATTGCTTCTGTGTGTGCCATAGCGTGCAATGGGTGGGTGCCCGTGTACCCCAGTGCTGGCATTCCCTTGTGGGGGCTGTTGTGACAGTGGTTTGGGGGGGGATGGGGATGTGAAGTGGGCATGCTTAGGTGATGGGTGTCCATGGTTTGTGGTCGCATGCAGGGCTTGGTGTTGGGATGGGTGGGTTGTGATGGTGAGACATTAGCAAGGAGGATGTGTGATGGGGGTGGGTGGGGGTATGATTGGGCATGCCGGTGGGTGGGGGGGGAGGAAGTAGTTGAGATTAGACTTACCAGAGTCCATTCCTCTGCCTACTCCTGCGAGGCCCTCAGGATGCAGGATCGCCAAGACCTGTTCCTCCCATGTTGTAAATTCTGGTGGTTGAGGTGGGGGTCCGCCGCCAGTCTTCTGCACCGCGATGTTGTGTCTGGATACCATGGAACGCACCTTCCCCCGTAGGTCGTTCCACCGCTTCCTGATGTTGTCCCGATTTCGTGGATGCTGACCCACAGCGTTGACCCTGTCCACTATTCTTTGCCATAGCTCCATCTTCCTGGCAATGGTGGTGTTCTGCACCTGTGTCCCGAAGAGCTGGGGCTCTACCCAAACTATTTCCTCCACCATGACCCTGAGTTCAGCGTCTGAAAACCTGGGGTGTCTTTGGGGTGCCATGGGGTGGTGTGGATGAGGTGTGGGGTGGTGTTTGTGGTGATGAGTGTGGTGAGTGTGGTGGTGTGTGGTGTTTTGTGCGTGGATGTTGTGTGAGTGATGGTGTTATGTGCCTGTGAATGCTCTGTACTAGCTGGTGGTGTCTCTCTCTGGCCTTAGTCAATAAATGGTGGTCGTAGGGGTTTGTGGGTGATGTGGGGGTGTGTTTTATATTGTGTTGGGTGTGTGGGAGTGGTGTTTGTATGTGTATCAGGTGTGTGTGTTTCAAAATGACCAATGTGGCAGTGTTTTGGAGCTGTGTGTGTATTTTGACCGCGGCGGTGTGTACCGCCAATGGAATACCGCGGTTGAAAGACCGCCGCGTGGATTCGTGGGTCGGAATGGAATGGGCGTATTTCTGTTAGCGTGACAGTGGAGGTTTGTTCATCGCCAGTTTTTCGCTGGCCGTTGGTGTGGCGGACTTTTGTGGATGTCGGGTTTTTGGCGGTTTGCCTGTTGCGGGTCAGAATGACTGTGGCGTTTTCCCGCGGCCGCAGCGGAGTTATGGCGGTCTTCTGACCGGCGGTAAGCGCCTTTTACCGCCGAGGTCAGAATGACCCCCATAGTGTTTAAAAATTTTGATAATGTAATAAAGTCATTTAAATATATTGTCATAGGGAGGACAGGACTGCTTTTTTCCATCCACCAGTTCGATATCTCACAGCTCCAGGTGTTTGAAAGTGCCTAGATCCCATCAAAGTTCCCCACCGTTTTCAGGAAGTTTATTCCTCCCAGCAGGGAAATGTGATGAATATACATCACTCTTGTGCCAATTCACCCTTAAAGCAGACAATTTGCTGAGGGGCTCCAAGGCCTCAAAGGTGTTCGCTACATCTGATCCCTTTCCACATAGATTACAACATTTCATCCGTGTATAGTGAGCTATTTAGTGATGATCCATTAACTGAATGGTCTTGGTAGCAATTTCGCTAGAGAGGGCGGGCAACCCTGCCTTGTGCCCCAACCAACTATACATTTGTCCGAAATGACCCTCCCACCCTTTTTATGGGCGTATGGAGCAATCTGGTTACTAAAATATTGCTAAGTACCTTATAATCCACATTAAGTATGCAAGTGATCTATAGGAGAGTGGTCTATAGCAGGTCACCTGTTCCTCATCCCTGTTCTTCATAAGCAGTGACACAATCAGAGCCTCCCACATTGCTGACTGGACTTAGCCCAGTATCTTAGATTCATTATACAGCTGTCAGTATAGGATCCAATTCACCCAGACAGGCTGCATAAAATTCAGCGGGGAGGCCATTGGGCCCAGGCACCTTTCCTCTCACTCGGGATTTCACAGCACCCACACTTGAACTAAGATGTCCCCACCCAAGAAGGCTGCTTCCTCACTGGTCAGTCTATGTGCCCGAGCCACCAAGACATAGTCAACCTGTCCAGTGAATACCTATGTATAAAGGCCCTGAAGGTTGCATGCATTCCTCTCAGTAACTAGCTGCCAATCATCAATCGCATCTTTAAGATCGAGGAGCCTTTCTCATAGGATTAGCCATCTATGCAAGCAATCTCCCATCTTCATGCCTCGCCTCGAGACTCCAACGGGTGAGTTGCCGCGCTCTATAAATGTTTGATTGATTGATCTTTAACTCTTTCTTTGTGCTCCTTGGTGGTGTAGCTATGATAATCGTATAATTTTTAGTGGGTCTCTCATTCCTAATAACTTTCCTCTCCCTTCGCGCAACTCATGTCTGGCATCCTAGTTACTCACAACCATTTTCTCTATGTTACATAAGATGTTCTCTTGTTTAAGAGTCTTGGGCCAGATGTGCAAAGGCTTTTTGCAATCTCAAAAGCTTTGATTAGAAGATCACAAAAAGGCCTTTTGCTACCTATGAAGCCTGAATTGCTATTCCGAAGCCCGTTGCCAAATCACAATTTGGATTTGCCACTACATACCGAATCGGTATTCGCAAGGGGCGGGTTTTGGGCGTCCCTTCTGTCAGTATGCAACCCCGCGTGGATCCTCTGAATCGTCTTACCTCCAGGGACTGCACACAAACTATCCTGGATCGGAAGCGGTGTAGTCCCTTGCCAGGACTCTGGTGCTCCTCCCTGGACCCATTCCACAACTGAGGTGACAAACGGAGGCAATCACTTAAATAAAGTAATCCAGTCACAGATGACAGACACTGATCTACGTTTTAAAGCTTTACTCAGAATTAGTACAAGTACTGAATTTAGCTGTAAGCAAGTTAGCACGTACATGAAGTCCAGCAAATTCAATACAAAATCGAGCATAGATTTGCTTTCATAGGATGGGGAAAGGATCTTATCTCAAGCAGGAGAAATCTTTCTCTTTTGTAGCAAAACAAAGACTTCATACATTTACCACATCAGTGCGGTGTTCTCACTGACTCATCTAATAGGGATTAAAACTCAAGAAACAGTTGCCACTGCTTACTATCAAGGTTATTCTCACAGATACCATGCAAGACACTATTGTTCAGAGAAAGAAACATTTTACCACAGTTGCTGTCTCCAGTCGTCTTGTAGATTCTCCAAGTCCACATCAGTTTGTTTTCTCTTTCTCCTAATCAAAGTCCTTGATCCATGTCTCCTACAGTTGATGACATTCGTGCTGAAAGTTTAAGAGAAAAGACACATGCGGCGCATATTAGAATCACAAGAAGAGGTGTTAATAGCAGCTTAAGCACTCCCCCTCCTACACTACCTAGCCATGCACCTACCTTAGCAAAGCCCTTTCCAGTGGAATGAAACAACGACCCTATTCCTTCCCAGCACCCGTCTCTTCTCGATCATGTAATTCAGAGGTGACATTTGTGATATTAGTAATATAGCGATCAAGGTTGTCGTCTACTTTAGAAATGGATGCACAACATTCACAGTATGGGTTACGCGGCAGACTCTGCCTTCTTTTGCTTAAAGCTTGTCTACAGCAAGCCGATTGTGCAGGATCATGGCTTTCACAGCAAGCAGCTCCTTGTTAATCACTGTTAAAGCACCAGAAGAGTTGGCATCCAGGGGATCTACTAGCGTGGAAGGATTCCTAATCTTGACGTCATTCAGAGCTACTCCCATCGAGGGGATCAGCGCTCCAAATATATCACCTAATATCTGTTCAATGCCTCTTTTATTTGCTGTCAGGTGTCTTTCTAGGTCATTTGTATGGTAAGTCTTGGGAAACACTCAGGCCACGTAACAACTACCTCCCTAACTGTGCGGCAGCTGACGTCAGCTGGTTTGTATTTAATACGTACATCTAGTTCAGCAAAGGTTTGATCTACAACTAACTATGATCCCACTCACTCCATCCAGCATCTTCAGCCGTCTCATTTCCTTCTTGTCTGTGAACTATGCAAACATTCCTCTCTTTTCCAAGTCTAAACTCAGTCTCGGATGATCATTCTGCGTTCCTTCTGGCTCCTCCTTCACACTCCCTCTCACCTCCTCCCCTTCCTTGCCTTTTCTTCTTCACTCCGTATCCTGACATTTAATTCATCGACAGAATGCGCTCTTCCTCGCTTATTCTGCATCGCAGGTTTTCACTAGGATGGTTAGTGGGGGTAGCAGTCGTTAGAGGGGTGAAGAATTTCATCATATACTCAGGCTTCTTTAGTATATTATACGGTTTCAGAAACCAACGGGATGTCTAGTTTCCCAAAAATAAATGTCAGCATCAGTATCTTACGGTACATTTTCAAACGTACATGGGTGACCAGAACAATACAGCTCAATGGAAGTTTGGTTAAATAACACATTCACAACACAGAGCACAAAAATGCATAAGATAAAGGTAAGTGATACTATGCCGAGCTGTGGGCAGCTGATACTGGAAGCCAGGAACACACAAAACAATTAGTAACATTCATGATCTTAATATATTTCGACAACATTTGATAGTACACATTATAACTGTGTTGGAAGGTGGGTCATTAGTTGTGTGGCCTGCACAAGTAATGGATCCGCACATGACCACCACTGGTAACCAAACACCCCACCGTAGCGCTTGACTCTCACAGGGTAGCGTTGCTGAGCAGTCCATGGCTTACTCAAGGGAGGTGGTGTGAGCTAGTAATCCCCATTCACGAGCACGTGATGGCACTCAATAAATTATTGTCCAGTCTGTGCTTTTTCTTTTGATAAACTAAAAGTACATTTATTACTCAAACACACACTACTCAATACTATGCAACAATTTACAGATATACATAAATTGATGGAACTACCCTTGGATGACATTGTGTAATCTCTCATGTCTACCCCTAGGAGAAATATAACCCAACAACCCACATGTCAAAACAATCTCTGGTATCCCAATGCAACTTTTGCTTCTATTGTAGAGTAAAAGCACCAAAATCTGACAAATAAATACATGTATGGTACAAGAGTGTGGGTATCAGTCTCATTATATAAATCAACATTGCGAGAATAGAGACATGTTTAAATACTTTAAACAATAAAGATTACTTTTGGATTACTTTTAAATGTTTTCTTGATTACCCTGGTATAACATCATACACTTGATTAATCTGGTGTAATACCATCCTGCAATCCTAGAGATTGCATGCACACAAGCCAAGAACTAAAGTTCAAACAAGCTGTTGCTTTACATTTGTTTGTAACCCTTTGGGGGTTATATTTCCTTTGTCCGTCCCAACCTAGGGTGGGAGACATAAACGTGAGATTGGGGGGACACTGCGCTGTTCCTGCAGCTCCCCCTAACAATGGGCACTTGTTTGGTGGTGGCCCCATCTTCCTGGGGCTACCACGAGCTGAGCACTGTGTTCTGGAAGACTTGGGCCCCGCAAGACCTTATTGGCCATATGCATCTTTAATGAGCGGCTCTCCCATTGTGCCGGGGAGGGTCGCTCTACTTCCTTTCATGCAGCCTCACGCCACCGCTTTACTCTGGGGATAGGGTGTGTCCGGTCCCACTCAGGCACCCCCTGAATGCTGGCCTCATTGGAGGGCAGCGCGGGGAGCCTACCCCCAGCTGCCCTCGTGTTTTAGGGGGTGTCCGGTTCCACCCGGACACCCCCGTCAGGAGTGTGCTGTTGTGGAGCGGCTCGAAGGGCCAATGTGGATGGTTCTGGTGTCGTTTCGCTCCTGGTGACGATCCCTTGCTATCAGAGGCACTCTCCCTAGGCCTCCTGGCCTAGAAGCGTCCCAGATTATAGCGGGCCAGTCCTTTCTCTGGTGCCCTCCTTTCCTTCTAGGCAGCGCGCTCTCCTTGCGCCAGCCCAGTCTTTCCCCCAACTAGTCCTCAGGAGTGTGAGAAGCTGGCCTGGTTTGTAGTGGGTACCTACGTTACTTACACCTTATACCAGGTCCAGTGATCCACCTTAGTGAAATGTTGGCATTGTCTAGCATTGTCTAGCAGCTTAGGCTGTCTAGGGGTAGCAGTAGCTGAGCAGCCAAGGCTGAACTAGGAGACATGCAAAGCTCTTGCAATACCTCTTTAGTCACACAGTACTTGTACATAATAAAAGGCAATACTCAGTGTTACCAAAAATAAAGGTACTTTATTATAGTGACACAATGGCAAAAATATCTTAAAGGCTATACTCGCTCTGGAGGTAAGTATTATACACAAAATATACACTTGTAACCACAATCAGGTAAATAAACAGTCATAAAATAGTGCAAACAGTGAAAAACACAATAGATTGCAATGGGCCTAGGTGGAACACAAACCATATACTAAAATAGTGGAATGTGAATGTCGGTTTCCCACCTAGGCAAGTGTAGTGCTGGGGGTGAAAGAAAACACCAAAGGTAAGTAAAATACCCCACCCAGAGCCCAGGAAAGTAGGAGCAAAGTACAGCAAGCTTCCTCAGAACACACTACAAGTCGTGATAAAGGATTTTGCAAGGACTAGAGTGACAAATTTGGAAGTAAAGAGAGCATGAGCACTGGAGTTCTATATAGCAGTACTCCAGTGACAATTTAGAGAAACAGTAAAAACACACTGACAAGCAGGCCATCATCCATAAGCACTGGGGTCCTGACTAAAAAATTGTGTCATCCAGGAGCTTGGGCCACATGTGCTCTGAAAATCAGCCCCTCCTTCCTAACATTCCTTTCAGGGCTTCTCCACCCATTTCCTGGCACGGAATGACAGCTGGCTGATTGATGCAAGGCCCTGCTCGGGCAGCTGGATAGAGCAGTAATTGACCCTAATCCTGAGCTGAGCCAGAGAAAGATGACATTCCTGGATGATCCATAAGTTGTACAACTATGATTTTGTAACCTACTGCATCATTCTTTTCATACAGGTTACAGTGTTCAGTGGTGCAACTCTGGTCTCTGTGGGCCCTACGGGTACTGAGTTATGCCCTAGGCCACTCCTTCCTATTGACATTTAACGGAGTGTCCCTACAGTGAAAGTACAGTAAGGACACTGACTATCCCTCTGTTGTGTACACCCATCTCATGAGGCCTACTCCAGGTCATCACCTACTCTGCATAGTTCCTTCTGCGCCAGGCTTACCTAAGCGCAGTTCTTGGGCTGCGCACACCAGGAACCCTCCCCGCTTAGCCCTTACACGGGTGCACACGCATGTGCACACATGATCACGTATAACCAGCCCGGCGCCTCCTACTCTTGCTGCGCCACAGCAGCCTTTCCTTAGGCTTCACCGGTGGTCACATGCGAAGTCCATTTTACCATGAGTTTACTGTGGGGGAGTCCCTGACTAGGAGGCTCCCTCACAGTAAAAGGTCAAAAACCAAGTGGTCAAAAAGCAAAAAATCAGGGCAGACCAGATGGTCAGACCCATCCTCTCACAAACTGAAAATGTTTTGGGAATGGGGACATGAGTAAGCTTGCTATCACGAGGGACTGGATAAGCAGCAGTAATACTGGTTTGATTTTCTTGCATGTGCAATGCATCTCCCTCCACGAGACAGAGGTCTAAAAGCCAGCCAGCTACAGATAAAAAAGCTGCAACTGCCACCATTATTATGAAGCTTCTGCAGGGATCTGGCACCATTCTCCTTTGCATCAGGTAAAGCAGGTGCTACCAAGAAAATAAACCTCCTATCCTCTGCTCTAGCATCACTCCCCTCTCTCCAGCCGTACAGTGAAATGTGCTGTGTTGCTGCTTGGCCCTATCCTCTGCTCTAGCATCACTACCCTCTCTCCAGCCGCTACAGTGAAATGTACTGTGTCACTGCTTGGTCCTATCCTCCGCTCTAGCATCACTACCCTCTCTCTATCCGCTACAGTGAAATGTGCTGTGTCACTGCTTGGTCCTATCTCTCTGCAGCTGCTAAAGTGAAATGTGCTGTGTCACTGCTTGGTCCTATCCTCCGCTCTAGCATCACTTCCCTCTCTCCATCCACTACAGTGAAATGTACTGTGTCACTGCTTGGTCCTATCTCTCTGCAGCTGCTAAAGTGAAATGTGCTGTGTCACTGCTTGGTCCTATCCTCTGCTCTAGCATCACCACCCTTTCTCCAGCCACTACAGTGAAATGTGCTGTGTTGCTGATTGGTCCTATCCTCTGCTCTAGCATCACTACCCTCTCTCCAGCCACTAAAGTGAAATCTGCTGTGTCACTGCTTGGCCCTATCCTCTGCTCCAGCATCACTACCTTCTCTCCAGCCACTACAGTGAAATGTGCTGTGTCACTGATTGGTCCCATCCTCTCCTCTGGCATCACTCCCCTCTCTCCCGCCGCTACAGTGAAATCTGCTGTGTCACTGCTTGGTCCTATCCTCTGCTCTAGCATTACTCCCCTCTCTCCAGCCGCTACAGTGAAATGTGCTGTGTCACTGCTTGGTCCTATCCTCTGCTCTAGCATCACTCCCCTCTCTCCAGCGCTACAGTGAAATGTGCTGTGTCACTGCTTTGCCTAAGGAGCAACAGACCTCTGACCTTTGCCTGTCTCATCACTGGCACTGTCTCAGGGAGGTTCTTCTGGGTCAGTCAATTTGTCCACATCGTCATCAACGTACATCCAACATGTCCAGTCTGGACCTGGCTATTCTGTTGGGATTCTGTTAGTTTTGTTTTGTTCACTCCAGAATTCGTGTCACTTCTGGCTCACTGGTCTCTGCTATAGGCTCTGGTTGTTTAGCTTACGTCAACGTCTCTTCTGTCTCTATCTGCTCTTTAGCTAAATGTTGTCAGAGTACCCTTCGGTCCTTTAGTACTGGTTATCTGTTACTTTAGTTTGTTCTGTAGTTTCAGCAGCTGAGTTTGCCTCCATTGCTCTCCAGCTTTGTTTTCTATGGAAGAAGTCCTCTAGCCACAGGACTCGATGTGAGATTTCCATGTGTCCCCTTCTCCTCTGTGGATACAAAGACTCCACCTAGGTGCTCACAGCTGGGTTGACAATGGCAGCGTGGCAAGACATGGGACGCACTGCATCAGTCAGTGCCTTCCAGTGTTCAAGCAGTACATCATCAGCGATGCTGAGAAGCCCAGCAGCTTGTACTGACAGTATTCTCATAGCTGTCCCCATTAATACTTCATGTGGGGAAAGTCCTGTTGTTTTGTATGGAATACTTTGGATGTTCATCAACACTAAGGGATGGGCATCTGGCCATTTCAAAGACTTTGAAGCACACACTCAGGCCAGTTTTGCTTTGATTATCCTTTTAATATACACTCTCTACAACCCAACTTCATTTAAAAAGAACAAGCTATGTTCCAGGGCACAGTCGCAAGCCATTTCATATGCTTACTGTAGGAGGCTGGACTGGCTTGTAGTGAGTACCAAGGGGTACTTACACCTTGCACCAGGCCCAGGTATCCCTTATTAGTGTATAGGGTGTCTAGCAGCTTAGGCTGATAGATAATGGTAGCTTAGCAGAGCAGCTTAGGCTGAACTAGGAGACGAGTGAAGCTCTTACAGTACCACTAGTGTCATATGCACAATATCATAAGAAAACACAATACACAGATATACTAAAAATAAAGGTACTTTATTTTTATGACAATATGCCAAAAGTATCTCAGTGAGTACCCTCAGTATGAGGATAGCAAATATACACAAGATATATGTACACAATACCAAAAATATGCAGTATAGTATTAGAAAACAGTGCAAACAATGTATAGCTACAATAGGATGCAATGGGGACACATAGGGATAGGGGCAACACAAACCATATACTCCAAAAGTGGAATGCGAACCACGAATGGACCCCAAACCTATGTGACCTTGTAGAGGGTCGCTGGGACTGAAAGAAAACAGTGAGGGTTAGAAAAATAGCCTACCCCAAGACCCTGAAAAGTGAGTGCAAAGTGCACTAAAGTTCCCCAAAGAGCACAGAAGTCGTGATAGGGGAATTCTGCAGGAAAGACCAACACCAGCAATGCAACAACGATGGATTTCCAGACGAGAGTACCTGTGGAACAAGGGGACCAAGTCCAAAAGTCACGATCAAGTCGAGAGTGGGCAGATGCCCAGGAAATGCCAGCTGTGGGTGCAAAGAAGCTGCTACTGGACAGTAGAAGCTGAGGATTCTGCAGGAACGACAAGGGCTAGAAACTTCCCCTTTGGAGGATGGATGCCCCACGCCGTGGAGAGTCGTGCAGAAGTGTTTTCCTGAAGAAAGACCGCAAACAAGCCTTGCTAGCTGCAAGTCGTGCGGTTGGGGTTTTTGGATGCTGCTGTGGCCCAGGAGGGACCAGGATGTCGCCAATTGTGTCAGGGACAGAGGGGGCGACCAGCAAGACAAGGAGCCCTCTCAGAATCAGGCAGCACCCGCAGAAGTGCCAGAACAGGCACTACGAAGTGGAGTGAAACAGTGCTCACCTGAAGTTGCACAAAGGAGTCCCACGCCGCCGGAGGACAACTCAGGAGGTCGTGCAATGCAGGTTAGAGTGCCGTGGACCCAGGCTTGGCTGTGCACAAAGGATTCCCTCTGAAAGTGCACAGGAGCCGGAGTAGCTGCAAAAGACGCGGTTCCCAGCAATGCAGTCTGGCATGGGGAGGCAAGGACTTACCTCCACCAAACTTGGACTGAAGAGTCACTGGACTGTGGGAGTCACTTGGACAGAGTTTCTGGATTCAAGGGACCTCGCTCGTCGTGCTGAAAGGAGACCCAGGGGACCGGTGATGCAGTTCTTTGGTGCCTGCGGTTGCAGGGGGATGATTCCGCGGAGCTTCTAGTGCAGAGAGGAGGCAGACTACCCCCACAACATGCACCACCAGGAAAGCAGTCGAGAAGGCAGCAGGATCAGCGTTACAGAGTTGCAGTGGTCGTCTTTGCTACTTTGTTGCAGTTTTGCAGGCTTCCAGCGCGGTCAGCAGTCGATTCCTTGGCAGAAGGTGAAGAGAGAGATGCAGAGGAACTCGGATGAGCTCTTGCATTCGTTATCTAAGGAATTCCCAAAGACAGAGACCCTAAATAGCCAGAAAAGAGGGTTTGGCTAATTAGGAGAGAGGATAGGCTAGCAACACCTGAAGGAGCCTATCAGAAGGAGTCTCTGACGTCACCTGCTGGCACTGGCCACTCAGAGCAGTCCAGTGTGCCAGCAGCACCTCTATTTCCAAGATGGCAGAGGTCTGGAGCACACTGGAGGAGCTCTGGGCACCTCCCAGGGGAGGTGCAGGTCAGGGGAGTGGTCACTCCCCTTTCCTTTGTCCAGTTTCGCGCCAGAGCAGGGCTGAGGGGTCCCTGAACCGGTGTAGACTGGCTTATGCAGAAATGGGCACCATGTGTGCCCATGAAAGCATTTCCAGAGGCTGGGGGAGGCTACTCCTCCCCTGCCTTAACACTATTTTCCAAAGGGAGAGGGTGTAACACCCTCTCTCTGAGGAAGTCCTTTGTTCTGCCATCCTGGGCCAAGCCTGGCTGGACCCCAGGAGGGCAGAAACCTGTCTGAGGGGTTGGCAGCAGCAGCAGCTGCAGTGAAACCCGGGGAAAGGCAGTTTGGCAGTACCAGGGTCTGTGCTAGAGACCCGTGGGATCATGGGATTGTGCCAACAATGCCAGGATGGCATAGAGGGGGCAATTCCATGATCTTAGACATGTTACATGGCCATATTCGGAGTTACCATTGTGAAGCTACACATAGGTAGTGACCTATATGTAGTGCACGTGTGTAATGGTGTCCCCGCACTCACAAAGTCCGGGGAATTGGCCCTGAACAATGTGGGGGCACCTTGGCTAGTGCCAGGGTGCCCACACACTAAGTAACTTAGCACCCAACCTTTACCAGGTAAAGGTTAGACATATAGGTGACTTATAAGTTACTTAAGTGCAGTGTAAAATGGCTGTGAAATAACGTGGACGTTATTTCACTCAGGCTGCAGTGGCAGGCCTGTGTAAGAATTGTCAGAGCTCCCTATGGGTGGCAAAAGAAATGCTGCAGCCCATAGGGATTTCCTGGAACCCCAATACCCTGGGTACCTCAGTACCATATACTAGGGAATTATAAGGGTGTTCCAGTATGCCAATGTAAATTGGTAAAATTGGTCACTAGCCTGTTAGTGACAATTTGAAAGAAATGAGAGAGCATAACCACTGAGGTTCTGATTAGCAGAGCCTCAGTGAGACAGTTAGTCATAACACAGGTAACACATTCAGGGCACACTTATGAGCACTGGGGCCCTGGCTGGCAGGGTCCCAGTGACACATACAACTAAAACAACATATATACAGTGAAATATGGGGGTAACATGCCAGGCAAGATGGTACTTTCCTACACTTACCTGTTGCCTCTGGTTACAAAGTCAATGCCACTCTGATGAGCATCGCACTTCACTACTGCAGTCTGCTGAGGCGCTTGCAAAGCATCCAGTAAATTTGAAGTGTACATGCTGTTGCGTGTTGGGGAACCCACAGATGTCAGGAAACACCTTTGGGGCCATAGTAGCCTAAAGTCATGCACAACACCAAATCCATACTGGCTGTGTGTAGATCGTGACTCCCAACCCCTCTGATGTACAACAGGCTCTAGTAAGCAGAACAGTTTGGCCACTTGAGCAGATGTCACATGACATGGGGGTGAAGCTTCAACAACTCCTGAATGGTACAGACCGAATCGGCTGCTCTTAAAATGCCAGGTCTGCCTCTTAGACATGAACCATCAACAAAAATAATTTGATCTAGATCATCAAGGGGCACATCCAGCATGTCAGGTGTTGGTTTTGTACATACCTCAGTCACATCAACACAATTATGTTCACATTCAGAAACCATTGGTGTGGGTATCAATTTAACAGGGTTCAGAACATTACGAAGACATTTTCTGTGGCCAAAATGATTCTCTCACAGCAGGGTTAGGCAGCTATTCGTAAGCTGTTGGACACGCATCCTTGTCAGTAGGATCTCAGTTGATGTGGCACCATCATTATCAATAGGTGACCCATGACTGTTCCCTGTGTTTGTTAGATCCTCAAGCTAACCACTGCCACCGCTTTGAGACAACAGGGCAACGCTGTAGTTACCGGAATTGTTTGCTGATAGATAGGCTACTGGTTGTTTGGCATCACCATTTTCCTGGGTCAACACAGATCATGCACACCCATTTAGTTCACGACAGAACAGCATAAAATCCTTGATGTATTCTGGCATTCCAAGTGTGGGTGCCCTACACAATAAATGCTTAAGCTCTCAGAAACCTTCCATGCACTGGTTATCCTGAGGTATCGGGTCAGTGATGTCTGCATGTGTCAGCTTTTGCAGGTGGGGTTCCATTGTCGGTAATAGCCAACTCTGCCCAAGAATGTGCAGCCATCTCTCTGTGTTGTGGGAAATTTCACTCTATTCGTTTGTGAAACACTGTCATCTGGTGTCCCAAATATTTGACTTCTCTCTGACATTATTGTAACCTGTCGGGGGAAACCCTGTGTCCATCTCAGCAAGGTGGTTGAGCAGGGCAATGGTGTCCTGTCTGCTACCCTCTTCTGATATTGATGTGACGAGTAAGTCATTGATATACTGTCCTAAGGAAGAAATGCAAAGTAACTGCAGGTTCTCAAGATTCTTCTTTAGGATCTGATTAGGGTAGGAAGGACTCTCTGTATACCCTTGAGAAGCTAACACCACACAAGAGTTTTTTTCCTTGGAATTGGAAAGTGAAAAGATATCAACTTTCCTCATTCAGGGAAAAGAAAAAAAGACCTGACACGTCAATGACTGAGAACCACTTCACTTCTGGAGGATTTGAAATAGGATCACGGCAGAGTTTGGTAGCACTGGATATCACAGAATTACAATTTGATTCATCTTTCTCAAATCCTGCATTATCCTCTATTTTTTTACTTGCTTTTCGTAAAAATATGATTGGAGAGTTGCATGGTCTCTGGATGACTTCTTGCATTATTCCCCGGGCCTTCCTGCTGTCAAAAACAGAGGTTATTCCAGCAAAGGCTTCTGGTGATAGTTTTAATACATGGGCCTTTGGATAGTCTGCGTCCAACCTTAACCTGACTTTCAACGGGGCTTCATCCTTTATTAGTCCTGTCTCCTTGCCTATAAAGTCTGATACTTCTTCTCTTACTGTTGCCTTTAAATCAATTGGAAGGTCTGCAGTGGTGAGAACTCAAAATAGTTGGACTACTGACTCAGGACATTTTAATTTGAATTCGGCATCTGCTGCACTGGTCTCCAGCTCAACTCCTTCTGGGGTACAATAAATTACACTATTTAGCTTGTACAATAAATCACATCCCAGCAAGTTTACTGGGCTAGTATCACAAATAATAAATTGATGTTTATCTCTTATCAGGCCAATCCTCACTGGCACTATGGCTGAAATCTGTTTTTTATGCAATGTATTTAAAATGGCAACAATTTGGATGTCTTTTCCCGAGGGGGATAGATTAGAGACCTCAACCGTCCTAACGGTCAAACGGGTAGCTCCAGTATCTATCAAAAAGAATACGGGATGATCTCTCCTTCAACATATGGGCCACTCTGATCCACGTCAAGGATTGCGTCAAGCACACATTCTCTCTCCTCACCTCAGGCATCATCATTGGGCTTGTTCGTACCCCAAGGAATTCCCAAACATAATGGGAACCTGCCATGTGTGCTGCTGGAAGGCTGTTCTCTGTGCTCGGGAATCTGCCTGAAATTGGAGGCATCCTGCTTGGGCCTGACCCAGGGCTATGCGAACCTATGACACCCCTTCTTTTGGAAATTTGGGGTTCACTGGGGGTTGAGGCACCTGTGGAATCCCTCCCATCTCTGTCATCTGGGGCTCAACCTGAAGAAGGTCAGGATTATAGCAGCACTCTCTTTTCCAATGTCCAACCCTGTTCCAAATGTGATATGGGGATATTTTCTTCATTGCCCTTAATGTTGCACTGGTTACCTTTCCTCATTCTTTTCCCTGACCTGACAACCCTCCTCCATACGACATTGCAGCGCCCATCATACTCATCCCATTAGCAGCATCCATCTCGTCATTAATATTTAACATTTTTACTGCTCTCACTCCCATGTCCTGAACCAACTTAGGGCCTGATTTAGATATTGGCGGACGGGTTACTCCATCACATAGATGATGGATATCCTGCCCACTGAAATCTAAATCCTGTCATATCCTATGGGATTTAGATTTCGACAGACTGGATATACGTCACCATTGTGACGGAGTAACTTCTCTGTCAATATCTAAATCAGGCCCTTAGTCTGTGCAACCATGAACTTTTCTTTCAGCTCTATCTTTTTGTCTCAAGTGTATTGCTACAATGCTTGGCATAGTGCAGACTCTCATCCAAGGGTTTGGACTGCCAGCATGTCACAGTGTTTCTGTATCTGTGTGCTTATCTCAGGATGGGGAACACTAACAAACATTACCAGAAACCTCCTAGATTATCTCCCACTGGTTCATTCATTCCATTGTTCTCTCTTTAAGCCTGCATCAGGATCTCAAAGTAGGCATGTACAGATTCCTTGACTTTCTGTCCTGTTCTGAAAATCTTGGGGCAATCTATTTCTTTCTGGGGAATTTTTGTCTTCAGATTATTAATGACCTGTTCGTTCTTTGTCTTAAAAATGGGCGCCGCAACATTCGTGGCTGCTACTCTCTGTGGCTCTTCACTCAGCCAATCAGCTGTCCTTTTGCACTCTGCCCCTAAATCCTTGGGGACTGCTACATCAAAGAGCACAACCAAGTCTTCCCACAAAACCTTTGATATTGTCAACGTCATGTCTATTTGTGTGTACCATTTGTCAGGGTTCTCTCTTAGTCTCAGAAGCAAGTTTGCAAAATGGAACAAATCTGCTTGAGACCAGGAAACATGCACAAAAGCTCCTCCCCGCACTTACTGTTAGTGTGTGACTGACCGGTCTGTGCCAGCCTGCCACTTCCAGATGAGTTTCTGACCACATGGGGTGAGTGCCTTTGTGCACTCTGTGGCCAGAAACAAAGCCTGTCCTGGGTGGAGGTGCTTCACACCTCCCCCTGCAGGAACTGTAACACCTGGAGGTGAGCCTCAAAGGCTCAAGCCTGGTGTTACAATGCCCCAGGGCACTCCAGCTACTGGAATTGCCCACCCCGGACGCAGCCCCCACTTTTGGTGGCAAGTCTGGGGAAATAATGAGGAAAACAAGGAGGAGTTACCCCCTCTGCCAGGTCCACCCCTAAGGTGACCAGAGCTGAAGTGACCCCCTCCTTAGAAAATCCTCCATCTTGGTTTGGAGGATTTAGCCCAATAGGGATAGGGATGTGCCCCCCTTCCCAAAGGGAGGAGGCACCAGGAGGGTGTAGCCACCCTCATGGACAGTAGCCATTGGATATTCCCCTCTAGTCCCAACACACCCCTAAATTTAGTATTTAGGGGCGACCCTGAACCCAGGAAATCAGATTCCTGATGACCCACAAAGAAGAAGGACTGCCTAGCTGAAAAACCCCGCAGAGAAGAAGGAAGACGACAGCTGCTTTGGCCCCAGCTCTACCGGCCTGTCTCCAACTTCAGAGAAACTGCACAAGCGACATATCCTGCGGGCCCAGTGACCTCTGCCGACTCAGAGGACTGCCCTGCAACCACAAAGGATCAAGAACTCCCGACGACAGCAGACCTGTCCAACCAAAGAAAGAAGAAACCATCTTTAAAGGGACTCTCACCTCACTTCAGAAGCATGAGTCCCCACCACCTTGCACTTGACGCCCCTGGCCCATGTCCAGAGAAACCAACGACCCAGAGAGGATCCCCAGGCGACTCCGATGACGTGTCCACCCTGGACTTACCTCTCTTCACCCTCACGACGACGCCTGCAAAGGTAATCCCGAGGATCCCCCTGACCGCAACTGCCCGGGACGAAGATATCCGACGACTGGAGAAGCACTGCACTCACAGCCCCTACGCCCATGAGGAACCGACCACCAATGCAGCAGTGATCATAAGGCGGCCCTCACCCTTGCCCAATATATCAAATGGGTTTTCCTGCCAAAACATAGTGCCTGAAAGTAGGGACCAACAAGTTTTAGCACCCTTGGTTCTCAGAAAACATTCTGCTGACTCCCACAGGGGTACAAGAACACCCCAGGACTGTTCTCAGCTCGTGTAACATCTATTTTACACAACATTGACCCTGAGGCGCTGTCATATGTGGATGACATTTATCTCACAGAGGACGACCTCATGCAACATTTAAGACGGGTGGCCCACATTGTTGTAGGATTTGCCGAAATCGGCTACAAATTCAACTTCAAAAAAACGAAAATAGCTTTCCTTGGTGTCCTGCTTCTGGGATACGAATTATCGGATGAAGGCAGGAGTCTGGCACCCCAATTATTAGACAAATGCTCACAACTAAAACCTCCAAACACAATGAAAAAGCTCCAGTCAGTTGTTGGGCTTTTTAAACTTTGGCAGAACATACATTCCACATTATGCACAACGCATCAAACCATTGTACAACTTAATACGTCCTGATTTTGCCGGTAAATTTTGGACAGTCGAACCCATACATTCTAAAAGCTTTGCAAAAAGACATGCTCAAGGCAAAACACTTGCATACAAGGTACAATAAAAACATCTGGTCATCAGAGTAATTGCTGGTGCCACTGGATTCACCTATGGGACGTTCAATGAGGGTGAGACTGTTCTAATTACATATAAATCACACTTATGTTCCACAGCTGAACAACGCTTTGCTCCCACTGAAAAAATCCTCACTGTTGTCCAGATGGCGGTCCTTAAAGAGAGACCTCTGGCCCAGGAGAAGTGCATTATTGTCATATCTCCCATTCCAGCCTTAGAGGCTGTTACCAAAGCATGTGTTCCTAACGCTAAAGCACTACATCCATGTTGGATTCAATGGGCAACCTCTCTGACAGCCTCTGATGTTGATTATGTCTTTGACATCAAATTACAGACCCAAGAATTCTTACAATATGAACTTGAATATCCAGTTCCAACAAGTACATTGCCTATCGAACAATGTCATAACATTTTGAATACTGATGGTTCAGCCCAACCAGCAATAGGAACAAAACATCAATACGCCGCTGCTTGTGCAGTCATGAGTGGTAACATGAAGGATGGGTAGTTCCATCTACAAATACTTACACGCAGACTCTAGGAGATTGCACTGCATAACTTGCAGAGCTCAAGGCTCTGGTGATGGCACTGGAACATACGGATCCTGAGCAGATGATGTTGATTGTCTGTGATTCGTACTATTGCGTCCAGTCCTTCAATAAAGATCTGCATTACTGGCACCAAAATGGGTTCAGAGATTCAATAGGCAACATCGTTGTACATACACTAGGACATCAGCGTGTTGGAATACACGTTGAAGGCAATACTCTGGCTGATGAAGCAGCCAAATCATCAGAAGCTATGGCTTCTGTTCCTGCAGTAAATAGTTCCAAGCTAAAAGTGGATGATGAAACACTGGCAGCTTTGGTTGACGGCGCACCTTTTCCTAAAGCATATCCTGCTAAATATTCCTACCGGATGGCAGGTTTGTTTGATGCACAAGTAACAATACAAGGTGCAGGAGTTCGAATAATTCCCAATAAAGACTTAAGACCTGTGTTAGTGAAAGCTGCGCATGAGGGAGTTGCTTCTGCCGGCACTGGTGTGGCGGCTACAATTTCAATATTACATTCATGATATTGGTGGCCAGGTCTGTATAAATAGACCAAGCAATATGTCCTTTGTTGTGACATCTGCCAGCAAATAAAAGAGTCCACCTTGAAGCACCCACTGCAGACCCCACTCCTAATTTCCAACAAAACATTACAATGTGCGTACTTGGACCATTGTGGTCCCCTGACACCAGATAGTGCATACAAATATATTCTAGTAGCTGTTGACTCATGCTCCAGATTTCTGTGGGTCTGCCCACAACGCTCGGTTGACGCTTCAACTGTTATTAAAGATTTGCGAGTCATTATTGGTACATATGCTGTTGCGGCTTTCCACGCAGACCGGGCCCTGCTTTTGCCTCAGGGGCCTACAGGGACGCCATGGGTAAGTTAGGCGTCCAACTACATTACTCGTCTCCATTTCATCCTGAGGGAAATAGTGTTGTGGAGCGAAGAAACCGAGATTTAAAGCAATTCATACCAGCTAGAGAATTAGGCACTGGTCATAACTGGCTTACACACCTATATGGAGTCTAGAGAGCATTTAACAACCTGCCTAGAAGGTCCCTGGTGGGGCGTACATCATATGAATGCCTTTTTGGAACTCAAATGTATGTTCCAGATCTTGATGGTCCTGGCATGGAGGTGGCAGATATACCCTTTGACATAAATGAACGTGTCCTTGTATTGCAGGACTTAGAGCAGTTCCGTGATGACAGCGCATCTGCCAATGCTGCCTCCTTTGGAATCAGGGATGTACTAGTAACATCTACTGACTGGATTCCTAAGCTTGCAGATCTAGTGCATGAAAAGATTGCTGTGAATAAGCAATTTGGTCCTTCTTATCGTGCACCGGTCCCAGTCCAGGGAATACACGGTACCAGAATTGTGATTCTACCACCTCTGACTGGCTCTAAAGAAAATCGCTTGTCTCCATCGACAATGTCAAGCTACACAATGTGGCCGAACCTGCACAGCAGACCTAGACCTGAATCCCTCCCACTACAGACCAGGATGTACCCCTACAAGTCTTCAACAGCAACGCTGATAACCTCTCTGAGCTTGGGGAGGGTGGAAATGAGCTTTCATTAGTTCCACTTACAACGACTTCTACAATCAGTAATGAAAATAATGAGCAATTTCTTACAAATCCTACACAAACGGATGTCGTAATTTAATATGAACCGCCAAGGGAGTCCTCAGCAAGTTCTCCTCTTCAAAACACAGCTCTAGTTTTTGCACAATCAGAATCAGGTTATTTTGTCGTTGACAACACTTTCAGCAACTCATCTGCCTCTACTAAAACAGAACTGTCAGGAGCACATAAACTGATACATTGGCTTAAAATTAACTATTTAATTCATCCATGGATTTATCTATGGTGTTTATTGACTGCACTTGCCTTTCTCCTTTGGATTGGGTTTGTCATTGTCTTCTTTCTCCTGATGAATGGTCATTTTCTTCCTGAACACTCTACAGTTGAACTGGTGGATGGGGTCCTAAAACCAGATTTTTCATCGCACAAAATTCGCAGACTTGACCCTAGTGAACAGTACAGCCATACCTATTCCCAATGGGATTGTTTGTGACAAAGTATTATTCGATATATATGGGCCTACTGAAGTCATTCAAATACAATGTGTCTTTAAACTTTCAATGACAGATGTGAGCACACCCAGAGTAGTTTCTGGTGATTAGGAAAAGTATTTGTAATGAAGATGTGAAGATGTGTGCTAGTTTAAAGGAAATTATGGTGATATGTTCTGTTACAATTATCATGGACATTATTTCATTCACAGAACAAGTACTCCAAAGACTATTTTTAAATATACACAATGGGACCACTGCCCGACTCCATCAGTAGGCAGTTCTAAAACGTATACTGAAAAATGTGCATATTTTTCTGGGCACAATGTCAAGAATGCTGAGTCATATTATTTTAAATTGCCAGAAATAGAAAGTCAACATGTTTCATTGACAGACACAAAATTGATTTACCCTTATTCCTTTGTTTCGCGATTGACTATAGAAGGCTATGGGTACTGGTTGAAGGCAATTGACTAAAAAAGTTTGTGGGGAACCAAAAATTGGCAAATAAGAGGAAGAGAGGCTTTATTTAGAGCATGTATGATTCCTGTTTAAATACTATTTTTAAACAAAACAGTACAACAAACAAGCTGTTTAGTCTTAGCAAACATTAAGGAACTGAATGCGCCCAGTATTCCCACACCTGCTAAATTTTACAAATGGCAAAAGTATATAAATGTGTCCGAAGATCAGCTCAATGAATGGGTCCAAAATGGTACATCATATCATTTTCACGTCCTGGTGGGTGGTTATTGTGTCCTGTAGAAACCAATGGGTGTCATACGCATTTTGTTAACTCCTCTGGGGTTTCAGAATGAATAGACAGGACCCTCGCTATGTGCCCTCAGAGCACTCGGGGTATAGTGACAACATACAGTGTAGGGAAACTATGCCAGCAATGGATCAAGGTCTCCTCACTGGATGGTGTCAAAGAACATCCAAGTCTCCTGTCCAATAACACAGATTTATAGGATTTCCTGTTAGTCCCCAGAAGACAATGCAGAAAACGCTTCTTATTTGTTGCCAGTATTAAATATGGAAGCTTTCACAACAAGAGGCAGCTGCCTGTTAAGGCAAATAGATCAGCAAAACTTACAGAAAGCATTAGCCATTGTAGATAATGGAATTAACACCTTGTCCGAACAAATATACACCAAAATAACATTGTATCCTCTGCAATAGATATAGTACAGAGTAATGTATCATTTTTGCAACATGGACAAAGTCAGCTAAGATCCATTATGCAGTTAGGTTGGACACTACAAACATTGAAAGCGGATCGCGTTCCCTGGCAACATGTGAGTGCAAGGGAGATTTTTTCCACATTTAATATAACGCGACAACAACAAATAATGGCTAAGAAAGAAGCAACATATGTCATGTTGAATATTGAAAAGTTCGAAAAGTTGCCTTTTACTGTGGCTGAAATAACATCTGCTGAATGGCTAATACATGGGGTTATAAATCTGCCTATTTCAACACTTCAGTTTACATCCTGTTTGAAACACATTCCAGTGGGCAGATATGAAAGGCTGGGAGATAGTTACATGCACAAAGTGTGGGAGCTTCTTTTCTCGTACAAATGTTTCAATGCCATGAAAGAGGTCGTTCTTAGAGGTAGTGAATGCAAGACTTCTGTGAGCCATTCAATGGTTTGCAAACAGCTGTCCTTGCACGGGGCGTGTAATGCCTCTGCAGCAAATCTGGCTTGTTATCTGGAGGGAGTCCCAGTCCCCTTGATTAGACCTGCATTCCATGTGCTCTCCAAAGGCAGCTATGGGCTCCTTAACAGTGAGGGCTGTTGTGGAATGCAAGCCGGAATAGCTTACTTTGTTTAGGTCTCCCAAATTGTTATATGTTGCGGGAATGTCCTTTTTTACCTACACAGTTTTTAAGGAGTAGCAGACGTTTGGCCTCATATTGCTACTTCTGATGTGAATTTTGACAAGTTCAGCAGACTAAAGGGTTTATTGTTTCAAAAACATGTGGAGCTTACATATGCACGTGAGACCTATGCGTTTCAGGTTGCGAGGTCATCGGCGGAGATTCAGTCCCTTTTAAATACAAACTTTCCACAGCACTTTGGTGAACTTGTGGGACAAATATTTAATGCATCCAGTACTACTGGAATTGCCCACTTTTTTAAGGCTGGTGGTTCTGGTTTTGTTCACACCTTCGCCTCCATATTCGGTTTAATACCATCAGCTATACATTCTATATTTTCGAGTCTTTTTGGGGATTTCCGATTACTTTGGCTATAATAGATGGCATTTTGCTGTTGCTACTTTTTCTTAGCAATGGTTGTCCGGTCACAGCGAGGAGTACTAAAAGCACTACAACCTGCACAACTGTATCGTGAACGCATGATGCAGTATTTCGGAGCACCACTCCTGGAACAACTGGAGTGTGCTGGTCTTTGTCATTCCGACCAGTTTTGGATTGTGTGCAGCCCATGTTTCGATGCCTCTGGTGCCTCTTTGAATGTGCACTGAAAGTCTGTCTTTCTACACAGCACTTACTTTCATTGGATGCTGATCTGTTGATGTTCTTGATGAGGGCTCATTATCAGACATGCGTGTTGAGGGTGTGTGTAGGAAAGTACCATCTTGCCTGGCATGTTACCCCCATTTTTCACTGTATATATGTTGTTTTAGTTGTATGTGTCACTGGGACCCTGCCAGCCAGGGCCCCAGTGCTCATAAGTGTGCCTGACTGTGTTACCTGTGTAGTGACTAACTGTCTCACTGAGGCTCTGCTATCCAGAACCTCAGTGGTTATGCTCTCTCATTACTTTCAAATTGTCACTAACAGGCAAGTGACCAATTTTACCAATTTACATTGGCTTACTGGAACACCCTTATAATTCCCTAGTATATGGTACTGAGGTACCCAGGGTATTGGGGTTCCAGGAGATCCCTATGGGCTGCAGCATTTCTTTTGCCACCCATAGGGAGCTCTGACAATTCTTACACAGGCCTGCCACTGCAGCCTGAGTGAAATAATGCACACATTATTTCACAGCCATTTTCACTGCACTTAAGTAACTTATAAGTCACCTATATGTCTATCCTTTACCTGGTAAAGGTTAGGTGCAAAGTTACTTAGTGTGTGGGCACCCTGGCACTAGCCAAGGTGCCCCCACATTGTTCAGGGCAAATTCCCCGACTTTGTGAGTGCTGGAGACACCATTATATGCGTGCACTACACATAGGTCACTACCTATGTGTAGCTTCACAATGGTAACTCCGAATATGGCCATGTAACATGTCTATGATCATGGAATTGCCCCCTCTATGCCATCCTGGCATAGTTGGCACAATTCCATGCTCCCAGTGGTCTGTAACACAGACCCTGGTACTGCCAAACTGCCTTTTCAGGGGTTTCACTGCAGCCGCTGCTGCTGCCAACCCCACAGACAGGCTTATGCCCTCCTGGGGACCAGCCAGGCCTGGCCCAGGATGGCAGAACAAAGGACTTCCTCAGAGAGGGGGTGTTACACCCTCTCTCTTTGGAAAATGGTGTGAAGGCAGGGGAGGAGTAGCCTCCCCCAGCCTCTGGAAATGCTTTCTTGGGCACAGATGTGCCCAATTCTGCATAAGCCAGTTTACACCGGTTCAGGGACCCCTCAGCCCTGCTTAGGCGCGAAACTGGACAAAGGAAAGGGGAGTGACCACTCCCCTGACCTGCACCTCCCGTGGGAGGTGCCCAGAGCTCCTCCAGTGTCCTCCAGACCTCTGCCATCTTGGAAACAGAGGTGCTGCTGGCACACTGGACTGCTCTGAGTGGCCAGTGCCTGCAGCTGACGTCAGAGACTCCTTCTGATAGGCTCCTTTAGGTGTTGCTAGCCTATCCTCTCTCCTAAGTAGCCAAACCCTCTTTTCTGGCTATTTAGGGTCTCTGTCTTTGGGGATTCCTCAGATAACGAATGCAAGAGCTCATCAGAGTTCCTCTGCATCTCTCTCTTCACCTTCTGCCAAGGAATCGACTGCTGACCGCACTGGAAGCCTGCAAAACTGCAACAAAGTAGCTAAGACGACTACTACGACCTTGTAACGCTGCTCCTGCTGCCTTCTCGACTGTTTTCCTGGTGGTGTATCCTGTGGGGGTAGTCTGCCTCCTCTCTGCATCAGAAGCTGCGAAGAAATCTCCCGTGGGTCGACGGAATCTTCCCCCTGCAACCACAGGCACCAAAAAGCTGCATCACCAGTCCCTTGGGTCTCCTCTCACGACAACGAGCGAGGTCCCTCGAATCCAGCAAGACTGTCCAAGTAACCCCCACGGTCCAGTGATTCTTCAGTCCAAGTTTGGTGGAGGTAAGTCCTTGCCTCCCCACGCCAGACTGCATTGTTGGTAACCGCGACTTTTGCAACTTCTCCGGCCTCTGTGCACTTCCGGCGGAAATCCTTTGTGCACAGCCAAGCCTGGGTCCACGGCAATCTAACCTGCATTGCACGACTTTCTAAGTTGGTCTCCGGCGACGTGGGACTCCTTTGTGTAACTTCAGGTGAGCACTGTTTCACTTTTCTTTGTAGTGCCTGTTCTGGCACTTCTGCGGGTGCTGCCTGCTTCTGAGAGGGCTCCTTGTGTTGCTCGATGTCCCCTCTATCCCCAAACGAAATTGGCGACATCCTGGTCCATCCTGGGCCACAGCAGCATCCAAAAACGCTAACCGCATGACTTGCAGCTAGCAAGGCTTGTTGGCATCCATTCGGCGGGAAAACACTTCTGCACAACTTTCCACGGCGTTGGGGATCCATCCTCCAAAGGGGAATTCTCTAGCCCCTGTCGTTCCTGCAGAATCCTCAGCTTCTTCAGTCCAGTAGAAGCTTCTTTGCACCCACAGCTGGCATTTCCTGGGCATCTGCCCCTCTCCGACTTGCTTGCGAATTTTGGACTTGGTCCCCTTGTTCCACAGGTACTCTCGTCTGGAAATCCATCGTTGTTGCATTGCTGGTGTTGGTCTTTCCTGCAGAATTCCTCTATCACGACTTCTATGTCTTTGGGGGAACTTTAGTGCACTTTGCACTCACTTTTCAGGGTCTTGGGGTGGGGTATTTTTCTAACCCTTACTATTTTCTAATAGTCCCAGTGACCCTCTACAAGGTCACATAGGTTTGGGGTCCATTCGTGCTTCGCATTCCACTTTTGGAGTATATGGTTTGTGTTGCCCCTATCCCTATGTGCTCCCATTGCATCCTATTGTAATTTTACACTGTTTGCACTGTTTTCTAAGACTATACTGCATATTTTTGGTATTGTGTACATATATCTTGTGTATATTTCTTATCCTCATACTGAGGGTACTCACTGAGATACTTTTGGCATATTGTCATAAAAATAAAGTACCTTTATTTTTAGTATAACTGTGTATTGTGTTTTCTTATGATATTGTGCATATGGCATTAGTGGTGCTGTAGTAGCTTCACACGTCTCCTAGTTCAGCCTAAGCTGCTCTGCTAAGCTACCATTATCTATCAGCCTAAGCTGCTAGACACCCTATACACTAATAAGGGATACCTGGGCCTGGTGCAAGGTGTAAGTACCCCTTGGTACTCACTACAAGCCAGTCCAGCCTCCTACATTGGTTGTGCAGCGGTGGGATAAGTGCTTTGAGACTACTTACCACTCTTGACATTGTACTTTTCATAAGAGAAAAATATACAAAACAAGTTCAGTGCGTGTACACATAGCTAAAAAGTTTTGCATTTCCTCTTTTCACTCTTTTCTAAGTGCTGAAAAGTACATCTAAACTTTCTAAAAGTTTCTAAAAAGTTTTAAAAGTTTTTTTCTGTCTTTCCAAAAGTTCTGAAAAACTTTTTGTTTCACTTTTTCTATCACTTAACTCTTTCTAAAAATGTCTGGCACAGGCCAAAATGTTGATCTGTCCAAGATTGCATATGATCACCTTAGCTGGAAAGGAGCAAGGAGTCTCTGCATAGAAAGAGGTTTGAGTGTAGGGAAGAATCCTTCTTTGGAATTGTTACTTAACATGTTTAGAGAACAAGATAAGGCCAGAAGGGCCCCATCTGTTGAAAAAGTAGTTGATGGTTCCCAATCTGATCCAGGTACTCCCCTAGAGATAGATTCTGGTAGAAAACGTCCCAGCCTGCCCAGTATCAGACAACCTAGCAGGGCTGGTAATGATGCAGAGTCACACCATACAGATAGTGTGGTCTCTCATCACAGTAGGAGTAGGCATTCACATCATTCAGATGATGTCCTCTCACATTATACTGTTAGCCATCTTGTTAAGGTTCCATCTGTTAGGGAGAGGTCTCCTTCTGTCCATTCTCATCACACTTCTGTTTCTAGGCATGTCCCTCCCACCCACCCTGATGACAGAATGTTAGAAAGGGAGCTCAATAAATTGAGAGTGGAGACATCCAGGCTGAAGCTCAAGAAGCAACAGCTGGATTTAGATAGACAAGCTTTAGAGATAGAAAAAGAAAGACAGAAACTGGGTTTAGAAACCCATGGTGGCAGCAGCAGTATTCCCCATAGTCATCCTGTAAAAGAGCATGATTCCAGGAATCTGCATAAGATAGTTCCCCCTTATAAGGAGGTGGATGACATTAACAAGTGGTTTGCTGCACTTGAGAGGGCCTGTGTTGTTCAAGATGTCCCTCAAAGGCAGTGGGCTGCTATCCTATGGCTATCATTTAGTGGTAAGGGTAGGGATAGACTCCTTACTGTGAAAGAAAGTGATGCCAACAATTTCACTATTCTTAAGAATGCACTCCTTGATGGTTATGGCTTAACCACTGAACAATACAGGATAAAGTTCAGAGAGACCAAAAAGGAGTCTTCACAAGACTGGGTTGATTTCATTGACCATTCAGTGAAGGCCTTGGAGGGGTGGTTACATGGCAGTAAAGTGACTGACTATGAAAGCCCGTACAACTTAATCCTGAGAGAGCATATTCTTAATAATGGTGTGTCAGATTTGTTGCACCAGTACTTGGTAGACTCTGATCTGACCTCTCCCCAAGAATTGGGAAAGAAGGCAGACAAATGGGTCAGAACAAGGGTGAACAGAAAAGTTCATACAGGGGGTGACAAAGATGGCAAGAAGAAGGATGGTAAGCCTTCAGACAAAGGTGGGGACAAATCTAAAAATGAGTCTTCATCAGGTCCACAAAAACACTCTGGTGGGGGTGGTGGGCCTAAATCCTCGTCTAAACATAATCAAGAAAAGAAACCATGGTGCTATTTATGTAAAGTAAAAGGCCATTGGACAACAGATCCCAGTTGTCCAAAGAAAAGCACCAAGCCTCCTACCACTACAACCCCTACTGCTACACCTAGTGTCCCTACTAATAGCAGTGGTGGTGGGAGCAAACCTACTAATAGCCAATCCAAGGGAGTAGCTGGGCTCACTTTTGGTAACTTAGTTGTGGTTGGTCTGATTAGGGAGACCACAGAGGCTACATTAGTCTCTGAGGGGGCTATTGATTTAGCCACCTTGGTTGCTTGTCCCCTTAACATGGATAAGTACAAGCAACTACCCCTAATAAATGGTGTTGAGGTCCAGGCCTACAGGGACACAGGTGCCAGTGTCACAATGGTGATTGAGAAACTGTTACACCCTGAACAACACCTACTTGGTCACCAGTACCAAGTAACCGATGCTCACAACAACACACTTAGCCACCCCATGGCTGTTGTAAATCTCAACTGGGGGGGGGGGGGGTTACTGGTCCAAAGAAAGTTGTGGTAGCTTCAGATTTACCTGTAGACTGTCTATTAGGGAATGATTTGGAGACATCAGCTTGGTCAGATGTGGAGTTGGAGGCCCATGCAGCAATGCTGGGCATTCCAGGGCATATTTTTGCTTTGACAAGGGCTCAGGCCAAAAAGCAAAAAGGACAGGGAAGCTTGGATCCTGGAACAATGGACCAAGTGCTCCCTAAAGCTAGGGCTAGTAGAAGCAAACCACTTCCTACTATCCCTCCCTCTACAGTGGATTCTTCTTCTGAGGAAGAAGAGTTTCCACCCTGTGCAGAACCTACACCAGAGGAGCTGGAAGCAGACACTGCTGAGCTTTTGGGTGAAGGGGGGCCTGCCAGAGAGGAGCTGAGTGTGGTACAGCAAACCTGTCCCACATTAGAGGGTCTAAGACAGCAAGCTGTCAAACAAGCAAATGGGGATATCAGTGACTCTCACAGAGTTTACTGGGAGGACAACCTCTTGTACACTGAGTCAAGGGATCCTAAACCTGGGGCAGCCAGAAGATTAGTGATTCCTCAGGAGTACAGAAAGTTCCTCCTAACTCTTGCACATGATATTCCCCTTGCTGGGCATCTAGGGCAAATGAAAACTTGGGACAGGCTTGTTCCCCTGTTTCATTGGCCTAGAATGTCTGAGGACACAAAGGAATTTTGTAAGTCCTGTGAAACCTGTCAAGCCAGTGGCAAGACAGGTGGCACTCCAAAAGCACCCCTTATTCCACTGCCTGTGGTTGGGGTTCCCTTTGAAACGGTAGGGCTTGACATAGTTGGCCCCCTTGACCCTCCTACTGCTTCAGGCAATAGGGTTATCTTAGTGGTAGTGGACCATGCCACAAGATATCCTGATGCAATTCCTCTAAGGACCACTACAGCTCCTGCAGTGGCAAAGGCCCTCCTGGGAATCTTTTCCAGGGTGGGCTTCCCAAAAGAGGTAGTTTCAGACAGAGGAAGTAATTTCATGTCTGCTTAATTGAAGGCCATGTGGAAAGAGTGTGGGGTGACTTACAAGTTCACCACACCCTATCATCCACAAACAAATGGACTGGTGGAGAGATTCAATAAAACTCTCAAAGGCATGATTATGGTACTCCCAGACAAACTCCGCAGGAGATGGGATATCCTTTTAGCATGCCTCCTTTTTGCCTACAGGGAGGTACCACAGAAAGGAGTGGGCTTCAGCCCCTTTGAACTCCTCTTTGGACACCCTGTCAGGGGTCCACTCACACTTGTCAAGGAGGGTTGGGAACAACCTTTAAAAGCTCCAAAACAAGATATTGTGGATTATGTACCAGGCCTCAGATCAAGGATGGCTGAATACATGAAGAAGGCCAGTAAAAACCTTCAGGCCAGCCAAGAGCTCCAGAAGCAATGGCATGACCAGAAGGCTGTTTTGGTTCAGTACCAACCAGGGCAGAAAGTGTGGGTCTTGGAGCCTGTGGCCCCAAGAGCACTCCAAGATAAATGGAGTGGACCCCACACAATTGTTGAAAAGAAGGGTGAAGTCACCTACTTGGTTGACTTAGGCACTGCCAGGAGTCCCCTTAGGGTGCTCCATGTCAACCGCCTGAGACCCTACTATGACAGGGCTGATCTCACCCTGCTCATGGCAACTGATAAGGGACAGGAAGAAGACAGTGATCCTCTACCTGATCTCTTCTCTTCCACAGAACAAGATGCTCTAGTGGAAGGTGTAGTTTTGGCTGATTGTCTTACTGCTGAGCAGAAAGACCATTGCATAAATCTCCTGGGTCAGTTTTCTGAACTCTTCTCTACTGTGCCAGGTACCACTTCTTGGTGTGAGCACACTATAAATACTGGAGACAGCTTGCCTGTCAAAAGTAAAATCTATAGGCAGCCTGACCATGTCAGAGACTGCATAAAGCAAGAGGTACAGAAAATGTTAGAACTAGGAGTGGTTGAGCACTCTGAAAGTCCATGGGCCTCTCCTGTGGTACTTGTGCCAAAACCTCATACCAAAGATGGAAAGAAGGAAATGAGGTTTTGTGTTGATTACAGAGGTCTCAACCAGGTAACCAAAACTGATGCTCACCCTATACCCAGGGCAGATGAGCTCATAGATACACTGGCATCTGCCAAGTATCTAAGCACTTTTGATTTGACTGCAGGGTATTGGCAGATCAAATTATCAGAAGATGCTAAGCCTAAAACTGCATTTTCAACCATTGGAGGACATTACCAATTCACAGTAATGCCTTTTGGATTGAAGAATGCACCTGCCACTTTTCAGAGGTTGGTGAATACAGTCCTGCAAGGGCTGGAAGCTTTCAGTGCAGCATATCTGGACGATATAGCTGTCTTTAGCTCCAGCTGGGATGATCACCTGGTCCACCTATGGAAAGTTTTGGAGGCCCTGCAAAAGGCAGGCCTCACTATCAAGGCTTCAAAGTGCCAGATAGGGAAGGGGAAGGTGGTTTATCTGGGACACCTGGTTGGTGGAGAACAGATTGCACCACTTCAGGGGAAGATCCAAACAATTATGGATTGGACTCCCCCTACTACTCAGACTCAGGTGAGAGCCTTTTTAGGCCTCACTGGGTATTACAGGAGGTTCATCAAGAACTATGGCTCCATTGCAGCCCCTCTTAATGACCTCACATCCAAAAGAATGCCTAAAAAGGTATTGTGGACAGCAAACTGTCAGAAAGCTTTTGAGGAGCTGAAGCAGGCTATGTGCTCTGCACCTGTCCTGAAAAGCCCTTGTTACTCTAAAAAATTCTATGTCCAAACTGATGCATCTGAATTAGTAGTAGGGGCAGTCCTATCACAACTTAATTCTGAGGGCCAGGATCAACCTGTTGCTTTTATTAGTAGGAGGTTGACCCCTAGAGAAAAGCGTTGGTCTGCCATTGAGAGGGAGGCCTTTGCTGTGGTCTGGGCACTGAAGAAGTTGAGGCCATACCTGTTTGGCACTCACTTCATTGTTCAGACAGACCACAAACCTCTACTTTGGCTAAAACAAATGAAAGGTGAAAATCCTAAATTGTTGAGGTGGTCCATATCTCTACAGGGAATGGACTATACAGCGGAACATAGACCTGGGAGTACCCACTTCAATGCAGATGGACTCTCCAGATATTTCCACTTAGACAATGAAGACCCATCAGGTAATGACTAGTCTTATTGTCCTTCGTTTGGGGGGGGTTGTGTAGGAAAGTACCATCTTGCCTGGCATGTTACCCCCATTTTTCACTGTATATATGTTGTTTTAGTTGTATGTGTCACTGGGACCCTGCTAGCCAGGGCCCCAGTGCTCATAAGTGTGCCTGACTGTGTTACCTGTGTAGTGACTAACTGTCTCACTGAGGCTCTGCTATCCAGAACCTCAGTGGTTATGCTCTCTCATTACTTTCAAATTGTCACTAAGAGGCAAGTGACCAATTTTACCAATTTACATTGGCTTACTGGAACACCCTTATAATTCCCTAGTATATGGTACTGAGGTACCCAGGGTATTGGGGTTCCAGGAGATCCCTATGGGCTGCAGCATTTCTTTTGCCACCCATAGGGAGCTCTGACAATTCTTACACAGGCCTGCCACTGCAGCCTGAGTGAAATAATGCACACATTATTTCACAGCCATTTTCACTGCACGTAAGTAACTTATAAGTCACCTATATGTCTATCCTTTACCTGGTAAAGGTTAGGTGCAAAGTTACTTAGTGTGTGGGCACCCTGGCACTAGCCAAGGTGCCCCCACATTGTTCAGGGCAAATTCCCCGACTTTGTGAGTGCTGGAGACACCATTATATGCGTGCACTACACATAGGTCACTACCTATGTGTAGCTTCACAATGGTAACTCCGAATATGGCCATGTAACATGTCTATGATCATGGAATTGCCCCCTCTATGCCATCCTGGCATAGTTGGCACAATTCCATGCTCCCAGTGGTCTGTAACACAGACCCTGGTACTGCCAAACTGCCTTTTCAGGGGTTTCACTGCAGCCGCTGCTGCTGCCAACCCCACAGACAGGCTTATGCCCTCCTGGGGACCAGCCAGGCCTGGCCCAGGATGCAGAACAAAGGGACTTCTCAGAGAGGGGGTGTTACACCCTCTCTCTTTGGAAAATGGTGTGAAGGCAGGGGAGTAGTAGCCTCCCCCCAGCCTCTGGAAATGCTTTCTTGGGCACAGATGTGCCCAATTCTGCATAAGCCAGTTTACACCGGTTCAGGGACCCCTCAGCCCTGCTTAGGCACGAAACTGGACAAAGGAAAGGGGAGTGACCACATCCCCTGACCTGCACCTCCCGTGGGAGGTGCCCAGAGCTCCTCCAGTGTGCTCAGACCTCTGCCATCTTGGAAACAGAGGGTGCTGCTGGCACACTGGACTGCTCTGAGTGGCCAGTGCCTGCAGCTGACGTCAGAGACTCCTTCTGATAGGCTCCTTTAGGTGTTGCTAGCCTATCCTCTCTCCTAAGTAGCCAAACCCTCTTTTCTGGCTATTTAGGGTCTCTGTCTTTGGGGATTCCTCAGATAACGAATGCAAGAGCTCATCAGAGTTCCTCTGCATCTCTCTCTTCACCTTCTGCCAAGGAATCGACTGCTGACCGCACTGGAAGCCTGCAAAACTGCAACAAAGTAGCTAAGACGACTACTACGACCTTGTAACGCTGCTCCTGCTGCCTTCTCGACTGTTTTTCCTGGTGGTGCATCCTGTGGGGGTAGTCTGCCTCCTCTCTGCATCAGAAGCTGCGAAGAAATCTTCCGTGGGTCGACGGAATCTTCCCCCTGCAACCACAGGCACCAAAAAGCTGCATCACGGTCCCTTGGGTCTCCTCTCACGACGACGAGCGAGGTCCCTCGAATCCAGCAAGGACTGTCCAAGTGACCCCCACGGTCCAGTGACTCTTCAGTCCAGTTTGGTGGAGGTAAGTCCTTGCCTCCCCACGCCAGACTGCATTGTTGGTAACCGCGACTTTTGCAACTTCTCCGCGCTCTGTGCACTTCCGGCGGAAATCCTTTGTGCACAGCCAAGCCTGGGTCCACGGCACTCTAACCTGCATTGCACGACTTTCTAAGTTGGTCTCCGGTGACGTGGGACTCCTTTGTGTAACTTCAGGCGAGCACGTTTCACTTTTCTTCGTAGTGCCTGTTCTGGCACTTCTGCGGGTGCTGCCTGCTTCTGAGAGAGCTCCTTGTCTTTCTCGTTGTCCCCTCTATCCCCAAACGAAATTGGCGACATCCTGGTCCATCCTGGGCCACAGCAGCATCCAAAAACGCTAACCGCACGACTTGCAGCTAGCAAGGCTTGTTGGCATCCATTCGGCGGGAAAACACTTCTGCACAACTTTCCACGGCGTTGGGGATCCATCCTCCAAAGGGGAATTCTCTAGCCCCTGTCGTTCCT
This sequence comes from Pleurodeles waltl, assembly GCF_031143425.1. Taxonomy (NCBI): domain Eukaryota; kingdom Metazoa; phylum Chordata; class Amphibia; order Caudata; family Salamandridae; genus Pleurodeles; species Pleurodeles waltl. The sequence goes on from NW_027150301.1 coordinate 3,473,124, forward strand.
GCAGAATCCTCAGCTTCTTCAGTCCAGTAGAAGCTTCTTTGCACCCACAGCTGGCATTTCCTGGGCATCTGCCCCTCTCCGACTTGCTTGTGACTTTTGGACTTGGTCCCCTTGTTCCACAGGTACTCTCGTCTGGAATCCATCGTTGTTGCATTGCTGGTGTTGGTCTTTCCTGCAGAATTCCTCTATCACGACTTCTATGTTCTTTTGGGGGAACTTTAGTGCACTTTGCACTCACTTTTCAGGGTCTTGGGGTGGGGTATTTTTCTAACCCTTACTATTTTCTAATAGTCCCTAGTGACCCTCTACAAGGTCACATAGGTTTGGGGTCCATTCGTGCTTCGCATTCCACTTTTGGAGTATATGGTTGTGTTGCCCCTATCCCTATGTGCTCCCATTGCATCCTATTGTAATTTTTACACTGTTTGCACTGTTTTCTAAGACTATACTGCATATTTTTGGTATTGTGTACATATATCTTTGTGTATATTTCTTTATCCTCATTACTGAGGGTACTCACTGAGATACTTTTGGCATATTGTCATAAAATAAAGTACCTTTATTTTTAGTATAACTGTGTATTGTGTTTTCTTATGATATTGTGCATATGGCATTAGTGGTGCTGTAGTAGCTTCACACGTCTCCTAGTTCAGCCTAAGCTGCTCTGCTAAGCTACCATTATCTATCAGCCTAAGCTGCTAGACACCCTATACACTAATAAGGGATACCTGGGCCTGGTGCAAGGTGTAAGTACCCCTTGGTACTCACTACAAGCCAGTCCAGCCTCCTACATTGGTTGTGCAGCGGTGGGATAAGTGCTTTGAGACTACTTACCACTCTTGACATTGTACTTTTCATAAGAGAAAAATATACAAAACAAGTTCAGTGCGTGTACACATAGCTAAAAAGTTTTGCATTTCCTCTTTTCACTCTTTTCTAAGTGCTGAAAAGTACATCTAAACTTTCTAAAAGTTTCTAAAAAGTTTAAAAAGTTTTTTTCTGTCTTTCCAAAAGTTCTGAAAAACTTTTTGTTTCACTTTTTCTATCACTTAACTCTTTCTAAAAATGTCTGGCACAGGCCAAAATGTTGATCTGTCCAAGATTGCATATGATCACCTTAGCTGGAAAGGAGCAAGGAGTCTCTGCATAGAAAGAGGTTTGAGTGTAGGGAAGAATCCTTCTTTGGAATTGTTACTTAACATGTTAGAGAACAAGATAAGGCCAGAAGGGCCCCATCTGTTGAAAAAGTAGTTGATGGTTCCCAATCTGATCCAGGTACTCCCCTAGAGATAGATTCTGGTAGAAAACGTCCCAGCCTGCCCAGTATCAGACAACCTAGCAGGGCTGGTAATGATGCAGAGTCACACCATACAGATAGTGTGGTCTCTCATCACAGTAGAGTAGGCATTCACATCATTCAGATGATGTCCTCTCACATTATACTGTTAGCCATCTTGTTAAGGTTTCCATCTGTTAGGGAGAGGTCTCCTTCTGTCCATTCTCATCACACATCTGTTTCTAGGCATGTCCCTCCCACCCACCCTGATGACAGAATGTTAGAAAGGGAGCTCAATAAATTGAGAGTGGAGACATCCAGGCTGAAGCTCAGAAGCAACAGCTGGATTTAGATAGACAAGCTTTAGAGATAGAAAAAGAAAGACAGAAACTGGGTTTAGAAACCCATGGTGGCAGCAGCAGTATTCCCCATAGTCATCCTGTAAAAGAGCATGATTCCAGGAATCTGCATAAGATAGTTCCCCCTTATAAGGAGGGGGATGACATTAACAAGTGGTTTGCTGCACTTGAGAGGGCCTGTGTTGTTCAAGATGTCCCTCAAAGGCAGTGGGCTGCTATCCTATGGCTATCATTTAGTGGTAAGGGTAGGGATAGACTCCTTACTGTGAAAGAAAGTGATGCCAACAATTTCACTATTCTTAAGAATGCACTCCTTGATGGTTATGGCTTAACCACTGAACAATACAGGATAAAGTTCAGAGAGACCAAGAAGGAGTCTTCACAAGACTGGGTTGATTTCATTGACCATTCAGTGAAGGCCTTGGAGGGGTGGTTACATGGCAGTAAAGTGACTGACTATGAAAGCCCATACAACTTAATCCTGAGAGAGCATATTCTTAATAATTGTGTGTCAGATTTGTTGCACCAGTACTTGGTAGACTCTGATCTGACCTCTCCCCAAGAATTGGGAAAGAAGGCAGACAAATGGGTCAGAACAAGGGTGAACAGAAAAGTTCATACAGGGGGTGACAAAGATGGCAAGAAGAAGGATGGTAAGCCTTCAGACAAAGGTGGGGACAAATCTAAAAATGAGTCTTCATCAGGTCCACAAAAACACTCTGGTGGGGGTGGTGGGCCTAAATCCTCGTCTAAACATAATCAAGAAAATAAACCATGGTGCTATTTATGTAAAGTAAAAGGCCATTGGACAACAGATCCCAGTTGTCCAAAGAAAAGCACCAAGCCTCCTACCACTACAACCCATACTGCTACACCTAGTGTCCCTACTAATAGCAGTGGTGGTGGGAGCAAACCTACTAATAGCCAATCCAAGGGAGTAGCTGGGCTCACTTTTGGTAACTTAGTTGTGGTTGGTCTGATTAGGGAGACCACAGAGGCTACATTAGTCTCTGAGGGGGCTATTGATTTAGCCACCTTGGTTGCTTGTCCCCTTAACATGGATAAGTACAAGCAACTACCCCTAATAAATGGTGTTGAGGTCCAGGCCTACAGGGACACAGGTGCCAGTGTCACAATGGTGATTGAGAAACTGTTACACCCTGAACAACACCTACTTGGTCACCAGTACCAAGTAACCGATGCTCACCACAACACACTTAGCCACCCCATGGCTGTTGTAAATCTCAACTGGGGGGGGGGGGTTACTGGTCCAAAGAAAGTTGTGGTAGCTTCAGATTTACCTGTAGACTGTCTATTAGGGAATGATTTGGAGACATCAGCTTGGTCAGATGTGGAGTTGGAGGCCCATGCAGCAATGCTGGGCATTCCAGGGCATATTTTTGCTTTGACAAGGGCTCAGGCCAAAAAGCAAAAAGCAAAAAGGACAGGGAAGCTTGGATCCTGGAACAATGGACCAAGTGCTCCCTAAAGCTAGGGCTAGTAGAAGCAAACCACTTCCTACTATCCCTCCCTCTACAGTGGATTCTTCTTCTGAGGAAGAAGAGTTTCCACCCTGTGCAGAACCTACACCAGAGGAGCTGGAAGCAGACACTGCTGAGCTTTTGGGTGAAGGGGGGCCCTGCCAGAGAGGAGCTGAGTGTGGTACAGCAAACCTGTCCCACATTAGAGGGTCTAAGACAGCAAGCTGTCAAACAAGCAAATGGGGATATCAGTGACTCTCACAGAGTTTACTGGGAGGACAACCTCTTGTACACTGAGTCAAGGGATCCTAAACCTGGGGCAGCCAGAAGATTAGTGATTCCCCAGGAGTACAGAAAGTTCCTCCTAACTCTTGCACATGATATTCCCCTTGCTGGGCATCTAGGGCAAATGAAAACTTGGGACAGGCTTGTTCCCTTGTTTCATTGGCCTAGAATGTCTGAGGACACAAAGGAATTTTGTAAGTCCTGTGAAACCTGTCAAGCCAGTGGCAAGACAGGTGGCACTCCAAAAGCACCCCTTATTCCACTGCCTGTAGTTGGGGTTCCCTTTGAAAGGGTAGGGCTTGACATAGTTGGCCCCCCTTGACCCTCCTACTGCTTCAGGCAATAGGTTTATCTTAGTGGTAGTGGACCATGCCACAAGATATCCTGAGGCAATTCCTCTAAGGACCACTACAGCTCCTGCAGTGGCAAAGGCCCTCCTGGGAATCTTTTCCAGGGTGGGCTTCCCAAAAGAGGTAGTTTCAGACAGAGGAAGTAATTTCATGTCTGCTTAATTGAAGGCCATGTGGAAAGAGTGTGGGGTGACTTACAAGTTCACCACACCCTATCATCCACAAACAAATGGACTGGTGGGGAGATTCAATAAAACTCTCAAAGGCATGATTATTGTACTCCCAGACAAACTCCGCAGGAGATGGGATATCCTTTTACCATGCCTCCTTTTTGCCTACAGGGAGCTACCCCAGAAAGGAGTGGGCTTCAGCCCCTTTGAACTCCTCTTTGGACACCCTGTCAGGGGTCCACTCACACTTGTCAAGGAGGGTTGGGAACAACCTTTAAAAGCTCCAAAACAAGATATTGTGGATTATGTACCAGGCCTCAGATCAAGGATGGCTGAATACATGAAGAAGGCCAGTAAAAACCTTCAGGCCAGCCAAGAGCTCCAGAAGCAATGGCATGACCAGAAGGCTGTTTTGGTTCAGTACCAACCAGGGCAGAAAGTGTGGGTCTTGGAGCCTGTGGCCCCAAGAACACTCCAAGATAAATGGAGTGGACCCCCACACAATTGTTGAAAAGAAGGGTGAAGTCACCTACTTGGTTGACTTAGGCACTGCCAGGAGTCCCCTTAGGGTGCTCCATGTCAACCGCCTGAGACCCTACTATGACAGGGCTGATCTCACCCTGCTCATGGCAACTGATGAGGGACAGGAAGAAGACAGTGATCCTCTACCTGATCTCTTCTCTTCCACAGAACAAGATGCTCTAGTGGAAGGTGTAGTTTTGGCTGATTGTCTTACTGCTGAGCAGAAAGACCATTGCATAAATCTCCTGGGTCAGTTTTCTGAACTCTTCTCTACTGTGCCAGGTACCACTTCTTGGTGTGAGCACACTATAAATACTGGAGACAGCTTGCCTGTCAAAAGTAAAATCTATAGGCAGCCTGACCATGTCAGAGACTGCATAAAGCAAGAGGTACAGAAAATGTTAGAACTAGGAGTGGTTGAGCACTCTGAAAGTCCATGGGCCTCTCCTGTGGTACTTGTGCCAAAACCTCATACCAAAGATGGAAAGAAGGAAATGAGGTTTTGTGTTGATTACAGAGGTCTCAACCAGGTAACCAAAACTGATGCTCACCCTATACCCAGGGCAGATGAGCTCATAGATACACTGGCATCTGCCAAGTATCTAAGCACTTTTGATTTGACTGCAGGGTATTGGCAGATCAAATTATCAGAAGATGCTAAACCTAAAACTGCATTTCCAACCATTGGAGGACATTACCAATTCACAGTAATGCCTTTTGGATTGAAGAATGCACCTGCCACTTTTCAGAGGTTGGTGAATACAGTCCTGCAAGGGCTGGAAGCTTTCAGTGCAGCATATCTGGACGATATAGCTGTCTTTAGCTCCAGCTGGGATGATCACCTGGTCCACCTATGGAAAGTTTTGGAGGCCCTGCAAAAGGCAGGCCTCACTATCAAGGCTTCAAAGTGCCAGATAGGGAAGGGGAAGGTGGTTTATCTGGGACACCTGGTTGGTGGAGAACAGATTGCACCACTTCAGGGGAAGATCCAAACAATTATGGATTGGACTCCCCCTACTACTCAGACTCAGGTGAGAGCCTTTTTAGGCCTCACTGGGTATTACAGGAGGTTCATCAAGAACTATGGCTCCATTGCAGCCCCTCTTAATGACCTCACATCCAAAAGAATGCCTAAAAAGGTATTGTGGACAGCAAACTGTCAGAAAGCTTTTGAGGAGCTGAAGCAGGCTATGTGCTCTGCACCTGTCCTGAAAAGCCCTTGTTACTCTAAAAAAGTCTATGTCCAAACTGATGCATCTGAATTAGGAGTAGGGGCAGTCCTATCACAACTTAATTCTGAGGGCCAGGATCAACCTGTTGCTTTTATTAGTAGGAGGTTGACCCCTAGAGAAAAGCGTTGGTCTGCCATTGAGAGGGAGGCCTTTGCTGTGGTCTGGGCACTGAAGAAGTTGAGGCCATACCTGTTTGGCACTCACTTCATTGTTCAGACAGACCACAAACCTCTACTTTGGCTAAAACAAATGAAAGGTGAAAATCCTAAATTGTTGAGGTGGTCCATATCTCTACAGGGAATGGACTATACAGCGGAACATAGACCTGGGAGTACCCACTTCAATGCAGATGGACTCTCCAGATATTTCCACTTAGACAATGAAGACCCATCAGGTAATGACTAGTCTTATTGTCCTTCGTTTGGGGGGGGTTGTGTAGGAAAGTACCATCTTGCCTGGCATGTTACCCCCATTTTTCACTGTATATATGTTGTTTTAGTTGTATGTGTCACTGGGACCCTGCCAGCCAGGGCCCCAGTGCTCATAAGTGTGCCTGACTGTGTTACCTGTGTAGTGACTAACTGTCTCACTGAGGCTCTGCTATCCAGAACCTCAGTGGTTATGCTCTCTCATTACTTTCAAATTGTCACTAAGAGGCAAGTGACCAATTTTACCAATTTACATTGGCTTACTGGAACACCCTTATAATTCCCTAGTATATGGTACTGAGGTACCCAGGGTATTGGGGTTCCAGGAGATCCCTATGGGCTGCAGCATTTCTTTTGCCACCCATAGGGAGCTCTGACAATTCTTACACAGGCCTGCCACTGCAGCCTGAGTGAAATAATGCACACATTATTTCACAGCCATTTTCACTGCACTTAAGTAACTTATAAGTCACCTATATGTCTATCCTTTACCTGGTAAAGGTTAGGTGCAAAGTTACTTAGTGTGTGGGCACCCTGGCACTAGCCAAGGTGCCCCCACATTGTTCAGGGCAAATTCCCCGACTTTGTGAGTGCTGGAGACACCATTATATGCGTGCACTACACATAGGTCACTACCTATGTGTAGCTTCACAATGGTAACTCCGAATATGGCCATGTAACATGTCTATGATCATGGAATTGACCCCTCTATGCCATCCTGGCATAGTTGGCACAATTCCATGCTCCCAGTGGTCTGTAACACAGACCCTGGTACTGCCAAACTGTCTTTTCAGGGGTTTCACTGCAGCTGCTGCTGCTGCCAACCCCACAGACAGGCTTCTGCCCTCCTGGGGTCCAGCCAGGCCTGGCCCAGGATGGCAGAACAAAGGACTTCCTCAGAGAGGGGGTGTTACACCCTCTCTCTTTGGAAAATGGTGTGAAGGCAGGGGAGGAGTAGCCTCCCTCAGCCTCTGGAAATGCTTTCTTGGGCACAGATGTGCCCAATTCTGCATAAGCCAGTTTACACCGGTTCAGGGACCCCTCAGCCCTGCTTAGGCGCGAAACTGGACAAAGGAAAGGGGAGTGACCACTCCCCTGACCTGCACCTCCCGTGGGAGGTGCCCAGAGCTCCTCCAGTGTGCTCCAGACCTCTGCCATCTTGGAAACAGAGGTGCTGCTGGCACACTGGACTGCTCTGAGTGGCCAGTGCCTGCAGCTGACGTCAGAGACTCCTTCTGATAGGCTCCTTTAGGTGTTGCTAGCCTATCCTCTCTCCTAAGTAGCCAAACCCTCTTTTCTGGCTATTTAGGGTCTCTGTCTTTGGGGTTCCTCAGATAACGAATGCAAGAGCTCATCAGAGTTCCTCTGCATCTCTCTCTTCACCTTCTGCCAAGGAATCGACTGCTGACCGCACTGGAAGCCTGCAAAACTGCAACAAAGTAGCTAAGACGACTACTACGACCTTTGTAACGCTGCTCCTGCTGCCTTCTCGACTGTTTTCCTGGTGGTGCATCCTGTGGGGGTAGTCTGCCTCCTCTCTGCATCAGAAGCTGCGAAGAAATCTTCCGTGGGTCGACGGAATCTTCCCCCTGCAACCACAGGCACCAAAAAGCTGCATCACGGTCCCTTGGGTCTCCTCTCACGATGACGAGCGAGGTCCCTCGAATCCAGCAAGACTGTCCAAGTGACCCCCACGGTCCAGTGACTCTTCAGTCCAAGTTTGGTGGAGGTAAGTCCTTGCCTCCCCACGCCAGACTGCATTGTTGGTAACCGCGACTTTTGCAACTTCTCCGGCCTCTGTGCACTTCCGGCGGAAATCCCTTTGTGCACAGCCAAGCCTGGGTCCACGGCACTCTAACCTGCATTGCACGACTTTCTAAGTTGGTCTCCGGTGACGTGGGACTCCTTTGTGTAACTTCAGGCGAGCACCGTTTCACTTTTCTTCGTAGTGCCTGTTCTGGCACTTCTGCGGGTGCTGCCTGCTTCTGAGAGAGCTCCTTTTCTTTCTCGTTGTCCCCTCTATCCCCAAACGAAATTGGCGACATCCTGGTCCATCCTGGGCCACAGCAGCATCCAAAAACGCTAACCGCACGACTTGCAGCTAGCAAGGCTTGTTGGCATCCATTTGGCGGGAAAATGCTTCTGCACAACTTTCCACGGCGTTGGGGATCCATCCTCCAAAGGGGAATTCTCTAGCCCCTGTCGTTCCTGCAGAATCCTCAGCTTCTTCAGTCCAGTAGAAGCTTCTTTGCACCCACAGCTGGCATTTCCTGGGCATCTGCCCCTCTCCGACTTGCTTGTGACTTTTGGACTTGGTCCCCTTGTTCCACAGGTACTCTCGTCTGGAAATCCATCGTTGTTGCATTGCTGGTGTTGGTCTTTCCTGCAGAATTCCTCTATCACGACTTCTATGTCTTTGGGGGAACTTTAGTGCACTTTGCACTCACTTTTCAGGGTCTTGGGGTGGGGTATTTTTCTAACCCTTACTATTTTCTAATAGTCCCAGTGACCCTCTACAAGGTCACATAGGTTTGGGGTCCATTCGTGCTTCGCATTCCACTTTTGGAGTATATGGTTTGTGTTGCCCCTATCCCTATGTGCTCCCATTGCATCCTATTGTAATTTTACACTGTTTGCACTGTTTTCTAAGACTATACTGCATATTTTTGGTATTGTGTACATATATCTTGTGTATATTTCTTATCCTCATACTGAGGGTACTCACTGAGATACTTTTGGCATATTGTCATAAAAATAAAGTACCTTTATTTTTAGTATAACTGTGTATTGTGTTTTCTTATGATATTGTGCATATGGCATTAGTGGTGCTGTAGTAGCTTCACACGTCTCCTAGTTCAGCCTAAGCTGCTCTGCTAAGCTACCATTATCTATCAGCCTAAGCTGCTAGACACCCTATACACTAATAAGGGATACCTGGGCCTGGTGCAATGTGTAAGTACCCCTTGGTACTCACTACAAGCCAGTCCAGCCTCCTACATTGGTTGTGCAGCGGTGGGATAAGTGCTTTGAGACTACTTACCACTCTTGACATTGTACTTTTCATAAGAGAAAAATATACAAAACAAGTTCAGTGCGTGTACACATAGCTAAAAAGTTTTGCATTTCCTCTTTTCACTCTTTTCTAAGTGCTGAAAAGTACATCTAAACTTTCTAAAAGTTTCTAAAAAGTTTTAAAAGTTTTTTTCTGTCTTTCCAAAAGTTCTGAAAAACTTTTTGTTTCACTTTTTCTATCACTTAACTCTTTCTAAAAATGTCTGGCACAGGCCAAAATGTTGATCTGTCCAAGATTGCATATGATCACCTTAGCTGGAAAGGAGCAAGGAGTCTCTGCATAGAAAGAGGTTTGAGTGTAGGGAAGAATCCTTCTTTGGAATTGTTACTTAACATGTTTAGAGAACAAGATAAGGCCAGAAGGGCCCCATCTGTTGAAAAAGTAGTTGATGGTTCCCAATCTGATCCAGGTACTCCCCTAGAGATAGATTCTGGTAGAAAACGTCCCAGCCTGCCCAGTATCAGACAACCTAGCAGGGCTGGTAATGATGCAGAGTCACACCATACAGATAGTGTGGTCTCTCATCACAGTAGGAGTAGGCATTCACATCATTCAGATGATGTCCTCTCACATTATACTGTTAGCCATCTTGTTAAGGTTCCATCTGTTAGGGAGAGGTCTCCTTCTGTCCATTCTCATCACACTTCTGTTTCTAGGCATGTCCCTCCCACCCACCCTGATGACAGAATGTTAGAAAGGGAGCTCAATAAATTGAGAGTGGAGACATCCAGGCTGAAGCTCAAGAAGCAACAGCTGGATTTAGAGAGACAAGCTTTAGAGATAGAAAAAGAAAGACGGAAACTGGGTTTAGAAACCCATGGTGGCAGCAGCAGTATTCCCCATAGTCATCCTGTAAAAGAGCATGATTCCAGGAATCTGCATAAGATAGTTCCCCCTTATAAGGAGGGGGATGACATTAACAAGTGGTTTGCTGCACTTGAGAGGGCCTGTGTTGTTCAAGCTGTCCCTCAAAGGCAGTGGGCTGCTATCCTATGGCTATCATTTAGTGGTAAGGGTAGGGATAGACTCCTTACTGTGAAAGAAAGTGATGCCAACAATTTCACTATTCTTAAGAATGCACTCCTTGATGGTTATGGCTTAACCACTGAACAATACAGGATAAAGTTCAGAGAGACCAAGAAGGAGTCTTCACAAGACTGGGTTGATTTCATTGACCATTCAGTGAAGGCCTTGGAGGCGTGGTTACATGGCAGTAAAGTGACTGACTATGAAAGCCCGTACAACTTAATCCTGAGAGAGCATATTCTTAATAATTGTGTGTCAGATTTGTTGCACCAGTACTTGGTAGACTCTGATCTGACCTCTCCCCAAGAATTGGGAAAGAAGGCAGACAAATGGGTCAGAACAAGGGTGAACAGAAAAGTTCATACAGGGGGTGACAAAGATGGCAAGAAGAAGGATGGTAAGCCTTCAGACAAAGGTGGGGACAAATCTAAAAATGAGTCTTCATCAGGTCCACAAAAACACTCTGGTGGGGGTGGTGGGCCTAAATCCTCGTCTAAACATAATCAAGAAAAGAAACCATGGTGCTATTTATGTAAAGTAAAAGGCCATTGGACAACAGATCCCAGTTGTCCAAAGAAAAGCACCAAGCCTCCTACCACTACAACCCATACTGCTACACCTAGTGTCCCTACTAATAGCAGTGGTGGTGGGAGCAAACCTACTAATAGCCAATCCAAGGGAGTAGCTGGGCTCACTTTTGGTAACTTAGTTGTGGTTGGTCTGATTAGGGAGACCACAGAGGCTACATTAGTCTCTGAGGGGGCTATTGATTTAGCCACCTTGGTTGCTTGTCCCCTTAACATGGATAAGTACAAGCAACTACCCCTAATAAATGGTGTTGAGGTCCAGGCCTACAGGGACACAGGTGCCAGTGTCACAATGGTGATTGAGAAACTGTTACACCCTGAACAACACCTACTTGGTCACCAGTACCAAGTAACCGATGCTCACCACAACACACTTAGCCACCCCATGGCTGTTGTAAATCTCAACTGGGGGGGGGGGGGTTACTGGTCCAAAGAAAGTTGTGGTAGCTTCAGATTTACCTGTAGACTGTCTATTAGGGAATGATTTGGAGACATCAGCTTGGTCAGATGTGGAGTTGGAGGCCCATGCAGCAATGCTGGGCATTCCAGGGCATATTTTTGCTTTGACAAGGGCTCAGGCCAAAAAGCAAAAAGGACAGGGAAGCTTGGATCCTGGAACAATGGACCAAGTGCTCCCTAAAGCTAGGGCTAGTAGAAGCAAACCACTTCCTACTATCCCTCCCTCTACAGTGGATTCTTCTTCTGAGGAAGAAGAGTTTCCACCCTGTGCAGAACCTACACCAGAGGAGCTGGAAGCAGACACTGCTGAGCTTTTGGGTGAAGGGGGGGCCTGCCAGAGAGGAGCTGAGTGTGGTACAGCAAACCTGTCCCACATTAGAGGGTCTAAGACAGCAAGCTGTCAAACAAGCAAATGGGGATATCAGTGACTCTCACAGAGTTTACTGGGAGGACAACCTCTTGTACACTGAGTCAAGGGATCCTAAACCTGGGGCAGCCAGAAGATTAGTGATTCCCCAGGAGTACAGAAAGTTCCTCCTAACTCTTGCACATGATATTCCCCTTGCTGGGCATCTAGGGCAAATGAAAACTTGGGACAGGCTTGTTCCCTTGTTTCATTGGCCTAGAATGTCTGAGGACACAAAGGAATTTTGTAAGTCCTGTGAAACCTGTCAAGCCAGTGGCAAGACAGGTGGCACTCCAAAAGCACCCCTTATTCCACTGCCTGTGGTTGGGGTTCCCTTTGAAAGGGTAGGGCTTGACATAGTTGGCCCCCTTGACCCTCCTACTGCTTCAGGCAATAGGTTTATCTTAGTGGTAGTGGACCATGCAACAAGATATCCTGAGGCAATTCCTCTAAGGACCACTACAGCTCCTGCAGTGGCAAAGGCCCTCCTGGGAATCTTTTCCAGGGTGGGCTTCCCAAAAGAGGTAGTTTCAGACAGAGGAAGTAATTTCATGTCTGCTTAATTGAAGGCCATGTGGAAAGAGTGTGGGGTGACTTACAAGTTCACCACACCCTATCATCCACAAACAAATGGACTGGTGGAGAGATTCAATAAAACTCTCAAAGGCATGATTATTGTACTCCCAGACAAACTCCGCAGGAGATGGGATATCCTTTTACCATGCCTCCTTTTTGCCTACAGGGAGCTACCCCAGAAAGGAGTGGGCTTCAGCCCCTTTGAACTCCTCTTTGGACACCCTGTCAGGGGTCCACTCACACTTGTCAAGGAGGGTTGGGAACAACCTTTAAAAGCTCCAAAACAAGATATTGTGGATTATGTACCAGGCCTCAGATCAAGGATGGCTGAATACATGAAGAAGGCCAGTAAAAACCTTCAGGCCAGCCAAGAGCTCCAGAAGCAATGGCATGACCAGAAGGCTGTTTTGGTTCAGTACCAACCAGGGCAGAAAGTGTGGGTCTTGGAGCCTGTGGCCCCAAGAACACTCCAAGATAAATGGAGTGGACCCCACACAATTGTTGAAAAGAAGGGTGAAGTCACCTACTTGGTTGACTTAGGCACTGCCAGGAGTCCCCTTAGGGTGCTCCATGTCAACCGCCTGAGACCCTACTATGACAGGGCTGATCTCACCCTGCTCATGGCAACTGATGAGGGACAGGAAGAAGACAGTGATCCTCAACCTGATCTCTTCTCTTCCACAGAACAAGATGCTCTAGTGGAAGGTGTAGTTTTGGCTGATTGTCTTACTGCTGAGCAGAAAGACCATTGCATAAATCTCATGGGTCAGTTTTCTGAACTCTTCTCTACTGTGCCAGGTACCACTTCTTGGTGTGAGCACACTATAAATACTGGAGACAGCTTGCCTGTCAAAAGTAAAATCTATAGGCAGCCTGACCATGTCAGAGACTGCATAAAGCAAGAGGTACAGAAAATGTTAGAACTAGGAGTGGTTGAGCACTCTGAAAGTCCATGGGCCTCTCCTGTGGTACTTGTGCCAAAACCTCATACCAAAGATGGAAAGAAGGAAATGAGGTTTTGTGTTGATTACAGAGGTCTCAACCAGGTAACCAAAACTGATGCTCACCCTATACCCAGGGCAGATGAGCTCATAGATACACTGGCATCTGCCAAGTATCTAAGCACTTTTGATTTGACTGCAGGGTATTGGCAGATCAAATTATCAGAAGATGCTAAACCTAAAACTGCATTTTCAACCATTGGAGGACATTACCAATTCACAGTAATGCCTTTTGGATTGAAGAATGCACCTGCCACTTTTCAGAGGTTGGTGAATACAGTCCTGCAAGGGCTGGAAGCTTTCAGTGCAGCATATCTGGACGATATAGCTGTCTTCAGCTCCAGCTGGGATGATCACCTGGTCCACCTATGGAAAGTTTTGGAGGCCCTGCAAAAGGCAGGCCTCACTATCAAGGCTTCAAAGTGCCAGATAGGGAAGGGGAAGGTGGTTTATCTGGGACACCTGGTTGGTGGAGAACAGATTGCACCACTTCAGGGGAAGATCCAAACAATTATGGATTGGACTCCCCCTACTACTCAGACTCAGGTGAGAGCCTTTTTAGGCCTCACTGGGTATTACAGGAGGTTCATCAAGAACTATGGCTCCATTGCAGCCCCTCTTAATGACCTCACATCCAAAAGAATGCCTAAAAAGGTATTGTGGACAGCAAACTGTCAGAAAGCTTTTGAGGAGCTGAAGCAGGCTATGTGCTCTGCACCTGTCCTGAAAAGCCCTTGTTACTCTAAAAAATTCTATGTCCAAACTGATGCATCTGAATTAGGAGTAGGGGCAGTCCTATCACAACTTAATTCTGAGGGCCAGGATCAACCTGTTGCTTTTATTAGTAGGAGGTTGACCCCTAGAGAAAAGCGTTGGTCTGCCATTGAGAGGGAGGCCTTTGCTGTGGTCTGGGCACTGAAGAAGTTGAGGCCATACCTGTTTGGCACTCACTTCATTGTTCAGACAGACCACAAACCTCTACTTTGGCTAAAACAAATGAAAGGTGAAAATCCTAAATTGTTGAGGTGGTCCATATCTCTACAGGGAATGGACTATACAGCGGAACATAGACCTGGGAGTACCCACTTCAATGCAGATGGACTCTCCAGATATTTCCACTTAGACAATGAAGACCCATCAGGTAATGACTAGTCTTATTGTCCTTCGTTTGGGGGGGGTTGTGTAGGAAAGTACCATCTTGCCTGGCATGTTACCCCCATTTTTCACTGTATATATGTTGTTTTAGTTGTATGTGTCACTGGGACCCTGCCAGCCAGGGCCCCAGTGCTCATAAGTGTGCCTGGCTGTGTTACCTGTGTAGTGACTAACTGTATCACTGAGGCTCTGCTATCCAGAACCTCAGTGGTTATGCTCTCTCATTACTTTCAAATTGTCACTAACAGGCAAGTGACCAATTTCACCAATTTACATTGGCTTACTGGAACACCCTTATAATTCCCTAGTATATGGTACTGAGGTACCCAGGGTATTGGGGTTCCAGGAGATCCCTATGGGCTGCAGCATTTCTTTTGCCACCCATAGGGAGCTCTGACAATTCTTACACAGGCCTGCCACTGCAGCCTGAGTGAAATAATGCACACATTATTTCACAGCCATTTTCACTGCACTTAAGTAACTTATAAGTCACCTATATGTCTATCCTTTACCTGGTAAAGGTTAGGTGCAAAGTTACTTAGTGTGTGGGCATCCTGGCACTAGCCAAGGTGCCCCCACATTGTTCAGGGCAAATTCCCCGACTTTGTGAGTGCTGGAGACACCATTATATGCGTGTACTACACATAGGTCACTACCTATGTGTAGCTTCACAATGGTAACTCCGAATATGGCCATGTAACATGTCTATGATCATGGAATTGCCCCCTCTATGCCATCCTGGCATAGTTGGCACAATTCCATGCTCCCAGTGGTCTGTAACACAGACCCTGGTACTGCCAAACTGCCTTTTCAGGGGTTTCACTGCAGCTGCTGCTGCTGCCAACCCCACAGACAGGCTTCTGCCCTCCTGGGGTCCAGCCAGGCCTGGCCCAGGATGGCAGAACAAAGGACTTCCTCAGAGAGGGGGTGTTACACCCTCTCTCTTTGGAAAATGGTGTGAAGGCAGGGGAGGAGTAGCCTCCCCCAGCCTCTGGAAATGCTTTCTTGGGCACAGATGTGCCCAATTCTGCATAAGCCAGTTTACACCGGTTCAGGGACCCCTCAGCCCTGCTTAGGCGCGAAACTGGACAAAGGAAAGGGGAGTGACCACTCCCCTGACCTGCACCTCCCGTGGGAGGTGCCCAGAGCTCCTCCAGTGTGCTCCAGACCTCTGCCATCTTGGAAACAGAGGTGCTGCTGGCACACTGGACTGCTCTGAGTGGCCAGTGCCTGCAGCTGACGTCAGAGACTCCTTCTGATAGGCTCCTTTAGGTGTTGCTAGCCTATCCTCTCTCCTAAGTAGCCAAACCCTCTTTTCTGGCTATTTAGGGTCTCTGTCTTTGGGGATTCCTCAGATAACGAATGCAAGAGCTCATCAGAGTTCCTCTGCATCTCTCTCTTCACCTTCTGCCAAGGAATCGACTGCTGACCGCACTGGAAGCCTGCAAAACTGCAACAAAGTAGCTAAGACGACTACTACGACCTTGTAACGCTGCTCCTGCTGCCTTCTCGACTGTTTTCCTGGTGGTGCATCCTGTGGGGGTAGTCTGCCTCCTCTCTGCATCAGAAGCTGCGAAGAAATCTACCGTGGGTCGACGGAATCTTCCCCCTGCAACCACAGGCACCAAAAAGCTGCATCACCGGTCCCTTGGGTCTCCTCTCACGACGACGAGCGAGGTCCCTCGAATCCAGCAAGACTGTCCAAGTGACCCCCACGGTCCAGTGACTCTTCAGTCCAAGTTTGGTGGAGGTAAGTCCTTGCCTCCCCACGCCAGACTGCATTGTTGGTAACCGCGACTTTTGCAACTTCTCCGGCCTCTGTGCACTTCCGGCGGAAATCCTTTGTGCACAGCCAAGCCTGGGTCCACGGCACTCTAACCTGCATTGCACGACTTTCTAAGTTGGTCTCCGGCGACGTGGGACTCCTTTGTGTAACTTCAGGCGAGCACCGTTTCACTTTTCTTCGTAGTGCCTGTTCTGGCACTTCTGCGGGTGCTGCCTGCTTCTGAGAGGGCTCCTTGTCTTGCTCGGTGTCCCCTCTATCCCCAAACGAAATTGGCGACATCCTGGTCCATCCTGGGCCACAGCAGCATCCAAAAACGCTAACCGCACAACTTGCAGCTAGCAAGGCTTGTTGGCATCCATTCGGCGGGAAAACACTTCTGCACAACTTTCCACAGCGTTGGGGATCCATCCTCCAAAGGGGAATTCTCTAGCCCCTGTCGTTCCTGCAGAATCCTCAGCTTCTTCAGTCCAGTAGAAGCTTCTTTGCACCCACAGCTGGCATTTCCTGGGCATCTGCCCCTCTCCGACTTGCTTGTGACTTTTGGACTTGGTCCCCTTGTTCCACAGGTACTCTCGTCTGGAAATCCATCGTTGTTGCATTGCTGGTGTTGGTCTTTCCTGCAGAATTCCTCTATCACGACTTCTATGTCTTTGGGGGAACTTTAGTGCACTTTGCACTCACTTTTCAGGGTCTTGGGGTGGGGTATTTTTCTAACCCTTACTATTTTCTAATAGTCCCAGTGACCCTCTACAAGGTCACATAGGTTTGGGGTCCATTCGTGCTTCGCATTCCACTTTTGGAGTATATGGTTTGTGTTGCCCCTATCCCTATGTGCTCCCATTGCATCCTATTGTAATTTTACACTGTTTGCACTGTTTTCTAAGACTATACTGCATATTTTTGGTATTGTGTACATATATCTTGTGTATATTTCTTATCCTCATACTGAGGGTACTCACTGAGATACTTTTGGCATATTGTCATAAAAATAAAGTACCTTTATTTTTAGTATAACTGTGTATTGTGTTTTCTTATGATATTGTGCATATGGCATTAGTGGTGCTGTAGTAGCTTCACACGTCTCCTAGTTCAGCCTAAGCTGCTCTGCTAAGCTACCATTATCTATCAGCCTAAGCTGCTAGACACCCTATACACTAATAAGGGATACCTGGGCCTGGTGCAAGGTGTAAGTACCCCTTGGTACTCACTACAAGCCAGTCCAGCCTCCTACATTGGTTGTGCAGCGGTGGGATAAGTGCTTTGAGACTACTTACCACTCTTGACATTGTACTTTTCATAAGAGAAAAATATACAAAACAAGTTCAGTGCGTGTACACATAGCTAAAAAGTTTTGCATTTCCTCTTTTCACTCTTTTCTAAGTGCTGAAAAGTACATCTAAACTTTCTAAAAGTTTCTAAAAAGTTTAAAAAGTTTTTTTCTGTCTTTCCAAAAGTTCTGAAAAACTTTTTGTTTCACTTTTTCTATCACTTAACTCTTTCTAAAAATGTCTGGCACAGGCCAAAATGTTGATCTGTCCAAGATTGCATATGATCACCTTAGCTGGAAAGGAGCAAGGAGTCTCTGCATAGAAAGAGGTTTGAGTGTAGGGAAGAATCCTTCTTTGGAATTGTTACTTAACATGTTTAGAGAACAAGATAAGGCCAGAAGGGCCCCATCTGTTGAAAAAGTAGTTGATGGTTCCCAATCTGATCCAGGTACTCCCCTAGAGATAGATTCTGGTAGAAAACGTCCCAGCCTGCCCAGTATCAGACAACCTAGCAGGGCTGGTAATGATGCAGAGTCACACCATACAGATAGTGTGGTCTCTCATCACAGTAGGAGTAGGCATTCACATCATTCAGATGATGTCCTCTCACATTATACTGTTAGCCATCTTGTTAAGGTTCCATCTGTTAGGGAGAGGTCTCCTTCTGTCCATTCTCATCACACTTCTGTTTCTAGGCATGTCCCTCCCACCCACCCTGATGACAGAATGTTAGAAAGGGAGCTCAATAAATTGAGAGTGGAGACATCCAGGCTGAAGCTCAAGAAGCAACAGCTGGATTTAGATAGACAAGCTTTAGAGATAGAAAAAGAAATACAGAAACTGGGTTTAGAAACCCATGGTGGCAGCAGCAGTATTCCCCATAGTCATCCTGTAAAAGAGCATGATTCCAGGAATCTGCATAAGACAGTTCCCCCTTATAAGGAGGGGGATGACATTAACAAGTGGTTTGCTGCACTTGAGAGGGCCTGTGTTGTTCAAGATGTCCCTCAAAGGCAGTGGGCTGCTATCCTATGGCTATCATTTAGTGGTAAGGGTAGGGATAGACTCCTTACTGTGAAAGAAAGTGATGCCAACAATTTCACTATTCTTAAGAATGCACTCCTTGATGGTTATGGCTTAACCACTGAACAATACAGGATAAAGTTCAGAGAGACCAAAAAGGAGTCTTCACAAGACTGGGTTGATTTCATTGACCATTCAGTGAAGGCCTTGGAGGGTTGGTTACATGGCAGTAAAGTGACTGACTATGAAAGCCTGTACAACTTAATTCTGAGAGAGCATATTCTTAATAATTGTGTGTCAGATTTGTTGCACCAGTACTTGGTAGACTCTGATCTGACCTCTCCCCAAGAATTGGGAAAGAAGGCAGACAAATGGGTCAGAACAAGGGTGAACAGAAAAGTTCATACAGGGGGTGACAAAGATGGCAAGAAGAAGGATGGTAACCCTTCAGACAAAGGTGGGGACAAATCTAAAAATGAGTCTTCATCAGGTCCACAAAAACACTCTGGTGGGGGTGGTGGGCCTAAATCCTCGTCTAAACATAATCAAGAAAAGAAACCATGGTGCTATTTATGTAAAGTAAAAGGCCATTGGACAACAGATCCCAGTTGTCCAAAGAAAAGCACCAAGCCTCCTACCACTACAACCCCTACTGCTACACCTAGTGTCCCTGCTAATAGCAGTGGTGGTGGGAGCAAACCTACTAATAGCCAATCCAAGGGAGTAGCTGGGCTCACTTTTGGTAACTTAGTTGTGGTTGGTCTGATTAGGGAGACCACAGAGGCTACATTAGTCTCTGAGGGGGCTATTGATTTAGCCACCTTGGTTGCTTGTCCCCTTAACATGGATAAGTACAAGCAACTACCCCTAATAAATGGTGTTGAGGTCCAGGCCTACAGGGACACAGGTGCCAGTGTCACAATGGTGATTGAGAAACTGTTACACCCTGAACAACACCTACTTGGTCACCAGTACCAAGTAACCGATGCTCACAACAACACACTTAGCCACCCCATGGCTGTTGTAAATCTCAACTGGGGGGGGGTTACTGGTCCAAAGAAAGTTGTGGTAGCTTCAGATTTACCTGTAGACTGTCTATTAGGGAATGATTTGGAGACATCAGCTTGGTCAGATGTGGAGTTGGAGGCCCATGCAGCAATGCTGGGCATTCCAGGGCATATTTTTGCTTTGACAAGGGCTCAGGACAAAAAGCAAAAAGGACAGGGAAGCTTGGATCCTGGAACAATGGACCAAGTGCTCCCTAAAGCTAGGGCTAGTAGAAGCAAACCACTTCCTACTATCCCTCCCTCTACAGTGGATTCTTCTTCTGAGGAAGAAGAGTTTCCACCCTGTGCAGAACCTACACCAGAGGAGCTGGAAGCAGACACTGCTGAGCTTTTGGGTGAAGGGGGGCCTGCCAGAGAGGAGCTGAGTGTGGTACAGCAAACCTGTCCCACATTAGAGGGTCTAAGACAGCAAGCTGTCAAACAAGCAAATGGGGATATCAGTGACTCTCACAGAGTTTACTGGGAGGACAACCTCTTGTACACTGAGTCAAGGGATCCTAAACCTGGGGCAGCCAGAAGATTAGTGATTCCTCAGGAGTACAGAAAGTTCCTCCTAACTCTTGCACATGATATTCCCCTTGCTGGGCATCTAGGGCAAATGAAAACTTGGGACAGGCTTGTTCCCCTGTTTCATTGGCCTAGAATGTCTGAGGACACAAAGGAATTTTGTAAGTCCTGTGAAACCTGTCAAGCCAGTGGCAAGACAGGTGGCACTCCAAAAGCACCCCTTATTCCACTGCCTGTGGTTGGGGTTCCCTTTGAAAGGGTAGGGCTTGACATAGTTGGCCCCCTTGACCCTCCTACTGCTTCAGGCAATAGGTTTATCGTAGTGGTAGTGGACCATGCCACAAGATATCCTGAGGCAATTCCTCTAATGACCACTACAGCTCCTGCAGTGGCAAAGGCCCTCCTGGGAATCTTTTCCAGGGTGGGCTTCCCAAAAGAGGTAGTTTCAGACAGAGGAAGTAATTTCATGTCTGCTTAATTGAAGGCCATGTGGAAAGAGTGTGGGGTGACTTACAAGTTCACCACACCCTATCATCCACAAACAAATGGACTGGTGGAGAGATTCAATAAAACTCTCAAAGGCATGATTATTGTACTCCCAGACAAACTCCGCAGGAGATGGGATATCCTTTTACCATGCCTCCTTTTTGCCTACAGGGAGCTACCCCAGAAAGGAGTGGGCTTCAGCTCCTTTGAACTCCTCTTTGGACACCCTGTCAGGGGTCCACTCACACTTGTCAAGGAGGGTTGGGAACAACCTTTAAAAGCTCCAAAACAAGATATTGTGGATTATGTACCAGGCCTCAGATCAAGGATGGCTGAATACATGAAGAAGGCCAGTAAAAACCTTCAGGCCAGCCAAGAGCTCCAGAAGCAATGGCATGACCAGAAGGCTGTTTTGGTTCAGTACCAACCAGGGCAGAAAGTGTGGGTCTTGGAGCCTGTGGCCCCAAGAGCACTCCAAGATAAATGGAGTGGACCCCACACAATTGTTGAAAAGAAGGGTGAAGTCACCTACTTGGTTGACTTAGGCACTGCCAGGAGTCCCCTTAGGGTGCTCCATGTCAACCGCCTGAGACCCTACTATGACAGGGCTGATCTCACCCTGCTCATGGCAACTGATGAGGGACAGGAAGAAGACAGTGATCCTCTACCTGATCTCTTCTCTTCCACAGAACAAGATGCTCTAGTGGAAGGTGTAGTTTTGGCTGATTGTCTTACTGCTGAGCAGAAAGACCATTGCATAAATCTCCTGGGTCAGTTTTCTGAACTCTTCTCTACTGTGCCAGGTACCACTTCTTGGTGTGAGCACACTATAAATACTGGAGACAGCTTGCCTGTCAAAAGTAAAATCTATAGGCAGCCTGACCATGTCAGAGACTGCATAAAGCAAGAGGTACAGAAAATGTTAGAACTAGGAGTGGTTGAGCACTCTGAAAGTCCATGGGCCTCTCCTGTGGTACTTGTGCCAAAACCTCATACCAAAGATGGAAAGAAGGAAATGAGGTTTTGTGTTGATTACAGAGGTCTCAACCAGGTAACCAAAACTGATGCTCACCCTATACCCAGGGCAGATGAGCTCATAGATACACTGGCATCTGCCAAGTATCTAAGCACTTTTGATTTGACTGCAGGGTATTGGCAGATCAAATTATCAGAAGATGCTAAACCTAAAACTGCATTTTCAACCATTGGAGGACATTACCAATTCACAGTAATGCCTTTTGGATTGAAGAATGCACCTGCCACTTTTCAGAGGTTGGTGAATACAGTCCTGCAAGGGCTGGAAGCTTTCAGTGCAGCATATCTGGACGATATAGCTGTCTTTAGCTCCAGCTGGGATGATCACCTGGTCCACCTATGGAAAGTTTTGGAGGCCCTGCAAAAGGCAGGCCTCACTATCAAGGCTTCAAAGTGCCAGATAGGGAAGGGGAAGGTGGTTTATCTGGGACACCTGGTTGGTGGAGAACAGATTGCACCACTTCAGGGGAAGATCCAAACAATTATGGATTGGACTCCCCCTACTACTCAGACTCAGGTGAGAGCCTTTTTAGGCCTCACTGGGTATTACAGGAGGTTCATCAAGAACTATGGCTCCATTGCAGCCCCTCTTAATGACCTCACATCCAAAAGAATGCCTAAAAAGGTATTGTGGACAGCAAACTGTCAGAAAGCTTTTGAGGAGCTGAAGCAGGCTATGTGCTCTGCACCTGTCCTGAAAAGCCCTTGTTACTCTAAAAAATTCTATGTCCAAACTGATGCATCTGAATTAGGAGTAGGGGCAGTCCTATCACAACTTAATTCTGAGGGCCAGGATCAACCTGTTGCTTTTATTAGTAGGAGGTTGACCCCTAGAGAAAAGCGTTGGTCTGCCATTGAGAGGGAGGCCTTTGCTGTGGTCTGGGCACTGAAGAAGTTGAGGCCATACCTGTTTGGCACTCACTTCATTGTTCAGACAGACCACAAACCTCTACTTTGGCTAAAACAAATGAAAGGTGAAAATCCTAAATTGTTGAGGTGGTCCATATCTCTACAGGGAATGGACTATACAGCGGAACATAGACCTGGGAGTACCCACTTCAATGCAGATGGACTCTCCAGATATTTCCACTTAGACAATGAAGACCCATCAGGTAATGACTAGTCTTATTGTCCTTCGTTTGGGGGGGGTTGTGTAGGAAAGTACCATCTTGCCTGGCATGTTACCCCCATTTTTCACTGTATATATGTTGTTTTAGTTGTATGTGTCACTGGGACCCTGCCAGCCAGGGCCCCAGTGCTCATAAGTGTGCCTGACTGTGTTACCTGTGTAGTGACTAACTGTCTCACTGAGGCTCTGCTATCCAGAACCTCAGTGGTTATGCTCTCTCATTACTTTCAAATTGTCACTAACAAGCTAGTGACCAATTTTACCAATTTACATTGGCTTACTGGAACACCCTTATAATTCCCTAGTATATGGTACTGAGGTACCCAGGGTATTGGGGTTCCAGGAGATCCCTATGGGCTGCAGCATTTCTTTTGCCACCCATAGGGAGCTCTGACAATTCTTACACAGGCCTGCCACTGCAGCCTGAGTGAAATAATGCACACATTATTTCACAGCCATTTTCACTGCACTTAAGTAACTTATAAGTCACCTATATGTCTATCCTTTACCTGGTAAAGGTTAGGTGCAAAGTTACTTAGTGTGTGGGCACCCTGGCACTAGCCAAGGTGCCCCCACAAAGTTCAGGGCAAATTCCCCGACTTTGTGAGTGCTGGAGACACCATTATATGCGTGCACTACACATAGGTCACTACCTATGTGTAGCTTTACAATGGTAACTCCGAATATGGCCATGTAACATGTCTATGATCATGGAATTTCCCCCTCTATGCCATCCTGGCATAGTTGGCACAATTCCATGCTGCCAGTGGTCTGTAGCACAGACCCTGGTACTGCCAAACTACCTTTCCCGGGGTGTCACTGCAGCTGCTGCTGCTGCCAACCCCTCAGACAGGTTTCTGCCCTCCTGGGGTCCAGCCAGGCCTGGCCCAGGAAGGCAGAACAAAGGACTTCCTCAGAGAGAGGGTGTTACACCCTTTCCCTTTGGAAAAAGGTGTCAGGGCTGGGGAGGAGTAGCCTCCCCCAGCCTCTGGAAATGCTTTGATGGGCACAGATGCTGCCCATCTCTGCATAAGCCAGTCTACACCGGTTCAGGGATCCCCCAGTCCTGCTCTGGCGCGAAACTGGACAAAGGAAAGGGGAGTGACCACTCCCCTGACCTGAACCTCCCCTGGGAGGTGCCCAGAGCTCCTCCAGTGTGCTCCAGACCTCTGCCATCTTGGAAACAGAGGTGCTGCTGGCACACTGGACTGATCTGAGTGGCCAGTGCCTGCAGCTGACGTTAGAGACTCCTTCTGATAGGCTCCTTTAGGTGTTGCTAGCCTATCCTCTCTCCTAAGTAGCCAAACCCTCTTTTCTGGCTATTTAGGGTCTCTGTCTTTGGGGATTCCTCAGATAACAAATGCAAGAGCTCATCAGAGTTTCTCTGCATCTCTCTCTTCACCTTCTGCCAAAGAATCGACTGCTGACCGCGCTGGAAGCCTGCAAAACTGCAACAAAGTAGCTAAGACGACTACTGTGACCTTCTAACGCTGCTCCTGCTGCCTTCTCGACTGTTTTCCTGGTGGTGCATCCTGTGGGGGTAGTCTGCCTCCTCTCTGCATCAGAAGCTGCGAAGAAATCTCCCGTGGGTCGACGGAATCTTCCCCCTGCAACCACAGGCCCCAAAAAGCTGCATCACCGGTCCCTTGGGTCTCCTGTCACGACAACGAGCGAGGTCCCTCGAATCCAGCAAGACTGTCCAAGTGACCCCCACGGTCCAGTGACTCTTCAGTCCAAGTTTGGTGGAGGTAAGTCCTTGCCTCCCCACGCCAGACTGCATTGTTGGTAACCGCGACTTTTGCAACTTCTCCGGCCTCTGTGCACTTTCGGCGGAAATCCTTTGTGCACAGCCAAGCCTGGGTCGACAGCACTCTAACCTGCATTGCACGACTTTCTAAGTTGGTCTCCGGCGACGTGGGACTCCTTTGTGTAACTTCAGGCGAGCACTGTTTCACTTTTCTTTGTAGTGCCTGTTCTGGCACTTCTGCGGGTGCTGCCTGCTTCTGAGAGGGCTCCTTGTCTTGCTCAGCGTCCCCTCTGTCCCCAGACGAAATTGGCGACATCCTGGTCCATCCTGGGCCACAGCAGCATCCATAAACGCTAACCGCATGACTTGCAGCTAGCAAGGCTTGTTGGCGTCCATTTGGCGGGAAAACACTTCTGCACAACTCTCCACGGCGTGGGGGATCTATCCTCCAAAGGGGAAGTCTCTAGCCCCTGTCGTTCCTGCAGAATCCTCAGCTTCTTCAGTCCAGTAGAAGCTTCTTTGCACCCACAGCTGGCATTTACTGGGCATCTGCCCATCTCCGACTTGCTTGTGACTTTTGGACTTGGTCCCCTTGTTCCACAGGTACCCTCGACTGGAAATCCATCGTTGTTGCATTGCTGGTTTGTGTCTTTCCTGCAGAATTCCTCTATCACGACTTCTATGTCTTTGGGGGAACTTTAGTGCACTTTGCACTCACTTTTCAGGGTCTTGGGGTGGGGTATTTTTCTAACCCTTACTATTTTCTAATAGTCCCAGCGACCCTCTACAAGGTCACATAGGTTTGGGGCCCATTCGTGGTTCGCATTCCACTTTTGGAGTATATGGTTTGTGTTGCCCCTATCCCTATGTGCTCCCATTGCATCCTATTGTAATTTTACACTGTTTGCACTGTTTTCTAAGACTATACTGCATATTTTTGGTATTGTGTACATATATCTTGTGTATATTTCTTATCCTCATACTGAGAGTACTCACTGAGATACTTTTGGCATATTGTCATAAAAATAAAGTACCTTTATTTTTAGTATAACTGTGTATTGTGTTTTTTTATGATATTGTGCATATGGCATTAGTGGTACTGTAGTAGCTTCACACGTCTCCTAGTTCAGCCTAAGCTGCTCTGCTAAGCTACCATTATCTATCAGCCTAAGCTGCTAGACACCCTATACACTAATAAGGGATACCTGGGCCTGGTGCAAGGTGTAAGTACCCCTTGGTACTCACTACAAGCCAGTCCAGCCTCCTACAGTGTGTTTGCAACAGGAAGCCGTTTACGAGTTGCCTTTTATGGATGCCGCGACTCAACTCTATGGTGGGCATGACACAGAATGCTGCTGCCTCAGCTGAGGCTTTGGAACACAAGTGCTCTGTGGCTTTCCTTGGATATGATCTGGATATTTTACCACCTGCCAAAGTAGAACGTCTCCTGGCTTCAATTGTCCTGGATGTAATTGGCGATTTCCAAAGTGACACCGACTATTGACTTTGACTTGTTCAAATGGTCATTTTCCTGCCTCTGTGTCTCCTAACTTGTCACTATTGACATATAAGTGTTTTGTTAGCGTAAGAGGTATTCAATTTTTTTTCTCTTCTTAATCTTTTAAACCACATTTGACCGGCAAGGGGAGAGTGTTGTATAGCTATTTTAGCCATGTTTTACACATGTTGTTTTAAGCTAACTAGGCCTGCTGCTGTGCACTTTAACCCTTTTACATTTCATTCAGCATTGCTTTTATTTTTCTAGCAACAGCAACATTTGCAGTGCTGTTTTATTTTCTTTATCTCATTGTACTTTCACCTAGGAAAGCATTACGTTCTTAGTAGGATATTTATTTCACTTTGTGCTTTCTCCAAGGCTACAGTCAGATAGGTTGCCGACAAACATGGTATGCTGTGTCTCCAACATTCACAGAAAACACACACTCATACTTGGGGACTATTTCTTAAAATGTCGGCTGTTTTATTATAAAAACAGCCCCGTAGTCCCAGACTTGTTAGAGGGAGATTCCAGACAGTTGACCACGACTGCATGATGATTGCTGACTGCGTTGCTGCAGCTACTTGCTTAGACGGCTGCCCCCCTGAGCCACATGGGTACGGTGGCTCTCAAGACTACAGGCTACTTCCTCCAGGTATGAGGGATGGTGTACCCCCAGGGGGAAAACCCAAAGGGCAGATTAGGCTTATTACGCTGCGCTCAGACATAGTGTAAGTAGGAGAAATATATACATATATCATTCTTAGTGACAGTATGGTAGGACTATTCTTGTGTTTTACTCTGTTAATCACCTGCTTGCTTTTATTGTGTTTTATCATCCTAGTTTTTGCAATACATGCCTTTTTATCTAAGATGCAGTTCTTCAATAAATCCTTTTTGAACTACATTCTGCTTCTGTTGTTTTTGCCTGCATGAGACTTTTTGGTAACAGAGAAAGGGATGGGATCAGAACGACCACAATTCCCCTGAGGAGTCTTTTTGCCATGCGCCCGGTTGCCACAATCATCTCGACCAGAGATGAGGCACTGTTAGTTAGCCGGAGAACCCAGATTAGGCTGACAGGCGTCATGTGGTGTGGAATCATACTCAGTATCCACAATCCATGTGATCCTGTCTCCCAAATCCAGTAGCCTCCCAGGTGAATGTCATTTAAAATGGATGTTACAAAAGCTGAGAACAGTTCTGGGCTGTTCTTGTATCCCTGTGGGAGTTGGCAGAATTTTTTATGAGAACCAAGGGTGCTAAAACTTGTTAGGTCCCTACTTTCAGGCGCTATGTTTTGGCAGAAAAACCTGTTGGACATATCCTGGGTTGTTTAGTATTTTCTACGCACTATATTGTTCCTAAGTGCTGGGCTGTGTGCATTTTGTATAGAAAATGTTTTTGTGTGACTATTTAGATGTCTATAGTCTAAGACTATTCTATATGAATAGTCGGGTTTAGCGACTGGAAATAATGGATTATTTATGGATGAGTCTGAGGGTTCAGTGACACCCTGGTACTCCAATTGATTGAGGATTTCCCTCACAGGTGCTTTAGCATCATATTTTATAGGATATTGAGATTGGGGTTGGGATTGTATTGTTATTACGTGGTAGGGGGGTTCTTTGTCCCATCCTACGTGGTTACGATGTAACACAGGTGCGTGTGCCAATGGCCACTCAATGGCATGCATTTCAACAAGCTTTGTGGGAACAAGGGACGAGAAAGATTTTTCAGTCACATCCTCTCCATAAGGGAGATTGCGGATTAATTCTGGTAGCCAGGAGTTCAGCAAAGCAGCAGTCCAACTGAAAGGCAGTCCATCAGCAGCACAACAGTCCTCCTTCCTGGCAGAGTATCCATAGGTCCAGATGTGTACTGAAGTGGTGGTGTCTGAGGTTCAGTACTTATACACAGTGGTGCCTTTGAAGTGGAGGGTTACTCCAAAGACAGCCCTTTTAAGGGCACAGAGGTCTTGCCCTTTTTGCCCTGGCTCCAGACTCCCTACAAGGGGGTATGCAGCCTTTTGTAAGTAGACAGGATACATCATATTCAGGTGTAAATGTTACTGTGCCCAGCTCCTTTCTCCAATCTTGCAGAGATGGCTCACTAAGATACACCCAAGCTCCCATTGTGTGTGGCTGTCTAGGAGGAATAAACAAAGCCCAGGTGACACCCACCCCAGACATGTGATCAGAGATAGGCATCAGACATCAAATGGCTTAAGTAAGAAAATGTCAGCTTCCTAAAAGTGGCATTTTCAGAGCTGCAATTTAACATCCTACTGTACTATAATTTGTTATGTTAAATTGTGATTCTAGAGACACCAAACCTGAAAGGTTTATCTTTTCCCAATTGTGAATTATACATATAACATGTAATAAGGTTGTTCCAATGTTATCCCATGGGGGAGGTAGGCCTTGCTGTAGTGCAAAATGACTTTGGGAGTTTTTCACTACAAGGACAGGTATAACTTAAATGTACATATCCTGCCTTTTGAATACATTGCACCCTGCCGTCTGGGTTGTCCAGAGCCTACCTCAGGGGTGACTTACATGTTTAAAAAGGGTAGCTTTGGGCCTGGCAAAATGTCTATTTTGGCAGGTCAACACAGCAGTGTAAAACTGCACACATAGGCTCTGCAGTGGCAGGCCTGATACATGGTTAAAAAGCTACTTAAGTGTGCTCGCCCTCCATACCCTGTGTGTCAAGTGCAAAGGTACTGTACTTGACCCACTTAGCAAAGCCATATTAGGGCTGGCCATGTGCCATCACTGGCAAATGACTTCAAAACCCCATGGTTGAGGCCCTCTAGCCTCTGCCTTCCCTACGGCGCCCCAGACAGGGTCTGAGAAACAGTAAATCACAATGACCTCTGGCTCTGTCTGTTTTCCATAAAAGGGCATTTCCTATGCCTCTCCTGAGCATTCGGTCACGTCACTCCTTTGAAGCACGGTCAAGGGCACCCAATGTGGCAGACTGGTTGAATATTCCTGGTTGATGTAGCTACACCAACCATGGTTTTCTCAAGAATCTCCCAGTCATTACTTGTGTGTTGCTCCTGGCGTCTAGTCAGGAAAGTTTGTCACAGTCACTGGAAGTTAGATTGTTTAAATTGCAGACAGATAATTGTGTATTCCTGCAGCTTAGTTCTGAGTCTGGTTCAGAGCACTTTGCATTTTTCAAACAGATTTTTCAAGCCATAGTCTTTGTCTTAAAGCCCACTGGATCAATTTAAATCCGATAGAAAGTGTTTGGCCAAGGTGGAAGCCGATGGTATGGTTTTAAGAAGAGAAAAATAGGCTATATTAGAAAAGGACTCAATGATGAATTTAATAAATAGATATCCTCCTGCAGGTGGTGATGTGAGGATAAAAGCAGTTGACATCCTGTGCTATAGTTCAGGCGGTACAGGCTTAAATATAAATTGTTTGGAGTGCATTAATTTTACTTAAATGGGAAATTCCCCAAGCCAGAAAATAATGCTCAACATCCTTAGTTACAGATGGCCACCAGAAGTATCGCTGACCTAACAAGAGAGTGGCTGTAGGTCCTCTGTGGCAGGCTGCAGCAGTGTCATTACACATTCACAAAACCTCTTCCTGACGTTCCTTGGTAGGAGTGAGTAGAGGCTGTTGTTGAACTTACATATCTTCTTGGACAGATAGTGACTCAGTCAAGTCTTTAACAACCTTAAGAATAAACTGAGAATGAGCGAGACACACGTCTACAAATGTTGTACAGCATCAGTTATTTGATTGGGTTGAATGATTGCTTGAACAAAGGTGATTGGATATCTTTGTGACAGCGCATCAGCAAGTGTTTTCTTGGACCGAGGGATATAAGTAATGAAGAAGATGTAGCGAGCAAAGCAGTTGTGACTGTTCTCACATTGTCAATTACAGAGGCTCTCTAAGTTTCTATGATGAGTTTGAATCTCAAATGGTCTTGCATTCGGATTTAAGGATATCTCCATTGTGTGTAGATGAGTTTCATTGCAAGACGTTTTATAAGTCTGTGTAGTTCCGCTCACATTCTTAGTAAGTAAGAAAGGTAGAAGATCGAGTATTTGTAATCCTGAGATTACAAATCAATTGTCATTAGACTGTCCAATTCTATTAACTTCCTGAAACATATAATTATCACTATATTCAAGGGATTCAAAATCAGATTTCTTGTTTCAATCATCATCTTTCTTGAATATCTTGAGAGGGAAGGAAGGGGTGGGCTCTCTGACACTGGAAGCTTCCCAGAATCTAACCATCATTTCTTTGATGCTGACAGAACAAGGTGAGAGCCAAGAAGCAGAAAATTGAGTCTGAGATTGAACAGCTGCGCCAGCTCCTGAGAGATAAAGAGCAAACACTGTACAGGGAACTGGAGGAGTTGGAGAAGAAAATTACCATGGTAGAAAATGCAAATATCTCCAAACTGTCCAGTCAAATCACCTCTCTCAACGTCCTGATAGCAGATCTAGAGAAAAAATGCAAGGAACCAGCCTTGGACCTCCTGAAGGTGAGACACTGCTTCATAAATACAAGACAATACAGAAGTGCTCCATTCATATTGTGTGTGATGCGCTGAATGTACGTGAGAACATGCATGATCAACAGAGAGAGTCAATTTACAGCAACCTGTATTCTGACAAACCAATATAACATTCAGACAAGTTAAACTAACTGCAAATGCTTCTGTTCTGACAGCCCAGTGCAATGTACAGGAAAATCCATTACAGAGCAAACTCCTTATATGCTGACAGTCCGACGCGGTATAAAGAATATGATAGGCTAGGTCATGTGACTTCATTCGGAATATCAGACTCTTCTTTATCATGTGACCTCTTTAAGAATATCACAGACCGGTCTGTGTCATGTGATCCCATTCAGAATATCAGACTATGCTGTCCTGTCACCTGGTACAGAATATCAGACTTTGCAGTCTCGGGTGACCCCTTTCAGAATTTTAGACTCTCCGCTGTGCCATTTCACCCCTTTCAGAATAAAGCTGTGCTATCCTGTGACCTTGTTCAAAATATCAGACTCTGTAGCTTGTTGTGTGGCCAGATTCAAAGTGTCACAGATGGTGCTGTGCCCTGAGCCAGTATTCAGAATATCACAGATTGTGCCCTGTCACGTGGCCCTTTTTGAATTATTGCAGACTGGGCTGCATTATTCAACCTATTGCCCTGCATCATGTGATCCCACTCAGCATATCACAGACTGTCATGTGATCATATTCAGAAGCTCACAAGCTGTACTTCATCACATGAGCCCTTCCAGAATATCACACTGTGCTCTGTTGCGTGACCTCATTCAGAATGTGTTTACAGATTAACTTTTATTGTTACAAATTTCCTGGGGATTTCAAAGAATAACCATTCTTAAAAGAAAGTAAAATATAAATATATTTCAGTTCTATTCCTAAACTGAAATATCATAATATTGACACATTTGTACATTCCTATTTATTGATGGAACTTTAACAAATAGAGTGAGCACTAGTTACATTCATTAATGGGTTGAGACTGAATATACCTACTACAGTATATGTAGTTTGGTTCAATCCCACTAGAAACTCCCACCTTCCCTTATTTACATTTAACGACAAACCGTGAGTGTGCAGATTAAGAAAGAAGTTTCTCGTAGAACGGTCACATTGTGAATTATGGTTGTGTACGTTGGTGCAGCAGTATCAACAACAGTTTCATGCATTTTCACCAGCTTCAGTGCTGTTTATTAAAACTGCTGCAATTAAGTTCCATTGCTCCTGGTCCGAAAGATTTCCTAACCTGAATGAAAAATGTCCTAGCTTTTGTAATGGAAAGCTTTATTTCCAGTAAGGACACGAAAGCGAGGAGTATGCTTTTCTTCCTTCGCTGTAATCAATAGCAACCATATTCAAACTTTACGATAAACTACAAATCCCAAGAACCTTTGGGAATGGAACAGACAAAACATCCAATCAAACATAGGCATTAGTCCATGACCAATCAGGCCCCAGCAGAGACCCATAAAGTCTCTTGTCCATGTTGTCCCAGTCTCTGTCTTCGCTCGAGATCAGCCACCGCACATCCATTGAGTCCTGTTTCCCAATCTCAGTCCCTAGGAAGAAAGAGAAGCATTAATACCGGGTGCCATGTCGGAGAAACCTTAGCAAAAGAGCTTTCTTAACATCACAGTCATAATGCTGTATTACAACACTGCATCATTTAACATATAATAACATAATAGGAAAAATGATGACCTACCAGTCATGTGAGGGTTGGGGGTCAAGATTCTCACCGGGTGGGATAATCCTTGTCCCTGTGTCCTTAATAGAATTGATACTTTCCATTACGACAGGTAGGACATTTTTCATTCTATGTCAGGACTGGAGGCGAGGGTTATGCTGGGTCAAAGCTTGCTTATGATTAAACAAACCATATCCAGCACCAGCCTCTTAAAAGTGGAGTGCAAAGACCCGTGTCCTGAATTCATAATATCCTCCAAATGGGCACCCAGGCTAAAAGCCTTTGAAGCCATTGGCCCTCAAGTGGAATGTGCTCCAAAAACCTTGAGATCAATGCCAGCCTCCTGCATGACCCACCGCACTCACCATTCTGTGGTAGGGGAAGAGACCGCCCTGTGCGGTTTCCGCAACACGATTAGGACCTGGTGCTCACCAGGTGGGCGAAACTTGGAAGACATTTCTTCATATGCCTTGAGGCATTGCACGACACACACAGTTTAGGGGAGTCTGGAAATGCAGGATAAGAAATAACCCTGGTATTGGACTTGGTCCTCCTATTTACTCCAGATGGGGAGAAGGTGCACCCCAATATGTTCAGGACTCGAACATCTGAGACCCTCCTGCAAGATACCAGGCACAAGTCATTGCTAATTTAGCCTAAATCTCCTTTCTGGACAAAAATCTGTTGAGTTGCTAAGACAAGAAAATGTTCAGCACCTACAGCACCTGGTTGGCATCCCTAAGAGCACAATAACGTGGCTCTGGTTAAAGCGAGAGACAAATCTCTTGACGGATGCCATTGGTGAACCATCCAGAAGGGTGTGTCCTACCGAAACGGTGAAATGGCAAAACTGTGAAACGGAAGGTATTGATGGATCTATGCCCTAAACCTTTCTTTACCAGACTAGCCAGGAAATTAAGCACTTGAACTACATCTGCGACCACGGGATCCATACCCCTTTGCATGCACCAGCGTGTCCATTGTGTCCATACAGACCTGTAACGTTTGACTGTACTGCTGGCTTGGGCAAGAGGTCTTCAGCTTGTCTCGAAAGGCCCAGGGCCAACCATCATCTCCTGTAATCTTCCACGCCATCAGGGTCAAGGAGCCTTCCATCACCAGTTGTGAAGCAGGGGGACACTGATTGGAAAATCCTAGGAAAGTTTCAGAAGAGCAGGAAAACAGATTTGAGATCTCCAAAAAGGTGTGATCAACACTACTTTTGAATGTTGCCTCCTGAGTTGAGCCGAGTGCTCATTGCAAATGGAGGGAATGCGTAACCCTTTTCCTGACTCCAATCCTGAAGGAAGGCGTCTGTCGCTGCCACCAATGGTTCCGTTCTCTAACTGAAGAAGCGGGTAGTTGGTGGTCCAGCCAGCACACCAAAGGTCTACAGAGACTGGTACCCAGCATACCTGAAGCTTGGCAAAGACTTCTGGATGTAGTTTCCATAGGCTAGAATCCCAAAGATGAA
This sequence comes from Pleurodeles waltl, assembly GCF_031143425.1. NCBI lineage: Eukaryota > Metazoa > Chordata > Amphibia > Caudata > Salamandridae > Pleurodeles > Pleurodeles waltl. The sequence continues at coordinate 3,506,762 of NW_027150301.1, forward strand.
GGGAGTGCCTGCTCGCTTCGCTTGCCGGAGGAGATATTCTGCCGTGACTGAGATTTGATGGTCCAGGCAGTGCTGCCAAAAATTGGAGCCTTGGAGCGAGTACTCCCAGATGGTTGATATATTGGACCACTGACACATTTTTCATTTTGAGAATGGCACACAACTGAATCTTGTTCTTCGTACAACATCGTACAATGAAAGAGCCGGTTAGAAGCTTCATTCAATTTCTGTTCTTGAGGAGACCCCTGTAAAAAACTCTGCATCTGGCAAACCCAACCTGACCTGCTGGCATCCAATTCTATAATGAGGTCTGGGGCTGAACCGAAAATCACTCTCCCATTCCATGCTTCCTTGTGGGACAGCCACCAGCCGATTTCTGCCAGCACCCTATCTGGGAGAGACACCAGTTGGGAGTAAGTTAGTCCTTTCTTCAACTGAGAAGTCTTTAACCTCTGTAAGGTTCAGTCATGGAGGGGCTCCAGAAGGATGGCCTAGATGGACGACGACAGGCAGCCCACCAGGCGAGTGATCTGCCTCAGCAAGGTGTGAGGTTTGGCTAGGGTCTTCCTCCACTTGTGTTGAATCTTCCCCACCTTATGGGATGTAAGGCTGTGGACAGTCATAGTAGAGTCCATGATGAAGCCCAGGAAAGTTGCTCTCTGGGAAGGAACCAAGAGTGACTTTTTCTCGTTTATCACAAAGCCTACCCCCTTCAGAAGGTTAATGACTGTTTGAAGTTGGAGAGAGAGACAACATGGACATTGACCCATTATCAGCATGTCATCGAGGTAGATGATAAGGCGTATCCCCTGCACCCTCAGGTGTTCCACAACCAGTTTGAGAACCTTTGTGACACACTAGGGGCATAAGAGACAGAGTGGCAAATTTGAACGTTTGTTGGCACCAAACATGCTGGGGGAACCTTCAATGCAGGGGAACATTTGAATCTTTGGGTATGCGTTTTTGAGGTCCAAGTGGACCAACTAGTCTGAGGGTCGTAATACGTCTTTGAAGAAGTGGATCCCCACCATCTTGAAATCGTGGTCGACAAGCCATTCATTGAATTCTCATTAGTTGATGACTGGGCTTTGTCCTTCATTGCTTTTGTCCACCAAAAAGATGTTACTGATGAACCCATGGGGATGTGGGACCATCGGGGGAACACCCCCTTTGTCCAGTAGGTAAGACAAGTCCTCGGCCATGAGGGCTGCCTCTCGGGAGAAAAACTGAAGGGGACGAGGCCATGGTTCCTGATGAGGGAAACCATAGAATTCTATTTGGAAATCTTGGGCCATTTGTAAAACCCAAGCATCTGCTGTAAAGGATCTCCAGGCTGTCCAGGAAAACCCCCTGTCTGACCCCACTTTTATAAGAGAAATAGGATGAGCACTCAGCGGAACTGGAGGAAGCGGAGCTCCCTTTGAATCCTCTGCCCTAGATATGTTGCCCTCTGGTGGGGTAGAAGTTGGTGAATCTGGTCTGGTCCTGAAAGAAGCCTTGTCTGGAGCCTTGCTCGCTGGAAGGGTATTGGGAAAGTGCGTGGCTGACCAAGTGGCCTCCGCCATGACCGGCTCCTTGGAAAACCCGAGAGTTAAAGACTTTCTTTATGGAGGACCTGGCCTAGTCTGGGGAGAAGAAGGTGTTCACAAACTTGCCGAACTCTTTAATAAAGGGTCCCCTTGGGCAATAAGTCTTGCCTTGGAGGTCGCATTGTCCGGGTGCTTTGGGTAACCTTAATCAACAGGGAGCAGCAGCACTGTGTAGACGGCGTGCAATTGGCATTACCTAAGAAGATGATAGCGTGCTGTGCCCACCCTGAAAGGGCCTCTGGTGAAATAAGGGCACTTGTGGCCTTGGATTCTTCAGTCATGTCAAGGATCTTGATAAGGGGCGGCAATATTATTCAAAAGCTTATCCTGTCAAGCCCTCCAGGAATGGAATATGGACTTTTCCGGGTCTTTTATGAATTTTTCCAGGGAAGTGGCCATTCTCGAGTCAATGTCGGGAGTCAGGGCGACTTTACCCTCCAAGCCAGAGCAGTGACATTCAGCCCGAAAGCAGCTGCTGGCTTCTTTCTCCAGGGGTTTCCTAAGGTGACCCACCACATAGCTGGCTACCTTTTCTGCCGGGGCCCGCTCAGAGAACCAAGGGTAGAGGATGTCATTGGGGTAAACATGTCCAAGCCCTGGTCCTGGGCCTCTGGGTTTGCAGAGTAAAGGATGGATGGACGCCAAGGTCTGGAGGACCCTGCCTCATCATCTGAGTCCACAGGGGACTCATCATCTTGAGTGTCCAGGGAAATAGGGCATGGGAATTCCAGGGTTGGTTCAGTAGGACCCGGAATTTGGGGTGGAGGGGGTGGATAGCCAAGAAAGCTTGCTTAAGGCAAGCAGAAGCATCATAGTCAACGCCATCCTTGCGAGGAAGCTTGGTAGGCACATGGTCTGGATTTGGGGCAGATTGGAAGGTGCCTAAGATCCCAAGAGGGCGCAGCGGACTCCTTCATGGGATTAGAGATATGGGTGCAGGCACGCGCTACTTGATCCACCAGGTGCTGTTCCAAGGAGCCCATGGCCCCAGCAACAGCCTGGTAAATTAAGGCGTCTACAACCTCATAAGATTCATAGTCCCAGGGCTGGAATTCTAAGGGGTCCCCTTTCGACTGCTGATCTCAGGAAACCTCCGTGTATACAAAAATTAGGTGCAAGTGGGGAATGAGGCGGTGCTGCACTAGTTTACAAGTGAACACCAGAATATACAGCGCAAGCACTGCAAAGTGCCAATTGGTCCAAAGTGGACTGTTTGGGTCTCTGCTGGGATCTGATTGGTCATGGACTAATGCTTATGTTTAATTGGATGTTTTGCCTGTTCCATTCCCAATGGTTCTTGGGATTTGTAGTTTATCATAAAGTTTGAAAATGGCTGCTATTGATTAAAGGGAAGGAAGAAAAGCATAATCTTTCTCTCCGGTCACAACATAGAATTACTTCCGTCCATTCATTTAATAATTTGTTCTTCAAATTGAAACAATTCAGAGGAAGTCCGATTCTATACATAGAACATAGTTTGATGACTGAGAATGTTCCAGTTCAAGTGTGATCAGTTCTCAGAGAGCATTTGGAGCCACCTGTTTTAAACGAAAACACCGCAGTATATAGACACAAGGGCTTTTTCCTGAGTACTGGTTATACCCAGTTCTAGTTCTGCAGCTTGTATAACTGGACATTTTCTAACAGAAACAAGAGACCTAAGGATCTTATCCCGCGCTTTATCCAAAGTCCTTGTTTATTTACATTTAATCCCAAAGAAGTGCGTTAGAAGTATTTATGGAGTGGTATACTTTGAGTATAGACACTAGTTGTTTCTCAAGTGATGCAGGAGTTATAACAGGTCTGGCATCTGATCTCAGGAACTCTAGACTATAATACATGATGCATTCAGAATATATCAGATTGTACTGTCATCTGCCCTCATTCAGAATTCCAACGTTCTGCTGTCTTGTGGGACCATTTGGGATATCACAAGCTGTGCTGTCATGTGACCCTATTCAGAACATACTCCCAGGTGTGTAACTGAACTTGAATTTCACAACTTATATTGTACCTAAACTTCTGCCAGAATTTAAAATCTGTTGTGGAAACTGATGTCCTTTTGCCTGTTCTTCTGTTTTGCAGGATGTTAGAAGCGCCCTGGACAGGTAAGGTTGGTTTATTGTTCTCCTCTCAGTGTGTAAGGAGCAGATCTGGCTGCAGTGTGGAAATGTCAGTACTGAGCTCACACAAATCCACTCTGCTGCCCGAGCAGTACTACCTCATACAATTATTATATGTAGACCACATCGTAGCAACTCTCCTGTCTTCCCAACAGTGGTGAAGTCCCTCTGCTTATTCTCAAAACATCCACAATCTTTAAAAGCTTCTTTCAGTTTTCAGAAACATTACTTGAGTGCTCAAAAAACAACCTTGAGACCCTGGAACTCAGAGTCTTATGTAAATACCCCCCGAGTCCAGGGGAACGCACTCATGTCCACAAAAATCAATTTTGTCCACAGAAACTACCTCACGGTTTCCACATTCACAGCATACTCAAAACCTCCTTCAATACCTTCTGACCCCACTGCCAATCCTCAAATGTCCCTTTTGTGCTTTGAAACATCATTGGAATTGTCTAAAAACCACATCAGCTCGCAAACCTGTCTCATCTTTTATTAAGGAGCCTGTGTAGGGTGTTAAAGGGCTACAACCCTAGATTTATGCCCTAGTTTAAGATATTGCTTGTGCCTATCTGACCGTGAGTGGCCATATTACTAAGAATTAAGTTACTACTAAAACTGAAAATGGGTGTAATTTTCAAAGCTTTACTTGGAAATAATCAGCTATATGAAAGCAAATAATTCTGAGATAGTATAGCCTTATAGCCCGCTGCAGAGGGCTGTACCAGGTATTAAAGGCCCTGAACCTGAGTTATAGGACCGAGCCACAGGTGAGGGTCTAGAACAAAGGAGCGGGCCATTAACAACCGGTATAGCCCGAGAGAGAAGGGCTATAAGTCTCTTAAAACATTCTGCCCTTAGTGGTAAAAAAGGAGAAACATGAAGACAAGGATTGGAATGTTGGAGCTTTGGCTTATTCCAATCATTATAAGCCCAGAGCTAATCTATTGTCTTCAAGGGAGCTCCCAACATCCCAATCTTCTAAAGATGGGTAGAGCAGAGAGACGGGTACTTCAGTTGTTCAAACTGAGGCAAAGTTATGCAGTTGCTGAGTTACAATATTACATTACATTTGTTATTCAGACATAGTATTCCACATTCAGAGGTTTATGCAGAACAGTACATTCCACACAGATGCTTCATGTTCAGAAGGCTCTGCAGAAACACTTTTCACCCACTTGTGATTAACACAAGAGCTTTCCCAAGGGAAAGGCTTCAGAGCAGCTATTAAAATGTAAAGCATACTTCCACTTTTATAGTGATATCCTTGCCTAACACATGGGCAATGCCCTGCACGTCAGTCCTCAGTGAGAGAATAAAAAAAAGAAAAGTTCTTAAAAATGAGAAATGTGTGAAGTGGAGCCCTTGTTAAAAACAAGAGACAACATGAAATGTGCATTCAGTGTCAAAAAGATGTACATGAAGGAATATCACATGAAGATACTGCTCTGCTCAAGTGAAAATCGCAGTTCAATTAAGATGTCCTATGTGTACTAGAACACTGTGCACTGAAAGGGGTTCGTATCTGTCCTGAGTCACAATGTCATGTAATTGTCCAAAATACAGGTATAATTAAGTCCAATGGCCATTCTACAAAAAAACTACAAATCTATAGTTTCTGCACTCTTCCGCTGATTGCCAGATTTATTTCCTTTAATGTGGATATTTATTCCTCTGAATACTTTTTCAATTTTTGCCTACTTTTGTTTTTACTCATTCTTTTGTGATGTCGCTCCAGTCCTCAAAGGGCTCCCCCAGGCCTCATAAACCCAACTCTGTTCCTCAGATCTGCTTTTGGTGGTAAGAAACCTTTCTTCATCCCTCACGACTTCCCTTCAGTCCACAGGATCCTCAGGGGTCAGCATTCTGTCAATCTTCAAACTTCGGAAAGTGTCCAGAACCCTCACGTCTGGCATCTGAGCAGAGAGAGGGAGGGATGGAGACTATAATATTCAGAAAGAAAGAAGGCGAAAAGAGCAAGAGATGTAGAAGGAAGAGACTAGGCAGGTGAACGGGAAGGGAACGAGAAGGAGGGAGAAATGCAGAGAGAGATGCAGAAGAGACAAGTGAAAGAGACACGGGCAGGAACCATTTCACTTTTAAGATGCTCTGCAGTGAATATCCTGTGCATGTGGTTTACAGTAATCTGAAAGCAGTCTAGGTCCTAACGGAGGGGCTAATCCTCTGATACTTGAGAGAGAGGCACCTGGGAGCAGTTCACAACACCAACAAATAGAAGAAAAGTTAAGGATTCTACTTAGAGAGGTGTTAGAAGTAGCCATTTAGAAGTAGTCAAACCAAAGGTCATAGCCTCGAAGTGAGATGCCCACGAACCGAAGTTGCAACAGGGTCAAAAGTGGAGGACCTTAGAGACTCTAAGTCACAGCACCTCAGGGACTCCAAGGTGCTGGACCTCAGACATTCCAAAGTGCAGGACTTCAGAGTCCCCAAGGTGCTAGACCTCATATATTCCAAGGTGCAGGACCTCAGCATCCCCAAGGTGCAGGACCTCAGGATGCAGAACATTAGAGTCTCCATGGTGCAGGAACTAAGGGCCAGATGTAGCAAAGCTTTAGCGACTCGCAAACGGCGAACAACGCCGTTTGCGAGACGCTAAAGCCCATTTGCTATGTTGAAATGCATTTTGCGAGTCGGAACCGACTCGCAAAATGCATTTCCGAGTCGCAAATAGGAAGGGGTGTTCCCTTCCTATTTGCAAGTCGCAATGCGATGTAATTCCATTTGCGACTGCGAATGCGGTCACAAATGAACTCGCAGTTACCATCCACTTGAAGTAGATGGTAACCCAGTCGCAAATGGGAAGGGGTCCCCATGGCACCCCTTCCCCTTTGTGTCTGGCATAAAAAATAATTTTTCAGAGCAGGCAGTGGTCCCATGGACCACTACCTGCCCTGAAAAATAACGAAACAAAAGGTTTCGGTTTATTTTTCAAAGTGCAGCTCGTTTTCCTTTAAGGAAAACGGGTTGCACTTTGAAAAAAAAAAACTGCTTTATTTAAAAGCAGTCACGGACATGGAGGTCTGCTGTTCCCAACAGGCCTCCATCCCCGTGAGTGCCCTGAATCGCTATGGGGTCACAAATTGCGACCCACCTCATTAATATTAATGAGGTGGGTCTTTGCGACCCCATAGCGACTCGCAGACGGTGTCTGAGACACCGTTCTGCATAGCAAATTGCGAGTTGCAATTTGCGAGTCGGAAGGACTCGCAAATTGCAAGTCGCAATTTGCCTTCTTGCTACATCTGGCCCCTAGAGAGTCCATGGTCCTGTAGTTCAAAGTTTCAGAGACTCTAAAATGCCGGACTTGGGAGTCAAGATGGCAGACAGATAGGACGCATGGTTTGATCCCTCCGTGCCTGCCACCCATTCCAAGGTGGTCCTGGGGAGAATCCAGTGATGTAGACCCCTGAGAACCCCCCCAGCGCAGCATAATGCAGTCATGAGGTGGACCACTTGGCCAATACCATGTGGGCCTGGTGCTGCTCGTCGCAGTGGTCGTGGTGCAGCCCGCATTCTCTGGTCGGGCCGGCGTGGGGAGAGGTGAAGGAGGCCTGATCACACCCATCGCCGTGGCGGTGAAGTGGGGGACATCGGACCCAGGGACAAAGCCTGATCACCTCCCAGGACAGTGAATGCAGCTGGGCCCAGCGTGGAGGCCCGGCCTGGTAAGAAGACCACGGCGGCTCCCATCTGCAGTCTGCTGGGGAGGCCTTATCCACACCAGGACATCAGCGGGCCCGAGGGGTGATGGCGGGGCTTGGGTCGAAGGTGGGGCTGACACCCTAGTCTGCAGAGAGATCACCCCCCTCTTTCTGCAGAAGAAGAAGGACAGAACCACCCCCAGAAGCCACCATCGGGGGAGAGGTGAGGAGAGTGCAGCGGCCTAGAGCTGGAGGATTTCAGGGGAGCGGGGGCCCACTGAGGTCACTTCTTTGGCCATGATAGGGGGGGCCTGCCTACTTCAGGGGTCCAGGAGATTTTCCCCGGGACATTACCTCACTGGGGTGGTGCACACAGGACCTTCTCTGGGGTGCGGGCCCCTACTTGGAACCAGCAGGGCTGGTGAGCTATACCAGTGAGCGACCCGCCTTATGGGCCCCCGCTACTCTGCACCTGTTAGAAAAACAGGAGTGGGATTTATGAGATGGCACGAGAGCTTGTGAGACATCCCCCATCATAGAGCATGGATTCCGTTGTGACCCCGTCAACGGGATTCATAGCAACGGTGTCTGGATACGGCTTATCACCTAGATCATTATGACAGCAGCCCGTGCTACGAAGGAACGCACCCTGAAGGAGATATTCTCCAAACCCATGTAGGCGACGGGGGGTCCTCCCCTCTCGAGCGCGATCGCACCCCAGAGGGCAACGGATGAGAGGAACAGGTAACGCGCTTGTTCTTGGAGGCCCTTTTCTAGTCTCATAAGGAGGACTTGCAGGTGGTGAAACAAGATCTCTCCCATGATCTAAGAGAGGTCTGATGCGAGGTATCACAGCTGGGTGACTGTCTACTCCTTTTTGGCTTACCTTCTGGTTGGATGGAACCGTGCACCAGCATCACTCACTGGAGGCAGCTTGCAAAGCCCTGCGATTGGGGTATCCCCATGAGCCGACTCAGTCGCCAACAAAGGAGGACCCCTGAGACGCCGGAGACGGCGTAGCCGAGGACATTGCTGGGTGCACTCCGTCTCTATCCAGAGACTATGAGAGGAGGGCGGTGGTGGAGTCCCTATCAGGGGATGCGAAGGGGTGCAAATCCTTGAAACACAACACACTTCTGGCTATTTGAGGGCCAGACACAGAGAGGAAATGGGTGGGGGATGGAGGGACCAATGGAAGGAGATGGTTAGACCTTCATTTATAGGATTGCCCACAGAGACTATTCTGTGGTAGTCCAGAGATGTTGATCTATGTTTGTGTTGTTCTTTGAGGGTAGCAGGTAAACAGCCAGCAACCTAAGAGGGACACGATCATAGGAGGACAGGTGGTAGGACTTCCTATCACTCTCCGGGGGCTACACTACTACATCGTCAGGATCTACCGCTCTTCACGATAAGTTAACTGTATTGACCCTTAATGTTAGGGGTCTTAACAATCCAGTCAAACGTATGGCAGTCCTCTCACACGTAGAGCATGTGAAAACTGACATATGACTTGTACAGGAGATCTCTTAGCCGGGGACTGCCATAGATTACGTTCCAGAGCCTTCCCTCACCAGTATTTCTCTTCAGCAGATAAAAAGACATCCGGGGTTGCCATATTAGTTTCCCGCTCCTTACGGGGTAAGGTGGGAGATAAGGTTCTGGAGGTCAAGAGGAGGTTTCTGGCTTACAGAATTAGCTTACATTGTTAGTTACACTATTGTGGTGGGATCCATTTATGCACCAAATGGGGGTCAAGAATGATTTATCCAACGAACTGTCAGAGGTGACAGCCATTCCAGACAAATTGCTTTTACTGGGAGGAGATCTGAACCTAGTCTTCCACAATGAGATGGATAGATCGGCACCAGGGGGAGTGGGAACATTATCAGCAGAAGGGGTTAGGCGGGTGGGGGAGTTGGGACTCCGAGATATGTGGTGAGAGTCCTATCTTTAGTCAAGAGATTACACCTTCTACTCACATGCCCATAAAACGTACGCTAGACTAGACATTCTTTTAGGAACTACAGGTATACAATCCTTACTGCCAACCATTAATATACAACTCCGCTGCTTGTTGGACCACTCAGCAGTGTCTTTGACCCTCGGGCTTTCTCCTCTCCAAAGACAGGTTCGTCCATGGCGACTGAACAAAGCTCTTTTTCAGCGCCCGGCGTTCGTTAAACAAATAGAACAAGCTATTTCCAGATATTTGGCACTCAACGATGTTCCAGGCTGCTCTGTTTTTCTTCTGTGGGAGGCTCTAAAGGTGGTCATTAGAAGAGAGCTCATTGCAATTACAGCTACGGATAACAAGATTAGGAAAGAGAAAAGGGAAACGATGACCAAACAGGTGCTAGATCTAGAACAGATCCATAAGTGTACTGGGGCGCCAGGGATCTGGAGGCAATTGGAGGCAGCTCGTAAACAATTGGCAGGCCTAGACCAAGACACAGCGGAATATGCGCTCCTGCGGATGCACCATTCCTTCTATGTGGGAGGCAAACGTAGGTGCTGGCTAACCGCCTCTGCGCCCTGCGACAGTCCACGGGAGTGGAGTCTTTCCGATCGTCTGAGGGACACATGATTAGAGGTGGCAGTTCCATAGCTTCAGCCTTCTGTCAATTCTATGAAACCATGTACCCCACTAACACCGCGGTGGGGGGTGGTTCCGTGACCTATCTAGGGGATGCTCCCACTGCTCGGCTGACACAGGATCAAGTGGCACAACTGGAGGGCCAATTTAAAACAGAAGAATTGAATTGCGATGATAGCTAAAACCAAGCTTCATAAATCCCCGGACCCGGATGGGTTCCATTTTGTATTTTATCAAACTTTCTGCTTCCAATTGGCACCCATCTTGACACGCCTATTTAATGCCATAACAGGCCCTGATTCCATTCTGCCCTCAATGCTGGAGGTGTCCATTGTGGTTCTTCCTAAGCCCGGGAAGGACCCTCAGTCATGCGGGCCCTACTGACCAACTCACTACTTAATATGGACAATAAGCTGCTAACCGGTCTTCTAGCTATCCGCTTCTACCGGGTCTGATTGACCCAGACCAAAATGGATTTGTGATGCGCCCCCAATGTGGGGACACACGAAACGCATTCTTGACTTAATAGATAAGGCAGGCTGGGCTCGTAAGGACATTATGCTTTTAACCCTGGGCCTTCATCAGAGTGCATTTGCCTTACCTGGCCACAACATTAACCCACTTTGGTTTCGGCCCTCCGTTTCTCACATGGATCCATAGCACCTATAGCAAACCGTGGGCGATGGTGTGGGTGAACTGACATTCCTCCCAATCATTTCCCATACGCAGAGGCACCAGACAGGGGTGCCCATTGTCACCCCTACTATTGGCGCGGTTTACACAGAGTGTACTATCGAATCCAAATAGAACGGGTGTGACATTTGAAAGCAAAGTGCACACCTTGGCTATATACGTAGATGACGTTTTAGTCTCCTTAGATAATCCAAAGGGGGGCGTTCCGGCTCTTCTGCAGGAGATAGAGGAGTTTGGGAAGATCTCCGGCTTCCGCGTAAATGTTCAGAAATACCAAGCCCTTAATATCGAGGTCCCTCATGCGGACCAGCAATATCTGGCAGTTTCCATTATGTTGGCATAGACAGAGTATCCCTTATCTAGGGCTCAAGCTTGCTCCAACCATCTCCGACACTACCCTTATTAACTACCGCTTATTGGTACAGTGAGTACGATGCGGACTGGCCAAATGGCAATCATACCCGATTTCATAGCTGGGCTGCATTGCTGCCCTTAAAATGACGATCCTATTGCAAATCTTATACCTTTTTCAAACCCCTACCGGTCGAGCCTCTCACGGGAACACTTTAATCTTTACAGAAAGATTTTTACCATTTAATTTGAGCAGGGAGGCTGCCTCGCGTGAGCCGCACCCTATGCTATCAATCGCCGGCACAAGGAGGGCTGGGGGTGCCTAACCTACTGCACTGTTTTCAAGCCACCCAACTCTACTATTTAGTAGAGTGCTCAAGAGACGAGTCCGAAAAGAGGTGGCCATTTATGTATAGGGCGCTCACAGGCACATCCCTGTGGAAGATTCCCCTCTTATCCCTCCCACAACAACCTTGGGGTTTATATTCTTCTCCAATCACACACTCACTTATGAGAACGTGGGACCGGGTGGCAACAGGAAAACACTTTACTACATTTCCCTTCCCCTTGACACCAAATGCTGGCAATCCGTCCTTTATCCCTGGCATGAACACCTTGGACTACAACAAGTGGTTGCAACCGGAATGTTGCACTGTTGGCCATCTATTTGATGTCGAGGGCATGATACCTTTTGACATTCTGAAATCCAAACATGCACTCCCTGAGACAGAGCGGATGCGCTACTTAGAAATTCGTCATTGGGCCATGCATCCAGGGATACGAGATCAGGCACAGAGATCCCTTACAGATGTTGAGCAATGGCTGTTGAAGAAGACCTCAGATAAAAGATTAATCACTGACCTGTATCATTTCCTACAAAAGGCCCCCGATACACAGAAATCCCCAGGACAACGACAATGGGAGGCCGAAATCGGTAGATCTCTCACACGTAGGGAATGGGAGGACATATACAACAGGGCACGTCACACAGCTAAAATATGGCAAGCGTAGAATCTGCGACCATATGGGGTGTCTAATAGGGTTGGCATTGGGTTCGGCCACTCAAAACATTCTCTCTCACTGGGGTACTCTTCCCATGCACCTGGGATGGAACATCTTAGGCATGGAAAATATTACTCTGACATTGACGAGCCAAGCAGACTCTTTCTGAGAGTTATGGGGCCTATTTCTGAGGCTCCTTTCTACGGAGTTTAGGGAGTTGACATGCCCCAGATATATCCGGCTCCTGAGGCTTCACGACACACCAGCCATGACACAGTGAACAGGGCCAAGTAGGGGTTTAACCTTTAGTGTTTTCTCTCATTGTTGCTGTATTAATGGGTAAATGTGCTCCGGGTGGGGGGGAGGGAGAGAGGAAATGGGGATGCTTTGTTTACCTTTCATCCCACTCTATGTTATTACTTTTAATACAGCTATATAATTATTATCACTATGCAGCCCTTTTGTGGGCGGGTCATACAATGTGATCGCTGTATATTGTTACATAAAATAAAAATGATTTGAACCACAAATGTAGGACTTAAGTGAGTCCAATATTTAGCTGTTTAGAGATTTCAAGGAACAGGCCTTCAGTTATTACAAGATACAGGGATTCCAAGTTACAGGGATCCAGAGATTCCAAGGTAAAGGAATCCAGTATACCAAGGTACATGGATCCAGAAATTCCAAGGTACAGGGATCCAGAAATTCCAAGGTACATGGATCCAGAGATTCCAAGGTACAGGGATCTAGAGATTCCAGTGTACAGGGATCCAGAGATTCCAAGGTACAGGAATGCAGAGATTCCAAAGACCATGACTCTAAAGATTCCACAGTGTAGGATTTCAACGTTTCCAAGGTGTAGGACCTCAATGATTCGACGATGTAGTAATTCCAGGTTGAAGACTTTCACAGACAGGGTGAGGATCTCACAGACAGTCATACTCAGCACTACTGAGATTTTACAGGAGGAGAGGAAGAAAGAAAGAGAGAGAGACAGACAGAGAGTGAGCCTGACAGATGCAGGAGATCACAAGAGTGAGTAGAAGATCAAGAAGCATATGTAGAGAGTGAGAGAGGGAATGAATGAGATAGTGTGTGATTATTCACATCTGCTTTTGAGATCCCAAGAACTGTCAGCGAGACAAACAAACCAAGAGAGTTAATATGAAATAGAGAGAAAAAAGAAACAAAGTGTGTGTTTGGGTGTGTGTGACAAGTAATATTCAGTTACAGAGAAGCAAAGAGGGGCTGAGAGATGCTGAGACAGAGATAGAGAGTGTGAGGGTAGTAACAGCAATTGTGCACAATCATGTTTGTGCTGTTAGAGTCGCAGAGAGAGAAGGAAAGAGGGAGGAGGTGGGAGGATGAAATAAAGTCGAGGCAGCGCACCACACAAAGTCTGTGCAAGTGTTTGTTTTTGTAGTAACAATCAATGTGCACAGATACCTTTGCGATATCTGGAGCTTTCTGAAAGAGAGAACCAGAGAGAGCGACGAACACTAAGTGATGTGAGAGAAGAAAGATGTATACAGGTAATCAGATGAATAGACAGGGAGGTGGAGAGAGAGAGTGGCCATGTGTGTAAGTTGCTGCGTTTTTCAGTTTCCCCTGAGATCCTGAAGCTTGTATTATCATGTGCTAATCCCTGCAAGGTTCTGAGCAGAGGGTGTGCATAGTAGAAGGGATAATGTGTGACACTTGTGGATGCCCCCCAGAGTTGTTGGTGTGTGTGTGTGTGTGTGTGTGTATAGTGAGACACCAACTGCTGTCCTGCAGGAGCTCCTGTAAATTGCAGTATTCTATTTCCAATTACAGGGTGTTTGTACTGTTCCTTTCCAGATCCTGTAGCCTCCGAGTCGTCTGTAACATTAAAATGATTTGTGTGTCCTTCAGGTGTAAGAAGGTGAAGTTTCAGGGTCCGGAGAGTGAGATGAAGAAAACAAGGGAAAAAGAAGTTATGATAACTGTGAAACTTGAAGAGGAGATGAAGAAATATAAAGGTAAAAAGAGTTGTGATGAATGTAATTATATGTTGGTGTCCACACTGAGACCTTCGGCCTCCACCAGCTACAGCTACAGCTTTTACTGTGGAAAGACCTGGTCGACCATTTGGCGAGTACAGGGTTACACACTGACTCCCCTCAGCTGTGCTAACACCTGAGCCGTGCTGGTGGTCCCTCAACAGTACAGGGAGTTCCTCCTTAACATTGTCCATGATATCCCCTTGGCTGGGCATCTGGTGGTGACTGAGACATGAGAGAGGTTGGTCAACCACTTCTACTGGACCCAGATCTCAGAGAAGGTCAAGGAGTTTTGTCGCTCCTGTGTGACATGCCAAGCCAGTGGCAAGGGAGGAGGCAAATCCAAGGCTCCCCTGATATCAGTACCAGCGGTGGGGCAGCTTTAGAGATGCCAAAAGTATCTCAGTGAGTACCCTCAGTATGAGGATAGCAAATATACACAAAATATATGTACACAATACCAAAAATATGCAGTATAGTCTTAGAAAACAGTGCAAACAGTGTAAAATCACAATAGGATGCAATGGGAGCACATAGGGCTAGGGGCAACACAAACCATATACTCCAAAAGTGGAATGCGAACCACGAATGGACCCCAAACCTATGTGACCTTGTAGAGGGTCGCTGGGACTATTAGAAAATAGTAAGGGTTAGAAAAATACCCCACCCCAAGACCCTGAAAAGTGAGTGCAAAGTGCACTAAAGTTCCCCCAAGGACATAGAAGTCGTGATAGAGGAATTCTGCAGGAAAGACACAAACCAGCAATGCAACAACGATGGATTTCCAGTCGAGGGTACCTGTGGAACAAGGGGACCAAGTCCAAAAGTCACAAGCAAGTCGGAGATGGGCAGATGCCCAGGAAATGCCAGCTGTGAGTGCAAAGAAGCTTCTACTGGACAGAAGAAGCTGAGGATTCTGCAGGAACGACGAGGGCTAGAGACTTCCCCTTTGGGGGATGGATCCCCCACGCCGTGGAGAGTCGTGCAGAAGTGTTTTCCCGCCGAAAGGACGCCAAAAAGCCTTGCTAGCTGCAAGTCGTGCGGTTAGTGTTTTTGGATGCTGCTGTGGCCCAGGATGGACCAGGATGTCGCCAGTTTCGTCTAGGGACAGAGGGGACGCCGAGCAAGACAAGGAGCCCTCTCAGAAGCAGGCAGCACCCACAGAAGTGCCAGAACAGGCACTACGAAGAAGAGTGAAATGGTGCTCACCCGAAGTTGCAGAAAGGGGTCCCACATCGCCGGAGACCAACTTAGAAAGTCGTGCAATGCAGGTTAGAGTGCCGTGGACCCAGGCTTGGCTGTGCACAAAGGATTTCCGCTGGAAGTGCACAGAGGCCGGAGAAGTTGCAAAAGTCGCGGTTTCCAACAATGCAGTCTGGCGTGGGGAGGCAAGGACTTACCTCCACCAAACTTGGACTGAAGAGTCACTGGACCGTGGGGGTCACTTGGACTGTGTTGCTGGATTCGAGGGACCTCGCTCGTCGTCGTGAGAGGAGAGCCAAGGGACCGGTGATGCAGCTTTTTGGTGCCTGCGGTTGCAGGGGGAAGATTCCGTCGACCCACGGGAGATTTCTTCGCAGCTTCTGATGCAGAGAGGAGGCAGACTACCCCCACAGGATGCACCACCAGGAAAACAGTCGAGAAGGCGGCAGGATCAGCGTTACAAGGTCGCAGTAGTCGTCTTAGCTACTTTGTTGCAGTTTTGCAGGCTTCCAGCATGGTCAGCAGTCGATTCCTTGGCAGAAGGTGAAGAGGGAGATGCAGAGGAACTCTGATGAGCTCTTGCATTCGTTATCTAAGGAATTCCCCAAAGCAGAGACCCTAAATAGCCAGAAAAGAGGGTTTGGCTACTTAGGAGAGAGGATAGGCTAGCAACACCTGAAAGAGCCTATCAGAAGGAGTCTCTGACGTCACCTGCTGGCCCTGGCCACTCAGAGCAGTCCAGTGTGCCAGCAGCACCTCTGTTTCCATGATGGCAGAGGTCTGGAGCACACTGGAGGAGCTCTGGGCACCTCCCAGGGGAGGTGCAGGTCAGGGGAGTGGTCACTCCCCTTTCCTTTGTCCAGTTTCACGCCTAAGCAGGGCTGAGGGGTCCCTGAACCGGTGTAAACTGGCTTATGCAGAATTGGGCACATCTGTGCCCAAGAAAGCATTTCCAGAGGCTGGGGGAGGCTACTCCTCCCCTGCCTTCACACCATTTTCCAAAGGGAGAGGGTGTAACACCCTTTCTCTGAGGAAGTCCTTTGTTCTGCCATCCTGGGCCAGGCCTGGCTGGACCCCAGGAGGGCAGAAGCCTGTCTGTGGGGTTGGCAGCAGCAGCAGCTGCAGTGAAACCCCTGAAAAGGCAGTTTGGCAGTACCAGGGTCTGTGCTACAGACCACTGGGAGCATAGGATTGTGCCAACCATGCCAGGATGGCATAGAGGGGGCAATTCCATGATCTTAGACATGTTACATGGCCATATTCGGAGTTACCATTGTGAAGCTACACATAGGTAGTGACCTATGTGTAGTGCACGCATATAATGGTGTCTCCAGCACTCACAAAGTCGGGGAATTTGCCCTGAACAATCTGGGGGCACCTTGGCTAGTGCCAGGGTGCCCACACACTAAGTAACTTTGCACCTAACCTTTACCAGGTAAAGGTTAGACATATATGTGACTTATAAGTTACTTAAGTGCAGTGAAAATGGCTGTGAAATAATGTGTGCATTATTTCACTCAGGCTGCAGTGGCAGGCCTGTGTAAGAATTGTCAGAGCTCCCTATGGGTGGCAAAAGAAATGCTGCAGCCCATAGGGATCACCTGGAACCCCAATACCCTGGGTACCTCAGTACCATATACTAGGGAATTATAAGGGTGTTCCAGTAAGCCAATGTAAATTGGTAAAATTGGTCACTAGCCTGTTAGTGACAATTTGAAAGAAATGAGAGAGCATAACCACTGAGGTTCTGGATAGCAGAGCCTGAGTGAGACAGTTAGTCATAACACAGGGAACACATACATATAGGCCACAAACTTATGAGCACTCGGGTCCTGACTAGCAGGGTCCCAGTGTGTAGGAGGCTGGACTGGCTTGTAGTGAGTACCAAGGGGTACTTACACCTTGCACCAGGCCCAGGTATCCCTTATTAGTGTAGAGGGTGTCTAGCAGCTTAGGCTGATAGATAATGGTAGCTTAGCAGAGCAGCTTAGGCTGAACTAGGAGACGTGTGAAGCTACTACAGTACCACAAATGATTATGCACAATATCATAAGAAAACACAATACACAGTTATACTAAAAATAAAGGTACTTTATTTTTATGACAATATGCCAAAAGTATCTCAGTGAGTACCCTCAGTATGAGGATAAGAAATATACACAAGATATATGTACACAATACCAAAAATAAGCAGTATAGTCTTAGAAAACAGTGCATACAGTGTAAAATTACAATAGGATGCAATGGGAGCACATAGGGATAGGGGCAACACAAACCATATACTCCAAAAGTGGAATGTGAATCACGAATGGACCCCAAACCTATGTGACCTTGTAGGGGGTCGCTGGGACTATTAGAAAATAGCAAGGGTTAGAAAAATACCCCACCCCAAGACCCTGAAAAGTGAGTGCAAAGTGCACTAAAGTTCCCCTAAAGACACAGAAGTCGTGATAGAGGGAAAATGCAAGGAAAACACAAATCAGCAGTGCAACAACAATGGATTCCTGACTGAGGGTACCTGTGGAACAAGGGGACCAAGTCCAAAAGTCACAAGCAAGTCGGAGATGGGCAGATGCCCAAGAAATGCCAGCTGTTGGTGCAAAGAAGCTCTTACTAGGCTGAAGAACTGTGAATACTGCAGGAACGACAAGGGCTAGAGACTTCCCCTTTGGAGGATGGATCCCCCACGCCTTGGAGAGTCGTGCAGAAGTGTTTTCCCGCCGGATGGACGCTAACAAGCCTTGCTAGCTGCAAATCGTGCGGTTAGCGTTTTTGGATGCTGCTGTGGCCCAGGATGGACCAGGACGGTGCAAATTGGACCAGGAGGTAGAGGGGACGTCGAGCAAGACAAGGAGCCCTCACAGCAGCAGGTAGCACCCGGAGAAGTGCCAGAAACAGGCACTACGAGGATGCGTGAAATGGTGCTCGCCTGAAGTCACACAAAGGAGTCCCACGTCGCCGGAGAACAACTTAGGAGGTCGTGCAATGCAGGTTAGAGTGCCGGGGACCCCAGCTTCCGGGTGCACAAAGGATTTCCGCCGGAAGTGCACGGGAGCTGGAGAAGTTGCAAAAGTTGCGAAAACCAACAATGCAGTCTGGCGTGGGGAGGCAAGGACTTACCTCCACCAAACTTGGACTGAAGAGTCACTGGACCGTGGGGGTCTCTTGGACAGTCTTGCTGGATTTGTGGGACCTCGCTCGTTGTCGTGAGAGGAGACCCAAGGGACCGCGATGCAGCTTTTTGGTTCCTGCGTTGGCAGGGGGAAGATTCCGTCGACCCAGTGGAGATTTCTTCGCAGCTTCTGATGCAGAGAGGAGGCAGACTACCCCCACAGGATGCACACCAAGGAAAACAGTCGAGAAGGCAGCAGGAGCGGCGTTACAAGGTTGCAGTAGTCGTCTTAGCTACTTTGTTGCAGGTTTGCAGGCTTCCAGCGCGGTCAGCAGTCGATTCCTTGGCAGAAGGTGAAGAGAGAGATGCAGAGGAACTCTGATGAGCTCTTACATTCGTTATCTGAGGAATCCCCAAAGAAAGAGACCCTAAATAGCCAGAAAAGAGGGTTTGGCTACTTAGGACAAAGGATAGGCTAGCAACACCTGAAGGAGCCTATCAGAAGGAGTCTCTGACGTCAGCAGTGGGCACTGGCCACTCAGAGCAGTCCAGTGTGCCAGCAGCACCTCTGTTTCCAAGATGGCAGAGGTCTGGAGCACACTGGAGGAGCTCTGGGCACCTCCCAGGGGAGGTGCAGGTCAGGGGAGTGGTCACTCCCCTTTCCTTTGTCCAGTTTCACTCCAGGCAGGGGCTGAGGGGTCCCTGAACCGGTGTAAACTGGCTTATGCAGAATTGGGCACCTCTGTGCCCAACAAAGCATTTCCAGAGGCTGGGGGAGGCTACTCCTCCCCTGCCTTCACACCATTTTCCAAAGGGAGAGGGTGTAACACCCCCTCTCTGAGGAAGTCCTTTGTTCTGCCATCCTGGGCCAGGCCTGGCTGGACCCCAGGAGGGCAGAAGCCTGTCTGTGGGGTTGGCAGCAGCAGCAGCTGCAGTGTAACCCCAGAAAAGGCAGTTTGGCAGTACCAGGGTCTGTGCTACAGACCACGGGGAGCATGGAATTGTGCCAACTATGCCAGGATGGTATAGAGGGGGCAATTCCATGATCTTAGACATGTTACATGGCCATATTCGGAGTTACCATTGTGAAGCTACACATAGGTAGTGACCTATGTGTAGTGCACGCATATAATGGTGTCTCCAGCACTCACAAAGTCGGGGAATTTGCCCTGAACAATGTGGGGGCACCTTGGCTAGTGCCAGGGTGCCCACACACTAAGTAACTTTGCACCTAACCTTTACCAGGTAAAGGTTAGACATATAGGTGACTTATAAGTTACTTAAGTGCAGTGAAAATGGCTGTGAAATAATGTGGGCATTATTTCACTCAGGCTGCAGTGGCAGGCCTGTGTAAGAATTGTCAGAGCTCCCTATGGGTGGCAAACGAAATGCTGCAGCCCATATGGATCTCCTGGAACCCCAATACCCTGGGTACCTTAGTACCATATACTAGGGAATTATAAGGGTGTTCCAGTAAGCCAATGTGAATTGGTAAAATTGGTCACTAGCCTGTTAGTGACAATTTAAAAGTAATGAGAGAGCATAACCACTGAGGTTCTGGTTAGCAGAGCCTCAGTGAGACAGTTAGGCACCACACAGGGAACATATACATGCACACTTATGAGCACTGGGGTCCTGTGTGACAGGGTCCCAGTGACACATACATATAGGCCACAAACTTATGAGCACTGGGGTCCTGACCAGCAGGGTCCCAGTGACACATAACAAACATACTGAAAACATGGTGTTTTCAATATGAGCACTGGGGCCTGGCTATCAGGATCCCAGTGAGACAGTGAAAACAGTGACAAACACCCTGACATACACTCACAAACAGGCCAAAAGTGGGGGTAACAAGGCTAGAAAGAGGCTACCTTCTCACACAACCCCCCCCAAACGAAGGACAATAAGGCTAACCTTGGCCAGTTGAGACTTTATTGTCTAAGTGGTGATAAGTAGAGAGTAGCTCTGCAATAGACTGGTTACTCCCTTTATCATCCACTATATGGTTACTTCCCTGTGGGGATGTAAACCACCCTGTTTGAAGTTTTTTAGCTAAGCAACAATGTGAAGATGTATTTTCAGAGTTTCTATCAGTAAGTTTTAGTTTAGAGCAGTGGGAATTGTCCACTGAACCTATTTGTAGTGATGGAAATGCCAGACAGGGATGCTGTCTCAGAAAAGCCATAGCTGGGCAAAAACTTTGTCCATGTGGCTGGAAGAGAGAACAGGGATGCTGTTTCTCTTGAGTTGGAGCAGGGCAGGGATGCTGTCCTATGAGCTCCACACTAGGGCAGGGATTCTGTCCTAAGTGTTGTGAGGTAGTGCAGTGTTTCTGCACTAAAGTTTCTCTGGGAGGGTTGGAGGGATGCTCCATGTTAACTAAAATGGTGCTCTTTTTCTCACCAATGTTAGTTATCCCACAGAGAGGTACTTCCACCTCAGGGAGTCCAGCTTTGCCAGCTGATGATTCCCTTGGAACAGGTGCCACCCCAGGAGAGGTTTCTCCCACCACAGGAATGGTATCCTGAATGGTAGGGTGGTTAGGGGATACTGTGATACCCTTTTTACCTGTTGATGGAGAGGGATCCTGAGTTTTCAGGCCTTCTCTCCTTTGCTTTTTCATTTCACTTGAAATGAGAGGGAACAATTCCTCAGGGATGCCCAGCATGGCTGCATGGGCATAAAACTCTACATCAGCCCAACCTGAGGCCTCTAGGTCATTACCTAAGAGACAGTCTACAGGTAAGCTAGGTGATACCACCACCTGCTTAGGGCCAGTAACTCCACCCCAACTAAACTGAATTATAGCTAAGGGAAGAAACTTAGTGGAGTTATGGACATCAATAATCTTATACCGTTGTCCAATGATGTGTTGTTCAGGAGCCACAAGGTTTTCAGTCACCAAAGTGAAACTGGCACCTGTGTCCCTGTAGGCCAAGGCCTCAACACCATTTATTGAAACTGTCTGCCTGTACTTATCCATTGTAAGGGGACAAGCAGCCAGTGTGGCAAGGCCAATGCCACTAGGTGTGACAGAAACTGTCTTGGGACTGACTACCCCAGTTTCTACTATGGACCCATAAGTGAACCCAACTACACCCTTTGCTTGACTGTTGCCAGCAGTCCCACCACTAGTACCACTACTGCTAGGGGCACTAGAGCTTGATGTATTAGTGGTGGTAGGCTCAGGGGGTTTACCTGGACAGGACTTATCCCCTGGCCTATGGCCTCTATTTTTACACACAAAGCACCAAGGCTTTTTAAATTGTGTAGGTTGAGAAGAAGAGGAAGAATTAGTTTTATCTCCACCCCCTGAAGAGTGTTTAAGATTTGAAGTGGAATCTTTGGTTTTACCCTTATCCCCATGCTTATCTTGAGATTTTTCACCATCTTTCTCTGAAGGCTTACCATCCTTCTTCTTGCCATCCTTGTCCCCCCCTGTATGAACTTTTCTGTTCACTCTTGTTCTGACCCATTTGTCTGCCTTCTTTCCCAATTCTCGGGGAGAGGTCAGATCAGAGTCTACCAAGTACTGGTGCAACAAATCTGACACACAATTATTAAGAATATGCTCTCTCAGGATTAAGTTATACAGGCCTTCATAGTCAGTCACTTTACTGCCATGTAACCACCCTTCCAAGGACTTCACTGAATGGTCAATGAAATCAACCCAATCTTGTGAAGACTCCTTTTTGGTCTCTCTGAACTTTATCCTGTATTGTTCAGTGGTTAAGCCATAACCATCAAGGAGTGCACTCTTAAGAATAGTGAAATTGTTGGCATCACTTTCTTTCACAGTAAGGAGTCTGTCTCTACCCTTACCACTAAATGATAGCCATAGGATAGCAGCCCACTGCTTTTGAGGGACATCTTGAACAACACAAGCCCTCTCAAGTGCAGCAAACCACTTGTTAATGTCATCCCCCTCTTTGTAAGGGGGAACTATCTTATGCAGATTCCTGGAATCATGCTCTTTTACAGGATGACTATGGGGAATACTGCTGCTGCCACCATGGGTAGTTAAACCCAGCTTCTGTCTTTCCTTTTCAATCTCTAGAGATTGTCTATCTAAATCCAGCTGTTGCTTCTTAAGCTTCAGTCTGGAAGTCTCCACTCTCAACTTATTGAGCTCCCTTTCCAACATTCTGTCATCAGGGTGGGTGGGAGGGACATGTCTAGAAACAGAAGTGTGATGGGAATGGACAGAAGGAGACCTATCCCTTACAGAGGGCACCCTAACAGCTTGGCTAACAGGAACTTCACTTCTACTGTAGTGAGAAGGAATACTCTTGCTATGATGTGAGACAACACCATCTGTATGGTGTGACTCTACTTCAGTACCAACTATGCTAGACTGTCTAGTAATGGGCAGGCTAGGAAGTTTCTTTCTTGAATCTTTCTCCTGGGGAGTCCCTGGATCAGATTGAGAACTATTAGCTACTACTACTTTTTCAACAGATTGGGCACTTATGGCCTTATCTTGTTCTCTAAGCATGTTCAATAACAACTCCAAAGAAGGATTCTTCCCTACACTCAAACCTCTTTCTATGCAGAGACTCCTTGCTCCTTTCCAGCTAAGGTGATCATATGCAAGTTTGGACAGATCAACATTTTGGCCTGTGCCAGACATTTTTAGAAAGAGTTAAGTGATAGAAAAAGTGAAGAAAAAGTTTTTCAGAACTTTTAGAAAGACAGAAAAAAACAACTTTTTAAACTTTTTAGAACTTTTTAGAAAGTTTAGAAGTACTTTTCAGCACTTAGAAAACAGTGAAAAGAGGAAATGCAAAACTTTTTAGTTATGTGTACATACACTGAACTTGTTTTGTATATTTTTCTC
The DNA here is from genome assembly GCF_031143425.1 of Pleurodeles waltl. Classification (NCBI taxonomy): domain Eukaryota; kingdom Metazoa; phylum Chordata; class Amphibia; order Caudata; family Salamandridae; genus Pleurodeles; species Pleurodeles waltl. Next base: position 3,529,954 of record NW_027150301.1, read on the forward strand.
TTATGAAAAGTACAATGTCAAGAGTGGTAAGTAGTCTCAAAGCACTTATCCCACCACTGCACAACCAATGTAGGAGGCTGGACTGGCTTGTAGTGAGTACCAAGGGGTACTTACACCTTGCACCAGGCCCAGGTATCCCTTATTAGTGTAGAGGGTGTCTAGCAGCTTAGGCTGATAGATAATGGTAGCTTAGCAGAGCAGCTTAGGCTGAACTAGGAGACGTGTGAAGCTACTACAGTACCACAAATGATTATGCACAATATCATAAGAAAACACAATACACAGTTATACTAAAAATAAAGGTACTTTATTTTTATGACAATATGCCAAAAGTATCTCAGTGAGTACCCTCAGTATGAGGATAAGAAATATACACAAGATATATGTACACAATACCAAAAATAAGCAGTATAGTCTTAGAAAACAGTGCATACAGTGTAAAATTACAATAGGATGCAATGGGAGCACATAGGGATAGGGGCAACACAAACCATATACTCCAAAAGTGGAATGTGAATCACGAATGGACCCCAAACCTATGTGACCTTGTAGAGGGTCGCTGGGACTATTAGAAAATAGCAAGGGTTAGAAAAATACCCCACCCCAAGACCCTGAAAAGTGAGTGCAAAGTGCACTAAAGTTCCCCTAAAGACACAGAAGTCGTGATAGAGGGAAAATGCAAGGAAAACACAAATCAGCAGTGCAACAACAATGGATTCCTGACTGAGGGTACCTGTGGAACAAGGGGACCAAGTCCAAAAGTCACAAGCAAGTCGGAGATGGGCAGATGCCCAAGAAATGCCAGCTGTTGGTGCAAAGAAGCTCTTACTAGGCTGAAGAACTGTGAATACTGCAGGAACGACAAGGGCTAGAGACTTCCCCTTTGGAGGATGGATCCCCCACGCCTTGGAGAGTCGTGCAGAAGTGTTTTCCCGCCGGATGGACGCTAACAAGCCTTGCTAGCTGCAAATCGTGCGGTTAGCGTTTTTGGATGCTGCTGTGGCCCAGGATGGACCAGGACGGTGCAAATTGGACCAGGAGGTAGAGGGGATGTCGAGCAAGACAAGGAGCCCTCACAGCAGCAGGTAGCACCCGGAGAAGTGCCAGAAACAGGCACTACGAGGATGCGTGAAACGGTGCTCGCCTGAAGTCACACAAAGGAGTCCCACGTCGCCGGAGAACAACTTAGGAGGTCGTGCAATGCAGGTTAGAGTGCCGGGGACCCCAGCTTCCGGGTGCACAAAGGATTTCCGCCGGAAGTGCACGGGAGCTGGAGAAGTTGCAAAAGTTGCAAAAACCAACAATGCAGTCTGGCGTGGGGAGGCAAGGACTTACCTCCACCAAACTTGGACTGAAGAGTCACTGGACCGTGGGGGTCTCTTGGACAGTCTTGCTGGATTCGTGGGACCTCGCTCGTTGTCGTGAGAGGAGACCCAAGGGACCATGATGCAGCTTTTTGGTGCCTGCGTTGGCAGGGGGAAGATTCCGTCGACCCACGGGAGATTTCTTCGCAGCTTCTGATGCAGAGAGGAGGCAGACTACCCCCACAGGATGCACACCAAGGAAAACAGTCGAGAAGGCAGCAGGAGCGGCGTTACAAGGTTGCAGTAGTCGTCCTAGCTACTTTGTTGCAGGTTTGCAGGCTTCCAGCGCGGTCAGCAGTCGATTCCTTGGCAGAAGGTGAAGAGAGAGATGCAGAGGAACTCTGATGAGCTCTTACATTCGTTATCTGAGGAATCCCCAAAGAAAGAGACCCTAAATAGCCAGAAAAGAGGGTTTGGCTACTTAGGACAAAGGATAGGCTAGCAACACCTGAAGGAGCCTATCAGAAGGAGTCTCTGACGTCAGCAGTGGGCACTGGCCACTCAGAGCAGTCCAGTGTGCCAGCAGCACCTCTGTTTCCAAGATGGCAGAGGTCTGGAGCACACTGGAGGAGCTCTGGGCACCTCCCAGGGGAGGTGCAGGTCAGGGGAGTGGTCACTCCCCTTTCCTTTGTCCAGTTTCACGCCCAGGCAGGGGCTGAGGGGTCCCTGAACCGGTGTAAACTGGCTTATGCAGAATTGGGCACCTCTGTGCCCAACAAAGCATTTCCAGAGGCTGGGGGAGGCTACTCCTCCCCTGCCTTCACACCATTTTCCAAAGGGAGAGGGTGTAACACCCCCTCTCTGAGGAAGTCCTTTGTTCTGCCATCCTGGGCCACGCCTGGCTGGACCCCAGGAGGGCAGAAGCCTGTCTGTGGGGTTGGCAGCAGCAGCAGCTGCAGTGTAACCCCAGAAAAGGCAGTTTGGCAGTACCAGGGTCTGTGCTACAGACCACGGGGAGCATGGAATTGTGCCAACTATGCCAGGATGGTATAGAGGGGGCAATTCCATGATCTTAGACATGTTACATGGCCATATTCGGAGTTACCATTGTGAAGCTACACATAGGTAGTGACCTATGTGTAGTGCACGCATATAATGGTGTCTCCAGCACTCACAAAGTCGGGGAATTTGCCCTGAACAATGTGGGGGCACCTTGGCTAGTGCCAGGGTGCCCACACACTAAGTAACTTTGCACCTAACCTTTACCAGGTAAAGGTTAGACATATAGGTGACTTATAAGTTACTTAAGTGCAGTGAAAATGGCTGTGAAATAATGTGGGCATTATTTCACTCAGGCTGCAGTGGCAGGCCTGTGTAAGAATTGTCAGAGCTCCCTATGGGTGGCAAAAGAAATGCTGCAGCCCATATGGATCTCCTGGAACCCCAATACCCTGGGTACCTTAGTACCATATACTAGGGAATTATAAGGGTGTTCCAGTAAGCCAATGTGAATTGGTAAAATTGGTCACTAGCCTGTTAGTGACAATTTAAAAGTAATGAGAGAGCATAACCACTGAGGTTCTGGTTAGCAGAGCCTCAGTGAGACAGTTAGGCACCACACAGGGAACATATACATGCACACTTATGAGCACTGGGGTCCTGTGTGACAGGGTCCCAGTGACACATACATATAGGCCACAAACTTATGAGCACTGGGGTCCTGACCAGCAGGGTCCCAGTGACACATAACAAACATACTGAAAACATGGTGTTTTCAATATGAGCACTGGGGCCTGGCTATCAGGATCCCAGTGAGACAGTGAAAACAGTGACAAACACCCTGACATACACTCACAAACAGGCCAAAAGTGGGGGTAACAAGGCTAGAAAGAGGCTACCTTCTCACACAGTGACACATAAAAAACATACTGAAAACATATGGTTTTCACTATGAGTACTGGGCCCTGGCTAGCAGGATCCCAGTGAGACAGTGAAAACACCCTGACATACACTCACAAACAGGCCAAAAGTGGGGGTAACAAGGCTAGAAAGAGGCTACTTTCTCACATGTGGTCCTTCCAGGTAGGTGCTGTGTAGCGCAGTTTATTGTACAGTACAGCGTGCTCCTTCCAGGTAGGTGATGTGTAATGCAGTGTATTCTAAAGTACAGTGTGCTCCTTCCAGGTAGGTGCTGTTAGTGCAGTGTATTGTACAGTACAGTGTGCTCCTTCCAGGTAGATGCTGCGTAGTGCAGTGTATTCTGTAGTGTTGTCCTTCCAGGTAGGTGCTGTGTAGTGCTGTGTAATGCACAGTACAGTGTGCTCCTTCCGGGTAGGTGCTGTATAGTGATGTATAGTGCAGTGTATTGTATAGTCTGCTCCTTCGAGGTAGAAGATGTGTCGTGCAGTGTATTGTACTGTGTGCTCCCTCCAGGTAGGTGTGGTGTAGTGCAGTGTATGCTACAGTGTGCTCCCTCCAGGTAGGTGCAGTGTAGTGCAGTGTTTTCTACAGTGTGGTCCTTCCAGGTAGGTGCTGTGTAGTGCAGTTTATTGTACAGTACAGTGTGCTCCTTCCAGGTAGGCGCTGTGTAATGCAGTGTGTTCTATTGTGTGGTCCTTCCAGGAGGTGCTGTATAGTGCTGTGTAATGCACAGTTGTGTGCACCTTCCAGGTAGGTGCTGTATAGTGCTGTGTAATGCACAGTACAGTGTGCTCCAACCAGGTAGGTGCTGTGTAGTGCAGTGTATTGTGTAGTCTGTTCCTTCCAGGTAGAAGCGGTGCAGTGTATTGTACTGTGTGCTCCCTCCAGGTGGGTGAGGTCTAGTGCAGTGTATGGTATAGAACAGTGTGCTCCTTCCTGGTAGGTGCTGTGTAGTGCAGTGTATTTTACAGTACTGTGTGCTCCTAACCAGGTAGGTGCTGCTAGGCCAGTGTATTGTGCAGTACAACGTGCTCCATCCACGTAGGTCTGGTGTAGTGCAGTGTATTGTACAATACAGTGTACTGCTTCCAGGTAGTTGCTGTGCCATGCTGTGTATTGTACAGTATGCTCCTTTCAGGTAGGTGCTGTTTAGTGTAGTGTATTGTACAGTACAGTATGCTTTTTCCAGGTAGGTGCTGTTAGTGCAGTGTATTGTACAGTACAGTGTGCTCCTTCCAGGTAGGTGCTGTGTAGTGAAGTGTATCGCTCAGTGTAGTCTTTACAGGTAGGTGCAGTAAAGTGCAGTTTATTGTACTTTGTGTTCCTTCCAAGTAGGAACTGTGTAGTGCAGTGTATTATACAGTACTGTGGGGTCCTTCCCGGTAGGTGCAGCTTATTCTACAGTGAGGTCCTTGCAGGTCGGTGCTGTGTAGTGCAGCGTATTGTACAGTACAGTGTTCTCCTTCAAGGCAGGTGCTGTGTAGTGCAGTCTATTGTATAGTACAGTGTGCTCATTTCAGGTGGGTGGTGTAGTACAGTGTGTTGTACAGTGAAGTGTTCTCATCCTAGAGAGGTGCTGTGTAGTGCAGTGTATTCTACAGTACAGCATGCTCCTTCCAGGTAGGTGCTGTGAAGTGTAGTGTATTGTATAGTCTGCTCCTTCCAGGTAGGTGCTGTGAAGTGTAGTGTATTGTACAGTGTGCTCCTTCCAGGTAGGTGCGGTGCAGTGCTGTGTATTGTACAGTACAGCATGCTCATTCCAGGTAGGTGGTGTAGTGCAGTGTATTGTACAGTCCAGTGTGCTCCTTCCAGATAGGTGCTGTGTAGCGCAGTGTACTGTACAGTACAATGTCTGCTTCCAGGTAGGTGTGGTATAGTGCAGTGTATTGTATAATACAGAGTGGTGCTTCCAGGTAGGTGCTGTGTAGTGCAGTGTATTGTATAATACAGTGTGCTCCTACAAGGCAGGTGATGTGTAGTGCAGTGTGCTCAGTGTGCTCTTTACAGGTATGTGCAGTATAGTTCAGTTTATTATACTATGTGTTCCTTCCAGGTAGGTGCTGTGTAGTGCAGTGTATTGTACAGTACAGTGTGCTCCTAATCAGGTAGGTGCTGTTAGGCCAGTGTATTGTGCAGTACTGTGTGTTCCTTCCATGTAGGTGTGGTGTAGTGCAGTGTATTGTACAGTACAGTGTGTTCCTTCCAGATACTTGCTGTGTAGTGTAGTGTATTGTACAGTACAGTTCGCTCTTTCCAGGTTGGTGCTGTGTAGTGCAGTGTATTCTACAGTACAGTTTGCTCCTCCTATAGTGCAGTGTATTGTACAGTGTGCTCCTTCCAGGTAGGTGTAGTACAGTGTATTTCACAGTACAGTGTGCTCCTTACCAGGTAGTTGCTGTTAGGCCATTGTATTGTACAGTACAGTCTGTTCCTTCCAGTTAGGTGGGTTGTAGTGTAGTGTATTGTACAGTACAGTGTGTTCCCTCCAGGTAGGTGATGTGTAGTGCAGTGTATTGTACAGTACTGTGTGCTCCTACCAGGTAGGTGCTGTATAGTGCGAGGTATTTTACAGTACAGTGCTCCCTCCAGGTAGGTGCTGTGTAGTGCAGTGTATTGTATTGTATAGTGTGCTCCTTCCAGGTAGGTGCTGTGTAGTACAGCGTATTGTACAGTACAGTGTGCTCCTTCCACATAGGTGCTGTGCAGTGTAGTGTATTGTACAGTACTGTCTGCTCCTTCCAGGTAGGTGCTGTGTGGTCCAGTGTATTCTACAGTACAGTGCGCTCCTTCTAGAGTGCAGTGTATTTTACAGTGTGCTCCTTCCAGATTTCTGCTGTGTAGTGCAGCGCATTGCACAGTACATTGTGTTCCTTCCAGGTAGGTGCTGTGTAGCGCAGTGTATTGTACTGTGTGCTCTTTACAGGTAGGTGCAGTATAGTGCAGTATATTGTACTATGTGTTCCTTCCAGGTAGGTGATGTGAGGTGTATTGTATTGAACAGTACAGTATGTTCCTTCCACGTAGGTGCTGTTAGTGCAGGGCATTGTATAGTACACTGTGCTCCTCCCAGGTAGGTGCTGTGTAGTGAAGCATATTCTACAGTACAGTGTGTTCCTTCCAGGTAGGTGCAGTGCAGTGTAGTGTATTGAAGAGTACAGTGTGCTCCTTCCAGGTAGGTGCTGTATACTGCAGTGTAATGCACAGTACAGTCTGCTCCTTCCAGGTAGGTGCTGTGTAGTGCAGTGTATTGAATAGTCTGCTCCTTCCAGGTGGAAGCTGTGTAGTGCAATCTATTGTACTGTGTGCTCCCTCCAGGTAGGTGTGGTGCAGTGCTGTGTATTCTACAGTGTGCTCCTTCCAGGTAGGTGCTGTGTAGTGCAGTGTATTGTACAGTACAGGCTGTTCCTTCCAGGTACAAGCTGTGAATGTATTGTACTGTGTGCTCCCTCCAGTTAGGTGCAGTGTTGTGCAGTGTTTTCTACAGTGTGGTCCTTCCAGCTAGGTACTGTGTAGTGCAGTTTATTGTGCTGTTCAGTGTGCTCCTTCCAGGTTGATGCTGCGTAGTGCAGTGTATTCTATAGTGTTGTCCTTTCAGGTAGGGGCTGTATAGTGCTGTGTAATGCACAGTACAGTGTGCTCCTTCCGGGTAGGTGCTGTATAGTGATGTGTAATGCACAGTACAGTGTGCTCCTTCCAGGTAGGTCCTGTGTAGTGCAGTGTATTCTACTGTGTGCTCATTTACAGGTAGGTGCAGTATATTGTACTATGTGTTCCTTCCAGGTAAGTGCTGTGAGGTATATTGTATTGTACAGGGCCGTATAGTCCTTCCAGGTAAGTGTTGTTAGTGCAGTGTATTGTATAGTACACTGTGCTCCTCCCAGGTATGTGCTGTGTAGTGAAGTGTATTCTACAGTACAGTGTGTTCCTTCCAGGTAGGTGCTGTGCAGTGTAGTGTATTGAAGAGTACAGTGTGCTCCTTCCTGATAGGTGTTGTATACTGCAGTGTAATGTACAGTACAGTCTGCTCCTTCCAGGTAGGTGCTGTGTAGTGCAGTGTATTGTATTGTGTGCTCCCTCCAGGTAGGTGCGGTGTAGTGCAGTGTATTCTACAGTGTGCTCCCTCCAGGTAGGTGCAGTGTAGTGCAGTGTTTTCTACAGTGTGGACCTTCCAGGTAGGTGCTGTGTAGCGCAGTTTATTGTACAGTACAGCGTGCTCCTTCCAGGTAGGTGCTGTGTAATGCAGTGTATTGTACAGTACAGTCTGCTCCTTCCAGGTAGGTGCTGTGTAGTGCAGTGTATTGTATGTGTGCTCCCTCCAGGTAGGTGCGGTGTAGTGCAGTGTATTCTACAGTGTGCTCCCTCCAGGTAGGTGCAGTGTAGTGCAGTGTTTTCTACAGTGTGGTCCTTCCAGGTAGGTGCTGTGTAGTGCAGTTTATTGTACAGTACAGTGTGCTCCTTCCAGATAGGCGCTGTGTAATGCAGTGTGTTCTATTGTGTGGTCCTTCCAGGAGGTGCTGTATGGTGCTGTGTAATGCACAGTTGTGTGCACCTTCCAGGTAGGTGCTGTATAGTGCTGTGTAATGCACAGTACAGTGTGCTCCAACCAGGTAGGTGCTGTGTAGTGCAGTGTATTTTGTAGTCTGTACCATCCAGGTAGAAGCGGTGCATTGTATTGTATTGTGTGCTCCCTCCAGGTGGGTGAGGTCTAGTGCAGTGTATGGTATAGAACAGTGTGCTCCTTCCTGGTAGGTGCTGTGTAGTGTAGTGTATTTTACAGTACTGTGTGCTCCTAACCAGGTAGGTGCTGCTAGGCCAGTGTAATGTGCAGTACAACGTGCTCCATCCAGGTAGGTCTGGTGTAGTGCAGTGTATTGTACAATACAGTATGCTCCTTTCAGGTAGGTGCTGTTTAGTGCAGTGTATTGTACAGTATAGTCTGCTCCTTCCAGGTAGGTGCTGTTAGTGCAGTGTATTGTACAGTACAGTGTGCTCCTTCCAGGTAGGTGCTGTGTAGTGAAGTGTATCGCTCAGTGTAGTCTTTACAGGTAGATGCAGTATAGTGCAGTTTATTGTACTTTGTGTTCCTTCCAAGTAGGAACTGTGTAGTGCAGTGTATTATACAGTACTGTGGGGTCCTTCCCGGTAGGTGCAGTTTATTCTACAGTGAGGTCCTTGCAGGTCGGTGCTGTGTAGTGCAGCGTATTGCACAGTATAGTGTTCTCCTTCAAGGCAGGTGCTGTGTAGTGCAGTGTATTGTATAGTACAGTGTGCTCATTCCAGTTGGGTGGTGTAGTACAGTATGTTGTACAGTGAAGTGTTCTCGTCCTAGAGAGGTGCTGTGTAGTGCAGTGTATTCTACAGTACAGCATGCTCCTTCCAGGTAGGTGCTGTGAAGTGTAGTGTATTGTATAGTCTGCTCCTTCCAGGTAGGTGCTGTGAAGTGTAGTGTATTGTACAGTGTGCTCCTTCCAGGTAGGTGCGGTGCAGTGCTGTGTATTGTACAGTACAGCATGCTCATTCCAGGTAGGTGGTGTAGTGCAGTGTATTGTACAGTCCAGTGTGCTCCTTCCAGGTAGGTGCTGTGTAGCGCAGTGTACTGTACAGTACAATGTCTGCTTCCAGGTAGGTGTGGTATAGTGCAGTGTATTGTACAATACAGTGTGGTGCTTCCAGGTAGGTGCTGTGTAGTGCAGTGTATTGTATAGTACAGTGTGCTCCTACCAGGTAGGTGCTGTGTAGTGCAGTGTATTCTAGTGTGGTCCTTCCAGGTAGGTGCTGTCTAGTGTAGTGTATTCTACAGTACAATGTGCTCCTTCCAGGTAGGTGCTGTGTAGTGCAGTGTATCGTACAGTACAGTGTGATCCTTCCAGGTAGGTGCTGTGTAGTGCAGTGTATTGTACAGTGTTGTCCTTCCAGGTAGGTGCTGTGTAGTGTAGTGTCTCGTACAGTACAGTGTGCTCCGTCCAGGTAGGTGCTGTATAGTGCTGTGTAATGCACAGTACAATGTGCTCCAACCAGGTAGGTGCTGTGTAGTGCAGTGTATCGTACAGTACAGTGTGCTCCTTCCAGGTAGGTGCTGTGTAGTGCAGTGTATTCTACAGTGTTATCCTTCCTGGTAGGTGCTGTATAGTGCAGGGTAATGCACAGTACAGGGTGCACCTTTCTGGTAGGTGCTGTGTAGTGCAGTGTATTGTGTAGTCTGTTCTTTCCAGGTAGTTGCTGCGCAGTATAGTGTATTCTACAGTACAGTATGCTCCTTCCAGGTAGGTGCTGTTAGTGCAGTGTATTGTATAGTACAGTGTGCTCCTTCTGGGTTGGTGCTGTGTAGTGCAGTATATTGCTCAGTGTGTTCCTTCTATAGTGCAGTGTATTGTACAGTTCAGTGTGCTGCTTCCAGGAAGATGCTGTTAGTGCAGTGTATTGTACAGTACTGTGTGGTCCTTCCAGGTAGGTGCTGTTAGTGCAGTGTATTGTACAGTTTGCTCCTTCCAGGTAGGTGCTGTGCAGTGTATTGTATAGTATAGTGTTCTCTTTCTAGGTAGATGATGTGTAGTGCAGTGTATTGTACAGTTCAGCGTGCTACTTCTAGAGAGGTACTGTGTAGTGCAGTGTATTGTGCAGTAAGCGCTCCTTCTAGAGAGGTGCTGTATAGTTTTGCCTCTTGTCAATAACCTGAATATAAAATATAAATAACATGTATATAGCTTTAAATCTCTAACTCTGAGTCTCTTCCCTGCAGTGATGGTGACTCTGGATCCAGACACAGCACATCCTGAGCTCCTCCTGGCTGAGGGGGGGAGACGTGTGAGAGGGACATGGACAGCACAGCCCCTGCCGGACACCCCCAAGAGATTCACCTCCTCAACCTGTGTGCTGGGGAGCGAGGGGTTCACCTCAGGCAGACATTACTGGGAGGTGCAGCTGCTGCAGGAGGGGCTGGGATGGGCTGTGGGGGTCGCAGCAGAGTCTGTGGAGAGGAAGGGGGGGGTCACATGGTCACCGGAGGGGGGGGTCTGGGCTGTGCAGGGGTGGGGGGGTCGGTACTGGGCTCTCACCTCCCCTCCGACCCCTCTGTCCCCCCCTCGTGAGAGGCCCCTGAAGCTGGGGGTGTATCTGGACTACGAGGGGGGGCGGCTGTCCCTGTACAATGCGGACTCCATGGAGCTTCTCTACACTTTCCCCCGGACCCGCTTCACCCGCAGGATCTTCCCCATCTTCTATCTCTGGGGGTTAGGAGCAGAGCTGAGGCTGGTGTAGGAGCTGCAGGGGGCGGGGCTGTGACGTGTGTGTGTGTGGGGGAGGGGCATCAGCTCACCTGGGGGAGGGGATGTGACATTCCATCTCAGATTTAACCCCTTCTGCTCCTGATTCTTCATTAATTAACATTCAGCACTGACTCCGTGACCACACCTGACTCCAAATACAGGCACTACCGATTCCTGTCACAGGCACTGGTCGCTCCATTTCAAATAATACTGACTCCAAATACAGGCACCACCTACTCCAGTCACAGGCACTACCGATTCTAGTCACAGGCACTGCTGGCCCAAGTCACAGGCACTCGTCAGTCTACTCACAGGAACTCCTGTCTCAGTAATGATGGCTCCAGGCACTCGAGGCACAGGCACTGCTGGCTCATTTACAGATAACCATAACTTCAAATTCAGGTACTGTTCACTAAAGATGGGCACTACTGATGTGAAACACTGTCAGTACATACTCCAAAAACAGGCACTGCTCACACAAATACAGATAACTATACACAGGTATAACAGACTCATGTCACAGGCACTCCAGACTCTAACCACATGCACTGCTAACTCAGAGCGCTTCTGAATCCAAGCACAGATACACCTGACTCCATGCACAGGCACTGCTAGCTCCAAGCACAGGCACTGCTGATTCAAAACTCAACTACTGTTTATTCAAACTGGGCACCATTCATTCCAGTTACTGGCACTGCTTATTCAAAACACTGCTTGTCCAATACACAGGCACTGCTGATTCAAACACAATAAATCCTGACACTACAGATAATGTTGACTCCAAGCCCATAGGCATGATCACCATTGAGGAAAAACACAATATGTGTTTACTTCATGAACAGGCACTGCTCAGTCAGTTACAGCTAACCTTGGCTCCAGGCATAGGTACTCCAGACTCCTATCATAGGCACTCTTGACTCTAAAGACAGACACTGCTAACTCTAATCATGTTTTAGTCAAAGTAAAACCACTGCTGACGTGTGGCAGGCACTGCTGACTCCGAGCATTGGTACTGCTGATTCAGACACAGAAACTGCTGCCTCAAGTAATGGGCACTGCTCATTCAAAAGAGGCAAAGCTGACTCCAAGCACACGCACCGCTGCCTCAATTCTAAACAATCCTTACTCCAAGCACAGGCATCGCTCGCTCCAGGTAGAGGCACTGCTGTCTTAATTAAATATAACCCTGACTCGAAGCATAGGCAGCGCTGACTCTTTGCACTGGCACTGCTGATTCAGTTAAGGAGTTCCTTGACTCCAAGCCTAGGCAATGTTGAATTAAAACGTAGGCACTGGAGACTTCACTAATACTGACTCCAAACACAGGTTTTTCTGGTTTAATTATTGATAACCTAGCACTTGAAGTCAGCAGTGCCTGTGATTGGTGTCAGAGATAACGCCCACGGCTGACTCCAAATCACAGGAACTATAGACTCCAGGCACAGACACTTCAGACACGGGCACTGCTGATTTAAAAAAGACACCAAGTATTCATGGCTTCAATTACGGAAACACCTCAATCAAATCACAGGCACTGCTGACACCTGACTTCAAGCAGAGGGACTTCTGTTTTAAGACACAGGCACTGCTCACTCCAAGCACAGTGACTTGTCACCCATTACAGATAATACTGTCTGCAAATACAGGCACTGTTAAACACAAGCACTACTGATGTGAATGATTGTCACTGCTTACTCCATGAATAGACACTGTTCACTTAATTCCAGGTATCCCAGACTCCAGGCACAGGCACTGCTGACTCATTACAGATAGTGCTGACTCCAACCCCAGAGGTCCCGACTACAGGCACAGGATCTGCTGACTACAGTACTGGTAATGCTGACTCCAAGCACAGGCACTGCTGATGCAAAAAACAAATACTGCCAATTCAAAACAGGAAGACAAGACTGAAACTACTGACTCCAGTCACAGGCACAGCTAATTAAAAATAGGCACCTTTGATACAGGCACTACTCACCTCATCCACAAGCACAGCTGAATCAAATTACAAGTACTATTGGCTCTAAACACAGGCACTGGTGACTCAGTTTCAGATAACCTTCTAGTCATACACAGTCCTTACTTCAAGCTCAGGCACTGGTGACTCAGTTATAGATATTTTTTGTAATGTTTACACCAAGCTCAGAGTTTCCTGGTGCATCTAATACTGACTCCCAAGCACATGCACTGCTGACTCAGTTATAGATGATCCTGATTCCAAATACAGGCACTGCTAACTCGAAACAAAGACACTACTGACTCCACTCAATGGCACTTGACTCCAAGCCCAGACACTTCTCTTTCAAAAGACATGCACTGATCACTCCAAGCACAGTCACTCATGGCTCATTACAGATAATGCTGACTACTACAAATACAGGCATTTCTAAATATAGGCACTACTGAGATGAAATGCTGTAAGTGCTTAATCCACAAGCAGGCACTCCTCACTCACATACAGATAATCTTTCTCCAAATGCAGGTACTGGTAACTCCAGTCATAGGCACTTCTGTCTCCTAGCATGAGCACTACAGGCATTCCTGACTTCAATCACAGGCACTGCCGGTTCAAAACACATGTACTGCTGACTCCATTATAGTTTACTTTGACTCCAAACAGGCCCTGCTGGCTTTAAGCAGTCACTGTGGACTTCAATCACAGGCACTACTCACTAAATTATAAATCCATATACAGACATTCATGACTCCGGTGCAGTTAATGCTCACTCCTGGTCCATGCACTGCTAACTGAATTACATGTAATTCTGATTCTATTCACAGGCACTGCTGACTGCCAGCCGAGGCAATTCTAATTCAAAACGCAGGCACTGTTGACAGCTGTGCTGCTAATGCTAGCTCCAAGCAAAGGCACTGCTGATGCAAACTATTGCTGATTCAAAACGCAGGAACTACTGTCTCCAGTAACGGGGTACACTTGCTTTTAGGCACTTGTCTTCAAGCAAGGCACTGCTGACTCAACACACAGGAATTGCTGACTCAAGCACATTCACTGCTCTCTCAATTGTATATACTTCTTACTCCAAGCACAGGCACGGCTGACTCAGATACACTTAATAATTGTTCCAGGCACTGCTATCTGAATTGCAGGTAATTTGAATTCCAAACACAGGCATTGCTCGCTCCAGGTAGAGGCACTGCTGTCCTGATTAAAAATAACCCAGACTTCAATCATAGGCTTAAGCTTGGAGTCAAGGAAGTCTTTACCTGAATCAGCAGTTCCATCTGACTTTAAGCTCAGGGACTCACTACAGAGAATGCTAACAGCAAATACAGGCACTGCTGAACAGAGGCACTAATAATGTGAACTACTTTCACAGCTTATTCCACCAACAGACACTGTTCACTTAGGCAGCACAGACTCCAAGCAGAGGCACTGCCGGCTCCAAAAAGGCACTGCAGACTCCAAGCACAGGCCCTACTCACTAGAGTATAAATAATCCTTACTCCACGCCAGACACTCCTGACTTCCATACACTTAATGCTCACTTCAAGCACAGGCACTGTTTACTAAATTAAAGATAATCTTGATTCTAATCACAGGCACTGCTGACTGCAAACCGAGGGAATTCTAATTTGAAAACACAGGCACTGTGGACTCCAAACACAGGCCCTATGGCTCCAAAAATTAATTGCAGACTCCAAGCACAGGCACTACTCACTAAATTATAAATAATACCTACTCCATATACGGACACTCATGACTCAGGTACTCTTAATGTTCACTCTAGACACAGCTAATTAAATTACAGTTAATCCTCACTCCAATCTCAGGCACTTCGAAATGCAAGCCAAACCAATTCTGAAGCAAAATGCAGGCACTGCTGACTCCAATCATAACCACTCCTGGCTCATTACAGATGATGTTGACTCCAAGCCCAGGGGCACAATCGCTATTGATGCAAAACAGAGTCCCTGCTTAATCCATGAACAAGCACTGCTCACATAGTTACAGCTAACCTTGTCTCCAGGCACTACAGACTCCTATCACAGACACACTAACTCCAGGCATGGTTCAGTCAAAATAGAGACACTGCTGTCTTTCAACAGGCACTGCTGACTCCAAGCATTGGTACTGCTGATTCAAAGAATAGAAACATAATTCCACACTCCTGATTTCAAACATAGGCACTGCTGGCTACAGGCACAGATACCCCTGACTCCAAGTACAGGCACTTCAGCTTCAGATCACAGGAACTGTAGACTGCAGGCCCAGGCAGGTCTGACTCCAAGTACAGGCACTGATGATTAAAACACTCCGCGCGTGGATACCGCTGATTACTAGCAAAGGCACTGCTGGCTCCAAATGTAAGCATTGCTGACTCAAATGCAGATAACCTTGATCCCAATATCAGGCACTGGTGACTCCAAGCACATGCAATTCTCACTTAATTTCAGATAACCCTGTCTCCTAGTACAGGCACTGCTGCTTCGTAGGACCGGCACTGCTGATTTAAAACACAAGTACTTTTGATTCAAAAGATAGGCACTTCTTATTCCAGGTGTAAGCACTTCTAAGACAGACAGGCACTGCTTATTCAAAATAAACATTGCTGATCCCAACCATCGGAGCTCCTGACTTCAGGTGCTACATATTCATACCAGGCACTGCTGACTTCAGACACTTCTGAGGCCAAGCAGTCCCCACTGACTGAAAACATAGGCACTGCTGACTTGAAATGCAGGCACACCTGACTCAAACCACAGGTGCTGCTGACTCCAAGCTCAGACTATCATGTTTCTCAGGAGAGGGGTTTATAATTAATAAAACAGGTTTTGCTCACTCCACAAACACTCCTGACTCAATCACAGATAATTCTGACTCCAAGCGCCAGCACTCTTGACTCTAAACACAAAAACTGCTCACTGTTCACTCATTAAGAGATAACTCTGACTCCAAGCTTAGGCACCTCTCATTCAACAAACGGCACTGCTGTTCCCAAGCACCAGCATTTCTGATTCAAATAAGAGACCTCTGATTCAGAACCAGGCACTGCTAACTACTCTTGACTCAATTACAGATAACTGTGACTCCACAGGTACTCCCCACCAGACACCAAGCTCAGGTACTATTGACTTCAAGCACATGCACTGCTGATTCAAAACATAGGCACTGCTGATTCTAAGCACAGTAATCTGTGGTCTCATTCAAAATGGAGACTTTCCTTTTTCCAAACAGGCACTCCTTTCTCCAGGCAAATGTACCTCTGACTCTAAGCACAGACACAGGTACTGCTGATTCAAAACATAGGCACTTGTGATGTCAAGCACAGGCACTGATGATTTTCCCCACAGGCATCTCTGATACTAAACACGGGCACTGTTGACTTCAAGCTGAGGAGTTCGTGACTCCAAGCACAGACACTTCTGATTACAAACACGAGGACTGCTGATTTAACACCCAAGCCACCTGACTTCAAGCACAATCACTTATGTTTCAGTTAGATACTACTCTCTCCAGGCACTGCCACTAGTCAATTACAGATAATCCTAATTCCAATCACACGCACCCCTGACTCCAGTCAGTACTTCTAATTATGACTCTAAGCACAGACACGTCTGATTCATTTATTGATCATGCTGTGCCTGGAGTCAGCAGTGCCTCTACTTGGAGTCAGGTTGTCTGTAATGAACATGTAAATACCACTGCTGACTCCAGGCACAGGCACTTCAAAATTAAACCACAGGCACTCTGACACCTGACTTCAAGTGGAGGGACTTTTGATTAAAAACATAAGCTTTTCTGATTCTAACCACAGGCACTGCTGTCACAAGCACAGGCACTCCTCACTCCCACACATGCACTTCTGATTACAAAAAACAGGCACTGCTGATTGCAGACACAGGCACTGCTGATTGCAGACACAGGCACTGCTGATTGCAAGCACAGCCACTGCTACCACATGCACTTTGGATTCAAAATATAGGCATTGCTGATTCAAAACACAGGCACTATGAACTCAATTGTTGGTAGACGTTGATAGACACTGCTAATACCACAGGCACTGTTGACTCCAAATAAAGGAACTGATGGCTCTCTAGGACAGGCACTCCTGTTTCGAAGGACAGGGAGTGTTATTTCAAGCGCATCAATTGTGGCTTCAAAGCTAAATCATTCCTAACTCAGTTGCAGATAATTCTGACTCCAAACTCAGGAACTCCTGCCTCAAAGCGCACGCATTTCTCACTCGAATACAAAGAATCCTGACTCCAAACACAAGTGCGACTGACTCCAGTACAGCTAATCCCGCCGCCAAGCATGGGCACTCCTGGTGCCAAGCACAGGCACAGCTGCCTCAAAATAAAGGCATTGTTGACCCAAGCATAAATACTCCTTCGTACAGTACAACTAACCCTGACTCAAAGTCTATCACTCATGGCTAATCCTGATTCCAATTACAGTCATGTCGCACAGCAGGCATAGGCACTGCTCACCAGAGCACAAAGCACTCCTCACCAGAGCACAGGCACTCCTCACCAGCACAGGCACTTCTCACCAGAGCACAGGCACGCCTCAGCACAGGCACTGCTCAGCAGAGCACAAACACTCCTCACGAGAGGATAGGCACTCCTTACCGGAGCACCGGCCCTTCTCACCAGAGCACCAGCACTGCTCACCAGAGCACAGGCACACCTCACCAGAGCACAATCACTCCTCACAAGAGCACAGGCGCTCCTCACCGGAGCACCGGCACTTCTCACCAGAGCACAGGCACTGCTCACCAGAGCACAGGCACTGCTCACCAGAGCACAGGCACTGATCACCGGAGCACAGGCACTTCTCACTAGAGCACAGGCACGCCTCAGCACAGGCACTGCTCAGCAGAGCACAGGCACTCCTCACCAGAGCATAGGCACTTCTCACCGGAGCACAGGCACTCCTCAGCACAGGCAATGCTCAGCAAGCACAGGCACTGCTCACCAGAGCACAGGCACTGCTCACCAGAGCACAGGCACTCCTCACTGGAGCACAGGCACGCTTCAGCACAGGCACTTCTCACCGGAGCACAGGCACTCCTCACCAGAGCACAGTCTCGCCTCAGCACAGGCACTGCTCATCAGAGCACAGGCACTCCTCACTGGAGCACAGGGACGCCTCATTGGAGTACAGTCAGTTCTCAGCACAGGCACTGCTCAGCAGAGCAGAGGCACTCCTCACTGGAGCACATATGAATCTAAACACAGGCAATGCAGATTCTAAGCATAGGTATTGCTGACTCCAAGCACACGCAGTCCTGACTCCTAGCACAGGCACTGCTCAATTACAAATTATCCTCTCTCTGAGCGCAGAGCACTCCTGACCCAAATATAGTTAATGTTGTTAATGTTAAAATGAGGCAGACTTCGTACTGTATGGATCATAAGGCTGTGAGAAGTTGTGTAATTTTTCATGTGAACTTTTTGTTGATGAAACTCTTGGAGATTTACGCTTTTGTAGCGAAATGTGATTTTTTTCTGGCATCTTGCATCAGTGTTTTCTGTGCACACTTCGAATTAAAAAGTCTTAGGATACAAGCAGGAGACCAGTTTGACTAGAAAATGTCTCTCCAGTAGATATTTTTTTACTTAAACCAGTCTTTCCCTGATTGTGCATGAGAATGTTTAGAGGTGCACACTGTGGAAAAAGCCAAAGTGGGGCCTATTGTTAATTTTAGAGGCGTCAATAAAAGTCATGAAACTAAAAGGTATAAAGGTGTCTATGAGCATTATTTGACAGAGCGGCGTCTTCAGTCCAGAGAGGGCTAAGAGATCACGCAGGAGGCCAAGGGCTGGCACATTGAGTGAACCCCGGGAGCGGCTTATCAGCCTGCCAAGGACACAGAACTGTTGAACAAAGAAATAAAGACAACATCTGGCTTCATTCAGAACAGTAATTCCATTAAGGTCTGCAGATGTGATGGGCAAGGCCTCCAAGGAAACCTTCAAACTATCTCTGGTGCTAGGGTTAGCCGAGACAGAGGAGAGGAAGGAGACTTTGGAGGAGAATTAGGAAGAAGTATTGAGACACCATTATCATGTTTCAATATTTCCATTTGTCTTCCTACTAAACATTGGAGCCACTATCTTGTTTATTTTATAATAACGTACATATTGTGGGCACTACCATAGGTTTTTGACTACAATAAAGTCATAAAAGCATATTTGTAGCATAGGTTCTTGTGCATGTCTATGAGTTTCACAGGTCTGAAGGTTGCCCAGTAAACACCTTCCACACGTAACAGTGCCATGGGTTGCGTGTGTTTCCACCAGCAGGGTTCTCTGCCTCATGTTGTTATGTTGACTTAGCCTGCGCTGCCAGAGGGTCTAGGAAAACTGTAGACCAGGCCGTCTTCTGAATAAAATCCAGATAACATATCACTG
Organism: Pleurodeles waltl; assembly: GCF_031143425.1. Taxonomy (NCBI): domain Eukaryota; kingdom Metazoa; phylum Chordata; class Amphibia; order Caudata; family Salamandridae; genus Pleurodeles; species Pleurodeles waltl. The sequence continues at coordinate 3,548,822 of NW_027150301.1, forward strand.
TAACTCAATATTTCACCTCTGGTCACCACCAGCCTTTTGCTGCTGGTAATCAGTGATGGTATTACCGCCAGATACCAGTAATGACATCACCTATCATAACAGTGGGCAGTATAAATATCCAGTCACCCCATTGACTGCTATTTTCACCATTCCACTTCATTCCCTGAAACTTCTAAATGATGTCCAGTTTCTCTCCAGCTTGACGCTGAGTTGAAGACACCCCAATCCTCCTCAGCATCCTCAGTTTTCCAGCAGTTGCTCAACACAAAGATACCTGATCTCTGCTGCCATCTCGCTGAGTCATCACCACAGACTGACCAGACAAAAGCCGGAAAAATGTGTCTGAGCGTAATCAAGAAATAAAGCGAATTCCAGCTTTGGGCCTCTCACCGGGTCTGATTAGAGGTGGGCAGTAGGCAAAACAACTCACCTCTCTGAAGAAGCCGGAAGAGTGTCAGGATAAATATGAATCCCATTATATCAATGTGCCACAGAGTTCATCATGAAATTATTGTTGTCAGACATATGGGTGGGTATCATTATAAACACCTTGGTCCCTGCACACGGCACATGAGGACTGACGCAACTCCACTAGTTATTACTACACCCTCCGAGGGAACTCATAACCCCTTCGCTGCCAGGCCTTTTCCCCCTCAGGTGCCAAGCCTTTTTTTGTCTGTTTGGGGCAGTTCGCACTTAGGCCCTTACAACTTTCTGTCCACAGAAGCTACCCACGCCAAATTTGCGTCCTTTTTTTCCAACATCCTAGATATTCTAGAGGTATCCCAGACATTGTGGGCTCCCCTGAAGGAGACCAAGAAATTAGCCAAAATACAGCAAAAATGTCGATTTTAAAAACAAAAAAATGGAAAAAAGGGCTGTAGAAGAAGGCTTGTGTTTTTTTCCCTGAAAATGGCACCAACAAAGGGTTTGAGGTGTTAAAATCACCATCTTCCCAGCTTTCAGGAACAGGCAAACTTGAATCAGAAAACCCCATTTTGCAACACAATTTTGGCATTTTACTGGGACATACCTCATTTTTACTAGTTTTAGTGCTTCCAGCCTCCTTCCACTTAGGGACAGAAATGGGTATGAAAGAAATGCTGGATGCCAGAAAGCTAAACATTTCTGAAAAGTAGACGAAATTCTAAATTCAGCAAGGGGTAATTTGTGTAGATCCTACAAGGGTTTCCTACAGAAATTAACAGCTGAAATAAAAAAATATTGAAATTGAGATGAAAAAAACATCAGTTTTTCTCAATGGTTTACTCTAACTTTTTCCTGCGATGTCAGATTTTTTAAAGCAATATACCGTTATGTCCGCTGGACTCTTCTGGTTGCGGGGATATATAGGGCTTGTATGTTCATCAAGAACTCTAGGTACCCAGAGCCAATAAATGAGCTACACCTTGCAATGGGTTTTCATTCTATACCAGGTATACAGCAATTCATTTGCTGAAATATGAAGAGTGAAAAATAGGTATCAAGAAAAACTTTGTATTTCGAAAATGGGCACAAGTTAAGGTGTTGAGAAGCAGTGGTTATGTGCACATCTCTGAATTCCAGGGAGCCCATACTAGTATGTGAATTACAGGTCATTTCTCAATTAGACTTCTTTTTTACACACTGTCTTACATTTGGAAGGAAAAAATGAAGAGAAAGACAAGGGGCAATAACACTTGTTTTGCTATTCTGTGTTCCCCTAAGTCTCCCGATAAAAATGGTGCCTCACTTGCGTGGGTAGACCTAATGCTCGCGACAGGAAACGCAACATGGACACATCACATTTTTACATTGAAATCTGACGTGTTTTTTGCACTCTGCCTAGCTGTAGGTTTTGTGCCCCTAGCTCAGCCGGCACCTAGGGAAATACAAGGTAGTTGGTTAACAAGGTAAGTTTATTTTCATTTTAAATAGCAAGACAATACAACTTCGCATTCACCTCTACTGACTCCTCCAACCGTGCTCCCGACCGCTCGCATTCCGTTGGGTCTCATGCCCCCAAGATTCTACAACAAGCACAAGACTCGATAGAACACACCCAACACATCTTCCCCCTTAACAACAATACAAATAAATTACATTTTAATGCTACAACACAACATTAAAACCTACTGTGCATAACTTAAGCCTATACAGTTATTAAACAAATAAAATCATAAACACCGGAATACGAGCAGGAAAATAATTATCCTACATTCATGCAAAAAGTACATAATCACAGTATTTGCTGGGAAGAATCTTGTTTCTAGGCGAAGCCCTTCATATAATGTTCTTTGTTTCGTGCTTCACCATGGTAGATACATTCATTCCTTTATCCAACAGTTCTACCTCACGAGCCAAGTACAACTTCTCCTTATTCCACCAATTACCATTATTTAACTTGACTGCATTTTTGCACATTTTGACAACCCTTTTAGGGCTCGAGAACTTAGATTCTCCTTTCTGGACAATACGAGCTTTTTTAATCTTCACATAATTCCCCACCTTAACACAAATTGTTTTTCTAGGATCCCCCTTACATTTATTTTGAGCAGACATCCTTTTTTCACTCACTTTCTCAATCAAACCTTCATTAACAGCAAATTCATCCATCCATTGTCTTGTCAGCTTGGTTGCAGGAACCCTACCCCTCAATAACACAAAAGGGGACACATCTGTATCCGCATTGGGAGTGGTACGCACTGCCCACAACAACTTCCTCAACTCCACCTTGCAATTAAAACCACTGGCCTTAGCCAGTTGTACATTCTCCTTAATCACCCTATTAAATCGTTCAACAAGCCCATTACTACCAGGATGATATAGCGAAGTTTTAACATGCTTAATACCCATGTGCGCCAAGAAACTAGAAAACTGAGCAGACGTGAACTGACACCCATTGTCTGTGAGTATCTCATCAGGAATACCTTCCCTGTCAAAAACAGATTCTAAAAACCCAATGACCCTTTGTGAGTTAGGCATCTTTACCAACTTAAGCTCTGGCCAACAGCTATAAAGGTCAATTAATACTATATCATATTCTACCACACCTCCCGACAGGCTAACAGGACCAATCAAGTCCACAGCAATCTTACTCCATGCTTTATTAGGGACCTCAATTGCTTTAACAGGAGACGGTAGAGTGATCAGAGACTTGTCACTTATCGCACACACCAAGCAATCTCTCACAAAGTGTTCCCCTCCCTTATCCAAACCAGGCCACCAAAAATTCTCCCGAATCCTTCTCTTCATGGCCTGTATTCCAATGTGACATTCATGCCCAATGTTAATATCTTGTTCCTCATGCCTTCCGGCACAACCAGAACACCAGCATGCATTAAAATGTTGCTCACTACAGACAATTCTTCAAAGACTTGCTTGTAAGCCTCACATTGATCTGATTTGCATGTAGACTACCCTTGCAGAATGCCCTCCATAACCTCTTATTTGTTCATCCTTTTCACACGCTTCCTTCCACTCAACTTCCATTACCGCACCATCCAAATGACACTCTAAGGAGTATACCAAAACATCATCCTCATCTGTACCTTCTTCTTCATGCACAATTCTACTAGGAAGACGAGAAAGACAATCAGCAAGCAAAATTCTAGCACCAGGCACATATTCCACATGATAATCATACATCTGCAACCTATATTGCCATTTAGCTTTCCTTGGAGTTGCACGTTGAGCGCCAGTGGTAGAAAACAATTGCACTAAGGGTTTATGATCCATCCTGACCGTAAAATGTACACCCCACAGATAAGATTTAAAGTGCATAATTGCCCACCAACATGCGAGAGCTTCTCTTTGAATAGTTCAATAAGTAGCTTCAGCACCTCTCAGACTCTGCGACGCAAAAGCAATCACTTCATCCTTATCATGCCTCCGTTGCAGGAACACAGCCCCCAAACCCACTTGGCTGGCATCAGTCATAATGTAGATTTTCCTAATAAGTTCATGAAGGAAAGTCTTAATTTTATTAAAGACACGGAGGCGAGTATTATGCTTTTCTTTTCTTCTTTAATTAAATATCAGCTGCAGTCAAGAACTACAATTCCCATGAGGCTAGAGAAAAATAGCCAATGGGAACAAACCAGTAGTCATGATAACACACCAATCACAAACAGACTGGCCCTATAATACTTATCTTGACTGAGAACAGCCCTCTTTTCTTATACAAGCTTAAAAGGTAACAAACAAAGGAATAATGGAACAACATATGCAAAATGCCATGAACAGTGACAAAAGTTCCTGCATAACAATCAGTAGTCCAGAAATAGAACGTGGAAGAGATTGAACGTTGGGAATCTGAAGGTAGACATGAAAGGCTGGAGAGGAAGTGGTTCCAGAAGCATGGTGGTGAAAGCAGGAGCCCTTAGGAGGAAGTCTGTTGAGTAGTTGAAGATGATGCTGGGAGGGAACAAAAACAAAAATGTAGAATTTGTAGAGGTGGGATAATACTTGCCTCCGTGTCTTTAATAAAATTAAGACTTTCCTTCATAAACTTATTAGGAAAATCTATATTTTATGACAAGACCAGAGGCTACTATTATGCTATTTTAAAGGTAATCAATAACATTTAGAGAAGCATGTTGAACAGGTTTACAATAAAACACTTTGAAAACATTTATCATTAGACCAGTCAGCCGATCTGAGAATGTCCTCCAGACGGGAGCCGGCCCAAAAAGCTTTAGAAGCCATGGCTCCCCTAGTGGAATGGGCCCCAAAGGCAGAAGTATCAATACCCGCCAAATTGATGATCCATCTGACCCAACGAGCCAGAGTAGGAGAGGACACAGGTTTGTAGGGTTTGTAGGGTTTTCTGAAGGAAATATGGAGCTGAGATGCAGAGGAAGATCTCAAATCGGCTGGCTGTTGTTCATAAACTTTTAAACATTGGCCCACACATAACTTGGGGTGATCAGTAAAATAAGGATAAAAGACTGAGGACAGATTAGTCTTTGTACGTCTGGGAACATTGAAAAGAACACCTGATGGGGTAAAATGGCGGGCTGTAACATCTAGCGCTCTCACATCAGAAAGACTTTTAAAAGAAACGAGGCATAACAACATGGTGAGTTTGGCCGATAGTTTATTGAGAGGAAGCAAAGTATTGTCCGGCCAAGAAACAAACAAATTAAATACATCATTAACATCCCATAAAGAACTATATTTAGGTTTAGGAGGATTGGAAAATTTTACTCCCTTTAAGAGACGACACACCAAAGGGTGCTCTCCGACTGGTTTGCCGTTGATGTATGTGTGTGAAGAAGAAATAGCAGACCTATACAAATTAATAGTATGGTAAGTTTTACCCTTGCTAGCTTCTGCTGCAAGAAAATTGACTAAAATTGACTATAAAACTTACATCTGCTGTAAAGGGATCAACGTGTTTTCCCAGGCACCAGCTATGCCAGAGAGACCAGGCTGATTTGTATACCTTTTTTGTTCCTGGGGCCCAGAAGGTTCGATGAAGTTTGAAGCCTCTGATGAAATAGGATGGGAAGAGTGGGATTCCCCGAACTTTTCCAAGCAGATAGAGATAGGAGATTGTCTACAATGAGGTTGTGGGGAAGGCCGAGAGGATTGGAGAGTAGATCCGGAAAGGAGGGAATAAGAAAGGGAGGTTCTATGGACAATTCCAGAAGATTGCGGAACCAGACTTGGGACTGCCAAAAAGGAGCAATGAGGACCAATGTAGCTTGTTGACGACGAACCTGGGCTAACAGTCTGGCTATCATGATGAAAGGAGGGAAGGCATAATTGAGGGAGGCTGACCAATCTTGAGAAAAAGCATTGAAGGCTAACGCTGAGGGGTCTGGATGCCAACTGAAAAATCGTGGAAGTTGCGAATTGAGACGAGAAGAGATCTATGTGAAAAGGACCTCATTTGCGAACAATGGATTGGAAGACTTCGGGGTTGAAGCTTCCAATCGCTTGAGTCTCGAAAATGGTGAGATTGCCAATCTGCCACTGAGTTGCGATTGCCTGGCAAGTACTCTGCTTGGACCGAAATTTTGTTTTGAAGATAAAAATCCCAAAACCCTTTCGCTAATTCCGCTAAAGGTTTGGATTTTGTTCTTCCTAGGTGGTTTATGTAACAAACCGCTGAGATAATGTCCATCCTGAGAAGCACTGAACAACAAACCCTGTCTATGCTAGACTTTTGATCGCAAAGGACCCGCAAGCATCTCTAAACAATTTATGTGAAACTTTGACTCCTCTAGAGACTATGTGCCTCCAGTCGAGACTGGTCCACACCGGGCTCCCCAACCCAGGAGACTTGCATCTGATTCTAATACAAGATCTGGGGCTGATGCGAAGATAGTCCTGCTGTTCCAAGCATCTAAATGGTCTATCCACCATTGCAGTTCTGTACGAGAGTCTTGATCCAGAACGACCAAATCTGAATATGCCAACCCTTTTTGAAGGTGACAAATTTTTAATCTTTCTAGAGCTCGGTAGTGTAACAAGCCCGGAAAAATGGCCTGGATTGAAGAGGATAGAAGACCAACTATTCTTGCCACAGATCTGATGGAAAGTCGAGAACTGCACGAAGTCTGAAAGTTTCTGACTTGATAGACTTTATCTTTGTCAATGGAAACAGAAGAGTGGCCGAAACGGAATCCACTAGGAAACCTAAGAACTCGATTTTTTGGACTGGAATCAGGGAAGACTTCTCGATGTTGATAATGAAACCTAGATCTGAGAGGAGCGAGCAGGTTAGTTGACCGTGAGAGACAAGGTTCATAAGAAGGATGTCGTATTATTAATCTGACTCCTCGAGCTCTGAGAAAGGCTACCAACGGTTTCATAAGTTTTGTGAAACACCAAGGGGGGGAAGACAGTCCAAAAGGGAGAGAAGAAAAGTGACACATTTGACAGAGCCATTGGAGGCAAGGGACGATAGCCTGCTTTTGGAGAAGCAATTGAATTTCTGTAGAAATTAGATTTTCCATCTCCAACGAGAATTGGGGAGGATGAGGAAAATTTAACTGAAAAGGCTCTGAGTAAAGCTCTATAGTGCATCCCCGGACAGTGTTTAAAACCCAAGGATCTGTTGTGAGCGACTGCCACTTTGGTAAAAACAGAGCCAGAACACCTTCCACCGGAAGGAGAAAAGTATGACTTACAGGGTTGGGAAGCAAATCTAGATCCTCTGCTGCTCTTGCTCCTGAAACCTCGGTTCCTTTGGGGATAAAATTGAGGTCTGTACTCTTGGTAGGAGTTGGAATAGGCACCATGGGAACACTGGTTATTGTACAATCGGCTGGCAAAGCCGTTCCTACCTCTGCCGGCCCTGGCGAAAACCCGCGTGGAAAACATCTTTTGCAAAGATTGTTGTGCTTTTTCCAAAGATGCGAACGTGTTGACATATTTGCCAAGCTCCTTGATGAATGAATCTCCAAAGAGGAGACATTCTGCTTTGACACCAGGATCTGACGTTGCTAAACTGACAAGCTTAGGGTCCAGCTTGAGTAAAAGTCCTTTCCTGCGTTCATGGGTTATAGCACAATTAGCATTCCCCAATCGACAAACGGCCCGTTGCACCCACAACGACAACTCAGCAGGATCCAAATTAGCATTGTCTAGACGGGCTGCTTCTGCCATATCGAAAATGTGGGATAATGGGCCCACAACATCCAATAGCTTGTCCTGACAAGTGGACCAGGCCTTGTCAACTCCTTTTCTTGGATCCTTACCAAACTTAGAGAAAGAGGTAATGAGGGAAGCCAATCTGTAGAATGCGGATGTGGAATCTCATTGGGAACAAACATGGGCTCCCCCTCTGTATCTGTAATTCTACATGACTTGGAGGAGGAAAGAAAGTCAATTTTAGCTTTTTTAGGAGGAGGAGAATAGATAGAGTCTGTATTATCCTTGTCGGAAACATCCGAATCCGGGTCATTGTTTTGCAAATCATCATCATCAGTGTCCCAAATTTTTGAAATCACTATAAGAGTAATATGTTTAACTTTGGATATACATTTTTTAGACGATTTAGAGATTAACCCCTCCCTTAAGGGATGCCTTTGAGGAATCGTGTCCTCTGCCTTGCGTGCCTTGCGTGAGGAAACTTCACCACTCAATAGCATTGTTTTATTCATTTTTGAAGGACCAGGATGCTTTCTGCTATCCCATGCAGATTGGGCCAAAATCGTCTTGGACACTAATTTAACCACAGAGTTTTCCAAAGTTTTAGATAATTTGTCCAAAGAAGCAGAGACTGCTTGTTTAACCGATGACTGAATAAAGTCATTAAGATTTTCTTTTATAACATCCTCCTCCTCAATGGCAGCAATATAACTAGGTGAGCTGTCCATTGTCCTGAATGAATTGACTGAATACAGCTGACAGAACCACCAAACGGTGAGGAAAGGGTTAAACTTCCTCCACCAAGCCGGAGAGACACAAAGCTCCGCCTATAGGCGGGGAAATGTATGAGAAAACACAGGCCGGGGAGTGGCAGGAACAGAGAAAGCTGTTGGAAGGGCCGAGGGGAACAATTTGCTGAAAACAGCAAATAAATTGGGAAAAGACGCAGTAATTGAGGCAAAAGCAGGTGAACAATGGCACACAGCATTATCTCCTCACCCCGACCAACGATAAAGATGGCGGTCGCGCTGAGGAGAAAAAACTATAACAACGGAAAAAGCAAGACGCGCGCGCCACAGTGATTACATGCAGCTACAAGCCGACTAGGAAAAAACAAAGTGTGATGCGAATACGCGCAAAGCAAGCACCGAGACACATACGTTAAACTAACAAACACCGCAATATATAGGAAATGAAAAAATACTTATCTTGACTGCGAGCAGCAAGAAAAGAGGACTGTTCTCAGTCAAGATAATTATTATAGGCCAGTCTGTTTCTGATTGGTGTGTTATCATGACTACTGGTTTGTTCCCATTGGCTATTTTTCTCTAGCCTTATGGGAATTGTAGTTCTTGACTGCAGCTGCTATTTCATTAAACAAGAAAAGAAAAGCATAATAGGAGCCTCCGGTGTTGTCATAAAATTATAATCTCATCCTTAGTATCAAATGCCTTCAATGGAATGGCTTGTGCAACTTCTTTTTTTGTAATTGCAAAACTCCTGCTCACATTCTGGGCACCATTCAAATTTAATATTTTTTTAAAACACTCCTAATGTTATGAGTTTTGCTAGCACAATTGGGAATAAATCTGGCGTAAACTCAATCAGACCCTTAAAAGATCTAACTTGATCCTTATTACATGGTGACTGAAATCAAACTGTCTTTCGGTTCCACCCCTCGTTCTGATATCTTATAGCCTAAGTAATCAGTACATGTAGTACTGAATTTACATTTGTTCACTCTGAGAACAATCCCTCCATCACTTAACACAGACAACACATGTTTCATCCTTTCATCGTGCTGCACTTGACCCTTCCCAAAAATCAAAATATTGTCCTGGAATGCAATGACTCCTTCCATATCCTTGAATAAACTATCCACAACTCTTTGGAATACAGCAGTAGCCAATGCCAAACCAAATGGCATGCGTTTAAATTGGAACAACCCTTCAGTCGTAATAAAAGCCATCAAGTGTCTAGATTGAGGATGTAAATTGATTTGATGATATGCCAAGGCCATGTCCAACAAACTGAATTTACTAGCATTGCCAAGAGTAGACAACATCTAAGCAATATTAGACAAGGGGTGGCGATCCACCCACATTTGTGCATTGAGATCTCGCAAGTCCACACACATACGAATCGATCTGTTAGCCTTGCGAGCAATCACAACAGGAGTCACCCAATCAGAGGCTTCTATTTTCTCAATTACGTGCTATTCACACAACCTATCAAGTTCCTTCCTCAATTCCGCTCTTAACGCCAACGGTACCCTTCGCACTTTATGTAATTTAGGAACAGCATTACCTGCTAGCTTAATCCTGTGCAAAAAACCCTTGAACATTCCAATACCCTCCTTGAAAAACATCAGGAAAAGCATCAAACCATGTATGTCCGCCCGACAACACATGTTTATAATTCTTGCTCACAATTACTTGCTCGGGATTATTAGGATCCAATAAAATTCGTAAACTCTTTTGATGGTCCCAACCCAACAAGCATGTATCATCCTTTGCAACATATACCATTCCTTTAGAAGTGCTTCCCTGGAAACAGAAATCAACTTAGCATTCACCCAACACCTCAACAGGTTTTCCTCCATAACCCACTGGCTTAATGTGAGATTCTCTAAGTTCAATATGGCCAAAACATTCTTTCCATTTCCTCTCACTCAAGAGAGTATAGGGTGAGCCTGAATCAGCCACAACAACAACTTCACAGCCATTGATTAATAATTTGCAGGAAGGCCTTTTAGACATATTGGAAAACATTCCACCATTACTTCCTTTGCTTAATTTAGAAACATTGGTGACAGTTAGTATTTCATCCTCCTCACTAGTTGTAGACTCCAAACCACCAATATTATCGTTAAGCACTTTAAGGCCTTTGGCCCATATTTATACTTTTTTACGCAAACCTGGGCTAGTGCAGGTTTGCTTCAAAAAGATTAACGCCCGGCTACCGCCATTCCAACGCGCCAGCAGGGCGCCTTATTTATGGAATGACGGTAGCTGGTGCTGCGACCTGGTTAGCATCAAAATAAATGACACTAACCCGGCAGCGGAGGCTTACGGAGGAATGGGGTTTGTGCGCCAAAGAATGGGGCAAGTCAGGTTAGAGTCAACAATATTGACTCTAACCTCACTAGTGCCATTTTTTGACGCACAAGCCCCTGGACATGACTCCTGTCTTAGAAAAGACAGGAGTCATGCCTCCCTGCCCAATAGCCATGCACAGGGGACTTCTGTCCCCTGGGCATGGCTATTGGGCACAGTGGCATGTAGGGGAGCCCAAGTTAGGCCCGATATGCCAATAAAAAAAAATAAAAAAAAGAACTTACCTCTACTTACTGTAGATGGGTCCCCCCATCCATGGGTGTCCTCCAGGGGTGGGCGAGGGTGGCAGGGGGTGTCCCTGGGGGCAGGGAAGGGCATCTGTAGACTGCTACCATGGTCTCTGACCATGGAAATGAGCCCATAGGTCCATTAACGCCTGCCCTGACCCAGGCGTTAAAAAATGACTCTAAACTGGTTTAGAGTAATTTTTTAAGGCCCTCCCTCCCTCCTTCATCAATTCCTCCACCCCCTTCTGCTTCAGCCAAATGCACCTGAGGAATGTGTTTTAAAATTTTCCGACCTTCCGGTCCTAAACAATGACGAAGAATGGCAAATTTTTTCTTATGAGTAAAAGTATCACCATCAAGAGCATCCAAATGAGCTTCGAAACCTTTCTTCCACAGATCCCAGTCAGACTCTGAAGAAACTGGATCCGGAGAAAAACAGGAGGAGGTACAATAGAGTGCTGCATGGCAATCAGTTAATTACCCTCAACCAGTAAGGTGTGCGTATCACCTTAAAGCAAACACAAAATGTCAATTACCCAAGAGTTAGTGACACGCTCGTTTAACAAGGTGTGCGTGTCACTGGTTGATAAAAGGAACAAAAGATCACAAGCGTTAACATCAGGTGGAAACACTGTAATCTGCAGGAACGCTGAATTCCAGCAATAGAGTGCAGTGAAATAGTGGAATGCTTAATAAAGACCACATAAAAAGCTAACCTGTATTAAAAAAAAAACGTAACCGGCTTAAAGGAAACCTAGTGCTGGAAGATGACTGCATTGCCTTTCTTTCCTTCCTTTCCGTTGCTGATAATTAAGTTTGTATAGAAATGTTAAGACTTTACTCAGCACAACGTGCTGGAAATGAATCACACTGGACAGGTCCGCAAAGAATAGCACAACGAGGACACATCACATTTTCCCAAAGAAAACTGAGCTGTTTTTTGCAAAGTGCCTAGCTGTGGATTTTGGCCTCTTGGTCAGCCTGCACCTAGGGAAACCTATCAAACATGTGCATTTTTTAAAACTAGACACCTAGGGGAATCCAAGATGGGGTGACTTGTGTGGCTCTCACCAGGTTCTGTTACCCAGAATCCTTTGCAAACCTTAAAATTCGCCTAAAAAACATTTTTTCCTCACATTTCGGTGACATAACGTTCTGGAATCTGAGAGGAGCCACAAATTTCCTTCTACCCAGCATTGCGCCAAGACTCCCAATAAAAATGGTACATCACTTGTGTGGGCCTAGTGCCCGCGACAGGAAATGCCCCAAAACACCACGTGGGCACTTCACATTTTCCCAAAGAAAACAGAGCTGTTTTTTGCAAAGTGCCTAGCTGTGGATTTTGGCCTCTAGCTCAGCCGGCACCGAGGGGAACCTACCAAACCTGTAAATTTTTGAAAACTAGACAAAAGTGAGGAAAATATGCTTTTTTAGGCAAATTTTGAGGTTTGCAGAGGAGTCTGGGTAAGAAAATGTTGGGGGATCCAGGCAAGCCGCACCTCCCTGCACTCCTTGGGGTGTCTAGTTTTAAAACATGTCTGGGTTTGGTAGGTTTCCCTAGATAAAGGCCGCACCCGGGACCAAAAACATAGGTGCCCCCCCCAAACACAGGTAGTTTTGCAATAGATCATTTTGATGTGTCCACATACTTATGTGATGTTCCAAACACTAAAATTGTGAAAAGAAACGCACTTAGGTTATGATAAAAAGACCCATCACCCATCAACCAAGTTGATGATATGCTTCATCATCGGGGTCCCACCCAAAACACCTAGCATGTTTCGGGTGTGCTGCTACGCCTGATTACAGCAGAGCAGATTTTGATATTTTTACCACACATACTGGTTGGATTTGGCACAAGAGTGAGTGATGGTTCAGTAGATCAAATTATATTAACAAGAGATTTCACAAAAATGAAATGCACTGTTAATAACAGAAAGGCCAAAAAACTGAACCAATGACTCACAGCTCGTGAGCTGTAAAGCCACGACAAGGCACCAACCGCTTTACAGTCCATTCACACACCTTTCATACATGACATGCACAAGACCATTCACGCCGCCAGCCACGGGCCCAGCACATTACAACACTCACATCGACAGACAGCGCCACTCAAGGGCCCATCACATACATACGCCCTCATGCCTGATACAGCAATCACACCAGCTGATGGGAGTGTGTGGACTGGCGTTTGCCTGGCAGTGTGTTGCAGTAGCCAAAAGCAAGACAATATTTACACCACCAGCCAAGCGCCACCCCACCACACCACCAGCCAAGCGCCACCCCACACACACTGCCAGCCAAGAGCCACCCCACGCGTACTGCCAGCCAAGCGCCACCCCTCTCACACCGCCAGCCAAGCGCCACCCCACTCACACCGCCAGCCAAGCGCCACCCAATGCACACCACCATCACTTTTGTTGTTGTTTTTAAACAACAAAGAAACCACTAATTATAAATAAGTACAAAACTACAAACATAAAAGCTCTAACTGAATACATGACTTTAATACCAACTGTGAAATTGAACATATGAAAATATAAAACAGCAATTTACGCTCACGGTATTTCCCAATAATTCTTCTGTGTGTGGTAGCTCCTGAAACAGCCATCCACATACAGGCCAGGCTTTGAAGGACAATCAGGGCAGTACATCCTAGTCTCCTTCCTGATACCTCTTCGAGCACAGACTCTACATCTCTTAGAAGGAAAGTTTGTTTTGGCCATGGGAGGAATGTGCTCAGCAAAGTGACCATCTTTCAATCTAGCCACATCCTCCACCACTGCTTCTCTAGGAACTCTTGCCTGTTCCAGCACAACAAGGCTCTCTATGATAGACTCCTGAAATTTCACAAATGTCATCCTTGACTCTGGAGAACTATCTTTGAACACAACAAAAGCATTAAAAGTTGCCAAGTGGAACAGATGAACTGCTAATTTCGTACACCAAACAAAAGACTTACGAGCAGCAGTGTAAGGTTCCAACCTCTGATCTACTCTATCAACACCACATATGTGCTTATTGTAGACTAAAATGCACACATGTTTGTGCACTTCAGCAACTTGAACCCAAACAGCCACAGGTGAAGTACTCTCATCATGGATGGTAGTTAGCATGTACACATCCCTCCTGTCTACAAATTTCAGAACTAGCAGCTCATCAATCCGGAAGGCACTGCACTGTCCCTTCTCAAGTTTTTTACAGATAATCTCTCTTGGATAGTCTTTCTGGATTGTGCCACAGGCAACAGTGTCCACTCTGAACAACTACTTGAACAACTGAACACCAGTGTAGAAGTTATCTATATATAAATGGTGACCTTTGTCAAACCGTCGTCTACCAAGTTCCCACACAATTTTCTCACTAACTCCAAAAGTGGGTGGACAACCAGAGGGGTCAATACTGGAATCCCTACAGGTGTAGACCCGGAAATTATAAACATATCCTGTACTACTTTCAGACAGCATATACAATTTAATTCCATACTGTGCCCTCTTGCTAGGAATGTACTGCCTAAAAACCAAACAACCCTTGAACAGGACCAAAGACTCTTCTACAGATATTTATTTGCCTGGAACATAGATCTCTGAAAACCGATCTACCAAATGATTAAGGACAGGTCTAATCTTAAAAAGATGGTCAGAATCAGGGTGATCTCATGGCAATGCTAAAGCATTATCTACAAAATGCAACATCCGAAGAAGAAGCTCATACCGGTTGCAACTCATGATTGCAGTAAATATAGCAGTTGAAGACAGTGATGGCTTCCTTATCAGCCCCATCACAAAAAGTTAAACCCAATAACTTTTTCAACTCTTCCAGATTTGTGGGAATCCACCGGCTAGCTCTAGAGTGTGGCCTAAGTCTGGCAACGTTGTCCCTCAAATACTGCTCTGCATACAAATTAGTCTGCTCAACAATCTCTTTCAAAAATATATTGTCCATAAACAACTCAAAAAACTTGACAGGCAAAAAGTTTTACATATTAACTCGACACCCTGGGAAACCACTAAACGCAGGCAACTGTGGTTGCTCCATGTTTGGTGCAACCCACGTGTCAGGTCTTCCAATGGTAAGCCTTTCAGCCGCTGGCTCCTGCACCATCGGCACATCAGTGTCCTTCTCTAAAACAAGCACTTCATCAGCACTGAGAATGCATTTCTCATCAGATGATTCCTCTCTGACAGAAAAATCACTTCCAGAATCTTGCACTTCCTCCTCTGCCTCAGATGCAGAGTCCGTCTCATAATCATGGTCAGAAGACGACTCAAAAAGCACACCAACAACCTGCTGAGCGGTCATCCTACGGCTAGCCATGATTCTTCCTACACAAATTAACTGGACAAATGCACCACCAACAACCAGCACTGTGTAAGATAAGTAACAAACAAAGTGTAGCTTTATCACTAAGAGTTATAAACTCAAAAACTATACCGCTCACTTCCCTGAAAAAGCTTGACTCACCAGCAACTACTCTGCACAGCCACAGCAATCACCAATGTTATCCCACTAAAAAGAAAAAAGAAAAGCAAATTAGACATAAGACAACACAAATATCATTGTGCATAAATCTAAGGACAATTATACACAATCCTGCATTCAGTACACCACCTACAAACATGTCATTCATGCATGGCAACAGTACTCCTTTGGAGTAAATATATTTACTTACCTAAAACATGCAACTACGCAAACTGCAGAACAACCACTGCCAAAACTGCAACAAGCCAAAGCAAAGGCAGCAAAATCTTTGAACTAGAACAAAAAGGAGAAATAAACTGTTATTATCATAAATGCAAATACTTCGCCAGTTGACAAGCACCTCGCCACCAACCATTTTTACATTTTACCTGGTTTCTAGTGTTCTCTGCTTGGGGGCAGATGGGCCTAAAAAAAAAAGAAAATTGGCCAATCTGCGCCCAAGGAGGGCAGAAATGCCATAGCATATATTGCCCCTTTCGGGGGGTGACCCTTGCCCAAAGGGCCACCCCCATACACAAAGCACACATATGCTCCCTGGCGCTAAGTCTATTCTGCCCCTGGTTGGGAGCAGATGGGCCTAAAACAAAATAGGTCGATCAGCCCCTGGCAGAATGGCCCTGTAGTGCTTTTTGCCCCTTGGGGGCGACCCTTGCCCTAGGGGGCTTCTCCCAACACAAAAAAAAACAAAAGAAAGAAAAAAGAAAAAATCCCTGGTGTCTTCATGGTTCTGCCCCCCCCTAAAAAAAATAGGCCAGTCTTCCCCCAAGAAGGGCAGAAATGGCATAGATTACATTGCCCCTTTTGGGGTGTGACCCTTGCCCAAGGGGCCACCCCCCCCCCCCCCACACAAAGCACACACACACATGATCCCTGGCGCTAAGTGGAGTCTGTGGGCCTAACAAAATAGGCCGATCTGCCCCCAAGGGGGGCAGAACTGCCCAATAGTGCTTTTTGCTTGAGAGGTGGCGCCACAGACGTAACCATTACGTCCGTGGCGTACAAGGGGTTAAACCTGTATCTGCTGCAGATTACTGTTTGCATGTGCACATCAGGCTTCTATGTTCGATAAACCGAGCACCTTTGAGTATGAGAAGGGCTCTCCAGGTCATTGTTAAGTTAGCACATTTGAAAGAAAACCTACTTTTGGCCATAGTTGTGTCAAACTATAACATTAGCAGGACTCCTATCAGAGATGCAATAGTAAAAGCACTGAGTGGGCACAGAGGCCAACTGAAAATACTCCTTATTCGATCCCAGTGTCCATGATTCCTAGTGTGGCATTACCAAGCCCTAAATGTGTGTAGATGCACAAAAGCTTTACAAAAACACCCACATTGTCCAAGATGGACCTGAAATACCACACAGGGAGGGAGCAGATGTCTGCGGCAGCTCTTCCTATGTGTATCACTAGATCTACATACCAGTTACAGCATTTCCATTTATCCTCAATGTGTGATCCTGGGTAAATCAAAGTTAGCAGTGCCTAGAAATGACCAGGTCCCAGGTGGTGTACAAATAAAAGGATTTCTGTTCTCTGATATGTTATGTGTTACTTTGTGTGTATGTGCTCTCTCCTCTTCAGTGGGTGCCCACATTCCTAACTGTGAACAGGAAAATTTATTTTAGAGTTTTCTTCAGAACTCACCACTGCACGCTGGCCTGTGGTTGTCACAAGTGTGGCCATAACTGTCTCCAATACTTTAGTGTCCTGCAAATGCTAAACATCAATTCCCCGCATCGGCATTTGGGAAATGACAAGAAGTGCACAGAGAAGGTAGCGCTGTACATTTTACATTGCGTGATGGCATTGCCCCCACTGTCTATGCATAACGATGGGCCCGGGGACTTTAGCATATATTCAGGGGAAGAGGAGGGTGGACTTTAACGTGTGGGGAAGGAAAAATGGACTGTGAAAGAGTTAATGGTTGGGGACTACACTACAAGTCATCTTAATTTTTTTTTTTTTTTTTATTATTGGCAAAGCTTATAGGCCTGGCTTACAAATGAAAAAAGCAATCTAGATTTGTTGGCTGTAGGAAGCTGGCTATGTATGTAGTGTAGCAATGTAAGGGGACACTACGCAGATAGCCTGTGGCAACCCTTATTGGCTGACAAGGGTCCAAATAATAACCCTAAAAGCTCTTGTTTTTGTTACAGTGGGTGCACAGGTACGTGTAGAGAATTTACTGCATACACAGAGTCAGAAAGTGACACACACCTAATAAAGAAATCCAACCCCAGTTTATAAAAATAACACAGACTTTTATATGAATTTAGATACCAAGATCATCGGAATAGGGTAAGTACTTTTTGAGATATGAATTTTTATCTGTTTCAAAAGTTCACACTGCACTTTCTGGAGCGGTAATGTTATCCTATTGAGGGGGGACATTCTGCATGTGGGTGCTTAGCAGTGACTTACAAGACCAATCTTCTGGAGTTAAAATAAGTAAGGGGTAAGGTCCAAGGCAGCACCAACAGGTCACTTTGGGAGGCACTGGGGCGTCCAGATACACAGGTGCTTTTCAGCGTTGGGTGCCCCAATGTTAACCTATGGGAAAGAAACAGATATTGCATTCGGGCACTTGGCAAGAACTTACAGCACTGTTCATCTGGACTTATGGTGAATATGGGCAAGGTCCAAGGCCACACCAAAAGGTCACCTCGGGGACTCTGGAATGTCCGGGTGCAGAGGTGAGTTACGGAGTTGGGTGCTTCATTCACTTCAATGGAGATTGGTCCGGTTTGAAAGAGGCTGCAAGCATGGACGGGGGAGGGGTCAGTCCAGGGGAACCCACAGGGGGGCTCGACCCTTGAGCTCTCAGGCACGTAGGAACACCGTTGGTTCACTTCTTCTCAGGCGGGGGGCTCGGATGCAGTAGTGTCTTTTGGTGTCGGGTTTATGTGTTGGAGTCACTCACAGTTGGAGAGGGCCTGAAGAAAGAGGCTGCAGGCGGCGACTAGAAGTCCAGTCTGGCCAGACCCAAGGATGGGCTCAGCTCTTGTGGATCTCAGGACCCTCTGGGCACTGTCACCTCCCTCAGACTCGGGCTGTGGGGCATGGATGCAGAGGCACTTTAGGTGTCAGGTGGCAGCGATCGGGGGACTCACTCTTTGTCTTGGGTTCGGCAGAAGGGAGGCAGGCCAGCTGGGCCAATCTTGATATGGTTCTCACTGCCCTTGAAGTTCCTCGGCTTGCAGGTTGGTTTTCCTCGGTGTTGGTGTCCGGACTGAACACAACAAGCCTGGGCTGCTGCAAGGGGTCAGGTGTTGGTGTCTACAGCTGCAGTAGAGTAGCTCCTATACTCCAATGGATATTCTCTGGTGACTGGCGAAGCAGTGGCAGCCCTCCAGGTTTCTTGGCTGAAGACAGGCAGGGTTGGCGTCAGACAGGCAGGGTTGGCATCAAGTCAGTCGTTGCTCCCCTGTTCTTGGGAAAGCACTCTTCTTTGTCCATTCCTTTCCTTTGTATGTCGAACTCTGAAGTCATGGTATCAGGGGCCCCCATAAATACTCAATTTGGGGGCATTAAAGGGAGTGAAGGGTAGTAGCCAGTGGGCTCCTTACCCCTGGGCTCACTACATCCCCTAAATGACCACTTCCTTTGGGGTGTGGGCATCAGTCTGTCCCAGAATTCCTAATTCCACTACACACAAGATGGTGGGATTCCTAATTTTGTGTTCTTTTCAGGCTGGTCACCCTAGGGGTGTGTCCAGCCTGGCAGTGCAACACACCTCCTGCATAGCAAAAGTTCTCACCTGTCCTGGTGACAAAAGTGCCTCAGGGCAGGGGGTTGCCTCTCCCAGGTCTGGGGGAGGTGGAGGTCGCATACCAAAGGCGGCACAGACAGAAGTCCCTGGCCTTGGTATGCATATTTACTAGCCATCCTGTTGGCTTAGGTGATAACACCTCCTGCCAGAGCAGGCATTGTTTCTGACCTCAGAGAGCAGAGGCTCTCACCCCCAGGGAGTCAGTAAGTATTCTGTGGTGGGAGGCTGGGTGAAATCAGTCAGCCAGCACACTAGAGGACTAGGACTAGGAGGTTTGAGGGGGCACCTCTAAGATACCCTCTGGTTGCATAACATAATAAATCCAGTACTGGCACCAGTATGGATTTATAAAGCTGAGGTGTTTGGTACCAAACACCAGTATTGCCAGTGCAGCCATCATGTAGCTGGGTCAGTCGTGCTGACCTGTGTCCAGTACATGCTTTAAGATGGCTGGCCAGTCACTTCCAATGTCTAAAAATAGAACTAGACATCACTGCAGATATGTCTTCACATGTATTATAATGCACCCTGCCTTAGGGCTCTCAAGGCCTGCTGTAGGGGTGACTTACATACAATGCGTGAAGTGAGTTTGTTGTGGCACACAGTGAGTGTGCCTTGTTGTGTTGTCACTCAGGGTCTGCACCCTGTCACACAGTCTGCGATGGCAGGCCGAGTGCAATTTGTATGTGGGTCCTTAGGGTGGTATAAGATATGCTGCAGCCCTTAGGGACCCTCTTTAGTACCCATGCCCTATATGCCCGGGGTACCATCTACTAGGGACTTACATGGGTGCTAAAGTCCTTTGCCAATTGTGAAACAATCAGACATACTTTGTTTTAAGGAAAAAGCACTGGCACTGAGGTCTCGTGAGCAGGCCTCAGTGCACTGTCAGCGTCAAAAACCAGCTCCCAGTAGTTCTAAAGGGGGCACTACGCGGGGGCGTCTTTAAAGAAGTCCAGTTTCCTACATAAATGACCAGGTGTTCTGTGCCACCTGTGCCTTTGGTGAAAAGAGATTGGATATAGCGGTGTGGTTGGGTTCAGAGTCTGTGATGCGCCAGAAGGAGCGCATTAGTACCAAAATCGGCCTGTGAGAATGATCCTGTAGAAAGTCCTGCTTTGGCTATCAAAGAATCAAAAGGGATAAACCCCTCGTTCTCTAATAGGGCCCCCCACAGGATGATTCCCGCTTGTTCTACTGCGCTGCCATTACAGAGGTGCACCTGGTGCTCACACCAGGTGCGAGGGAGGTTGTGTGTATAGGAAACCGTAGTTTCGCTGCAATTGGATTGTATCGATGAGATGTGATGCAAAGTAATGAAGCGAAGATGCACTTCTCTGTTCACGTTAATAGCAACAAACCTATGAAATGAAAACAAAGCCTTCTCCTGCATGTCTGTGCTCCTGATATTCTGCAGGTGAGAGGGTAAATGAGGGAGAGCCCAGGAAGTTTTGGCACTTGGAGTGGAGGGCAGGAGATTAAGGAGGGGGCTACCGAAGAGTCAGATGCCTGCGTCAATGGGGCAGTGAGAGTGGTCCTTCTGTATGGATAGTGGAGTCTGAGGCCACCTCACTGTGGGCATCAGACGTTCAGAGGGATGGCCATGTGTAGGTGCACAGACAGTCATCACTGGGGACCACTCTTCTGAGGTCACACCACTCACGGCACAGATACGAAGGATGGGCTTCTTTGCACTTAGCAGTGTGTGCCACGGTGTTGGGGTAACATCAGGAGTGAGTAGAGTAGCCAGAGTGAGACCACAGGGATGGGGGTGACTACAGATTCTAAAAGGACAGGTAAAAGGTATTTCTACTAATGATTTAGCCAGCTTTATTCAAAGGCAAGACCTTGGACTCCTCCTTAGTACGAGCCCTAAATGTGGTTTCCAAGGAGATTGAGTTAGCGCAGCGCCAGTTATCCCTGGACAGGGGCGAAGACCTAAGCATTATTCAGTTATCCCTAAATTTCATCTCGCCTTTGTTGGCAAAAGGGGATGAGGTTGGTAAAAAGAGGGGTCTTGAGGCCGCTCTTAATGTGGTCAAGGCCGCAGGAGGACAGAAGGTGGCCGGGGTGAACGCTGGAAGTCGGGGGCCTTTAGCTGGAGCAAGGGACATAGAAAAGGCAATAGCTTGTCTTACCAGCACTGGAGACGAAGGGGAACCCACAGGGATTTAAAAAACGAAAAAAAGATCTCCCAACATAGCTGCCTTGGGGAATCACAACAAGCACATCTCAGTCTCTGGTGGCTGAGTCCACTCCCTTTTGGGCCTGGGCAATGTTATTTAGAATTGGCTGCCAGACGAGCTGCAGCCCTTGTTACCAGCCCTTGTGAGCTCAGCAGTTGCTCCTCTTCTTAAGAAGTTAAACTCTGGAAGCGGCTGTTCAAGATCTTCCAACGAGGATTGCCTCGCAATCCACTAATGTGGGAGTTACCAGGTTACTCCCGGGACCTCAGGAAAAGAAAGTATGGTACAAGTAATCTGTACTCCAGCTGCAAGAGATCCTCAGCCGTACTCCTGTATTTGTGTGTCTACCAGCGCTAGGGTGGGCCGTGGGGGATCGGATGCTCTGACCCCAGTTGCTCTGCGAGTTACTCCAAGGAGGAAGGCGAGTCCTAAACCGGTAAATGCAAATAGATCTTTTTACAATTATACTTTAAAGAACCCCATCTATCTTTAAACTTACCTCCAGAGTGTAGTCCCTACGTGGCAGTGATAGCTGGGGTCCCCCCGGTACAGGCGCAAAGGGAACAATCTTATATTGAGTTAAAAAACAAAGTGTGTCATTGGTTAGCCCATAGTACTAGCTTCAACTCTCGAGATTATAACAGTGTTATCCCGGTGAGGAGAGTCAGTTGGATTGGCCCTTCCCTTAAATCAATACGGGGTGACTGCACTGTAATAAACTGTAGATACCCAGACTTGGGTCATTGTGTGCCAGCTTCCGGAGCACACCCTCTTTCTGGGAAGAGGGAGGCAGCTATTCAGATTCTGCCTTTGGGATATTTTTATCGTCCACCACAGTCTGGGGTGTCTTGGCAATCTGTAAAATATAGTAGTTTTAGGCCACGAATAGCTCCCCAGGACCCCCCTTTCGACATCAATCAGACTCCCACTCTCTGCCCTGGATTCTCCTGAGTGACTTAATGGTTCCATCGATTCTTCGGAGATGTTTGCAGATTTGATGATCACAACCTGCATCGATCCTTGTTTAGATCAACGCACTGCTGTGGAGGAATCGGTTGAAGCTACTCATAGGGGATCATTTGCTTCTTCACAATTAGGTTTATCTAAAATTCAACAGAGCAAAGAGAGGGAGCATCTGCCACTGTCTGCAGTTGACTGGTTACATGTAAATCCATCCTTGGCACTCATCCATGACATAAGAGAGCCATCATGGGAGGATGTATCTGAAACAGGAGTGTAACAGGGTCCATCGCAGGTGAAAGTGGATAGCAAGGGGTTAAGCAGTCCGGGTGCTTAAAGGAGACGGAATCTTCACCATTCAGGGTGAAGAATTTATCCCTTTACTACGATCGGATTGCCAGCTCCTCCCATGGAATGTAGGAGGCTGAAGTCTAAAGCCAATAATGGGGAATGGATTTCCTTTATTAATAGGTTTGTGTGAGAAAGTAGCCTCTTTCTAGCCTTGTTACCCCCACTTTTGGCCTGTTTGTGAGTGTATGTCATGATGTTTGTCACTGTTTTCACTGTCTCACTGGGATCCTGATGGCTAGGCCCCAGTGCTCATAGTGAAAACACTATGTTTTCAGTATGTTTGCTATGTGTCACTGGGACCCTGCTGGTCAGGACCCCAGTGCTCATAAGGTTGTGGCCTATATGTATGTGTCACTGGGACCCTGTCACACAGGGCCCCAGTGCTCTTTGGTGTGCATGTATGTGTTCCCTGTGTGGTGCCTAACTGTCTCACTGAGGCTCTGCTAACCAGAACCTCAGTGGTTATGCTCTCTCATTTCTTTCCAAATTGTCACTGACAGGCTAGTGACCATTTTTACCAATTTACATTGGCTTACTGGAACACCCTTATAATTCCCTAGTATATGGTACTGAGGTACCCAGGGTATTGGGGTTCCAGGAGATCCCTATGGGCTGCAGCATTTCGTTTGCCACCCATAGGGAGCTCTGACAATTCTTACACAGGCCTGCCACTGCAGCCTGAGTGAAATAACGTCCACGTTATTTAACAGCCATTTTACACTGCACTTAAGTAACTTATAAGTCACCTATATGTCTAACCTTTACCTGGTAAAGGTTAGGTGCAAAGTTACTTAGTGTGAGGGCACCCTGGCACTAGCCAAGGTGCCCCCACATTGTTCAGAGCCAATTCCCTGAACTTTGTGAGTGCGGGGACACCATTACACGCGTGCACTACATATAGGTCACTACCTATATGTAGCTTCACAATGGTAACTCCGAATATGGCCATGTAACATGTCTATGATCATGGAATTACCCCCTCTATGCCATCCTGGCATTGTTGGTACAATTCCATGATCCCAGTGGTCTGTAGCACAGACCCTGGTACTGCCAGACTGCCCTTCCTGGGGTTTCACTGCAGCTGCTGCCAACCCCTCAGACAGGCAGCTGCCCTCCTGGGGTCCAGCCAGGCCTGGCCCAGGATGGCAGAACAAAGAACTTCCTCTGAGAGAGGGTGTGACACCCTCTCCCTTTGGAAAATGGTGTGAAGGCAGGGGAGGAGTAGCCTCCCCCAGCCTCTGGAAATGCTTTGTTGGGCACAGATGTGCCCAATTCTGCATAAGCCAGTCTACACCGGTTCAGGGACCCCTTAGCCCCTGCTCTGGCGCGAAACTGGACAAAGGAAAGGGGAGTGACCACTCCCCTGACCTGCACCTCCCCTGGGAGGTGTCCAGAGCTCCTCCAGTGTGCTCCAGACCTCTGCCATCTTGGAAACAGAGGTGCTGCTGGCACACTGGACTGCTCTGAGTGGCCAGTGCCACCAGGTGACGTCAGAGACTCCTGCTGATAGGCTCCTTCAGGTGTTAGTAGCCTTTCCTCTCTCCTAGGTAGCCAAACCCTCTTTTCTGGCTATTTAGGGTCTCTGTCTCTGGGGAAACTTTAGATAACGAATGCATGAGCTCAGCCGAGTTCCTCTGCATCTCCCTCTTCACCTTCTGATAAGGAATCGACCGCTGACCGCGCTGGAAGCCTGCAAACCTGCAACATAGTAGCAAAGACGACTACTGCAACTCTGTAACGCTGATCCTGCCGCCTTCTCGACTGTTTTCCTGCTTGTGCATGCTGTGGGGGTAGTCTGCCTCCTCTCTGCACCAGAAGCTCCGAAGAAATCTCCCGTGGGTCGACGGAATCTTCCCCCTGCAACCGCAGGCACCAAAAAGCTGCATTACCGGTCCCTTGGGTCTCCTCTCAGCACGACGAGCGAGGTCCCTCGAATCCAGCGACACAGTCCAAGTGACCCCCACAGTCCAGTGACTCTTCAGCCCAAGTTTGGTGGAGGTAAGTCCTTGCCTCACCTCGCTGGGCTGCATTACTGGGAACCGCGACTTTGCAGCTACTCCGGCCCCTGTGCACTTCCGGCGGAAATCCTTCGTGCACAGCCAAGCCTGGGTCCACGGCACTCTAACCTGCATTGCACGACTTTCTAAGTTGGTCTCCGGCGACGTGGGACTCCTTTGTGCAACTTCGGCGAGCACCGTTTCACGCATCCTCGTAGTGCCTGTTTCTGGCACTTCTCCGGGAGCTACCTGCTTCACTGAGGGCTCTTTTTCTTGCTCGACGTCCCCTCTCTCTGCAGGTCCAATTTGCGACCTCCTGGTCCTTCCTGGGCCCCAGCAGCGTCCAAAAACGCCAAACGCACGATTTGCGTGTAGCAAGGCTTGTTGGCATTCTTCTGGCGGGAAAACACTTCTGCACGACTCTCCAAGGCGAGAGCGATCCGTCCACCAAAGGGGAAGTCTCTAGCCCTTTTCGTTCCTGCAGAAACCTCAGCTTCTTCTGTCCAGTCGAAGCTTCTTTGCACCCGCAGCTGGCATTTCCTGGGCATCTGCCCATCTACGACTTGCTTGTGACTTTTGGACTTGGTCCCCTTGTTCCACAGGTACCCTAGATTGGAAATCCACAGTTGTTGCATTGCTGGTTTGTGTCTTTCCTGCATTATTCCTCTAACACAACTCTTTTGTCCTTAGGGGAACTTTAGTGCACTTTGCACTCACTTTTCAGGGTCTTGGGGAGGGTTATTTTTCTAACTCTCACTATTTTCTAATAGTCCCAGCGACCCTCTACAAGGTCACATAGGTTTGGGGTCCATTCGTGGTTCACATTCCACTTCTGGAGTATATGGTTTGTGTTGCCCCTTTCCCTATGTTTCCCCATTGCATCCTATTGTAACTATACATTGTTTGCACTGTTTTCTAAGACTATACTGCATATTTTTGCTATTGTGTATATATATCTTGTGTATATTTCCTATCCTCTCACTGAGGGTACACTCTAAGATACTTTGGCATATTGTCATAAAAATAAAGTACCTTTATTTTTAGTATAACTGTGTATTGTGTTTTCTTATGATATTGTGCATATGACACTAAGTGGTACTGTAGTAGCTTCACACGTCTCCTAGTTCAGCCTAAGCTGCTCTGCTAAGCTACCATTATCTATCAGCCTAAGCTGCTAGACACCCTATACACTAATAAGGGATAACTGGGCCTGGTGCAAGGTGCAAGTACCCCTTGGTACTCACTACAAGCCAGTCCAGCCTCCTACATTGGTGGCAGCGGTGGGATAAGTGCTTGAGACTACTTACCACTCTTGTCATTGTACTTTTCATGAGAGAAAAATATACAAAACAAGGTCAGTGTATATACACATAGCCAAAAAGTTTTGCATTTCCTCTTTTCACTCTTTTCTAAGTGCTGAAAAGTACTTCTAAACTTTCAAAAAGTTCCTAAAAGTTTAAAAAGTTTTTTTCTGTCTTTCCAACAAGTTCTGAAAACTTTTTTCTCTTTTTCTATCACTTTAACTCTCTCTAAAAAATGTCTGGCACAGGAAAAAATGTTGAACTGTCCAAACTTGCATATGATCACCTTAGCTGGAAAGGAGCAAGGAGTCTCTGCATAGAGAGAGGGTTGAGTGTAGGGAAGAATCCTTCCTTAGAACTGTTAATTAATATGCTTAGAGTACAGGATAAGGCCATAAGTGCCCAATCTGTAGAAAAATTAGCTAATGGTTCTCAATCTGATCCAGGGACTCCCCCAGGAAAAGGTTCAGGAAAGAAACTTCTCAGCCTGCCCATTACTAGACAGTCTAGCATAGTTGGTACAGAGGTTGAATCACACCATACTGATGGTGTGCTCTCACATTATGCTGGTAGCCAAGCTGTTAGGGTGCCCTCTGTAAGGGACAGGTCTCCTTCTGTTCATTCCCATCATACCTCTGTATCTAGAAATGTCCCTCCCACCCACCCTGATGACAGATTGTTAGAAAGGGAGCTCAATAGATTGAGAGTGGAACAAACCAGACTGAAGCTCAAGAAGCAACAGCTGGATTTGGATAGACAGTCTTTAGAAATAGAGAGGGAAAGACAGAAGTTGGGTTTAGATACCCATGGTGGCAGCAGCAGTATTCCCCATAGTCATCCTGCAAAAGAGCATGATTCCAGGAATCTGCACAAGATAGTTCCCCCTTATAAGGAGGGGGATGACATTAACAAGTGGTTTGCTGCACTTGAGAGGGCCTGTGCTGTACAGGATGTCCCTCAAAGGCAGTGGGCTGCTATCCTATGGCTATCATTTAGTGGAAAAGGTAGGGATAGGCTCCTTACTGTGAAAGAAAATGATGCCAATAATTTTACAGTTCTTAAGAATGCACTCCTGGATGGTTATGGCTTAACCACTGAACAGTACAGGATAAAGTTCAGAGAGACCAAAAAGGAGTCTTCACAAGACTGGGTTGATTTCATTGACCAGGCAGTGAAGGCCTTGGAGGGGTGGTTACATGGCAGTAAAGTTACTGATTATGAAAGCCTGTATAACACAATCCTGAGAGAGCATATACTTAATAATTGTGTGTCTGATTTGTTGCACCAGTACCTGGTAGACTCTGATCTGACCTCTCCCCAAGAATTGGGAAAGAAGGCAGACAAATGGGTCAGAACAAGGGTGAACGGAAAAGTTCATACAGGGGGTGACAAAGATGGCAATAAGAAGAAAGATGGTGAAAAATCTCAAGATAAGCATGGGGATAAGGGTAAAACCAAAGATCCAACTTCAAATCTTAAACACTCTTCAGAGGGTGGGGATAAAACAAATTCTTCCTCTTCTTCCCAACCTGCACACATTAAAAAGCCTTGGTGCTTTGTGTGTAAAAATAGAGGTCATAGGCCAGGGGATAAGTCCTGTCCAGGTAAACCCCCTGAGCCTACCACCACTAATACATCAAGCTCTAGTGCCCCTAGCAGTAGTGGTACTAGTGGTGGGACTGCTGGCAACAGTCAAGCAAAGGGTGTAGTTGGGTTCACTTATGGGTCCATAGTGGAAACTGATGTAATCAGTCCCAAGACAGTTTCTGTCACACCTAGTGGCACTGGCCTTGCCACACTGGCTGCTTGTCCCCTTACAATGGATAAGTACAGGCAGACAGTTTCAATAAATGGTGTTGAGGCCTTGGCCTACAGGGACACAGGTGCCAGTTTCACTTTGGTGACTGAAAACCTAGTGCCTCCTGAACAACACATCATTGGACAACAGTATAAGATTATTGATGTCCATAACTCCACTAAGTTTCTTCCCTTAGCTATAATTCAGTTTAGTTGGGGTGGAGTTACTGGCCCTAAGCAGGTGGTGGTATCACCTAGCTTACCTGTAGACTGTCTCTTAGGTAATGACCTAGAGGCCTCAGGTTGGGCTGATGTAGAGTTTTATGCCCATGCAGCCATGCTGGGCATCCCTGAGGAATTGTTCCCTCTCATTTCAAGTGAAATGAAAAAGCAAAGGAGAGAAGGCCTGAAAACTCAGGATCCCTCTCCATCAACAGGTAGAAAGGGTATCACAGTATCCCCTAACCACCCTACCATTCAGGATACTATTCCTGTGGTGGGAGAAACCTCTCCTGGGGTGGCACCTGTTCCAAGGGAATCATCAGTTGGCAAAACTGTACTCCCTGAGGTGGAAGTACCTCTCTGTGGGATGACTAACATTGGTGAGAAAAAGAGCACCATTTTAGTTAACATGGAGCATCCCTCCAACCCTCCCAGAGAAACTTTAGTGCAGAAACTCTGCACTGCCTCACAACACATAGGACAGCATCCCTGCCCTAGTGTGGAGCTGATAGGACAGCATCCCTGCCCTGCTCCAACCCAAGAGAAACAGCATCCCTGTTCTCTCTTCCAGCCATATGGACAAAGTTTTTGCCCAGCTATGGCTTTTCTGAGACAGCATCCCTGTCTGGCATTTCCATCACTACAAATAGGTTCAGTGGACAATTCCCACTGCTCTAAACTAAAACTTACTGATAGAAACTCTGAAAATACATCTTCACATTGTTGCTTAGCTAAAAAACTTCAAACAGGGTGGTTTACATCCCCACAGGGAAGTAACCATATAGTGGATGATAGAGGGAGTAACCAGTCTATTGCAGAGCTACTCTCTACTTATCACCACTTAGACAATAAAGTCTCAACTGGCCAAGGTTAGCCTTATTGTCCTTCGTTTGGGGGGGGGGGTTGTGTGAGAAAGTAGCCTCTTTCTAGCCTTGTTACCCCCACTTTTGGCCTGTTTGTGAGTGTATGTCATGATGTTTGTCACTGTTTTCACTGTCTCACTGGGATCCTGATGGCTAGGCCCCAGTGCTCATAGTGAAAACACTATGGGCCTGATTCTAACTTTGGAGGACGGTGTTAAACCGTCCCAAAAGTGGCGGATATACCACCTACCGTATTACGAGTCCATTATATCCTATGGAACTCGTAATACGGTAGGTGGTATATCCGCCACTTTTGGGACGGTTTAACACCGTCCTCCAAAGTTAGAATCAGGCCCTATGTTTTCAGTATGTTTGCTATGTGTCACTGGGACCCTGCTGGTCAGGACCCCAGTGCTCATAAGGTTGTGGCCTATATGTATGTGTCAATGGGACCCTGTCACACAGGGCCCCAGTGCTCATAGGTGTGCATGTATGTGTTCCCTGTGTGGTGCCTAACTGTCTCACTGAGGCTCTGCTAACCAGAACCTCAGTGGTTATGCTCTCTCATTTCTTTCCAAATTGTCACTGACAGGCTAGTGACCATTTTTACCAATTTACATTGGCTTACTGGAACACCCTTATAATTCCCTAGTATATGGTACTGAGGTACCCAGGGTATTGGGGTTCCAGGAGATCCCTATGGGCTGCAGCATTTCTTTTGCCACCCATAGGGAGCTCTGACAATTCTTACACAGGCCTGCCACTGCAGCCTGAGTGAAATAACGTCCACGTTATTTAACAGCCATTTTACACTGCACTTAAGTAACTTATAAGTCACCTATATGTCTAACCTTTACCTGGTAAAGGTTAGGTGCAAAGTTACTTAGTGTGAGGGCACCCTGGCACTAGCCAAGGTGCCCCCACATTGTTCAGAGCCAATTCCCTGAACTTTGTGAGTGCGGGGACACCATTACACGTGTGCACTACATATAGGTCACTACCTATATGTAGCTTCACAATGGTAACTCCGAATATGGCCATGTAACATGTCTATGATCATGGAATTACCCCCTCTATGCCATCCTGGCATTGTTGGTACAATTCCATGATCCCAGTGGTCTGTAGCACAGACCCTGGTACTGCCAGACTGCCCTTCCTGGGGTTTCACTGCAGCTGCTGCTGCTGCCAACCCCTCAGACAGGCAGCTGCCCTCCTGGGGTCCAGCCAGGCCTGGCCCAGGATGGCAGAACAAAGAACTTCCTCTGAGAGAGGGTGTGACACCCTCTCCCTTTGGAAAATGGTGTGAAGGCAGGGGAGGAGTAGCCTCCCCCAGCCTCTGGAAATGCTTTGTTGGGCACAGATGTGCCCAATTCTGCATAAGCCAGTCTACACCGGTTCAGGGACCCCTTAGCCCCTGCTCTGGCGCGAAACTGGACAAAGGAAAGGGGAGTGACCACTCCCCTGACCTGCACCTCCCCTGGGAGGTGTCCAGAGCTCCTCCAGTGTGCTCCAGACCTCTGCCATCTTGGAAACAGAGGTGCTGCTGGCACACTGGACTGCTCTGAGTGGCCAGTGCCACCAGGTGACGTCAGAGACTCCTGCTGATAGGCTCCTTCAGGTGTTAGTAGCCTTTCCTCTCTCCTAGGTAACCAAACCCTCTTTTCTGGCTATTTAGGGTCTCTGTCTCTGGGGAAACTTTAGATAACGAATGCATGAGCTCAGCCGAGTTCCTCTGCATCTCCCTCTTCACCTTCTGATAAGGAATCGACCGCTGACCGCGCTGGAAGCCTGCAAACCTGCAACATAGTAGCAAAGACGACTACTGCAACTCTGTAACGCTGATCCTGCCGCCTTCTCGACTGTTTTCCTGCTTGTGCATGCTGTGGGGGTAGTCTGCCTCCTCTCTGCACCAGAAGCTCAGAAGAAATCTCCCGTGGGTCGACGGAATCTTCCCCCTGCAACCGCAGGCACCAAAAAGCTGCATTACCGGTCCCTTGGGTCTCCTCTCAGCACGACGAGCGAGGTCCCTCGAATCCAGCGACGCTGTCCAAGTGACCCCCACAGTCCAGTGACTCTTCAGCCCAAGTTTGGTGGAGGTAAGTCCTTGCCTCACCTCGCTGGGCTGCATTACTGGGAACCGCGACTTTGCAGCTACTCCGGCCCCTGTGCACTTCCGGCGGAAATCCTTCGTGCACAGCCAAGCCTGGGTCCACGGCACTCTAACCTGCATTGCACGACTTTCTAAGTTGGTCTCCGGCGACGTGGGACTCCTTTGTGCAACTTCGGCGAGCACCGTTTCACGCATCCTTGTAGTGCCTGTTTCTGGCATTTCTCCGGGTGCTACCTGCTTCACTGAGGGCTCTTTGTCTTGCTCGACGTCCCCTCTCTCTGCAGGTCCATTTTGCGACCTCCTGGTCCCTCCTGGGCCCCAGCAGCGTCCAAAAACGCCAAATGCACGATTTGCGTGTAGCAAGGCTTGTTGGCATTCTTCCGGCGGGAAAACACTTCTGCACGACTCTCCAATGCGAGAGCGATCCGTTCACCAAAGGGGAAGTCTCTAGCCCTTTTCGTTCCTGCAGAAACCTCAGCTTCTTCTGTCCAGTCGAAGCTTCTTTGCACCCGCAGCTGGCATTTCCTGGGCATCTGCCCATCTACGACTTGCTTGTGACTTTTGGACTTGGTCCCCTTGTTCCACAGGTACCCTAGATTGGAAATCCACAGTTGTTGCATTGCTGGTTTGTGTCTTTCCTGCATTATTCCTCTAACACGACTCTTTTGTCCTTAGGGGAACTTTAGTGCACTTTGCACTCACTTTTCAGGGTCTTGGGGAGGGTTATTTTTCTAACTCTCACTATTTTCTAATAGTCCCAGCGACCCTCTACAAGGTCACATAGGTTTGGGGTCCATTCGTGGTTCACATTCCACTTCTGGAGTATATGGTTTGTGTTGCCCCTATCCCTATGTTTCCCCATTGCATCCTATTGTAACTATACATTGTTTGCACTGTTTTCTAAGACTATACTGCATATTTTTGCTATTGTGTATATATATCTTGTGTATATTTCCTATCCTCTCACTGAGGGTACACTCTAAGATACTTTGGCATATTGTCATAAAAATAAAGTACCTTTATTTTTAGTATAACTGTGTATTGTGTTTTCTTATGATATTGTGCATATGACACTAAGTGGTACTGTAGTAGCTTCACACGTCTCCTAGTTCAGCCTAAGCTGCTCTGCTAAGCTACCATTATCTATCAGCCTAAGCTGCTAGACACCCTATAAACTAATAAGGGATAACTGGGCCTGGTGCAAGGTGCAAGTACCCCTTGGTACTCACTACAAGCCAGTCCAGCCTCCTACAGTTTGACATTGTGTGTCTCCAGGAGACCTGGGTATGGAGCAGGGAACAAATTGATGGTTTTTGCTCCTTTTGTTCCCCCGCCACTCCCTCTGTAGCAGGCAGGGGACACGGGGCTCGATGGTCTTGTTTTACACCTCATTAAGCTCCTTGTGTGTTAAAATGCCCATCGCCACTCCTCATTATCAAGTTTTACAAATATCTTCATCTAAAGTAGGCACTATTCTCTTAATTAATTTGTATTCTAATCTCTTTCAAGTACAGCCTGTGGGGAGTTTGGAGGACTTGGAAGATACGTTAACAGTTTTAATAGGAAATGAGTCGGATGATGTTTCCATCATGTGGGTGGGGGACTTCAACATCGCTAAGTGTCCGTATGGCGGAACCTAGGTGTGTGGAGTTAGAAATATACAGGGGGATTTTGTGACCCATTTTCAACATTCAGCATATGGGGGATCATTAACGAGTTTTATTTTAGCTAACAACCTGTATTTTGCCGCAGATGTAACATGTGAAGGTTATACAGACGTGCTAACATCTGTGGGTAGAGGGAAAGGTAGCGTGATTCATCATGTTCTTTTGTCAGTGAATCTTTCTCAATTTTTAGTAAACTTCGAGGTATGTTTCTTCCCCTTTAGTGATCAGAATCCCTTAGGTGTCAGCTTTGCTTTCCGCAGTTAGTCTCCCAACCCCCCTGAATTAAATCCTCCCCTAACATATTCTTCAAATAAGGGTCTTTGGAGAAAATGGGTGAGCCTTAACCCTGAAGTAGTCTTTAGAGATGTGATTTTAAAGAACCGGGCAGATATAGAATCTGTTCATTAGAAGTGGCTGATCCAGTGGGTTTATGTACCAGCTTCACCGTTATGTGTTAATCGGTTGCACAAGCCCTAACTTTAAATAAATCTAGACAATAACCTCCTGGTTATTCTTGGTTTAACCAGGGCTGCACTCTAGCTTATAAGGCCCTAAAAACGGCAACAAATGCAGTTCCATGAGATTATAATTTAGTAAAGCAGACGAGACGGGCTTATAAGCAAGTGATCGACAATACGAAAGCAGAGACCAGAGCAAGAGTTTGGGAAGATCTGGAAGCCGCTGCCCTTTTGAAAGACAACCGGGCATTTTGGGATGTAATTAATTGATCGGAGGACAACCTACAGGCACAGAATGACATATATTATAACACGATTGGGTGGAGCATTTTTCAGGGATATTCTCCCGTGGTGATAGCCATGACTTGTTAAAGCCAACAGCCCCTATTTCATCAGTAGAGGTATCTAAATTTAGTGACTCAATCTCTGTTGTCGAGGTGCATAAGGCAATTATTTCTTCTGCAACAGGGAAAGCCCCAGGTCCAGACGACGTCCCAGCTGACCTGTTTAAATATAAGCTTGATTTTTGGGCCCCACTGTTGACAAATGTCTTTAGAGTTGTGGTGAATAGTGGCCCGATTGAGACATGGAGAGAATCTATAATAATTCCTATTTTTAAAAAGAGAAAAAGGAGTATTCAATCTAATTATAGGCCCATTTCGCTCCTTGATGCCTCTGGGAAAGTCTTTGGTAGAGTCGTCTTGGCTAAGTTAGAAGCCTGGGTGGAAGATACATTGTTTTTTTCTGAAATCCAGTATGGGTTTCATCCAGGGTTAGGTACTTCGGAACAGGCATTAAACTTATCTCTAATACTTGCCAAATATTTCAAAGCCAGGAGATGGGCCATACATTTGGCCTTTATGGACCTTTCCTGTGCCTTTGACTCAGAGGATAAAGAGATCTTATGCGACATCGTGGCCGAGGGGGATAGACCCTGCTCTTATAAATGTAGTTAGAAGTCTGCACCCCAATACCCAGACGGAAATTCGATACACCCAACAGGGGATTGCACCGCGTTTATCTCTGTGGACAAAGGTGTAAAGCAGGGTTGTGTCTTAGCTCC
Source organism: Pleurodeles waltl (assembly GCF_031143425.1). Taxonomy (NCBI): domain Eukaryota; kingdom Metazoa; phylum Chordata; class Amphibia; order Caudata; family Salamandridae; genus Pleurodeles; species Pleurodeles waltl. The sequence continues at coordinate 3,582,973 of NW_027150301.1, forward strand.
CTTTATATTTGTATTATATATTCATGCATTGGAGTCTTTTTTAATATCTCTTAGTTGTAATGTCCCTATGAATGCCTCTTGACCTGTCCCAGTTTTATTATATGCAGATGATGCTGCGCTCATTGCTCGCACGGCCAATGGGTTACAGCTCCTCTTAGAAGGGGTTAATAGTTTTATGGGAAGCTGTAAACTCAAAGTAAATGGCATGAAGTCCTTTGTCATGACCTGTGGCCCAAGAAATACTCGGACCAGAATTTATTTTTTTGGAGGCACAGAGATTCCGAAGACACAACATTTTAACTATCTGGGTTTTTATGTTTAGTGACAATGTGCAATCGGAAAGATTCATCCTTCAGAGAAGATGGGGGATGGAAGCCTCTGGTAAGGCCATCTTCAGTTTTGCTAGGAAACTCAGACATAAACCGTTGGCTGAAATCATCACCTTATATAAGAGTAAAGTTCTCAGTGTCGGCAGTCATGGCGCAGGAATATGGGGCTATACTACACTTGTGTTACTTCAGTGAACAGAAAACAAGTTCCTAACTAGACTCTTGAGATATCCAAGGAATTCAACAAGTTTTATTACCCACAGTGAGCTGGGGGTGGACTACTTGGAAGACAAGGAAGGGTTAGACGCACTCCTGCCATGGATCAAGGTTTGGACCTCTGAGAACTTACACTTTCCCTGTAATATTGTTTAAGGTTGTCTTGAGAGTCTGCCTTGCAAGCTCTCCCCAGGATTAAGTATATTAAAGAGTCACTGTATGCTCAGGGTCTGGATAGCTATTTTGATAATGCTGATGAGATCCCTTGCAACAGCAAACATCAGGTGAGGGAGAAATATCTGTTTTTTAAAGAGGAGGCCAGGTTAGGCGTAGGCTTGATTTTGTATCAGTTCAGTCATACGTGGCTATATCCGCCACTATGGACAAGGAGCCGGATCTAACGGGTTTGAATATTCAGAGGTCACATTGTATCTCACCCGTTTTCAGGGCAACAGGATTAATTTCTTAGTGGCCTTTCCGGTGCCGGGTGCATGGTTACACCATCTGCCGGTTTCCCTTGTGACGCCACAGACGGAAGGTCACTGGAAGGTCACTTCAGTCTACCAAGCACTTTATTCTTTCTCGCACTTGATACTCTGATCCTAGGCTACGGCTCTTACCCCAGTGCTCAGGGGTAGGCACTTCGATAACCATCAGGAGAGCTTTCCCCAGCGCCTTGAGTCCCCGGGGATTTGCTGTGCAGTTTTGGATATAGAATCATTGAAAGCAAGGAAAAAATATGCGTTGTAGTGGTGTTTTTTTAACTGAGAATCATTCGAGTTTGTATGTTTTGTAAGAGGCTACTTTACATTGTTTTATGAAGATATTTTGTTTTAAACTCTGCATCGTTTAAGCTTTGATTAGTATTTTTATAACTTTTTATTTGTAATCATGATGAACTTTTAGCTGTAATTATGATGAAATTCTGTATTATGATTTTTAAAGGTTTTTCTTTTGTAGTTTTAATGTTTTTTACCAAATAAAGATGATGACGATATCTCCATAGCTCCTCTCACATGTTTTTAATTTGTTTTATAGCGCCTCCTACCAGAGTAGAGTGTTGGAGCACTTACATCACACACACATACAGAGACAATAAATCATACGTGTGTAAATCAGTGTGCAGACCATGTTATGTAAGACAAAGGGGACTACAAGGTGTAGGTTCACGTCGTCCACACTGGTGGCATTTTTTAAGAGCGCTTGGTCTACGGAAGCATAAACTAAGGATTCAGGGTGGAATACAGTGGTTACTTTACTAATAATTTATTTCTATCCAAACAAACCCTTTTTAACAAAATTGGCATAATCAAAGACTTGTAAAAAAATAACTTTCTAACATGTACCATGCAGTTTGCACCCCGCTCTTTGATGGCAGTGCATAGCTCTCTGGGGTACAGAATGATTGTAGCTAATGAACTGCACAGTATCAAAGGGATCTCTGTGACAAAAGCAGTATCCACTGAGCACTGCATAAAATACTGTTCTGTAATCTGCATAGTTGTGAGAAGGTAGCCTCTTTCTAGCCTTGTTACCCCCACTTTTGGCCTGTTTGTGAGTGTATGTCAGGGTGTTTGTCACTGTTTTCACTGTCTCACTGGGATCCTGATGGCCAGGCCTCAGTGCTCATAGTGAAAACACTATGTTTTCAGTATGTTTGTTATGTGTCACTGGGATCCTGCTAGTCAGGACCCCAGTGCTCATAAGGTTGTGGCCTATATGTATGTGTCACTGGGACCCTGTCACACAGGACCCCAGTGCTCATAGGTGTGCATGTATGTGTTCCCTGTGTGGTGCCTAACTGTCTCACTGAGGCTCTGCTAACCAGAACCTCAGTGGTTATGCTCTCTCATTACTTTCAAATTGTCACTAACAGGCTAGTGACCATTTTTACCAATTTACATTGGCTTACTGGAACACCCTTATAATTCCCTAGTATATGGTACTGAGGTACCCAGGGTATTGGGGTTCCAGGAGATCCCTATGGGCTGCAGCATTTCTTTTGCCACCCATAGGGAGCTCTGACAATTCTTACACAGGCCTGCCACTGCAGCCTGAGTGAAATAACGTCCACGTTATTTCACAGCCATTTTACACTGCACTTAAGTAACTTATAAGTCACCTATATGTCTAACCTTTACCTGGTAAAGGTTAGGTGCAAAGTTACTTAGTGTGAGGGCACCCTGGCACTAGCCAAGGTGCCCCCACATTGTTCAGAGCCAATTCACTGAACTTTGTGAGTGCGGGGACACCATTACACGCGTGCACTACATATAGGTCACTACCTATATGTAGCTTCACCATGGTAACTCCGAATATGGCCATGTAACATGTCTATGATCATGGAATTGCCCCCTCTATGCCATCCTGGCATTGTTGGTACAATTCCATGATCCCAGTGGTCTGTAGCACAGACCCTGGTACTGCCAGACTGCCCTTCCTGGGGTTTCACTGCAGCTGCTGCTGCTGCCAACCCCTCAGACAGGCAGCTGCCCTCCTGGGGTCCAGCCAGGCCTGGCCCAGGATGGCAGAACAAAGAACTTCCTCTGAGAGAGGGTGTGACACCCTCTCCCTTTGGAAAATGGTGTGAAGGCAGGGGAGGAGTAGCCTCCCCCAGCCTCTGGAAATGCTTTGTTGGGCACAGATGTGCCCAATTCTGCATAAGCCAGTCTACACCGGTTCAGGGACCCCTTAGCCCCTGCTCTGGCGCGAAACTGGACAAAGGAAAGGGGAGTGACCACTCCCCTGACCTGCACCTCCCCTGGGAGGTGTCCAGAGCTCCTCCAGTGTGCTCCAGACCTCTGCCATCTTGGAAACAGAGGTGCTGCTGGCACACTGGACTGCTCTGAGTGGCCAGTGCCACCAGGTGACGTCAGAGACTCCTGCTGATAGGCTCCTTCAGGTGTTAGTAGCCTTTCCTCTCTCCTAGGTAGCCAAACCCTCTTTTCTGGCTATTTAGGGTCTCTGTCTCTGGGGAAACTTTAGATAACGAATGCATGAGCTCAGCCGAGTTCCTCTGCATCTCCCTCTTCACCTTCTGATAAGGAATCGACCGCTGACCGCGCTGGAAGCCTGCAAACCTGCAACATAGTAGCAAAGACGACTACTGCAACTCTGTAACGCTGATCCTGCCGCCTTCTCGACTGTTTTCCTGCTTGTGCATGCTGTGGGGGTAGTCTGCCTCCTCTCTGCACCAGAAGCTCCGAAGAAATCTCCCGTGGGTCGACGGAATCTTCCCCCTGCAACCGCAGGCACCAAAAAGCTGCATTACCTGTCCCTTGGGTCTCCTCTCAGCACGACGAGCGAGGTCCCTCGAATCCAGCGATGCTGTCCAAGTGACCCCCACAGTCCAGTGACTCTTCAGCCCAAGTTTGGTGGAGGTAAGTCCTTGCCTCACCTCGCTGGGCTGCATTGCTGGGAACCACGACTTTGCAGCTACTCCGGCCCCTGTGCACTTCCGGCGGAAATCCTTCGTGCACAGCCAAGCCTGGGTCCACGGCACTCTAACCTGCATTGCACGACTTTCTAAGTTGGTCTCCGGCGACGTGGGACTCCTTTGTGCAACTTCGGCGAGCACCGTTTCACGCATCCTCGTAGTGCCTGTTTCTGGCATTTCTCCGGGTGCTACCTGCTTCAGTGAGGGCTCTTTGTCTTGCTCGACGTCCCCTCTCTCTGCAGGTCCAATTTGCGACCTCCTGGTTTCTCCTGGGACCCAGCAGCGTCCAAAAATGCCAAACGCACGATTTGCGTGTAGCAAGGCTTGTTGGCGTCCTTCCGGCGGGAAAACACTTCTGCACGACTCTCCAAGGCGAGAGGGATCCGTTCACCAAAGGGGAAGTCTCTAGCCCTTTTCGTTCCTGCAGAAACCTCAGCTTCTTCTGTCCAGTCGAAGCTTCTTTGCACCCGCAGCTGGCATTTCCTGGGCATCTGCCCATCTCCGACTTGCTTGTGACTTTTGGACTTGGTCCCCTTGTTTCACAGGTACCCTAGATTGGAAATCCACAGTTGTTGCATTGCTGGTTTGTGTCTTTCCTGCATTATTCCTCTAACACGACTCTTTTGTCCTTAGGGGAACTTTAGTGCACTTTGCACTCACTTTTCAGGGTCTTGGGGAGGGTTATTTTGCTAACTCTCACTATTGTCTAATAGTCCCAGCGACCCTCTACAAGGTCACATAGGTTTGGGGTCCATTCGTGGTTCGCATTCCACTTTTGGAGTATATGGTTTGTGTTGCCCCTATCCCTATGTTTCCCCATTGCATCCTATTGTAACTATACATTGTTTGCACTGTTTTCTAAGACTATACTGCATATTTTTGCTATTGTGTATATATATCTTGTGTATATTTCCTATCCTCTCACTGAGGGTACACTCTAAGATACTTTGGCATATTGTCATAAAAATAAAGTACCTTTATTTTTACTATAACTGTGTATTGTGTTTTCTTATGATATTGTGCATATGACACTAAGTGGTACTGTAGTAGCTTCACACGTCTCCTAGTTCAGCCTAAGCTGCTCTGCTAAGCTACCATTATCTATCAGCCTAAGCTGCTAGACACCCTATACACTAATAAGGGATAACTGGGCCTGGTGCAAGGTGCAAGTAACCCTTGGTACTCACTACAAGCCAGTCTAGCCTCCTACAATAGTACGCGTTCTTAGCAGCAGGCATAGTAACCCTCTGCGCTACCTTACATGAGCCAAAACTGCCCTTAGACAAAACCCCATCTCCCTCCAGCAGGTCCATTAACCACCAGAGTAATGTTGGCACTTTTATTGTTGCCTGAAAACTGTTAGATATACAAGGAACTCTGCAGCGCTTTTAAAACTGCTGCACTGCTACAAAACCGGCCCCCAGTAACAAAAACGTCCCCCACCCTTTCAGCCTCCTGAGGAAACGCCTGATGTCTGGTACGGCCAGTATGGCCTTGGCTATGTTGTCAGCCCTGGAAGAGGGTTGTGCTCCTGTGCTGCGTTGTCAGTCAGTCAGTCCCGGAAGGGGATCATGCTCCTGTGCTACGTTGTCAGTCCCGGAAGAGGCTCATGCTCCTGAGCCGCTCTGGAAGTCCCAGAGGAGGGTCGTACTTCTGTGCAGCATTGTCAGTCCGGGAAGAGGGTTGTGCTCCTGTGCTGCATTGTCAGTCCCGGAAGAGGGTCATGCTCCTGTGCTGAGTTGTCAGTCCTGGAAGAGGGTTGTGCTCCTGTGCTGTGTTGTCAGTTCTGGAAGAGGGTTGTGCTCCTGTGCTGCATTGTCAGTCCAGGAAGAGGGTCATACTCCTGTGTTGTCAGTCGAGGAAGAGGGTCGTGCTGCTGTGCTGCGTTGTCAGTCCAGGAAGAGGGTCATGCTCCTGTGCTGTGTTGTCAGTCCCAGAAGGGGGTCATGCTCCTGTGCTGCATTGTCAGTCCCGGAAGGGGGTCCTGCGTTGTTAGTCCCAGAAAAGGGTCATGCTCCTGTGCTGCATTGTCAGTCTAGGAAGAGGGTCATGCTCCTGTGCTGCGTTGTCAATCCCAGAAGTGGGTCATGCTCCTGTGCTGCGTTGTCAGTCCCGGAAGAGGGTAGAGCGTTGTCAGTCCAGGAAGGGGGTCATGCTCCTGTGCTGCTTTGTCAGTCCCAGAAGGGGGTCATGCTCCTGTGCTGCGTTGTCAGTCCCGGAAGAGAGTTCTGCTCCTGTGCTGCATTTTCAGTGCTCCTGTGCGGCGTTGTCAGTCCAGGAAGAGGCTCATGCTCCTGCGCTGCTCTGGAAGTCCCAGAAAAGGGTTGTACTCCTGTGCTGCGTTGTCAGTCCCTGAAGTGGGTTGTGCTCCTGTGCTGCATTGTCAGTCCCGGAAGAGGGTCATGCTCCTGTGCTGCGTTATCAGTCCTGGAAGAGGGTCATGCTCCTGTGCTGCATTGTCAGTCCCAGAAGAGGGTTATGCTCCTGTGCTGCATTGTCAATCCCAGAAGAGGGTTGTGCTACGGTGCTGCGCTGTCAGTCCTGGAGTAGGGGTATGCTCCTGTGCTGCGTTGTCACTCCCAGAAGAGAGTCGTGCTACCGTGCTGCTTTATCAGTCCTGGAAGAGGGTTGTGCTCCTTTGGTGCACTGACAGTCCTGCAAGAGGGTTGTGCTGCTGTGCTGCGTTGTCAGTCCGGGAAGAGGGTCTCGCTCCTGTGCTGATTTGTCAGTCCCTGAAGAGGGTTGTGCTACTGTGCTGCGCTGACAATCCTGGAAGAGGATTGTTCTCCTGTGCTGCACTGTCAGTCCTGGAAGAGGATTGTGCTTCAGTGTTGCGTTATCAGTCCCTGAAACGGGTTGTGCTCCTGTGTCGCATTGTCAGTCCTGGAAGTGGGTTGTGGTGCTGCGCTGTCAGTCCTGGAAGAGGGTTGTGCTACTGTGCTGCGTTGCCATTCCCGGAAGAGGGTCGTGCTCCTGTGCTGCGTTGTCAGTCCTGGAAGAGAGTTGTGTTACTGTGCTGCGTTGTCAGTCTCAGGAGAGGGTCATGCTCCTGTGCTACGCTGCCAGTCCTGGAAGAGGGTTATGCTCCGGTGGTCAGTTGTCAGTGCTCCTGTGCTGCATTGTCAGTCCTGGAAAAGGGATGTGTTACGGTGGTGGGTTGTCACTCATGGAAGAGAGTTGTTCTCCTCTGCTGCGTTGTCAGTCCTGGAAGAGTGTTGTGCTTTTCTGCTGCGTTGTCAATTCTGGAAGAGGGTTGTTCTCCTGTGCTGCGTTGTCAGTCCCGGAAGAGTGTTGTGCTTCTCTGCTGCGTTGTCAATTCTGGAAGAGGGTTGTTCTCCTGTGCTGCGTTGTCAGTCCCGGAAGAGTGTTGTGCTTCTCTGCTGCGTTGCCAGCCCTGGAAGAGGCCAGTAGTCATGGTAGAGTGTTATTTCCTGCGTTGTCCCTACTGCACGGTGCTATCACATATTCTGTTACTACTGTAAATCCTCTGGCCTGGCCCATGACCCCTCAGCCTGTATCAGATGCCCTTTGACTTTTCTCTTATATGATTATATAACGCTATGCTTACATTCACTATTGGCATGTACCTTTCACCATAGTGTGCCCACTTCTCATGCGTACCCTGCACATGTATGTCATGGTTTACTACTAATGATATATACCTCCGCTTTCCTTACTATACCATTAATGTAGAGTGTCAGCCAGCGCTATACATGTGCATGTTTCCACCACTCATTCTAATGCCACTGTCCTCACACCTCATGGTCACCAGAGCACCGGTCCAGGCCGTGCTTCATTACTACAAGAAGCCAAAGGAAAGGACAGGATGTTCAGAGCATCTTCCAAGGAGCATCTAAGAACATCTGGTGTTTCCCCAAGACACACCCCAGGACAATCTGTGCTGTAAAGGCCAGGACTGTACCCAGCCTTGGGGCAGGAGTGCAGCTGCTGTAATGTGCTTATCATTATGGCAGGTAATTAGTTACTAGCTTCTAGGAGCTCGAATAGTTAGGAAATGAATCCAATAATATGTAAATCTGTTTTTCTTCATTCTCTTCTTTGTTATGTTCTCTGCTGCTAACATATTTGTGGAGTTTGACACCCTCATGCTGCATCTGTTCTGTGAAAGGTTAGTTTATCATATAATAAAGACCTCTTGTATACAAATCTATGTCACCGTGGGGGAGAGGATACTCACTGCCACCTGCTGAGCTTCTGCCAGGACTGATGGTCCATCATGGTCCCTTCTTCTGGTAGCAAGAGGAAGGGGTCATCCGACCTCCAGGAGTGGTAGGTATACCTGCTCATCCTGGGAGCCAGGGGGATGTGGTTAAAACCTGTGACCTGCATCTGTGTGTCCAATTAGGAGCCCTGGAAGCCTTCCTGGGCCACTACCAGCCATAAATCCAGACTAGCCACACACATGAGACCAGTGTGTAGACATCCAATGGTTGGGGAAAGTACCTCTCTCAGTAGGAAACGAGGCCCCCTATTGCTCCAAACTGTTAATTAAGCCAATTAAAGGAATTCCTTGACTAATCGATTAAGACATGAATCCCATGGCAGCTGTAATGATACGACTCTGTGTGTGACCTCTGACTATTTGAAATGATGTGTGGGGTGCAGTAATGCGTTTGTCCTGCCAGCCTGGTCGATACAAGACTGTTTAGCTGTAGGATGGGTTGGAGGCAGTGAAAGCTACCGTGGGTCATTTTATGATGTAGAACCGATTGCAAAGCAGGAACAGAAAGTGCCCATTTGGCACCCTAGCGGTTTAATGGGGAACTGTCCAGTGTACTAGAACCTGCTGGAATGTCTCTGTGATGTCTGCAGGGGCAATACTGTCCATTGTACTGGGACCTGCTGGAAATATCTTTGTGATGTCTGCCGGGCAGTACTGTCCAGTGTACTAGACCCTGCTGCAATGTCTCTATGATGCTTACAGGGGCAGTACTGCCCATTGTACTGGGACCTGCTGTAATGTCTCTGTGGTGTCTACAGGGGCAGTACTGTCCATTGTACTGGGACCTGCTGGAATGTCTCTGTGATGTCTGCAGGGGCAGTACTGGCAAGTGTACTGGGACCTGATGGAATGTCAATGTGGTGCCTGCAGGGGCAGTACTGTCCAATGTACTGGGACTTTCTGGAATGTCCCTCTGATGCCTGCCGGGCAGTACTGTCCAGTGTACTGGGACCTGCTGGAACGTCTCTGTGATGTCTACAATGGCAGTACTGTACAGTGTACTGGTGCCCAGTGACAGCAGGGTGTTTGCCCAATGCAATGTACTCAATGCAGCCCAAGCTAGAGCTTTGCGGCAAGGGGTCCAGTGATCTGTAATGTTACAGTTTCACATAGTGCCACTGCCAGTAATTAAAACAAAGACTATACATTCAGTGATGGGAACTATCCAGTTAAAAGAGGGAAGGTACCAGGGATGCTGAAAGAAATTAGACTGTCCAATCATACACTTCCAATTTCAGAAACATTGAAGACCCACCTCCTTCGGAGGTTTGGTAATGTGCTTCCTTCCTCGTAGTGCTTAGAGGCCTATGGGTGTTTAGCGCTATATAAATATATGATGATGATGACCTTTCTGGATCACACATTGAACCCATTAGTTAGACGCAGTACATCCGCAGACAAGGAGGAGCATAGACTACTCACAACGAGTAACCCAATAGGGATGGTGCACCATCTTCAGGAGTTCAGTACCCAGAGAACAGTGTTTGTAATATCCATCCTCCTACAGAGGGGAGCCCTTCCAGAGCGGTGCTACTCATGGACGTCAGGCAGATTCAGGGAGTACATGGGGCACCCCCTGTACTAGATTCAGAGGTGAAGTTGATGGGATTTTCTAAGGTAATTGCAAGCAATATTTAAAGTTATACTGCGCCCCTGGCTGCACCCCAGCTCCTCACTACCATTCACCGATGTCAGAGAGAAACAGTTTTCTAAAGTAACAAGAAATCTGTACCTTGGTGCATGCCCATCCCAGCCCCAGCTTAGACAGAGGTAGACACTGAGGAACCCCCAGAGAGCAGCGACAAGACAAGACGAAAATGAATCAGAGGGAGAAATCCAGACCGGGAGAGGATTGGGAAATTGGCGATCCAGGACCTATGCTGAAGGTGATCCCAGGGTGGGTGTACCGGGAGGCTTTACTAATGGAGGGACCTTAACGCCAAGCCACAGGATAGGTGCCAGGATTCTGATGATGGCTATTGGTGGTGTCCATAAGAACAGGGACATAGCAGACACTCAGACAGATACTCGGAGGAGCAGGCAAACTGATAACTGGAGAAAGGGGGATTCCTTGGGAAAAATGGCTGCTAACTAAGGGTTGCCCCACTAACAGTAGTGAAAGTATACTGTAGCCCCCAGACAAAAATACATCCTCAAAATACATCCTCACTAAACTCCAGTACCTAGTAGTGATAGTATCCTGCAGCATCCAAGATAAAAATACATCCTCAGTATATATCCTCTGTAAACTCCAGCACCGAGGAGTGATGGTATCTATTAGACCTTGGCGGGTCTCCCCTGTTTTTTTGCCTCTGCTTCCCATGTTTTGACTGTGTGCTAGACTCTGGCTTTGTTACTCAGGGCACTTTACCACTGCTGACCAGTGCTAAAGTGCAAGTGCTCCCTGTGTAAATTGTATGTGTAATTGGCTTTTCCATGATTGGCATATTTGATTTACTAGTAATTCCCTAGTAAAGTGCATTAGAGATGCCCAGGGCCTGTAAATCAAGTGCTACTAGTGGGCCTGGAGCACTGGTTGTGCCACCCACATGAGTAGGCCTGTAAACATGGCTCAAACCTGTAGTGTCCATGTTTGCAGTTTTTAAACTGCCAATTCAACCTGGCAAGTGTACTCACTTGCCAGGCCCAAACCTTCCCTTTTTATACATGTAAGGCACCCCTAAAGGTTGCCCCATGGGCGGGGTGAAGTGTATGTTAAAGGTGGGACATGTACTGTTGTGTTTTACAAGTCCTAACAGTGAAATACTGCCAAATTCGGTTTTCACTGTTGCAAGGCCTATCTCTCTCATAGGTTAACATGGGGGCTGCCTTTCAATAACTTTAAAATGCAGTTTCCCTTTGGGAACAAATGGCGATGTGGAGTGTGGGGTCTCTGAACTCACAATTTAAAATACATCTTTTGGTAAAGTTGTTTTTTAAATTGTCTGTTTGAAAATGCCACTTTTTTTGCTTATGCCATTCTGTAACTCTGCCTGCTTGTGTATTCCCTGTCTGGGTCAGACTGACAATTGGGCTGTTTGTGAATCCCCTGTAGACAGTGACACAAAGGGAGCTGGGGTGTAGCCTGCATATCCTGATGGGATATCTGGGCTTGAGTAGAGGGAGGAGCAGTCACTGGCTTGCATGGCTTCACACAAAGCAGTCTCCAACCCCCTGGTGTGAGTCTGAAGCTAGGCCTGGGCAAAGCAGGATTTTGTGAACAACAGAGACTTTCCTTTGAAAGTTCTCTACTTCAAAGGCAGAAAGGGGTATAAGTAGTGGACCCAAAACCCCAGATTTGGAGCAAGAGGAACCTCTGCCAAGGAGAAGAGCTGAATAGCTGGAGGAGTAGTACTGCTCCTTTGACTCTGACTATGCTTTGTTGGGTTGGCCTGCAGTTGCTGCTTCTGCCTGAAAGAGGACAAAGACTGGACTCTGGAACGGCTCCCCTGTGTAGAAGGATGGATGTTACAAACACTCTTTTCTGGGTACGGAACTCCTGAAGCGGGTGCGCCATGCCTATTGGGTTACTCGTTGTGAGTATTCTATGCTCCTCCTTGTCTGCGGATATACTGCGTCTAACTAATGGGTTCAATGTGTGATCCAGAAAGGTCACCATCATCATGTATTTATATAGCGCCAAACACCCATAGGCCTCTAAGCACTACGAGGAAGGAAGCACATTACCAAACCTCCGAAGGAGGTGGGTCTTCAATGGTTCTGAAATGGAAGTTTCTGATTGGACAGTCTAATTTCTTTCAGCATCCCTGGTATCTTCCCTCTTTTAACTGGATAGTTCCCATCACTGAATTGTAGACTTGTTTTAATCACTGGCAGTGCATGTGAAACTGTAACATTACAGATCACTGGACCCCTTGCCGCAAAGCTCTAGCTTGGGCTGCATTGAGTACATTGCATTGGGGATGGGCAAACACCCTGCTGCCACTGGGCACCAGTACACTGTACAGTACTGCCATTGTAGACATCACATAGACATTCCAGCAGGGCCCTGTACACTGTACAGTACTGCCATTGTAGACATCACAGAGACGTTCCAGCAGGTCCCAGTACACTGGACAGTACTGCCCCAGTAGACATCAAAGAGACATTCAAGCAGGTCCCATTACACTGGACAGTACTGCTCGGCATGCATCAGAGGTGCATTCTAGCAAGTCCCAGTACATTGGACAGTACTGCCCCTGCATGCAACACATAGACATTCCATCAGGCCCCAGTACACTGGACAGTACTGCCCATGAAGACATCACAGAGACATTCCAGCAGGTCCCAGTAAACTGGACAGTACTGCCTCTGCAGACGTCACAGAGACATTCCAGTAGGTCCCAGTACACTGGACAGTACTGCCTGGCAGGCATCACAGAGACATTCCAGCAGGTCCCAGTACAGTGGACAGTACTGCCCCTGCAGGCATCACAGAGACATTCCAGCAGGTTCCAGTTCCCCATTAAACCGCTAGGGTGTCAAATGGCCACTTTCTGTTCCTGGTTTACAATAGGTTCTACATCATAAAATGACCCACGGTAGCTTTCACTGCCTCCAACCCATTCTACAGCTAAACAGTCTTGTATCTATCAGGCTGGCAGGACACACGCATTACTGCACCCCACACATCATTTCAAATAGTCAGAGGTCACACCTTGAGTAATATCATTACAGCTGCCATGGGATTCATGTCTTAATCGATTAGTCAAGGAATTCCTTTACTTGGCTTAATTAACAGTTTGGAGCAATAGGGGGCCTCGTTTCCTACTGAGAGAGGTACTTTCCCCAACCATTGGATGTCTACACACTGTGTGGCTAGGCTGGATTTATGGCTGTTAGTGGACCAGGGAGGCTTCCAGGGCTCCTCATTGGACACACAGATGCAGGACACAAGTTATAACCACATCCCCTCGGTTCCCAGGATGAGCAGGTATACCTATCTCTCCTGGGGGGTCGGATGACCCCTTCCTCTTGCTACCAGAAGAAGGGGCCATGAGGGACCATCAGTCCTGGCAAAAGCTCAGCAGGTGGCAGTGAGTATCCTCTCCCCACTCCCCCACAGTGACATATATTTGTATACAAGAGGTCTTCATTATATGATAAACTAACCTTTTACAGAACAGCATCAGGGTGTCAAACACCACAAGTATGTTAGCAGCAGAGAACATAACAAAGAAGAGAATGAAGAAAACCAGCATTACATATTTTTGGATACAAATCCTAACTATTGTAGCTCCTAGAAGCTAGTAACTAATTACCTGCCATAATGATAAGCACATTACATCAGCTGCACTCCTGCCCCAAGGCTGGGTACAGTCCTGGCCTTTACAGCACAGATTGTCCTTGGGTGTGACTTGGGGAAATACCAGATGTCCTTAGATGCTCCTTGGAAGATGCTCTGGTCCTCGCAGGCCATGGACAGAGCATTGTGTCCTTTCCTTTGGCTTCTTGCAACAATGAAGCACGGCCTGGACCGGTGCTCTGGTGACCATGAGGTGTGAGGACAGTGGCATTAGAATGAGTGGTGGAAACATGCACATGTATGGTGCTGGCTGACTCTCTACATTAATGTTATAGTAAGGAAGGCAGAGTTGTATATCATTAGTAGTAAACCATAACATACATGTGCAGTGTACACATGAGAAGTGGGCACAGTATGGTGAAAGGTACATGCCAATAGTGAATGTAAGCATAGCATTATATAATCATATAAGTGAAAGGTCAAAGGGCATCTGATACAGGCTGAGGGGTCATGGGCCAGACCAGAGGACTTATAGTGGTAACAGAATATTTGATAGCACCGTACAGTAGGGACAACACAGGAGAACACACTCTACCATGACTACTAGCCTCTTCCGGGCCTGACAATGCAGCACAGGAGCTCAACCCTCTCCCAGGACTGACAGAGCAGCACAGGAGCATTGACAATGCACCACTTGAGCACAACCCTCTTCCGGGACTGACAACGTAGCACAGGAGCATTGACAATGCACCACCGGAGCACGACCCTCTTCCGGGACTGATAATTCAACACCGGAGCACAACCCCTTTCTGGGACTGACAGCTCAACACAGGAGAACAACCCTCTTCTGGGACTGACAGCTCAGCACAAGAGCACGACCCTTTTCCAGGACTGGCAGCGTAGCACAGGAGCATGACCCTCTCCCAGCACTGACAACGCAGCACAGGAGCACAACCTTCTTCCAGGACTGACAACGCAGCACAGTAGCACAATCCTCTTCCAGGACTGACAGCGCAGCACAGCAGCACAACCCGCTTCAGGGACTGACAACGTAGCACAGGAGTACGACCCTCTTCTGGGACTTCCAGAGCAGCTCAGGAGCATGAGCCTCCTCCGGGATTGACAACGTAGCACAGGGGCATGATCCCCTTCCGGGACTGACTGACTGACAACGCAGCACAGGAGCACAACCCTCTTCCAGGAGTGACAACATAGCCAAGGCCATACTGGCCGTACCAGACATCAGGCATTGCCTCAGAAAGCTGAAAGGGTGAGGGGACGTTTTTTTTACTGGGGGCAGGTTTTATAGCAGTGCAGCAATTTTAAAAGTGCTGCGGAGTTCCTTACATATCTAACAGTTTTCAGGCAACAATAAAAGTGCCAAGATTACTCTGGTGATTAATGTACCTGCTGGAGAGAGATGGAGGTTTGTCTAAGGGCAGTTCTGGCTCATCAAGGGTAGCGCAGAGGGTTAATATACCTGCTGCTAAGAACACGTACTATGCAGCTTACAGAACAGTATTTCATGCAATGCTCACTGGATACTGCTTTTGTCACAGAGATCCCTTTGTTACTGTGCAGTTCATTAGCTACAATCATTCTCTACCCCAAAGAGCGGGGTGCAAACTGCATGGTACAGGTTAGAAAGTTATTTTTTTTACAAGTCTTTGATTATGATAATTTTGCTAAAAAGGGTTTGTTTGCATAGAAATAAATTATTAGTAAAGTCAACCCCAACCAGTGTATTCCACCTGAATCCTTAGTATATTCTTCCGCAGATCAAGCGCTCTTAAAAAATGCCACCAGTATGGATGACGTGAACCCAACACCTTGCAGTCCCCTTTGTCTTATATAACATGGTCTATAAGCTGATTTACACACCTGATTCATTGTCTCTGTATGTATGTGTGACGTAAAGTGCTCCAACACTCTACGCCGTTAGGAGGCGCTCTAAAACAAATTAAAAATTCATGTGAGAGGCACTATGGAGATATCATCATCATCTTTATTTGGTAAAAACCATTAAAGCTACAAAATAAAAATATTTAAAAATCATAATACACAAATTCATCATAATTACAGCTAAAAGTTCATCATGATTACAAATAAAAAGTTCTAAAAATACTAATCAAAGCATAAAGGATGCAGAGTTTAACACAAAATATCTTCAAAAAGCAATTTAAAATAGCCTCTTACAAAACATACAAACACGAATGATTCTCAGTTAAAAAAACACCACTACAAAGCATATTTTTTCCTGGCTTTCAATGGTTCTATAATAAAATTCAAAACTGCACAGCAGATCACCGGGGACTGAAGGCGCTGGGGAAAGCCCGCCTGATGGGTATCGAAGTGCCTACCCCTGAGCACTGGGGTAAGACCCGTAGCCTAGGATCGGAGTACCGAGTGTGAGAAAGAATAAAGTGCTTGGAAGACTGAAGTGACCTTCCAGTGACCTTCCGTCTGCTGCCGTCACAAGAGGGGAACCAGCAGATTGTGGAACCATGTACCCGGCACAGGAAAGGCCACTAATAAATGAATCCTGTTTCCATGAAAACGGGTGAGATACAATCTGACTGCTGAATCTTTAAACCACGTTAGATGCTGCTCCTTGCCCATAGTGGCAGATATAGGCACCTATGACTGAACTGATACAAAATCAAGCTTACGCCTATATCTGGCCTCCTCCTTAAAAAACAGATATTTCTTCCTTACCTGATGTTTGCTATTACAAGGGATCTCATCAGGATTATCAAAATAGCTATTCAGACCGCGAGCATACAGTGACTCTTTAATATACTTAATCCAGGGGAGAGCTTGCACAGTAGACTCTGCAAGACAATCTTAAACAATATTACAAGGAAAGTGTAAGTTCTCGGAGGTCCAAATTTTGACCCAGATAGTTACAATTTTGCGTCTTCGGAATCTCTGTGCCTCCTATAAAAAATCTTCTGGTTCCAGTGCTTCTTGGGCCACAGGTCAAGACAAAGGACTTCATGCCATTTACTTTGAGTTTACGGCTTCCCATAAAACTATTAACCCCTTCTGAGAGGAGCTGTAACCCATTGGCCGTGCGAGCAATCAGCGCAGCATCGTCTGCATATAATAAAACTGGATACTTAAAGAAAGAAGGGGGATTCGGAGGATTGATGGTCCAGTGTATGCCCTCCTGTGGATACTATTATATAATGAAATACACTGTTCCAAAAAGAAAGACAGGGTGAATACTATGGAGTCCTAATGTTTAGGAGCTAGAGTCCTCACACACCCTATTGGGTGTCGTGCTTCATCATTGGACGTGCTCCTCGTCAGACCAGCGCTGCAATGTCTGATGGGCACTTTTGCCGGAGATCTTTTCTGATCATTCGGGAGCACGGCCAGGGGTAGGTGACCCTCTTTAGTCCAGGACAATTCAAAGTGTTTGCAAGCCTGGCTATTGGCCGGTGTGGTCCCATGAAGCCCTGTCCCTACTTGGGAGGGGTGACCAATAGGAACAGCAAGTTCGGGTCAGATTGGACTCGTGTAAGTGACTGGTATCCTTCCTTTTTTCTGACAGTTACAGATTGCAGGAGTCTATTTAGTTTATAGTAGGAGAGATTTAAGATACACTAGGTCCTGAAGAAGCGTCATAGGATCCTTTTTGGACCATAGAGACGCGAAACATGTCGATCTCATTTTGAGGTAGGTCTGGTAGTTCCTGGCCTCCTCCCTTTCTCAACAAGCTGATACAGAGTGGTTGAGATTACGTTTTGAATCTTGGCCATCACCCTACACAGATAAATAAATTTAGTATTCAGAGGGTCTTGAGCTAATTTTAGTTTTTCTGTTGTTCTCCCCGCTTTTTCTCCTTACTCACATTTGGGGTTTGTGGCATCATCGAGAAAAGATCTCCGGAAAAGAGCCCCTCTACAGGGGGTGCCCGTCAGACATTGCAGCGCCGGTCTGACGAGGAGCACGTCCGATGATGAAGTATGACACCCAATAGGGTGTGTGAGGACTCTTGCTCCTAATCATTAGGACTCCATAGTATTCACCCTATAATAAAACTGGGACAGGTGGAGAGGCAATCATAGGGACATTACAATTAAGGGATATCAAAAAGACTCCATTGCATTAATATATAATGAAACTAAAAAGGGAGCTAAGATACAACCCTGATTTAAACCTTTGTCCACAGAGATAAACGCTGTGTAATCCCCCTGTTGGGTGTATCGAATTTTCGTCTGGGTATTGGGATGCAGACTTCTAACTACATTTATAAGAGCTGGGTCTATCCCCCCTCTGCCATGATGTCACATAAGATATCTCTATCCACCGAGTCAAAGGCACAGGAAAGGTCCATAAAGGCTAAATGCATGGCCCCTCTCCTGGCTTTGACATATTTGCCAAGTATCAGAGATACGTTTTTAATGCCTGTTCCGAAGTACATAACACTGATGAAACACATCCTGGATTTTAGAAAAAAAACAATGTATCTTCTACCCAGGCTTCTAATTTAGCCAAGACTACTCTACCAAAGATTTTCCCAGAGGCATCAAGCAACAAAATGGGCCTATAATTGGATGGAATAATCCTTTTTCTGACCCGAAATGCCTGGTTGTCTTTCAAAAGGGCAGCAGCTTCCAGATCTTCCCAAACTCTTGCCCTGGTCTCCACTTTCGTATTCTCGTCACTTGCTTATAAGCCCGTCTTGCCTGCCTTACTAAGGTATAATCTCAAGGAACTGCATGTGTTTTGCCTTTTGTAAGGCCTATTAAGCTATAGTGCAGGCCTGGTTAAACCAAGAATAACCATAAGGTTATTTTCTAGATTTATTTGAAATTAGGGCTTGTGCAACCGATTAACACATAACGGTGAAGCTGGTACATAAACCCACTGGATCAGCCACTTCTGATAAACAGATTCTATCTCTGCCCCGTTCTTTAAAATCACATCTCTAAAGACTACTTCAGGGTTAAGACTCACCCGTATTTGAAGTATATGTTAAGGGAGGATTTAATTTAGGGGGTTGGGAGACTAATTGCGGTAAAGCAAAGCTGACACCTAAGGAATTCTGATCACTAAAGGGGGAGAAACATACCTCGAAGTTTACCAAAAATTGAGAAAGATTCACTGACAAAAGAACATGATGAATCACGCTACCTTTCCCTCTACCCACAGATGTTGGCATGTCTTTATTACCTTCACAGGTTACATCTGTGGCAAAATACAGGTTGTTAGTTAAAATAAAACTCGTTAATGATCCCCCATATGCTGAATGTTGAAAATGGGTCACATAATCCCCCTGTATATTTCTAACTCCACACACAGGTTCCGCCATACGGACACTTAGCGATGTTGAAGTTCCCCACCCACATGATGGAAACCTTACCCTACTCATTTCCTATTAAAACTGTTGACATATCTTCAAAGTCCTCCACAATCCCCACAGGCTGTACTTGAAAAAGATTATAATAAAAATTAACTAAGAGAATAGTGCCTATTTTAGATGAAGATATTTGTGAAACTTGATAATGAGGAGTGGTGATGGGCATTTTAACACAAAAGGAGCTTAAAGAGGTGTAAAACAAGACCATCAACCCCCGTGTCCCCTGCCTGCTACAGAGGGAGTGGCGGGGGAACAAAAGGATCAAAAACCATCAATTTGTTCCCTACTCCATACCCAGGTCTCCCGGAGACACACAATGTCAAACCTATTAATAAAGGAAATCCATTCCCCATTATTGACTTTAGACTTCAGCCTCCACATTCCATGGGAGGATCTGGAAAATCCGATTGTACTTAAGGGATTAAATCTTCTCCCTGAATGAAGAATATTCTGTCTCCTTTAAGCAACCAGACAGCTTAACCCCTTGCGAACCACTTTCACCTGCGATGGACCCTGGTACACTCCTGTTTCAGATACATCCTCCCATGATGACTCTCTTATGTCATGGACGAGTGCCAAGGCTGGATTTACATGTAACCAGTCAACTGCAGAAAGTGGTAAAGATAACTCAGATGCGCCCTCTCTTTTCACTGTTGAATTTTAGATAAACCTAATTGTGAAGAAGCAAATGATCCCCTATGAGTAGCTTCAACCGCTTCCTCCGCGGCAGTGCATCGATCTAAACAAGGATCGATACAGGTTGTTATCATCAAATCTGCAAACATCTCAGAAGAACCGATGGAGCCTTTAAGTCACTCAGGAGAATCCAGGGCAGAGAGTGGGAGTCTGATTGATGTCGAAAGGGGGGTCCTGGGGAGCTATTCGAGGCCTAAAACCACTATATTTTATAGATTGCCAAGACACCCCAGACTGTGGTGGACGATACAAATATCCAAAGGCAAAACCTGAATAGCTGCCTCCCTCTTCCCAGAAATAGGGTGTGTTCCAGAAGCTAGCACACAATGGCCCAGGTCCGGGTATCTACAGTTTATTACAGTGCAGTCACCCCGTATTGATTTAAGGGAAGAGCCAATCCGACTGACTATTGAAGCTAGTATTATGAGCTAACCAATCAAACACTTTGGTTTTTAACTCAAAATAAGATTGTTCCCTTTGCCCCTGTACCGGGGGGACCCCAGCTATCACTACCACTTATGGAGTACACTCTGGAGGTAAGTTTAAAGATAGATGGGAGTTCTTTAAATTATATTTGTCAAAAGACCTATTTGCATTTACAGGTTTAGGACTCCCTTTCCTCCTTGGAGTAACTCGCAGAGCAACTGGGGTCAGAGCATCGGATTCCCCACGGCCCACCTTAGCGGTGGTAGGCACACAAATACAGGAGTACAGCTGAGAATCTCTTGCAGCTGGAGTACAGATTACTTGTACCATTCTTTCTTTTCCTGAGGTCCCAAGAGTAACCTGGTAACTCCCACATTAGTGGATTGCGAGACAATCCTCGTTGAAAGATCTTGAACAGCCGCATCCAGAGTTTAACTTCTTAAGAAGAGGTGCAACTGCTGAGCTCACAAGATGAGATGTGCTTGTTGTGATTCCCCAAGGCAGCTATGTGGAGAGATCTTTTTTTTGTTTTTTAAATCATTGTGGGTTCCCCTTCCTCACCAGTGCTGGTAAGACAAGCTATTGCCTTTTCTATGTCCCTTGCTCCAGCTAAAGGCCCCCGACTTCCAGCGTTCACCCCGGCCACCTTCTGTCCTCCTGCGGCCTTGACCACATTAAGAGCGGCCTCAAGACCCCTCTTTTTACCAACCTGATCCCCTTTTGCCAACAAAGGCAAGATGACATTTGGGGATAACTGAATAATGCTCAGGTCTTCGCCCCTGTCCAGGGATAACTGGTGCTGCGCTTACTCAAGCTCCTTGGAGACCACATTTACGGCTTCTACTAAGGAGGAGTCCAATGTCGTGCCTGGAATAAAGCTGGCTAAAGCATTAGTAGAAGTACCTTTTCCAGCGACCAATTTCTTTTTACCCAGGATTATTAAATTCCTAATTTATGTAGAGATTTTCCGGTGTGAATTCTGCCTGAGGGTATACACTTTCCTCAAACGCAATGGCCCAAGGGGTGGCTCAACCCTATGTCTTCTGGTAAATGACGGGCGTAGGCAAGGCCGGTCTTGGCCCAGGCGCGTCCCGTGCTGCAGGAGTAAGTTGGAGCTTTAAAGTGCTCACGGGCTGGCAATGCCCACTCTCAGCAATTTGCACTCTGGGGGACGAAGTCCCACCCCAGAGCGATGCAGCTGGAATCAGGAGAGTTCAGGGCCCCCACTGGGAAACAGCAGCAGTGTCAGTGGAAACATAAGAGTCACTGTTAGGGGGTGATGGTGAGGGAATCACTGAAGAACCCCCAATAAAGATTGCTGTATCCTGGTGCACTGTAAAGTCAGCATTTACTGTGCTTTAAAAACTATTACAATTGAATATATAATGATAAATGTGTTGTAGAATGCACTGCCTCTGCCATTGCTTCCACATTTTCTTGGGGGGGAGAACCCCCAATCCTCACTGTAGTGGTCCGGCATCCATACTATGTACTGCTTTGGGTTCCCGTCCAGCCCTGAGCACGGCCCAGGAGCAAAACCACCTTCCCAGACCAGAGACATGAATCTCTCCATAGGTTTCGTGAGCTCTGCTCTTCTTACTGAGACTGGGATGAGTGATACCTCATCTGGTAATGCAAACCCTCATATTCCAGGCAGTAGAGAATCAAACCTCAATGGATAACTCACACCCTAACTACCTCACGGTAACTTCATAAATAAGCTGTCCCATTCCAGGATTAGAGAGACCTCACTGATAGCTCAGAACCCTCCTCTTCCTGGCTGGGGTGAGACATACCTCACTGATAACTCAAACCCTCCTCTTCCTGGCTTGGGTGAGACGTACCTCACTGATAATACAAACCCCATCTATTCCTGGCTATGGAAAGTCATACTTTAATTGCTGCCTTACATACTACAACTTTGCGGTAACTTCATATATAAAACTGTCCTATTCCAACATTAGGGTGAGACATACATCAACGACAACTCAAACCCTTCTATTCCAGGCTGGGATGAGACACATCACCTGATAACTCAAATCCTCCTATTCCTGGCTGAGGTGAGACATACCTCTCTGATAACTCAAACTGGCTGGGGTGAGACGTACCACACTGATAACTTAAAACACTCCTATTACAGGCTAGAGTGAGACATACCTCACTGGTAACTAAAAACCCTCCCTATCACTTGCGGGGGTGACACCTACCTCACCAATAAGTCAAAGCCCTCCTAATCCAGGATTAGGGTGAGACGGACCTCACTGACAACTCAAAACCCTCCTCTTCCTGGCTGGGGTGAGAAATACCTCACTGATAACTCAAACCCTCATATTCCTGGCTGGGGTGAGACATCTCTCACTGATAAATCAAAACCCCCGTAATCCTGGCTGGGGTGAGACATACCTCACTGATAACTCAAAACCCTCCTAACCCTGCTGGGGTGAGATAAACTTCACTGATAACTCAAAACTCACCTATTCCTAGATTAAAGTGAGACATACCTCAATGATAACTCAAAGCCCTCTTACTCTAGGTTATAGAGAATCATAACTTCACTGATAACTCACTCCTACAACCTCACGGTAACTTCATAAATAAGCCCTCCCATTCCAGGATTAGAGCGAGAGATATCTCAGTGATAACTCAAAACCTTGTTATTACGGGCTAGGGTCAGACATACCTCTCTGGTAACTAAAAACCCTCCTATTACTTGCTAGGAAGAGACATACCTCACTGGTAACTAAAAACTCTCCTATACCTCGCTGGGGTGACACCTACCTCACCAACAACTCAAAGCCCTCCTATTCCTGGCTGGAGTGAGACATCCCTCACTGATAACTCACACCCTCCTATTCCAGGATTAGAGTGAGACATACCTCACTGATAACTCAAACCTTTTCCTTACATAGCAGAATTAGACATGTTTAACAGAAAACTGAAAAATCTTCCTATGCAGAGGTAGGAGGAAGCGTATGTCACCCGATAACCCAAGCAGTTCTATTCCAAGATTGAGTGAGACATACTCCACTTGATTACTCAAACCCTCTTCTTCCAGGCCAGGATGAGCCATACTTTACCACTCCCCTTCGCTATGGCTGACTTTGGGAGTCCCTGTCCATGACCTGGAAAATGCTGGGTCTGAGCCCAGGGCCTTGAGACCCCACGGGTGATAAGCTGCGCGTTACAAATACCTGATTGAATGATTGATTGGGCTCCTACCTGGAAAGATTTGCATTAAAAGAGTGGGGTAAACTCTGTGTGTCTTCGCTCTCATGAGAAGATGCTGGCTTAACACCTAGTGATGGTAACACCCCAAGTTTCAGAGGGTTCCCTTATAAGTCACGAATGTCTAATGGACGAGGAGAAGATCCTGTCCTTTTAGCATCAGCAGTCACCCCCATCCCCATGGTCTCACTCTGGCTACTCTACTCACTCCTGATGCTCCCCCAACACCGTGGCACACACTGCTAAGTGCCTAGAAGCCCATCCTTTGTATCTGTGCCGTGAGTGGTGTGACCTCAGAAGAGTGGTCCCCAGTGATGCCGGTCTGCGCACCTACACATGGCCATCCCTCTGAACGTCTGATGCCCACAGTGAGGTGGCCTCAGAATCCACTGTCCACACAGAAGGACCACTCCCACTGCCCCATTGACGCAGGCATCTGACTCTTCGGTAGCCCCATCCTTAATCTCCTGCCCTCCACTTCGAGTGCCAAAACTTCCTGGGCGCTCCCTCATTTACCCTCTCACCTGCAGAATATCAGGAGCACAGACATGCGGAAGAAGGCTTAGTTTTCATTTTTATAGGTTTGTTGCTATTAACGTGAACAGAGAAGTACATCTTCACTTTGTTAATTTGCATCACACACATCAATACAATCCAATTGCAGTGAAACAACGGTTTCCTATACACCCAACCTCCCTCGCAGCTGGCGCGAGCACCGGGTGCACCTCTGTAATGGCAGCGCAGTAGCACAAGCAGGAATAATCCCGTGGGGGGCCCTATTCGAGAACGAGGGGTTGATCCCTTTTGATGCTTTGGGACCTTCTACAGGATCATTCTCACTGGCCGATATTGGTCCTAATGCGCACCTTCTGGCGCATCACGGACTCTGAGCCCACCACACAGCCATATTCAATCTCTCTTCACCAAGGGCACGCGCGGCACAGAGCACCTGGTCATTTATGTACTAATGCGTACCTTCTGCAACATCACAGACTCTGAACCCAACCACACAGCTATATGCAATATCTCTTCACCAAGGGCACAGGCGACACCGAACACCTGGTCATTTATGTACTAATGCGCACCTTCTGGCGCATCACGGACTCTGAGCCAACCACGCAGCTATATTCAATCTCTCTTCACCAAGGGCACGGGCGGCACAGAGCACCTGGTCATTTATGTACTAATGCGCACCTTCTGGCGCATCACGGACTCTGAGCCCAACCACGCAGCTATATTCAATCTCTCTTCACCAAGGGCACGGGCGGCACAGAGCACCTGGTCATTTATGTACTAATGCGCACCTTCTGGTGCATCACAGACTCTGAACCCCAACCACACAGCTATATGCAATATCTCTTCACCAAGGGCACAGGCGGCACAGAGCACCTGGTCATTTATGTAGGAAACTGGATGCCACCTTCCCCCACGTAGTGCCCCTTTTAGAACTACTGTGTGCTGGTTTTTGGCGCTGACAGTGCACTGAGGCCTGCTCACCAGTCCTCAGTGCCAATGCTCTTTCCTTGATTGTTTCACAACTTGCAAAGGACTTTAGCACCCATGTAAGTCCCTAGTAGATGGTACCCTGGGCACATAGGGCATGGGTACTAAAGAGGGTCTGCAGCATATTTTATACCACGAAGGACCCACATACAAATTGTACTCGGCCTGCCATCGCAGACTGTGTGACAGGGTGCAGGCCCTTAGTGACAACACAACATGGTACACTCACTGTGTGCCACACCAAGGTCACTGCATGCATTATATGGAAAACAACCCTATAGCAGGCCCTGAGAGCCCTAAGGCAGGGTGCATTATAATACATGTGAGGACATAACTGCCTGAGCAGGTATGCCCTGTGATGTCTAGTTCTATTCTTAGACATTGCAAGTGAATGGGCGCCATCTTAAAGCATGTACTGCCAGAGGGTGTCTTAGAGGTGCCCCCTCAAACCTCCTAGTCCTCTAGTGTGCTGGCTGTAGGAGGCTGGACTGGCTTGTAGTGAGTACCAAGGGGTACTTGCACCTTGCACCAGGCCCAGTTATCCCTTATTAGTGTATAGGGTGTCTAGCAGCTTAGGCTGATAGATAATGGTAGCTTAGCAGAGCAGCTTAGGCTGAACTAGGAGACGTGTGAAGCTACTACAGTACCACTTAGTGTCATATGCACAATATCATAAGAAAACACAATACACAGTTATACTAAAAATAAAGGTACTTTATTTTTATGACAATATGCCAAAGTATCTTAGAGTGTACCCTCAGTGAGAGGATAGGAAATATACACAAGATATATATACACAATAGCAAAAATATGCAGTATAGTCTTAGAAAACAGTGCAAACAATGTATAGTTACAATAGGATGCAATGGGGAAACATAGGGATAGGGGCAACACAAACCATATACTCCAAAAGTGGAATGCGAACCACGAATGGACCCCAAACCTATGTGACCTTGTAGAGGGTTGCTGGGACTATTAGAAAATAGTGAGAGTTAGCAAAATAACCCTCCCAAGACCCTGAAAAGTGAGTGCAAAGTGCACCAAAGTTCCCCTAAGGACAAAAGAGTCGTGTTAGAGGAATAATGCAGGAAAGACACAAACCAGCAATGCAACAACTGTGGATTTCCAATCTAGGGTACATGTGGAACAAGGGGACCAAGTCCAAAAGTCACAAGCAAGTCGGAGATGGGCAGATGCCCAGGAAATGCCAGCTGCGGGTGCAAAGAAGCTTCGACTGGACAGAAGAAGCTGAGGTTTCTGCAGGAACGAAAAGGGCTAGAGACTTCCCCTTTGGTGGACGGATCCCTCTCGCCTTGGAGAGTCGTGCAGAAGTGCTTTCCCGCCGGAAGGACGCCAACAAGCCTTGCTACACGCAAATCGTGCGTTTGGCGTTTTTGGACGCTGCTGGGGCCCAGGAGGGACCAGGAGGTCGCAAATTGGACCTGCAGAGAGAGGGGACGTCGAGCAAGACAAAGAGCCCTCACTGAAGCAGGTAGCACCCGGAGAACTGCCAGAAACAGGCACTACGAGGATGCATGAAACGGTGCTCGCTGAAGTTGCACAAAGGAGTCCCACGTCGCCGGAGACCAACTTAGAAAGTCGTGCAATGCAGGTTAGAGTGCCGTGGACCCAGGCTTGGCTGTGCACAAAGGATTTCCGCCGGAAGTGCACAGGGGCCGGAGTAGCTGCAAAGTCGCGGTTCACAGCAATGCAGCCCAGCGAGGTGAGGCAAGGACTTACCTCCACCAAACTTGGGCTGAAGAGTCACTGGACTGTGGGGGTCACTTGGACAGAGTCGCTGGATTCGAGGGACCTCGCTCGTCGTGCTGAGAGGAGACCCAAGGGACCGGTAATGCAGCTTTTTGGTGCCTGCGGTTGCAGGGGGAAGATTCCGTCGACCCACGGGAGATTTCTTCGGAGCTTCTGGTGCAGAGAGGAGGCAGACTACCCCCACAGCATGCACAAGCAGGAAAACAGTCGAGAAGGCGGCAGGATCAGCGTTACAGAGTTGCAGTAGTCGTCTTTGCTACTATGTTGCAGGTTTGCAGGCTTCCAGCGCGGTCAGCGGTCGATTCCTTATCAGAAGGTGAAGAGAGAGATGCAGAGGAACTCGGCTGAGCTCATGCATTCGTTATATAAAGTTTCCCCAGAGACAGAGACCCTAAATAGCCAGAAAAGAGGGTTTGGCTACCTAGGAGAGAGGAAAGGCTACTAACACCTGAAGGAGCCTATCAGCAGGAGTCTCTGACGTCACCTGGTGGCACTGGCCACTCAGAGCAGTCCAGTGTGCCAGCAGCACCTCTGTTTCCAAGATGGCAGAGGTCTGGAGCACACTGGAGGAGCTCTGGACACCTCCCAGGGGAGGTGCAGGTCAGGGGAGTGGTCACTCCCCTTTCCTTTGTCCAGTTTCGCGCCAGAGCAGGGGCTAAGGGATCCCTGAACCGGTGTAGACTGGCTTATGCAGAATTGGGCACATCTGTGCCCAACAAAGCATTTCCAGAGGCTGGGGGAGGCTACTCCTCCCCTGCCTTCACACCTTTTTCCAAAGGGAGAGGGTGTCACACCCTCTCTCAGAGGAAGTTCTTTGTTCTGCCATCCTGGGCCAGGCCTGGCTGGACCCCAGGAGGGCAGCTGCCTGTCTGAGGGGTTGGCAGCAGCAGCAGCTGCAGTGAAACCCCAGGAAGGGCAGTTTGGCAGTACCAGGGTCTGTGCTACAGACCACTGGGATCATGGAATTGTACCAACAATGCCAGGATGGCATAGAGGGGGCAATTCCATGATCATAGACATGTTACATGGCCATATTCGGAGTTACCATGGTGAAGCTACATATAGGTAGTGACCTATATGTAGTGCACGCGTGTAATGGTGTCCCCGCACTCACAAAGTTCAGTGAATTGGCTCTGAACAATGTGGGGGCACCTTGGCTAGTGCCAGGGTGCCCTCACACTAAGTAACTTTGCACCTAACCTTTACCAGGTAAAGGTTAGACATATAGGTGACTTATAAGTTACTTAAGTGCAGTGTAAAATGGCTGTGAAATAACATGGACGTTATTTCACTCAGGCTGCAGTGGCAGGCCTGTGTAAGAATTGTCAGAGCTCCCTATGGGTGGCAAAAGAAATGCTGCAGCCCATAGGGATCTCCTGGAACCCCAATACCCTGGGTACCTCAGTACCATATACTAGGGAATTATAAGGGTGTTCCAGTAAGCCAATGTAAATTGGTAAAAATGGTCACTAGCCTGTTAGTGACAATTTGAAAGTAATGAGAGAGCATAACCACTGAGGTTCTGGTTATCAGAGCCTCAGTGAGACAGTTAGGCACCACACAGGGAACATATACATGCACACCTATGAGCACTGGGGCCCTGTGTGACAGGGTCCCAGTGACACATACATATAGGCCACAAACCTATGAGCACTGGGGTCCTGACTAGCAGGATCCCAGTGACACATAACAACCATACTGAAAACATGGTGTTTTCACTATGAGCACTGAGGCCTGGCTATCAGGATCCCAGTGAGACAGTGAAAACAGTGACAAACACCCTGACATACACTCACAAACAGGCCAAAAGTGGGGGTAACAAGGCTAGAAAGAGGCTACCTTCTCACACAACCCCCCCCAAACGAAGGACAATAAGGCTAACCTTGGCCAGTTGAGACTTTATTGTCTAAGTGGTGATAAGTAGAGAGTAGCTCTGCAATAGACTGGTTACTCCCTTTATCATCCACTATATGGTTACTTCCCTGTGGGGATGTAAACCACCCTGTTTGAAGTTTTTTAGCTAAGCAACAATGTGAAGATGTATTTTCAGAGTTTCTATCAGTAAGTTTTAGTTTAGAGCAGTGGGAATTGTCCACTGAACCTATTTGTAGTGATGGAAATGCCAGACAGGGATGCTGTCTCAGAAAAGCCATAGCTGGGCAAAAACTTTGTCCATCTGGCTGGAAGAGAGAACAGGGATGCTGTTTCTCTTGAGTTGGAGCAGGGCAGGGATGCTGTCCTATGAGCTCCACACTAGGGCAGGGATGCTGTCCTAAGTGTTGTGAGGTAGTGCAGGGTTTCTGCACTAAAGTTTCTCTGGGAGGGTTGGAGGGATGCTCCATGTTAACTAAAATGGTGCTGTTTGTCTCACCAATGTTAGTTATCCCACAGAGAGGTACTTCCACCTCAGGGAGTCCAGCTTTGCCAGCTGATGATTCCCTTGGAACAGGTGCCACCCCAGGAGAGGTTTCTCCCACCACAGGAATAGTATCCTGAATGGTAGGGTGGTTAGGGGGTACTGTGATACCCTTTTTACCTGTTGATGGAGAGGGATCCTGAGTTTTCAGGCCTTCTCTCCTTTGCTTTTTCATTTCACTTGAAATGAGAGGGAACAATTCCTCAGGGATGCCCAGCATGGCTGCATGGGCATAAAACTCTACATCAGCCCAACCTGAGGCCTCTAGGTCATTACCTAAGAGACAGTCTACAGGTAAGCTAGGTGATACCACCACCTGCTTAGGGCCAGTAACTCCACCCCAACTAAACTGAATTATAGCTAAGGGAAGAAACTTAGTGGAGTTATGGACATCAATAATCTTATACTGTTGTCCAATGATGTGTTGTTCAGGAGGCACTAGGTTTTCAGTCACCAAAGTGAAACTGGCACCTGTGTCCCTGTAGGCCAAGGCCTCAACACCATTTATTGAAACTGTCTGCCTGTACTTATCCATTGTAAGGGGACAAGCAGCCAGTGTGGCAAGGCCAATGCCACTAGGTGTGACAGAAACTGTCTTGGGACTGATTACATCAGTTTCCACTATGGACCCATAAGTGAACCCAACTACACCCTTTGCTTGACTGTTGCCAGCAGTCCCACCACTAGTACCACTACTGCTAGGGGCACTAGAGCTTGATGTATTAGTGGTGGTAGGCTCAGGGGGTTTACCTGGACAGGACTTATCCCCTGGCCTATGGCCTCTGTTTTTACACACAAAGCACCAAGGCTTTTTAATGTGTGCAGGTTGGGAAGAAGAGGAAGAATTTGTTTTATCCCCACCCTCTGAAGAGTGTTTAAGATTTGAAGTGGGATCTTTGGTTTTACCCTTATCCCCATGCTTATCTTGAGATTTTTCACCATCTTTCTTCTTATTGCCATCTTTGTCACCCCCTGTATGAACTTTTCTGTTCACCCTTGTTCTGACCCATTTGTCTGCCTTCTTTCCCAATTCTTGGGGAGAGGTCAGATCAGAGTCTACCAGGTACTGGTGCAACAAATCAGACACACAATTATTAAGTATATGCTCTCTCAGGATTGTGTTATACAGGCTTTCATAATCAGTAACTTTACTGCCATGTAACCACCCCTCCAAGGCCTTCACTGCCTGGTCAATGAAATCAACCCAGTCTTGTGAAGACTCCTTTTTGGTCTCTCTGAACTTTATCCTGTACTGTTCAGTGGTTAAGCCATAACCATCCAGGAGTGCATTCTTAAGAACTGTAAAATTATTGGCATCATTTTCTTTCACAGTAAGGAGCCTATCCCTACCTTTTCCACTAAATGATAGCCATAGGATAGCAGCCCACTGCCTTTGAGGGACATCCTGTACAGCACAGGCCCTCTCAAGTGCAGCAAACCACTTGTTAATGTCATCCCCCTCCTTATAAGGGGGAACTATCTTGTGCAGATTCCTGGAATCATGCTCTTTTGCAGGATGACTATGGGGAATACTGCTGCTGCCACCATGGGTATCTAAACCCAACTTCTGTCTTTCCTTCTCTAATTCTAAAGACTGTCTATCCAAATCCAGCTGTTGCTTCTTGAGCTTCAGT
This sequence comes from Pleurodeles waltl, assembly GCF_031143425.1. NCBI lineage: Eukaryota > Metazoa > Chordata > Amphibia > Caudata > Salamandridae > Pleurodeles > Pleurodeles waltl. The sequence goes on from NW_027150301.1 coordinate 3,613,480, forward strand.
CTGGTTTGTTCCACTCTCAATCTATTGAGCTCCCTTTCTAACAATCTGTCATCAGGGTGGGTGGGAGGGACATTTCTAGATACAGAGGTATGATGGGAATGAACAGAAGGAGACCTGTCCCTTACAGAGGGCACCCTAACAGCTTGGCTACCAGTATAATGTGAGAGCACACCATCAGTATGGTGTGATTCAACCTCTGTACCAACTATGCTAGACTGTCTAGTAATGGGCAGGCTGAGAAGTTTCTTTCCTGAACCTTTTCCTGGGGGAGTCCCTGGATCAGATTGAGAACCATTAGCTACTTTTTCACCAGATTTGGCACTTATGGCCTTATCCTGTACTCTAAGCATATTAATTAACAGTTCTAAGGAAGGATTCTTCCCTACACTCAAACCTCTCTCTATGCAGAGACTCCTTGCTCCTTTCCAGCTAAGGTGATCATATGCAAGTTTGGACAGTTCAAAATTTTTTCCTGTGCCAGACATTTTTTAGAGAGAGTTAAAGTGATAGAAAAAGAGAAAAAAGTTTTCAGAACTTTTTGGAAAGACAGAAAAAAAACTTTTTAAACTTTTAAGAACTTTTTGAAAGTTTAGGAGTACTTTTCAGCACTTAGAAAAGAGTGAAAAGAGGAAATGCAAAACTTTTTGGCTATGTGTATATACACTGACCTTGTTTTGTATATTTTTCTCTTATGAAAAGTACAATGACAACAGTGGTAAGTAGTCTCAAGCACTTATCCCACCACTGCACAACCAATGTAGGAGGCTGGACTGGCTTGTAGTGAGTACCAAGGGGTACTTGCACCTTGCACCAGGCCCAGTTATCCCTTATTAGTGTATAGGGTGTCTAGCAGCTTAGGCTGATAGATAATGGTAGCTTAGCAGAGCAGCTTAGGCTGAACTAGGAGACGTGTGAAGCTACTACAGTACCACTTAGTGTCATATGCACAATATCATAAGAAAACACAATACACAGTTATACTAAAAATAAAGGTACTTTATTTTTATGACAATATGCCAAAGTATCTTAGAGTGTACCCTCAGTGAGAGGATAGGAAATATACACAAGATATATATACACAATAGCAAAAATATGCAGTATAGTCTTAGAAAACAGTGCAAACAATGTATAGTTACAATAGGATGCAATGGGGAAACATAGGGATAGGGGCAACACAAACCATATACTCCAAAAGTGGAATGCGAACCACGAATGGACCCCAAACCTATGTGACCTTGTAGAGGGTTGCTGGGACTATTAGAAAATAGTGAGAGTTAGCAAAATAACCCTCCCCAAGACCCTGAAAAGTGAGTGCAAAGTGCACCAAAGTTCCCCTAAGGACAAAAGAGTCGTGTTAGAGGAATATTGCAGGAAAGACACAAACCAGCAATGCAACAACTGTGGATTTCCAATCTAGGGTACATGTGGAACAAGGGGACCAAGTCCAAAAGTCACAAGCAAGTCGGAGATGGGCAGATGCCCAGGAAATGCCAGCTGCGGGTGCAAAGAAGCTTCGACTGGACAGAAGAAGCTGAGGTTTCTGCAGGAACGAAAAGGGCTAGAGACTTCCCCTTTAGTGGACGGATCCCTCTCGCCTTGCAGAGTTGTGCAGAAGTGTTTTCCCGCTGAAAGAACGCCAACAAGCCTTGCTACACGCAAATCGTGCGTTTGGCGTTTTTGGACGCTGCTGGGGCCCAGGAGGGACCAGGAGGTCGCAAATTGGACCTGCAGAGAGAGGGGACGTAGAGCAAGACAAAGAGCCCTCACTGAAGCAGGTAGCTCCCGGAGAAGTGCCAGAAACAGGCACTACGAGGATGCGTGAAACGGTGCTCGCCGAAGTTGCACAAAGGAGTCCCACGTCGCCGGAGACCAACTTAGAAAGTCGTGCAATGCAGGTTAGAGTGCTGTGGACCCAGGCTTGGCTGTGCACAAAGGATTTCCGCCGGAAGTGCACAGGGGCCGGAGTAGCTGCAAAGTCGCGGTTCCCAGCAATGCAGCCCAGCGAGGTGAGGCAAGGACTTACCTCCACCAAACTTGGGCTGAAGAGTCACTGGACTGTGGGGGTCACTTGGACAGAGTCGCTGGATTCGAGGGACCTCGCTCGTCGTGCTGAGAGGAGACCCAAGGGACCGGTAATGCAGCTTTTTGGTGCCTGCGGATGCAGGGGGAAGATTCCGTCGACCCACGGGAGATTTCTTCGGAGCTTCTGGTGCAGAGAGGAGGCAGACTACCCCCACAGCATGCACAAGCAGGAAAACAGTCGAGAAGGCGGCAGGATCAGCGTTACAGAGTTGCAGTAGTCGTCTTTGCTACTATGTTGCAGGTTTGCAGGCTTCCAGCGCGGTCAGCGGTCGATTCCTTATCAGAAGGTGAAGAGAGAGATGCAGAGGAACTCGGCTGAGCTCATGCATTCGTTATCTAAAGTTTCCCCAGAGACAGAGACCCTAAATAGCCAGAAAAGAGGGTTTGGCTACCTAGGAGAGAGGAAAGGCTACTAACACCTGAAGGAGCCTATCAGCAGGAGTCTCTGACGTCACCTGGTGGCACTGGCCACTCAGAGCAGTCCAGTGTGCCAGCAGCACCTCTGTTTCCAAGATGGCAGAGGTCTGGAGCACACTGGAGGAGCTCTGGACACCTCCCAGGGGAGGTGCAGGTCAGGGGAGTGGTCACTCCCCTTTCCTTTGTCCAGTTTCGCGCCAGAGCAGGGGCTAAGGGATCCCTGAACCGGTGTAGACTGGCTTATGCAGAATTGGGCACATCTGTGCCCAACAAAGCATTTCCAGAGGCTGGGGGAGGCTACTCCTCCCCTGCCTTCACACCTTTTTCCAAAGGGAGAGGGTGTCACACCCTCTCTCAGAGGAAGTTCTTTGTTCTGCCATCCTGGGCCAGGCCTGGCTGGACCCCAGGAGGGCAGCTGCCTGTCTGAGGGGTTGGCAGCAGCAGCAGCTGCAGTGAAACCCCAGGAAGGGCAGTTTGGCAGTACCAGTGTCTGTGCTACAGACCACTGGGATCATGGAATTGTACCAACAATGCCAGGATGGCATAGAGGGGGCAATTCCATGATCATAGACATGTTACATGGCCATATTCGGAGTTACCATGGTGAAGCTACATATAGGTAGTGACCTATATGTAGTGCACGCGTGTAATGGTGTCCCCGCACTCACAAAGTTCAGTGAATTGGCTCTGAACAATGTGGGGGCACCTTGGCTAGTGCCAGGGTACCCTCACACTAAGTAACTTTGCACCTAACCTTTACCAGGTAAAGGTTAGACATATAGGTGACTTATAAGTTACTTAAGTGCAGTGTAAAATGGATGTGAAATAACGTGGACGTTATTTCACTCAGGCTGCAGTGGCAGGCCTGTGTAAGAATTGTCAGAGCTCCCTATGGGTGGCAAAAGAAATGCTGCAGCCCATAGGGATCTCCTGGAACCCCAATACCCTGGGTACCTCAGTACCATATACTAGGGAATTATAAGGGTGTTCCAGTAAGCCAATGTAAATTGGTAAAAATGGTCACTAGCCTGTTAGTGACAATTTGAAAGTAATGAGAGAGCATAACCACTGAGGTTCTGGTTATCAGAGCCTCAGTGAGACAGTTAGGCACCACACAGGGAACATATACATGCACACCTATGAGCACTGGGGCCCTGTGTGACAGGGTCCCAGTGACACATACATATAGGCCACAAACCTATGAGCACTGGGGTCCTGACTAGCAGGATCCCAGTGACACATAACAACCATACTGAAAACATGGTGTTTTCACTATGAGCACTGAGGCCTGGCTATCAGGATCCCAGTGAGACAGTGAAAACAGTGACAAACACCCTGACATACACTCACAAACAGGCCAAAAGTGGGGGTAACAAGGCTAGAAAGAGGCTACCTTCTCACACTGGCTGACTGATTTCGCCCAGCCGGCCACCACAGAATACTTTCTGACTCCCTGGGGGTGAGAGCCTTTGCTCTCCGAGGTCAGAAAGAATGCCTGCTCTAGCAGGAGGTGTTATCACCTCAGCCAGCAGGATGGCTAGTAAATCTGCATACCAAGGCCAGGAACTTCTGCCTGTGCAGCGTTTGGTATGCGACCTCCACCTCCCCCCAGACCTGGGAGAGGCAACCCCCTGCCCTGAGGCCCATTTGTCACCAGGACAGGGGGGGAAATTTGCTATGCAGGAGGCGTGTTGCTCTGCCAGGCTGGACACACCCCTAGGGTGACCAGCCTGAAAAGAACATGAATTAGGAATCCCACCATCTTGTGTGTGGTGGAATTAGGAATTCTGGGACAGAGTGATGCCCACACCCCAAAGGAAGTGGTCATTTATGGGATGTAGTGAGCCCAGGGGTAAGGAGCCCATTGGCTACTACCCTTCACTCCCCTTAATGCCCCTGAATTGAGTATTTATGGGGGCCCCTGATACCATGACTTCAGAGTTCGACAGACAAAGGAAAGGACTGGACGAAGAAGAGTGCTGTTCCGAGAACAGGGGAGCAACAACTGACTTGACGCTAACCCTGCCTGTCTGCAGCCCCCAACAATCGTGGAAGAAAGAGACTCGTCCTGCTGCTGTGCAGACTTCAAGAAATCTGGAGGGCGGTCAGTGCTTCACCAGTCACCAGAGAATCTCCCTTGGAGTTGAGGAGCGACTCCCCTGCAGCTGCAGACACCAACACCCGAACCCCTGCAGCAGCCAAGGCTTGTTGTGTTAAGTCCGGACACCAACACCGAGGAAAACCAACCTGCAAGCCAAGGAACTTCAAGGGCAGTGAGAGCCACATCAAGACTGGCCCAGCTGACCTGCCGGCCTCCCTTCTGCATAACCCAAGACAAAGAGTGAGTTCCCTGACCACTGCCACCTGACACCTAAAGTGCCTCTGCACCTGTGCCCCACAGCCTGAGTCTGAGGGAGGTGACAGTGCCCACAGGGCCTGAGACCCACAAGAGCTGAGCCCATCCTTGGGGTTGGCCAAGCTGGACTTCCAGTCACCGCCTGCAGCCTCTTTCTTCAGGCCCCCTCCAACTGTGAGTGACACCAGCACACAAACCCGACACCAAAAGACACTACTGCACCCCAGCCCCCCACTGAGAAGAAGTGGACCTACGGTGTTCCTACATGCCTGAGAGCTCAAGGATCAAGCCCCCCTGTGGGTTCCCCCGGACTGACCCCTCCCCCGTCCATGCTTGCAGCCTCTTTCAAACTGGGCCAATCTCCATTGAAGTGAATGAAACACCCAACTCTGTAACTCACCACTGCACCTGGACATTCCAGAGCCCCCAAAGGTGGCCTTGTGCACGCACAGTACCTCAAACGAGAGCTTTTAGGGTTATTATTTGAACCCTTGTCAGCCACTAAGGGTCACCACGGACTATCTGCGTAGTGTCCCCTTACATTGCTACACTACATAGCTAGCCAGCTTCCTACAGCCAACAACTCTAGATTGCTTTTTTCATTTGTGAGCCAGACCTACAAGCTTTGCCAATAATTAAAAAAAAACTTTGAATTAAGATGACTTGTGTTGTAGTCTCCAAGCATGAACTCTTTTACAGTCCATCTTCCCTTCCCCACACTTTAAAGTCCACCCTCCTCTTCCCCTGAATATATGCTATAGTCCCCGCCCCATCCTATGCATAGACAGTGGGGGCAATGTCATCACGCAGCGTAAAATGTGCATCGCTACCTTCTCTGCGCACTTCCTGTCATTTCCCAAAGCCCGATGCGGGACAATTGAAGTTTAGTCTTTGCAGGACACTAGAGTATTGGAGACAGTTATGGCCACACTTGTGACAGCCACAGGCCAGCGTGCAGCGGTGAGTCCTGAAGAAAACTCTAAAATAAATTGTTCTGTTCACAGGAATGTGGGCACCCACTGAAGAGGAGAGAACACATACACACAACGTAACACATAACATATCACAGAACACAAATCCTTTTATTTGTGCACCACTTAAATTGGGGTCCTGGCTATTTCTAGGCACTGCTAACTTTGATTTACCCAGGATCACACATTGAGGGTAAATGGAAATGCTGTAACTGATATGTAGGTCTAGTGATCCACATAGGAAGAGCTGCCGCAGACATCTGCTCACTCCCTGTGTGGTAGTTCAGGTCCATCTTGGACAATGTGGGTGTTTTTGTAAAGCTTTTGTGGCTCTACACACATTTAGGGCTCGGTAATGCCACACTAGGAATCATGGTCACTGGGGTCCAATCAGGAGTATTTCCAGTTGGCCTCTGTGCCCACTCAGTGCTTTTACTATTGCGTCTCTGATAGGAGTCCTGCTAATGTTATAGTTTGACACAACTATGGCCAATAATAGGTTTTCTTTCAAACGTGCTAACTTATCAATGACCTGGAGAGCCCTTATCATACTCAATGGTGCTCGGTTTACCGAACATAGAAGCCTGATGTGCACATGCACACAGTACTCCTCAGCAGATGCAGGGTTAAGAGTTCCCTCAGAGGGTGTAGTAATAACTAGTGGAGTTGTGTCAGTCCTCATGTGCCGTGTGCAGGGACCAAGGGGTCGGTAATGATTCCCACCCACTTGTCTGACAACAATAATTTCACTATGAACTCTGTGTGCCACATTAATATAATTGGAACCATATTTATCCTGACACTTTTCCGGTTTCTTCAGAGAGGTGAGTTGTTTTTACTTCCGCCCACCTCACAATCAGACCCGGTGAGAGGCCCAAAGCTGGAATTTACTTTATTTCTTGATCACTCTCAGACACATTTTTCAGGCTTTTGTCTGGTCACTCTGTGGTGACGACTCAGAGAGATGGCAGCAGAGATCAGGTATCTTTGAGTTGAGTACCTGCTGGAAAACTGGGGATGCTGAGGAGGATTGGGGTGTCTTCAACTCAACGTCAAGTTGGAGAGAAACTGGACATCAATTAGAAGTTTCAGGGAATGAAGTGGAATGGTGAAAATAATAGTCAATGGGGTTACTGGGTTTTTAAACTGCCCACTGTTATGATAAGTGACGTCCTTACTGGTATCTGACGGTAATACCATCACTGATTACCACCAGCTAAAGGCTGGTGGTGAGAAGAGGTGAAATATTGAATTACAGTGATATGTTTTATGGATTTTATTCAGAAGACGTCCTGGACTAAAGTCTTCCTAGACCCTCTGCCAGCACAGACTACGTTAACATAACAACATGAGACAGAGAACCGTGCTGGCACTTTTATGTGAGGAAGGTGTGTATTGGGTAACCATCAGACCTGTGAAACTCATAGACCGTAGACTCCAAACTTCCAATCACCATGAACAGGCATGCACAAGAACCCACACTACAAATATGCTTTTATGATTTTATCATACTCAAAAACTTATCGTAGTGCCCACAATATGTATATTATTGTAAAATAAACAAGATAGTGGCTCCAATATTTAGTAAGAAGAAAAATGTTAGGAAATATTGAAACATGATAATGGTGTCTCAATACTTCTTCCTAATTCTCCTCCATAGTCTCCTTCCCATCCTCTGTCTCGGCTAACCCTAGCACCAGAGATAGCTTGAACGTTTCCTGGGAGGCCTTGCCCACCACATCTGCAGATTTTAATGGAATTACTGTTCCGTATGAAGCCAGCTGTTGACTTTATTCCTTTGTTCAACAGTTCTGTGTCCTTGGGAGGCTGATAAGCCCATCCCAAGGTACACTCGATGTGCCATCCCTTGGCCTCCTACGTGATCTCTTAGCCCTCTCTGGACTGAAGACGCCGCTCTGTCAAATAATGCTCATAGCCCCCTTTATACCTTTTAGTTTCATGTCTTTTATTGACACCTCTAAAATTAACAATAGGCCCCACTTTGGCTTTTTCCACAGTGTGCACCTCTAAACATTCTCAAGCAAAATCAGGGAAAGACTGGTTTAAGTAAAAAATATCTACTGGAGAGACATTTTCTAGTCAAACCGTCTCCTGCTGGTATCCCTAGACTTTTTCATTCAAAGTGTGCAGAGAAAACACTGATGCAAGATACCAGAAAAATCACATTTCACTACGAAAGTGTAGATCTCCAAGATTTTCATCAACACAAATTCCACAAGAAAAATTACACAACTTCTCCCAGCCTTATGATCCATACAGCAAGAAGGCTGCCTGGATTTAGCATTAACTATATTTGGGTCAGGAGTGCTCTGCGCTAGAGAGAGGATAATTTGTAATTGAGCAGTGCCTGTGCTAGGAGTCAGGACTGCGTGTGCTTGGAGTCAGCAATACCTATGCTTAGAATCAGCAGTGCCTGTGTTTTGATTCATATGTGCTCCGGTGAGGAGTGCCTGTGCTCTGCTGAGCAGTGCCTGTGCTGAGGTGTGCCTGTACTCTGGTGAGGAGTGCCTGTGCTCTGATGAGTAGTGCCCGTGCTCTGATGAGTAGTGCCTGTGCTGAGGAGTGCCTGTGCTCCGGTGAGAAGTGCCTGTGCTCTCGTGAGGACTGCTTTGTGCTCTGGTGAGCAGTGACTGTGCTCTGGTGAGCAGAGCCTGTGCTCCGGTGAGGAGTGCCTGTGCTCCAGTGAGGAGAGCCTGTGCTCCGGTGAGCAGAGCCTGTGCTCTCGTGAGCAGAGCCTGTGCTCTTGTGAGCAGTGCCTGTGCTTCGGTGAGCAGTGCCTGTGCTCTGGTGAGGAGTGCCTGTGCTCTGGTGAGGAGTGCTTTGTGCTCTGGTGAGTAGTGCCTGTGCTCTGGTGAGCAGTGCTTGTGCTCCGGTGAGCAGTGCCTGTGCTCCTGTGAGGAGTGCCTGTGCTCCAGTGAGGAGTGCCTGTGCTCTTGTGAGGAGTGCTTTGTGCTCTGGTGAGCAGTGCCTATGCCTACTATGCAGTGCCTATGCCTGCTGTGCGACATGACTGTAACTGGAATCAGGATTAGCCATGAGTGATAGACTTTGAGTCAGGGTTAGCAGTACTGTACGAAGGAGTATTTCTGCTTGGGTCAACAGTGCCTTTATTTTGAGGCAGCTGTGCCTGTGCTTGGCACCAGGAGTGCCTGTGCTTGGCGGCAGGATTAGCTGTACTGGAGTCAGCCGCACTTGTGTTTGGAGTCAGGATTCTTTGTATTCAAGTGAGAAATGCGTGCGCTTTGAGTCAGGAGTTCCTGAGTTTGGAGTCAGAATTATCTGCAACTGAGTTAGGAATGATTTAGCTTTGAAGCCACAGTTAATGCGCTTGAAATAACACTCCCTGTCCTTCGAAACAGGAGTGCCTGCCCTTGAGAGCCATCAGTTCCTTTATTTGGAGTCAACAGTGCCTGTGGTATTAGCAGCGTTTTCCAACGTCTACCAACAACTGAGTTCAAAGTGCCTGTGTTTTGAATCAGCAATGCCTATATTTTTAATCCAAAGTGCACGTGGTAGCAGTGCCTGTGTCTGCAATCAGCAGTGCCTGTTTTTTTAATCAGAAGTGCATGTGTAGGAGTGAGGAGTGCCTGTGCTTGTGACAGCAGTGCCTGTGGTTAGAATCAGAACAGCTTATGTTTTTAATCGAAAGTCCCTGCACTTAAAGTCAGGTGTCAGCAGTGCCTGTGTTTTGAATCAGATATGCCTGTAGTTTAATTTGGAAGTGTCTGTGCCTGGAGTCAGCAGTGGCATTTACATGTTCATTACAGACAGTCCTGACTCCAAGTACAGGCACTGCTGACTCCAGGCACAGCATGATCAATAAATGAATCAGATGTGTCTGGGCTTAGAGTCATAATTAGAAGTACTGACTGGAGTCAGGGGTGCTTGTGATTCGAATTAGGATTATCTGTAATTGACTAGTGGCAGTGCCTGGAGAGGGTAGTATCTGTAACTGAGACATAAGTGATTGTGCTTGAAGTCAGGTGGCTTGAGTGTTAAATCAGCAGTCCGCGTGTTTGTAATCAGAAGTGTCTGCGCTTGGAGTCAGGAACTCCTCAGCTTGAAGTCAACAGTGCCAGTGTTTTGTATCAGAGATGCCTGTGAGTGAAATCATCAGTGCCTGTGCTTGACATCACAAGTGCCTATGTTTTGAATCAGCAGTACCCGTGCCTGTGCTTAGAGTCAGAGGTACATTTGCCTGGAGAAAGAAGTGCCTGTTTGGAAAAAGGAAAGTCTCCATTTTGAATGAGACCACAGATTACTGTGGTTACAACCAGCAGTGCCTATGTTTTGAATCAGCAGTGCATGTGCTTGAAGTCAATAGTAACTGAGCTTGGTGTCTGGTGAGGAGTACCTCTGGAGTCACAGTTATCTGTAATTGAGTCAAGAGTAGTCAGCAGTGCCTGGTTCTGAATCAGATGTCTCTTATTTGAATCAGAAATGCTGGCGCTTGGGAACAGCAGTGCCGTTTGTTGAATGAGAGGTGCCTAAGCTTGGAGTCAGGGTTATCTCTCAATGAGTGAACAGTGAGCAGTTTTTGTGCTTAGAGTCAAGAGTGCTGGCGCTTGGAGTCAGAATTATCTGTGATTGAGTCAGGAGTGTTTGTGGAGTGAGCGAAACCTGTTTTTTGAATTATAAATCCCTCTCCTGAGAAACATGATAGTCTGAGCTTGGAGTCAGCAGCACCTGTGGTTTGAGTCAGGCGTGCCTGCATTTCAAGTCAGCAGTGCCTATGTGTTCAATCAGTGGGGACTGCTTGGCCTCAGAAGTGTCTGAAGTCAGCAGTGCCTGGTATGAATATGTAGCACTTGAGGTCAGGAGTTCCGATGGTTGGGATCAGCAGTGCTTATTTTAAATAAGCAGTGCCTGTCTTTCTTAGAAGTGCTTATACCTAGAGTAAGAAGTGCCTGTCTTTTAAATCAAAAGTACTTGTGTTTTAAATCAGCAGTGCCGGTCCTACGAAGCAGCAGTGTCTGTACTAGGAGACAGGGTTATCTGAAATTAAGTGAAAATTGCATGTGCTTGGAGTCACCAGTGCCTGATATTGGGATCAAGGTTATCTGCATCTGTGTCAGCAATGCTTAAATTTGGAGCCAGCAGTGCCTTTGCTAGGAATCAGCTGTATCCACGCTCGTAGTGTTTCAATCATCAGTGCCTGTACTTGGAGTCAGGGGTATCTGTGCCTGTGGCCAGCAGTACCTATGTTTGAAATCAGGAGTGTGGAATTATGTTTCTATTCTTTGAATTAGCAGTACCAATGCTTGGAGTCAGCAGTGCCTGTCAAAAGACAGCAGTGTCTCTATTTTGACTAAAGCATGCCTGGAGTTAGAAGTGTCTGTGATAGGAGTCTGTAGTGCCTGGAGCCAAGGTTAGCTGTAACTAAGTGAGCAGTGCCTGTTCATGGATTAAGCAGGGACTGTGCTTTGCATCAATAGAGATTGTGCCCTTGGGCTTGGAGTCAACATCATCTGTAATGAGCCAGGAGTGGTTATGATTGGAGTCAGCAGTGCTTGCATTTTGAATTAGAATTGTTTTGGTTTGCATTTCAAAGTGCCTGAGATTGGAATGAGGATTAACTGCAATTTAATTAGCTGTGTCTAGAGTGAACATTAAGAGTGCCGGAGTCACAAGTGTCTGTATATGGAGTAGGTATTATTTATAATTTAGTGAGGAGTGCCTGTGTTGGAGTCTGCAATGACTTTTTGGAGCCAGCAGGGCCTGTGTTTGGAGTCCACAGTGCCTGTGTTTTCAAATTACAATTCCCTCGGCTTGCAGTCAGCAGTGCCTGTGATTAGAATCAAGATTACCTGTAATTTAATAAACAGCGCCTGTGCTTGAAGTGAGCATTAAGTGTATGGAAGTCAGGAGTGTCTGGCGTGGAGTAAGGATTATTTATACTTTAGTGAGAAGTGCCTGTGCTTGGAGTCTGCAGTGCCTTTTTGGAGCCAGCAATGCCTCTGCTTGGAGTCTGTGCTGCCTAAGTGAACAGTGTCTGTTGGTGGAATAAGTAGTGAAAGTAGTTCAAATTATTAGTGCCTGTGTTCAGCAGTGCCTGTATTTTCTGTCAGCATACTCTGTAATGAGTCCCTGTGCTTAAGGTCAGATGGCACTGCTGATTCTGGTACAGAGTTCCTTGACTCCAAGCTTAAGTCTATGATTGAAGTCTGGGTTATTTTTAATTAGGACAGCAGTGCCTCTACCTGGAGCAAGCAATGCCTGTGTTTGGAATTAGAATTACCTGCAATTCAGATAGCAGTGCCTGGAGCAATTATTAAGTGTATCTGAGTCAGCTGTGTCTGTGCTTGGAGTAAGAATTATATATAATTGAGAGAGCAGTGAATGTGCTTGAGTCAGCAATTCCTGTGTGCCTTGCTTGAAGACAAGTGCCTAAAAGCAGGTGTGCCAGTTATTTGTCTTTTGCATCAACAGTGCCTTTACTTGGAACTAGCATTAGCAGCACAGCTGTCTACATTGCCTGCGTTTTGAATTAGAATTGCCTCGGCTGGCAGTCAGCAGTGCCTGTGATTAGAATCAGGATTACATGTAATTCAGTTAGCAGTAAATGGACCAGGAGTGAGCATTAAATGTACCGGAGTCATGAATGTCTGCCTATGGATTTATAATTTAGTGAATAGTGCCTGTGATTGAAGTCCACAGTGACTGTTTAAAGCCAGTAGGGCCTGACTGGAGTCAAAGTGAGCTATAATGGAGTCAGCAGTACATGTGTTTTGAACCGGCAGTGCCTGTGATTGAAGTCAGGAATGCCTGCAGTGCTCATGCTGGGAGACAGAAGTGCCTATAACTGGAGTTACCAGTACCTGCGTTTGGAGACAGATTTTCTGTATGTGAGTGAGCAGTGCCTGCTTGTGGATTAAGCACTGACAGCATTTCATCTCAGTAGTGCCCATATTTAGAAATACCTATATTTATAGCAGTCAGCATTATCTGTAATGAGCCATGAGTGACTGTGCTTGGAGTGAGCAGTGCATGTCTTTTGAAAGAAAAGTGGCTGGGCTTGGAGTCAAGTGCCATTGAGTGGAGTCAGTAGTGTCTTTGTTGGGGGTTAGCAGTGCCTGGGTTTAGAATCAGGATCATCTATAACTGAGGCAGCAGTGCATGTGCTTGGGAGTCAGTCTTAGGCGCACTGGAGACAGAAAATTCTGTGCTTGTTGTAAACATTATAAAAAATATCTATAACTAAGTCACCAGTGCCTGTGCTGGGATTAAGAGGGACACCGCCACCACAATGGCCTCCATCCACTCCGGATCACCATCAGACCCCTGCCCACACTATATCTTCAATAAGGCAAACATCATCATTGCCCCCACCTCTGCAAAACCATCAACAACTCCTTTGAGTCAGCCAACTTCCTAGAAAGATGGAAGCATGCAGAAATCAACGCCCTGCTGAAGAAACCAAAGGCAGACCCAGACGACCCGAAGAACTACTGGCCGATCTCCCTCCTCCCCTTCCTGGCCAAAATCGTAAACAGCCAACTATCCCGGTTCCTGGAAGACAGCAGGGTACTCAACACCTCCCAATCCGGATTCCGCAGAAACCACAGCACAGAGACTGCACTCATTGCTGCCACAGATGACATTAGGACCATGCTCGACGAAGGAGAAACAGCAGCACTCATCCTCCTGGACCTCTCCGCAGCTTTCGACACGGTATGTCATCACACTCTCCGCACACGCCTCCACAACACTGGAATCCGCGATAAGGCACTCAACTGGATCTCATCATTTCTCTCAGGCAGAACCCAGAGAGTCCGCCTCCCACCGTTCCTGTCAGATGCCTCTGGAATCATCTGTGGCGTTCTCCAAGGATCCTCGCTCAGCCCCATGCTCTTCAACGTTTACATGGCCCCCCTCGTTAACATCGCACAAACCCACCACATCAACATAGTTTCCTACGCAGACGACACTCAGCTCATCCTCTCCCTCACGAAGACCCTACAACTGCAAAGAACAAACTCCACAACAGACTTCACGCCATCGCCAGCTGGATGGAATCAAGCCACCTCAAGTTAAACACAGACAAGACAGAAATCCTCATCTTTGGCACCAACCCCTCAGCTTGGAATGACTCCTGGTGGCCCACCTCCCTAGGAACCGCGGCCTCACCCACCACCCACGCAACCTAGGCTTCATCTTAGACTCCACACTCAGCATGACTCAGCAGGTCAATGCCATTTCCTCTTCCTGCTGGAACTCCCTACCGCTCCACCTTCGCCAGACCCAAGACTTCTTGACATTCAGGAAACGCCTCAAGACATGGCTCTACGACCAGTAGCTCCCCCCCCCCCCAGCGCCTTGAGACCCTAACGGGTGATTACTGCGCTGTATAAATCCTTGATTGATTGATTGATTGAGTAAGGACTGTGTATGACTAGAAGGTTATCTGAAACTGAGTCACCAGTGCCTGTGTTTGGAGCCAATAGTACTTATAATTTAATTCAGCGGTGCCTGCGGATGAGGTAGTAGTGCCTGTATCAAAGGTGCCTATTTGTAATTAGCTGTGCCTGCGACTGGAGTCAGTAGCTTCAGTCTTGTCTTCCTGTTTTGAATTGGCAGTATTTGTTTTTTTGCATCAGCAGTGCCTGTGCTTGGAGTCAGCATTATCAGTACTGTAGTCAGCAGTCAGCAGATCCTGTGCCTGTAGTAGGGATACCTGGGCTTGGAGTCAGCACTATCTGTAATGAGTCAGCAGTGTCTATGCTTGGAGTCTGGGATACCTGGAATTAAGTGAACAGTGCCTATACATGCAGTGACAATAATTCACATCAGTAGTGCTTGTGTTTAACAGTGCCTGTATTTGCAGACAACATTATCTGTAATGGGTGACAAGTGACTGTGCATGGAGTGAGCAGTGCCTGTGTCTTGAAACAGAAGTCCCTGTGCTTGAAGTCAGGTGTCAGCAGTGCCTGTCTATTGAATGAGGTGTTTCTGTAATTGAAGCCATCACTACCGTGCCCGTGTATGAAGTGTCTGTGCCTGGAGTCTATAGTTCCTGTGTTTGGAGTCAGCCGTGGGCGTTATCTCTGACACCAATCACAGGCACTGCTGACTTCAAGCGCTAGGTTATCAATAATGAAGCCAGAGAAACCTGTGTTTGGAGTCAGTATTAGTGAAGTCTCCATCGCCTATGTTTTAATTCAACATTGCCTAGGCTTGGAGTCAAGGAACTCCTTAACTGAATCAGCAGTGCCAGTGCAAAGAGTCAGCGCTGCCTATGCTTGGAGTCTGGGTTATATTTAATTAAGACAGCAGTGCCTCTACCTGGAACGAGTGATGCCTGTGTTTGGATTCAGAATTATCTGTAATTCAGTTAGCAATGCCTGGAGTGATTATTAAGTGTATCTAAGTCAGCAGTGCCTGAGCTTGGAGTGAGAATTATATGCAATTGAGAGAGCAGTGAATTTGTTTGAGTCAGCAATTCCTGTGTGTGAAGTCAGCAGTGCCTTCCTTGAAGTCACAAGAACCTGGAAGCAGAAGTGCATATTACTGGGAGGGCAGTAGTTTCTGTGTTTTTAATCAGCAATATTTGTTTTTCTTTTTTATCAGCAGTGCATTTACTTGGAGCCAGCAGTTGCAGCACAGTAGTCAGCAGTGCCTGTTCCTGTATTCAGGAGTCCCTGGGCTTGAAGTCAGCATCATCTGTAATGAGTCGGGTGATTGTGAACAGTCAACAGTGCCTGTCATTGGAATCTGAATTTTCTGTAATTCAGTTACCAGTGCCTATGCCTGGAGTCAGCACTAAGTGTACCAGAGTCAGGAGTGTCTATTTTTGGAGTTAGGATTTATCTATGTGGTTGAGTCTGAATTATCTAAAATTGAGTCAGCGGTGCCTGTGTGTGGAACCACCAGTGCCTGTGTTTGAAATTAGAAGTGCCTGGAATAATCAAGCTCTCTTTTGGCTGGGCAGTGCTGATTACTGGAGACAGTAATTCTTGTGTTTATCTATGTGGTTGAGTCAGAATTATCTAAAATTGAATCAGCAGTGCCTGTGCTTGGAGTTTACAGGGTCTGTAGCTGGAATCAGTACCGTGAGTACTGGAATCAGGGGTGCTTGGAGAAGGGAATGCCGTGCTTGAAGTCAGCAGTGCCTCTGCTCAGATTGAGAAGGGCCTCTGATGTGAGTCTGCAGTATCTGTAATTTACTGAGCAGTGCCTGTTTGTGGAATAAGCAGAGGCAGTATTTTACCTCAGTAGAGGATGTGCTTGGAGTCAGTGTTAGCTGCAATTGAGTCAACATTGTCTGCACTGAATCAGCAGTATTAGTGTTTTTCACAAGAAGTGGCTGTGACTAGAATCAGCAGTGCCTCTAATGAATCTGCAGTGATTATGTTTGGAGCCAGTGTTATCTGTCTCTCAGCATGTAGTGCCTGTACATGGAGTAAACAGTGACGCTATTTTACATCATTAGTGCCTAAGCTTGGAGTCAGGAGCCTCTGGGCTTGGAGTCAGCATTATCTGTAATGAGACAGGAATGACTGTGATCGGAGTCAGCAGTGCCTTTGTTTATAATCAGAAGTGCCTCAGCTTTCAGTCAGCAGAGCCTGTGTCTGGAATCAGGATTACCTGTAATTCTGTTAGCAGTGCCTATGCTTGGAGTGAGCACTAAGTGTATCAGAGTCAGCAGTGCCTGTGCTTGGAGTAAGGATTATTTAGAAGTGAGGGAGCAGTGCGTGTGCTTGGAGTCAGCTTTGCCTCTTTTGAATGAGCAGTGCCATTACTTGAGGCAGCAGTTTATGTGTCTGAATCAGCAGTACCAATGCTTGGAGTCAGCAGTGCCTGCCACATGTCAACGGTGGTTTTACTTTGCCTAAAACATGATTGGCGTTAGCAGTGTGTGTCTTTAGAGTCAAGAGTGCCTGTGATAGGAGTCTGGAGTACCTATGCCTGGAGCCAAGGTTAGCTGTAACTGACTGAGCAGTGCCTGTTCAGGGAGTAAATTGTGGCTCAACAGTGTTTGTGGCCCTGGAGGCAACAATATCTATAATGAGTCAACTGTGACTGCATTTTAAATTAGGATTGTCTCATCTTGCAGTCAGCAGTGCCTGTGTATTGGACAAGCAGTATTTTGAATAAGCAGTGACAGTTCCTGGAATAAACGGTGCCCAGTTTGAATCAACAGTTGAGTTTTGAATCAGCAGTGCCTGTGCTTGGAGCTAGCAGTGCCTGTGCATGGAGTCAGGTGTATCTGTGCTTGGATTCAGATGCGCTCTGAGTTAGCAGTGCATGTGGTTGGTGTCTGGAGTGCCTGTGACATGAGTCTGTTATACCTGTGCCTAGTTATCTGTGTTTGAGTGACCAGTGCCTGTTTTTGGAATATGCAGTGACAGTGTTTCACATCAGTAGTGCCCATCTTTAGTAAACAGTACCTGAATTTGAAATTAGGGTTATCTGTAAATGAGGCAGCAGTGCGTGTGCCTTCAGTGCCTGGAGACATCATTATCATTAATGAAACAGGAGTGCCTGTGACTAGAATCGGTAGTGCCTGTGACTGGAGTAGATAGTGTCTGTATTTGGAGTCAGTATTATTTGAAATGGAGCCACCAGTGCCTGTGACAGGAATCGGCAGTGCCTGTATCTGGTGTGCTCAGAGTCAGTGCTGAATGTTAATTAAAAGAAGAATCAGGAGCAGAAGGGCTTAAATCTGAGGTGGAGATGGAACGTCACAGCCCCCCCCAGGAGAGCTGACACCCCTCCCCCACCTAAGCTGGAGCCCCACCCCACATGATTCACAGCCCCCCCCCCCCCCTTACACCAGCCTCAGATCTGCCGGGAAGCGTAAGGTATCAAAGAAAAAGCCGAAGCCCCAAGTCACAGCCCCTCCCCCTGCAGCTCCTACATCAGCCTCAGCTCCGCCCCCCCCCCAGAGACTGAAGATGGGGAAGATCCTGCAGGTGAAGGGGGTTTGGGGGAAAGTGTAGAGAAGCTCCATGGAGTCCGCATTGTACAGGGACAGCCGCCCCCCCTCGTAGTCCAGATACACCCCCAGCTTCAGGGGCCCCTCAGGAGGGTACAGGGGGGTCCGAGGGGAGGTGAGAGCCCAGTACTGACCCCCCCACCCCCTCTGCACAGCCCAGACCCCCCCCTCAGGTGACCATGTGACCCCCCCCTTCCTCTCCACAGACTCTGCTGCAACCCCCAAAGCCCATCCTCTTACCCCCCCCCCCAGCAGCTGCAGCTCCCAGTAATGTCTGCCTGAGGTGAACCCCTCCCTCCCCAGCACACAGGGATAGAAGGTGAATCTCTTGGGGGTGTCCGGCAGGAGCTGTGCTGTGTCTGTCCCTCTCACACGTCTCCCCCCCTCAGCCAGGAGGAGCTCAGGATGTGCTGTGTCTGGATCCAGAGTCACCATCACTGCAGGGAAGAGACTCAGAGTTAGAGATTTAAAGCTATAGACATGTTATTTATATTTTATATTCAGGTTATTGACACGAGGCAAAACTATACAGCACCTCTCTAGAAGGAGCGCACTGCACTGTACAATACACAGCACTATAGAAGGAATACACTGTACAATACACTGCACTACACTTCACCTACCTGGAGGGAGCACACTGTACAATACAACGCACTACACAGCACCTACCTGAAAGAGCACACTGTACTGTACAATACACTGCACTACACAGCACCTACCTGCAACAAACACATAGCACAATAAACTGCACTACACTGCACATCTATATAGAGAGCACATTTTGCAATATAAAGCACTACACAGCACCTACCTAGAAGGAGCACATTGTAGTGTATAATACACTGCACTACACAGCCCCTACCTGGAAGGAACACTTAGTACAATATACTGCACTATACTGCACCTACCTGTAAAAAGCACACTGAGCAATACACTGCACTACACAACACCTACCTGGAAGGAGCACACTGTATTGTAAAATACACTACACTACACAGCACCTACCTGGAAGGACAACACTGTAGAATACACTGCAGTACACAGCACCTACCTGGAAGGAGAAGACTGTACTGTAAAATACACTGCACTACACAGCACGTACCTGGAAGGAGCACACTGTACTGTACAATACACTGCACCACACCGCACCTAGCGGTAAGAAGCACACAGTACAATACACTGCACTATAGAAGGAGCACATTGCACAATACACTGCACTACATAGCAACGACTTGGAAGGAAGACACACAACAATACACCTACCTGGAAAGAGCACTCTATACTGTACAATACACTGCACTACACAGCACCCATGTAGAAGTAGCACACTGCACTACACAGCACCTACCTGGAAGGAGCAGACTACACAATACACTGCACTACAGAGCTCCTACCTGGAAGGAGCATACTGTACTGTGCAATACTCTGCACCTACCTGCTAGAAGCACACTGTACTGTACAATTCAGTGCACTATACAGCACCTACCTGGAAGGAGCAAACTGTACTGTACAATACACTGCACTAACAGAACCTACGTAGAAAGAGCACACTGTACTGTACAATACACTGCACTACGCAACACCTACCTGGAAGGAACAATTAGTACAATAAACTGCACTATTCTGCACCTAAATTTAAAGAACACACTGAGCAATACGCTGCACTACACAGCACCCACCTGGAAGGACCACACTGTACAATACACTGCACTACACAGCACCCACCTGGA
Organism: Pleurodeles waltl; assembly: GCF_031143425.1. Classification (NCBI taxonomy): domain Eukaryota; kingdom Metazoa; phylum Chordata; class Amphibia; order Caudata; family Salamandridae; genus Pleurodeles; species Pleurodeles waltl. The sequence continues at coordinate 3,632,992 of NW_027150301.1, forward strand.
AGGAGAACACTGTATTGTACAATACACTGCATTACACAGCACCTACCTGCAAGGACCACACTGTAGAATAGACTGCACCTACCTCGAAGGAGCACACTGTACTGGTCAATACACTGCACTACAGAGCACCTACTTGCAAGGAACACATAGTACAATAAACTGCACTATACTGCACCTACCTGTAAAAAGCAAACTGAACAATACACTTCACTTCACAACACCTACCTGGAAGGATCACACTGTATTGTACAATACACAACACTGCACCTCTATTTAAAGAGCACACTGAGCAATTTACTGCTCTACACAGCAGCTACCTAGAAGGAGCACACTCTAGTGTATAATACACTGCACTACACAGCCCCTACCTGCAAGGAACACATAGTACAATAAACTGCACTATACTGCACCTACCTGTAAAAAGCACACTGATCAATACACTACACTACACAACACCTACCTGAAAGGAGCACACTGTATTGTACAATACACTGCACTACACAGCACCTACCAAGAAGGGCCACACTGTAGAATACACTGCACTACACAGCACCTACCTGGAAGCAGCACACTTTACTGTACAATACACTGCACTAACACCACCTACCTAGAAAGAGCAGACTGTACTGTGCAATACACTGCACTACACAGCACCTGCCTGGAAGGAACACATAGTACAATAAACTGAACTATGCTGCACCTACCTGTAAAGAGCACACTGAGCAACACACTGCACTACACAACACCTACCTGGAAGGAGCACACTATACTGTACAATACACTGCACTACACAGCACCTACCTGGAAGAACCCGACTGTAGAAAACACTGCACTACACAGCACCGAACTGGAAGGAGCACACTTTACTGCTCAATACACTGCACTAACAACACCAACCTGGAAGGAGCACACTGTAATGTACAATACACTACACAACACCGCATTTACCTGAAGGGAGCTAACTGTACTGTACAATGCACTGCACTACACAACACCTACCTGGAAGGAACACATAGTACTGTTCAATCCACTGCATTCCAAGGCACTTACCTGGAAGGAGCACACTGTATAATGCACTGCACTATAGAAGGAGCACACTGTACTGTAGAATACACTGCACTACACAGCAACTACCTGGAAGGAGCAGTATGTACTGTACAATACACTGCTGTACAACACACTGCACAACACCACACCTACCTGAAAGTAGCACACTCTCCTGCACAATACACTGGCCTAACAGTACCTTCCTGGTTAGGAGCACACTGTACTTTACAATACACTGCACTACACATCACCTACCTAGTAGGTGCACACTGTACTGTACAATACACTGCATGATACAACACCTACCTGGAAGGAACACATACTACAATAAACTGCACTATACTGCACCTACCTGTAAAGACCACACTGAGCAATACCCTGCACTGCACAGCACCTACCTGCAAGGACCGCACTGCAGAATACACTGCACCTACTTGGAAGGAGCACACTTTACTGTACAATACACTGCACTACACCACACCTACCTGCAAGGAACACATAGTACACTAAACTGCACTATACTAAACCTCCATGTAAAGAGCACACTGAGCAATATACTGCACAGCACCTACCTAGAAGGAGCACACTGTACTGTATAATACACTGCCCTACACAGCCCCTACCTGGAATTAACACATAGCACAATAAACTGCATTACACTGCACCTACCTGTAAAGAGCACACTGAGCAATACACTGCACTATACAGCACCTACCTGGAAGCAGCAGACTATACTGCACAATACACTGCACTACACAGCACCTACCTGGAAGGACCACACTGAGCAATACACTGCACTACACAGCACATACCTGGAAGGACCACATTGTACTGTACAATACACAGCATTACATCGCACCTAACTGGAAGGAGCACATTCTATTGTACTGTACACTGCACTTCACTGCACCTACATGAAAGAGCACACTGTAGTGTACAATGCACTGCACTGCACAGCACCTACCTGGAAGGAGCACACTGTACAATACACTGCACTATAGAAGGAGAACACTCTACTGTAGAATACACTGCACTACACAGCACCTACCTGAAAGGACCACAGTGTAGAAAACACTGCACTACACAGCACCTACGTGGAAGGAGCACACTTTACTGTACAATACACTGCACTACACAGCACCTACCTGGAAGGAACACATAGCACAATCAACGGAACTACACTTCACATACCTGTAAAGAGCACACTGGGCAATACACTGCACTACACAGCACTTACCTGGAAGGACCACACTGTACTGTGCAATACACTGCACTACACCGCACCTACAGGGAAGGAACACACAGTGATTTACACTGCACTACATGGAATCCACCTGGAAGGAGCACACTGTACTGTACAATGCACTGCACTACACAGCACATACCTGGAAGGAGCAAACTGTACAATACACTGCACTATAGAAGGAGCCCCCTCTACTGTAGAATACCCTGCACTACACAGCACCGACCTGGACGGAGCAGACTGTACTGTGCAATACACTGCACTACACAGCACCTACCTGGAAGGAACACATAACGGAACTACACTTCACATACCTGTAAAGAGCACACTGGGCAATACACTGCACTACACAGCACTTACCTGGAAGGACCACACTGTACTGTGCAATACACTGCACTACACCGCACCTACAGGGAAGGAGCACACAGTGATTTACATTGCACTACATGGAATCCACCTGGAAGGAGCACACTGTACTGTACAATACACTGCACTACACAGCACCTACCTGGAAAGAGCACACTGTACTGTACAACACACTGCACTACACAACACCTACCTGCAACAAACACATAGCACAATAAACTGCCCTACACTGCACCTCTATATAAAGAGCACATTGAGCAATATAATGTACTACACAGCACCTACCTAGAAGGAGCACACTGTAGTGTATAATACACTGCACTACACAGCCCCTACCTGGAAGGAACACTTAGTACAATATACTGCACTATACTGCACCTACCTGTAAAAAGCACACTGAGCAATACACTGCACTACACAACACCTACCTGGAAGGAGCACACTGTAGAATACACTGCACTGCACAGCAACTACCTGGAAGGAGCACACTGTACTGTGCATTACCCCGCACTATACAGCACCTACCTGAAAGGAGCACACTGTACTGAAAAAGACACCACTCCACAGCACCTACCTGGAAGGACCACACCGTAGAATACACTACACTACACAGGAGCTACCGGGAAGGAGCACAACGCACTGTACAATACACTGCACTACACAGCACCTACCTGGAAGGACACACTGTACGGTGCATTACACAGCACTACACCGCACCTACCTCGAAGGAGCACACTGTACTGTACAATACACTGGCCTAACAGCAGCTACCTGGTTAGGAGCACACTGTACTGTAAAACACACCTCACTATGCATCACTTACCTGGTAGGAGCACACTGTACTGTACAATATAATGCACTACACTGCACCTACCTGGAAGAACCACACTGTACTGTACAATACACTGCACTACACCGCACCTACCTCAATGGAGCACATTGTACTGTACAATACACTGGCCAAACAGCACCTACCTGGTAAGGAGCACGCTGTACTTTAAAATGCACTGTACAGTACAGTGCACTACACCGCACCTACCTGGAAGAACCACACTGTACTGTACAATACACTGCACTACATTGCACCTACCTTGAAGGAGCACACTGTACTGTACAATACACTGGCCTAACAGCAGCTACCTGGTTAGGAGCACACTATACTGTAAAACACACTGCACTATGCAGCACCTACCTGGTAGGAGCACACTGTACTGTACAATACATTGCACTACACCGCACCTACCTGGAAGAACCACACTGTACTGTACAATATACTGCAATACACCGCACCTACCTGGAAGGAGCACACTGTACTGTACAATACACTGCACTAACAACACCTACCTGGAAGGAGCACACTGTACTGCACAATACACTGGCCTAACAGCACCTACCTGGTAGGAGCACACTGTACTATACAATACAGTGCACTACACCACACCTACCTGGAAGAACCACACTGTACTGTTCAATACACTGCACTACACAGCACCTACCTGGAAGGAGCACACTGTACTGTGCATTACCCTGCACTAAACAGCATCTACCTGGAAGGAGCACACTGTACAGTACAAGACACTACACTGCACAGCACCTACCTGGAAGGAGCCCACTGCATAATACACTGTGCTCCTTCCAGGTAGGTGCTGTGTAGTACAGTGTATTCTACAGTACAGTGTGCTCCTTCCAGTTAATTGTTGTTTAGTGCAGTGTATTCTACAGTGAGGTCCTTCCAGATAGATTTTGTGCAGTGTAGTGTATTGTACAGTACAGTGTGCTCCTTCCCGGTAGGTGCTGTATACTGCAGTGTAATGTACTGTACAGTCTGCTTCTTCCAGGTAGGTGCTGTGTAGTGCACCTACCTGGAAGGAGCACAGTGTACTGTACAATACACTGCACTATGCAGCACCTACCTGGAAGGAGCACACTGTACTGTGCACTACACAGCAGTATACAACACCTACCTTGAAGAAGCACACTGTACTGTACATTACACAACACTATACAGCACCTACCTGGAAGGAGGACATTGTACTGTAGAATACAATACACTAGACAGCACCTACCTGGAAGGACAAGACTGTAGAATACACTGCACTACACAGCACCTACCTGGAAGGAGCACAGGGTACTGTACAATACACTGCACTACACAGCACCTACCTGGAAGGTGCAAGCTGTACTATACATTACACAGCACTATACAGCACCTACCTGGAAGGAGCACATTGTACTGTAGAATACACTACACTAGACAGCACCTACCTGGAAGGACCACACTTTATAATACACTGCACTACACAGCACCTACCTGGAAGGAGCACACTGTACTGTACAATACACTGAACTACACCTCACCTACCTGGAGGGAACACACAGTACAATACACTGCACGCCACATCTTCTACCTGGAAGGAGCAGACTATATAATACATTGAACTACACAGCACCTACCTGGAAGGAGCAGACTGTACTGTACATTAAACTGCAGTATACAGCACCTACCTAGAAGGAGCACACTGTAGAATACACTGCACTACACAGCGCCTACCTGGGAGGAACACATTGTACTGTACACTGCACTGCACTAACAGCACCTACCTGGAAATAACATAATGTACTCTACAATACACTACACAGCACCTACCTGGAAGGGCCACATAGTACAATAAACAGCACTATACTGCACCTACCTGTAAAGAGCACATAGTACAATACACTGCACTACACAGCACTTAACCGGAAGGAGCACGCTCTACTGTACAATAGACTGTACTACACAGCAGCTACCTGGAAGGAGCACACTGTATAATACACTAAACTGCACCGCACCTACCTGGAAGAAGAACACTCTACTTTACAATGCACTGCACTACACAGCAGAAATCTGGAAGGACCACACTGTAGAAAACACTGCACTACACAGCACCGAGCCCTAAAGGAACACACTTTACTGTACAATACACTGCACTAACAAAAGCTACCTGGAAGGAGCACACTGTACTGTACAATACACTGCACTACACAGCACCTACCTGGAAGAAACACATAGTACAATAAACTGAACTATACTTCACATACCTGTAAAGAGCACACTGAGCAATAAACTGCACTACCCAGCAGCTACCTCGAAGGACCAACTGTACTGTACAATTCACTGCACTACACCGCACCTCCCTGGAAGGAGCACATTGTACTGTACAATACACTACACTGCACACCACCTACATGGAAGGACCACACTGTAGAATACACTGCACTACACAGCGCCTACCTGGGAGGAACACACTGTACTGTACAATACACTGCACTAACATCCCCTACCTGGAAGAAACATAATGTACTGTACAATAAACTACAAAGCAACTACCTGGAAGGACCACATAGTATAATAAACTGCACTATACTGCACATACCTGTAAAGAGCACACCGTTCAATACACTACACTACACAGCACCTAACCAGAAGGAGCACACTCTACTGTACAATAGACTGTACTACACAGCAGCTACCTGGAAGGAGCACACTGTACTGCAGAATACACTGAACTGCACCACACCTACCTGGAAGAAGAACACTCTACTGTACAATGCACTGCCCTACACATCAGAAATCTGGAAGGAGCACACTGTACAATACACTGCACTACACCGCACCTACCTGGAAAAAGCACACTGTACTGTGCAATACTCTGCACTACACCTCACCTACCTGGTTGGGAGCACACTATACTGTAAAATACACTGCACTATACAGAACGTACCTGGTAGGAGCACACTGTACTGTACAATACACTGCACTACACCCCGCCTACCTGGAAGGAGCAGACTGTACTGTACAATACACTTGCCTAACAGCACCTACCTGGTTAGGAGCACACTGTACTGTAAAATACACTGCACTACAGAGCATCTACCTTAATGGAGCACACTGTACTGTACAATACACTGCACTACACCTAACCTACCTGGAGGGAGCACACAGTACAATACACTGCACTATACAGCGTCTACCTCGAAGGAGCAGACAATACAATACACTGCACTATACAACACCTACCTGGGAGGAGCACACTGTACTGTGCATTACACAGCACTAAACAGCACCTACCTGGAAGGTACACACTGTACTGTACAATACACTACACTAGACAGCACTGTAGGAGGCTGGACTGGCTTGTAGTGAGTACCAAGGGGTACTTGCACCTTGCACCAGGCCCAGTTATCCCTTATTAGTGTATAGGGTGTCTAGCAGCTTAGGCTGATAGATAATGGTAGCTTAGCAGAGCAGCTTAGGCTGAACTAGGAGACGTGTGAAGCTACTACAGTACCACTTAGTGTCATATGCACAATATCATAAGAAAACACAATATACAGTTATACTAAAAATAAAGGTACTTTATTTTTATGACAATATGCCAAAGTATCTTAGAGTGTACCCTCAGTGAGAGGATAGGAAATATACACAAGATATATATACACAATAGCAAAAATATGCAGTATAGTCTTAGAAAACAGTGCAAACAATGTATAGTTACAATAGGATGCAGTGGGGAAACATAGGGATAGGGGCAACACAAACCATATACTCCAAAAGTGGAATGCGAACCACGAATGGACCCCAAACCTATGTGACCTTGTAGAGGGTCGCTGGGACTATTAGAAAATAGTGAGAGTTAGAAAAATAACCCTCCCCAAGACCCTGAAAAGTGAGTGCAAAGTGCACTAAAGTTCCCCTAAGGACAAAATAGTCGTGTTAGAGGGAAAATGCAAGGAAAACACAAATCAGCAATGCAACAACGATGGATTCCTGACTGAGGGTACCTGTGGAACAAGGGGACCAAGTCCAAAAGTCACAAGCAACTCGGAGATGGGCAGATGCCCAAGAAATGCCAGCGGTTGGTGCAAAGAAGCTCTTACTAGGCTGAAGAACTGTGAATACTGCAGGAACGACAAGGGCTAGAGACTTCCCCTTTGGAGGATGGATCCCCCACGCCTTGGAGAGTCGTGCAGAAGTGTTTTCCCGCCGGATGGACGCCAACAAGCCTTGCTACACGCAAATCGTGCGTTTGGCGTTTTTGGACGCTGCTGGGGCCCAGGAGGGACCAGGAGGTCGCAAATTGGACCTGCAGAGAGAAGGGACGTCGAGCAAAACAAAGAGCCCTCACTGAAGCAGGTAGCACCCGGAGAAGTGCCAGAAACAGGCACTACGAGGATGCGTGAAACGGTGCTCGCCGAAGTTGCACAAAGGAGTCCCACGTCGCCGGAGACCAACTTAGAAAGTCGTGCAATGCAGGTTAGAGTGCCGTGGACCCAGGCTTGGCTGTGCACGAAGGATTTCCACCGGAAGTGCACAGGGGCCGGAGTAGCTTGCAAAGTCGCGGTTCCCAGCAATGCAGCCCAGCGAGGTGAGGCAAGGACTTACCTCCACCAAACTTGGGCTGAAGAGTCACTGGACTGTGGGGGTCACTTGGACGGTGTCGCTGGATTCGAGGGACCTCGCTCGTCGTGCTGAGAGGAGACCCAAGGGACCGGTAATGCAGCTTTTTGGTGCCTGCGGTTGCAGGGGGAAGATTCCGTCGACCCACGGGAGATTTCTTCGGAGCTTCTGGTGCAGAGAGGAGGCAGACTACCCCCACAGCATGCACAAGCAGGAAAACAGTCGAGAAGGCGGCAGGATCAGCGTTACAGAGTTGCAGTAGTCGTCTTTGCTACTATGTTGCAGGTTTGCAGGCTTCCAGCGCGGTCAGCGGTCGATTCCTTATCAGAAGGTGAAGAGGGAGATGCAGAGGAACTCGGCTGAGCTCATGCATTCGTTATCTAAAGTTTCCCCAGAGACAGAGACCCTAAATAGCCAGAAAAGAGGGTTTGGCTACCTAGGAGAGAGGAAAGGCTACTAACACCTGAAGGAGCCTATCAGCAGGAGTCTCTGACGTCACCTGGTGGCACTGGCCACTCAGAGCAGTCCAGTGTGCCAGCAGCACCTCTGTTTCCAAGATGGCAGAGGTCTGGAGCACACTGGAGGAGCTCTGGACACCTCCCAGGGGAGGTGCAGGTCAGGGGAGTGGTCACTCCCCTTTCCTTTGTCCAGTTTCGCGCCAGAGCAGGGGCTAAGGGGTCCCTGAACCGGTGTAGACTGGCTTATGCAGAATTGGGCACATCTGTGCCCAACAAAGCATTTCCAGAGGCTGGGGGAGGCTACTCCTCCCCTGCCTTCACACCATTTTCCAAAGGGAGAGGGTGTCACACCCTCTCTCAGAGGAAGTTCTTTGTTCTGCCATCCTGGGCCAGGCCTGGCTGGACCCCAGGAGGGCAGCTGCCTGTCTGAGGGGTTGGCAGCAGCAGCAGCTGCAGAGAAACCCCAGGAAGGGCAGTCTGGCAGTACCAGGGTCTGTGCTACAGACCACTGGGATCATGGAATTGTACCAACAATGCCAGGATGGCATAGAGGGGGCAATTCCATGATCATAGACATGTTACATGGCCATATTCGGAGTTACCATGGTGAAGCTACATATAGGTAGTGACCTATATGGAGTGCACGCGTGTAATGGTGTCCCCGCACTCACAAAGTTCAGTGAATTGGCTCTGAACAATGTGGGGGCACCTTGGCTAGTGCCAGGGTGCCCTCACACTAAGTAACTTTGCACCTAACCTTTACCAGGTAAAGGTTAGACATATAGGTGACTTATAAGTTACTTAAGTGCAGTGTAAAATGGCTGTGAAATAACGTGGACGTTATTTCACTCAGGCTGCAGTGGCAGGCCTGTGTAAGAATTGTCAGAGCTCCCTATGGGTGGCAAAAGAAATGCTGCAGCCCATAGGGATCTCCTGGAACCCCAATACCCTGGGTACCTCAGTACCATATACTAGGGAATTATAAGGGTGTTCCAGTAAGCCAATGTAAATTGGTAAAATTGGTCACTAGCCTGTTAGTGACAATTTGAAAGTAATGAGAGAGCATAACCACTGAGGTTCTGGTTAGCAGAGCCTCAGTGAGACAGTTAGGCACCACACAGGGAACATATACATGCACACCTATGAGCACTGGGGCCCTGTGTGACAGGGTCCCAGTGACACATACATATAGGCCACAAACCTATGAGCACTGGGGTCCTGACCAGCAGGATCCCAGTGACACATAACAACCATACTGAAAACATAGTGTTTTCACTATGAGCACTGAGGCCTGGCTATCAGGATCCCAGTGAGACAGTGAAAACAGTGACAAACACCCTGACATACACTCACAAACAGGCCAAAAGTGGGGGTAACAAGGCTAGAAAGAGGCTACCTTCTCACAAGCACCTACCTGGAAGGATCACACTGTAATGTACAATACACTGCACTAACAGCACCTACCTGGAAGGAGCATACTGTAGAATAAACTGCATTACACTGCACCTACCTCGAAGGAGCACACTACTGTACAATACACTACACTACACAGCACCTGCCTGGATGGAACACACTGTAGCAAACACTGCACTACACAGCACCTACCCCTGAAGGAGCACAGTTTAATGTATAATGCACTGCACCAACAAAACCTACCTGGAAGGAGCACACTGTACTGTACAATACACTGCACTACACAGCACTAACCTGGAAGGAACACATAGTATAATAAACTGAACTATACTTCACCTACCTGTAAAGAGCACACTGAGCAATACACTGCACTACACAGCAGCTACCTCGAAGGGCCACACTGTACTGTACAATACACTGCACTACACTGCACCTACCTGGAAGGAGCATATTGTACTGTACAATACACTGCACTACACAGCACCTACCTGGAAGGAGCAGACTGTACTGTACAATACACTGCACTACACAGAAATTATCGGGAAGGATCAAACTGTACTGTACAATACACTGCACCACACCACACCTACCTGGAAGGAGCACACATTACAATAGACTGCAATACACAGCCTCTACCTGGAAGGAGCAGACTGTAGAATACACTGCACTACACTACACAGCACCTACCTGGAAGGAGCAGAATTTACTGTACAACACAGTGCACTACACAGCACCTACCTCGAAGGAGCACACTACTGTACAATACACTACACTACACAGCACCTGCCTGGAAGGACCACACTGTAGCAAACACTGCACTACACAGCACCTACCCCTGAAGGAGCACAGTTTAATGTATAATGCACTGCACCAACAAAACCTACCTGGAAGGAGCACACTGTACTGTACAATACACTGCACTACACAGCACCAACCTGGAAGGAACACATAGTATAATAAACTGAACTATACTTCACCTACCTGTAAAGAGCACACTGAGCAATACACTGCACTACACAGCAGCTACCTCGAAGGGCCACACTGTACTGTACAATACACTGCACTACACTGCACCTACCTGGAAGGAGCATATTGTACTGTACAATACACTGCACTACACAGCACCTACCTGGAAGGAGCAGACTGTACTGTACAATACACTGCACTACACAGAAATTATCGGGAAGGATCAAACTGTACTGTACAATACACTGCACCACACCACACCTACCTGGAAGGAGCACACATTACAATAGACTGCAATACACAGCCTCTACCTGGAAGGAGCAGACTGTAGAATACACTGCACTACACTACACAGCACCTACCTGGAAGGAGCAGAATTTACTGTACAACACAGTGCACTACACAGCACCTACCTGGAAGGACCACACTGTACAATACACTGCACTACACAGCACCTGCAAGGAAGGAGCACACTGTACTGTACAAAGCACTACACAGCACCTACCTGTTAGGAGCACACTGTACTATACAATACACTGCACTACACAGCACCTACCTGGAAGAAGAACACAGTACTGTACAATACACTGCACTACACAGCATCTACCTGTAAGGAACACATAGTACAATAAACTGCACTATACTGCACCTCCATGTAAAGAGCACACTGATCAATACACTGCACTACACAGCACCTACCTAGAAGGAGCCCACTTTACTGCATAATACACTGCACTACACAGCCCCTAACTGGAAGGAACACATAGTACAATAAACTGCACTATACTGCACCTACCTGGAAAGAGCACACTGAGCGATACACTGCACTACACATCACCTATCTGGAAGGAGCACACTGTACTGTACAATACACTGCACTAACAGCACCTACCTGGAAGGGGCATAATTTACTCTACAATACACTGCACTACACAGTACCTACCTAGAAGGAGCACACTGTAGAATACACTGCACTGCTTAGCAGCTACGTGGAAGAATCACACTGTATTGTACAATACACTGCACTATACCAGACCTGCCTGGAAGGAGCACACTGTACCGCAAAATACAGAGGCCTAACAGCACCTGCCTGGTTAGGAGCACACTGTACTGTAAAATACTCTGCACTACACAGCAAATTTCTGGAAGGAGAACACTGTTCTGTACAATACACTGCACTACACTTCACCCACCCGGAGGGAGCACACAGTACAATACACTGCATTGCACAGCACCTACCTGGAAGGAGCACACTGTACTGTGCATTACCCTGCACTATACAGCACCTACCTGGAAGGAGCACACTGTACTGTACAAGACACTACACTCCACAGCACGTAGTTGGAAGGACCACACTGTAGAATGCACTGCACTACACAGCACCAACCTGGAAGGAGCACACTGTGCTGTACAATACACTGCACAACTCAGCACCTACCTCGAAGGAGCACACTGTACTGTGCATTCAAAGCACTATACAGCACCTACATGGAAGCAGCACACTGTACTGTACAAGACACTACACTAGACAGCACCTACCTGGAAGGACCACATTGTAGAATACACTGCACCACGCAGCACCTACCTGGAAGGAGCACTCTGTAGTGTAGAATACGCTGCATTACACACCACCAACTGGAAGGAGCACACTGTGCTGTGCATTACACTGTACCACACAGCACCTACCTGGATGGACGACACTGTAGAAAACAATGCACTACACAGCACCTACCTGGAAGAAGCACCCTGTAGAATACACTGCACTGCACCGCACCTACCAACACATTGTACTACACAGCTTCTACCTGGAAGGAGCAGACTATACAATACAGTGCACTACACAGCACCTACATGGAAGGAGCTGACTGTACATTACACTGCAGTATACAGCACCTACCTGGAAGGAGCACACTGTACTCTACAATACACTACACTGCACAGCACTTACATGGAAGGACCAGACTGTAGAATACACTGCACTACACAGCACCTACCTGGAAGGAGCACACTGTACTGTACAAGACACTCCACTCCACAGCACCTACCTTCAAGGACCACAGTGTAGAATACACTGCACTACACGGCACCTACCTGGAAGAAGCAGACTGTACAGTAAATTACACTGCAGTATACAGCACCTACCAGGAAGGAGCACACTGTACTGTACAATACACTACACTGCACAAAATCTATCTGGAAGGACCTCACTGTAGAATACACTGCACTAAACAGCAATTAACTGGAAGGAGCACACTGTACTGTAGAATACACTGTACTACACAGCACCTACCTGGAAGGAGCACAGTGTACTGTACAATACACTACACTACACAGCACCTACCTGGAAGGAGCACAGTGTAGAATACACTGCACTGCACAGCAACTACCGGGAAGGAGCCAACTGTATTGTACAAAACACTGCACTACACCAGACCTACCTAGAAGGAGCACGCTGTACTGCACAATACACTGGCCTAACAGCACCTACCCGGTTAGGAGCACTCTGTACTGAACAATACACTGCACTACACAGCACCTACCTGGAAGGAGCACAGTGTACTGTCCAACACACTGCACTACACAGCACCTACCTGGAAGGAGCACACTGTACTGCGCAAAACACTGCACTACACAGCACCTACCTGGAAGGAGCACACTGTACTGTGCCTTACACAGTACTATACAGCACCTACCTGGAAGGAGCACACTGTATTGTGCATTACACAGCACTATACAGCACCTACCTGGAAGGAGCACACTGTACTGTGCATTACACTCAATTTTGGTAGACCGCCGAAGTCGCACCCACCACATGACTGCCTTATTATGACCACTGGCTGCTCCCCGCCACATACTGAGTGAAAAGTCGCCAGCAGCCATACTGGCGGTCGGCAGTCTAGTGGAGCTTGCCAACAGCGCCCCCCGTATTACAAGATCGTGTGTTTGGCGTGGCGCTGGTGGTGGAACAAGCACCATGGACCCGCTCCCTCCCGGATGACCACCAAAACCACCAAGTAATGTGATCTTCTTAAAGGGATCGGGGGTGTTGAGTCTTGTGTGCGTGAATGGGTGTGTGTGTGTGTGAATTTGGGGGAGATGTTGGGTGTGTTTGTGCAAGTGTAGATGTGCTTGTGTGAATGCATGTATGTGGCGGTGGGGGGAGTGTCGTGGCCATGTGGTGTGAATGAGTGAGTGTGGATTTGTGCATATATGTATGTGTGGTGTGTGCATGTGTGGATCAGGGGAGCGGGAGGTAACTACGGGGATTAGGGTTGGGTACGGGGATCAGGGGGAGACTGGAACTGAGTCCTGTACTCACCTTGTAAATGTGCTAACTTTTCTTCACCCCTAGAATTGTTTCTGAAAATTGCAGTGTGTCATCTTTTAAAACAGATTATTGCTATTTGCTTGAAAACCGTATAACGTGCCAATTCTAAACAAAGTGGTGTTGATACATATGTTGGATACTTACTTGCAAACTTACTTACCTGCAACTTGAACCTTGTTGTTCCAGTCTCCGGGGGTTAGGATGTCCACAGGTTGGGGTTGAATTTAACCCCAAACACCCACCACCAGAAACACGGGCCGGTCGGGTGCAGAGGTCAAAGTTGAGGTTGATTTAACATGGGCTCCTATGGAGAAGGGGGCACTCGGAATCAGGCCTGCTTCCAGGTAAGTACCTGTGTCTTAGGAGGACAGACCTGGGGGGTTTAGAAGAGCACCGGGGGGGGCACAGGTCAGTGCCAAACACACACCCTCAGAGGGCAGGGGCAGCTGGATGCAGGGTGCAACCACAGCGTCAGGCTCCCAGTGCTTTCCTATGGGGGTATCCCGGGGGTCACAAAGATGCTGCAGGTGAAGTCCAGGGGGTCGGTTTCAGAGAACCACCAACTGGACAAGGAGGAGGGCCGCCTGCTGAACGTTGGTGGACCGGTGGTCGAATTTCCCAAAGCCAGGGCGCTGCGGGTGCAGGGGTACCTTTGGCGTCGGGTATCTTCGTCCGGATCCTTCGCGGTCAGGGGAGGTCCTCTGGATTCAGGCTGCAGATGTCGTCGTGTTAGACAGGAGAGGTCAACCCAGGATGGGGACTTGCTCAGAATCACCTGGGGACCAGCTTTAGTCCGTTTGGCCAACTGGACACGGACTGTGGCCGTCGGGTGCAGAGTGGGTAGGATCCGGGGTGGTTCTGAAGTCCTTAGTTGGAAGTTCTTCTTGGACAGGGCCGCTGTGCATGGGTGTTCTTGGTCCTCAGGGGTGCAGGCAGTCCTCTGGAGGCTTTTCAGAGGTCACTGGCCCTGCAGGATATGTCGCCTTCTTTTAGCAGGGCTTTATAAGCTGGAGACAGGCCGGTAGGGCTGGGTCCAAGTCAGATTGCCTCTTCAGTCTTCTCTGCTGGGGGTCAGGTTAGCAGTCCTTCTTTCTTCTTTCTTCTTGTGAGGTCACCAGGAATCTGACGAGCTAGGTTCAGGGGAACACTTCAATCCTGGATTGTGAGAAGGTAGCCTCTTTCTAGCCTTGTTACCCCCACTTTTGGCCTGTTTGTGAGTGTATGTCAGGGTGTTTGTCACTGTTTTCACTGTCTCACTGGGATCCTGATAGCCAGGCCTCAGTGCTCATAGTGAAAACACTAGGTTTTCAGTATGTTTGTTATGTGTCACTGGGGTCCTGCTGGTCAGGACCCCAGTGCTCATAGGTTTGTGGCCTATATGTATGTGTCACTGGGACCCTGTCACACAGGGCCCCAGTGCTCATAGGTGTGCATGTATATGTTCCCTGTGTGGTGCCTAACTGTCTCACTGAGGCTCTGCTAACCAGAACCTCAGTGGTTATGCTATCTCATTACTTTCAAATTGTCACTAACAGGCTAGTGACCATTTTTACCAATTTACATTGGCTTACTGGAACACCCTTATAATTCCCTAGTATATGGTACTGAGGTACCCAGGGTATTGGGGTTCCAGGAGATCCCTATGGGCTGCAGCATTTCTTTTGCCACCCATAGGGAGCTCTGACAATTCTTACACAGGCCTGCCACTGCAGCCTGAGTGAAATAACGTCCACGTTATTTCACAGCCATTTTACACTGCACTTAAGTAACTTATAAGTCACCTATATGTCTAACCTTTACCTGGTAAATGTTAGGTGCAATGTTACTTAGTGTGAGGGCACCCTGGCACTAGCCAAGGTGCCCCCACATTGTTCAGAGCCAATTCCCTGAACTTTGTGAGTGCGGGGACACCATTACACGCGTGCACTACATATAGGTCACTACCTATATGTAGCTTCACAATGGTAACTCCGAATATGGCCATGTAACATGTCTATGATCATGGAATTGCCCCCTCTATGCCACCCTGGCATAGTTGGCACAATCCCATGATCCCAGTGGTCTGTAGCACAGACCCTGGTACTGCCAAACTGCCCTTCCTGGGGTTTCACTGCAGCTGCTGCTGCTGCCAACCCCTCAGACAGGCATCTGCCCCCCTGGGGTCCAGCCAGGCCTGGCCCAGGATGGCAGAACAAAGAACTTCCTCTGAGAGAGGGTGTGACACCCTCTCCCTTTGGAAAATGGTGTGAAGGCAGAGGAGGAGTAGCCTCCCCCAGCCTCTGGAAATGCTTTGTTGGGCACAGAGGTGCCCAATTCTGCATAAGCCAGTCTACACCGGTTCAGGGACCCCTTAGCCCCTGCTCTGGCGCGAAACTGGACAAAGGAAAGGGGAGTGACCACTCCCCTGACCTGCACCTCCCCTGGGAGGTGTCCAGAGCTCCTCCAGTGTGCTCCAGACCTCTGCCATCTTGGAAACAGAGGTGCTGCTGGCACACTGGACTGCTCTGAGTGGCCAGTGCCACCAGGTGACGTCAGAGACTCCTGCTGATAGGCTCCTTCAGGTGTTAGTAGCCTTTCCTCTCTCCTAGGTAGCCAAACCCTCTTTTCTGGCTATTTAGGGTCTCTGTCTCTGGGGAAACTTTAGATAACGAATGCATGAGCTCAGCCGAGTTCCTCTGCATCTCCCTCTTCACCTTCTGATAAGGAATCGACCGCTGACCGCGCTGGAAGCCTGCAAACCTGCAACATAGTAGCAAAGACGACTACTGCAACTCTGTAACGCTGATCCTGCCGCCTTCTCGACTGTTTTCCTGCTTGTGCATGCTGTGGGGGTAGTCTGCCTCCTCTCTGCACCAGAAGCTCCGAAGAAATCTCCCGTGGGTCGACGGAATCTTCCCCCTGCAACCGCAGGCACCAAAAAGCTGCATCTCCGGTCCCTTGGGTCTCCTCTCAGCACGACGAGCGAGGTCCCTCGAATCCAGCGACACCGTCCAAGTGACCCCCACAGTCCAGTGACTCTTCAGCCCAAGTTTGGTGGAGGTAAGTCCTTGCCTCACCTCGCTGGGCTGCATTGCTGGGAACCGCGACTTTGCAAGCTTCTCCGGCCCCTGTGCACTTCCGGCGGAAATCCTGTGTGCACAGCCAAGCCTGGGTCCACGGCACTCTAACCTGCATTGCACGACTTTCTAAGTTGGTCTCCGGCGACGTGGGACTCCTTTGTGCAACTTCGGCGAGCACCGTTTCACGCATCCTCGTAGTGCCTGTTTCTGGCACTTCTCCGGGTGCTACCTGCTTCAGTGAGGGCTCCTTGTCTTGCTCGACGTCCCCTCTCTCTGCAGGTCCAATTTGCGACCTCCTGGTCCCTCCTGGGCCCCAGCAGCGTCCAAAAACGCCAAACGCACGATTTGCGTGTAGCAAGGCTTGTTGGCGTCCATCCGGCGGGAAAACACTTCTGCACGACTCTCCAAGGCGTGGGGGATCCATCCTCCAAAGGGGAAGTCTCTAGCCCTTGTCGTTCCTGCAGTATTCACAGTTCTTCAGCCTAGTAAGAGCTTCTTTGCACCAACCGCTGGCATTTCTTGGGCATCTGCCCATCTCCGAGCTGCTTGTGACTTTTGGACTTGGTCCCCTTGTTCCACAGGTACCTTCAGACAGGAATCCATCGTTGTTGCATTGCTGATTTGTGTTTTCCTTGCATTCTCCCTCTAACACGACTATTTTGTCCTTAGGGGAACTTTGGTGCACTTTGCACTCACTTTTCAGGGTCTTGGGGAGGGTTATTTTTCTAACTCTCACTATTTTCTAATAGTCCCAGCGACCCTCTACAAGGTCACATAGGTTTGGGGTCCATTCGTGGTTCACATTCCACTTTTGGAGTATATGGTTTGTGTTGCCCCTATCCCTATGTTTCCCCATTGCATCCTATTGTAACTATACATTGTTTGCACTGTTTTCTAAGACTATACTGCATATTTTTGCTATTGTGTATATATATCTTGTGTATATTTCCTATCCTCTCACTGAGGGTACACTCTAAGATACTTTGGCATATTGTCATAAAAATAAAGTACCTTTATTTTTAGTATAACTGTGTATTGTGTTTTCTTATGATATTGTGCATATGACACTAAGTGGTACTGTAGTAGCTTCACACGTCTCCTAGTTCAGCCTAAGCTGCTCTGCTAAGCTACCATTATCTATCAGCCTAAGCTGCTAGACACCCTATACACTAATAAGGGATAACTGGGCCTGGTGCAAGGTGCAAGTACCCCTTGGTACTCACTACAAGCCAGTCCAGCCTCCTACATTGGTTGTGCAGTGGTGGGATAAGTGCTTGAGACTGCTTACCACTCTTGTCATTGTACTTTTCATAAGAGAAAAATATACAAAACAAGGTCAGTGTATATACACATAGCCAAAAAGTTTTGCATTTCCTCTTTTCACTCTTTTCTAAGTGCTGAAAAGTACTTCTAAACTTTCAAAAAGTTCTTAAAAGTTTAAAAAGTTTTTTTTTTCTGTCTTTGCAAAAAGTTCTGAAAACTTTTTTCTCTTTGTCTATCACTTTTACTCTCTAAAAAATGTCTGGCACAGGCCAAAAAATTGAACTGTCCAAACTTGCATATGATCACCTTAGCTGGAAAGGAGCAAGGAGTCTCTGCATAGAGAGAGGTTTGAGTGTAGGGAAGAATCCTTCATTAGAACTGTTAATTAATATGCTTAGAGTACAGGATAAGGCCATAAGTGCCCAATCTGTAGAAAAAGTAGCTAATGGTTCTCAATCTGATCCAGGGACTCCCCCAGGAAAAGGTTCAGGAAAGAAACTTCTCAGCCTGCCCATTACTAGACAGTCTAGCATAGTTGGTACAGAGGTTGAATCACATCATACTGATGATGTGCTCTCACATTATACTGGTAGCCAAGCTGTTAGGGTGCCCTCTGTAAGGGACAGGTCTCCTTCTGTTCATTCCCATCATACCTCTGTATCTAGAAATGTCCCTCCCACCCACCCTGATGACAGATTGTTGGAAAGGGAGCTCAATAGATTGAGAGTGGAGCAAACCAGACTGAAGCTCAAGAAGCAACAGCTGGATTTGGATAGACAGTCTTTAGAAATAGAGAGGGAAAGACAGAAAATGGGTTTAGATACCCATGGTGGCAGCAGCAGTATTCCCCATAGTCATCCTACAAAAGAGCATGATTCCAGGAATCTGCACAAGATAGTTCCCCCTTATAAGGAGGGGGATGACATTAACAAGTGGTTTGCTGCACTTGAGAGGGCCTGTGCTGTACAGGATGTCCCTCAAAAGCAGTGGGCTGCTATCCTATGGCTATCATTTAGTGGAAAGGGTAGGGATAGACTCCTTACTGTGAAAGAAAGTGATGCCAATAATTTTACAGTTCTTAAGAATGCACTCCTGGATGGTTATGGCTTAACCACTGAACAGTACAGGATAAAGTTCAGAGAGACCAAAAAGGAGTCTTCACAAGACTGGGTTGATTTCATTGACCATTCAGTGAAGGCCTTGGAGGGGTGGTTACATGGCAGTAAAGTTACTGATTATGAAAGCCTGTATAACACAATCCTGAGAGAGCATATACTTAATAATTGTGTGTCTGATTTGTTGCACCAGTACCTGGTAGACTCTGATCTGACCTCTCCCCAAGAATTGGGAAAGAAGGCAGACAAATGGGTCAGAACAAGGGTGAACAGAAAAGTTCATACAGGGGGTGACAAAGATGGCAATAAGAAGAAAGATGGTGAAAAATCTCAAGATAAGCATGGGGATAAGGGTAAAACCAAAGATCCCACTTCAAATCTTAAACACTCTTCAGAGGGTGGGGATAAAACAAATTCTTCCTCTTCTTCCCAACCTGCACACATTAAAAAGCCTTGGTGCTTTGTGTGTAAAAATAGAGGCCATAGGCCAGGGGATAAGTCCTGTCCAGGTAAACCCCCTGAGCCTACCACCACTAATACATCAAGCTCTAGTGCCCCTAGCAGTAGTGGTACTAGTGGTGGGACTGCTGGCAACAGTCAAGCAAAGGGTGTAGTTGGGTTCACTTATGGGTCCATAGTGGAAACTGATGTAATCAGTCCCAAGACAGTTTCTGTCACACCTAGTGGCATTGGCCTTGCCACACTGGCTGCTTGTCCCCTTACAATGGATAAGTACAGGCAGACAGTTTCAATAAATGGTGTTGAGGCCTTGGCCTACAGGGACACAGGTGCCAGTTTCACTTTGGTGACTGAAAACCTAGTGCCTCCTGAACAACACATCATTGGACAACAGTATAAGATTATTGATGTCCATAACTCCACTAAGTTTCTTCCCTTAGCTATAATTCAGTTTAGTTGGGGTGGAGTTACTGGCCCTAAGCAGGTGGTGGTATCACCTAGCTTACCTGTAGACTGTCTCTTAGGTAATGACCTAGAGGCCTCAGGTTGGGCTGATGTAGAGTTTTATGCCCATGCAGCCATGCTGGGCATCCCTGAGGAATTGTTCCCTCTCATTTCAAGTGAAATGAAAAAGCAAAGGAGAGAAGGCCTGAAAACTCAGGATCCCTCTCCATCAACAGGTAAAAAGGGTATCACAGTATCCCCTAACCACCCCACCATTCAGGATACTATTCCTGTGGTGGGAGAAACCTCTCCTGGGGTGGCACCTGTTCCAAGGGAATCATCAGCTGGCAAAGCTGGACTCCCTGAGGTGGAAGTACCTCTCTGTGGGATAACTAACATTGGTGAGAAAAAGAGCACCATTTTAGTTAACATGGAGCATCCCTCCAACCCTCCCAGAGAAACTTTAGTGCAGAAACTCTGCACTGCCTCACAACACTTAGGACAGCATCCCTGCCCTAGTGTGGAGCTGATAGGACAGCATCCCTGCCCTGCTCCAACTCAAGAGAAACAGCATCCCTGTTCTCTCTTCCAGCCAGATGGACAAAGTTTTTGCCCAGCTATGGCTTTTCTGAGACAGCATCCCTGTCTGGCATTTCCATCACTACAAATAGGTTCAGTGGACAATTCCCACTGCTCTAAACTAAAACTTACTGATAGAAACTCTGAAAATACATCTTCACATTGTTGCTTAGCTAAAAAACTTCAAACAGGGTGGTTTACATCCCCACAGGGAAGTAACCATATAGTGGATGATAAAGGGAGTAACCAGTCTATTGCAGAGCTACTCTCTACTTATCACCACTTAGACAATAAAGTCTCAACTGGCCAAGGTTAGCCTTATTGTCCTTCGTTTGGGGGGGGGTTGTGTGAGAAGGTAGCCTCTTTCTAGCCTTGTTACCCCCACTTTTGGCCTGTTTGTGAGTGTATGTCAGGGTGTTTGTCACTGTTTTCACTGTCTCACTGGGATCCTGATAGCCAGGCCTCAGTGCTCATAGTGAAAACACTAGGTTTTCAGTATGTTTGTTATGTGTCACTGGGGTCCTGCTGGTCAGGACCCCAGTGCTCATAGGTTTGTGGCCTATATGTATGTGTCACTGGGACCCTGTCACACAGGGCCCCAGTGCTCATAGGTGTGCATGTATATGTTCCCTGTGTGGTGCCTAACTGTCTCACTGAGGCTCTGCTAACCAGAACCTCAGTGGTTATGCTATCTCATTACTTTCAAATTGTCACTAACAGGCTAGTGACCATTTTTACCAATTTACATTGGCTTACTGGAACACCCTTATAATTCCCTAGTATATGGTACTGAGGTACCCAGGGTATTGGGGTTCCAGGAGATCCCTATGGGCTGCAGCATTTCTTTTGCCACCCATAGGGAGCTCTGACAATTCTTACACAGGCCTGCCACTGCAGCCTGAGTGAAATAACGTCCACGTTATTTCACAGCCATTTTACACTGCACTTAAGTAACTTATAAGTCACCTATATGTCTAACCTTTACCTGGTAAATGTTAGGTGCAATGTTACTTAGTGTGAGGGCACCCTGGCACTAGCCAAGGTGCCCCCACATTGTTCAGAGCCAATTCCCTGAACTTTGTGAGTGCGGGGACACCATTACACGCGTGCACTACATATAGGTCACTACCTATATGTAGCTTCACAATGGTAACTCCGAATATGGCCATGTAACATGTCTATGATCATGGAATTGCCCCCTCTATGCCACCCTGGCATAGTTGGCACAATCCCATGATCCCAGTGGTCTGTAGCACAGACCCTGGTACTGCCAAACTGCCCTTCCTGGGGTTTCACTGCAGCTGCTGCTGCTGCCAACCCCTCAGACAGGCATCTGCCCCCCTGGGGTCCAGCCAGGCCTGGCCCAGGATGGCAGAACAAAGAACTTCCTCTGAGAGAGGGTGTGACACCCTCTCCCTTTGGAAAATGGTGTGAAGGCAGAGGAGGAGTAGCCTCCCCCAGCCTCTGGAAATGCTTTGTTGGGCACAGAGGTGCCCAATTCTGCATAAGCCAGTCTACACCGGTTCAGGGACCCCTTAGCCCCTGCTCTGGCGCGAAACTGGACAAAGGAAAGGGGAGTGACCACTCCCCTGACCTGCACCTCCCCTGGGAGGTGTCCAGAGCTCCTCCAGTGTGCTCCAGACCTCTGCCATCTTGGAAACAGAGGTGCTGCTGGCACACTGGACTGCTCTGAGTGGCCAGTGCCACCAGGTGACGTCAGAGACTCCTGCTGATAGGCTCCTTCAGGTGTTAGTAGCCTTTCCTCTCTCCTAGGTAGCCAAACCCTCTTTTCTGGCTATTTAGGGTCTCTGTCTCTGGGGAAACTTTAGATAACGAATGCATGAGCTCAGCCGAGTTCCTCTGCATCTCCCTCTTCACCTTCTGATAAGGAATCGACCGCTGACCGCGCTGGAAGCCTGCAAACCTGCAACATAGTAGCAAAGACGACTACTGCAACTCTGTAACGCTGATCCTGCCGCCTTCTCGACTGTTTTCCTGCTTGTGCATGCTGTGGGGGTAGTCTGCCTCCTCTCTGCACCAGAAGCTCCGAAGAAATCTCCCGTGGGTCGACGGAATCTTCCCCCTGCAACCGCAGGCACCAAAAAGCTGCATCTCCGGTCCCTTGGGTCTCCTCTCAGCACGACGAGCGAGGTCCCTCGAATCCAGCGACACCGTCCAAGTGACCCCCACAGTCCAGTGACTCTTCAGCCCAAGTTTGGTGGAGGTAAGTCCTTGCCTCACCTCGCTGGGCTGCATTGCTGGGAACCGCGACTTTGCAAGCTTCTCCGGCCCCTGTGCACTTCCGGCGGAAATCCTGTGTGCACAGCCAAGCCTGGGTCCACGGCACTCTAACCTGCATTGCACGACTTTCTAAGTTGGTCTCCGGCGACGTGGGACTCCTTTGTGCAACTTCGGCGAGCACCGTTTCACGCATCCTCGTAGTGCCTGTTTCTGGCACTTCTCCGGGTGCTACCTGCTTCAGTGAGGGCTCCTTGTCTTGCTCGACGTCCCCTCTCTCTGCAGGTCCAATTTGCGACCTCCTGGTCCCTCCTGGGCCCCAGCAGCGTCCAAAAACGCCAAACGCACGATTTGCGTGTAGCAAGGCTTGTTGGCGTCCATCCGGCGGGAAAACACTTCTGCACGACTCTCCAAGGCGTGGGGGATCCATCCTCCAAAGGGGAAGTCTCTAGCCCTTGTCGTTCCTGCAGTATTCACAGTTCTTCAGCCTAGTAAGAGCTTCTTTGCACCAACCGCTGGCATTTCTTGGGCATCTGCCCATCTCCGAGCTGCTTGTGACTTTTGGACTTGGTCCCCTTGTTCCACAGGTACCTTCAGACAGGAATCCATCGTTGTTGCATTGCTGATTTGTGTTTTCCTTGCATTCTCCCTCTAACACGACTATTTTGTCCTTAGGGGAACTTTGGTGCACTTTGCACTCACTTTTCAGGGTCTTGGGGAGGGTTATTTTTCTAACTCTCACTATTTTCTAATAGTCCCAGCGACCCTCTACAAGGTCACATAGGTTTGGGGTCCATTCGTGGTTCACATTCCACTTTTGGAGTATATGGTTTGTGTTGCCCCTATCCCTATGTTTCCCCATTGCATCCTATTGTAACTATACATTGTTTGCACTGTTTTCTAAGACTATACTGCATATTTTTGCTATTGTGTATATATATCTTGTGTATATTTCCTATCCTCTCACTGAGGGTACACTCTAAGATACTTTGGCATATTGTCATAAAAATAAAGTACCTTTATTTTTAGTATAACTGTGTATTGTGTTTTCTTATGATATTGTGCATATGACACTAAGTGGTACTGTAGTAGCTTCACACGTCTCCTAGTTCAGCCTAAGCTGCTCTGCTAAGCTACCATTATCTATCAGCCTAAGCTGCTAGACACCCTATACACTAATAAGGGATAACTGGGCCTGGTGCAAGGTGCAAGTACCCCTTGGTACTCACTACAAGCCAGTCCAGCCTCCTACATGGATTTAGGGGCGTTACAGAGGGCAGAAGCCAGTGGCTATTGTCTCTGAAGGTGACTACATTCTTCTGATGTCCACTCCCTTTGGGGAGGGGGACACAGACCTAACCCTATTGGTCCCTTTCCTCCAAACCAAGATGGAGGATTCTGCAGCGAGAGGGTCACTTCAGCTCTGGGCACCTTAGGGGTGGTCCCAGCTGATGTGGTCACTCCTCCTTATTTTTCCTAAGTTTCCTTCCGAACTTGGCGCCAAGAGTGGGACTTTCTCCAGTCGCGGGTATCTCCACTGGCTGAAGTGCCCTGGGACATTGTAACAGGAGGCCTGAGCATTTGATGCGCACTGCCAAGTGTTACAGTTTCTGCAGGGGAAGTGTGAAGCACCTCCACTCAGTACAGGCTTTGTTTCTGGCCTCAGAAAGCAGAAACGGCCCTCACCCCATAGGGTCAGAAACTTGTCTCTTAGTGGCAGGCTGGCACAGACCAGTCAGTCCTGCACTAAAGGATTGGGTAAAATACAGAGGGCATCTCTAAGATGCCCTCTGGGTGCATTTGTCAATAAACCCAACACTGGTATCAGTGTGAGTTTAATGTGCTGAGAGGTTTGATACCAAACTTCCCAGACTTCAGTGAAGCCATTATGGAGCTGTGGAGTTCGTAATGACAAACTCCCAGTCCATATACTCAGTATGGCCACACTGCACTTACAATGTCTAAAATGGACTTAACTGTAGGGGCACATTGCTCCTGCACCTATGCCCTCACCTGTGTGATAGTGCACCCTGCCTTAGGGCTGTGAGGCCTGCTAGGGGGGTCGACTTACCTATGCCACAGGAAGTGGTTTGTGGGCATGGCATCCTGAGGGGGGTGCCATGTCAACTTTACCTTTTTCTTCCCATCAGCACACACAAGTTGCACTGGTCACAGAGCCCTTGGTATCCCTGATACCTTTTACAAGGGACTTAGCTGTGGGCAGGGGTGTGCCAATTGTGAAACAATGGTACAGCTTTAGGGAAAGAACACAGGTGCTGGGGCCTGGTTAGCAGGATCCCTGCACACACTTAGGCAAGTTGGCATCGGATATCAGGCAAAAACTGTGTGTGGGGGGTACTGCAAACAAGGGGACAGTTTCTTACAACTACAGAATACACCATACAAGACAGCACATAGGTCTATGCAGCATACAGCACTAGAAAGCACAACAGAATAGACAGTGCACTATTTCCAAAACGCTGCACTAGACAGCACACTGTACTGCATGTAACAATGTACCAGATTGCTTGTTGCACAAGAGAGCATACTGCATTACACAGTACACTATACTACACTGTCCACAGTGCTGCACTAGACAGTATACTGTAGTAAATGGTACAATTGCAGTATCATCTTCATTCCCAACCAAATCATTTTAGCTTTTGAACACAGCTCAAGACTTTTCTGCTCATGCAGAACGTTAATCTTGGCTAGCCTCCAATTTTGTGGCCCCCCCTTACTTCATTCGGGATACTGACTCTTGGTTGGTTACCTCACGAGCGCGGGCACTTCCTTCTGAAGCAGCTGATTGCACTTTTACAAATGGTCTCAAGCAATTCACCACCCTCTCTAAAGCTGCCCCACCGCTGGTAGTGGTATCAGGGGAGCCTTGGGTTTGCCTCCTCCCTTGCCACTGGCTTGTCAGGTCACACAGGAGCGACAAAACTCCTTGACCTTCTCTGACATCTGGGTCCAGTAGAAGTGGTTGACCAGCCTCTCTCAGGTCTCGGTCACCCCAAGCCAAGGGGGTATCATGGACAATGTTAAGGAGGAACTCCCTGTACTGCTGAGGGACCACCAGCACGGCTCAGGAGTTAGCACAGCTGAGGGGGTCAGTGTGTAACCCTGCACTTGACAAATTGCCGACCAGGTCTTTCCACAGTAAAAGCTGTACCTGTAGCTGGTGGAGGCCAAAGGTCTCAGTGTGGACACCAACATATAACTACATTCATCACAACTCTTTTTACCTTTATATTTCTTCATCTCCTCTTCAGGTTTCAGAGTTATCATAACTTCTTTTTCCCTTGTTTTCTTCATCTCAGTCTCCGGACCCTGAAACTTCACCTTGTTACACCTGAAGGACACACAAATCATTTTAGTGTTACAGAAGACTCGGAGGCTACAGGATCTGGAAAAGAACAGCACAAACACCCTGTAATTGGAAATAGAATACTGCAACTTACAGGAGCTCCTGCAGGACAGCAGTTGGTGTCTCACTACATACACACACACACACACACACACCAACAACTCTGGGGGGCATCCACAAGTGTCACACATTATCCCTTCTGCTATGCACACCCCTCTGCTCAGAACCTTGCAGGGATTAGCACATGATAACACAAGCTTCAGGATCTCTGGGGAAACAGTGAAAAACTCAGCAACTAACACACATGGCCACTCTCTCTCTCCACCTCCCTTCCGGTCTATTTATCTGATTACCTGTATAACTCTTTCTTCGTCTCTCACATCACTTAGTGTTCCTCGCTCTCTCTGGTCCTCTCTTTCAGAAAGCTCCAGATATCGCAAAGGTATCTGTGCACATTGAGTGTTACTACAAACACAAACACTCACACAGACTCTATGCTGCACTGTCTCGACTTTATTTCATCCTCCCACCTCCTCCCTCTTTCCTTCTCTCTCTGCGACTCTAACAGCACAAACATAATTGTGCACAATTGCTGTTACTACCCTCACACTCTCCCTGTCTCAGCATCTCTCGGCCCCTCTTTGCTTCTCTGTAACTGAATATTACTTGTCACACCCACACAAACACACACTTGTTTTCTTTTTTCTCTCTTTTTCATATTAACTCTCTTGGTTTGTTTGTCTCGCTGACAGTTCTTGGGGTCTCAAAAGCAGAGGTGAATAATCACACACTATCTCTTTCATTCCCTCCCTCACTCTCTACATATGCCTCTTGATCTACTCACTCTTGTGATCTCCTGAGTCTGTCAGTCGCACTCTCTCTCTTTCTGTCTCTCTCTCTTGCTTTCTTCCTCTCCTCCTGTAAAATCTCAGAAGTGCTGAGTATGACTGTCTGTGAGATCCTGCATCCTGCACCCTGTCTGTGAAAGCCTTCAACCTGGAATTACTACATCTCCTGCATCATCGAATCATTGTGCTCCTCCACCTTGGGATCGTTGAAATCCTACACTGTGGAATCTTTGGAGTCATGGTCCTTGGAATCTCTGCATTTCTGCATCTTGGAATCTCTGGATCCCTGTGCCTTGGAATCTCTGGATTCCTGTACCTTCGAATCTCTGGATCCCTGTACCTTGGAATTTCTGGATCCATGTACTTTGGAATCTCTGGATCCCTTTACCTTGGAATCTCTGAATCCCTGTACATTGGAATCTCTGGATACCTGTACACTGGAATCTCTAGATTCCTGTACCTTGGAATCTCTGGATCCCTGTACCTTGGAATTTCTGGATTCCTGTACCTTGGAATCTTTGCATCCCTGTACCTTGGAATTTCTGGATCCCTGTACCTTGGAATCTCTGGATCCCTGTATCTTGTAATAACTGAAGGATTGTTCCTTGAAATCTCTAAACAGCTAAATATTGGACTCACTTAAGTCCTACATTTGTGGTTCAAATCATTTTTATTTTATGTAACAATATACAGCGATCACATTGTATGACCCACCCAGAAAAGGGCTGCATAGTGATAATAACTATATAGCTGTATTAAAAGTAATAACATAGAGCGAGATGAAAGGTAAACAAAGCATCCCCACTTCCTTCCTCCCTCTCTCTCCCCCCGGCCCCCCCGGGAGCACATCTACCCATTAATGCAGCAACAATGAGAGAAAACACTAAAGGTTAAACCCCTACATGGCCCTGTTCACTGTGTCATGGCTGGTGTGCCGTGAAGCCTCAGGAACCGAAGATATCGGGGGCATGTCAACTCCCTAAACTCCGTAGAAAAGAGCCTCAGAAATGGGCCCCATAACTCTCAGAAAGAGTCTGCTTGGCTCGTCAATGTCAGAGTAATATTCTCCATGCCTAAGATGTTCCATCCCAGGTGCATGGGAAGAGTATCAGTATCCCAATGAGTGAGTGTGTTTTGAGTGGCCGAACCCAACACCCCATATGGTCACAGATTCTACACTTGACATACTTTAGCTGTGTGACGTGCCCTGTAGTATATGTCCACCCATTCCCTATGTGTGAGAGATCTACCGATTTCGACCTCCCACTGTCGTTGTCCTGGGGATTTCTGTGTATCGGGGGCCTTTTGTAGGAAATGATATAGGTCAGTGATTAATCTTTTATCTGAGGTCTTCTTCAACAGCCATTGCTCAACATCTGTAAGGGATCTCTGTGCCTGATCACGTATCCCTGGATGCATGGCCCAATGACGAATTTGTAAGTAGCGCATCCGCTCTGTCTCGGGGAGTGCATGTTTGGATTTCAGAGTGTCAAAAGGTATCATGCCCTCGACATCAAATAGATGGCCAACAGTCCGACACTCCGGTTGCAACCACTTGCTGTAGGCCAAGGTGTTCATACCAGGGGTAAAGGACGGATTGCCAGCAATTGGTGTCAAGGGCGAGGGAAATGTAGTAAAGTTTTTCCCTGTTGCCACCCGGTCCCACATTCTCATAAGTGAGTGTGTGATTGGAGAAGAATATATACCCCAAGGATGTTGTGGGCGGGATAGGAAGGGAATCTTCCACAGGGATGTGCCTGCGAGCGCCCTATACATAAACGGCCACCTCTTTTCGGACTTGTCTCTCGACCACTCTACTAAATAGTACAGTTGGGCGGCTTGAAAATAGTGCAGTAGGTTAAGCACCCCCAGCCCCCCTTGTGCTGGCGATTGATAGCATAGGGTGCGGCTCACGCGAGGCCGC
The DNA here is from genome assembly GCF_031143425.1 of Pleurodeles waltl. NCBI lineage: Eukaryota > Metazoa > Chordata > Amphibia > Caudata > Salamandridae > Pleurodeles > Pleurodeles waltl. Next base: position 3,662,552 of record NW_027150301.1, read on the forward strand.
CTTCCTGCTCAAATTAAATTGTAAAAGTCTTTCTGTAAAGATGAAAGCGTTCCCGGGAGAGGCTCGACCGGGTGGGTTTGAAAAAGGTATAAGATTTGCAGAAGGATCGTCATTTTAAGAGCAGCAACGAGGCCCAGCCATGAAATCAGGTATGATTGCCATTTGGCCAGTCCGCGTCGTACTTGGTGTACCAATAAGCGGTAGTTAATAAGGGTAGTGTCGGAGATGATCGTAACAAGCTTGAGCCCTAGATAAGGGATACTCTGTCTATGCCAACATATTGGAAACTGCCTTTCAAGGCTGGTCCGCAAGAGGGACTGCAATATTAAGGGCTTGGTATTTCTGAACATTTACGCAGAAGCCGGAGATCTTCCAGAACTCCTCTATCTCCTGCAGAAGAGCCGGAACGGCCCCCTTGGGATTATCTAAGGAGACTAAAACGTCATCTACGTATAAAGCCAAGGTGTGCACTTCACCTTCAAATGTCACACCCGTTCTATTTGGATTCGATAGTACACTCCGTGCAAACCGCTCCAGTAGTAGGGGTGACAAAGGGCACCCCTGTCTGGTGCCCCTGCGTAGGGGAAATGATTGGGAGGAATGTCAGTTCACCCACACCATCGCCCACGGTTTGCTATAGGTGCTATGGATCCATGTGAGAAACGGAGGGCCGAAACCAAAGTGGGTTAATGTTGTGGTCAGGTAAGGCCAATGCTCTCTGATGAAGGACTTGTCCACGCCCAGGGTTAAAAGCATAATGTCCCTACGAGCCCAGCCTGCCTTATCTATTAAGTCAAGAATGTGTTTCGTGTGTCCCCAAATTGGGGGTGCATCACAAATCCATTTTGATCTGGGTCAATCAGACCCGGTAGAAGCGGATAGCTAGAATACCGGTTAGCAGCCTATTGTCCATATTAAGTAGTGATATGGTCGATAGGACCCACATGACTGGGGGTCCTTCCTGGGCTTAGGAAGAACCACAATGGACACCTCCAGCATTGAGGGCGGAATGGAATCAGGGCCTGTTATGGCATTAAATAGGCGTGTCAAGATGGGCGCCAATTGGAAGCAGAAAGTTTTATAAAATACAAAATCCGGGTCCGGGTCCAGGGATTTATGAAGCTTGGTTTTAGCTATCATCTCAATTCAATTCGTCTGTTTTAAATGGGCCCTCCAGCTGTGCCACCTGATCCGGTGTCAGCCGAGCAGTGGGAGCATCCCCGAGATAAGGTCCCGGAACCACGCCCCACCGCGGTGTTAGTGGGGTACATGGTTTCATAGAATTGACAGAAGGCTGAAGCTATGGGACTGTCACCTCTAATCATGTGTCCCTCAGACGATCGGAAAGACTCCACTCCCGTGGACTATCGCAGGGCGCAGAGGCGGCTAGCCAGCAGCCAGCACATTCGTTTGCCTCCCACATAGAAGGAATGGTGCCTCCGCAGTGGCGCATATTCCGCTCTGTCTTGGTCTAGGCCTGCCAATTGTGTACAAGCTGCCTCCAATCGCCTCCAGATCCCTGGCGCCCAAGTACACTTATGGATCTGTTCTAGATCTAGCACCTGTTTGGTCATCGTTTCCCTATTCTCTTTCCTAATTTTGTTATCCGTAGCTGTACTTGCTATGAGCTCTCCTCTAATGACCGCCTTTAGAGCCTCCCACAGAAGGGAAACAGAGCAGCCTGGAACATCGTTGAGTGCCAAATATCTGGAAATAGCTTGTTCTATTTGTTTAACAAATGACGGGCGCTGAAAAAGAGCTTTGTTCGGTCGCCATGGACGAACCTGTCTTTGGAGAGGAGGAAGCACCAGGGTCAAAGACACTGCCGAGTGGTCCAACAAGCAGCAGAGTTGTATAAGGATTGTATACCTGTAGTTCCTAAAAAATAGTCTAGTCTAGCATACGTTTTATGGGCATGTGAGTAGAAGGTGTAATCTCTAGACTAAAGATAGGACTCTCACCACATATCTTGGAGTCCCAACTCCCCCACCCGCCTAACCCCTTCTGCTGATAACGTTCCTGCTCCCCCTGTGCATGGTGCCGATCTATCCATCTCATTGTGGAAGACTAGGTTCAGATCTCCTCCCAGTAAAAGCAATTTGTCTGGAATGGCTGTCACTTCTGACAGTTGGTTGGATAAATCATTCTTGACCCCCATTTGGTGCATAAATGGATCCCACCACAATAGTGTTATTAACAATGTAAGCTACTTCTGTAAGCCAGAAACATCCTCGTGACCTCCAGAACCTTATCTCCCACCTTACCCCATAAGGAGCGGGAAACTCGTATGGCTACCCCGGATGTCTTTTTAGCTGCTGAAGAGAAATACTGGTGAGAGAAGGCTCTGGATCGTAATCTATGGCAGTCCCCGGCTAAGTGATCTCCTGTATAAGTCATATGTCAGCTTTCACATGCTCTACGTGTGAGAGGACCACCATACGTTTGACTGGATTGTTAAGACCCCTAACATTAAGGGTCAATACAGTTAACTTATGAAGAGGGGTAGATCCTTCCAATATAGTAGTGTAGCCCCCGGAGAGTGACAGGAAGTCCCACCACCTGTCCTCCTATGATCGTGTCCCTCTTAGGTTGCAGGCTGTTTACCTGCTACTGTGAATGTGCTCCCTCCCCTCTCAGAACAAAAAATCCCCAACCCTGAAAGAACAACACAAACATAGATCAACAGCTCTGGACTACCTCAGAATAGTCTCTGTGGGCAATCCTATAAATGAAGGTCTAATCCCACCTGAGTCCACCGTCTCATTCCATTGGTCCCTCCAACCCCACCCATTTCCTCTCTGTGTCTGGCCCTCAAATAGCCAGAAGTGTGTTGTGTTCCAAGGATCTTCACCCCTCCGCATCCCACGATAGGGACTCCACCACCGCCCTCCTCTGATAGTCTCTGGATCGAGACGGAGTGCACCCAGCGATGTCCTCCGGCTACGCCATCTCCGGCGTCTCAGGGGTCCCCCTTTGTTGTCGACCGAGTCAGCTCATGGGGGTACTCCAATTGCAGGGCTTTGGAAGCTTCCTCCAGTGAGTGATGCTGGTGCACAGTTCCATCCAACCAGAAGATAAGCAGAAAAGGAGGAGACAGTCGCCCAGATGTGATACCTCGCGTCAGACCTCTCTTAGATCCTGGGAGAGATCTTGTTTCACCACCTGCAGGTCCTCCTTAAGAGACTATAAAAGGGCCTCCAAGAACGAGCGCGTTACCTGTTCCTCTCATCCATTGCCCTCTGGGGTGCGATCGCGCTCGTGAGGGGAGGACCCCCGTCATCTACATGGGTTTGGAGAATATCTCCTTCAGGGTGCATTTCTTCTTAGCACGGGCTGCTGTCATAATGATCTAGGTGATAAGCCGTATCCAGACACCGTCGCTATGAATCCCGTTGGAGGGGGTCACAACGGGCTCCATGCTCTATGATGGGGGGTGTCTCACAGGCTCTCGTGCCATCTCATAAATCCCACTCCTGTTGTTCTAATGGGTCCAGAGTAGCGGGGGCCCATAAGGTGGGTTGCTCACTGGTATAGCCCACCAGGCATGCTGGTTCCAAGTAGGGGCCTGCACCCCAGAGAAGGTCCTGTGTGCACCACCCAAGTGAGGTGATGTCCCGGGGGCAATCTCCTGGACCCCTGAAGTAGGCAGCCCCCCCCATCATGGCCAAAGAAGTGACCTGCAGTGGGCCCCCCTGCAATCCTCCAGCTCTAGGCTGCTGCACTCTCCTCACCTCTCCCCCGATGGTGGCTTCTGGGGGGTGGTTCTGTCCTTCTTCTTCTGCAGAAGGAGGGGGGTGATCTCTCTGCAGGCTATGGTGTCGGCCCCACCTTCGACCCGGGCCCGCCATCATCCTTCGGGTCCGCTGATGTCCTGGTGTGGATGAGGCCTCCCCAGCAGACTGCAGATGGGAGCCGCCGCAGCCTTCGTGCCAGTCCGCGCCTCCACGCTGGGCCCAGCTGCATTCGCTGTCCCGGGAGGTGATCAGGCTTTGGCCCCCAGATCCGATGTCCCCCACTTCACCGTCACGGCGATGGGTGTGATCAGGCCTCCTTCACCTCTCCCCAGGCCGGCCCGGCCGGAGAATGCGGGCTGCACCACGACCGCTGCGATGAGCAGTGCCCGGCCCACATGGTATCGACCAAGTGGTCCACATCACGGCTGCATTATGCTGTGCTGGGGGGGTTCTCGGGGGTCTACATAACTGGATTCTCCCCAGGACCGCCTTGGAATGGGTGGCAGGCACGGAGGGATCAAACCATGCATCCTATCTGTCTGCCATCTTGACTCCCAAGTCCGGCATTTTAGAGTCTCTGGAGCCTTTGAACTACAGGACCATGGACTCTCTTTGTTCCTGCACCATGGAGACTATAATGTCCTGCATCCTGAGGTCCTGCACCTTGGGGATGCTGAGGTCCTGCACCTTGCGGACACTGAGGTCCTGCACCTTGGAATATATGAGGTCCAGCACCTTGGGGACTCAGAAGTCCTGCACCTTGGAATGTCTGAGGTCCAGCACCTTGGAGTCCCTGAGGGGCTGCGACTTAGAGTCTCTAAGGTCCTCCAATTTTGACCCTGTTGCAAATTCGGTTCGTGGGCATCTCACTTCGAGGCTATGACCTTTGGTTTGACTACTTTTAAACGGCTACTTCTAACACCTCTCTAAGAAGAATCCTTAACTTTTCTTCTATTTGTTGGTGTTGTGAACTGCTCCCAGGTGCCTTTCTCTCAAGTGTCAGAGGATTAGCCCCTCCGTTAGGACCCAGACTGCTTTCAGATTACTGTAAACCACATGCACAGGATATTCACTCCAGAGCATCTTAAAAGTGAAATGGTTCCTGCCTGTGTCTCTTTCACTCATCTCTTCTGCATCTCTCTCTGCATTTCTCCCTCCTTCTCGTTCCCTTCCCGTTCACCTGCCTTGTCTCTTCCTTCTACATCTCTTGCTCTTTTCACCTTCTTTCTTTCTGAATATTATAATCTCCATCTCTCCCTCTTTCTGCTCTGATGCCAGGAGTGAGGGTTCTGGACACTATCAGAGGTTTGAAGATTGACTGGATGCTGACCCCTGAGGATGCTGTGGACTGAAGGGAAGTCGTGAGGGATGAAGAAAGGTTTCTTACCACCAAAAGCAGAGCTGAGGAACAGAGTTGGGTTTATGAGGCCTGGGGGAGCCCTTTGACGACAGGAGCGATATCACAAAAGAATGAGTAAAAACAAAAGTAGGCAAAAATTTAAAAAGTATTCAGAGGAATTAATATCCACATTAAAGGAACTAAATTTGACAATCAGCGGAAGAGTGCAGAAACTATAGAGTTGTAGTTTTTTTAGAATGGCCATTGGGCTTATTTATACCTGTATTTTGGACAATTACATGACATTGTGACTCAAGACAGGAACAAGCCCCTTTCAGTGCACAGTGTTCTAGTACACGTAGGACATCTTAACTGAACTATGATTTTCACTTGAGTAGAGCAGTATCTTCACATCCCATTCCTTCATGTACATCTTTTTGACACTTAATGCACATTTAATGTTGTCTCTTGTTTTTAACAAGCACTCCACTTCACAAATTTCTCATTTTTAAGAACTTTTCTTTTTTAATGCTCTCACTGAGGACTGACGTGCAGTGCATTACCCATGTGTTAGGCAAGGATATCACTATAAAAGTGGAAGTGTGCGTTACATTTTAATAGCTGCTCTAAAGCCTTTCCCTTGGTAAATCCCTAGCGTTAATCACAAGTGGGTGAAAAGTGTTTCTGCAGAGCCTTCTGAACATGAAGCATCTGTGTGGAATGTACTGTTCTGCATAAACCTCTGAATGTGGAATACTATGCCTGAATAACAAATGTATGTAATATTGTAACTCAGCAACTGCAAAACTTTGTCTCAGTTTGAAAAACTGAAGTACCCGTCTCTCTACTCTACCCATCTTTAGAAGATTGGGATGTTGGGAGCTCCCTTGAAGACAATAGAATAGCTCCGGACTTATAATGGCTGGAATGAGCCCGAAGCTCCAACATTCCAATGCTTGTCTTCATGTTTCTCCTTTTTTACCACTAAGAGCAGAATGTTTTAAGAGACTTATAGCCCTTCTGCCTCGGGCTATACCGGTTATTAAAGGCCCTCTCCTTTGTTCTAGACCCTCACCTGTGGCTCGGTCCTATAACTCGGGTTCAGGGCCTTTAACAACTGGTACAGCCCTCTGCAGTGGGCTATAAGGCTATACTGTCTCAGAATTATTTGCGTTCATTTAGCTGCTAATTCTCAAGTAAAGCTTTAAAAATTGTCCCCACTTTCAGTTTTAGTAGTAACTTAATTCTTAGTAATATGGCCACTCACAGTCAGATAGGCACAAGCAATACCTTAAACTAGGGCATAAAACTATGGTTGTGGCCCTTTAGCGCCCTACACAGGCTCCTTAATAAAAGATGAGACAGGTTTGCGAGATGATGTGGTTTTTAGACAATTCCAATGATGTTTCAAAGCACTAGAGGGACATTTGAGGATTGGCAGTGGGGTCAGAAGGTATTGAAGGAGGTTTTGAGTATGCTGTGATTGTGGAAAACTTGAGGTAGTTTCTGTGGTGAAAAGTGATTTTTGTGGACATGAGCGCGTTTCCCTGGGCTCGAGGGGTATTTTCATAAGACTCTGAGTTTGAGGAATCTCAATGTTGTTTTTTGAGAACTCAAGTAATGTTTCTGAAAACTGAAAGAAGCTTTTAAAGACTGTGGATGATTTAAGGATAAGCCGAGGGGCCTTAACACTGTTTGGAAGACAGGAGAGTAGCTACGAGGTGATCTACATATAATAATTGTATGAGGTAGTACTGCTCGGGCAGCAGAGTGGAATTGTGTGAGCTCAGTAGTGACATTTCCACACTGCAGCCAGACCTGCTCCTTACACACTGAGAGGACGACAATAAACCAACCTTACCTGTCCAGGGCGCTTCTTACATCCTGCAAAACAGAAGAAGAGGCAAAAGGACATCAGTTTCAACAACATATTTTAAATTCTGGCAGAAGTTTAGGTACAATATAAGTTGTGAAATTCAAGTTCAGTTACACACATGGGAGTATGTTCTGAATAGGGTCACATGACACAGCACAGCTTGTGATATCCCAAATGGTCCCACAAGACAGCAGAACGTTGGAATTCTGAATGAGGGCAGATGACAGTACAATCTGATATATTCTGAATGCATCATGTATTATAGTCTAGAGTTCCTGAGATCAGACGCCAGACATGTTATAACTCCTGCATCACTTGAGAAACAACTAGTGTCTATACTCAATGTATACCACGCCAAAAATACTTCTAACGCACTTCTATGGGATAAAATGTAAATAAACAAGAGCTTTGGAAAAAGCGCGGGATAAGATCCTTAGGTCTCTTGTTTCTGTTAGAAAATGTCCACTTATACAAGCTGCAGCACTAGCACTAGGTATAACCAGTACTCAGGAAAAAGCCCTTGTGTCTATGTACTGTGGTGTTTTAGTTTAAAACAGGCGCTCCAAATGCTCTCTGAGAACTGATCACACTTGAACTGGAACATTCTCAGTCATCAAACTATGTTCTATGTATAAAATCGGACTTCCCTCTGAATTGTTTCAATTTGAAGAACAAATTATGAAATTAATGGACAGAAGTAATTCTATGTTGTGACTGGAAGGGAGGATTATGCTTTTCTTCCTTCCCTTTAATCAATAGCAGCCATATTCAAACTTTATGATAAACTACAAATCCCAAGAACCTTTGGGAATGGAACAGGCAAAACATCCAATAAGCATTAGTCCATGACCAATCAGAGCCCAGCAGAGACCCAAACAGTCCACTTTCGACCAATTGGCACTTTGCAGTGCTTGCGCTGTATATTCTGGTGTTCACTTGTAAACTAGTGCAGCGCCGCCTCATTCCCCACTTGCACCTAATTTTAGCATACATGGAGGTTTCCTGAGATCAGCAGCCGAAAGGGGACCCCTTAGAATTCCTGCCCTGGGACGATTAATTTTATGAGGCTGTCGACACCTTAATTTACCAGGCGGTTGCTGGGGCTATGGGCTCCTTGGAACAGCACCTGGTAGATCAAGTTGCGCGTGCCTGCACCCATATCTCTAATCCGATGAAGGAGTCCACTGCGCCCTCTGGGATCTTAGGCACCTTCCAATCTGCCCCAAATCCAGACGATGTGCCTGCCAAGCTTCCTCGACAAGGATGGCGTTGACTATGATGCTTCTGCTCGCCTTAAGCAAGCTTTCTTGGCTATCCACCCTCACCCCAACCCCGGGTCCTACTGAACCAGCCCTGGAATTCCCATGCCCTATTTCCCCGGACACTCAAGATGATGAGTCCCCTGTGGACTCAGATGATGAGGCAGGGTCCTCCAGACCTTGGCGTCCATCCATCTCTTACTCTGCAAACCCAGAGGCCCAGGACCAGGGCTTGGACATGTTTGACCCCAATGACACCCTCTACCCTTGGTTCTCTGAGCGGGCCCAGGCAGAAACGGTAGCCAGCTATGTGGTGGGTCACCTTAGGAAGCCCCTGGAGAAAGAAGCCTGCAGCTGCTTTCGGGCCGAATGTCACTGCTCTGGCTTGGAGGGTAAAGTCGCCCTGACTCCCGACATTGACTCTAGAATGGCCACTTCCCTGGAAAAATTCATAAAAGACCTGAAAAAGACCATATGCCATTCCTGGAGGGCTTGTCAGGATAAGCTTTTGAATAATATTGCCCCGTTACCAAGATCCTTGATATGACTGAAGTCTCCGAGGCCACAAGTCCCCTTATTTCACCAGAGGCCCTTTCAGGGTGGGCACAGCACGCTATCATCTTCTTAGGTAACGCCAATTGCATGCTGTCCACACAGTGCTGCCGCTCCCTGTTGATTAACGTTACCCAAAGCACTGGGACAATGCGACCTCGGAGGCAAGACTTATTGCCCGAATGGACCCTTTATCAAAGAGTTGGTCAAGTTTGTGAACACCTTCTTCTCCCCAGACTAGGCCAGGTTCTCCATAAAGAAAGTCTTTAACTTTCGGGTTTTCCAAGGGGCCGGTCATGGCAGAGGCCGCTTGGTCAGCCACGCACTTTCCCAATACCCTTCCAGTGGGCAAGGCCCCAGACGAGGCTCCTTTCAGGACCAGACCAGATTCACCAACTTCTACACCACCAGAGGGCAACATATCCGGGGCAGAGGATTCAAAGGGAGCTCCGCTTCCTCCAGTTCCGCTGAGTGCTCATCCTTCCTCTCTTATAAAAGTGGGGTCAGACAGGGGGTTTTCCTCGACGGCCTGGAGATCCTTTACAGCAGATGCTTGGGTTTTACAAATGGCCCAAGATTTCAAAATAGAATTCTATGGTTTCCCTCATCATGAACCATGGCCTCGTCCTCTTCAGTTTTTCTCCTGAGAGGCAGTCTCTTCCCTACAGGACAAAGGGGCTGTTCCCCCGATGGTCCCACATCCCCATGGGTTCATCAGTAACATCTTTTTGGTGGACAAAAGCAATGAAGGACAAAGCCCAGTCATCAACTAATGAGAACTCAATGAATGGCTTGTCTACCACGATTTCAAGATGGTGGGGATCCACTTCCTCAAAGACGTGTTACGTCCCTCAGACTAGTTGGACCTCAAAAACGCATACCCATAGATACCAATTTTTCCCCTGCATTGAAGGTTCCCACAGCATGTTTGGTGCCAACAAACGTTCGAATTTTCCACTCTGTCTCTTATGCCCCTAGTGCGTCACAAAGGTTCTCAAACTGGTCGTGGAACACCTGAGGGTGCAGGGGATACGCCTTATCATCTACCTCGATGACATGCTGATAATGGGTCAATGTCCAAGTCATCTCTCTCTCCAACTTTAAACAGTAATTAACCTTCTGAAGGGGGTAGGCTTTGTGATAAACGAGAAAAAGTCACTCTTGGTTCCTTCTCAGAGAGCAACTTTCCTGGGCTTCATCATGGACTCTACTACGACTGTCCACAGCCTTCCATCCCATAAGGTGGGGAAGATTCGACACAAGTGGAGGAAGACCCTAGCCAGACCTCACACCTCGCTGAGGGAGATCACTCGCCTGGTGGGCTGCCTGTCGTCGTCCATCTAGGCCATCCTTCCTGAGCCCGTCCATAACTGAACCTTACAGAGGTTAAAGACTTCTCATTTGAAGAAAGGACTAACTTACTCCTAACTGGTGTCTCTCCCAGATAGGGCGCTGGCAGAAATCGGCCGGTGGCTGTCCCACAAGCAAACATGGAATGGGAGAGTGATTTTCGGTTCAGCCCCAGACCTCATTATAGAATTGGAGGCCAGCAGGTCAGGTTGGGGCACCAGATGCAGAGAGTTTTCTACAGGGGTCTCCTCAAGAACAGAAATTGAATGAAGCTTCTAACCGGCTCTTTCATGGTACGATGTTGGACGAAGAACAAGATTCAGTTGTGTGTCATCCTCAAAATGAAAAATGTGTCAGCGGTCCAATATATCAACCATCTGAGGGCACTCGCTCCAAGGCTCCAATTATTGCCAGCACTGCCTGGACCATCAACTCTCTGTCAATGCAGAATATCTCCCTGGGCAAGCGAAGCGAACAGGCACTCCCTTCATCTTTGGGATTCTAGCCTGTGGAAACTACATCCAGTGTACCCACTACAAGCCAGGCCAGCCTCCTACACTGGACCACCAACTACCCGCTTCTTCAGTTAGAAAACGGACCCGTTGGTGGCAGCGACAGACGCCTTCCTTCAGGATTGGAGTCAGGAAAAGGGTTACGCATTCCCTCCAATTTCAATGAGCACTCAGCTCAACTCAGGAGGCAACATTCAGAAGTAGTGTTGATCACACCTTTTTGGAGATCTCAAATCTGATTTCCAGCTCTTCTGAAATGTTCCTAGGATTTTCCAATCAGTTTCCCCCTGCTTCAGAACTGGTGATGGAAGGCCCCTTGACCCTGATGGCGTGGCAGATTACAGGAGATGATGGTTGGCCGTGGCCTTTCGAGACAAGCTGAAGACCTCTTGCCCAAGCCAGCAGTACAGTCAAACGTTACAGGTCGGTATGGACACAATGGACATACTGGTGCATGCAAAGCGGTGTGGATCCCGTGGTCGCAGATGTAGTTCAAGTGCTTAATTTCCTGGCTAGTCTGGTGAAGAAAGGTTTAGGGCATAGATCCATCAATACCTTCCGTTTCACAGTTTTGCCATTTCACCGTTTTGGTAGGACACACCCTTCTGGATGGTTCACCAATGGCATCCGTCAAGAAATTTGTCTCTCGCTTTAACCGGAGCCACGTTATTCGGCTCTTTGGGATGCCGACCAGGTGCTGTAGGTGCTGAACATTTTCTTATCTTGGCAACTCAACAGATTTTTGTCCAGAAAGGAGCTTTAGGCTAAATTAGCAATGACTTGTGCCTGGTATCTTGCAGGAGGGTCTCAGATGTTCGAGTCCTGAACATATTGGGGTGCACCTTCTCTCCGTCTGGAGTTTTCTTTATGGTAAATAGGAGAGCCAAGTCCAATACCAGGGTTATTTCTTATCCTGCATTTCCAGATTCCCCTAAACTGTGTGTGTCGTGCAATGCCTCAAGGCATATGAAGAGATGTCTTTCAAGTTTCGCCCACCTGGTGAGCACCAGGTCCTAATCGTGGTGCAGAAACCGCACAGGGCAGTCTCTTCCCCTACCCCAGAATGGTGGGTGCGGTGGGTCATGAAGGAGGCTGGCATTGATCTCAAGGTTTTTGAAGCACATTCCACTTGAGGGCCAATGGCTTTAAAGGCTTTTAGCCTGGGTGCCCACTTGGAGGATATTATGAATTCAGCACACTGGTCTTTGGACTCCACTTTTAAGAGGCTGGTGCTGGATATGGTTCATTTAGTCATGAGCAAGCTTTGACCCAGCATAATCTTCGCTAGAATGAAAAATGTCCTACCTGTCGTAATGGAAAGTTTCAATTCTATTAAGGACACAGGGGCAAGGATTATTCCACCCCGTGAGAATCTTAACCCCCAACCCTCACGTGACTGGTAGGTAATAGTTTTTCCTATTATGTTATTATATGTTATATGATGCAGTGCTGTAATACATCATTATGACTCTGATGTTAAGAAAGCTGTTTTGCTAAGGTTTCTCTGACATGGAACCCGGTATTGATTCTTCTCTTTCTTCCTAGGGACTGAGACTGGGAAACAGGACTCGATGGCTGTGCGGTGGCTGATCTCGAGTGAAGACAGAGGCTGGGACAACATGGACAATGGACTTTATGGGTCTCTGCTGGGGCCTGATTGGTCATGGACTAATGCCTATGTTTGATTGGATGTTTTGTCTGTTCCATTCCCAAAGGATCTTGGGATTTGTAGTTTATCATAAAGTTTGAATATGGCTGCTATTGATTACTGCAAAGGAAGAAAAGCATAATCCTCGCCTCCATGTCCTTACTGGAAATAAAGCTTTCAATTACAACAGCTGGGAAATTTTTCATTCAGGTTAGGAAATCTTTAGGACGATGAGCAATGGAGCGTAATTGCAGCAGTTTTAATAAACAGCACTGAAGCTGGTGAAAAAGCATGAAACTGTTGTTGATACTGCTGCACCAAAGTATGCAACCATAATTCACAATGTGACCGTTCTACAAGAAACTTCTTTCTTAATCTGCACACTCACGGTTTGTCGTTAAATGTAAATAAGGGAAGGTGGGAGTTTCTAGTGGGATTGAACCAAACTACATACACTGTAGTAGGTATATTCATTCTCAACCCGTTAATGAATGTAACTAGTGCTCACTCTATTTGTTAAAGTCCATCGATAAACAGGAATGTACAAATGTGTCAATATTATGATATTTCAGTTTAGGAATAAAACTGAAATATATTTATATTTTACTTTGTTTTAAGAATGGTTTTTCTTTGAAATCCCCAGGAAATTTGTAACAATAAAAATTCATCTGTAAACACATTCTGAATGACGTCACGCAACAGAGCACAGTGTGATATTCTGAACGGGGTCATGTGATAAAGTACAGCTTGTGAGTTTCTGAATGGGATCACATGACAGACTGTGATATGCTGAGTGAGATCACATGATGCAGGACAATAGGTTAAATAATGCAGCCCAGTCTGCAATAATTCAAAAAGGGCCGTGTAGCAGGGCACAATCTGTGATATTCTGAATACTGGCTCATGGCACAGCACCATCTGTGACACTTTGAATCTGGCCACACAGCAAGGTACAGAGGGGCTGATTCTAACCCCGGCGGTCTTCGACCGCCGGGGCGAGGGTCGGCGGGAGCACCGCCGACAGGCCGGCGGTGCCCCGCAGGGCATTCTGACTGCGGCGCTTTGGCCGCGGTCAGAAAGGGTAAACCGGCGGTCTCCCGCCGGTTTACCGCTGCCCTCAGAATCCCCCATGGCGGCGCAGCTTGCTGCGCCGCCATGGGGGATTCTGACACCCCCTACCGCCATCCTGTTTCTGGCGGTTCGCCCGCCAGGAACAGGATGGCGGTAGGGGGTGCCGCGGGGCCCCTGGGGGCCCCTGCCGTGCCCATGCCTATGGCATGGGCACGGCAGGGGCCCCCGTAAGAGGGCCCCGCAAAGTATTTCAGTGTCTGCCTTGCAGACACTGAAATACGCGACGGGTGCCACTGCACCCGTCGCACCTTCCCACTCCGCCGGCTCGATTACGAGCCGGCATCCTCGTGGGAAGGGAGTTTTTCCCTGGGCTGGCGGGCGGTCTTTTGGAGACCGCCCGCCAGCCCAGGGAAAAACTCATTATACCCTCCGCGGTCTTCTGACCGCGGAGCGGTATAATGGGGGCGGAATTCTGGCGGGCGGCCTCCGCCGCCCGCCAGAATCAGAATCACCCCCAGAGTCTGATATTTTGAACAAGGTCACAGGATAGCACAGCTTTATTCTGTAAGGGGTGAAATGGCACAGCGGAGAGTTTAAAATTCTGAATAGGGTCACCCAAGACTGCAAAGTCTTATATTCTGTACCAGGTGACAGGACAGCATAGTCTGATATTCTGAATGAGATCACATGACACAGACCGGTCTGTGATATTCTTAAAGAGGTCACAGGATAGAGAAGCGTCTGATATTCTGTATGGGATCACATGACACAGACCGGTCAGTGATATTCTTGAAGAGGTCACATGATATACAAGAGTCTGATATTCTGAATGGGATCACATGACACAGACCGGTCTGTGATATTCTTAAAGAGGTCACGTGATAGAGAAGAGTCTGATATTCTGAATGAAGTCACATGACCCAGCCTATCATATTCTTTATACCGTGTCGGACTGTCAGTATATAAGGAGTTTGCTCTATACTGGACCTGCCTGTACATTGCGCTGGGCTGTCAGAAGAGAAGCATTTGCAGTTAGTCTAACTTGTCTGTATGTTATATTGGGTTGTCAGAATAAAGGTCGCTGTAAATTGACCCTATATGTTGATCTTGCATGTTCTCACGTACATTTAACGCATCACACACAATATGAATGGAGCACTTTTGTATTGTCTTGTATTTACGAAGCAGTGTCTCACCTTCAGGAGGTCCAAGGCTGGTTCCTTGCATTTTGTCTCTAGATCTGCTATCAGGACGTTGAGAGAGGTGATTTGATTGGACAGTTTTGAGATATTTGCATTTTCTACCATAGTAATTTTCTTCTCCAACTCCTCCAGTTCCCTGTACAGCGTTTGCTCTTTATCTCTCAGGAGCTGGTGCAGTTGTTCAATCTCAGACTCAATTTCATGCTTCTTGGCTCTCACCTTGTTCTGTCAGCATCAAAGAAATGATGGTTAGATTCTGTGAAGCTTCCAGTGACAGAGAGCCCACCCCTATCTTCCCTCTCAAGATATTCAAGAAAGATGATGATTGAAACAAGAAATCTGATGTTGAATCGCTTGAAAATAGTGATCATTATATGTTTCAGGAAGTTAATAGAATTGGACAGTCTAATGACAATTGATTTGCAATCTCAGGATTACAAATACTCGATCTTCTACCTTTCTTACTTACTAAGAATGTGAGCGGAACTACACAGACTTATAAAACTTCTTGCAATGAAACTCATCTACACACAATGGAGATATCCTTAAATCCGAATACAAGACCATTTGAGATTCAAACTCATCATAGAAACGTAGAGAGCCTCTGTAATTGACAATGTGAGAACAGTCACAACTGCTTTGCTCGGTACATCTTCTTCATTACTTATATCTCTCGGTCCAAGAACACATTTGCTGATGCGCTGTCACAAAGATATCCAATCACCTTTGTTCAAGCAATCATTTAACCCAATCAAATAACTGATGCTGTACAACATTTGTAGGCATGTGTCTTGCTCATTCTCAGTTTATTCTTAAGGTTCTTAAAGACTTAATTGAATCACTGACTGTCCAAGAAGATATGTAAATTCAACAACAGCCTCTACTCACTTCTACCAAGGAACGTCAGGAAGAGGTTTTGTGAATGTGTAATGACACTGCCACAGCCTGCCACAGAGGACCTACAGCCACTCTCTTGTTAGGACAGCGATACTTTTGGTGGCCATCTGTAACTAAGGATGTTGAGCATTATTTTCTGGCTGCAGGAGGATATCTATTTACTAAATTCTTCATTGAGTCCTTTTCCAATATAGCCCATTTTTCTCTTCTTAAAACCATGCCATCGGCTTCCACTTTGGCCAAACACTTTCTATCGGATTTAAATTGATCCCATGGATTTAAGACAAAGGGCCTGATTACAACTTTGGAGGAGGTGTTAATCTGTCCCAAAAGTGACGGTAAAGTGACGGATATACCACCTGCCGTATTACGAGTCCATTAAATCCTATGGAACTCGTAATACGGCTGGTGGTATATCCGTCACTTTACTGTCACTTTTGGGACGGATTAACACCTCCTCCAAAGTTGTAATCAGGCCCTAAAACTCTGGCTTGAAAAATCTCTATGAAAAATGCAAAATGGTGCAAAGTGCTCTGAACCAGACTCAGAACTAAGCTGCAGGAATACACAATTGTCTGTCTGCAATTTGAAAAAACTAACTTCCAGTGACTGTGACAAGCTTTCCTGACTAGACGCCAGGCGCAACACACAAGTAATGACTAGGAGATTCTTGAGAAAACCATGGTTGGTGTAGCTACATCAACCAGGAATATTCAACCAGTCTGCCACATTGGGTGCCCTTGACCGTGCTTCAAAGGAGTGACCTGACCGAATGCTCAGGAGAGGCATAGGAGATGCCCTTTTATGGAAAATAGACAGCTCAGAAGGAGAGGGGATGCAAAGGATGCCAGACAATTTTAAGCCCACACTGCAACACAAGATAAGGTCATTCCTGCTGTACTACATGTGAGGTCCGAGGTCCCAGAAATGTCTCCCCAGTGAAGGTGGCTGTTCTTAGAACTCAACAAGCTACCAGTTCCGCGGTGCCACTTAACATCAAGAGCATCTGAAGAACTAAAGACGTTTTAGATACCGTTGGTGGTTGGGCATGAGGAACTTACATGTACTGCAAGAAGACTGGCACCATCAGAAGGCAACTATACCTGCACAAAGTGCTCTCCACTGCGACACAGATGGCAGGGAGCTGCTGATTGGCTACAGGGTTTGAGAGTGGGCCTGAGAAGAATCCAAGCTTGTGGTCATGATCTCCTTGACTATGAGCACCACAACCCCGTCACATCACTGCCACAGCTTACTTAAGGTTGTGAGCATCACCGCCCTAATCATGAGTCATGACCGCATCGACTAGGCAGGGGCAAAGATTGCAGCATCATTACCCAGAGAGTCATGCATGGTGTGCTGCATCAGAGGCAGCGCTGACCCTGCTGACCAGAGTGGCAAAAGAAATGCTGCAGCCCATAGGGATCTCCTGGAACCCCAATACCCTGGGTACCTCAGTACCATATACTAGGGAATTATAAGGGTGTTCCAGTAAGCCAATGTAAATTGGTAAAATTGGTCACTAGCCTGTTAGTGACAATTTGAAAGAAATGAGAGAGCATAACCACTGAGGTTCTGGTTAGCAGAGCCTCAGTGAGACAGTTAGTCACTACACAGGTAACACATTCAGGCACACTTATGAGCACTGGGGCCCTGGATGACAGGGTCCCAGTGACACATACAACTAAAACAACATATATACAGTGAAAAATGGGGGTAACACGCCAGGCAAGATGGTACTTTCCTACAAACACCCTCCCCTTGCCGGTCAAATGCGGTTTAAAAGATTAAGAAGAGAAAAAAAAATTGAATACCTCTTACGCTAACAAAACACTTCTATGTCAATAGTGACAAGTTAAGAGACACAGATGCAGGAAAATGACCATTTGAACAAGTCAAAGTCAATAGTCGGTGTCACTTTGGAAATCGCCAATTACATCCAGGACAATTGAAGCCAGGAGACGTTCTACTTTGGCAGGTGGTGAAATATCCAAATCATATCCAAGGAAAGCCACAGAGCACTTGTGTTCCAAAGCCTCAGCTGAGGCAGCAGCATTCTGTGTCATGCCCACCATAGAGTTAAGAGTCGCGGCATCCATAAAAGGCAACTTGTAAACGGTTTCCCGTAGCGAACACACCCTCAACGTGCATGTCTGATAATGAGCCCTCATCAAGAACATCAACAGATCAGCGTCCAATGAAAGTAAGCGCTGCGTAGAAAGACAGACTTTCAGTGCACAGTGAAAGAGGCACCAGAGACATCGAAACACGGGCTGCACACAATCCAAAACTGGTCGGAATGACAAAGACCAGTCACACTCCAGTTGTTCCAGGAGTGGTGCTCCGAAATACTGCATCATGCATTCACGATACAGTTGTGCAGGCGGTAGCGCTTTTAGTACTCCTCGTTGTGACCGGACAACCATTGCTCAGAAAAAGTAGCAACAGCAAAATGCCACCTATTATAGCCAAAGTAATCGGAAATCCCCCGAAAAGACTCGAAAATATTGAATGTACAGCTGATGGTATTAAACCGAATATAGAGGCGAAGGTGTGAACAAAACCAGAACCACCAGCCTTAAAAAAGTGGGCAAATCCAGTAGTACTGGATGCATTAAATATTTGTCCCACGAGTTCACCAAAGTTCCGCGGAAAGTTTGTATTTAAAAGGGACTGAATCTCCGGCGATGACCTCCCAACCTGAAGCGCATAGGTCTCACGTGCATATGTAAGCTCCACATGTTTTTGAAACAATAAAGCCTTTAGTCTGCTCAATTTGTCAAAATTCACATCAGAAGTAGCAATATGAGGCCAAACGTCTGCTACTCCTTGAAACTGTGTAGGGGGAAAAAGGACCTTCCCACAACATATAACAATTTGGGAGACCAAAACAAAGTAAGCTATTCCGGCTTGCATTCCACAACAACCCTCACTGTTAAGGAGCACATAGCTGCCTTTGGGGAGCACATGGAATGCAGGTCTAATCAAGGGGACTGGGACTCCCTTTAGATAACAAGCCAGATTTGCTGCGGAGGCATTACACGCCCCGTGCAAGGACAGCTGTTTACAAACCATTGAATGGCTCACAGAAGTCTTGCATTCACTACCTCTAAGAATGACCTCTTTCATGGCATTGAAACATTTGTATGAGAAAAGAAGCTCCCACACTTTGTGCATGTAACTATTTCCCAGCCTTTCATATCTGCCCACTGGAATGTGTTTCAAACAAACGTAAACTGAAGTGTTGAAATAGGCAGATTTATAACCCCATGTATTAGCCATTCAGCAGATGGTATTTCAGCCACAGTAAAAGGCAACTTTTCTAACTTTTCAATATTCAACATGACATATGTTGCTTCTTTCTTAGCCATTATTTGTGGTTGTCGCGTTATATTAAATGTGGAAAAAATCTCCCTTGCACTCATGTGTTGCCAGGGAAAGCGACCCGCTTTCAATGTTTGTAGTGTCCAACTTAACTGCATAATGGATCTTAGCTGACTTTGTCCATGTTGCAAAAATGATACATTACTCTGTACTATATCTATTGCAGAGGATACAATGTTATTTTGGTGTATATTCGTTCGGACTAGGTGTTAATTCCATTATCTACAACGGCTAATGCTTTCTGTAAGTTTTGCTGATGTATTTGCCTTAACAGGCAGCTGCCTCTTGTTGGGAAAGTTTCCATATTTAATACTGGCAGCATATAAGAAGCGTTTTCTGCATTGTCTTCTGGGGCCCAACAAGAAATCCTGTAAATCTGTGGTATTGGACAGGAGACTTAGACGTCCATCCAGTGAGGAGACCTTGATCCATTGCTAGCATAGTTTCCCTGCACTATATGTTGTCACTATACCCCAAGTGCTCTGAGGACACATGGCCAGGGTCCGGCCTATTCATTCTGAAACCCCAGAAGAGTTAACAAAATGTGTATGACACCCATTGGTGTCTACAGGCCACAATAACCACCTACCAGGACGTGAAAATGATGCGATGTACCATTTTGGACCCATTCATTGAGCGGATCTTCGAACGCATTTATATACTTTTGCCATTTGTAAAATTTAGCAGGTGTGGGAATACTGGGCGCATTCAATTCCTTAATGTTTGCTAAGCCTAAACAGCTTGTTTGTTGTACTGTTTTGTTTAAAAATAGTATTTGAACAGGAATCATACATGCTCCAAATAAAGTCTCTCTTCCTCTTATTCGACAATTTTTGGTTCCCCACACACATTTTCAGTCAATTGCCTTCAACCAGTACTCATAGCCTTCTATAGTCAATCAGGAAACAAAGGAATAAGGGTAAATCAATTTTGTATCTGTCAATAAAACATGTTGACTTTCTATTTCTGGCAATTTAAAATAATATGACTCAGCATTCTTGACATTGTGCCCAGAAAAATATGCAAATTTCTCAGTATATGTTTTAGAACTGCCTACTGGTGGAGTCGGGCAGTGTTCCCATTGTGTATATTTAAAAATAGTCTTTGGGGTACTTGTTCCGTGAACTAAATAATGTTCATAATAATTATAACAGAACATATCACCATAATTTCCTTTAAACTGGTACACATCTTCACATCTTCATTTTCAAATACTTTTCCCAATCACCAGAAACTACTGTGGGTGTGCTCACATCTGTCATTGAAAGTTTAAAGACACATGGCATTTGAATGACTTCAGTAGGCTCATATATATCGAATAATGCTTTGTCACAAATAATCCCATCGGGAATAGGTATGGCTGTAGTGTTCACTAGGGTCAAGTCTCTGCGAATTTTGTGCGATGAAAAATCTGGTTTTAGGACCCCATCCACCAGTTCAACTGTAGAGTGTTCAGGAAGAAAATGACCATGCATCAGGAGAAAGAAGACAATGACAAACCCAATCCAAAGGAGAAAGGCAAGTACAGTCAATAAACACCATAGATAAATCCATGGAGGAATTAAATAGTTAATTTGAAGCCAATGTATCAGCTTATGTGCTCTTGACAGTTCTGTTTTAGTAGAGGCAGATGAGTCGCTGAAAGTGTAGTCAAAGACAAAATAACCTGATTCTGTTTGTGCAAAAACTAGAGCTGTGTTTTGAAGAGGCGAACTTGCTGAGGACTCCCTTGGCGGTTCATAATAAATTACGGCATCCGTTTGTGTAGAATGTGTAAGAAATTGCTCATTATTTTCATTACTGATTGTAGAAGTAGTTGTAAGTGGAACTAATGAAAGCTCATATCCACCCTCCCCAAGCTCAGAGAGGTTATCAGCGTTGCTGTTGAAGACTTGTAGGGGTACATTCTTGTCTGTAGTGGGAGGGATTCAGGTCTAGGTCTGCTGTGCAGGTTCGGCCACATGGTGTAGCTTGACATTGTCGATGGAGACAAAGCGATTTTCTTTAGAGCCAGG
This sequence comes from Pleurodeles waltl, assembly GCF_031143425.1. Classification (NCBI taxonomy): domain Eukaryota; kingdom Metazoa; phylum Chordata; class Amphibia; order Caudata; family Salamandridae; genus Pleurodeles; species Pleurodeles waltl. The sequence goes on from NW_027150301.1 coordinate 3,683,391, forward strand.
CAGAGGTGGTAGAATCACAATTCTGGTACTGTGTATTCCCTGGACTGGGACCAGTGCACGATAAGAAGGACCAAAGTGCTTTTTCACAGCAATCTTTTCACGCACTAGATCCGCAAGCTTAGGAATCCAGTCAGTAGATGTTACTGGTACATCCCTGATTCCAAAAGAGGCAGCATTGGCAGATGCGCTGTCATCACGGAACTGCTCTAAGTCCTGCAAGACAAGGACACGTTCATTTATGTCAAAGGATGTATCCGCCACCTCCATGCCAGGACCATCAAGATCTGGAACATACATTTGAGTTCCAAAAAGGCATTAGCATGATGTACGCCCCACCAGGGACCTTCTAGGCAGGTTGTTAAGTGCTCTCTGGACTCCACATAGGTGTGTAAGCCAGCTATGACCTGTGCCTAATTCTCTAGCTGGTATGAATTGCTTTAAATCTCAGTTTCGTCGCTCCACAACACTTTTTCGCTCGGGATGAAATGGATACGAGTAATGTAGTTGGACCTCTAACTAAGCCATGGCGTCCCTGTCGGCCCTTGAGGCAAAAGCAGGGCCCGGTCCAAGTGGAAAGCCGCAACAGCATATGTACCGATAATGACTCGCAAATCTTTAATAACAGGTCGAGCGTCAACCGAGTGTTGTGGCCAGACCCAAAGAAATCTGGAGCATGAGTCAACATCAACTAGAATTTATTTGTATGCACTATCTGGTGTCAGGGGACACCAATGATCCAAGTACCCACATTGTAATGGTTTGTTGGAAATTAGGAGGGGGGTCTGCGGTGGATGCTTCAAGGTGGACTCTTTTATTTGTTGGCAGATGTCACAACAAAGGACATATTGCTTGGTCTTTTTATATAGACCTGGCCACCAATATCATGATTGTAATATTGAAATTGTAGCCGCCACACCAGCGCCGGCAGAAGCAACTCCCTCATGCACAGCTTTTACTAACACAGGTCTTAGTTCTTTATTGGGAACTATTCGAACTCCCACACCTTGTATTGTTACTTCTGCATCAAACAAACCTGCCATCCGCTAGGAATATTTAGCACGAAATGCTTTAGGAAAAGGCGCGCCGTCAACCAAAGCTGCCACAGCTGCCAGTGTTTCATCTTCCACTTTTAGCTTGGAACTATTTACTGCAGGAACAGAAGCCATAGCTTCTGCTGATTTGGCTGCTTCATCAGCCAGAGTATTGCCTTCAACGTGTATTCCAACACGCTGATGTCCTAGTGTATACACAACGATGTTGGCTATTGAATCTCTGAACCCATTTTGGCACCAGTAATGCAGATATTCATTGAAGGACTGGACACAATAGTACGAATCACAGACAATCAACGTCATCTGCTCAGGATCCGTATGTTCCAGTGCCATCACCAGACCCTTGAGCTCTGCAAGTTGTGCAGTGCAATCTCCTAGAGTCTGCATGTAAGTATTTGTGGAAGGAACTAACCATCCTTCATGTTACCACTCATGACTGCGCAAGCAGTGGCGTATTGATGTTTTGTTCCTATTGCTGGTTGGGCTGAACCATCAGTATACAAAATTTTATGATATTGTTCGATAGGCAATGTACTTGTTGGAACTGGATACTCAAGTTCATATTGTAAGAATTCTTGGGTCTGTAATTTGGAGTCAAAGACATAATTAACATCAGTGGCTGTCAGAGAGGTTGCCCATTGAATCCAACATGGATGTATTGCTTTAGCGTTAGGAACGCTTGCTTTGGTAACAGCCTCTAAGGCTGGAACGGGGGATATGACAATAATGCACTTCTCCTGGGCCAGAGGTTCTTTAAGGACCGCCATCTGGACAGCAGTGAGGATTTTCTCAGTGGGAGCAAAGTGTTTTTCAGCTGTGGAACATAAGTGTGATTTATATGCAATTAGAACGGTCTCACCCTCATTGAACGTCCCATAGGTGAATCCAATGGCACCAGCAATTACTCTGATGACCAGATGTTTTTATTGTCCCTTGTATGCAAGTGTTTTGCCTTGAGCATGTCTTTTTGCAAAGCTATTAGAATGCATGTGTTTGACTGTCCAAAATTTACCAGTAAAATCAGGACGTATTAAGTTGTACAATGGTTTGATGCGTTGTGCATAATGTGTAATGTATGTTCTGCCAAAGTTTAAAAAGCCCAACACTGACTGGAGCTTTTTCATTGTGTTTGGAGGTTTTAGTTGTGAGCATTTTTCTAAAAATTGGTGTGCCAGACTCCTGCCTTCATCTGACAATTCGTATCCCAGAAGCAGGACACCAAAGAAAGCTATTTTTGTTTTTTTGAAGTTGAATTTATTGACAATTTTGGCAAATCCTACAACAATGTGGGCCACCTGTCTTAAATGTTGCATGAGGTCGTCGTCTGTGAGATAAATGTCGTCCACATATGACAACGCCTCAGGGTCAATGTTGTGTAAAATAGATGTTACACGAGCTGAGAACAGTCCTGGGCTGTACCCCTGTGGGAGTCAGCAGATTTTTGTCTGAGAACCAAGGGCACTAGAACTTGTTAGATTCCTACTTTCAGGCACTATGTTTTGGCAGGAAAACCCATTTGATATATTGGGCAAGGGTGACGGCCGCCTGATGATCACTGCTGCATTGGTGGTCGGTTTCTCATGGGTGTAGAGGCTGCGGGTGCAGTGCTTCTCCAGTCGTCGGATATCTTCGTCCCAGGCAGTCGCGGTCAGTGGGCTCCTCAGGATTCCCTCTGCAGGCATGGTCGTGGGGGTGAAGAGAGGTAAGTCCAGGGTGGACACATCATCGGAGTCGCCTGGGGATCCTTTCTGGGTCGTTGGTTTCTCTGGACACGGACCAGGGGCGTCAGGTGCAGGGTGGTGGGGACTCATGCTTCTGGAGTGAGGTGAGAGTCCCTTTAAAGATGGTTTCTTCTTTCTTTGGTTGGACAGGTCCGCTGTCCATGGGAGTTCTTGATCCTTTGTGGTTGCAGGGCAGTCCTCTGAGTCGGCAGAGGTCACTGGGACCGCAGGATATGTCGCTGGTGCAGGTTCGCTGAAGTTGGAGACAGGCCGGTAGAGCTGGGGCCAAAGCAGTTGTCGTCTTCCTTCTTCTCTGCGGGGATTTTCAGCTAGGCAGTCATTCTTCTTTGTGGGTCGTCAGGAATCTGATTTCCTGGGTTCAGGGTCGCCCCTAAATACTAAATTTAGGGGTGTGTTGGGGCTAAAGGGCAGTAGCCAATGGCTACGGTCCATGAGGGTGGCTACACCCTCCTGGTGCCTCCTCCCTTTGGGGAGGGGGACACATCCCTTTCCCTATAGGACTAAATCCTCCAAACCAAGATGGAGGATTTTCTAAGGAGGGGGTCACTTCAGCTCTGGTCACCTTAGGGGTGGACCTGGCAGAGGGGGTGACTCCTCCTTGTTTTCCTCATTATTTCCCCAGCCTTAACACCAAAAGTGGGGGCTGCGTCCGGGGGTGGGCAATTCCACTAGCTGGAGTGCCCTGGGGCATTGTAACACCAGGCTTGAGGCTCACCTCCAGGTGTCAGTTCCTGCAGGGGAGGTGTGAAGCACCTCCACCCAGGACAGGCTTTGTTTCTGGCCACAGAGTGCACAAAGGCACTCACCCCATGTGGTCAGAAACTCATCTGGAAGTGGCAGGCTGGCACAGACCAGTCAGTCACACACTAACAGTAAGTGCGGGGAGGAGCTTTTGTGCATGTCTCCTGGTCTCAAGCAGATTTGTTCGATTTTGCAAACTCACTTCCGAAACTAAGAAAGAACCCTGACAAATGGTACACACAGATAGACATGACTGTGACAATATCAAAGGTGTTGTGGGAAGACTTGGATGTGCTCTTTGATGTAGCAGTCCTGAAGGATTTAGGGGCAGAGTGCAAAAGGACAGCTGATTGGCTGAGTGAAGAGCCACCGAGAGTAGCAGCCACGAATGTTGCACTGCCCATTTTTAAGACAAAGAAAGAACAGGTCATTAATAATCTGAAGACAAAAATTCCCCAGAAAGAAATAGATTGCCCCAAGATTTTCAGAACAGGACAGAAAGTCAAGGAACCTGTACATGCCTATATTGAGCTCCTGATACAGGCTTAAAGAGAGAACAATGGAATGAATGAACCAGTGGGAAATAATCTGGGAGGTTTCTGGTAATGTTTGTTAGTGTTCCCCATCCTGAGATAAGCACTCAGATACAGAAACACTGTGAGATGCTGGCAGTCCAAACCCTTAGATGAGAGTCTGCGCTATGCCAAGCATTGTAGCAATACAATGAGGACAAAAAGATAGAGCTGAAAGAAAAGCCCATGGTTGCACAGACTAAGGGCCTGATTTAGATATTGACAGAGAAGTTACTCCGTCTCAATGGTGACGGATATCCAGTCTGTGGAAATCTAAATCCCATATGATATAACAGGATTTAGATTTCAGTGGGCAGGATATCCATCATCTATGTGATGGAGTAACCCGTCCGCCAATATCTAAATCAGGCCCTAAGTTGGTTCAGGACATGGGAATGAGAGTAGTAAAATTTTTAAATATGAATGACGAGATGGATGATGCTAATGGAAGTAGTATGATGGGCGCTGCAATGTCGTATGGAGGAGGGTTGTCAGGGAAAAAGATGAGGAAAGGTAACCAGTGCAACAATAATGGCAATGAAGAAATTATCCCCATATCACATTTGTAACAGGGTTGGACATTGGAAAAAAGAGTGCTGCTATAATCCTGACCTTCTTCAGGTTGAGCCCCAGATGACAGAGATGGGAGGGATTCCATAGGTGCCTCAACCCCCAGTGAACCCCAAATTTCCAAAAGAAGGGATGTCACAGGTTTGCATAGTCCTGGGTCAGGCCCAAGCAGGATGCCTCCAATTTCAGGCAGATTCCCGAGCACAGAGAACAGCCTTCCAGCAGCACACATGGCAGGTTCCCATTATGTTTGAGAATTCCTTGGGGTACGAACAAGCCCAATGATGGTGCCTGAGGTGACGAGAGAGAATGTGTGCTTGACGCAATTCTTGATGTGGATCAGAGTGGCCCATATGTTGAAGGAGAGATCATCCTGTATTCTTTTTGATAGACACTGGAGCTACCTTTAGGACAGTTAAGGTCTCTAATCTGTCCCCCTCGGGAAAAGACATCCAAATTGTTGCCATTTTAAATACATTGCATAAAAAACAGGTTTCAGCCATAGTGCCAGTGAGGATTGGCCTGATAAGAGATAAACATCAATTTATTCTTTGTGATACTAGCCGAGTGAACTTGCTGGGATGTGATTTATTGTACAAACTAAACAGTGTAATTTATTGTACCCCAGAAGGAGTTGGGCTGGAGACCAATGCAGCAGATGGTGAATTAAAATTAAAATGTCCTGAGTCAGTAGTCCAACTATTTCGAGTTCTGACCATTGAGGACCTGTGAGAAGGTAGCCTCTTTCTAGCCTTGTTACCCCCACTTTTGGCCTGTTTGTGAGTGTATGTCAGGGTGTTTGTCACTGTTTTCACTGTCTCACTGGGATCCTGATAGCCAGGCATCAGTGCTCATAGTGAAAACACTATGTTTTCAGTATGGTTGTTATGTGTCACTGGGATCCTGCTGGTCAGGACCCCAGTGCTCATCGGTTTGTGGCCTATATGTATGTGTCACTGGGACCCTGTCACACAGGGCCCCAGTGCTCATAGGTGTGCATGTATATGTTCCCTGTGTGGTGCCTAACTGTCTCACTGAGGCTCTGCTAACCAGAACCTCAGTGGTTATGCTCTCTCATTACTTTCAAATTGTCACTAACAGGCTAGTGACCAATTTTACCAATTTACATTGGCTTACTGAACACCCTTATAATTCCCTAGTGTATGGTACTGAGGTACCCAGGGTATTGGGGTTCCAGGAGATCCCTATGGGCTGCAGCATTTCTTTTGCCACCCATAGGGAGCTCTGACAATTCTTACACAGGCCTGCCACTGCAGCCTGAGTGAAATAACGTCCACGTTATTTCACAGCCATTTTACACTGCACTTAAGTAACTTATAAGTCACCTATATGTCTAACCTTTACCTGGTAAAGGTTAGGTGCAAAGTTACTTAGTGTGAGGGCACCCTGGCACTAGCCAAGGTGCCCCCACATTGTTCAGAGCCAATTCACTGAACTTTGTGAGTGCGGGGACACCATTACACGCGTGCACTACATATAGGTCACTACCTATATGTAGCTTCACCATGGTAACTCCGAATATGGCCATGTAACATGTCTATGATCATGGAATTGCCCCCTCTATGCCATCCTGGCATTGTTGGTACAATTCCGTGATCCCAGTGGTCTGTAGCACAGACCCTGGTACTGCCAGACTGCCCTTCCTGGGGTTTCACTGCAGCTGCTGCTGCTGCCAACCCCTCAGACAGGCAGCTGCCCTCCTGGGGTCCAGCCAGGCCTGGCCCAGGATGGCAGAACAAAGAACTTCCTCTGAGAGAGGGTGTGACACCCTCTCCCTTTGGAAAATGGTGTGAAGGCAGGGGAGGAGTAGCCTCCCCCAGCCTCTGGAAATGCTTTGTTGGGCACAGATGTGCCCAATTCTGCATAAGCCAGTCTACACCGGTTCAGGGACCCCTTAGCCCCTGCTCTGGCGCGAAACTGGACAAAGGAAAGGGGAGTGACCACTCCCCTGACCTGCACCTCCCCTGGGAGGTGTCCAGAGCTCCTCCAGTGTGCTCCAGACCTCTGCCATCTTGGAAACAGAGGTGCTGCTGGCACACTGGACTGCTCTGAGTGGCCAGTGCCACCAGGTGACGTCAGAGACTCCTGCTGATAGGCTCCTTCAGGTGTTAGTAGCCTTTCCTCTCTCCTAGGTAGCCAAACCCTCTTTTCTGGCTATTTAGGGTCTCTGTCTCAGGGGAAACTTGAGATAACGAATGCATGAGCTCAGCCGAGTTCCTCTGCATCTCTCTCTTCACCTTCTGATAAGGAATCGACCGCTGACCGCGCTGGAAGCCTGCAAACCTGCAACATAGTAGCAAAGACGACTACTGCAACTCTGTAACGCTGATCCTGCCGCCTTCTCGACTGTTTTCCTGCTTGTGCATGCTGTGGGGGTAGTCTGCCTCCTCTCTGCACCAGAAGCTCCGAAGAAATCTCCCGTGGGTCGACGGAATCTTCCCCCTGCAACCGCAGGCACCAAAAAGCTGCATTACCGGTCCCTTGGGTCTCCTCTCAGCACGACGAGCGAGGTCCCTCGAATCCAGCGACGCTGTCCAAGTGACCCCCACAGTCCAGTGACTCTTCAGCCCAAGTTTGGTGGAGGTAAGTCCTTGCCTCACCTCGCTGGGCTGCATTGCTGGGAACCGCGACTTTGCAGCTACTCCGGCCCCTGTGCACTTCCGGCGGAAATCCTTCGTGCACAGCCAAGCCTGGGTCCACGGCACTCTAACCTGCATTGCACGACTTTCTAAGTTGGTCTCCGGCGACGTGGGACTCCTTTGTGCAACTTCGGCAAGCACCGTTTCATGCATCCTCGTAGTGCCTGTTTCTGGCACTTCTCCGGGTGCTACCTGCTTCAGTGAGGGCTCTTTGTCTTGCTCGACGTCCCCTCTCTCTGCAGGTCCAATTTGCGACCTCCTGGTCCCTCCTGGGCCCCAGCAGCGTCCAAAAACGCCAAACGCACGATTTGCGGGTAGCAAGGCTTGTTGGCGTTCTTCCGGCGGGAAAACACTTCTGCACGACTCTCCAAGGCGAGTGGGATCCGTCCACCAAAGGGGAAGTCTCCAGCCCTTTTCGTTCCTGCAGAAACCTCAGCTTCTTCTGTCCAGTCGAAGCTTCTTTGCACCCGCAGCTGGCATTTCCTGGGCATCTGCCCATCTCCGACTTGCTTGTGACTTTTGGACTTGGTCCCCTTGTTCCACAGGTACCCTAGATTGGAAATCCACAGTTGTTGCATTGCTGGTTTGTGTCTTTCCTGCATTATTCCTCTAACACGACTCCTTTGTCCTTAGGGGAACTTTAGTGCACTTTGCACTCACTTTTCAGGGTCTTGGGGAGGGTTATTTTGCTAACTCTCACTATTTTCTAATAGTCCAAGCGACCCTCTACAAGGTCACATAGGTTTGGGGTCCATTCGTGGTTCGCATTCCACTTCTGGAGTATATGGTTTGTGTTGCCTCTATCCCTATGTTTCCCCATTCCATCCTATTGTAACTATACATTGTTTGCACTGTTTTCTAAGACTATACTGCATATTTTTGCTATTGTGTATATATATCTTGTGTATATTTCCTATCCTCTCACTGAGGGTACACTCTAAGATACTTTGGCATATTGTCATAAAAATAAAGTACCTTTATTTTTAGTATAACTGTGTATTGTGTTTTCTTATGATATTGTGCATATGACACTAAGTGGTACTGTAGTAGCTTCACACGTCTCCTAGTTCAGCCTAAGCTGCTCTGCTAAGCTCCCATTATCTATCAGCCTAAGCTGCTAGACACCCTATACACTAATAAGGGATAACTGGGCCTGGTGAAAGGTGCAAGTACCCCTTGGTACTCACTACAAGCCAGTCCAGCCTCGTACATTGGTTGTGCAGTGGTGGGATAAGTGCTTGAGACTACTTACCACTCTTGTCATTGTACTTTTCATAAGAGAAAAATATACAAAACAAGGTCAGTGTATATACACATAGCCAAAAAGTTTTGCATTTCCTCTTTTCACTCTTTTCTAAGTGCTGAAAAGTACTTCTAAAACTTTCAAAAAGTTCTTAAAAGTTTAAAAAGTTTTTTTCTGTCTTTCCAAAAAGTTCTGAAAACTTTTTTCTCTTTTTCTATCACTTTAACTCTCTCAAAAAAATGTCTGGCACAGGAAAAAATGTTGAACTGTCCAAACTTGCATATGATCACCTTAGCTGGAAAGGAGCAAGGAGTCTCTGCATAGAGAGAGGTTTGAGTGTAGGGAAGAATCCTTCCTTAGAACTGTTAATTAACATGCTTAGAGTACAGGATAAGGCCATAAGTGCCCAATCTGTAGAAAAAGTAGCTAATGGTTCTCAATCTGATCCAGGGACTCCCCCAGGAAAAGGTTCAGGAAAGAAACTTCTCAGCCTGCCCATTACTAGACAGTCTAGCATAGTTGGTACAGAGGTTGAATCACACCATACTAATGGTGTGCTCTCACATTATACTGGTAGCCAAGCTGTTAGGGTGCCCTCTGTAAGGGACAGGTCTCCTTCTGTTCATTCCCATCATACCTCTGTATCTAGAAATGTCCCTCCCACCCACCCTGATGACAGATTGTTAGAAAGGGAGCTCAATAGATTGAGAGTGGAACAAACCAGACTGAAGCTCAAGAAGCAACAGCTGGATTTGGATAGACAGTCTTTAGAATTAGAGAAGGAAAGACAGAAGTTGGGTTTAGATACCCATGGTGGCAGCAGCAGTATTCCCCATAGTCATCCTGCAAAAGAGCATGATTCCAGGAATCTGCACAAGATAGTTCCCCCTTATAAGGAGGGGGATGACATTAACAAGTGGTTTGCTGCACTTGAGAGGGCCTGTGCTGTACAGGATGTCCCTCAAAAGCAGTGGGCTGCTATCCTATGGCTATCATTTAGTGGAAAAGGTAGGGATAGGCTCCTTACTGTAAAAGAAAATGATGCTAATAATTTCCAAGTTCTTAAGAATGCACTCCTGGATGGTTATGGCTTAACCACTGAACAGTACAGGATAAAGTTCAGAGATACCAAAAAGGAGTCTTCACAAGACTGGGTTGATTTCATTGACCATTCAGTGAAGGCCTTGGAGGGGTGGTTACATGGCAGTAAAGTTACTGATTATGACAGCCTGTATAACTTAATCCTGAGAGAGCATATTCTTAATAATTGTGTGTCTGATTTGTTGCACCAGTACCTGGTAGACTCTGATCTGACCTCTCCCCAAGAATTGGGAAAGAAGGCAGACAAATGGGTCAGAACAAGGGTGAACAGAAAAGTTCATACAGGGGGTGACAAAGATGGCAATAAGAAGAAAGATGGTGAAAAATCTCAAGATAAGCATGGGGATAAGGGTAAAACCAAAGATCCCACTTCAAATCTTAAACACTCTTCAGAGGGTGGGGATAAAACAAATTCTTCCTCTTCTTCCCAACCTGCACACATTAAAAAGCCTTGGTGCTTTGTGTGTAAAAACAGAGGCCATAGGCCAGGGGATAAGTCCTGTCCAGGTAAACCCCCTGAGCCTACCACCACTAATACATCAAGCTCTAGTGCCCCTAGCAGTAGTGGTACTAGTGGTGGGACTGCTGGCAACAGTCAAGCAAAGGGTGTAGTTGGGTTCACTTATGGGTCCATAGTGGAAACTGATGTAATCAGTCCCAAGACAGTTTCTGTCACACCTAGAGGCATTGGCCTTGCCACACTGGCTGCTTGTCCCCTTACAATGGATAAGTACAGGCAGACAGTTTCAATAAATGGTGTTGAGGCCTTGGCCTACAGGGACACAGGTGCCAGTTTCACTTTGGTGACTGAAAACCTAGTGCCTCCTGAACAACACATCATTGGACAACAGTATAAGATTATTGATGTCCATAACTCCACTAAGTTTCTTCCCTTAGCTATAATTCAGTTTAGTTGGGGTGGAGTTACTGGCCCTAAGCAGGTGGTGGTATCACCTAGCTTACCTGTAGACTGTCTCTTAGGTAATGACCTAGAGGCCTCAGGTTGGGCTGATGTAGAGTTTTATGCCCATGCAGCCATGCTGGGCATCCCTGAGGAATTGTTCCCTCTCATTTCAAGTGAAATGAAAAAGCAAAGGAGAGAAGGCCTGAAAACTCAGGATCCCACTCCATCAACAGGTAAAAAGGGTATCACAGTATCCCCTAACCACCCTACCATTCAGGATACCATTCCTGTGGTGGGAGAAACCTCTCCTGGGGTGGCACCTGTTCCAAGGGAATCATCAGCTGGCAAAGCTGGACTCCCTGAGGTGGAAGTACCTCTCTGTGGGATAACTAACATTGGTGAGAAAAACAGCACCATTGTAGTTAACATGGAGCATCCCTCCAACCCTCCCAGAGAAACTTTAGTGCAGAAACCCTGCACTACCTCACAACACTTAGGACAGCATCCCTGCCCTAGTGTGGAGCTCATAGGACAGCATCCCTGCCCTGCTCCAACTCAAGAGAAACAGCATCCCTGTTCTCTCTTCCAGCCAAATGGACAAAGTTTTTGCCCAGCTATGGCTTTACTGAGACAGCATCCCTGTCTGGCATTTCCATCATTACAAATAGGTTCAGTGGATAATTCCCACTGCTCTAAACTAAAACTTACTGATAGAAACTCTGAAAATACATCTTCACATTGTTGGTTAGCTAAAAAACTTCAAACAGGGTGGTTTACATCCCCACAGGGAAGTAACCATATAGTGGATGATAAAGGGAGTAACCAGTCTATTGCAGAGCTACTCTCTACTTATCACCACTTAGACAATAAAGTCTCAACTGGCCAAGGTTAGCCTTATTGTCCTTCGTTTGGGGGGGGGGTTGTGTGAGAAGGTAGCCTCTTTCTAGCCTTGTTACCCCCACTTTTGGCCTGTTTGTGAGTGTATGTCAGGGTGTTTGTCACTGTTTTCACTGTCTCACTGGGATCCTGATAGCCAGGCCTCAGTGCTCATAGTGAAAACACTATGTTTTCAGTATGGTTGTTATGTGTCACTGGGATCCTGCTGGTCAGGACCCCAGTGCTCATAGGTTTGTGGCCTATATGTATGTGTCACTGGGACCCTGTCACACAGGGCCCCAGTGCTCATAGGTGTGCATGTATATGTTCCCTGTGTGGTGCCTAACTGTCTCACTGAGGCTCTGCTAACCAGAACCTCAGTGGTTATGCTCTCTCATTACTTTCAAATTGTCACTAACAGGCTAGTGACCAATTTTACCAATTTACATTGGCTTACTGGAACACCCTTATAATTCCCTAGTATATGGTACTGAGGTACCCAGGGTATTGGGGTTCCAGGAGATCCCTATGGGTTGCAGCATTTCTTTTGCCACCCATAGGGAGCTCTGACAATTCTTACACAGGCCTGCCACTGCAGCCTGAGTGAAATAACGTCCACGTTATTTCACAGCCATTTTACACTGCACTTAAGTAACTTATAAGTCACCTATATGTCTAACCTTTACCTGGTAAAGGTTAGGTGCAAAGTTACTTAGTGTGAGGGCACCCTGGCACTAGCCAAGGTGCCCCCACATTGTTCAGAGCCAATTCACTGAACTTTGTGAGTGCGGGGACACCATTACACGCGTGCACTACATATAGGTCACTACCTATATGTAGCTTCACCATGGTAACTCCGAATATGGCCATGTAACATGTCTATGATCATGGAATTGCCCCCTCTATGCCATCCTGGCATTGTTGGTACAATTCCGTGATCCCAGTGGTCTGTAGCACAGACCCTGGTACTGCCAGACTGCCCTTCCTGGGGTTTCACTGCAGCTGCTGCTGCTGCCAACCCCTCAGACAGGCAGCTGCCCTCCTGGGGTCCAGCCAGGCCTGGCCCAGGATGGCAGAACAAAGAACTTCCTCTGAGAGAGGGTGTGACACCCTCTCCCTTTGGAAAATGGTGTGAAGGCAGGGGAGGAGTAGCCTCCCCCAGCCTCTGGAAATGCTTTGTTGGGCACAGATGTGCCCAATTCTGCATAAGCCAGTCTACGTCGGTTCAGGGACCCCTTAGCCCCTGCTCTGGCGCGAAACTGGACAAAGGAAAGGGGAGTGACCACTCCCCTGACCTGCACCTCCCCTGGGAGGTGTCCAGAGCTCCTCCAGTGTGCTCCAGACCTCTGCCATCTTGGAAACAGAGGTGCTGCTGGCACACTGGACTGCTCTGAGTGGCCAGTGCCACCAGGTGACGTCAGAGACTCCTGCTGATAGGCTCCTTCAGGTGTTAGTAGCCTTTCCTCTCTCCTAGGTAGCCAAACCCTCTTTTCTGGCTATTTAGGGTCTCTGTCTCTGGGGAAACTTGAGATAACGAATGCATGAGCTCAGCCGAGTTCCTCTGCATCTCTCTCTTCACCTTCTGATAAGGAATCGACCGCTGACCGCGCTGGAAGCCTGCAAACCTGCAACATAGTAGCAAAGACGACTACTGCAACTCTGTAACGCTGATCCTGCCGCCTTCTCGACTGTTTTCCTGCTTGTGCATGCTGTGGGGGTAGTCTGCCTCCTCTCTGCACCAGAAGCTCCGAAGAAATCTCCCGTGGGTCGACGGAATCTTCCCCCTGCAACCGCAGGCACCAAAAAGCTGCATTACCGGTCCCTTGGGTCTCCTCTCAGCACGACGAGCGAGGTCCCTCGAATCCAGCGACGCTGTCCAAGTGACCCCCACAGTCCAGTGACTCTTCAGCCCAAGTTTGGTGGAGGTAAGTCCTTGCCTCACCTCGCTGGGCTGCATTGCTGGGAACCGCGACTTTGCAGCTACTCCGGCCCCTGTGCACTTCCGGCGGAAATCCTTCGTGCACAGCCAAGCCTGGGTCCACGGCACTCTAACCTGCATTGCACGACTTTCTAAGTTGGTCTCCGGCGACGTGGGACTCCTTTGTGCAACTTCGGCGAGCACCGTTTCATGCATCCTTGTAGTGCCTGTTTCTGGCACTTTTCCGGGTGCTACCTGCTTCAGTGAGGGCTCTTTGTCTTGCTCGACGTCCCCTCTCTCTGCAGGTCCAATTTGCGACCTCCTGGTCCCTCCTGGGCCCCAGCAGCGTCCAAAAACGCCAAACGCACGATTTGCGTGTAGCAAGGCTTGTTGGCGTTCTTCCGGCGGGAAAACACTTCTGCACGACTCTCCAAGGCGAGTGGGATCCGTCCACCAAAGGGGAAGTCTCCAGCCCTTTTCGTTCCTGCAGAAACCTCAGCTTCTTCTGTCCAGTCGAAGCTTCTTTGCACCCGCAGCTGGCATTTCCTGGGCATCTGCCCATCTCCGACTTGCTTGTGACTTTTGGACTTGGTCCCCTTGTTCCACAGGTACCCTAGATTGGAAATCCACAGTTGTTGCATTGCTGGTTTGTGTCTTTCCTGCATTATTCCTCTAACACGACTCCTTTGTCCTTAGGGGAACTTTAGTGCACTTTGCACTCACTTTTCAGGGTCTTGGGGAGGGTTATTTTGCTAACTCTCACTATTTTCTAATAGTCCCAGCGACCCTCTACAAGGTCACATAGGTTTGGGGTCCATTCGTGGTTCGCATTCCACTTCTGGAGTATATGGTTTGTGTTGCCCCTATCCCTATGTTTCCCCATTGCATCCTATTGTAACTATACATTGTTTGCACTGTTTTCTAAGACTATACTGCATATTTTTGCTATTGTGTATATATATCTTGTGTATATTTCCTATCCTCTCACTGAGGGTACACTCTAAGATACTTTGGCATATTGTCATAAAAATAAAGTACCTTTATTTTTAGTATAACTGTGTATTGTGTTTTCTTATGATATTGTGCATATGACACTAAGTGGTACTGTAGTAGCTTCACACGTCTCCTAGTTCAGCCTAAGCTGCTCTGCTAAGCTACCATTATCTATCAGCCTAAGCTGCTAGACACCCTATACACTAATAAGGGATAACTGGGCCTGGTGCAAGGTGCAAGTACCCCTTGGTACTCACTACAAGCCAGTCCAGCCTCCTACAGGACCTTCCCATTGATTTAAATGCAACAGTAAGAGAAGAAGTATGAGACTTTATAGGCAAGGAGACAGGGCTAATAAAGGATGCAGCCCCGTTGCAAGCCAGGTTAGGGTTGGCCGCAGTCTATCCAAAGGCTCATGTATTAAAACTATCACTAGAAGCAATTGCTGGGATAACCTCTGTTTTTGACAGCATGATAGCCCAGGGAATAATGCAAGAAGTCATCAGGAGTCCATGCAACTCTGCAATCATATCTTTACGGAAAGCAAGTAAAAAAATAGAGGATAGTGATTTGAGAAATATTAATCAAATCGTAATTCTGTGATATCCAGTGCTACCGGACTCTGCCATGATCCTATTTCAAATTCCTCCAGAAGCGGAGTGGTTCTCAGTCATTGACATGTCAGGCCTTTTTTTCTTTTCCCTGAATGAGGAAAGTTGATATCTTTTCCCTTTCCAATTCCAAGGAAAAAAACTCTTGTGTGGTGTTAGCTTCTCAAGGGTATACAGAGAGTCCTTCTTAACCTAATCAGATCCTAAAGAAGAATCTTGAGAACCTGCAGTTACTGTGCATTTCTTCCTTAGGACAGTTTATCAATGACTTACTCATCACATCAATATCAGAAGAGGGTAGCAGACAGGACATCATTGCCCTGCTCAACCACCTTTCAGAGAATGGGCACAGGGTTTCCCCAACAGGTTACAATAATGTCAGAGAGAAGTCAAATATTTGGGACACCAGATGAGAAAGAATCTAGGAGAGTGTTTCACAAACGAATAGAGTTAAATTTCCCACAACACAGAGAGATGTCTGCACATTCTTGGGCAGAGTTGGCTATTACTGACAATGGAACCCCACCAGCAAAAGCTGACACATGCAGACATCACTGACCAGATACCTCAGGATAACCAGTGCATGGAAGGTTTCTGAGAGCTTAAGCATTTATTGTGTAGGGAACCCACATTTGGAATGCCAGAATACATCAAGGATTTTATGCTGTTCTGTCATGAACGCAATGGGTGTGCACGATCTGTGTTTACACAGGTACATGGTTTGGCCAAACAACCAGTAGCCTATCTATCAGCAAACAATTGACCCCGTAACTACAGTGTTGCCCTGTTGTCTCAAAGCGGTGGCAGTGGTTAGCTTGAGGATCTAACTAACACAGGAAATTGTTGTGGGTCACCTATTGATAATGATGGTGCCACATTCAACTGAGATCCTACTGACAAGGATGTGTGTCCAACAGCTTAAGAATAGCCGCCTAACCCTGCTATGAGAGAATCATTTTGGCCACAGAGAATGTCTTCGCATATGAAATAGCTTGCGACTGTGCCCTGGAACCTAGCTTGTTCCTTTTAAATGAAGTTGGGTTGTAAAGATTGTAGAAAAGGACAATTAAAGTAAAACTGGCCAAAGTGTGTGCTTCAATGTCTTTGAAATGGCCAGATGCCCATCCCTTAGTGTTGATGAGCATCCAAAGTATTCCATACAAAAGAACAGGACATTCACCACATGAAGTATTAATGGGGACAGCTATGAGAATACTGTCAGTACAAGCTGCTGGGCTTCTCAACATCACTGATGATGTACTGCTTGAATACTGGAAAGCACTGGCTGATGCAGTGCGTCCCATTTCTTGCCACGCTGCCATTGTCACCCCAGCTGTGAGCACCTAGGTGGAGTCTTTGTATCCACAGAGGAGAAGGGGACACATGGAAATCTCACACTGAGTCCTGTGGTGAGAGGACTTCTTCCATAGAAAACAAAGCTGGAGAGCAATGGAGGCAAACTCAGCTGATGAAACTACAGAACAAACTAGAGTAACAAATAACCAGTACTTAAAGGACCGAAGGGTACTCTGACAACAGTTAGCTAAAGATCAGATAGAGACAAAAGAGACATTGACGTAAGCTAAACAACCAGAGCCTATAGCAGAGACCAGTGAGCCAGAAGTGACACTAATTCTGGAGTGAACAAAACAAAATGAACAGAATCCCAACAGAATAGTCAGGTCCAGACTGGACATGTTGGATATATGTTGATGACGATGTGGACAAATTGACTGACCCAGAAGAACCTTCTTGAGACAGTACTAGTGATGAGGCAGGCAAAAGTCATAGGTCTGTAGCTCCTTATGCAAAGCAGTGACACAGCACATTTCACTGTAGTGGCTGGAGAAAGGGTGGTGATGCTAGAGCAGAGGATAGGACCAAGCAGCGACACAGCACATTTCACTGTAGCGGATGGAGAAAGGGTGGTGATGCTAGAGCAGAGGATAGGACCAAGCAGCGACACAGCACATTTCACTGTAGCGGATGGACAGAGGGTAGTGATGCTAGAGCCGAGGATAGGACCAAGCAGTTACAGCACATTTCACTGTAGCAGCTGCAGAGAGGATAGGGCCAAGCAGTGACACAGCACATTTCACTGTACAACTGGAGAGAGGGGAGTGATGCTAGAGCAGAGATTAGGAGGTTTATTTTCTTGGTAGCACCTGCTTTACCTAATGCAAAGAAGAAGGGTGCCAGATCCCTGCAGAAGCTTCATAATAATGGTGGCAGTTGCAACTTTTTTTTCTGTAGCTGGCTGGCTTTTAGACCTCTGTCTCTTGGAGGGAGATGCATTGCACATGCAAGAAAATCAAACCAGTATTACTGCTGCTTATCCAGTCCCTCATGAGAGCAAGCTTACTCAAGTCCCCATTCCCAAAACATTTTCAGTTTGTGAGAGGATGGTTCTGACCATCTGATCTGCCCTGATTTTTCGCTTTTTGACCATTTGGTTTTTGGCCTTTTACTGTGAGGGAGCCTCCTAGTCAGGGACTCCCCCACAGTAAACTCATGGTAAAATGGACTTTGCGTGTAACCACCGGTGCCGCCTAAGGAAAGGCTGCTGTGGTGCAGTAAGAGTAGGAAGCCCCGGGCTGGTTATACATGATCATGTGCGCACACGCTTGTGCACCCATGTAAGGGCTGAGCGGGGAGGGTTCCTGGCGTGCGCAGCCCAAGAACTGCGCTTAGGTAAGCCTGGAGCAGAAGGAACTATGCAGAGTGGGTGGTGACCTGGAGTACGCCTCATGAGATGGGTGTACACAATAGAGGGATAGTCAGTGTGCTTACTGTATTTTCACTGTAGGGGCACTCCGTTAAATGTCAATAGGAAGGAGTGGCCTAGGGCATAACTCAGTACCCCTAGGGCCCACAGAGACCAGAGTTGCACCAATGTACACTGTAACCTGTATGAAAAGAATGATGCAGTGGGTTACACAATCATAGTTGTACAACTTATGGATCATCCAGGAATGTCATCTTTCTCTGGCTCAGCTCAGGATTAGGGTAAATTACTGCTCTATCCAGTTGCCCGAGCAGGGCCTTGCATCAATCAGCCAGCTGTCGTTCCGTGCCAGGAAATGGGTGGAGAAGCCCTGAAAGGAATGTTAGGAAGCAGGGGCTGATTTTCAGAGCACATGTGGCCCAAGCTCCTGGAAGACACAATTTTTTTAGCTATCCCAGAAGACTGTGCAGGAAGGAGGGGACAGGGGCAAGGAAGTGTTGTGGCATGTCTGGATTGGCCAGAGGTGCAGGTCTGCTGGACACTTCCACCCCCCACGTAAAAGGTCCTGCACAGGGGAGAGCTCTCTCTCTTAGCTGTGCTTTACTGCTGAACACTGAGCTGCAGATGGGTGTCATGGACAACTGGAAAGATGAACCCCCGGACTGCCACCTGTAACAGGGACTCTGTCCCTGAAGGACTTAAGGCCCAGCCAGGTGCAGGCCAGGGCCAGGTAAGCTGGCCCCCTTACTTCCTTTTGTAGGAAAGTGCCATCTTTCTTGGCATGTTACCCCCAAATTCTGCCTGATTGTCAGTATGTTTTCACTGTGTCACTGGGATCCTGCTAGTCAGGACCCCAGTGCTTATGGATGATGGCCTGCTTGTCAGTGTGTTTTCACTGTTTCTCTAAATTGTCACTGGAGTACTGCTATATAGAACTCCAGTGCTCATGCTCTCTTTACTTCCAAATTTGTCACTCTAGTTTAGTGACCCCTTATTCCACATCAAATTGGCATGCTGGACCCCCCTTATAAGTCCCATAGTATATGGTACCTAGGTACCCAGGTCATTGGGGTTCCAGGAGATCCTTATGGGCTGCAGCATTTCTTTTTCCACCCATACGGAGCTCAGACAAACCTTTCTCCAGGACTGCCTGTAGGAAAGTACCATCTTGCCTGGCATGTTACCCCCATATTTCACTGTATATATGTTGTTTTAGTTGTATGTGTCACTGGAACCCTGCCAGCCAGGGCCCCAGTGCTCATAAGTGTGCCCTGTAAGTGTTACCTGTGTTATGACTAACTGTCTCACTGAGGCTCTGCTAATCAGAACCTCAGTGGTTATGCTCTCTCATTTCTTTCAAATTGTCACTAACAGGCTAGTGACCAATTTTACCAATTTACATTGGCATACTGGAACACCCTTATAATTCCCTAGTATATGGTACTGAGGTACCCAGGGTATTGGGGTTCCAGGAGATCCCTATGGGCTGCAGCATTTCTTTTGCCACCCATAGGGAGCTCTGACAATTCTTACACAGGCCTGTCACTGCAGCCTGAGTGAAATAACGTGCACGTTATTTCACAGCCATTTTACACTGCACTTAAGTAACTTATAAGTCACCTATATGTCTAACCTTTACCTGGTAAAGGTTGGGTGCTAAGTTACTTAGTGTGGGGGCACCCTGGCACTAGCCAAGGTGCCCCCACATTGTTCAGGGCCAATTCCCCTGACTTTGTGAGTGCGGGGACACCATTACACGTGTGCACTACATATAGGTCACTACCTATGT
This sequence comes from Pleurodeles waltl, assembly GCF_031143425.1. Lineage (NCBI taxonomy): Eukaryota > Metazoa > Chordata > Amphibia > Caudata > Salamandridae > Pleurodeles > Pleurodeles waltl. Next base: position 3,702,888 of record NW_027150301.1, read on the forward strand.
GTAGCTTCACAATGGTAACTCCGAATATGGCCATGTAACATGTCTATGATCATGGAATTGCCCCCTCTATGCCATCCTGGCATTGTTGGCACAATCCCATGATCCCACGGGTCTGTAGCACAGACCCGGGTACTGCCAAACTGCCTTTTCAGGGGTTTCACTGCAGCTGCTGCCAACCACTCAGACAGGTTTCTGCCCTCCTGGGGTCCAGCCAGGCTTGGACCAGGAAGGCAGAACAAAGGACTTCCTCAGAGAGAGGGTGTTACACCCTCTCCCTTTGGAAAATGGTGTGAAGGCAGGGGAGGAGTAGCCTCCCCCAGCCTCTGGAAATGCTTTCATGGGCACACATGGTGCCCATTTCTGCATAAGCCAGTCTATACCGGTTCAGGGACCCCTCAGCCCTGCTCTGGCGCGAAACTGGACAAAGGAAAGGAGAGTGACCACTCCCCTGACCTGCACCTCCCCTGGGAGGTGCCCACAGCTCCTCCAGTGTGCTCCAGACCTCTGCCATCTTGGAAACAGAGGTGCTGCTGGCACACTGGACTGCTCTGAGTGGCCAGGGCCAGCAGGTGATGTCAGAGACTCCTTCTGATAGGCTCCTTCAAGTGTTGCTAGCCTATCTTCTCTCCTAAGTAGCCAAACCATCTTTTCTCGCTATTTAGGGTCTCTGCTTTGGGGAATTCCTTAGATAACGAATGCAAGAGCTCATCAGAGTTCCTCTGCATCTCTCTCTTCACCTTCTAAAAGGAATCGACTGCTGACCGCGCTGGAAGCCTGCAAAACTGCAACAAAGTAGCGAAGACGACTACTGCAACTCTGTAACGCTGATCCTGCCGCCTTCTCGACTGCTTTCCTGGTGATGCATGCTGTGGGGGTAGTCTGCCTCCTCTCTGCACTAGAAGCTCTGAAGAAATCTCCTGTGGGCCGACGGAATCGTCCCCCCGCAACCGCAGGCACCAAAGAACTGCATCACCGGTACCCTGGGTCTCCTCTTTGTAGTGCCAGTTCCGGCACTTCTGCGGGTGCTGCCTGCTTCTGAGAGGGCTCCTTGTCTTGCTGGGCGCCCCCTCTGTCCCCTGACCCAATTGACGACATCCTGGTCCCTCCTGGGCCACAGCAGCATCCAAAAATCCTAACCGCACGACTTGCAGCTAGCAAGGCTTGTTTGAGGTCTTTCTTCAGGAAAACACTTCTGCACGACTCTCCGCGGCGTGGGGCATCCACCCTCCAAAGGGGACGTCTTTAGCTCTTGTCGTTCTTGCAGAATCTTCAGCTTCTACTGTCCAGTAGCAGCTTCTTTGCACCCACAGCTGGCATTTCCTGGGCATTTGCCCATCTCCGACTTGCTTGTGACTTTTGGACTTGGTCCCCTTGTTTCACAGGTACCCTCGTTTGGAAATCCATCATTGTTGCATTGCTGATTTGTGTCTTTCCTGCAGAATTCCCCTATCACGACTTCTGTGCTCTTTGGGGAACTTTAGTGCAGTTTGCACTCACTTTTCAGGGTCTTGGGGTGGGGTATTTTTTTTACCCTAACTGTTTTCTTACAGTCCCAGCGACCCTCTACAAGGTCACATAGGTTTGGGGTCCATTCGTGGTTCGCATTCCACTTTTGGAGTATATGGTTTGTGTTGCCCCTATCCCTATGTGTCCCCATTGCATCCTATTGTAACTATACATTGTTTGCACTGTTTTCTAATACTATACTGCACATTTTTGGTATTGTGTACATATATCTTGTGTATATTTGCTATCCTCATACTGAGGGTACTCACTAAGATACTTTTGGCATATTGTCATTGTCAAATGCACATATTTGCAGATACTTACAAATGCATTTACAAAGGAGTTTTTGACACGGAGAGCCGGAGTGAAAAAAATCAATGACCAAAGGTCTGTTTATTTTTGCTGCAGCAAAGAGGACAGGTTTACCACTGGCATCCCAGGCCCGAAGTAAAGTGTGCTAGCATAAAGCGTTTAACAGTGATATTTATACTCATACATCAAAGGATACATAAAATGTGTAAATAATGATATACGTCATACAGATATTTTAAGGAGTTAATCAGTTTCCACACACTGGTTCCATTCCCAGCTTTGTCCTTGCCTCCCTTCTGCAGCTGCCTGACTCCCCACATTCTTGAGACCCTTCAAAGGATTACGTGGTTCAAAGGTATAGATATCAGCCTTTCCCTCCCCAAAATACCACAGCCGAGGTCAGTTAGTTATTTGAACACACAATTATAATGAGTACAGTGCCCCAGTTAGGGAAAGAAACCAGCTGCAAGCCTATGGCGTGGAACCAGGCTTATTTTACCTAAACAAATATACATAAGATAACATATGTGATAGACAGTGCGTTCAGAGACAACAAAAGCTCAAACTTACACGTGTAAAAGAAACGAAGCAATTCAAAATGGATTCTAACAATCGACCCTTTTTGAGTTTTTTTTCTTCTGAACATAATCAACGTTTGAATAGTTCTAAATTTCCTCATATATGTTGAATTTTACTCCTACTTCATTGAAATTTGCATTCATGGGGACATAAACAACCGATGGGTATGAGCAACCAGTATCTGTAGTGAGGACAGTGGGGTCAATAGCCATTAAGGAATTTATCTCTTCTCTCTGCATCATAGCTCGATTGGTTTCTAGTATTTTCACTGGCGGAAGTTTACACAATTTTAAACAGGAACAGAGAGCAGGTAAGCACTGTACTAATAAACAACTTAATACAATAGCTATTATTATAAAAAGTATGTCTTTAAACAACCAGCCCCACCCCCCAAACCAAGACCATAACCATGATAAACTCCAATCGCCTCCTTCATATTGGCCCCCCTTTTCAAATACCTGTACTGCTTCTTTTATTTTCCCAATATCCAATTCTATCTCTGATGACTTGTTGACAAAATAACAGCACTTTTGCTGGTACTGATGTTGGATTAAAACACATACTCCTCCTTGTTGTACTGTAATCAAGTCTAGGGCAAGCCGATTTTGTATCGCCAATTGGGCTGCAGAGTTTATCTCTATCTGTATACTTCCTATGGCCTCCCTGGTGGCATTAAATGCAATGGCTAATTCAGCTGACATATTCATCATTGCCAGTTGTAAATCGAAAATTCCAAATCCGGGAATAAGAACATGTAATACTTGAAATACCCAGTTCTTTCGCTCCTCCAGTATGGGTGTCCCTCGTTTGTACCTATGTGCAAAACTCCCCATGTTAAGGGGCTGGGAAGATGATATATTTGATATCACAGTAATGTTGGGTGCCAAATATGCCAGTGAACATATCCCTTCCCAGTTTAGAGGTAGTACTTTATATGCAGTTCTTCCACATACGAAGTACATGCCTCCCTGGATTTGTGAATTTATAATGCTGTATTTTATTCGGGGCAATCCTACACCCTCTGGGGTGTCATGCTCAGAATTATTGCAATATTTGTAATCTTCCCAGATTGTATTTAGCAATGATACATTTGCCCAGGGTGCAACATATGAACATCTAGCCGTCCAGAGGGGGCCAAGGAAAACCCGGGACAATATTACAGGTGAATTTTTCCCATTTCTATCTTGTTCTCTGGAGGGATCATATAACAATCCTTCTGGATCTACTAGAATCTCATTTTCTCCCACAGTCAGGTTCCAATAATTTACAGTGTAATTTTGATGAGTCCCATTAATTAACGCTGTCCAATTTCTGTCTATTTTCTCCTCTCCTTCAAGATCCCAATTCCCTGTTTTTATATCAAATAACAAAGTGTAAACACACTGTTCAGGAGGGATCTTTCCCATGTATTTTGCCTCTGGGTTTTGCCCATAAAAATAGGTACCAAAACATATGGGAAACATTTTAAGTGTGGCATTCTCTCCAGGCATCGGGGAGAGCTTGTATTCTGCCTGGGTATTAGGGAGCACCGCACACCTAGGGTACCATTGATATTCTTGTTGGTCACATCTCCAAGTGGTATTTGGTACAAGACACACTTCCCCTCTTTCATATTCGCTTGGTGATACTGGTACTTCATAAAGGCCTATAGGATCCTCGGGGTGTCTAGACAAGTGCCGGCAAATCCAGCAGTCAGTGAGACTTAATGTCTCCGCTAATTTTCCATGAACCTTTATCAATGGATGTAAGGTAGGATTTTGCAACAATGATGCAACACCACTGGACATTATACATATTAACATAAGGGTCACTAGGTACTTCATTGTTGTTTTGTAGAAATAGTTATAAGGCCACTTTTCCCTATTCTCTAGAGGGATATTTGTCCTGCCAAATGGATATATTTTCATAATTTTATTGTGCTCTCCTCCTTGGTCCTACAACCTTTCTATGATACCGTTTTACTCGTCTCAACCGCCTACGCGTGTTCAAAAATATACCCACACAATTACCAAATATGTAAATGCAAAATATTGATATCACTATACTAATAATCATATACGTATAGATACAGATAAGTAAATTTTCCTTCAATGTTCACACCCACTAGGGTTCAGCACCGCCGTGCTTTCCACTCTAGCAGTTAGGCTGCACTGGTTGGTCCATGAACAAGTTTTTTTTTTTTTCAAATACAGGACAATAGATGTTGGCTTGATCCTAGGTCCCTTATCTTCTCCTTTTCGAGTTTTAACTCCTGGTGAGTCTCAACTCCCAGTGAGTAAGTCGCGATACTTCAAAGTTCGTCTTCAGTATAGTTTGTCAGTTTCGTTCAGTGTCTCAGCAAAAATGAGGGCGGAGGCCAGCAATTTTCAACCAGATCAGTGATGTGCTTGGGTATTAAACAGAAAAAGGGCACCTTTTTTTTTACCGCTGGGACTACAAACCGCACCAACCCTAATGGCTGGCCGCTTCCGTAGAACTGGTACTTGGTTTTTTTTTTCTCGCCAGTCACAGAACTGTTAACTCCATTTACCCACTGCTTGAATAGCGTTGCACAAGCTGCATCCCACTATACTTGTGTTCTCGTTGAGACAATTGTTCTGACCAATGTTCTGGTGTCGTTGCACAGGCTAGTCACCCGTGTTCCTGTTCATGCTGGAAATTTAGTCATCACAGTCATTTACAACCTCGTCGCCCAAAGTGTGCGTAACAACAGTGAGGATAGCTCGTTTTAATGCTGGTACATCAATGGCATCGGAAATGCCGGTGGCGGTGAAAGCGGGGAACTGTATTTCACGAAGGCAGGCGTGCCGTATTCTGCTGAGCAAAGGATTCCTTGGCCATTCAGAAGAGACCTCAGTTTGAAATTCCAAGCTAGGAGCTATCAGGGTGATGTAAATGTAGCTTTTCGTAGGGGTCACCACCTTACGCACCTTCAAAATTCTGTTCATTTGGATGGGCGAGGACGCAGGTTGTATCGATGAGTTTGTTGATCTTCAAACAGCAACTCTTCGTCACTAGGCTGCTGTGTCACCTCAGGAGCAGAAGTAGCACTTGAAACCTGTGGAGGTGTTTCCTGTCTCCCTACTTTTCTGTAATCAGGAGACAATGGTAATTCTGCTGTTAGAGTACTTTGTAGTGGAATTGGTGCACGCTTACAGTGGCTAGCATGTATCCAGTTTTTCCTTCCTTCCACTTTCACCGCTGTCTGTGTTGCAAGCAGTACCTGGGCTGGCCCCCGCCACCTGGGCTGAAGACTGTTGGTTCTTTGAAAATTCTTTGTCATAAGCCAATCCCCTGGCTTAAAAGGGTGACCAGGGCCTTCAAGAGGAGTCGGTAGGCTGGCCTTGACCTGTTGGTGGATCAAACGCAAATCTTTAGTCAATTGTTTACAGTAATCTACAAACAAAGGATATTGCACTTCAGAAAGCTTCTTTGGTCGTGGTACCCCCCAGATATTGGCTGGCCTTCCCATGACAACTTCATAGGGGGATAATCGTGACTTGCTACTGGCAGTCATCCTGATGGACATTAATGCTAGGGGCAAAGCATCTGGCCATTTGATGTTAAGGGCGGTACAGACCTTCTCCATTACCTCATTAGAAAAATGACTGCCATTGTCACTCCAGACTAATCGTGGCAATGCGTATCTAGGAAAATATTCTTTTAGTAATATTTTGGCGGTAGAGAGGGCACCATTGTCTTTTAATGGGTAGGCCTCTATCCATTTTGAAAACATGCATACTACCACTAACACGTATTTCAGTTTGTTACACGGTTCCATGTGGATAAAATCCATCTGTATAGCTTCAAAGGGGAGATCAGGAGGGGCAAAGTGGCCAGGGGGCGTAGGGGTCCCTTTTCCTGCATTGTGCACTGCACACACCATACAACTTTTAACCAGGTTATTAGCAGCTTTGGATATCAGAGGATTACTCCATACATGGTCCAAAGTTGTCTTGATGCCTTGGGCACTGATGTGTGCAGGACTGTGGGCCATAGTAACCATAGCGTGTACATAACAATTAGGTAACATCCATCTTCTTCTGTCTGTGTCATCTGTGTAACAACCCTCACTGTCTAGTCTACCGTTCTTCTCCCACTGTTCCCTTTCCTCTGCTGTTGCTTCTGCTTGAATATCTCTCACACACTGCATGGTATTTTCTAATACTTCGTTCTGGGGCTCTCCCTTGATGCTACTCTCAACATATGCATTGTCAAATGGTGCTCGTGCTGTTGCTTTCGCTGTAGCATCTGCAAAAGCATTTCCTCGTCCTATATCATCAGTAATTTTTTTGTGGGCACTACACCTAATGATTGCGACCTGACGGGGCAGGCTGAGAGCAGTCAAAAGTGTTACAATCAAGTTGCCATGCTGAATGGTAGTGCCATGTGACGTGATAAAGCCTCTATTCGCCCAGAGTCGCCCAAAATTATGAGCTACTCCAAACGCATATTGGCTATCAGTGTAGATGTTAACACTAAGATGTTCACTTATTTCACAAGCTCTGGTGAGGGCAATTAATTCTGCAGCCTGTGCCGAATTTTGCGGGATTCTATGAGATTCAACCACTGTTTTGACTGTGGTGACGGCATAGGCTGCAGTGGTCGTACCATCTGGTAACTTGAAGCAAGACCCATCTACAAACAGCTCTCCCTGTGGGTCAGATAGGGGAGTGTCTGTTAAGTCTACCCGTCCCTTGGTTTCTTCCTCAGTGGCAAAAATGCAATTATGATCAAATTCCACATTGTCCTGAGGGAGGGGTAGTAACGTAGCTGGGTTCAAGACATTGCACCGCTTCAAAGTAATATTTGGACTGAACAATGTTAATTCGTAACCCGTTAGACGAGCACTGGTGAGGTGCTGCGTCTGTGTCTTGTTTAACAAAATATCAACGGCATGAGGAACCATCACAGTGAGCGGATTGCCACCAACAAACCCTTCACTTTGTTTCACTGCAGCTGCTGCAGAAGCCACTCCTCTAAGACAAGTAGGCAAAGCTTGCGCCACAGTGTCCAAGGTGGAAGAGAAGTATGCACAAGGGCGTTGTCTCCCACCTTGGTCCTGTGTCAAAACAGACAATGTACAGCCATGCTTTTCATGCACAAATAAAACAAATGGTTTGCTGTAATCCGGATTACCCAATACAGGAGCAGAGCACATCGCCTTTTTTAATTCTTGAAAAGCCTCCTCACATTTGTCAGTCCAAGGTACAGGAGAGGGCACATCTGAAAGTGTCAGAGCAGTCAATGGTTTTGCTATAAGTGAAAAATTTGGAATCCACTGTCTGCAAAAGGATGTAAATCCCAAAAATGCTCGGACTTCAGAAGGGGTGCGTGGTGCAGTCATTGTATGAACCAATTTAATTCTGTCTGGATGTAATCTCCTTCCCTCCTTAGTGAGGAGGTGTCCTAGATAGGTGACCTCCTCTCTACAATACTGCAATTTTGGAAGGGACACCTTATGGCCCAGAGGTGCTAAATGATGTAATAATGCAACAGTATCAGTCTTACATTGTGTCATGGAATCTGAGGCAATTAAAATATCATCAATGTACTGCAACAATGCAGAGCCTGAAGGTGGATTGAATTGGTCTAATTGACGTTTAAGACATTGACTATATATGCTCGGGGACTCAACAAATCCCTGTGGAATTCTTGTCATCGCGAATGATCTACCAAAAATCGCGAAGCTAAACAAATATTGAGATTCTTCGGCAATTGGAATGCTAAAGAACGCATTCTTCAAATCGATTACGGTGAAAAAACACGCAGAGGGTGGAATCATGGTGAAAAGACTATTCATGTCTGGGACCACGGGAAACTGGGGAATTACTATTTTATTAATTTCTCGGAGATCAATAACTAGTCGATATACTGTGTTATCAGTAAATGATTGCTCACCATCTAATCTATTAGCATCATTTCGTTTCTTTACAACAGGAAGGATTGGACTGTTACATGGGCTGCTCACTATTTCCTTTATGACACCTGCATGCACAAGATCAGATATGACTGCCTTGAGCCCTTTTTCGCTTGATTTAGGTAATTTGTATTGAGGAACACGAGGTAACCGGGCACCTGGTTTGATTTTTATTACAATAGGGTCGATATCCATAATGCCTACATCATTCTTGCCTTTGGCCCATAAGCGAGGGTCTATTTCCTTTAGCTCTGGGGGTAAGTCGTATTCCTGTGAGAACATGCACCGAGTTGGGGAAACACTATCCATAGTTACATAGACACCATCCATTGAATAGTGAATAACTGCATTTAATTTCTTTAACAAATCTAATGCAAACAAGTTTTCATTGCAACCTGATGTTAAAGAGAGTGGCGTGTGTACTGTAAATGGGCCTACAGTTACTCTCATAGGTGTTGAGATGGGGCTCACCACGGGGATTCCAGAAATCCCAATTGATGTGGTATGAAGCCCAGACAGGGGAGCCCCGGGGACTGCAGAATGTGCAATAGGTGTTCTGGTGGCACCAGTATCTAGAAGAAACTTATGGCCCTCTCCTTCGATTTTTACATCAATGTAGGGACCATTTTGATCTACAGGAATACTTACTCGCCCCTGGCCCTGTCTGTGGCTGTCCTAATAATTGTAGGATTCAGAAAAGAAATCATCAGCATAATATTGTCGTTCAAATGCATTGTCAAAAATATTAGTGTTACGCGGGACCTGATTCTCATTCTGCGAATTCTGATCAGTTCTACCTCTTCCTCGTCCTCGTGCATTACCTGCCGCGTTCCCTCTATGAAGTGACATACTTTGTCTTCCTTCCAGTAATGGGCAAGTATCACGCCAATGTCCATCCTGCTTACAGTAGGCACATTGGTTGATATTTAATCGGCGGTCTTGGGGTGGTGCAGATGCACCTCGGCCTCGACCCCTTCCCCGTCCCCTTGGTGGGCCACCCCTTTGCTGAGGGGTTGTATCCCGCTGAGGGTATGCCTGCTGTAATAATACCTTTTTCTTCAATTCTTTTACTGACTTCTCATTCTTTTCTAATTCTTCCTTGTACCTGCTCTCATAGTATTGCGCCATCTGCAAAATCTCTGCCTGTCCCTTCGTCATCCACGAACTCTCTGTTGCTTTTAATTTTTGTGATATTTCAGGTAGAAGGCCATTAACAAAGCGTTCTACAAATAGTGTGACACCTGTTACGGTGGCGAGGTCTTGACCGCTAAAATCTATGAAAGCTTGTTCAATTCTAGTAAAATAATCTGGGACATCTTCACCTATTTTCTGTTTATAAGTGGCAAGTTTTCCCCAATCCACAGTCTGAAGAGGTATAACAGTTTCTAACTTAGTCAATATCCGGTTAGGTAAATCTAAAATATCCTGATGCGGCAGGGTTCCTGGTGCCCTTTGTGCTTCTCGTGCTTCTAAACCCCCCCATGTATTTCCCAAAGTAGGTGCATCATCTACTCTTCTAATTTTATGCCAAACTTCAGGACCCAATAAAACACCAAAAAAATAGTCAATGTCTTTGAGTGTCATGGTTGTGGTGGAAATGGCAGTTCTAAGGTCCCGATAGAATCCAGCTGGATTCTTTCGAGGGTCTGGCAAGTCTTTCTTTATAGCCATTACCTCCTCCCTTTTCCATGGTATATGAACAAATTGGGCCACCGGCACGGGAGCTGGTCGTCCGGCGGCAGCTGCTGCTGCGACTGCAGCTGCAGTGGGCATATCAGGGTGCACTTCCCTCATTGGGTACCCCTTGTCATATCTATTTAGAACATCTTCCCTGGCTATGACACAAATGCGTACTCCCTCATTTATGCTGTTACTATCAAGAATACAAGCCACACTGTCCCGCCATAATTGGTTTAATTCTTGTTCATAAGGGAGAGGGGTAGAATCTGTAATACAAGACTTCCAATCCCTCTCCAATTTTTCAATCATATACAGCAGTGCTAATTGCTGTCCAAAATGTGACATCTGTTGTATTGTGTCCATAATATCGGTGTGGGTGTAAATAGGATGTGACATCCAGTTCTCTGACTGATTCTTGATAACCCGTTTTTCCCAATCCCCAATAGTGGAGCGGGTACTAGGGGGCGAAATCGACTTAATAGGTGTGCCCCATATGGGTGAAAGTGAGTGTATGGCTGTGCACTGTCGGCGTTGTCCATTTGGGGTATTAGGGGCAGGGGACATTATTTGTAACCTTGCAGTGCTGGCTGGTAGTGGTGGGGCAGGTGGTGGAGGGATTAGGACTTGGGCTATTGGGGTAGCTTGGGCTAGAGGCTGTGGTGGTTGTGGCACATGCTGCTGTAGTGGTGCACTTGGATTTCCCAAATTGTGCCCTTGCCCTTGCTGCTGTTGCTGTGCCCCCATGATAGGTTGGGCTACTGCAGGGGGTGTGTAAGGTGGAGGTGCAGTAGGGCTATTATCTAATAGCTGTAGCATTACCTCATCTTCCTCTAATGCATGTTTGGTTTCTGTTGGCTTTGATACATAACTTCCCTCCACCTGAGCCCTATGGACTCTATCTTCAGATTCAATCCCTTTCTGGGTTTGGGACTGGTGATAAAGGGCGGCCTTTTGCATGATGGTTCTCCTATTTTCCCTCTCTATCAGTTTATCTGATTTAATTTTTCTTTTATTGGCTTCCATTTCCCATTTTCTGTACACCTCAAACATATGTTGTCTAGCCTTTTTATGAAACAAACATTCCTGTAGGTAGGTTAGTTTCTTTAAATCAAAAGACCCATCCTCTGGCCACTGGAGGTCAGGACAATGTCTAGTATATCTGTGCCATATACTATTATACAAATTATTCTCTAAACCATAATCCTTTAACATGTCCCACCCTGGTGTTCCCTCTTTTGGGATCGGTTGCTTTTTATCTAAACGTGGCACATGATTTCGCGAAAACAAAGACATAACCCTTGCCAACATTTCTTATTTCCCATATCTAACCTTTTAAATTTTCAAAAGACAACACACACATCAAATCTCAAAATGCAACATGTACCAAAGAAACCCTTGTTCAAATGTGCACCAAAGAAAACCTTTTTCAAATGTGCACCGAAGAAGAAAAAAAAACCCCCTTTTTCAAATATTTACCAACTTACAAATTGCTCCAGGCCTGGGCAAATTACTCAAACAAGAAAAACACGTGTAATACAAATTGTCAAATGGTACCTTGTACAAATGCAAATTTACCAAGAACTAATCATTCCCAAAAATGATAAGTTATCCAAAAACAATTATTCTCTCAAATGCAAGTTAAAGCAGACAAGTAGCCAGCGAGGAACAGTCTTACCTGACTATCTGCTTTTCCTGGATTTCTCTCCGGCCGCCCGTGTCAGACTAATCAGTCAAGATAAACACCGATGTTTCAGGGACTTCGCTGGGACATCATGAGAAAGCGGGGAGAGGCCTGCCCGGTGGATAAGATGCAGCTGCTTTTGAAACTAAGTCTTTGTGCAGGGGCCCCTGGAATCTACACCTCCGGAACGGCGTCCCCCCACTGGCAGCACGTCTCGTGACAGAGCTACTGAAGATATCCACTGGAAGGTCCCTGTTCGGGCGCCAAATTGTCAAATGCACATATTTGCAGATACTTACAAATGCATTTACAAAGGAGTTTTTGACACGGAGAGCCGGAGTGAAAAAAATCAATGACCAAAGGTCTGTTTATTTTTGCTGCAGCAAAGAGGACAGGTTTACCACTGGCATCCCAGGCCCGAAGTAAAGTGTGCTAGCATAAAGCGTTTAACAGTGATATTTATACTCATACATCAAAGGATACATAAAATGTGTAAATAATGATATACGTCATACAGATATTTTAAGGAGTTAATCAGTTTCCACACACTGGTTCCATTCCCAGCTTTGTCCTTGCCTCCCTTCTGCAGCTGCCTGACTCCCCACATTCTTGAGACCCTTCAAAGGATTACGTGGTTCAAAGGTATAGATATCAGCCTTTCCCTCCCCAAAATACCACAGCCGAGGTCAGTTAGTTATTTGAACACACAATTATAATGAGTACAGTGCCCCAGTTAGGGAAAGAAACCAGCTGCAAGCCTATGGCGTGGAACCAGGCTTATTTTACCTAAACAAATATACATAAGATAACATATGTGATAGACAGTGCGTTCAGAGACAACAAAAGCTCAAACTTACACGTGTAAAAGAAACGAAGCAATTCAAAATGGATTCTAACATCATAAAAATAAAGTACCTTTATTTTTAGTATATCTGTGTATTGTGTTTTCTTATGATATTGTGCATATGACACTAGTGGTACTGTAGGAGCTTCACTCGTCTCCTAGTTCAGCCTAAGCTGCTCTGCTAAGCTACCATTGTCTATCAGCCTATGCTGCTAGACACCCTATACACTAATAAGGGATAACTGGGCCTGGTGCAAGGTGTAAGTACCCCTTGGTACTCACTACAAGCCAGTCCAGCCTCCTACACTGCCATTGCAGCCTGACTATTTCACATCCATTTTCACTTCACCAGGTAACTTATAAGTCACCTATATGTCTAACCTTCAGTTTCTGAAGGCTAACCGCAAAGGTACTGTGTGTGAGGGCACCCCTGCACTAGCAGAGGTGCTCCCACGTTGTCCTTGCCCAAATCCCAGACTTCGTGAGTGCGGGGATGCCATTACAAGTGTGCACTACATATAGGTGAATACCTACATGTAGCTTCACAATGGTAATCCTGAATATGGCCATGTAAGGTGCCTAGGATTGAGAAATTGTACCCCCAATCCGATTCTGGTATAGGGGTGCCAATTCCATGCACCCTAGGCGCTCCACCATGGACCCCCAGTACTGCCAAACCAGCTCTCTTAGGTTTCCACTGCAGCCCCAGCTGCTGCCACCTCACAAACAGGCTTGTGCCCTCCTGGGGCTTGGGCAGCCCAATCCCAGGAAGGCAGAACAAAGCATTTCATTTGGGAGAGGGATGTTACACTCTCTCCCCTTGGAAATAGGTGTTACAAGCATGGGAGGGGTATCCTCCCAGAGCCTCTGGAAATGCTTTGAAGGGCACAGATGGTGCTCTCCTTGCATAAGCCAGTCTACACTGGTTCAGGGACCCCCAGTCCCTGCTCTGGTGTGAAACTCGACAAAGGAAAGGGGAGTGACCACTCTCCGTCCATCACCCCCCAAGGGGTGGTGCCCAGAGCTCCTCCAGAGTGTCGCTGATGTTAGTCATCTTGGATTCCAAGGTGTTGGGACCCTCTGGGAGCATCTGAGTGGCGAGTGCCAGCAGCTGAAGTCAGAGACCCCTCCTGATAGGTTCTCCCCTGATAAGGTAGCCAATCCTCCTCTCAGGGCTGTTTAGGGTCTCTTTTATGGGTGTTTCCTCAGCTTTGGTTTGCAAGACTCCACCAGGACTCCTTTGCATCCTTTGCTTCAGCTTCAGACCATCAAATCAACCGCAGACTGCTCCAGGAACACTGTAACTGCAACAAAGTATCCAAGAAGGCTACTGTGACCCTGAAACTTCAGCTCCTGCCAGCGATTCCAACAGTTTCCAGGGTGTGCATCCTCAGAAGGCTCCCTTCCTTCACCCTGCACCAGAAGAACTGAAGAAATCTCCCGTGGAGTGACGGAGTCTCTTCCCTGCTTCAGCGGGCACCCTTCTGCAGCGACAACTAGTACTCTGGGTCCCCTCTCTTCTCAATAAGCGTGATCTCTGGAACACAGGTGGTGGACTGAAGTGACCATGACTGTCCAAAGATCCAGCTGTCCAAATTTGGTGGAGGTGAGACCTTGCCTTCCCGTGCCAGACAGTACCCCTGTGCAACACGACTTCTGCAGCTCCTTGGGCTTCTGTGCACTTCTTCCATGAATCCTTCATGCACAGCATAGCCCAGGTCCCCAGCACTCCATCCCGTGGCACTCAGCTCCCTGAGTTGTTCTCCCCCTTTGTGTAGTGCTGCAATGACCACACTTTGCAACTCCTTTGTCCCCATGTCCTGGGACTCCTGTAGGTGCTGCCTGGTCCTCTGAGGGCTCTCTGAAGTGCTGAGAGCACACTCTGTCTCCTCAGTCTGAGTTGAGACCCCAGGTCCCTCCTGGGCCCAGGCAGTGCCTCTTTGATAGAAAACGCGTCCTTGCATGAACCAAGGCTTGTTGGTGGAATCCAGCGACGAAAACAGCCTGCATTCAACGACTCAATGTGGGACATCTCTTGCACCAAGCGGGAACCCACAGCTGTCTTCTTTGGTGCATTTCTGTACTTCTCTTCTAACTGGAGAATCCACTTTTGCACCTTCATCCAGCTTAGCAGGGGCTCCTGTCCGTCCTGGAATCTTTATCGACTTCTCGACTTGGGGCCAGATGTACGAAGTCTTTTGCATGTCGCAAACTGCGAAAAACGCAGTTTGTGGCATGCAAAAGGCCGAACCCGATGCTCATCCTCAAATTGCGAGTTGGTACCAACTCGCAATTTGGGGATCCGACTCGCAAATAGGAAGGGGTGTTCCCTTCCTATTTGCGACCGCATCGCCATGCTGAGTTGCTTTGAGACCGCGAATGCGGTCGCAAACCAACTCGCAGTTACCACCAGTGTCACACTGGTGGTAACTCATTCGCAAAAGGGAAGGGGTCCCTTTGTGAATGCCCAAAAAAAAGGAAACCAAATGGTTTCGTAATTTGTTTTTGTTTTGCAACTCGTTTTCCTTTAAGGAAAACGGGCTGCAAAATGAAAAAAAACCTGCTTTATTGAAAAAGCAGTCACAGACATGGAGGTCTGCTGACTACAGCGGGCCACCATCCCTGTGAGTGCAGGGACTCGCTATGGGGTGGCAAACTGCGACCCACCTCATGAATATTGATGAGGTGGGTCTTTGCGACCCCATAGAGAGTCGCAGAAGGTGTCTGAGACACCTTTCTGCATCCCATTTTGCGAGCTACAAATTGCGAGCCGGTCAGACTCGCAGTTTGCAAGCCGCAAAATTTTAGTTTACTACATCTGGCCCTTGGTCTCCTCTCTCCACAGGACTTCAGGTCCAGGAATCCATTGTTGGTTTCTTGCAGTCTTGCTTGGCCCTTGCAAAATCCTTTATCACGACTTGTGGTGTGTTCTGAGGAAACTTGCTGTACTTTACTCCTTCTTTCCTGAGCTCTGGGGTGGGGTATTTTGCTTACCTTTGGTGTTTTCTTACACTCCCAGTACTACACTTGCCTAGGGGGGAAACCGACATTCACATTCCACTATTTTAGTGTATGGTTTGTGTTCCACCTAGGCCCATTGCAATCTATTGTGTTTTTCACTGTTTGCACTATTTTATGACTGTTTATTTACCTGATTTTGGTTACTAGTGTATATTCTGTGTATAATACTTACCTCTAGAACGAGTATAGCCTTTAAGATATTTTTGCAATTGTGTCACTATAATAAAGTACCTTTATTTTTGGTAACACTGAGTATTGCCTTTTATTATGTATAAGTACTGTGTGACTACAGAGGTATTGCAAGAGCTTTGCATGTCTCCTAGTTCAGCCTTGGCTGCTCAGCTACTGCTACCCCTAGACAGCCTAAGTTGCTAGAGAATGCTAGACAATGCCTACATTTCACTAAGGTGGATCACTGGGCCTGGTATAAGGTGTAAGTAACGTAGGTACCCACTACAAACCAGGCCAGCTTCTCACACTCCTGAGGACTAGTTGGGGGAAAAACTGGCTGGCACAAGGAGCGCTGCCCAGAAGGAAAGTAGGGCACCAGAGGAAGGACTGGCCCGCTATAATCTGGGACCCTTCTACGCCAGGAGGCCTAAGGAGAGTGCCTCTGATAGCAAGGGATCATCACCAGGAGCGAAACAACACTGGAACCATCCAAATTGGCCCTTCGGGCCCAAGATATCCAAAGGAGAAAGTCTGTGACCTGTGACCGCCTTTTGAGCGAGCGGCGAAGTGCGTGGGTCTCTGCCGCTGCTCCAGTTGATGCCCCCGGGATGGGCCCGGAGGCTGCCCCCAAACAGAAGTAGAGCCGAGGTTCCACTGTTGTGACCCCCGTGAAGACAAAATGAGAGTGCCACTGATGAGGAAGACGGGGAGCCCCATCAAAATGGTGGAAGGGGGCCTTGGACCCTATCCCGGGACCCTGCCAAGAAGAGAAGTCGGGGGACGAGAAGATGGCCGCCAGCTGAGGGAGAGCCGGTGGCCGAAGCCTAAACCGGGGAGCGCCGTTGCACTCCCTGTGAAGGTGGCTCTGGGGCCCCGGACCCCCACCAGAAGACCAAGTTAGGGGCCAGAGGGACCCCGGACCCCACACCGGGGCCCCGCAAAGAGGTAGAGGCCAGGGAGTGTAAAGGGGCCCCAGACCCCATTCCAGGGCCCCATTGCGGCAGGAGTGGATGGGAGAGTGCCGTCACACTCCAGCCGGTGGCCCCAACAGCCACTGCGGCAGACACCAGAGTAAAGGCCGGCTCCCGCGGCAACCCCTGGAGGTGCTGGCCGTGCAGGGAGCCGATGGGAGCAGCCGGGGTTGGACTCCCTGAGCCGCTCCAAAACAGCACTCACCTGACGGGGTGTCCGGGTGGAACCAGACACACCCTAAAACACGAGGGCAACTGGGGGCAGGCTCCCCGTGCTGCCCTCCAACAAGGCCAGCATTCAGGGGGTGCCTGAGTGGGACCGGACACACCCTATCTCCACAGTAAAGTGACGGTGTGAGGCCGCATGAAAGGAAATAGAGCGGCCCTCCCCTGCACAGTGGGAGAGCCACTCATTAAAGATGCATATGGCCAATAAGGTCTTGCGGGGCCCAAGTCATCCAGATCACAGTGCTCAGCTCGTGGTGGCACCAGGAAGATGAGGCCACCACCAAACAAGTGCCCATTGTTAGGGGGAGCTGCAGGAACAGCACAGTGTCCCCCCAATCTCACGTTTATGTCCCCCTCCCTAGGTTGGGACGGACAAAGGAAATATAACCCCCAAAGGGTTACAACCAAATGTAAAGCAGCAGCTTGTTTGAACTTTAGTTCTTGGCTTGTGATTGCAGGATGGTATTACACCAGATTAACCAAGTGTATGATGTTATACCACGGTAATCAAGAAATAATTTAAAAGTAATCCAAAAGTAATCTTTATTGTTTAAAGTATTTAAACATGTCTCTATTCTGGTAATGTTGATTTATATAATGAGACTGATACCCACGCTCTTGTACCGTACATGTACTTATTTGTCAGGTTTTGGTGCTTTTACTCTACATTAGAAGCAAAAGTTGCATTGGGATACCAGAGATTGTTTTGCCTTGTGGGCTGTCGGGTTACATTTCTCCTAGAGTTAGACATGAGAGATTACACAATGTCATCCATGGGTAGTTCCATCAATTTATGCATATTTGTAAATTGTTGCATAGTATTGAGTAGTGTGTGTGTGAGTAATAAATGTACTTTTAGTTTATCAAAATAAAAAGCACAGACTGGGCTATAATTTATTGAGTGCCGTACATGCATGCTCGTGAATGGGGATTACTAGCCCACACCACCTCTCTTGAGTAAGCCATGAACTGCTCAGCAACGCAAGCGCTACGGTGGGGTGTTTGGTTCCCAGTGGTGGTCATGTGCAGACCCACTACTTGTGAAGGCCACACAACTAATGACCCACCCTCCAACACAGTTATATTGTGTACCATCAAATGTTGTCGAAATATATTAAGATCATGAATGTTACTAATTGTTTTGTGTGTTCCTAGCTTCCAGTATCAGCTGCCAATAGTTCAGTATATTATCACTTACCTTTATCTTATGCATTTTCGTGCTCTGTGTTGTGCATGTGTTATTTAACCAAACTTCCATGAAGCTGTATTGTTCTGGTCACCCATGTACTTCTGAAAATGTACCGTAAGATACTGATGCTGACATTTATTTTTGGGAAACTAAACATCCAGTTGGTTTCTGAAACCGTATAATATACTAAAGAAGCCTGAGTATATGATGAAATTCTCACCCCTCTAACGAATGCTGCCCCCACTAACCATCCCAGGGAAAACCTGCGAGGCAGAAATAGCGAGGAAGATAGCATTCTGTCGATGAATTAAATGTCAGGATTCGGAATGAAGAAGAAAAGGCAAGGAATGGGAAGGAGGTAAGAGGGAGTGTGAAGGAGGAGCCAGAAGGAACGCAGAATCATAAGCCCATAAAAAGGGTGGGAGGGTCATTTCGGACAAATGTATAGTTGGTTGGGGCACAAGGCGGGGTTGCCCGCTGTCTCTAGGGAAATTGCTACCAAGACCATTCGGTTAATGGATCATCATTGTAAATCTCACTATACGCGGATGAAATGTTGTAATCTATGTGGAAAGGGATCAGATGCAGCGAACACCTTTGAGGCCTTGGAGCCCTTCAGCAAATTGTCTGCTTTAAGGGTGAATTGGCACAAGATTGATGTATATTCATCACATTTCCCTGCTGGGAGGAATAAACTTCCTAAAATTGGTGAGGAACTTTGATGGAATCTAGGCACTTTCAAACACCTGGGGCTGCGAGATATCGAACTGTTGGAATGAAAAAAGCAGTCCTGTCCTCCCTATGACAATATATTTAAATGACTTTATTACATTATCAAAATTTTGAAACACTATGTTTGCGGTTGATTTTATTTGTTAATTATTTATAATTATATAATATTGCAGTAGAAGATATTTTGTTAGTAGATATTTTTGTAGTTTCTCTATTATTTACAATGTTTTGGTAATTTTAAATATAAAGTGTAGAAGTTAAAAAATGTTTGTAATAGATAGTTTGACATCGATATTTAGGACTACAGCCCGCTCATCCCAGGGCAGCACTCACTGTAATGCTCTATTTCTTATCACCTATTGTGTAAGATATATTTTTCTTTTGTGTCATGTGTATGTGACCAGTAGGAGTTATATCGTAATATCCTTTGTGCGTCTGTATCCCTGTGCATTTCTCTCTCTGCTCCTTCAGTTTGGTCCTTTCCTGATCCTCCTTTTCATGTGGGTTGTTCTCTTGAGTAAGTTTGCACCACACAGTGTCATGTTTTCTCTTTTTTCCACATTTCTGGTCTGAAGGTCATTGTGTGACCTTTGTCTGTACTTTGGCGATGGCGTTGATGATGTTCACACCTGTGTGTTTCTAGGGATTGCACTGTGTGTGTCCTCGTCCATTGCCACTCATTCAATAAATGTAATATCAGATTAACTCCATTTTTCAGGAGTGTAACGCTTCATAGTTTAATCTTGTTTTTCACATTTTATTTGCATTATTGTTGGGATGGGAGTGTCACCTGCATGATGTACAGTTGTGTCACCTGCATATATTCGGGATCCTGTCTTTTTTATTTTTGCTCAAGCCACACACTGATCATGACTTAGGCCTGGTCTGTGACAATAATCAGTTCTGGAAATTGTTCTGAATTGCACATCCTCCTAGTGACGGAGTACCGTTGGTGCTGCGGGTTTTATGCATGGAGCATTGTGGTTGCAGGTTACCAGCGGTGCTGAATTATAGAGGCCTTTTTACCTGTGAGACATGAAAACTCCCTTACAGGCCCATTCATCTAAGGTGCCTCTGCTAATGATGAAACAGAAATCCTAAACGATGACATCCCGGATCTTGTACATGTGATGTGCTTGTGTGCTAGGATGGATAGTGTGCCGTGCACAAGTGATACAGTGTAGGAGGCTGGACTGGCTTGTAGTGAGTACCAAGGGGTACTTGCACCTTGCACCAGGCCCAGTTATCCCTTATTAGTGTATAGGGTGTCTAGCAGCTTAGGCTGATAGATAATGGTAGCTTAGCAGAGCAGCTTAGGCTGAACTAGGAGACGAGTGAAGCTCCTACAGTACCACAAGTGTCACTTGCACAATATCATAAGAAAACACAATACACAGTTATACTAAAAATAAAGGTACTTTATTTTTATGACAATATGCCAAAGTATCTTAGAGTGTACCCTCAGTATGAGGATAGCAAATATACACAAGTTATATGTACACAATACCAAACATATGCAGTATGGTCTTAGAAAACAGTGCAAACAATGTATAGTTACAATAGGATGCAATGGGGACACATAGGGATAGGGGCAACACAAACCATATACTCCAAAAGTGGAATGCGAACCACGAATGGACCCCAAACCTATGTGACCTGGTAGAGGGTCGCTGGGACTATTAGAAAATAGTGAGAGTTAGAAAATTAGCCCTCCCCAAGACCCTGAAAAGTGAGTGCAAAGTGCACTAAAGTTCCCCCAAAGACAAAGAAGTCGTGATAGAGGAATAATGCAGGAAAGACACAAACCAACAATGCAACAACTGTGGATTTCCAATCTAGGGTACCTGTGGAACAAGGGGACCAAGTCCAAAAGTCACAAGCAAGTCGGAGATGGGCAGGTGCCCAGGAAGTGCCAGCTGCGGGTGCAAAGAAGCTTCAACTGGACAGAAGAAGCTGCGGTTTCTGCAGGAACAAAAAGGGCTAGAGACTTCCCTTTTGGTGGACGGATCCCTCTCGCCTTGGAGAGTCGTGCAGAAGTGTTTTCCTGCCGAAAGAACGCCAACAAGCCTTGCTAGCTGCAAATCGTGCGGTTAGCGTTTTTGGACGCTGCTGTGGCCCAGGGTGGACCAGGAGATTGCAAATTGGACCAGGAGAGAGAGGGGACGTCGAGCAAGACAAGGAGCCCTCTCTGAAGCAGGTTGCACCTGGAGAAGTGCCAGAAACAGGCACTACGAGGATGCGTGAAACGGTGCTCGCCGAAGTTGCACAAAGGAGTCCCACGTCGCCGGAGACCGACTTAGAAAGTCGTGCAATGCAGGTTAGAGTGCCGTGGACCCAGGCTTGGCTGTGCACAAAGGATTTCTGCCGGAAGTGCACAGGGGCCGGAGAAGTTGCAAAAGACGCGGTTTCCAACAATGCAGTCTGGCGTGGGGAGGCAAGGACTTACCTCCACCAAACTTGGACTGAAGAGTCACTGGACTGTGCGAGTCACTTGGACAGAGTTGCTGGATTCAAGGGACCTCGCTCGTCGTGCTGAGAGGAGACCCAAGGGACCGGTAATGCAGCTTTTTGGTGCCTGCGGTTGCAGGGGGAAGATTCCGTCGACCCACGGGAGATTTCTTCGGAGCTTCTGGTGCAGAGAGGAGGCAGACTACCCCCACAGCATGCACAAGCAGGAAAACAGTCGAGAAGGCGGCAGGATCAGCGTTACAGAGTTGCAGTAGTCGTCTTAGCTACTTTGTTGCAGTTTTGCAGGCTTCCAGCGCGGTCAGCAGTCGATTCCTTATCAGAAGGTGAAGAGAGAGATGCAGAGGAACTCTGATGAGCTCTTGCATTCGTTATCTAAAGTTTCCCCAGAGACAGAGACCCTAAATAGCCAGAAAAGAGGGTTTGGCTACTTAGGAGAGAGGATAGGCTACTAACACCTGAAGGAGCCTATCAGAAGGAGTCTCTGACGTCACCTGGTGGCACTGGCCACTCAGAGCAGTCCAGTGTGCCAGCAGCACCTCTGTTTCCAAGATGGCAGAGGTCTGGAGCACACTGGAGGAGCTCTGGACACCTCCCAGGGGAGGTGCAGGTCAGGGGAGTGGTCACTCCCCTTTCCTTTGTCCAGTTTCGCGCCAGAGCAGGGGCTAAGGGGTCCCTGAACCGGTGTAGACTGGCTTATGCAGAATTGGGCACATCTGTGCCCAAGAAAGCATTTCCAGAGGCTGGTGGAGGCTATCCCTCCCCTGCCTTCACACCATTTTCCAAAGGGAGAGGGTGTAACACCCTCTCTCAGAGGAAGTCCTTTGTTCTGCCATCCTGGGACAAGCCTGGCTTGACCCCAGGGGGGCAGAAACCTGTCTGAGGGGTTGGCAGCAGCAGCAGCTGCAGTGAAACCCCAGGAAAGGCAGTTTGGCAGTACCAGGGTCTGTGCTACAGACCACTGGGATCATCGAATTGTGCCAACAATGCCAGGATGGCATAGAGGGGGCAATTCCATGATCTTAGACATGTTACATGGCCATATTCGGAGTTACCATTGTGAAGCTACATATAGGTATTGACCTATATGTAGGTCACGCGTGTAATGGTGTCCCCGCACTCACAAAGTTCAGGGAATTGGCTCTGAACAATGTGGGGGCACCTTGGCTAGTGCCAGGGTGCCCTCACACTTAGTAACTTTGCACCTAACCTTTACCAGGTAAAGGTTAGACATATAGGTGACTTATAAGTTACTTAAGTGCAGTGTAAAATGGCTGTGAAATAACGTGGACGTTATTTCACTCAGGCTGCAGTGGCAGGCCTGTGTAAGAATTGTCAGAGCTCCCTATGGGTGGCAAAAGAAATGCTGCAGCCCATAGGGATCTCCTGGAACCCCAATACCCTGGGTACCTCAGTACCATATACTAGGGAATTATAAGGGTGTTCCAGTAAGCCAATGTGAATTGGTAAAATTGGTCACTAGCCTGTTAGTGACAATTTAGAAAGAAATGAGAGAGCATAACCACTGAGGTTCTGATTAGCAGAGCCTCAGTGAGACAGTTAGTCACTACACAGGTAACACATTCAGGCACACTTATGAGCACTGGGGCCCTGGAGAACAGGGTCCCAGTGACACATACAACTAAAACAACATATATACAGTGAAAAATGGGGGTAACATGCCAGGCAAGATGGTACTTTCCTACACAACCCCCCCCCCCCCAAACGAAGGACAATAAGACTAGCCATGACCTGATGAGTCTTCATTGTCTAAGTGGAAATATCTGGAGAGTCCATCTGCATTGGAGTGGCTACTCCCAGGTCTATGTTCCACTGTATAGTCCATTCTCTGTAGGGATATGGACCACCTCAACAATTTAGGATTTTCACCTTTCATTTGTTTTAGCCAAAGTAGAGGTTTGTGGTCTGTCTGAACAATGAAGTGAGTGCCAAACAGGTATGGCCTCAACTTCTTCAGAGCCCAGACCACAGCAAAGGCCTCCCTCTCTATGGCAGACCAACGCTTTTCTCTAGGGGTCAACCTCCTACTAATAAAAGCAACAGGTTGATCCTGGCCCTCAGAATTTAGTTGTGATAGGACTGCCCCTACTCCTAATTCAGATGCATCAGTTTAGACATAGAATTGTTTAGAGTAACAAGGGCTTTTCAGGACAGGTGCAGAGCACATGGCCTGCTTCAGCTCCTCAAAAGCTTTCTGACAGTTTGCTGTCCATAATACCTTTTTAGGCATCTTCTTGGAAGTGAGGTCATTAAGAGGGGCTGCAATGGAGCCATAGTTCTTAATGAACCTCCTGTAATACCCAGTGAGGCCTAGGAAGGCTCTCACCTGAGTCTGTGTGGTAGGGGGATTCCAGTCTATGATAGTCTGGATTTTCCCCTGAAGTGGTGCAACCTGTTCCCCACCAACAAGGTGTCCCAGATAAACCACCTTACCCTGCCCTATCTGGCACTTTGAAGCCTTGATAGTGAGGCCTGCCTTTTGCAGGGCCTCCAAAACTTTCCATAGGTGGACCAGGTGCTCATCCCAGCTGGAGCTAAAGACAGCTATATCGTCCAGATATGCTGCACTGAAAGCTTCCAGCCCTTGCAGGACTGTGTTCACCAACCTCTGAAAAGTGGCAGGTGCATTCTTCAAACCAAAAGGCATTACAGTGAACTGGTAATGTCCTCCAATGGTTGAAAATGCAGTCTTAGGTTTAGCATCTTCTGACAATTTGATCTGCCAATACCCTGCAGTCAAGTCAAAAGTGCTTAGATACTTGGCAGATGCCAGTGTATCTATGAGCTCATCTGCCCTGGGTATGGGGTGAGCATCAGTTTTGGTTACAAGGTTGAGACCTCTATAGTCTACACAAAACCGCATTTCCTTCTTTCCATCTTTGGAATGGGGTTTTGGTACAAGTACCACAGGAGAAGCCCATGGACTTTCAGAGTGCTCAACCACTCCTAGTTCAAGCATTTTCTGGAACTCTTGCTTTATGCAGTCCCTGACATGGTCAGGCTGCCTATAGATCTTACTTTTGACAGGCAAGCTGTCTCCAGTATCTATAGTGTGCTCACACCAAGAAGTGGTACCTGGCACAGTAGAGAAGAGTTCAGAGAACTGATCTAGGAGATTTATGCAATTATCTTTCTGCTCAGCAGTAAGACAATCAGCCAAAACTACACCTTCCACAAGAGCATCTTGTTCTGTGGAAGAGAAGAGATCAGGTAGAGGATCACTGTCTTCTTCTTGTCCCTCATCAGTTGCCATGAGCAGGGTGAGATCAGCCCTATCATAGTAGGGTTTCAGGCGGTTTACATGGAGTACCCTAAGGGGACTCCTTGCAGTGCCTAAGTCAACCAAATAGGTGACTTCACCCTTTTTCTCAACAATTGTGTGGGGTCCACTCCATTTGTCTTGGAGTGCTCTTGGGGCCACAGGCTCCAAGACCCACACTTTCTGTCCTGGTTGGTACTGCACCAAAACAGCCTTCTGATCATGCCATTGCTTCTGGAGCTCTTGGCTGGCCTGAAGGTTCTTACTGGCCTTTTTCATATACTCAGCCATCCTTGATCTGAGGCCAAGTACATAATCCACAATATCCTGCTTAGGAGCTTTTAAAGGTTGTTCCCAACCCTCCTTCACAAGTGTTAGTGGACCCCTAACAGGGTGTCCAAAAAGAAGTTCAAAGGGGCTGAAGCCCACTCCTTTCTGGGGTACCTCCCTGTAGGCAAAAAGGAGGCATGGTTGAAGGATATCCCATCTCCTGCGGAGTTTTTCAGGGAGACCCATAATCATGCCTTTGAGAGTTTTGTTAAATCTCTCTACCAGTCCATTTGTTTGTGGATGATAGGGTGTTGTGAACTTATAAGTTACACCACACTCCTTCCACATGGCCTTTAAGTATGCAGACATGAAATTGCTTCCCCTGTCTGATACTACTTCCTTTGGGAAGCCCACCCTGGAAAATATTCCCAGGAGGGCCTTTGCCACTGCAGGAGCTGTAGTGGTCCTTAAAGGAATAGCTTCAGGATATCTTGTGGCATGGTCCACTACCACCAAGATGAATCTATTGCCTGAAGCAGTAGGAGGGTCAAGGGGGCCAACTATGTCAACCCCTACCCTTTCAAAGGGTACCCCAACCACAGGCAGTGGAATAAGGGGTGCCTTTGGAGTGCCACCTGTCTTGCCACTGGCTTGACAGGTTTCACAGGACTTACAAAAATCTTTTGTGTCCTCAGACATCCTAGGCCAATGAAACAGGGGAACAAGCCTGTCCCAAGTTTTCATTTGTCCTAGATGCCCAGCTAGGGGAATGTCGTGTGCCAGAGTTAGGAGGAACTTTCTGTACTCCTGAGGAATCACCAATCTCCTGGCAGCTCCAGGGTTAGGATCCCTTGCCTCAGTGTACAAGAGGTTGTCCTCCCAGTAAACTCTGTGAGAGTCACTGACATTCCCATTAGCCTGTTTGACAGCTTGCTGTCTCAGACCCTCTAATGTGGGACAGGTTTGCTGTGCCACACTCAGCTCCTCTCTGGCAGGCCCCCCTTCACCCAAAAGCTCAGCAGTATCTGCTTCCAGCTCCTCTGGTGTAGGTTCTGCACAGGGAGGGAATTCTTCTTCCTCTGAAGTTGAATCGACTGTAGAGGGAGGGATAGTAGGAAGTGGTTTGCTTCTACTAGCCCTAGCTTTAGGGAGCACTTGGTCCATTGTTCCAGGATCCAAGCTTCCCTGTCCTTTTTGCTTTTTGGCCTGAGCCCTGGTTAAAGCAAAAATATGCCCTGGGATGCCCAGCATTGCTGCATGGGCCTCCAACTCCACATCTGACCAAGCTGATATCTCCAAATCATTTCCTAGTAGACAGTCTACAGGTAAATCTGAGGCTACCACAACTTTCTTTGGACCAGTAACCCCCCCCCCCAGTTGAGATTAACAACAGCCATGGGGTGACTAAGTGTGTTGTTGTGAGCATCGGTTACTTGGTACTGGTGACCAAGTAGGTGTTGTTCAGGGTGGACCAGTTTCTCTATGACCATAGTCACACTGGCACCAGTGTCCCTGTAGGCCTGAACCTCAACACCATTTATTAGGGGTAGCTGCCTGTACTTATCCATATTAAGGGGACAAGCAGCTAAGGTGGCTAAATCAATAGCCCCCTCAGAGACTAACACAGCCTCTGTGGCCTCCCTAACAAGGCCAACCCCAACTAAGTTACCAAAAGTGAGCCCAGCTACTCCCTTGGATTGGCTATTAGTAGGTTTGCTCCCACCACCACTGCTATTAGTAGGGACACTAGGTGTAGCAGTAGGGGTTGTAGTGGTAGGAGGCTTGGTGCTTTTCTTTGGGCAACTGGAATCTGTTGCCCAATGGCCTTTTATTTTACAAAAATAGCACCATGGTTTCTTTTCCTTGTTCTGATTAAAGGAGGAGTTGGACCCACCACCCCCACCAGAGTGTTTTTGTGGGCCTGATGAAGACTCATTTTTAGATTTGTCCCCACCCTTGTCTGAAGACTTACCATCCTTCTTTTTGTTGCCATCTTTGTCACCCCCTGTATGAACTTTTCTCTTCACTCTTGTTCTGACCCATTTGTCTGCCTTCTTTGCCAATTCTTGGGGAGAGGTCAGATCAGAGTCCACCAAGTACTGGTGCAACAAATCAGACACACAATTATTAAGAATATGCTCTCTCAGGATCAAGTTATACAGGCTTTCAAAGTCAGTAACCTTACTGCCATGTAACCACCCCTCCAAGGCCTTCACTGAATGGTCAATGAAATCAACCCAGTCTTGTGAAGACTCCTTTTTGGTCTCTCTGAACTTTATCCTGTATTGTTCAGTGGTTAAGCCATAACCATCCAGGAGTGCATTCTTAAGAACTTGGAAATTATTGGCATCATTTTTTTTCACTGTAAGGAGCCTATCCCTACCTTTTCCACTAAATGATAGCCATAGGATAGCAGCCCACTGCCTTTGAGGGACATCCTGTACAACACAGGCCCTCTCAAGTGCAGCAAACCACTTGTTAATGTCATCCCCCTCCTTATAAGGGGGAACTATCTTGTGCAGATTCCTTGAATCATGCTCTCTTGCAGGATGACTATGGGGAATACTGCTGCTGCCACCATGGATTTCAAAACCCAATTTCTGTCTTTCCTTCTCTACTTCTAAGGATTGTCTATCTAAATCCAGCTGTTGCTGTTTAAGCTTCAGTCTGGATTGCTCCACTCTCAATCTATTGAGCTCCCTTTCTAACATTCTGTCATCAGGGTGGGTGGGAGGGACATTCCTAGACACAGAAGTATGGTGAGAATGGACAGAAGGAGACCTGTCCCTTACAGAAGCCACCCTAACAGCTTGGCTAACAGAAACATAATTTCTACTGTAATGAGAATGAATGCTCTTGCTATGATGTGAGACAACACTATCTGTATGGTGTGACTCTACATCAGTACCAACTATGCTAGACTGTCTAGTAATGGGCAGGCTGAGAAGTTTCTTTCCTGAACCTTTACCTGGGGGTGTCCCTGGATCAGATTGAGAACCATTTGCTATTTTTTCAACAGATGTGGCCACCTTGGCCTTATCTTGTTCTCTAAGCATATTAAGCAACAGTTCCAAGGAAGGATTCTTCCCTACACTCAAACCTCTCTCTATGCAGAGACTCCTTGCTCCTTTCCAGCTAAGGTGATCATATGCAATCTTAGACAGGTCAACATTTTGGCCTGTGCCAGACATTTTTAGAGAGAGTTAAAGTGATAGAAAAAGAGAAAAAAGTTTTCAGAACTTTTTAGAAAGACAGAAAAAAACTTTTTAAACTTTTAAGAACTTTTTGAAAGTTTAGAAGTACTTTTCAGCACTTTAGAAAAGAGTGAAAAGAGGAAATGCAAAACTTTTTAGCAATGTGTACACACACTGAGCTTGTTTTGTATATTTTTCTCTTATGAAAAGTACAATGACAAGAGTGGTAAGTAGTCTCAAAGCACCTATCCCACCACTGCACAACCAATGTAGGAGGCTGGACTGGCTTGTAGTGAGTACCAAGAGGTACTTGCACCTTGCACCAGGCCCAGTTATCCCTTATTAGTGTATAGGGTGTCTAGCAGCTTAGGCTGATAGATAATGGTAGCTTAGCAGAGCAGCTTAGGCTGAACTAGGAGACGAGTGAAGCTCCTACAGTACCACAAGTGTCACTTGCACAATATCATAAGAAAACACAATACACAGTTATACTAAAAATAAAGGTACTTTATTTTTATGACCTTTATTTTTATGACAATATGCCAAAGTATCTTAGAGTGTACCCTCAGTATGAGGATAGCAAATATACACAAGTTATATGTACACAATACCAAAAATATGCAGTATAGTCTTAGAAAACAGTGCAAACAATGTATAGTTACAATAGGATGCAATGGGGACACATAGGGATAGGGGCAACACAAACCATATACTCCAAAAGTGGAATGCGAACCACGAATGGACCCCAAACCTATGTGACCTGGTAGAGGGTCGGTGGGACTATTAGAAAATAGTGAGAGTTAGAAAATTAGCCCTCCCCAAGACCCTGAAAAGTGAGTGCAAAGTGCACTAAAGTTCCCCCAAAGACAAAGAAGTCGTGATAGAGGAATAATGCAGGAAAGACACAAACCAACAATGCAACAACTGTGGATTTCCAATCTAGGGTACCTGTGGAACAAGGGGACCAAGTCCAAAAGTCACAAGCAAGTCGGAGATGGGCAGATGCCCAGGAAGTGCCAGCTGCGGGTGCAAAGAAGCTTCGACTGGACAGAAGAAGCTGCGGTTTCTGCAGCAACAAAAAGGGCTAGAGACTTCCCCTTTGGTCGACGGATCCCACTCGCCTTGGAGAGTCGTGCAGAAGTGTTTTCCCGCCGAAAGAACGCCAACAAGCCTTGCTAACTGCAAATCGTGCAGTTAGCGTTTTTGGACGCTGCTGTGGCCCAGGGTGGACCAGGAGGTCGCAAATTGGACCAGGAGAGAGAGGGGACGTCGAGCAAGACAAGGAGCCCTCTCTGAAGCAGGTTGCACCCGGAGAAGTGCCAGAAACAGGCACTACAAGGATGCGTGAAACGGTGCTCGCCGAAGTTGCACAAAGGATCCCACGTCGCCGGAGACCAACTTAGAAAGTCGTGCAATGCAGGTTAGAGTGCCGTGGACCCAGGCTTGGGTGTGCACAAAGGATTTCCGCCGGAAGTGCACAGGGGCCGGAGAAGTTGCAAAAGACGCGGTTTCCAACAATGCAGTCTGGCGTGGGGAGGCAAGGACTTACCTCCACCAAACTTGGACTGAAGAGTCACTGGACTGCGGGAGTCACTTGGACAGAGTTGCTGGATTCAAGGGACCTCGCTCGTTGTGCTGAGAGGAGACCCAAGGGACCGGTAATGCAGCTTTTTGGTGCCTGCGGTTGCAGGGGGAAGATTCCGTCGACCCACAGGAGATTTCTTCGGAGCTTCTGGTGCAGAGAGGAGGCAGACTACCCCCACAGCATGCACAAGCAGTAAAACAGTCGAGAAGGCGGCAGGATCAGCGTTACAGAGTTGCAGTAGTCGTCTTAGCTACTTTGTTGCAGTTTTGCAGGCTTCCAGCGCGGTCAGCAGTCGATTCCTTATCAGAAGGTGAAGAGAGAGATGCAGAGGAACTCTGATGAGCTCTTGCATTCGTTATCTAAAGTTTCCCCAGAGACAGAGACCCTAAATAGCCAGAAAAGAGGGTTTGGCTACTTAGGAGAGAGGATAGGCTACTAACACCTGAAGGAGCCTATCAGAAGGAGTCTCTGACGTCACCTGGTGGCACTGGCCACTCAGAGCAGTCCAGTGTGCCAGCAGCACCTCTGTTTCCAAGATGGCAGAGGTCTGGAGCACACTGGAGGAGCTCTGGACACCTCCCAGGGGAGGTGCAGGTCAGGGGAGTGGTCACTCCCCTTTCCTTTGTCCAGTTTCGCGCCAGAGCAGGGGCTAAGGGGTCCCTGAACCAGTGTAGACTGGCTTATGCAGAGATGGGCACCATCTGTGCCCATCAAAGCATTTCCAGAGGCTGGGGGAGGCTACTCCTCCCCAACCCTGACACCTTTTTCCAAAGGGAGAGGGTGTAACACCCTCTCTCTGAGGAAGTCCTTTGTTCTGCCTTCCTGGGCCAGGCCTGGCTGGACCCCAGGAGGGCAGAAACCTGTCTGAGGGGTTGGCAGCAGCAGCAGCTGCAGTGAAACCCCGGGAAAGGTAGTTTGGCAGTACCCGGGTCTGTGCTAGAGACTCGGAGGATCATGGAATTGTCTCCCCAATGCCAGAATGGCATTGGGGTGACAATTCCGTGATCTTAGACATGTTATATGGCCATATTTGGAGTTACCATTTTGAAGCTACACATAGGTAGTGACCTATGTGTAGTGCACGCATGTAATGGTGTCCCCGCACTCACAAAGTCGGGGAATTTGCCCTGAACAATGTGGGGGCACCTTGGCTAGTGCCAGGGTGCCCACACACTAAGTAACTTTGCACCTAACCTTTACCAGGTAAAGGATAGACATATAGGTGTCTTATAAGTTACTTAAGTGCAGTGAAAATGGCTGTGAAATAATGTGTGCATTATTTCACTCAGGCTGCAGTAGCAGGCCTGTGTAAGAATTGTCAGAGCTCCCTATGGGTGGCAAAAGAAATGCTGCAGCCCATAGGGATCTCCTGGAACCCCAATACCCTGGGTACCTCAGTACCATATACTAGGGAATTATAAGGATGTTCCAGTATGGCAATGTGAATTGGTGAACATGGTCACTAGCCTGTTAGTGACAATTTAGAAAGCACAGAGAGCATAACCACTGAAGTTCTGATTAGCAGAGCCTCAGTGAGACAGTTAGTCATCACACAGGGAACACATACAGGGCACATTTATGAGCACTGGGGCCCTGGCTGGCAGGGTCCCAGTGACACATACACTAAAACAACATATATACAGTGAAATATGGGGGTAACATGCCAGGCAAGATGGTACTTTCCTACAATCGATGTATAGTAATTGTAGACATTACTACTGGATTTTATTTTTCTGCTGTTGTCCCATTTCTATGTGAAAGGAAAAGTCTGTATTTAAGTCTTTTTTATTAAAAGACATGTGCAGGTGATCAAGGCTGTGGAGTTCAGCCGAAACGGGTTGCGTTTTGTAATTAAATTTGCCACTTTTTTGCATTTCATGACATCCTGAATGTACGTTATATATGGACTTTTGTTTATTTGCTGTTGTGGATTTGATTTTACGTGTCTTCTCTCTCGGGTTATGCACCACCCTTCATGGACCGTTAGAGTCCAAAAGGAGCGTTAAGGTGTGGATATGTGTGTGTATATATATATATCAATCAATCAATTAATCAATCAATTTGTATATATATACATCCACTGAAAACAAATGTTACAGGGTGTAGGAAAGTAGCCTCTTTCTAGCCTTGTTACCCCCACTTTTGGCCTGTTTGTGAGTATATGTCTGGGTGATTTTACTGTCTCACTGGGATCCTGCTAGCCAGGACCCCAGTGCTCATTAGTTTGTGGCCTATATGTGTTCCCTGTGTGGTGCCTAACTGTATCACTGAGGTTCTGCTGAGCAGAACCTCAGTGTTTATGCTCTCTCTTTGCTTTAAAATTGTCACTGCAGGCTAGTGAATAATTTTACCAATTCTCATTGGCACACTGGAACACCATTATAATTCCCTTTTCTATGGTACCTAGGTACACAGGGTATTGGGGTTCCAGGAGATCCCTATGGGCTGCAGCATGGCCTCCACCTATGTGTAGCGTCACAATGGTAACTCCGAACATGGCCATGTAACACGTCTAGGATCATGGAATTGTCACCCCAATACCTTTCTGGTGTTGGGGGGACAATTTCATGCATCCCCATGTCTCTAGCACAGAACCCAGGTACTGCCAAACTGCCTTTCCGGGGTTTCCACTGCAGCTGCTGCCAACCCCTCAGACAGGTTTCTGCCCCCCTGGGGTCTGGGCAGCCCAGACCCAGGAAGGCAGAACAAAGTATTTCCTCTGAGAGAGGGTGTTACACCCTCTCCCTTTGGAAATAGGTGTGAATGGCTGGGGAGGAGTAGCTTCCCCTAGCCTCTGGAAATGCTTTGATGGGCACAGATGGTGCTCATCTCTGCATAAGCCAGTCTACACTGGTTCAGGGATCCCCCAGCCCTGCTCTGGCACGAAACTGGACAAAGGAAAGGAGAGTGACCACTCCCCTGACCAGTACCTCCCAGGGGAGGTGCCCAGAGCTCCTCCAGTGTGTCCCAGACCTCTGCCATCTTAGATTCAGAGGTGTTGGGGCACAATGGACTGCTCTGAGTGGCCAGTGCCAGCAGGTGATGTCAGAGACCCCTCCTGATAGGTGCTTACCTCTTTCAGTAGCCAAGCCTCCTTTCTTAGTAGCCAAACCTCCTTTCCTGGCTATTTAGGGTCTTTCCTCTGGGCTGTTCCTCAGATAATGAATGTACAAACAAAGTACAAGCCGACTACCAGCAACATTGTAGCGCCTCATCCTGCCGGCTTTCTCGACTGTTTCCTGGTGGTGCATGCTTTGAGGGCTGCCTGCCTTCACCCTACACTGGAAGCCAAGATGAAATCTCCCCTGGGTCGACGGAATCTTCCCCCTGCTAACGCAGACACCAAATTTCTGCATCACCGGTCCTCTGGGTCTCCTCTCATCCTGACAAGCTTGGTCCCTGGAACACAGGAGCTGGGTCCAAGTGTCTCCCACAGTCCAGTGGCCCTTCTGTCTAAAGTTGGTGGAGGTAAGTCCTTGCCTCCCCACGCCAGACAGAAAACCTGTGTACTGCGTGATTTGCAGCTGCTCCTGCTTCTGTGCACTTTTTCAAGGATTCCTTTGTGCACAGCCTAGCCTGAGTCCCCAGCACTCTGTCCTGCATTGCCCAACTCGCTGAGTTGGACTCCGACGTCGTGGGACCCTCCTTTGTGAGTCTGAGTCGACCACTGTCCTCAGATCTTCTAAGTGCCTGCTCTGGTACTTCTGTGGGTGCTGCCTGCTTCTGCCAGGGCTCCCTGAGTTGCTGAGTGCCCCCTCTGTCTCCTCCTCCAAGGGGCGACATCCTGGTCCTTTCTGGTCCCCAGCAGCACCTAAAAACCTTAACCACGACTCTTGCAGCTAGCAAGGCTTGTTTCCGGTATTTCTGCCTGAAAATACTTCTGCAACCTCCAGCACGCTGTGAGACATCTTCCATCCAAAGGAGAAGTTCCTAGACCTTTTTGTTGTTGCAGAATATTTGGCTTCTTCCACCCGGAGGCAGCCCTTTTGCACCTTCATCAGGGGTTTAGTGGGCTCGTGCCCCCGTTGGACACTTTCGTGACTCTTGGACTTGGTTCCCTTCCTTTACAGGTCCTCAGGTCCAGGAATCCGTCTTCAGTGTTTTGCTGGTGCTTGTGGTTCTTGCAGAATCCCCTATCACGACTATTGTGTCTTTCTGGGATGGTAGGGTAACTTTACTCCTACTTTTCAGGGTCTTGGGGTGGGGAATTTTGGACATCCTTCCTGTTTTCTCACAGTCCCTGCTACCCTCTACAATTTCCCATAGGCCTGGGGTCCATTCATGATTCGCATTCCACTTTTGGAGTATATGGTTTGTGTTGCCCCTAGGCCTATGTCTACCTATTGCATCCTATTGTGATTCTACATTGTTTGCGCTACTTTTCTTACTGTTACTTACCTGTTTTGGGTTTGTGTACATATAATTTGTGTATATTACTTACCTCCTAAGTGAGGGTATCATCTAAGATTCTTTTGGCATAATGTCACAAAAAAAAAGTACCTTTATTTTTAGTAACTCTGAGTATTGTGTTTTCTTATGATATTGTGCTATATGATATAAGTAGTATTGTAGGAGCTTTGCATGTCTCCTAGTTCAGCCTAAGCTGCTTTGCCATAGCTACCTCTATCAGCCTAAGCTGCTAGAAACACATCTATTCTACTAAAAAGGGATAACTGGACCTGGTACAGGGTGTAAGTACCACAAGGTACCCACTATAAGCCAGGACAGCCTCCTACACAGGGTCATTATAGTAAGGTTGATGTTTTACCCACACAAAACAATAGAAATTCAGCAGTTATAATTATACTCCTAGCCCTACTTATGTTAAAAAACGAAAACTCTTTGCCTAAAGTTACTTAACAGTATGAGTTATACATTCTTCAGACAAGTGCAGGGTCTGTGCTTCTTTTTTTTATGGCCCACAGGTGGGCCAGGTCCCGGGGGCATAAGAAATGTAGTGTGGGGGGCCTCCAGACTCCCCCACAGCTCTGGGGACCACAACCTCCACAGAGCTTTTATATTTTTATTAGCGGGGTCCGGTGGACTCCCCCGCTGCCATGAGGAACCCCACCTCCCTGCAGGCTATCATCCCCGGAGCTGTGTCCTGTTTCATGGGGGGTCGCGACCCCCCTCTTGGAGCCACAGATGGCCCTGGGTGACTGCCAACCCCCAGGGCCGGCTCCTGCCACACCACAGCAAACACTTCGGGTTTTGACAGGGGGACCTGTAAAGAGGTCCCGCTGTGAAAATCCACATTTTCATCTCTATCACCTGCACACAGAGATGAAATGTTTCAGCAAGCATGGAGCTGCTGTCAAAGCAGCTCTGTGCTTGCTGAAGCAATGGTACTGCTAGGGAAGCCTTTGTAATGTCCAGGGCAGCAGCGATATTAAGCATACACAAGACACGTAGGCCCATATTTATACCTTTTTAGCGCCGCATTAGTGTCATTTTTTGACGCAAAAGCGGTGCAAACTTGCAAAATACAATTGCGTCAAAAATCGGTGCAAATGCGGCGCTAAAAAAGTATTAATATGGGCCATAGTGCAGTGCAATACCTCTCTTGGCGCGAACCCAGAGATTTATTTACCACGCCCCTTACTTCCGGGGCATACCACTGCCCCTTCCGGAGCAGGGGAAACCCTCACAACATAACATTCCTCCCTCACCCATAAGAACCAGAAACTAAAAAAAGAACTAAACTCATCCTTACTGTCCCAGTCCTCACGTAGTCCAATCACAGGGGATACCACCCATATTCGGACATGAACCAGGACACAAAAACCCACACTTATAACAATATAAAGTTTGGTAGCTTACTTGAACGCATCGGGTGGGGACAGAGATCATATTGTTCAACCCCAGCTCACAAAGGAGCAGGTACCACAGCCTCATCAGAGCCAGCCTGTCCAGTATCCTCAGGTAGGTCACTACTCCCCTGCCCACCAGTCGGACTCCCAGAAGTGTCCAGCTCCTCCTCCTGCAGAATACCCGAGACGTCACACTCTCAGACCCCAGAGACCCGGGAGTGCAGACTGGATCCCCCGCAGAGCAATCACCATCCAGGCCAGGAACAGCAAAGGGGGTCACCAACCTCCTCAGAGGCAGATCCCTGGTGGTAGCGCTTGAAAAAAGAAATTTTTTGAGTCACCAACTCTTGTCCTTTCTGGGCAGTGACCATAGTTCCACAAATCCTCACCACAGTCCAAGGTATCAGCTCAAAAGGGTTAACTCTTATCGAACATGATAAAACGCAGCCAGTGTACTACAGGCATCTTCAGTCCTCGTAGACAGATCACGGTTCATCTCATGCCATTTTCTTGTACGGACACTGGCAATGGCCGGTTGAATACATTCACCTGCTTGGGCCGCACTCTGAAACTCTTGCATCAATACAGGTAGCGGTTGTGACTGATCAACCACCAACTGTACATAGTCTTCCACTCCTTCGGCCTCCACATCCTCCTGAACTGTTGTTGGCCTAGCATGCCGTGAGAAATAATCAGCTGGATTCTGGGACCCAGGCCGATACAGTAAAGTGAATCAATAGTCCTGTAACTGCAAAATCCACTTCTCTATTCTAGGAGGGGAGGTGGACCGGTTGAAAAGGAGTAAACCCTAGTGGACAGCAATGGCCTCCTTTTCTAAGTGGGAGTAGCATTGTTCCGTCTCCGTTAGGGCTCGGCTGGCATAGGCCACAGTTGCCCATTCCCCCTTGGCACAACGTTGAGACAGAATAACCCCTAAGCCCACCGGGCTCATGTCCACTGACAGCGCCGATTCTTTCGCCAGATCAAAGTACCGCAACGTGGTATGAGCTGATAGTGCCTCTTTAGTGACATGAAAGGCTTCCTCTTGTGCAACTAGCCACTCCCAAGGAATGTTGGCCTTCGTTAACTCTCTAAGTGGAGCGGTAAGAGATGCTGAGTTCTGAATAAATCTACCACAGTACGTAACCATCCCCAGAAAACTGCAGACACCAGTGACAGAGATAGGGGCTGGCGCCATCTGGATGTCATGTACCTTTTCAGGATCCTGCATAACCCCCTTGTCAGAGAAATGATATCTAAAGAAAGCAATGTGAGTCTGTAGAAAAAGGCACTTTTCCTATGCAATGTGAGTCCATGATCCTATAAACGCTTAAACGTGGCACAGAGTCTCACAAAATGTATCTCCTCTGTGGGGACATGCACTAGGATATCATCACTAACATTGATGACACCCTCCAGCCCCGCCAGTACTCCCCTCATAATGTCCTGAAACACCTCCACAGCACTGGAGATCCCAAAGCTGAGGCGTTTATAACTCCTAAGCCCCACATTTGTGGAAAACATGGTGATGACCCTAGACTCAGGATCAAGCAGAAGTTGGTGGTAACCTGCCCTCAGCTCCATCTTCGAGAACCACCGAGATCCACTTACTTCCGCAACAATATCATCAAAAGTTGGGGTTAGGTGAAGTTCACAATGGATGGCAGCATTGGGCAACCTCATATCCACACAGATCCTCACTTCCCCAGGCTGCTTGGGTTTCCAAGCGACACCCAGGGGTTGGGTCCTTCAACACAGTCAATGATATCCTTCGCCTCCAATTTTCGGAGTTCTTCCTCCACCTTAGGATGCAGGTGGAAAGAGACGTGACCATGTTTCAAAGCAACTGGTTGAATAGATTTTTCAATATGGAGGTGTATCAACTTTCCTTTCTGGCACCCAATTCCCGTAAACAGCTGGGAATATTCAGCCACCAGTTCCTTAACGCCCTCCTGATATAGGCTGAATTCAAAGGAAACGAGGCCCAACTTCTCCGCAGTCCGACAACTCAACAGCATACCAGCACCAGTTTTTGTGACGTATATCTTGGCACCAACCTTCTGGGCCTCATGTATGATGTCGGTGTAGAATATCCCTGCCAGGGGAATCGGAGTGGATGATCCAAAAGTAAACACTTTGGAGGTAGGGGTATGCATCACTGGTTGAAGTTGTAGCGCCATCAGCATTTGGAGAGCCATGATGTTAATAGACGTCCCTTTATCTATCTGAGCCACCACAGGCTTGACCCCCACCTGTATGTTGCATTTCGGGATGCGTTTCTGGGGACAGCCTTCCGGGTGCATGGCATGAACCACATGGACTGCCCCATCCAGATCATCGTCATCCATGTTATCCTAGCCAGACAGGTGTATTTGTGCAGCATGCACCGTCCGGTTCCTGGCAGGCTTCTGCAGAGCCGTCGACTGGCATACTTTAGCGAAATGATTACGTTTATTACAGGCTGTAAACCTCTTTCCTAGTGCAGGATACTGGCCCGGATGAGGGTATGCCCCGCCACACATGTAGCAAGCACGATCCACTATGTTCGGCTTTGGGTGTGATCTTCTTCTCTCTGGGATAGCCGTGGTGACTGCGCTTACAGGTTCAGTCTTCACGGGACGCTGCAAAGCTGCCTCCATATGAGCAGTACGAACCTTAGACAGCTCGTTAGATCGCCCTAAAGTGAGCAGGTTTGTCATTGACATGCCAGGTACCTGTAAAATGTTCTCCCACAACTTCATGGAGTAACAGACCTGGATGAACTACGTCGGAATTGTGTCCTCCACATTAGGCAGGGTACACGTGCTTACTAACTCCCGGATTCGTGCATTGAATGTGTCCACTGACTCCTCAGGGAGCTGGCTCCTCGAAGAAGAAACCTCTCCTAATCAGGATTGGCTAACGGCTCAAAGTGGGCAGTCAAGGTTTTTTTTAATGACTGGTACGTGAATGGGGGCCCTTCCTCTATGAGTGACTTACTAATTTTGTGGATAGCCACCCCTCCTAGACGTAGAAGC
The DNA here is from genome assembly GCF_031143425.1 of Pleurodeles waltl. NCBI lineage: Eukaryota > Metazoa > Chordata > Amphibia > Caudata > Salamandridae > Pleurodeles > Pleurodeles waltl. The sequence goes on from NW_027150301.1 coordinate 3,741,344, forward strand.
ATGGGACGGCGTTGATCATTGTCCAGATCCACAGCTGCAAAATACATCTCTAGTCTCTCAACTCAGTCTTTCCACCGAGCCGCCTGGGCAAACGGTGGGCCATCAATTATGAAGGGTTCCAGTGCCGCTATGGATGACATGATCCGTCAAGTGGACGTGGGGGCACTGGTCCTGAAAACACACTAATAACTCAGGCCAAACACGCTGCACAAATGAAGGCGCACTCAGTCACAGATGCTCAGTGCAACATTGTTCCATGTTCAAATGAATGATCCTACAAGGATTGTGTCCGTCAAGTGGACATGGGGGCACTGGTCCTGAAAACACACCAATAACTCAGGCCAAACACGCTGCACAAATAAAGGTGCACTCAGTCACAGATGCACAGTGCAGCATTGTTCCATGTCCATATGAATGATCCTAAAAGGATTGCCTCTGTCAGCATGAGTTCTGGCCAGTATTACGATTAGTCTCTCTTTGCGATGCGGGAGGGAGAAATGCCGGAGGAAGGAGGCAGGGCAGCACCCTCTGTCAGCTGCACACCCGCTCGAAGGCGCTGCTGGCCAGAAGGCACCGGCATCCAAGAACCACCAAGAAGACGCCAGCCAAGGAGACCCCAGGACACCGCAGAAACGCCAACAGCCGCACTCAGCAGTCGGCGCAGCAAGGTAACGAGGCATGGGGAAGGCAGCAATTCCCACCTTCGTAGCAAAGTTTGTAATGTCCAGGGCGGCAGTGATATCAGGCACACACAAGACACATAGTGCAGTGCATTCCCGCTCTTGGCGCAAAACCAGAGAGGCATTTATTTACCACCACCTTACTTCTGGTGCGTACCACTGCCCGGTCCGGAGCAGGGCAAACCCTCACAACATAACAGCCTTAAGGCTTCCCCGGCAGTACCAGGTAGCCTGTAAGGGCTTTTTAATAATAAAAAATAGAAAATAGGGACCGCGAGGGGAGCCCTTGAGGGCTCTCTTACGGTCCCACATAGCCCGTAAAGGGCGTTTTATTTAAAAAAATAGAAATAAAAAATATATATATATTTAGGGACCATAGGGAAGCCCTTAAGGCTTCCCCTGTGATGCCAGATAGCCCATAAAGGCCTTTTGATCATTGTTTTTTATTATTATTATACATAAATAATATGAAAGCCATTAAAAAAGTGCTAGAAAAAAAAGACTAAAAAAAAAATCCCATATCTCAGTGTGAAGGTCACAGACCTTCACATTGGGTTATGGGGTTCGAGTCCAACCGGCCTCATTTTCATTTTTTATTTTTTTTTAATTAAAAAAAATATTATATTGTTTAAAAAAACAAATACAAAATTGGAGACAAATAACTCATTCTAAGTGTATCAGACATCAAAGCCTTAAAAACTCCATCTCTCTCCCTTTCTTTCTCTCTCTCGTTCGATCAGTTCTCCCACTCAGACACTCACGCACCCACTCACAGACCCACTCAGACCCTCATCCACTCACTCACAGCCCCAGTCAGACCCTCATGCACCCACTCAGACCGTCACACACCATTCACACACCCACTCACACCCTGATGCACCAACTCACAGACCTGCGCACATATTGACGCACCCACTAAAACACTGATGTACGCACTCTCACACCGAGACAGAGCCTGACAGACACTCTTACCCCCAGGTACAGCCTCTCACACCTATTTTAACACCCACAGAGGCCACAGCTAACTTCCACTGTGCGTGTGCAAAGGGCTGTGCACAACATCAGTTTGCGTGGATAGAGGAGTTGGTCACAGGAACTGGCTGCAGGCCAGCCCTTGCGAGCAACCCCTACTGCACACAGGAGAAGGCAGTGAACGGTGCAAGGTTGGGTGTTTATAGGTGGTTGGCCTCAGGGTCTAGTTGGATTAATGTATAGTAATTAAAATTACTATATGTTTAAAAACACATAGAAATTCACTGAAAACAAAGATTATAGGGACGTTATAGTTAGGAAATACAATAAAAAAAAAACACTTTAAAAATTCACTGAAAAAATCAAAGGTTACATGGACATTATAGTTTGGTTCTGAAATTATGAAACTGTAACTTTACGCGTGCAGGGGAGCAGAGATGAAATGGTTCAGCGAGCACAGAGCTGCTGTCAAGGCAGCTCCATGCTTGCTGAGGTAATGACACTGCCAAGGAAGCCATAAGGGCTTTGTACTAAAAAAATATTAAATAGCGACTGCAGGGAAGCCCTTGATGGCTCCCTTGCGGTCACAGATAGCCCATAAAGGGATACAAAAAAATTAAAACCCAAAACCCATAGCTCAGCATTGGGGGTTCGAATCCAGGTGGACTCTTTCTTTTTGTTTTTGAAAAAAAACGTTTTTTTTTTTTTAAATAAGAAATATATTTTTGATTTTAAATTGCACCCAAATATGTCATTATACGGATATCAGACATCAAACCCTAAAAACTCTCTATGTCTCTCCCTCAATTTCTTTCTCTCTTTCACTCAATTTCTCAATAACTATAACTCGTGCCTTAAGGTAACTATAGCTCGCGCCCTCGCCATGCACTGCTAATTACCCACAAATTATGGCACTTATGACATCTTTGATAACATCATTGATAATATCAGTGTAATATTTGCAGTAAAATTTTTGACAAAAAACTCTGCATTGCAAGAGCGCGAGTTATAGTTACTTGAAGGCACGAGTTGGAGTTACTTGAGCTAACTATAACTGGCGAAGTTCTAAGCTTTTGTACGTTTAAAAGGTGAGCCTAATTATAACGTCCCTGTAACCTTTATTTATTCAGTGACTATATATATATATATATATATATGTATATATATATATATATTTATATGGGTGGTATGACAAAATTAGCAAGCAGTTTTTACATGTATTTTACATTATATTAAATGTATATATTTTAATATTTAAAAAACATTACTTTAACGTGTATGTATATTGAAAAACAAAATCTCTACCTGTTTTGAACGATATTCTCTTGTCATTTCTATCTCATGTATAGGGACATGATATTGTGTTAAACAATGTTTTTGACACAATATTTTTGTCAATTATATTTTTTACCACAATATGTATCAGTGAAACTAAAGCAGCATTACAATCTTGTCTCCCTGAGACAGTAGATACTGCTTGGAAAGCAGCATTACAAGATTTCCTTCCTCGCACAACAGGCACAGCAGCATTACAAGCTTCCCTCCCTTTCACAATAGGTACAGCAGCATTACAAGCTTTCTTTCCTCACACATATGGCGCAGATGCATTCCAAGATTCCCTCCTTCATACAACAGGTACAGCAGCATTACAAGCTTCCCTCCCTTACACAATAGGTACAGCAGCATTACAAGCTTCCCTCCCTAACACAATAGGTACAGCAGCATTACAAGCTTCCTTTCCTCACACATAAGGCGCAGCAGCATTGCAAGCTTCCTCCGTTACACAATAGGTACATTATCATTACAAGGCTCCCTCCCTTACACAATGAGTACAGATGCATTACAATCTTCCTTTCCTCACACATAAGGCGTAGCAACATTACAAGCTTCCCTCCCTTATACAATAGGTACCTTGTCATTACAAGGCTCCCTCCGTTACACAATGAGTACAGACATATTACAAGCTTCCTTTCCTCACACATAAGGCACAGCAGCATTACAAGTTTCCTTCCCTTACACAACACGTACATCTGCATTACAAGATTCCCTCCTTACACAACAGGTGCTGCTGGGGCAGCAGCATTACAAGCTTTCCTCCTTTACACAACATGTACAGCTGCATTACAATTGTCCCTCCTTACACAACAAGCACAGCAGGGGCAGCAGCATTACAAGCTTCCTTTCCTCACACTAGAGGCACAGCAGCATTACAAGCTTCCCTCCCTTACATAACGGGTACAGCAGCATTACAAGCTTCCTTTCCTCACACATAAGGCACAGCAGCATTACAAGATTTCCTCCATTACACAACAGGTACAGCAGCATTACAAGTTTCCCTCCATTACTCAATAGGTACAGCAGAATGAATTACATGCTTCCCTCCCTAACACAATAGGTACCTTAGCATTGCAACGTTCCCTCCTTTACACAATATGTACAGCAGCATTACAAGCTTCCTTTCCTCACACATAAGGCAAAACAACATTACAAGCTTCCCCCCTTACACAACAGGGACAGCTGCATTACAAGCTTCCCTCCTTCATACAACAGGTATAGAATCATTACTAGCTTCCCTCCCTAACACAATAGGTACCTTAGCATTACAACGTTCCCTCCTTTACACAATAGGTACAGCAGCATTACAAGCTTCCTTTCCTTACACATAAGGTGAAGCAGCATTACAAGCTTCCCCACTTACACAACAGGGACAGCTTCATTACAAGCTTCCCTCCTTCTTACAACAGGTATAGCATCATTACTAGCTTCCCTCCATTACACAACAGGTACAGCAGCATTGCAAGCTTCCCTCCTTTACACAACAGGTACAGCAGCATTACAAGCTTCCCTCCCTTACACAAAAGGTACAACAGCATTTTAAGCTTCCTTTCCTCACACATAAGGTGCAGCAGCATTGTAAGCTTCCTTTTCTTACATAATAGGTACAGCAACATTGCAAGCTTCCCATTAACACAATATGTACAGCAGCATTACATGCTTCCCTCCCTTACACAATAGGTACCTTAGCATTACAACATTCCCTCCCTTACACAATAGGTACAGCAGCATTACAAGCTTCCTTTTTCACTCATACATAAGGCAAAGCAGCATTACAAGCATCTCCCCTTACACAACAGGGACAGCTGCATTACAAAATTCCCTCCTTCATATAAAAGGTACAGCAGCATTACAAGCTGCCGTCTATTATACAACAGGTACAGCAGCATTGCAAGGTTCCCTCCCTAACGCAGCAGGTACAGCAGCATTACAAACATCCCTCCTTTACACAACAGGTACAGCAGCATTACAAGCTTCCCTCTATTACACAATATATACAGCTGCATTACAAGCTTCTCTCCCTAACACAATAGGTACAGCAGCACTACAAGATTCCTTTCCTCACACATAAGGCGTAGCAGCATTACAAGCTTCACTCCCTTACACAAATGGTACCTTATCATTACAAGGCTCCCTCCCTTACACAATGAGTACAGAAGCATTACAAGCTTCCTTTCCTCACATATAAGGCACAGCAGCATTACAAGCTTCCCTCTCTTACACACATGTACAGCTGCATTACAAGATTCCCTCCTTACACAACAGGTGCTGCTGGGGCAGCAGCATTACAAGCTTCTCTCCCTTGCACAACATGTACAGCTGCATTACAATTGTCCCTCTTACACAACAAGTACAGCAGGGGCAGCAGCATTAAAAGCTTCCTTTCCTCACACATAAGGCACAGCAGCATTACAAGCTTCCCTTTCTTGCATAACAGGTACAGCAGCATTACAAGCTTCCCTCCCTAACCCAATAGGTACAGCAGCATTACAAGGTTCCCTCCCTAACACAACCGGTACAGTTGATAGGGCTCTACTGGAAACTAAAACCAGCCGTAGCAAGTGTCATATCACCCCCCAAAATATGTGACATACGGGAGAGAAGTGAGTGAGCAAGACCACTGGCAAAGGGTTAAAAGGGGGATTCCTCCCAGAAAGCTTTGAAAAGATTTGGATAAATGGTCAGATGCAATATGCAAAAACAGATAAAAGTAGTGTTTCAAAATTAATTAATGTGGAATTAATCACCTGTGAGCACTCTCTAAGTGACTGGCGCTACTTAAAAACACACATGAAACCAGGGACAACTGTCTGGTGGCGGCCCGGGTGTCTGGGGGCTGGGCTTGCCGTGGACTGGCTGGATTGGTCGTTCCTAGACAGTCAGGGAGTGTCATTGAAGGGGCCGTTAGCGAATGAGTGAAGGGGGCTTTGGAGCAAGTGCGTGTGTTGCAGGTGTGACTGGACACATGCGGTTACAGAGCGATTCCCAGCAGAAAAATCAAGAGGAGAATTTATGTTTCCTATTTTTTTTCTCTCTTGTGTTTACCTCCTCTGCCTCCATTTCTCTCTTTTCTCAGTCTTTTCTCATGTTTATTATTCTTTTTTTTATGCCCTTCTCTTAACTGTCACTCACACATCCTTTACTCATACGTGCCTCTGTCCCACTCTCTCCTCTCCCATCCTATCTCTTACACCTTTTCTGTGTCACACTTCCTTTTTCCTCGCTCTCCCACCCATTTCACCCTCTTATCTCCTACTTCAATCTTCCTCTCCACCTCCTAGGACCAGTGCAAGGATTTCTACCGCCCTCTATAATGTACCATTTTCTTGACCACTCCTGCACCCCCCAAGCAATGGAGACACATTCTCTGCTGACACTGGTGATATGAAATCCTCTGCTAGAGACAGCTGAGGCATTCATTTAGTATTCCTTCTGCAAAACCTGCTCAGTCCTCTCCTCTTCTCTAAATATCTTTTCTCCTTTCTTGTCTTTTTTATGATATAACTTTTTTTGAAATTTTTCAGACATGCCAAACATTCCCTTAAATTGATGTCCTGCTTCCCACCTTTCACACAGAACATGATTAGTTACAAAGTTTTATTATGGGTGAACAGCTCACAACATGGTCAGCATGTGGGTTACATAACAGTTTCCTCAAACAGGAATATCCCGCATCCCCAGATTCCCACCAACCCCAGCAATTCTTTTATAATCTTACCAATCTGCGAAAACCTTAGCATCTTTATTCAGGCAGCCTGTAGATCCCCTCCTTCCTCTTCTTAATCAAACGCTTCTCCCACCTTCCTCTCCCTCATTCTTCACTTTCTCTGTCTTCCATACCCTCCTCTCTCACACTTCTATAAACATGCCCCATCTCTCTCCATCTTCACACCCTGCTCTCCCTTCTCCAGTCACTTTGTTGTTAACTCACCTCACATCCACGCACCCTACTCTCTTCCAGAGCAACATGTTACCATCCTCTTGCACAACTTCCTTTCACATATATTCTTGTCTCACCATATTCTTTTTTATGAGACATTTTGAGGATTTGTGATAACTATAAACAAATTCTAGACATTAACTGAGGATAGCCAGAAACCACCCATAAATTACATAAGGATGATGCTTTCTAAGGCAATCAGTCCGGTGAGCCTCATAGGTGTACTTTTTATCCATAGGTTCCAAACTCACTGTCAGCATGAATAGACATGCTCAAGAATAAACACTAATAATATGCCTTTGTGGCTTTTTTAAACTTGGGTTTGGATGAGCTGAGGGCCTACATCCACTGTGTTTCAGGTACTCGGCTCCAGTTGTAGTAGTTGGCTATGTGGTTCCTGGTGGTGGTATGTTGGGCATCAGTGAAGGTGAAGTGGACAATGCTGTGGTCGGCCAAGGAGAGTGCTGTGATGTGGTTGAATCTGACTCTGTTGCTGGAGGTGAAGAGGGGGTCAAAAGTGTGTCCGGGCTTGAGTGTGGGTACATTGACTAGTTGGGTGAGACCTATGTTGCTCAAGTTCTCAAGAAGGGTGGTAGAGTTGGCATTGTTGGGGTAGTCTATATGGAAATTGAGGCCACCGAGTAGAATGTAAGGGTTGGAGTCAATGGGTAGTGGTGCGATGATATTGGGGATGGTGTCACAGAAGGCTTGTCAGTGTCCTGGGGGTCTGTATATGAGGGTGCCTCTTAATGTAGTTTTGGCATCAGTTTGTAGTTGGAAATCGAGGTGTTCCATGCATGGTGAGGTGTCGTCATTGGTGGCGATGCATCGAATGGTGTTCTTGTATATGATGGTGATGCACCCGCCATTTTTGTTGGTGCGGTCTCAGTGTATGATCATGTAGTCCACAAGACCCATCAAGAAGAGGAAGCAATAACTGATGTCGGATATCAGTTCTTCTAAACCCATCAAGAATTAGTAATATTCACTAATGGTTGACCTAAACTGATTCAACAGTTCTACAAGACCCATAGAGACCCAAAAATAGTCACTGGTGATGGACCACAGCTGATCCAAGCATAACTTGACACCCATCAAAACACAAAATTATCACTGACTGTGAATCTCAGATGGTCTTCCAGTTCCACAAGAACCATCATGGGAGGTGTTAGAAAGTAGCCTCTTTCTAGCTTTGTTACCCCCACTTTTGGCCTGTTTGTGAGTGTATGTCAGGGTGTTTTCACTGTCTCACTGGGATCCTGCTAGCCAGGGCCCAGTGCTCATAGTGAAAACCCTATGTTTTCAGTATGTTTGTTATGTGTCACTGGGACCCTGCTAGTCAGGACCCCAGTGCTCATAAGTTTGTGGCCTATATGTATGTGTTCCCTGTGTGGTGCCTAACTGTCTCACTGAGGCTCTGCTAACCAGAACCTCAGTGGTTATGCTCTCTCATTTATTTCAAATTGTCACTAACAGGCTAGTGACCAATTTTACCAATTTACATTGGCTTACTGGAACACCCTTATAATTCCCTAGTATATGGTGTTCCAGGAGATCCCTATGGGCTGCAGCATTTCTTTTGCCACCCATAGGGAGCTCTGACAATTCTTACACAGGCCTGCCACTGCAGCCTGAGTGAAATAACGTCCACGTTATTTCACAGCCATTTTACACTGCACTTAAGTAACTTATAAGTCACCTATATGTCTAACCTTTACCTGGTAAAGGTTAGGTGCAAAGTTACTTACAGGGAGTGCAGAATTATTAGGCAAATGAGTATTTTGACCACATCATCCTCTTTATGCATGTTGTCTTACTCCAAGCTGTATAGGCTCGAAAGCCTACTACCAATTAAGCATATTAGGTGATGTGCATCTCTGTAATGAGAAGGGGTGTAGTCTAATGACATCAACACCCTATATCAGGTGTGCATAATTATTAGGCAACTTCCTTTCCTTTGGCAAAATGGGTCAAAAGAAGGACTTGACAGGCTCAGAAAAGTCAAAAATAGTGAGATATCTTGCAGAGGGATGCAGCACTCTTAAAATTGCAAAGCTTCTGAAGCGTGATCATCGAACAATCAAGCGTTTCATTCAAAATAGTCAACAGGGTCGCAAGAAGCGTGTGGAAAAACCAAGGCGCAAAATAACTGCCCATGAACTGAGAAAAGTCAAGCGTGCAGCTGCCACGATGCCACTTGCCACCAGTTTGGCCATATTTCAGAGCTGCAACATCACTGGAGTGCCCAAAAGCACAAGGTGTGCAATACTCAGAGACATGGCCAAGGTAAGAAAGGCTGAAAGACGACCACCACTGAACAAGACACACAAGCTGAAACGTCAACACTGGGCCAAGAAATATCTCAAGACTGATTCTTCTAAGGTTTTATGGACTGATGAAATGAGAGTGAGTCTTGATGGGCCAGATGGATGGGCCCGTGGCTGGATTGGTAAAGGGCAGAGAGCTCCAGTCCGACTCAGACGCCAGCAAGGTGGAGGTGGAGTACTGGTTTGGGCTGGTATCATCAAAGATGAGCTTGTGGGGCCTTTTCGGGTTGAGGATGGAGTCAAGCTCAACTCCCAGTCCTACTGCCAGTTCATGGAAGACACCTTCTTCAAGCAGTGGTACAGGAAGAAGTCTGCATCCTTCAAGAAAAACATGATTTTCATGCAGGACAATGCTCCATCACACGCGTCCAAGTACTCCACAGCGTGGCTGGCAAGAAAGGGTATAAAAGAAGGAAATCTAATGACATGGCCTCCTTTTTTACCTGATCTGAACCCCATTGAGAACCTGTGGTCCATCATCAAATGTGAGATTTACAAGGAGGGAAAACAGTACACCTCTCTGAACAGTGTCTGGGAGGCTGTGGTTGCTGCTGCACGCAATGTTGATGGTGAACAGATCAAAACACTGACAGAATCCATGGATGGCAGGCTTTTGAGTGTCCTTGCAAAGAAAGGTGGCTATATTGGTCACTGATTTGTTTTTGTTTTGTTTTTGAATGTCAGAAATGTATATTTGTGAATGTTGAGATGTTATATTGGTTTCACTGGTAATAATAAATAATTGAAATGGGTATATATTTGTTTTTTGTTAAGTTGCCTAATAATTATGCACAGTAATAGTCACCTGCACACACATATATCCCCCTAACATAGCTAAAACTAATAACAAACTAAAAACTACTTCCAAAAATATTCAGCTTTGGTATTAATGAGTTTTTTGGGTTCATTGAGAACATGGTTGTTGTTCAATAATAAAATTAATCCTCAAAAATACAACTTGCCTAATAATTCTGCACTCCCTGTAGTGTGAGGGCACCCTGGCACTAGCCAAGGTGCCCCCACATTGTTTAGAGCCAATTCCCTGGACTTTGTGAGTGCGGGGACACCATTACACGCGTGCACTACATATAGAACACTACCTATATGTAGCTTCACAATGGTAACTCCGAATATGGCCATGTAACATGTCTATGATCATGGAATTGCCCCCTCTATACCATCCTGGCATAGTTGGCACAATCCCATGATCCCAGTGGTCTGTAGCACAGACCCTGGTACTGCCAAACTGCCCTTCCTGGGGTTTCACTGCAGCTGCTGCTGCTGCCAACCCCTCAGACAGGCATCTGCCCTCCTGGGGTCCAGCCAGGCCTGGCCCAGGATGGCAGAACAAAGGACTTCCTCTGAGAGAGGGTGTTACACCCTCTCCCTTTGGAAAATGGTGTGAAGGCAGGGGAGGAGTAGCCTCCCCCAGCCTCTGGAAATGCTTTGTTGGGCACAGATGTGCCCAATTCTGCATAAGTCAGTCTACACCGGTTCAGGGGACCCCTTAGCCCTGCTCTGGCGCGAAACTGGACAAAGGAAAGGGGAGTGACCACTCCCCTGACCTGCACCTCCCCTGGGAGGTGTCCAGAGCTCCTCCAGTGTGCTCCAGACCTCTGCCATCTTGGAAACAGAGGTGCTGCTGGCACACTGGACTGCTCTGAGTGGCCAGTGCCACCAGGTGACGTCAGAGACTCCTTGTGATAGGCTCCTTCAGGTGTTGCTAGCCTATCCTCTCTCCTAGGTAGCCAAACCCTCTTTTCTGGCTATTTAGGGTCTCTGTCTCTGGGGAAACTTTAGATAACGAATGCAAGAGCTCATCCGAGTTCCTCTGCATCTCTCTCTTCACCTTCTGATAAGGAATCGACTGCTGACCGCGCTGGAAGCCTGCAAACCTGCAACATAGTAGCAAAGACGACTACTGCAACTCTGTAACGCTGATCCTGCCGCCTTCTCGACTGTTTTCCTGCTTGTGCATGCTGTGGGGGTAGTCTGCCTCCTCTCTGCACCAGAAGCTCCGAAGAAATCTCCCGTGGGTCGACGGAATCTTCCCCCTGCAACCGCAGGCACCAAAAAGCTACATTACTGGTCCCTTGGGTCTCCTCTCAGCACGACGAGCGAGGTCCCTCGAATCCAGCGACTCTGTCCAAGTGACCCCCACAGTCCAGTGACTCTTCAGTCCAAGTTTGGTGGAGGTAAGTCCTTGCCTCACCTCGCTGGGCTGCATTGCTGGGAACCGCGACTTTGCAGCTACTCCGGCCCCTGTGCACTTCCGGCAGAAATCCTTTGTGCACAGCCAAGCCTGGGTCCACGGCACTCTAACCTGCATTGCACGACTTTCTAAGTTGGTCTCCGGCGACGTGGGACTCCTTTGTGCAACTTTGGCGAGCACCGTTTCACGCATCCTTGTAGTGCCTGTTTCTGGCACTTCTCCGGGTGCTACCTGCTTCAGAGAGGGCTCCTTGTCTTGCTCGACGTCCCCTCTCTCTGCTGGTCCAATCTGCGACCTCCTGGTCCCTCCTGGGCCTCAGCAGCGTCCAAAAACGCTAACCGCACGATTTGCAGCTAGCAAGGCTTGTTAGCATTCTTTCGGCGGGAAAACACCTCTGCACGACTCTCCACGGCGACAGAGATCCGTCCACCAAAGGGGAAGTCTCTAGCCCTTTTCGTTCCTGCAGAAACCTCAGCTTCTTCTGTCCAGTAGAAGCTTCTTTGCACCCGCAGCTGGCATTTCCTGGGCATCTGCCCATCTCCGACTTGCTTGTGACTTTTGGACTTGGTCCCCTTGTTCCACAGGTACCCTAGATTGGAAATCCACAGTTGTTGCATTGCTGGTTTGTGTCTTTCCTGCATTATTCCTCTAACACGACTTCTTTGTCCTTAGGGGAACTTTAGTGCACTTTGCACTCACTTTTCAGGGTCTTGGGGAGGGTTATTTTTCTAACTCTCACTATTTTCTAATAGTCCCAGCGACCCTCTACAAGGTCACATAGGTTTGGGGTCCATTCGTGGTTCACATTCCACTTTTGGAGTATATGGTTTGTGTTGCCCCTATCCCTATGTTTCCCCATTGCATCCTATTGTAACTATACATTGTTTGCACTGTTTTCTAAGACTATACTGCATATTTTTGCTATTGTGTATATATATCTTGTGTATATTTCCTATCCTCTCACTGAGGGTACACTCTAAGATACTTTGGCATATTGTCATAAAAATAAAGTACCTTTATTTTTAGTATAACTGTGTATTGTGTTTTCTTATGATATTGTGCATATGACACTAAGTGGTACTGTAGTAGCTTCACACGTCTCCTAGTTCAGCCTAAGCTGCTCTGCTAAGCTACCATTATCTATCAGCCTAAGCTGCTAGACACCCTATACACTAATAAGGGATAACTGGGCCTGGTGCAAGGTGCAAGTACCCCTTGGTACTCACTACAAGCCAGTCCAGCCTCCTACAGGAGGTAATAATCACAGACCTTGGATCTCAGCTCTTAAAAAATCACTGATAGTGAAACTAAGCTGGTCCAAAAGTTCCACAAGACCCATCAGTAAATGACATTATTCTCTGTTAGAATTGATGTGAGGCGTACATCTCCTGCCCAAGGAAATACATTCAATAGCCCTTGAATTAATAAAACTGACCCTGCACCTTCACAAGCCTTTAGGTCAGAATCACTACCCTATAAAGGTCACCAAGCACAAATCTTAACAGCAAAAGGTCAACAACTTAATACTGGCAACAATAACACATTCCCAGTGCCATGCATATTCTGTGGTTTATTTCAAGCTGATACTAAGCACACATCATCAATAATGTAGACAAGATTCTGGAATCAAGATCTATTTCTGTTGACATTTTGCAGCTCAGATTATGACTGTAGTACAACAGTGTTAATACACTATGAACAATGTATACACACGTTCCACACACAGTTGCATTTATGCATGTACAAACTCACTGACAGATAATTCCAGGCCCATTTATACACAAACTCACTGGTGCACACGATCACACAGATATGTGCATGCACTCATAAATTCTTCCACACCCAAACATGCACAAACAAACAGAGAGACCATTACGAACAAGCACACATGAAAGTGCACACACACAAAGAAATGACTCAACTCACACACACAGAAATCATTGTTACGATACACAGCTCGTCCTCTCACTCTCAGCAGACCTCACCAAGACGAAAACCAACTTTCACCACTGCATGAAGAAGGCCTCCGCTTGAATGAAGGACAACTGCCTGGAGTTGAACACAGACAAAATGGAGGTTCTGATCTTCGGCACACACTCAACCCTCTGGAACGACTTCTGGTGGCCAGTAGAGATCGGACCCACCCCCACACCGAAAGATCACACCCGCAACTTCTTCATCATTCTCAACAGCAAATTCTCCATGAAACGCCAGATCAATGGCATTTGAGCAGCCTGCTTCCACACATTCCGCATGCTCTGCAAGATATTTAAGTGGCTCCTCATCAGCACGAGGAAGACGCATGCCCTCATCACCAGCTGACTGGAATACGGCAACGCACTCTACGCAGGCACCACCACCGAAATCATGCAAAGACTCCAGATGATCCAGAACGCAGCTGCCAGGCTGAATCTCAACCCATGTCACCAAGGCCCTGAAGGACCTCCATTGGCTCCCGGTCCAGAAAAGATGCCACTTCAAGCTCCTGACCCATGCCTACAAATCCTCCATAACCAAGGACCTTCCTACCTGAACCACGGCCTTCAGCTCCACCAACCGACCAGGAACCTCCCAGCTGTGACAGAGGACGCTCCTTCTCTCAGCACAAAAGCCTGGAATGCCGTCCCCCTCCATCTCCGCACCGCACCCTCGCTGACCCACCTCAAAAAGGGACTGAAAACCTGACATTTCAGATAGCCACCTGCAACAAACACCTGGGTGACAAGCCGCGCTATACAAAAAACACCTGACTGATTGATCATTCACACACAAACACACCGACAGACACATGCACATGCTTACAGAGATGCCTACGGTCCACGCATACTCACTCTGACACAGACTATGTAGGTATGTGATTACTACGCAAAGGTTGGGAGGGTAATACTTGTTTTTGATTCTTTCAGGAAGACTCTTGGAAAGATCTGGGCTCCTTAGACCCCCCCGGGCAGTGACTCTCCACCCACTATATTCACCTGGTAGAGGCATGACCCAGGCTGAAGGGTGAACCAGTGGCGTCTCTGCATCTCTGACCTAGACAGGCGCAAGTACAAACCTGCACATACAGAATGATAGATCTTTAACTGCACATTACTCCCCGCTGCCACTCACCCTCATTGTGTTATATTGTTCTTCTTCCTTGAGTTTAGACTCCAGCATGTATCTCATCTCTTCCCTCAGAGGGCACAGCCAGTCCTGGAGCTTCACCTGCAGAGAGGAAAGTACAAAAGTGACAACTGTTGATCTGTAAAGTGAAGTTGTTCATACAATAATAATCATCACGTGATCATCCAGACATATGCAGACAGTAAGTACCAGCCACACATTCACAGTTTAATCACCAGTCACACATATCTTGATTATAAGCTTTAGCCACAGGTTATCAAACTAGAAGCTACAGCCACACTAAGCCAAGCCACAGATGTACTCATGTGAAGTTCAGATTGTAAGTAGAGGCCACGTGTTTCCAGATCACAGGTACCAGGAACACATCCAGACTGAGGTTTCCAGGGCACTTAATTTCATCCTAAAATGCCAGAACAGCCTTAAACAACATGTAAGGACAGGATCAGATATCTCGATTGGTCCTGAATATGCCACACGCCACTTCCCCAATACGTGACTCCCCTCTACTTGCAGGTTTCTAGTCTGCAGCCTGTCTGTCTGTCACCATCACCTCGCGCTACAGAGCAGTCACTTCTGTACAGGGACAAATGCAGCGAGAGAGGGAACAGACGCCCGCTCCACCAAGAGCAGACACCAGCCTCACGCAGGGTCTGTGCCCCAGAATAGGCAATCATACCAGAGAGAGCAGACATCAGCATCATACGTTGTCTGTGTCCCAGTACTGGCAGTCATAACCAGCAAAAGCAGACACCAGCAGCATACAGTGTCTGTGCCCCATTACTGACACTCATACCAGAGAGAGCAGACACCAGGCAGCAGCATACAGTGTCTGTGCCCCAGTACTGGCAGTCATAACGCAGAGAGCAGACACCAGCAGCATACAGTGTCTGTGCCACAGAACAGGCAATCGTAACCAGAGAGACCAGACACCAGCAGCATGCAGTGTCTGTTCCTCAGTACTGGCAGTCATACCAGAGAGAGCATACACCAGCAGCATACAGTATCTGTGCCCCAGACCAGGCAGTCATACCAAAGAGAGCAGACACCAACAGCATACATTGTCTGTGCCCCAGAACAGGCAATCATAACAAGAGAGAGCAGACACCAGCAGCATACAGTGTCTGTGCCCCAGTACTGGCAGTCATACCAGAGAGAGCAGACACCAGCAGCACACAGTGTCTGTGCCCCAGTACTGGCAGTCATAACCAGAGAGAGCAGACTCCAGCATTATACAGTGTCTGTGCCACAGTCCTGGCAGTCATAACCAGAGAGAGCAGACATCAGCATTATACAGTCTCTGTGCCCCAGTACTGGCAGTCATACCAGAGAGAGCAGACACCAGCAGCATACAATCTCTGTGCCCCAGTACTGGCAGTCATAACCAGAGAGAGCAGACACCCGCATTATACAGTGTCTGTGCCCCAGAACAGGCAGTCATACCAGAGAGAGCAGACACCAGCAGCATACAGCCTCTGTGCCCAGAACAGGCAATCATAACCAGAGAGAGAAAGCAGACACCAGCAGCATACAGTATCTGTGCCCCAGTACTGGCAGTCATAACCAGAGCAAGCGACACCAGCAGCATACAATGTCTGTGCCCCAGTACTGGCAGCCATAACCAGAGAGGGCAGACACATGCAGCATACAGTGTCTGTGCCACAGTCCTGGCAGTCATAACCAGAAAGAGCAGGCATCTGCATTAAACAGTCTCTGTGCCCCAGTTCTGACAGTCATACCAGAGAGAGCAGGCACCAGCAGCATGCACTGTCTATGCCCCATTACTGGCAGTCATAACCAGAGAGGGCAGACACCAGCATTATACAGTGTCTGTGCCCCAGAACAGGCAGTCATACCAGAGAGAGCAGACACCAGCAGCATACAACGTCTGTGCCCAGAACAGGCAATCGTGACCAGAGAGAACAGACACCAGCAGCATACAGTCTCTGTGCCCCAGTACTGGCAGTCATAACCAGAGCAAGCGACACCAGCAGGATACAATGTCTGTGCCCCAGTACTGGCAGCCATAACCAGAGAGGGCAGACACATGCAGCATACAGTGTCTGTGCCCCAATACTGGCAGTCATACCAGAGAGAGCAGACACCAGCAGCATACCTTGTCTGTGCCCCAGTACTGGCAGTCATAACCAGAGAGAGCAGACACCAGCATTAAACAGTGTCTGTGCCCCAGAACAGGAAGTCATACCTGAGAGAGCAGACACCAGCAACATACCATGTCTGTGTCTCAGTACTGTCAGTCATACCAGAGAGAGCAGACACCAGCAGCATACAGTGTCTGTGCCACAGAACAGGCAATCGTAACCAGAGAGACCAGACACCAGCAGCATGCAGTGTCTGTTCCTCAGTACTGGCAGTCATACCAGAGAGAGCAGACACCAGCAGCATACAGTATCTGTGCCCCAGACCAGGCAGTCATACCAAAGAGAGCAGACACCAACAGCATACATTGTCTGTGCCCCAGAACAGGCAATCATAACAAGAGAGAGCAGACACCAGCAGCATACAGTGTCTGTGCCCCAGTACTGGCAGTCATACCAGAGAGAGCAGACACCAGCAGCACACAGTGTCTGTGCCCCAGTACTGGCAGTCATAACCAGAGAGAGCAGACTCCAGCATTATACAGTGTCTGTGCCACAGTCCTGGCAGTCATAACCAGAGAGAGCAGACATCAGCATTATACAGTCTCTGTGCCCCAGTACTGGCAGTCATACCAGAGAGAGCAGACACCAGCAGCATACAATCTCTGTGCCCCAGTACTGGCAGTCATAACCAGAGAGAGCAGACACCCGCATTATACAGTGTCTGTGCCCCAGAACAGGCAGTCATACCAGAGAGAGCAGACACCAGCAGCATACAGCCTCTGTGCCCAGAAAAGGCAATCATAACCAGAGAGAGAAAGCAGACACCAGCAGCATACAGTATCTGTGCCCCAGTACTGGCAGTCATAACCAGAGCAAGCGACACCAGCAGCATACAATGTCTGTGCCCCAGTACTGGCAGCCATAACCAGAGAGGGCAGACACATGCAGCATACAGTGTCTGTGCCACAGTCCTGGCAGTCATAACCAGAAAGAGCAGGCATCTGCATTAAACAGTCTCTGTGCCCCAGTTCTGACAGTCATACCAGAGAGAGCAGGCACCAGCAGCATGCACTGTCTGTGCCCCATTACTGGCAGTCATAACCAGAGAGGGCGGACACCAGCATTATACAGTGTCTGTGCCCCAGAACAGACAGTCATACCAGAGAGAGCAGACACCAGCAGCATACAACGTCTGTGCCCAGAACAGGCAATCGTGACCAGAGAGAACAGACACCAGCAGCATACAGTCTCTGTGCCCCAGTACTGGCAGTCATAACCAGAGCAAGCAACACCAGCAGGATTCAATGTCTGTGCCCCAGTACTGGCAGCCATAACCAGAGAGGGCAGACACATGCAGCATACAGTATCTGTGCCCCAATACTGGCAGTCATACCAGAGAGAGCAGACACCAGCAGCATACCTTGTCTGTGCCCCAGTACTGGCAGTCATAACCAGAGAGAGCAGACACCAGCATTAAACAGTGTCTGTACCCCAGAACAGGAAGTCATACCTGAGAGAGCAGACACCAGCAACATACCATGTCTGTGTCTCAGTACTGTCAGTCATACCAGAGAGAGCAGACACCAGAGGCATACAGTGTCTGTGCCTCAGAACAGGCAGTCATACCAGAGAGAGCAGACACTAGCATTATTCATTGTCTGTGCACCAGAACAGGCAGTCATACCAGAGAGAGCAGACACCAGCAACATACAGTGTCTGTGTCCCAATACTGGCAGTCATACCAGAGAGAGCGGACACCACCACATACAGTGTCTGTTCCCCAGAACAGGCAGTCATAACCAGAAAGAGCAGGCACCAGCATTACACATTGTCTGTGCCCCAGAGCAGACAATCATAACCAGAGAGAGCAGACACCAGCAGTATATAGTGTCCATTTCCCCATTCTGTCAGTCATACCAGAGAAAGCAGACACCAGCAGCATACAGTGTCTGTGCCCCAGCAGAGGCAATCGTAACCAGAGAGAGCAGACACCAGCAGCATACACTGTCTGTGCCCCAGAACAGGCAATTTTAACCAGAGAGCAGACACCAGCAGCATACAGTGATTCTGCCCCAGTACTGGCAGCCATAACCCTTGAGCAGACACCAGCAGCATACAGTGTCTGTGTCCCAAAACAGGCAGTCATACCAGAGAGAGCAGACACCAGCAGCATACAGTATCTGTGCCCCAGTACTGGCCATCATAGCCAGAGAGAGAGAGCAGACATCAGCATCATATAGTGTCTGTGTCTCAGTACTGGCAGACATACCAGAGAGAGCAGGCACCAGCAGCATACAGAGTCTGTGCCCCAGTA
The DNA here is from genome assembly GCF_031143425.1 of Pleurodeles waltl. NCBI lineage: Eukaryota > Metazoa > Chordata > Amphibia > Caudata > Salamandridae > Pleurodeles > Pleurodeles waltl. The sequence goes on from NW_027150301.1 coordinate 3,760,349, forward strand.
CTGGCAGTCACACCAGAGAGCAGACACCAGCAGCATACACTGTCTGTGCCCCAGTACTGGCAGTCATAACCAGAGAGAGCAGACTCCAGCATTATACAGTGTCTGTGCCCCAGTACTGGCAGTCATAACTCGAGAGAGCAGACTCCAGCATTATACAGTGTCTGTGCCACAGTCCTGACAGTCATAACCAGAGAGAGCAGACATCAGCATTATTCAGTCTCTGTGCCCCAGTACTGACAGTCATACCAGAGAGAGCAGGCACCAGCAGCATACACTGTCTGTGCCCCAGTACTGGCAGTCATAACCAGAGAGAGCAGACACCAGCATTATACAGTGTCTGTGCCCCAGAACAGGCAGTCATACCAGAGAGAGCAGACACCAGCAGCATACAGCGTCTGTGCCCAGAACAGGCAATCGTGACCAGAGAGAACAGACACCAGCAGCATACAGTGTCTATGCCCCAGTACTGGCAGTCATAACCAGAGCAAGCGACACCAGCAGCATACAATGTCTGTGCCCCAGTACTGGCAGCCATAACCAGAGAGGGCAGATACATGCAGCATACAGTGTCTGTGCCCCAGTACTGGCAGCCATAACCAGAGAGGGCAGACACCAGCAGCATACAGTGTCTGTGCCCCAATACTGGCAGTCATACCAGAGAGAGCAGACACCAGCAGCATACCGTGTCTGTGCCCCAGTACAGGCAATCATAACCAGACAGAGCAGACACCAGCATTAAACAGTGTCTGTGCCCCAGAACAGGCAGTCATACCAGAGAGAGCAGACACTAGCATTATTCATTGTCTGTGCCCCAGTACTGGCAGTCATACCAGAGAGAGCAGACACCAGCATTAAACAGTGTCTGTGCCCCAGAACAGGAAGTCATACCTGAGAGAGCAGACACCAGCAACATACCATGTCTGTGTCTCAGTACTGTCAGTCATACCAGAGAGAGCAGACACCAGCAGCATAGAGTGTCTGTGCCCCAGAACAGGAAGTCATACCTGAAAGATCAGACACCAGCAACATACAGTGTCTGTGCCCCAGAACAGGCAATCATAACCAGAGAGAGCAGACACCAGCAGCATATAGGGCCTGATTACAACTTTGGAGGAGGTGTTAATCCGTCCCAAATGTGACGGATATACCACCAGCCGTATTACGAGTTCCATAGGATATAATGGACTCGTAATATGGCTGGTGGTATATCCGTCACTTTACCGTCACTTTTGGGATGGATTAACACCTCCTCCAAAGTTGTTATCAGGCCCATAGTGTCTGTTTCCCCATCCTGTCAGCCATACCAGAGAGATCATACACCAGCAGCATACAGTGTCTGTGCCCCAGAAGAGGCAATCGTAACCAGAGAGAGCAGACACCAGCAGCATGCACTGACTGTGCCCCAGTACTGGCAATCATAACCAGAGAAAGCAGACACCAGCATTGTACATTGTCTGTGCCCCAGAACAGGCAATCATAACCAGAGAGAGCAGACACCAGCAGCATACAGTGTCTGTGCCCCAGTACTGGCAGTCATACCAGAGAGAGCAGACACCAGCAGCATACAGTGTCTGTGCCCCAGTACTGGCAGTCATAACCAGAGAGAGCAGACTCCAGCATTATACAGTGTCTGTGCCACAGTCCTGGCAGTCATACCAGAGAGAGCAGACACTAGCAGCATACAGTATCTGTGCCCCAGTACTGGCAGTCATACCAGAGAGAGCAGACACCAGCAGCATACAATCTCTGTGCCCCAGTACTGGCAGTCATAACCAGAGAGAGCAGACACCCGCATTATACAGTGTCTGTGCCCCAGAACAGGCAGTCATACCAGAGAGAGCAGACACCAGCAGCATACAGTGTCTGTGCCCAGAACAGGCAACCATAACCAGAGAGAGAGAGCAGACATCAGCATCATACAGTGTCTGTGTCTCAGTACTGGCAGTCATAACCAGAGCAAGCGACACCAGCAGCATACAATGTCTGTGCCCCAGTACTGGCAGTCATAACCAGAGAGAGCAGACACCAGCATTAAACAGTGTCTGTGCCCCAGAACAGGAAGTCATACCTGAGAGAGCAGACACCAGCAACATACCATGTCTGTGTCTCAGAACTGTCAGTCATACCAGAGAGAGCAGACATTAGCAGCATAGAGTGTCCGTGCCCCAGAACAGGAAGTCATACCTGAAAGATCAGACACCAGCAACATACAGTGTCTGTGTCCCAATACTGGCAGTCATAACCAGAGAGAGCAGACACCAGCATTAAACAGTGTCTGTGCCCCAGAGCAGGAAGTCATACCTGAGAGAGCAGACACCAGCAACATACCATGTCTGTGTCTCAGTACTGTCAGTCATACCAGAGAGAGCAGACACCAGCAGCATACAGTGTTGTGCCCCAGAACAGGCAGTCATACCAGAGAGAGCAGATACTAGCATTATTCATTGACTGTTCCCCAGAACAGGCAGTCAGAACCAGAAAGAGCAGACACCAGCATTACACATTGTCTGTGCCCCAGAGCAGGCAATCATAACCAGAGAGAGCAGACACCAGCAGCATATAGTGTCTGTTTCCCCATCCTGTCAGTCATACCAGAGAGAGCAGACACCCGCAGCATACAGTGTCTGTGCCCCAGAAGAGGCAATTTTAACCAGAGAGCAGACACCTGCAGCATACAGTGATTCTGCCCCAGTACTGGCAGTCATAACCATTAAGCAGACACCAGCAGCATACAGTGTCTGTGTCCCAAAACAGGCAGTCATACCAGAGAGAGCAGACACCAGCAGCACACAGCGTCTGTGCCCAGAACAGGCAATCGTAACCAGAGAGAACAGACACCAGCAGCATACAGTGTCTGTGCCCCAGTACTGGCAGTCATAACCAGAGCAAGCGACACCAGCAGCATACAATGTCTGTGCCCCAGTACTGGCAGCCATAACCAGAGAGGGCAGACACCAGCAGCATACAGTGTCTCTACCCCAATACTGGCAGTCATACCAGAGAGAGCAGACACCAGCAGCATACCGTATCTGTGCCCTAGTACTGGCAGTCACAACCAGAGAGAGCAGACACCAGCATTAAACAGTGTCTGTGCCCCAGAACAGGAAGTCATACCTGAGAGAGCAGACACCAGCAACATACCATGTCTGTGTCTCAGTACTGTCAGTCATACCAGAGAAAGCAGACACCAGCAGCATACAGTGTCTGTGCCCCAGAACAGGCAGTCATACCAGAGAGAGCAGATACCAGCAGCATACAGTGTCTGTGCCCCAGAACTGGCAGTCATAACCAGAGCAAGCGACACCAGCAGCATACACTGTCTGTGCCCCAGTACTGGAAGCCATAACCAGAGAGGGCAGACACATGCAGCATACAGTGTCTGTGCCCCAGTACTGGCAGCCATAACCAGAGAGGGCAGACACCAGCAGCATACAGTGTCTGTGCCCTAGTACTGGCAGTCATACCAGAGAGAGCAGACACCAGCAGCATACAGTGTCTGTGCCCCAATACTGGCAGTCATACCAGAGAGAGCAGACACCAGCAGCATACTGTGTCTGTGCCCCAGTACTGGCAGTCATAAACAGAGAGAGCAGACACCAGCATTAAACAGTGTCTGTGCCCCAGAACAGGAAGTCATACGTGAGAGAGCAGACACCAGCAACATACCATGTCTGTGTCTCAGTACTGTCAGTCATACCAGAGAGAGCAGACACCAGCAGCATACAGTGTCTGTGCCCCAGAACAGGCAGTCATACCAGAGAGAGCAGACACTAGCATTATTCATTGTCTGTGCCCCAGAACAGGCAGTCATACCAGAGAGAGCAGACACCATCAGCATAGAGTGTCTGTGCCCCAGAACAGGAAGTCATACCTGAAAGATCAGACACCAGCAACATACAGTGCCTGTGTCCCAATACTGGCAGTCAAACCAGAGAGAGCAGACACCACCACATACATCGTCTGTTCCCCAGAACAGGCAGTCATAACCAGAAAGAGCAGACACCAGCATTATACATTGTCTGTGCCCCAGAGCAGGCAATCATAACCAGAGAGACCAGACACCAGCAGCATATATTGTCTGTTTCCCCATCCTGTCAGTCATACCAGAGAGAGCAGACACCAGCAGCATACAATGTCTGTGCCCCAGAAGAGGCAATCGTAACCAGAGAGAGCAGACACCAGCAGCATACAGTGTCTGTGCCCCAAGAAGAGGAAATCGTAACTAGAGAGAGCAGACACCAGCAGCATACAGTGTCTGTGCCCCAGAACAGGCAATTTTAACCAGAGAGCAGACACCAGCAGCACACAGTGATTCTGCCCCAGTACTGGCAGTCATAACAAGAGAGCAGACACCAGCAGCATACAGTGTCTGTGTGCCAAAACAGGCAGTCATACCAGAGAGAGCAGACACCAGCAGCATACAGTATCCGTGCCCCAGTACTGGCCATCATAACCAGAGCGAGAGCAGACATCAGCATCATACAGTGTCTGTGTCTCAGTACTGGCAGACATACCAGAGAGAGCAGACACCAGCAGCATACAGAGTCTGTGCCCCAGTACTGGCAGTCATACCAGAGAGCAGACACCAGCAGCATACACTGTCTGTGCCCCAGTACTGGCAGTCATAACCAGAGAGAGCAGACACCAGCATTATACAGTGTCTATGCCCCAGAAGAGGCAGTCATACCAGAGAGAGCAGACACCAGCAGCATACAGCGTCTGTGCCCAGAACAGGCAATCGTAACCAGAGAGAACAGACACCAGCAGCATACAGTGTCTGTGCCCCAGTACTGGCAGTCATAACCAGAGCAAGAGACACCAGCAGCATACAATGTCTGTGCCCCAGTACTGGCAGCCATAACCAGAGAGGGCAGACACCAGCATTAAACAGTGTCTGTGCCCCAGAACAGGAAGTCATACCTGAGAGAGCAGACACCAGCAACATACCATGTCTGTGTCTCAGTACTGTCAGTCATACCAGAGACAGCAGACACCAGCAGCATACAGTGTCGGTGCCTCAGAACAGGCAGTCATACCAGAGAGAGCAGACACTAGCATTATTTATTGTCTGTGCCCCAGAACAGGCAGTCATACCAGAGAGAGCAGACACCAGCAGCATAGAGTGTCTGTGCCAGGTAAGAGACAGTCATGAGCAGAGCGAGCAGGCAGCAAGAGAGCAGGCACCCTTACAGGGCCTGCCACAGGAACAGACCACGGCCCCATGCAGGGTCAGTGGCTGGGTGGCACAGGGCATTGAGACTCTCACCCTACAGGAGCCTTCTGTGAGGGCTACAGTGTGGGACAGGCAGTCCCTAGCAGTCCCTGCACTAGGGAACAGGCAGCATAAATGGGAGAGCAAACACTATCCTGGTACAGGGCCAGCAGCTGGGAGCAGGCAGCGAGTGAAAGAGCAGGCAGCAGCCTCATAAAAACAGGAGGTAACAGGAAGTAACAGGAAGAAAGCAGGCACCAACCTCTTACAGAGTGTGACAGTGAACGGAATCCAGAGCGAGAGAGCAGGCACGGGCCCGAAGCACGGTCTGTGGCAATGAACATGCAGCAGTCTGATGCAGGGTCTTCTGCATAGAACAGGCAGCCAGAGAAAGAGAGCAGAGAGCAGAGATAAAGTGTCTGCAAAAGGGAACAGACGCCTGCCTCACGGAGTGCCCCTGCCACAGTGAAAATGCAGTGCACTCACAGACATACCGTGTGCTCTTGGGCCTCCTTTGGTTTAGAACGCAGAACAGCGCTACAAGATCTCCAAATACTCACAGGAACTTCCAAAAAATGAGATGTTTTGAGGCGTTTGGAAAGGTGGAGCTCATCACTTACTGAGACCACTAGTGAAAGTAGCTATTGAGTAACTCACATGTGTGAATTTGATCTCATCCTTTCAACAAGTGTCCTGAAAGCACCAGGGCCAGGATTGCTATAAGTGTGGCACCAGGAGGCAGAGGAGAGGATTAATTGTGGCACCAAGAGGCAGAGAAGAGGATTAAATGTGGCACCAGAAGGCAGAGGAGAGGATTAAGTGTGGCACCAGAAGGCAGAGGAGAGGATTAAGTGTGGCACCAAGAGGCAGAGGAGAGGATTAAGTGTGGCACCAGGAGGCAGAGGAGAGGATTAAACATTCTAGAATCCTGGCGAGAGGAGGAGGTGATGGGCACAAGGAGGAGGAATGGAGGGCGTGAGGGTAGAAACGACAAGAGCAAGGGAAACAGAAGGAAACAAAAGGACGGGCGAGAGAAAGCAAAGAGGCGGATAAGGTATGAGTAAAGGAGTGAGTTGAAGGGAAGAGAAGAAATGTTAAGGCAGAGGGGGGACTAGAGAGGAGGAGATGGGGATGGATGTGGGTGAGAAGGGGATGAAGATGGCGTGACGGGTGGATGGAGGAGGATGGAAGAGGAGTCTGAGGAAGGAGGATGATGGAGCAAGAGGATGAGGAGGAAGGTGGGTGATAGGAGGAGGGTGATGAATAGACATGTACTGAGGGGGTGAGAGGTGAGTGGGAAGAGAGGAGTGCGGTGATGAGGAGGCATCTACAGAGGGGACCAATGAGAGGTGAATAGAGGAAGAGGAGCAGGGCCACAAGTAGGCATGGACTGAGGTGGGTCTTTGGTTGAGGGGGTTGTTAACCCTCTGTAGGAGGCTGGCCTGGCTTGTAGTGGGTACCAGAGGTACTTACACCTTGTTCCAGGTCCAGTTATCCCCTATTAGTGTAGAAGAGGTGTTTCTAGCAGCTTAGGCTGATGAAAGGTAGCTATGGCAAAGCAGCTTAGGCTGAACTAGGAGACCTGTAAAGCTCCTACTATACCACTGGTGTCATATGCACAATATCATACGAAAACACAATACACAGATATACTAAAAATAAAGGTACTTTATTTTTATGACAATATGCCAAAAGTATCTCAGTGAGTACCCTTAGTATGAGGATGCCAAATATACACAAGATATATGTACACAATACCACAACTATGCAGTAATAGCAAAAGGAAGTAATGCAAGCAGTGTAAAGTTACAATAGATTGCAATAGGAGCACATAGATATAGGGGCAACACAAACCATATACTCCAAAAGTGGAATGCGAACCACGAATGGACCCCAAACCTATGTGAGCTTGTAGAGGGTCGCTGGGGCTGTAAGAAAACAGTGAGGGTTAAAAAAATAGCCCACCCCAAGACCCTGTAAGATAGGTGTAAATTGCACCTACAACCCCCAGAGAGCACAGAAGTCGTGATAGGGGGATTCTGCAAGGAAAACCAACACCAGTAATGCATCAACAGTGGATTTCTGGACCTGAGTGCCTGTAAGACAAGGGGACCAAGTCCAAGAGTTGCGACAGTGTCGAGAGTGGGCAGGAGCCCAGGAAATGCCAGCTGAGGTTGCAAGGAAGCTGCCACTGCATGGAAGAAGCTTGGTGTTTTGCAAGAACGAAGAGGACTAGGAACTTCCCCTTTGGAGGACGGATGTCCCACGTCGTAAAAAAGCTTGCAGAGGTGTTCCCACGCAGAAAGACTGCAAACAAGCCTTGCTAGCTGCAAGGGTTGTGGTAAGGGTTTTTGGATGCTGCTGTGGCCCTGGAGGGACTAGGATGTCGCCACTTGGATGAGAAGACAGAGGGTCCGTCCAGCAAGTCAGGGAGCCCTCACAGAAGCAGGCAGCACCTGCAGAAGTACCGGATCAGGCACTTAGAAGAGGAGTGAACTGGAGCCTAACCGAAGTCAGAAAAGGGAGTCCCACGACGCCGGAGGACAACTCAGAAGGTTGTGCACTGCAGGTTAGAGTGTCGGGGACCCAGGCTTGGCTGTGCACAAAGGAAATCCTGGAAGAGTGCACAGGAGCCGGAGCAGCTGCAAATCACGCGGTGCCCAGCAATGCAGTCTAGCGTGGGGAGGCAAGGACTTACCTCCGACAATCTTGGACTGAAGAGTCACTGGACTGTGGGAGTCACTTGGACAGAGTTGCTGAGTTCCAGGGACCACGCTCGTCGTGCTGAGAGGGGACCCAGAGGACCGGTGATGCAGTCTTTTGTTGCCTGCGGTTGCAGGGGGAAGATTCCGGCGACCCACAGGAGATTTCTTCAGAGCTCCTGGTGCAAGAAGGAGGCAGGCTACCCCCAGAGCATGCACCACAAGGAAACAGTTGGGAAAGCCGGCAGGATGAAGCGATACAAGGTTTCAGTAGTCGTCTTTGCTACTTTGTTGCAGTTTTGCAGGCATCCTGAGCAGTCAGCGGTCGATCCTTTGGCAGACGGTGAAGAGGGAGATGCAGAGGAACTCTGGTGAGCTCTTGCATTCGGTATCTGAAGAATTCCCCAAAGCAGAGACCCTAAATAGCCAGAAAAAGAGGTTTGGCTACTTAGGAAGGAGGATTGGCTACTAAGAGAGGTAAGAGCCTATCAGAAGGAGTCTCTGACGTCACCTGCTGGCACTGGCCACTCAGAGCAGTCCAGTGTGCCAGCAACACCTCTGTTTCCAAGATGGCAGAGGTCTGGGGCACACTGGAGGAGCACTGAGCACCTCCCCTGGGAGGTGCAGGTCAGGGGAGTGGTCACTCCCCTTTCCTTTGTCCAGTTTCACGCCAGAGCAGGGCTGGGGGATCCCTGAACCGGTGTATACTGGCTTATGCAGAGATGGGCAGCATCTGTGCCCATCAAAGCATTTCCAGAGGCTGGGGGAGGCTACTGCTCCCCAGCCTTCACACCTATTTCCAAAGGGAGAGGGTGTCACACCCTCTCTCAGAGGAAATCCTTTATTCTGCCTTCCTGGGCCAGGGCTGCCTGGACCCCAGGGGGGCATAAACCTGTCTGTGGGGTTGGCAGCAGCAGCAGCTGCAGTGCAAACCCTGAAAAGGCAGTTTGGCAGTACCTGGGTTCTGTGCTAGAGACCCGGGGGATCATGGAATTGTCCCCCCAATGCCAGAATGGCATTGGGGTGACAATTCCATGATCTTAGACATGTTACATGGCCATGTTCGGAGTTACCATTGTGACGCTATACATAGGTAGTGACCTATGTATAGTGCACGCGTGTAATGGTGTCCCCGCTCTCACAAAGTCCAGGGAATTTGCCCTGAACAATGTGGGGGCACCTTGGCTAGTGCCAGGGTGCCCACACACTAAGTAACTTTGCACCCAACCTTCACCAGGTGAAGGTTAGACATATGGTTGACTTATAAGTTACTTAAGTGCAGTGGTAAATGGTTGTGAAATAACGGGAATGTTATTTCACTCAGGCTGCACTGGCAGGCCTGTGTAAGAATTGTCAGATCTCCCTATGGGTGGCAAAAGAAATGCTGCAGCCCATAGCGATCTCCTGGTACCCCAATACCCTGGGTACCTCAGTACCATATACTAGTGAATTATTTGGGTGTACCAGTATGCCAATGTGAATTGGTGAAATTGGTCACTAGCCTGTTAGTGACAATTTGGAAAGCAGAGAGAGCATAACCACTGAGGTTCTGGTTAGCAGAGCCTCAGTGAAACAGTTAGGCATCACACAGGGAACACATACATATAGGCCACAAACTTATGAGCACTAGGGTCCTGGCTAGCAGGATCCCATTGACACATAACAACCACACTTACAACATAGGGTTTTCACTATGAACACTGGGCCCTGGCTAGCAGGATCCCAGTGAGACAGTGAAAACACCCTGACATATACTCACAATCAGACCAAAAGTGGGGGTAACAAGGCTAGAAAGAGGCTACCTTCTCACACCCTCTTAAAGCATCAGCCATCATCCTTGTCAGAGGAAAGCCTACTCAAATCCAAACCAACCTGTGCTTAATCCTCTGGTATCTTGGCACAAAAGCAGCCAGGCTTAACTGTACATTATTTATGCTGTACATAAAAAGTAATAAAGTGAAAATACAACACAAGACATCTCCCACACCAATTTAGAAAAACAGAGAAAAATGTAATAAATAAAATGGTACCAAAATGATTTTAATACAAATCAGCAGGACCAGAGTTATGACATTCTACAGGTTTTGATGAAAACTAGCACCTAGAAGCTCAAAGTGCCTAGACATGCAAAGCTAGGCCAAATTCAGAAGTTATGGCCAACTTCAATGGAGTGCGATTTAGATATACGAGGTGGATTTGCCCCCTTGTCGGCTTACCGTCGAACTTAGGAGAAATTTTAAAGAACATGTCTGAGAAGGTAAAGTTGCGCTGGGCAAGGAAGCTGGCGATGTTCGAGGAGGCGCCATCATTGGGAAGGCACTGGGTAAAGTTGCAATGAAGATTTCTACTTTTGGACTTTGTCACCCTTTGGGAAGTCGAAAATCTACAGCAGAGAAAAGCTGCCAGCTGTAGCCGAGAAGGGCTCCACGAGGCCGGATACCCATTCTGTGAGGAGCCGCTGAACAGGATTTGCTGTTGCAGAAAAGAATGCAGAAGGAGCTACCGCAAAGTCAGCCCACGTGGCGATGCAACTTGGGCAGATTGGTGAGCAAGTATGTCCTGGTCTTCTGTTGGTTCTCAGAGCACTTTGGGTTTTGCCTATTTGGGCACCTTTAGCACCACCTCCAAGGTTCCAGGACTGGGTGGGCACCATGTGGAGGGTGGGACTCACTTGTCAGGGTCCAGGTGCAAGGTTCAAACGGTTGGAGGTTTTTATGTTCCTGTGGTTCACAACAGGAGGCCAGGCACTAGCCCTTGGAGTCATTCTGGTAGTTCTATCTTCAAGCAGCAAGGTAGCACTCAAGCAGTAGGACCGTCCTCTGACGTGCATTGCAGGCCTTCTGCGTGTTTTCAGCAGGTCCAGGACTGAACTGCAAGGTGGACCTGTGGGACCTATTTTTAGGTTTTATCTGCACAGTGCTTGCGCTGTGTTTGTGAAATCTATTGTATTTAATATATCTTAAAAGGGACTTACATCCCACCTTACTTTCTTATTGGCTGTGTGCTTTTCACTTTACTTTTCCTCCTTTTCATTGGTTGTAGGGGTTCTATTTCCTGCCATCCGATGTGCCTTTCTCTTATCAGTCTCATGTGGCCAAAGTACTCATTCTCATTGTAGGAAAGTACCATCTTGCCTGGCATGTTACCCCCATTTTTCACTGTATATATGTTGTTTTAGTTGTATGTGTCACTGGGACCCTGCCAGCCAGGGCCCCAGTGCTCATAAGTGTGCCTGAATGTGTTACCTGTGTTATGACTAACTGTCTCACTGAGGCTCTGCTAATCAGAACCTCAGTGGTTATGCTCTCTCATTTCTTTCAAATTGTCACTAACAGGCTAGTGACCAATTTTACCAATTTACATTGGCTTACTGGAACACCCTTATAATTCCCTAGTATATGATACTGAGATACCCAGGGTATTGGGGTTCCAGGAGATCCCTATGGGCTGCAGCATTTCTTTTGCCACCCATAGGGAGCTCTGACAATTCTTACACAGGCCTGCCACTGCAGCCTGAGTGAAATAACGTCCACGTTATTTCACAGCCATTTACCACTGCACTTAAATAACTTATAAGTCACCTATATGTCTAACCTTTACCTGGTAAAGGTTGGGTGCTAAGTTACTTAGTGTGTGGGCACCCTGGCACTAGCCAAGGTGCCCCCACATTGTTCAGGGCCAATTCCCCGGACTTTGTGAGTGCGGGGACACCATTACACGTGTGCACTACATATAGGTCACTACCTATATGTAGCTTCACAATGGTAACACCGAATATGGCCATGTAACATGTCTATGATCATGGAAATGCCCCCTCTATGCCATCCTGGCATAGTTGGCACAATCCCATGATCCCACAGGTCTGTAGCTCAGACCTGGGTACTGCCAAACTGCCTTTCCCGGGGTTTCACTGCAGCTGCTGCTGCTGCTAACCCCTCAGACAGGTTTCTGCCCTCCTGGGGTCCAGCCAGGCTTGGCCCAGGATGGCAGAACAAAGGACTTCCTCTGAGAAAGGGTGTTACACCCTCTCCCTTTGGAAAATGGTGTGAAGGCAGGGGAGGAGTAGCCTCCCCCAGCCTCTGGAAATGCTTTCATGGGCACACATGGTGCCCATTTCTGCATAAGCCAGTCTACACCGGTTCAGGGACCCCTCAGCCCTGCTCTGGCGCGAAACTGGACAAAGGAAAGGGGAGTGACCACTCCCCTGACCTGCACCTCCCCTGGGAGGTGCCCAGAGCTCCTCCAGTGTGCTCCAGACCTCTGCCATCTTGGAAACAGAGGTGCTGCTGGCACACTGGACTGCTCTGAGTGGCCAGTGCCAGCAGGTGACGTCAGAGACTCCTTCTGATAGGCTCCTTCAGGTGTTGCTAGCCTATCCTCTCTCCTAGGTAGCCAAACCCTCTTTTCTGGCTATTTAGGGTCTCTGTCTTTGGGGATTCCTTAGATAACGAATGCAAGAGCTCATCCGAGTTCCTCTGCATCTCTCTCTTCACCTTCTGCCAAGGAATCGACTGCTGATCACACTGGAAGCCTGCAAAACTGCAACAAAGTAGCAAAGACGACTACTGCAACTCTGTAACGCTGATCGTGCCTCCTTCTCGACTGCTTTCCTGGTGGTGCATGCTGTGGGGGTAGTCTGCCTCCTGTCTGCACTAGAAGCTCCGAAGAAATCTTCCGTGGGTCGACGGAATCGTCCCCCTGCAACCGCAGGCACCAAAGAACTGCATCACCGGTACCCTGGGTCTCCTCTCAGCATGACGAGCGAGGTCCCTTGAATCCAGCAACTCTGTCCAAGTGACTCCCACAGTCCTGTGACTCTTCAGTCCAAGTTTGGTGGAGGTAAGTCCTTGCCTCCCCATGCCAGACTGCATTGCTGGGAACCGCGACTTTTGCAGCTACTCCGGTCTCCGTGCACTTCCGGCGGAAATCCTTTGTGCACAGTCCAGCCTGGGTCCATGTCACTCTAACCTGCATTGCACGACCTCCTAAGTTGTCCTCCGGCGGCGTGGGACTCCTTTGTGCAACTTCGGGTGAGCACTGTTTCACTCCACTTCGTAGTGCCTGTTCCGGCACTTCTGCGGGTGCTGCCTGCTTCTGATAGGGCTCCTTGTCTTGCTCGACGGCCCCTCTGTCCCCAGACACAATTGGCGACATCCTGGTCCCTCCTGGGCTACATCAGCATCCAAAAACCCCAACCGCACGATTTGCAGCTAGCAAGGCTTGTTGGCGGTCTTTCTTCAGGAAAACACTTCTGCACGACTCTCCACGGCATGCGGGATCCGTCCTCTAAAGGGGAAGTTCCTAGCCCTTGTCGTTCCTGCAGAATCTTCAGCTTCTACTGTCCAGTAGCAGCTTCTTTGCACCCACAGCTGGCATTTCCTGGGCATCTTCCCATCTCCGACTTGCTTGTGACTTTTGGACTTGGTCCCCTTGTTCCACAGGTACCCTCGTTTGGAAATCCATCGTTGTTGCATTGCTGATTTGTGTCTTTCCTGCAGAATTCCCCTATCACGACTTCTATGTCCTTTGGGGAACTTTAGTGCACTTTGCACTCACTTTTCAGGGTCTTGGGGTGGGCTATTTTTCTAACCCTAACTGTTTTCTTACAGTCCCAGCGACCCTCTACAAGGTCACATAGGTTTGGGGTCCATTCGTGGTCCGCATTCCACTTTTGGAGTATATGGTTTGTGTTGCCCCTATCCCTATGTGTCTCCATTGCATCCTATTGTAACTATACATTGTTTGCACTGTTTTCTAATACTATTATTGCATATTTTGGTATTGTGTACATATATCTTGTGTATATTTGCTATCCTCATACTGAGGGTACTCACTGAGATACTTTTGGCATATTGTCATAAAAATAAAGTACCTTTATTTTTAGTATATCTGTGTATTGTGTTTTCTTATGATATTGTGCATATGACACTAGTGGTACTGTAGGAGCTTCACTCGTCTCCTAGTTCAGCCTAAGCTGCTCTGCTAAGCTACCATTATCTATCAGCCTAAGCTGCTAGACACCCTATACACTAATAAGTGATAACTGGGCCTGGTGCAAGGTGTAAGTACCCCTTGGTACTCACTACAAGCCAGTCCAGCCTCCTACATTGGTTGTGCAGCGGTGGGATAAGTGCTCTGTAACTACTTACCACTTTTGTCATTGTACTTTTCATAAGAGAAAAATATACAAAACAAGTTCAGTGTATGTACACCTAACCAAAAAGATTTGCATTTCTTTTCTCACCTCTTTTCTAAAGTGCTGAAAAGTACCTCTAAAACTTTCTAAAAAGTTCTTAAAAGGTTTAAAAAGTTTTTTTCTGTTTTTTCAAAAGTTCTGAAAAACGTTTTCTTCACTTTTTCTGTCACTTAAACACTGTCTAAAATGTCTGGCACAGGCCAAGCTGTTGATCTGTCCAAACGTGCTTATGATAACCTTAGCTGGAAGGAAGCAAGGAGTCTCTGCATAGATAGAGGTTTAAGTGTAAGGAAGAATCCTTCTAGAGAACTGTTAGTGAATATGCTTATTGAACAGGATAAGGCCACAGCTGGCACTCCTGTTGAAAAGTTAGCTGATGGTTCCCACTCTGACTCTGGGGCTCCCCTAGCTAAAGAAGTGGGAGGGAAACTTCCAAGCCTGCCCCCTAGCAGACAACCTAGCATAGTTGGAACTGATGTTGAGTCACATCATACAGATAGTGTGGTCTCACATCACAGTAAGAGTATTCCTTCTCATCATAGTAGAAGTGCTGTTTCTGTGAGCCAAGCTGTTAGGGTGCCTTCTGTTAGGGACAGGTCTCCTTCTGTCCTTTCACATCATACTTCTGTTTCTAGACATGTCCCTCCCACCCACCCTGATGACAGATTGTTAGAAAGGGAGCTCAATAAATTGAGAGTGGAACAAACCAGACTGAAGCTCAAGAAGCAACAGCTGGATTTGGATAGACAGTCATTAGAACTAGAGAAAGAAAGACAGAAGTTGGGTTTAGAAACCCATGGTGGCAGCAGCAGTATTCCCCATAGTCATCCTGCAAAAGAGCATGATTCCAGGAATCTGCATAAGATAGTTCCCCCTTATAAGGAGGGGGATGACATTAACAAGTGGTTTGCTGCACTTGAGAGGGCCTGTGTTGTACAGGATGTCCCTCAAAGGCAGTGGGCTGCTATCCTATGGCTATCATTTAGTGGAAAGGGTAGGGATAGGCTCCTTACTGTAAAAGAAAGTGATGCCAATAATTTTGCAGTTCTTAAGAATGCACTCCTGGATGGTTATGGCTTAACCACTGAACAGTA
Organism: Pleurodeles waltl; assembly: GCF_031143425.1. NCBI lineage: Eukaryota > Metazoa > Chordata > Amphibia > Caudata > Salamandridae > Pleurodeles > Pleurodeles waltl. The sequence continues at coordinate 3,775,553 of NW_027150301.1, forward strand.
CAGGATAAAGTTCAGAGAGACCAAAAAGGAGTCTTCACAAGACTGGGTTGATTTTGTTGACCATTCAGTGAAGGCCTTGGAGGGGTGGTTACATGGCAGTAAAGTTACTGATTATGAAAGCCTGTATAACTTGATCCTGAGAGAGCATATACTTAATAACTGTGTGTCTGATTTGTTGCACCAGTACCTGGTGGACTCTGATCTGACCTCTCCCCAAGAATTGGGAAAGAAGGCAAGCAAATGGGTCAGAACAAGGGTGAACAGAAAAGTTCATACAGGGGGTGACAAAGATGGCAACAAGAAGAAGGATGGTAAGTCTTCTGACAAGGGTGGGGACAAATCTAAAAATGAGTCTTCATCAGGCCCACAAAAACACTCTGGTGGGGGTGGTGGGCCCAAATCCTCTTCTAATCAAAACAAAGAAAAGAAACCATGGTGCTATTTATGTACAATAAAAGGCCATTGGACAACAGATCCCAGTTATCCAAAGAAAAGCACCAAGCCTCCTACCACTACAACCCCTACTGCTACACCTAGTGTCCCTACTAATAGCAGTGGTGGTGGGAGCAAACCTACTAATAGCCAATCCAAGGGAGTAGCTGGGCTCACTTTTGGTAACTTAGTTGGGGTTGGTCTTGTTAGGGAGACCACAGAGGCTGTGTTAGTCTCTGAGGGGGCTATTGATTTAGCCACCTTAGTTGCTTGTCCCCTTAACATGGATAAGTACAAGCAGCTACCCCTAATAAATGGTGTTGAGGTTCAGGCCTACAGGGACACTGGTGCCAGTGTTACTATGGTAATAGAGAAACTGGTCCACCCTGAACAACACCTACTTGGTCACCAGTACCAAGTAACCGATGCTCACAACAACACACTTAGCCACCCCATGGCTGTTGTAAATATCAACTGGGGGGGGGGGTTACTGGTCCAAAGAAAGTTGTGGTAGCCTCAGATTTACCTGTAGACTGTCTACTAGGAAATGATTTGGAGACATCAGCTTGGTCAGATGTGGAGTTGGAGGCCCATGCAGCAATGCTGGGCATCCCAGGGCATATTTTTGCTTTAACCAGGGCTCAGGCCAAAAAGCAAAAAGGACAGGGTAACTTGGATCCTGGAACAATGGACCAAGTGCTCCCTAAAGCTAGGGCTAGTAGAAGTAAAGCACTACCTACTATCCCTCCCTCTACAGTGGATTCTACTTGTGAGGAAGAAGAATGTCCACCCTGTGCAGAACCTACACCAGAGGAGCTGGAAGCAGACACTGCTGAGCTTTTGGGTGAAGGGGGGCCTGCCAGGGAGGAGCTGAGTGTGGCACAGCAAACCTGTCCCACACTAGAGGGTCTAAGACAGCAAGCTGTCAAACAAACTAATGGGGATGTCAGTGACTCTCACAGAGTTTACTGGGAGGACAACCTCTTGTACACTGAAGCAAGGGATCCTAAACCTGGAACTGCCAGAAGGTTAGTGATTCCTCAGGAGTACAGAAAGTTCCTCCTAACTCTAGCCCACGACATTCCCCTAGCTGGACATTTGGGACAAATGAAAACTTGGGACAGACTTGTTCCCTTGTTTCATTGGCCTAGAATGTCAGAGGACACAAAAGAATTTTGCAAGTCCTGTGAAACCTGTCAAGCCAGTGGCAAGGCAGGTGGCACCCCAAAGGCACCCCTTATTCCACTGCCTGTGGTTGGGGTTCCCTTTGAAAGGGTAGGGGTTGACATAGTTGGCCCCCTTGACCCACCTACTGCTTCAAGCAATAGGTTTATCTTGGTGGTAGTGGACCATGCCACAAGAGACCCTGAAGCTATTCCTCTAAGGACCACTACAGCACATGCAGTGGCAAAGGCCCTCCTGGGAATATTTTCCAGGGTGGGCTTCCCAAAAGAGGTGGTATCAGACAGGGGAAGCAATTTCATGTCTGCTTACTTAAAGGCCATGTGGAAGGAGTGTGGTGTGACATACAAGTTCACTACACCCTATCATCCACAAACAAATGGACTGGTAGAGAGATTTAACAAAACTCTCAAAGGCATGATTATGGGACTCCCTGAAAAACTCCGCAGGAGATGGGATATCCTTTTACCATGCCTCCATTTTGCTTACAGGGAGGTACCCCAGAAAGGAGTGGGCTTCAGCCCTTTTGAACTCCTCTTTGGACACCCAGTAAGAGGTCCTCTAACACTTGTTAAGGAGGGTTGGGAACAACCTTTAAAAGCTCCAAAGCAAGACATAGTGGACTATGTACTTGGCCTCAGATCAAGGATGGCTGAGTACATGAAAAAGGCCAGTAAAAACCTTCAGGCCAGCCAAGAGCTCCAAAAGCAATGGCATGACCAGAAGGCTGTTTTGGTTCAGTACCAACCAGGGCAGAAAGTATGGGTCTTGGAGCCTGTGGCCCCAAGAGCACTCCAAGATAAATGGAGTGGACCCCACACAATTGTTGAGAAAAAGGGTGAAGTCACCTACTTAGTTGACTTAGGCACTGCTAGGAGTCCCCTTAGGGTGCTCCGTGTCAATCGCCTGAAACCCTACTATGACAGGGCTGATCTCACCCTGCTCATGGCAACTGATGAGGGACAGGAAGAAGAGAGTGACCCTCTCCCTGATCTCTTCTCTTCCACAGAACAAGATGCTCTAGTGGAAGGTGTAGTTTTGGCTGATTGTCTCACTGCTGAGCAGAGAGACCATTGCATAAATCTCCTGGGTCAGTTTTCTGAACTCTTCTCTACTGTGCCAGGTACCACTTCTTGGTGTGAGCACACTATAGATACTGGAGACAGCTTGCCTGTCAAAAGTAAAATCTATAGACAGCCTGACCATGTCAGAGACTGCATAAAGCAAGAGGTGCAGAAAATGTTAGAACTGGGAGTGGTTGAGCACTCTGAAAGTCTATGGGCTTCTCCTGTGGTACTTGTACCAAAACCTCATTCCAAGGATGGAATGAATGAAATGCGTTTTTGTGTTGACCACAGAGGTCTCAACCAGGTAACCAAAACTGATGCTCACCCTATACCCAGGGCAGATGAGCTCATAGATACACTGGCATCTGCCAAGTATCTAAGCACTTTTGACTTGACTGCAGGGTATTGGCAGATCAAATTATCAGAAGATGCAAAAGCAAAAACTGCATTTTCAACCATTGGAGGCCATTACCAATTCACAGTAATGCCTTTTGGATTGAAAAATGCACCTGCCACTTTTCAGAGGTTGGTGAATACAGTCCTGCAAGGGCTGGGAGCTTTTAGTGCAGCATATCTGGATAATATAGCTGTCTTTAGCTCCAGTTGGGATAATCACCTGGTCCACCTATGGAAAGTTTTGGAGGCCCTGCAAAAGGCAGGCCTCACTATCAAGGATTCAAAGTGCCAGATAGGGCAGGGGAAGGTGGTTTATCCGGGACACCTGGTTGGTGGAGACCAGATTGCACCACTTGAGGGGAAAATCCAAACTATTATAGATTGGGTTCCCCCTACTACTCAGACCCAGGTGAGAGCCTTTTTAGGCCTCACTGGGTATTACAGGAGGTTCATTAAGAACTATGGCTCCATTGCAGCCCCTCTTAATGACCTCACATCCAAGAAAATGCCTAAGAAGGTATTGTGGACAGCTAGCTGTCAGAAAGCTTTTGAGGAGCTAAAGCAAGCCATGTTCTCTGCACCTGTCCTGAAAAGCCCTTGTTACTCTAAAAAATTCTATGTCCAAACTGATGCATCTGAATTAGGAGTAGGGGCAGTCCTATCACAACTTAATTCTGAGGGCCAGGATCAACCTGTTGCTTTTATTAGTAGGAGGTTGACCCCTAGAGAAAAGCGTTGGTCTGCCATAGAGAGGGAGGCCTTTGCTGTGGTCTGGGCACTGAAGAAGTTGAGGCCATACCTGTTTGGCACTCACTTCATTGTTCAGACAGACCACAAACCTCTACTTTGGCTAAAACAAATGAAAGGTGAAAATCCTAAATTATTGAGGTGGTCCATATCCCTACAGGGAATGGACTATACAGTGGAACATAGACCTGGGAGTAGCCACTCCAATACAGATGGACTCTCCAGATAATTCCACTTAGACAATGAAGACTCATCAGGTCATGGCTAGTCTTATTGTCCTTCGTTTGTGGGGGGGTTGTGTAGGAAAGTACCATCTTGCCTGGCATGTTACCCCCATTTTTCACTGTATATATGTTGTTTTAGTTGTATGTGTCACTGGGACCCTGCCAGCCAGGGCCACAGTGCTCATAAGTGTGCCTGAATGTGTTACCTGTGTTATGACTAACTGTCTCACTGAGGCTCTGCTAATCAGAACCTCAGTGGTTATGCTCTCTCATTTCTTTCAAATTGTCACTAACAGGCTAGTGACCAATTTTACCAATTTACATTGGCTTACTGGAACACCCTTATAATTCCCTAGTATATGGTACTGAGGTACCCAGGGTATTGGGGTTCCAGGAGATCCCTATGGGCTGCAGCATTTCTTTTGCCACCCATAGGGAGCTCTGACAATTCTTACACAGGCCTGCCACTGCAGCCTGAGTGAAATAACGTCCACGTTATTTCACAGCCATTTTACACTGCACTTAAGTAACTTATAAGTCACCTATATGTCTAACCTTTACCTGGTAAAGGTTGGGTGCTAAGTTACTTAGTGTGTGGGCACCCTGGCACTAGCTAAGGTGCCCCCACATTGTTCATGGCCAATTCGCCGGACTTTGTGAGTGCGGGGACACCATTACACGTGTGCACTACATATAGGTCACTACCTATATGTAGCTTCACAATGGTAACTCCGAATATGGCCATGTAACATGTCTATGATTATGGAATTGCCCCCTCTATGCCATCCTGGAATAGTTGGCAAAATCCCATGATCCCACAGGTCTGTAGCTCAGACCTGGGTACTGCCAAACTGCCTTTCCCGGGGCTTCACTGCAGCTGCTGCTGCTGCTAACCCCTCAGACAGGTTTCTGCCCTCCTGGGGTCCAGCCAGGCTTGGCCCAGGATGGCAGAACAAAGGACTTCCTCTGAGAAAGGGTGTTACACCCTCTCCCTTTGGAAAATGGTGTGAAGGCAGGGGAGGAGTAGCCTCCCCCAGCCTCTGGAAATGCTTTCATGGGCACACATGGTGCCCATTTCTGCATAAGCCAGTCTACACCGGTTCAGGGACCCCTCAGCCCTACTCTGGCGCGAAACTGGACAAAGGAAAGGGGAGTGACCACTCCCCTGACCTGCACCTCCCCTGGGAGGTGCCCAGAGCTCCTCCAGTGTGCTCCAGACCTCTGCCATCTTGGAAACAGAGGTGCTGCTGGCACACTGGACTGCTCTGAGTGGCCAGTGCCAGCAGGTGACGTCAGAGACTCCTTCTGATAGGCTCCTTCAGGTGTTGCTAGCCTATCCTCTCTCCTAGGTAGCCAAACCCTCTTTTCTGGCTATTTAGGGTCTCTGTCTTTGGGGATTCCTTAGATAACGAATGCAAGAGCTCATCCGAGTTCCTCTGCATCTACCTCTTCACCTTCTGCCAAGGAATCGACTGCTGACCGCGCTGGAAGCCTGCAAAACTGCAACAAAGTAGCAAAGACAACTACTGCAACTCTGCAACGCTGATCCTGCCGCCTTCTCGACTGCTTTCCTGGTGGTGCATGCTGTGGGGGTAGTCTGCCTCCTCTCTGCACTAGAAGCTCCGAAGAAATCTCCCGTGGGTCGACGGAATCGTCCCCCTGCAACCGCAGGCACCAAAGAACTGCATCACCGGTACCCTGGGTCTCCTCTCAGCACGACGAGCGAGATCCCTTGAATCCAGCAACTCTGTCCAAGTGACCCCCACAGTCCAGTGACTCTTCAGTCCAAGTTTGGTGGAGGTAAGTCCTTGCCTCCCCACGCCAGACTTCATTGCTGGGAAACGCGACTTTTGCAGCTACTCCGGCCTCCTTGCACTTCTGGCGGAAATCCTTTGTGCACAGTCCAGCCTGGGTCCATGGCACTCTAACCTGCATTGCACAACCTTCTAAGTTGGTCTCCGGCGGTGTGGGACTCCTTTGTGCAACTTCGGGTGAGCACCGTTTCACTCCACTTTGTAGTGCCTGTTCCGGCACTTCTGCGGGTGCTGCCTGCTTCTGAGAGGGCTCCTTGTCTTGCTCGACGGCCCTTCTGTCTCCAGATGCAATTGGTGACATCCTGGTCCCTCCTGGGCTACAGCAGCATCCAAAAACCCTAACCACACGATTTGCAGCTAGCAAGGCTTGTTGGCGGTCTTTCTTCAGGAAAACACTTCTGCACGACTCTCCACGGCGTGAGGGATCCGTCCTCCAAAGGGAAAGTTCCTAGCCCTTGTCGTTCCTGCAGAATCTTCAGCTTCTACTGTCCAGTAGCAGCTTCTTTGCACCCACAGCTGGCATTTCCTGGGCATCTGCCCATCTCCGACTTGCTTGTGACTTTTGGACTTGGTCCCCTTGTTCCACAGGTACCCTCGTTTGGAAATCCATCGTTGTTGCATTGCTGATTTGTGTCTTTCCTGCAGAATTCCCCTATCACGACTTCTATGTCCTTTGGGGAACTTTAGTGCACTTTGCACTCACTTTTCAGGGTCTTGGGGTGGGCTATTTTTCTAACCGTAACTGTTTTCTTACAGTCCCAGCGACCCTCTACAAGGTCACATAGGTTTGGGGTCCATTCGTGGTTCGCATTCCACTTTTGGAGTATATGGTTTGTGTTGCCCCTATCCCTATGTGTCTCCATTGCATCCTTTTGTAACTATATATTGTTTGCACTGTTTTCTAATACTATTATTGCATATTTTGGTATTGTGTACATATATCTTGTGTATATTTGCTATCCTCATACTGAGGGTACTCACTGAGATACTTTTGGCATATTGTCATAAAAATAAAGTACCTTTATTTTTAGTATATCTGTGTATTGTGTTTTCTTATGATATTGTGCAAGTGACACTGGTGGTACTGTAGGAGCTTCACTCGTCTCCTAGTTCAGCCTAAGCTGCTCTGCTAAGCTACCATTATCTATCAGCCTAAGCTGCTAGACACCCTATACACTAATAAGGGATAACTGGGCCTGGTGCAAGGTGCAAGTACCCCTTGGTACTCACTACAAGCCAGTCCAGCCTCCTACACTCATCAACCGCTTGTTGCTTTGATGGGTGGAACGACTTTAATTTGCTTTCTGCACAAACAGCATTTATTGTTTTTGCTTAAGGCTGCACAGTGTTTACTATTTACATTTTGTTATCTTTCCCAGGCTGCACACATTTAATGCATGCTTCTTAACACCATTTATCTCATCCTGTCAGCATGCATTTTTTCCCATTCTTGCATCGGCACCTTTTTTTTTTTTTACATTCTTGCCTCCGACGCCTTATTTTTTTACATTCTTGCCTCCGATGCCTTGGCGCTAGCTATCTAGCACCACCGCATGTCCGAGACGCTTCTGTTTTCATTCTTGCCTCCAACACCTTGGAACTAATCATCTAGCACCACTGCATGTCCGAGACGCTTCTGTTGCTGCAATGAAATGTTCTCTGTAAAGCGTCCTGTTGCTGTGAGCAGCAAGTGGCCATGGCTGACTGCAAGCCTGCATGCAGGCGAGTGGAGAACACCGGCTCACCGTGCACAGCTGGTGGCATCTCCCTCATGTCCTGCTGAAAGTCAGGCACCTTTTAATCAGTGGCGGCCCGTCCTTTAGGGCGGAGGGGCCACGCCCCCCCACCCCATGAAGAGTGTCTGTCAGGCTGAACAAAGGTCAGCCTGACAGACACTCTTTATGTTCAGGTCAGGCAGCCAGGAGCAGACATGCGCGATTTGCGCAGACTCCTGGCTGCCTGAGCTGAACTTTGCTGGGCTGAGGAGATCACGACCCCTATGGGCGTGACCTCCTCGGCCCAGCAAAGGTGCCTCCAGGCCCTCCCCTGGGTGACGAGGAAAGCGTCACTTATTGACACTCTCCCTGGGCGCTTCAGGTTTAAGCCCTGAAGCGCCCAGGGCGAGTGTCAATCAGGGACACTTCGTCACAGAGTGAGGTGGGGTCAGCAGTCTCACTGACCCCATCCCACTCTGTGACGAGGCTGGGACTGCTGACTTCCCTCATTGGCTGACCTAAGGTCAGCCAATGAGGGAATGCAGCAGCCCCAACCCTCCTGGGACCTGAAGGCTAAAGGTAAGTGTGTGTGTGTGTGTGTATGTATGTATGTATGTATGTATGTATGTATGTGTGTTATGTTTTACATTGAATGTTTGGTGCGCGCGTGCATGTTTGAGTGTTATGAGTGTTGTTCATGGATGTGCGTGCGTGCGTGTGTGTGTGTGAAAGAATGAATGTGTTTGATCTTGTAAAATGAATGTTTGGTGCGTGCGTGCATGTTTGAATGGAATGAGTGTTGTTAATGGGTGAGCGTGCGTGCGTGTCTGGGTGTGAAAGAATGAGTCTGTGTGTGTGTTTGTGTGTGTGCCCCGCCCGCCCTCCTCCCAAAGCTGCCGGCCGCCACTGCTTTTAATGCTTCAAATATGAATCACTTCCTTTTTATGGTGCTTTATACAACAAGTGTAGATACTAGACTATGTAACCCTACCCTGCTTGCAAAGCATGAAACAATGAATTCGAGCCCATGATCTGCAGATCACAGGAAGTGTCAGTGCTGAGCTTTCAGTCACTGAGCCGTCATGCTGGGGATCTGTTCAACATAATCTCCACCACACTCCTATATATTGTGCTGGACATGTGCAAAAGCAGAACAATTGGGCTGCATATTTGGATTTTACACGTTTAAATAGTTCTGTTTTTTTCTTGCTCATCTACCATCAACAGTTTGATTAATAAGCCACAGAAGGTGCCACTGGAGTCCATGTGTTTCCAGAGCGTGTGAGCTCCTGAAAGAATGCACAATTACTATTTGCACACATTTATTGAAAAACTCTATAGCAGTAGGAACATGTGAGAACATTGTCTAGAATGTTGCAGTATACAGCTTACAAGTCAATGTGTAATGCTAGGTATGGATAGTAATGTCCAAATTCAAAAATGATACAGAGACTTAGCATATACTGTAATTGTAATATCTCAACTTTGTACTGAATGCTATTGCATTGCTTTAGTACTTATTATTATACACACAGGCAAAACCTAATGCATTTACCAATGCTTTTTATAGCTGGTGCCACCTTTAAAGGGGAAAAAGCTTGTGGAGTTTTCCCCCTCAGATGGTTTTGTAATTTCCTTCCTCCTTGACCTGCTCAAAGGATGTCTGTTGAAACAAAAAGCTTTTGTGAAGTTCTTTGTCAGTGTGCTAAGGAAGCTCCTTTGATATGTAATTGGGGCTGTGAACAGCTCGGCCCTTCTCATGCTGGCAAGATGGCCCATCCTGCTAACACCCAGTCTCCCTTTGTGATACTGTCTGGGAGAATTACACAAAGTCCAGCTGCTAACATCTCGTAATGTGATGCAGGACACAGGTTTCAGGCATGTATTTCGGACAAGAAAATACCAACTTTCTAAAAGTGTTTTTTCATAGGTGTGGCTTAAAATCCAACTTTACCATTAAAGAGAATTTTAAATTATATTTTTTTAGAGACCATGCATGACATCTCTGCTTGTTCTGCAACAAAAGTTATCATTTATTATTAAATGTAATAAAGTAGCTCAATGTTATCCTATGGGAGAGGTAGGCCTTTCAGTAGTTAAAAACAAATTTAAAGGTTTTTCACTACTAGGACATGTAAAACTTAAAGGCACATGTCCAATTTTTTTAATACACTGTACCATACTTTTAAGGCTATTTAGAGCCTACTTAAGGGGTGACACATTTATTACATGCATTTGCAATGCAATGGGTCTCGCATTAGCTAGACTTAGAGCTATTAGCATTGTAAAGTCCTAACCGGACTTATATTGCCACATAAAATGAAAATGAATAGTAATACAGTTTTACATAAGCGAGCTGATTGAAAGCACCACGCCATAAGCGTAAACGAGCACACAAAATGAAACAGAAGTTCACTCGCAGTCAAACGTATCGGCAAATGTGCGGCGAAATCGAGCTGCATAGGAAATAAAAAGAAAAAGTAGTCCATAAACCATGCTGAAAACATGGATCCTCGTATGTGTTGAGTAGTTGGCAGGTGCGCTCGATGCCGTTTGCATGCCTTTCACAAATAAAATCAAGCGATTTTTAAAAGGCAAGCCCACGAAACAACAAAACTGTAGGGCGTGCGGTGGGCGTGGTTCAAAGCCCACAGAGAAATTACAGCAGGCTAGAGCGCTTGAGCTCGACCCAAAAAAGGGTGCTTTCTGGACCAAGAGCTGCTTTCCTGCCAAAACTGGTGCAATTCCGTCCAGCAGTTTGAGCTGTAGCCGTGTTCAAAATCCCTATGGGAATTAACATGGGAAACACTTTTTTTTAGCCCCCCTTTTTTCTCAACCACACACTTGAAACTTACCAGGTACAATAAGACACAGTTGGGCATTTTTTTTGGGAAAATTTTCTGAAGATTCGTCAAACGTCACTAAAGTTATGAGCAGGTCAAAAAATGCTTTTCCTCTGGAAACCTGGAAATTAGTACTAACTATAACTACCTACTGGTGGACCCCCCCCCAAGGCCTCCTTATGGGCTTTGCAGATCTCATTCACCCCTCATTAAAGCCTGCTGTGCTGTTTAATGAGGCGAAGCAGCACAGCAGGTGACTATAAATGTTAAGTTGGGTCTCTGGTGTGATAAGAGGGCCGGATGAAACGTTAGCCTGCACAACCCTGTGATTAATGTACACATTCATCCAACCCTCTCTCAAAAACTGAGACGTCTGTTTTGTCAAAAAGTGTTGGGACACGGGACAGTCCTTAAAAAAACGGGACTGTCTGGGCAAAACCATGATGCCTGGTCTCCTTAATACACACACGCATATCTTGCAGGTTCACAAGATGGATTCGATATACATATGCGATGTCAGTGCAAGGTTCTGGGTGATACATAAAAGTAGTCCTCTTCCCACTATGAAGGTGCACTTGATGTAACCCTCCAGGTCATGGCACAGGTCCTGGACCTCACATAGTCAGGGGCAGGCCTGGTCCTCTGTGCACACACTAGATTTGTTAGATGCCAGGACTAATAGAAAAGTCAGAACACCAGGAAACAGATTTGGACACTTTAGGCAGGGGGAACAAACCCATATACCATACACGGGACATTTCTGTCCCAGCAGCCTGCCTAAGTGGAAGTACAAAAAACAGGGGGAGATGATTGGACCAAATAACAGATGCCCTTCAAGTTTTCATTTAATTATAATGAACTGAAATTATTTAAGGGATTGACATACGCTTTGTAACATTTTTTGTACCCCAATACAATTTCATTTACCTGTATATTTACCATAGACTGCTTTTCAGTTGTTTACCCATGCTCTAGCTTGTAATCTAGCACCTTGTAGCTAAAGTTTCTAAAACCAGGCATCAAAGAGTGCATTCCCATGTTTTCTGGTTTACCTCTATAAAGCATTCTTTGGATGGAAGTTGCTGAGACAGAAGTGCTAAATCCCAGGAGGCATGTTTCCCTTGAACAAGGTCAGATCTGCAGCCCAAACTGTCTGACTGCAGGGAGCTTATAGGACTGGAGATTATGGCAACCAAGCTTCAGGTGTTTACTAAACAGCAGAAATATGATAACCCTATAAAAGTCAATCTTGTGATATATACAATAAAAATCCATGTTAACTACTGATTTTTATTTGCTCTAAGTAGTTATATTCCACAAGAATGGCTTTCCTATCTTTTTCTCAGCAGAAGCTATAAGTAAGCTTTTCACACTAAATTGCCACAGCTTTCTCATACTTTTATTTTCTTTAAGTAGTTATATGTCACAAGAATGACTTTCTTAGCTTTTTCTCAGCTGAATTTATAAGTAGGATTTTCACACTAAACTTTTTTCCTTAGGTGGAGGGATAAGCTAATCATGACTTGTACAGCTCCTACTTAAATGTTTCTGCTATTTTAAGTATCCCTTTTATACCCCTTAATTTATTTTTATTTTCCTTTTGACATGTATTTTATTTACAATACTGGCATCTTGGAATGTCTTGTATTTGCCTCTTTAAATGATATTCTAGGTTGTTCCCAACTATTTGTGACTAAGGATTCTCCTATTATTAAACTACTAGGTGAAGCTCTGTAGCGCCCTTTGCACGTGTAAGATCTATTTGGTCCTTGTTTGTAATAAATACAACTACAAAAACAAACGCGGATTTAGATAAAGTAGCCAAGCAGGATGCAATGAGCTCTCTGTTGTGTTATTAACAAGACCCTCCTTGCAGCAAGAAAGCATCCACCCTCTTCATCATGACTAATTTCCCAGAAAGCCAAGATGATAAAATGTTAAAGATGATGACTGTTCTCAAAAGATAATAATTTGCTTCTCCACTTGTCTACATTGTGTGATCATAGCACAAACCCTTGTTAATTTCTTCCTGTTCTTCTGTTGCCTTCCCTGCTCACAGACATGTATGCAGACTCCCAGTATTAAGTTATGTTAGAAATCAGGCACTTGAAAGGCCAGACTCCAGAAGGAGCGCCAAGTGAGCCCCCACGGATGTCCAACATGCAATCAGCATTGCGCAAGCCCAGGGATGTTTTAAAAGGAGCATCTAACAATGGGCCCCGTGGGCTCCAGTAACTGTCCTGCCTTGTGCCCAGCACAGCCCGGTGCACTGAACAGAGGAACAGCCAATGAGCTGCAGCTAAGTCCCAGCTCTGGAGGAACACCGACCTAAGAAGGGACACAAGGAGCAGTTGTGTTCACACTTCTGGTGCTGTGCTGACACAGTACAATGTATTGGGGTGGGGGCGGTGGGGATGGTTCCAGTAACTTATTTGCAAGCATCCTTTTGTTGGGTGCTCGTGAGCTGCCGGCTCGGGACTGCTGGCCTGTGAAGCCACACACTGAGGTCTCCCCTGCATAGTGGAGCACAGAGGAGTATCCTGAGCTATAGAATCAGTATGTCTCATAATGCAAGGTGAAGGTGTCACTCACGACGCCTTGCACACTCTCAGCACGAGCCGCAGGTAAGTGCCTGTAAGTGGGACATTGTTTACAGCAAGAAGGTGCCTGTAGCTATTCTAATGAAACGTGTGATCACAGTCAGCAGTGGTTTTGTAAATGTGGGTGACCCCCCCAGAAGTCCCTGTCACTGTAGGAAGGGGGGCTATGCCCAGGGGCGTGCAAGTCCCACAACAAAGGAACACTTATGTCCCTGGATTTGTTTTTTCACTAATCTGGATTGTGAGCAAGCACAACTGCCCCTGAAAAGGCCCCCAAGAGGGGTATCTCCCACAACGACAGTGATAGGTTCATCACCAGCATTGCCCGGTTAAACAGTGTCAGGCCTCTTTCCTAAGGGCAGCTGTGCTCATTCGGAGACAGGTCTCTCGTGCTCTCTGGAGACTGCTGAAGAGTCGAGTCAAGGGCTGAGAGATCTGTGACACACGTGAGCTGTAGGGAGGCAGCTCAAAATGAAGGTATAACACATTTATTCAGTTTAATGCAAACAATCCAAAGGGGGCAGTCCATCCTCCTGAGTTCTTGTAGCACTAGAAAGGACTTAGTCACGTGCAAGGCTGTCTCTTGCCCCAGCACTGCCAGCTTCCAGGGGCACTGCCTGCTGAGTCCTGATTGGGCAGGGTGCTGCAATAGGCAAAAGGAGATGCCAAGAATGGAGGGCAGCAAGAAGGGAGGGCACTGGCAGGTGAGCAGGGAAAGGGTAGTTAAGTGGAAGCAACAGGAGACAAGGAAAGAGGAAAAAGTGATCTACAGTGAGTGACAGACGAGTGCAAGTTAAACTATGGGAGGTGATTGAGAACAGAGGTGGGACAGGAGAGTTGGGCTTTGACAGAAGGAGCTAGTGACAGTATGATGTGAACAGAAGAGGAAGGCATTGACAAGAGACCTGGCCATTGATGGAGGACGTGGGTCAGGATGGAGGGGCAGACAGTGGCAGGAAAGGTGGACACTGATAGGAGGTGGGCATTGATGGGAAATGGTCACTGATGTGATAGGTGGGCAATGATGAAGGAAGCAGGAAGTCATGGGGGCGTTTGCAGTGGGAGGAAAGGTGGACACTTTACAGGAGAGGGAGACACTTCTGGCAGAGTTGGACACTGTTCATTAACCAGGGCAGTCACAGGAGAGGTGGACAGTGAGATGTGAGGTGGTCAGTGACAGTAAAGATCAGCGGCAGTCTGTCATTTGAGGCTGAGGGGCCACGCCCCTCACATTTTGCCCCTCAAGAAGAGTGTCTGTCAGGCTGAGCAAAGGTCGGTCTGGCAGACACACTTCATTTTCAGGTCAGGCGGCCAGGAGCTGGACATGTGCTATTTGCACAGACTCCTGACTGCCTGAGCTGAACTTTGCTGGGCTGAGGAGGTCGCAGCTCCTGTGGGTGTGACCTCCTCAGCTCAGCAAAGGTCCTCGAGGCCCTCCCCCTCAGTGATGAGGGGTAGCAACGCTCATTGACTCTGACCTGGGCGCATCAGTTTTAAGCCTGATGCACCGAGGGCCGAGTGTTAATCAGTGACACCTTGTCACAGAGTGGGGTGGGGTCAGCAGCCTCACTGACCCCACCCCACTCTGTGACGAGCTGGTACTGCTGCACCAGGATCTTCCTGGGACCTCTGAGGCTGAGCTTCAGGAAAGTGTGTGTGTATGTGTGTTTTTTTTTTTATGAATGTTTGGTGCATGCATGTATGTTTGCATATTTGGCAATGAGTGTTGTGAATGGATGTGTGTGCGCGCGCATGTGTGTGAATGAATGAATGAAAGTGAATGTGCATGTGTATCCCGTCCACGCCATGTTGTGCGCATCTGAAAAACTGCAGCTCTGGCAGGGGACCAGCCCTAAGCCATTGAATGCAGCTGACCAATGCATCATTAACCTAACAGGGATCATGGAGAGATTCATTCCAAACCAGGAGGCAGGATGCCACTTTCTTGCAGCTTTCCTTTCAGAAGCATCAACTTCCTTTGATGGACGTTGCTCAGACAGATGGACTGGAGCCCAGAAAGTATTTTTCCTGGGACAAGGTCAGATCTGCAGCCCAAAGGTGTAATAGTAAATAATAACTGGTGAATGCCGACGCCCATGAGGACTGTAGGTTATGGCCACCCAGTTTCAAGTGGTTTACTAAACGGCACGAATATGATGATCTTATAAAAAGTAAGTCTTTTGTATATATAATAAAAATCCATGTCCACTAATTTTTTTTATTTTCTTTAAGTAGTTGTATGCCACAAGAATGGGTCTCCTACCTTCTTCTCAGCCAAAACTATAAGGAGTCTGTTTACATTATTCTGCTGCAGCTGCTCTTGTAACAGTCTCCATATAGTTTGCATGGTTTAAATTAGAAGACCTTGCAGCTGGCTCTTACATTTACCATTCACAGTCAGATGACGTGGACAGGATTTAATTCATTACTTTAAAAATGTGTTCACTTGGCATTTCAACACTGAGGTGTGAGAAACTGGCATCTTGTTGCAGTACCACCCCACACTTTTCCCCTGGTTTCTAAATGCAACTTGGACTGGAGTGCCCTGGGATCCTGCTAACCAGGTTCCCAGTGCCAGTGTTTTTTCCCTAAAACAAGGTAAAAGTCATTGGAAACAGCTTTAGCTGCCACTATAAGTCTCTAGTAAAAGATGCTTAGGTACCCAGGGCATGGGGTACTATGGGTAGGCCCCTGGGGGCAGCAGCACTAATTGTGCAACCCTGAGGGGCCATGCATCCAGATGCACCCAGCACTGCCGTTGCAGGCTGAGTGTCCTGGTGCAAACCTAAAACACAAACTTGACATGGCACACTCCCTGTGTGTTCTGTCCACCCTACACTGCATATGTTATGGGTAAGTCACCTCTCTAGCAGGCCTTCCAGCCCTAAGGCAGGGAGCACCATACTATATGTGAGGGCATAATTGCATGAGCAATATGCCCCCACTGTGTCCTTGCCAAACCTGGGACCTAGTGAGTGAACAGAGCAGCCATTTTAATCTATGTGCTCGACACTGGTCAACATGAGTTTCCCAGCTACGTAATGGCTACTCTGAACCCTCGGTGGTTTGGTATCAAACAACTCAGAATGATAAATCCAAACTGGTACCAGTCCTGAATTTATAATAAAATGGACCTTGGGGTCACTTTAGAGGTGCCCCCTGAAAAAGTTAACTATCCTGGCATGGTTGCTGACTGGTTCCAGCAAGCCTGCCACATCCAGGCAGCCTGGGGGAGAGCCCTGTTGCTCGAGGAGGGCTAAACACTGGAAAAGGCATGACGTACGCATGCCTTCCACTAATGAAATCAAGCGGATTCTAAAAGGCAAGCCCTCAAATGAATAAAAGTGACAGGAGCGACATGGCCGTGGCTAAAAGTCCAAAGAGAGATTACAACAAGGACGGATTGCTTGTACCCTGGCCCCTAAAAAAAGGAAGATTTAGCCTTGGCAAAGGGGTGATTTTGCCAAGTCAAACATGGCAGTTTAAAACTGCACTCAGGCTGCGATGGCAGGCCTGAGACATGTTTTAAAGGCATTGACGTCATTTAGGGGTCGCAGCTGCAACGCCTGCCTTGCCTCTTGCGACCCCTGACCTCAGTGGTGGCAAAACCAGTGCCAGGAACACAGTGGCAGCTTTTCATTATATACATTGTTTGGCGTTCCACTCGTTTTGTATTCTCTCAGTTTTTTTATTACACTAATACTGAATAATACTTCATTATTCACTATTAGTGTAATAGGAAATGGAGTACAATTAGCTGGAATAGGGTTTTTCCAGACATTTGAGGTAAGTAAAAAAAAAGCTTTTGTGTATGTTGTCTGCATGCTTGAGAGTGAGTGAGTGAGTGATAGAGACAGTGTATGTATGAGTGAATGTATGTGTATGTGTAAGAATGTGTGGTTGAGTGAAAATGAAGGTCAAAGGGCATGTGATGTCACTTCCGCAACCCCTGTCATTTTGGTGAATTGGAGTTCATGGTTAAAGGCCTGCGTAAGTTGATGGCACAATATGTATTCCAGGCCCCACTGGTGACATTTAAGTTACAGGCGCTTGGTTCATGTGTTACGATTTTACTAGGAACTTATAAGTAAATTAAGAATGCCAATTTGGTGTTAGAAAATGTTACCCTATTTTGAGGAGACAGCAGAAGCACTTTACCGCTGGTTAGTCTTGGTAATGTGCTCACAATCTGAAAAGCCAACAAAAACGGGTTGAGAAAAGAGGAGGGGTAAAGGAAAAATGTTGGGGGAGGCTCAATACTATAGAGTATCCCTGCATGTCAGTACCTGGGGGGCCCCGCCATGTCCACGGAGCCTACACAATGTTTCGTAGTTTCCGAGGCGAGACAGAGTTCTATCATCAATGCTTGTGCTACTGGAGAAGTCACTAGGAGGATCCCAACATCATGAGTCATTGTCAACCATGATATTACAGGCCCCAGCCCCAGATTAAAGGTACCTCGATGCAGCCCCCCTCCCCCTCTCCCCCCCAGCTGGATGACCACAGTGAGTCAAAAAGCCCGAAACGTAACAGAAAGGCACCGTCTGGAACCTCCGCCCAGATAAAAACCGAAATACAAATCCAAACTCAAACACAAACTGATGAGACTTCGAGCGCTCTTCGAGCTGACTGTGACTGCAGCTGTGGAGAGGGTGGGAAGGTCACTTCCCCGGCAGGGGACCATCTGACCACAGTCAAGCACCAACCCAGCATCTCTGACAGCGCCACTGCGAAACCTAACTGGGCCACGGATGGGGGCGAATAAGACAGAGGTGGGACATGGGGCGCCAGGCAAAGCACCAGGCAAAACTGGCAAAGCATTGCGCAACCCAAGGAGTACTGTACTAGAGCACAGGGACAGAGAAAACACAAGCAATATCACTGGTCTGGCGGGCAGCAATTCGAAGGGAAAAACTGCTAAAAAGCTGAGGGGTGATACATACGTTCCAGTATATTAAATGAAATGGCTGTTCTCCAATTCTACGGGACGTGCTAACAATGGGATGATTGTAAATGCTAGCCAGAAGGATCCGCCAGCTGTGGAGAGTACAGATACCTGCGACCCTGACTAACCCCCTTCTGGCTAAAGTCCCAAAGCGAGATGCGAGTAACTCGGATGACATGGGGGCCCTCGAAATCGACCTAACCCCACACTGTGAGGGATGCCGAAGCCCAGGAAACTCAGCTGAAGAGGTCATTTAGCACATTCTAAAAGGGCAAGGATGCCCAAGAAGCAAAACTGTTCCAGAAAAGAATGGCTGAGAGGCTCTGCACAAGCAGGGTAGCTAAGACATGCAGTGCCATGTCTCCCTCACTGAGCATAGTGACTTTTCAAATTAAGCGTGGGGGTGCGGGTGCCACCAAGGAATCTGAGACGCCCCCTAGCCTTAATCTTTATGCTCTGCCATTCGCCGCGCCAATATCGGTCAACCAGAGAGACAATGAGGAACATTGTGGCTCACGCAATGATCCTATACCTGGCCCCGTTGGTGTTCTTTCTGGCAGAAGAAAAGCTGGTCGCTGCCTAGAATTCATCATTCTTTCCCAGAGGTTGGGCTTAACCATCCCCTAGATAGATCAAGGCTGTTAACTCTCTTCCATGCCATTCCCAAGCTGAGAGTGATCTCGTCTGGTGACATGAAATTAGTGAGGCTTGAGTATAAGCAACAGCGGCGAGATCAAGGAGGGAGGTCTGCTCACGCTGCCACATTTCCAGATCTCCCTGCCGCTCCCTGCCCCTTCACCAAAGTCGCACTGCCCGGTATTATCAGACTGGTCCTCAGCCATATAGACTGCTTCTATATAATGGGGGTCAATGTGTTACCTTGTTCAGATATCAACCAAGAGGAAGCACTCCCAGATGGACAGGACAGGCAATATATGGGCATGGTAGGCACTGACAGCCCATGTGGATTCAATCCTGCAGCAGTGGGAGCAGTGAGGGTGCTTCCAGCTGTAGGCAGCACAGCACAGGAGAATCTGTCTATCACTACAAGCAAAAACAGCAGGGAAATTAGGATTCCTAATTTTGGTCAGAAGAAGAAAGAAAATGATTCAGAGGATTGGTCTTGATAGCAGTAGCATTGCCCACAGATTCAAGAGCACTCCCAAGAGTAGGGTCTGACTGAGTAAAGAAGGATTTGCCCCTCACCACTCTGCCACTGCCCCTGTATACACATTTGTGCTTGTGATAACGTTGATGGGGAATGTATGCACATTCTTTCATGGAATATAGCAGGACCAGCTAACAAAATGGAGGACAGCGACTGGTCTAATTCATTGGTCTATATGATATCTGCTGCTTCCAAAAAACCTTGACCCTCAATGAAGTTTGTACAATACTTTGGCTGCCCGCTCTAGGACGCCCATCTTGAGGGCACGCAGTATGAGTATCATGTAGATTATATTGTAAACTGGAGCAAGTAGGCCTACCATCTTTGTCACTGTCATCCAATGTCCAGCATGTGAGGCTCCGGTTTGGGGGCCATCTGGCGAGATGGTTGATATTCTGAATGTGTATATCCTACCAGGTTGGTCCCTGGAGGTCCAGACGCTACAGAATAACTGTTCTACATATATTGGAAGTGCTAGAGGGGCTGCAATTGATGACAAACTGGCCAGGGAGGGTAAGAGAGGAAAGAATGTTATGGTGATCTGCAGAGATTTTAATACGCAACCCTCCGATGCCATTAGCAATAGCGAAACCTCAATGGAAGATCAATGCCTAGAAATCCCTGAGTCAGCTATGTGCTGTTTTAAATCTACCAGAAAAGCTGAGGCATTTCCTGACCTTTTGTTAAATTGTCAACTCCGCTTTGCCAATGGTCGCTTTATTTCGGATAGTGCTGAAGAGGCAACTTTCGATAATGGGAGAAGCTCACCGGTAATTGACTATGTAATCATTAATGCACAGGCTGGGAGGAAATGTGTGTGATATGGCTGTGATCAGCAGAATGGAGAGTGACCACAATCCGGTTGTCCTTAGCATGAAGGTGTGCACTGTGGGTGACAAATGTGTGAAAAGATGAATTGAGGGGAGTTATGGGCACAAGATTGTTCGTCCAACTGTAGGAGAAGAATAAGATGGAACAGTGAGAAGTACATGTTGGAACTTCCACAGCTTGAATATATGGTGGCCAGGCATGGCACTAATCATCGATGCTCCAGTTAGTGATAGCGTCCTGATTCTAGCTATGATAGGATGGTAAGTAAGCTGAAGTCCTTACTGTCCAGGCCTCTAATGCCCAAAGCCGCTAGCACTAATGGCGGGAGACAGGTAGGATGGAATGGTTGGTACGATGTGGATTGTGTGAGGATGAAAAGAGTTGTTTCATATGCCTTAGTGTGGCACCACTGCAGCTGTCAAAGTGAAGAAATATTTTGTGACTGCTGGAGAGAGTAGAAGTGCTTGTTAACCGCCAAGAAATTGTTGTTTCAGAAGGAACTATGGGCAGAACTAAGGGAGGCCACAGCTGAGAACAACACTAAAACATTCTGGGAACTTGCAACAAGGAAGGGGAAGGTGGTGGCAAATATTGTAGAGACCTGTATAGGCCCACCCATTTAGTTTCACCATTTTCAGTACCTTAGATATTACAAGTCTTGATGGGCCACTGGACCCCATGCTGGTGCAAGATATTCCACCTCTTTGCCCCAGTGTGATTGAAATATTGATTCCTGAAGTGATTAGAGCACTGGGTGCCATGAAGAAGCATAAGGACCTGACCTTGTGCCTGTTAATCTCTATTCCAAGGAGCCTTATTACTGGGCTAGTATTCTCACCAAAGTATTTTGCTGGGAACACTGTGCCCTTGTCCTGGAACTCCGTCAGCTTTGTTCTGATTTTCAAGACGGGCGACTGGGGCTGCCCTGCTAATTATCATCTGATTTCCCTCCTTGATGGAGATGGAAAGGTTCTTGGGAAAGTTCTGCTCAATCGCTTGCAGGGATGGGCAGATGCTCAAGGTATTATGACAGAAGTGCAAGCCGGCTTTTGGTCCCTTATAGGATCCACTGACCAAGTCCTCAGCCTCTATATGATCTCATATAAATTTAAGATAGTCAGGAAGTCCTTGCTGTACTTGGTCTTTATGGACCTGAAGGCAGCCTACGACTCTGTTGAGAGGGGCAAATTATGGAGATCATTGATGTATTTTGGGGGTTGATGTCACCCTGGTTAAGGCCATAGCTGCTTTGAACTCAGGCAACACGGCCAGAGTGAGATATGGCCGGGGTGAAGAGTGTACAGAACCCCCCCGGTTGAAAAGGGTGTTCAACAGGCTGTGTGCTGGTGCCACTACTTTTTAGACTTTTTTAGCAATGTGGTTGATTACCTCCTAGAAGAGCAGTTAGATGTTCCCACCATAGCTGGTAGGAGGGCTCCAATATAATTATTTGTGGATGGCGCAGTACTGATGGCAGGTACAGAAAACACAATCCACAGGAAACATCATTGATCATCAATATTAAGAAGATGATGAGTATGGTTCTGCGGCTGTCCCCTAGCCTTAGGCGGAAAGCAGTGATTAAGGGTGCATCTATTGAAATTGTTAAGCACTGTTGATGCATTCCTGGGACAAAATCTGCATCATCAGTTGGAGCGACTCTAAAGGGATGTGGCACACTGGCGGGGACTCCCGATATCCCTAATAGGGATGGCAGTCTTACTTAAGATGATGACCCTCCCATGCCTATTGTATGTGTTACAGAACACTCCATATTGGGTGCCAAATGAACTGTTAAGGGAAATCAATGGTGAAGTGCGCCGCCTCTTGTGGGATGGGGGTAGCTCCCATATCTCTCTGTCCAAGCTCCAACGGCGAGCATTCGAAGGAGGGCTGGTGGTACCTGACATGCGCCTATATTACTGGGCAGCACAACTATGAACAATAAATTACTGGGTTTTAGCATCCTGGGTTGACCCGGCATGTCGGGTAGACAGGAAGGCAATGGGAGATCAGGGATTTATGTCACTAATTTATGGTGATGAGCGTGAGGGACAAATTCCGCTGCACACCCAACCAGTGGTACGAGCGTGTAAGGAAGCTAGCAAATTTCTTGATTGGACAGACAGACTAACATGCCAGATACCTATCTGGAGCAGTGGACTGCTGCGTGAGGTTGGGAAAATACATGGATTTAGGCAATGGGAGCTGATTGGTATAGATTATTTGGGAGACATCTGGAGAGGGGGGTCGCTCCTACCTTTTGCAGACCTGGCAAAAGAGTATGGCATGGGGAATGCAGAATGTTTTCGATACTTGTAAATGAGACATGACCTGAGGGGGAGCAACTCCCAGAGTCTGCGCCGCTAGAGAATAGGCTCCTGTCAGAATCCATGACGACCAATGCCATCTCCCTGAGATATAGGAAGTTACTCAATAATTCTCCTGACCCCCTGCAGAACCTCCGGGTAGCATGGGAGGGTAACATTGGGCTGTTTAAGGATGATGACTGGATGGAGGCAACTCAGAGTCCCAGGGAGATCGCCATAAGGGACGGTTTTAGGTTAATACAACTTAGAATCCTACACAGGGCATATTACTCCAGGTCACTGCTGCACTGACTGGGGAGGTGTACATCTGACTGTTGTGCCAGGGATTGTGACATGGTGAGATCCTTTTTTCACATCCTATGGGAATGTCCTATGGTACAAAACTACTGGAGGGAGATAATACAAATTATGTCCAAGGTTACGGGTCTTCAGATATCGTTGGAGCCCAGATGGCTCCTACTACACACTATGAGGGAGGAAACATGGCCCAAACATCTGAGAATTTGGCTGACTGTGGGGGCGGGGTGGCCAAGCAAAATATTGCGAGACTGTGGGGGGGCGAATGGGTCAGCAGGGATCCCTGATTGGGAGAGAGACCGGACTGGTGCCCCTGCGGGTGGAGCAAGTGGTCTACCGGAGATGTGCCTGCCTGAAAAAATACGAGAAAATATGGTCATAGGGGTTGACATACAGAGACTCAGAAAGCTAGCTGAGAGAGGGGAGTGAGGAGTCCCCTTGGGTGGGGAGACAAGGGGGTGGCAGGTTGCCACATTGACTGGGCAGCAATTTGAAGAGTTCCATGTGCCTCTGAAAACTTACATCGTTATTTGTTATGGATACCAGGTGACTTGGCTGTCATGAACATATTTTGTATTATCTGAATCATGCATTGTACGCTGAGCATTGCCTTAGTTAAAAGATTTATAAAAATAAAAAAATAAATTTTTAAGCATTTCAACTACTTGGGTATACGGTTTGTAGCTAACCTGCACTGGGGTAGCAATGTAAGGAAGACATCTATAGTTCTAAAGCAAGTGGCTGGGGCAGCATTGAAGTTCAGGCACAAGGAGGTGCTAGAAGCATAGGATTCATTCTGCAAATGTATACCCAGAAGGCAGTGGCCGCAGCACTTTATTGGGTAGAGCTCTGCAGGTCTGCTAAAACCAGCTCATTATATGTGACTGAGAACAATTCCCCAAGAACACTACTGCAGCTGCAGAGTTTGGATTCACTCCAGGATCAGCAACAGCAGCTTTAAGGTTGGTGCTCTACTGGGTAAGGTTGGTGCGTAACCCAGGGGCATGAATTGTAATAACTAGGATGATAAAACACGCTGAAAGCAAAATGGTGACAAGAAGAGTGAAACACAGGAAATGTCACACCATACTGTCACTAGGCGTAATATATGTGGTTCCTACCTAAGCTATGTTAGAGCACAGCGTGATAAGCCCTAATACACCCATCAGGTTTCCCCCCTGGGAAGACATCATCCCCCATACTTGAGCAAGGAAGCCTGTTGTCTAGAAAGTCATCATCCCCATGTAGGCAAGGGATCCGGTAATCTAAGCAGCAGGTGTAGCGAAGGCAATCCGCAATCAGCATGTGGTTGTGGTCATCTGGCTGGAGTCTCCCTCTAATGTGTATGAGACAGGGAAGTGTTTTTATAATAAAACAGCTGATGTTCTGAGAAAATGCCCCCACGTAAGAATGTGTATGTTTCTATGAATGTTGGAGACACAGCATACCACTTTGCCGGCAACCCTCTCTTGCTGCAGCCTTGAGGAAAGCACAAAGTGAAAAGAATGTCTTGCTAAAGATGCAATGCTTTTCTAGATGAAGGAGCAACTAGATAAAAAAAAAAAAACAGCACCGCAAATGTGAACTGTGCTGGAAAAATAAAATGAAGCTGAATAAAATGTAACTGGGCTAAAGTGCACAAGCGGCAGCCTTAGTTGCTAAAATAACGTGTGTAAAAAGCATGGCTAAAATATCTATACAACACCCTCCCCTTCCTGGTTCAAAGGTGGTAAAAGCCTAAATTAAAAAATATAAGTGCCTATTTGGGGTATCTGGTCGCACTGGACAGGACAAAGTCAGAATTTCAGGCCAACTGTGATGGAGCGTGGGTCAGATACAGGTACCATGATTGGGACAATGAGAAAGTACTTTGTTGCGTCGACAATGACGAGATGCAGGATGCAGGTGAGGCAATACATTGAAGATGGTCCACACAGTGAAGGCGATGCATTTGTTCTGATTCATGTAACGGTGATGATGTGTCCACAAAAGGGTCGATGCGCAGTAGCGGTTATGCGCAGTTGTCGATTCTTGCAAGGACAACGATGCGTCCACAGTGTTGGGGATGCTTCACATCCAAGCTGTGCATTGACGGCGATGTGTGGATTCTGCAGGAGCAGCACTTTAAACCCAATTCCAAGGATCCAGGACTGGGTTGGCACCACTTGGCAGGCCAGACTCACAGATTACAGAGACCAGGTGCAGGTGCAGGAGCAGATGGAATGGAAGTCTATTATGTCCCTGAGACTTCGGATCAAGAGGCCAGTCAGCTCACCTTTGAAGTCACTCTGGTTCTGGGTTTTGGAGATGTGGGTCCAGTCCATCACACCCAGACAAGGAGGGCAGCATGCAGCAGGTCAGCACAACAGGAAATCAGTCCAGCAGAGTGGCAGTCCTTCAAAAACACAGCAGTCCTGCTTCCTTGCAGGTTATCCACAGTTCCAGAAGTACACTGAAATGGTAGGGTCTGAGGTCCAGCTCTTATACACAGTGGTGCCTTTGAAGTGGGGGAGACTTCAAAGAAAGGTTTTGAAGTGCACAGAGGTCCTATCTTCCTCCCCTAGCTCCAGACTCACTACACAGGGGTCTGCAGCCCATTGTGTGGGGGACAGGAAAAGGTCTATTCAAGTGTAAGTGTGAGGCTGTGTCCAGCTCCTCCCTCCCATCCTGCTAGAATGCCCTATCAAGGCTGATCAAGTCACACCTAAGCTCCCATTGTGTTTGGCTCTCTGGGTGATTACGCAAAGCTCAGCTGTCACCCAATACCAATACCAATTGGAAAATACCAATAGTCTAAATGTGGAATTTTTAAAGTTGTAATAGTAAATCCAATTTTGCGATTAAATAGGATTTATCTTTACAGGTCCATAGGTACCAAACATGACAGATCTACTCCCTCTCAATTAGGAATTGCTGCTCATTAAATGTAAGAGACAATGTGTAAAGTATTTATGTAGCACACATACATGCACAGTAACACAATGAATACACCACAAAAATACCCCACAAGTTTTGAGATATGGCTTATGATATTCTGAAGAAAACGAGACCAAAATGATAAAACTCTAATAAGTATTTCTCAAGTTATCACGTTACATTCATAAAGTAAACACTGCTTAAAAACATGTTTGCTTCTTTTAGATTCTTTATGTAATGTTAGTGCAAATGAAACGACTTTCTCAACATGGGAGGGCAAAGCAAAATGCTCTCAAATCTTGAATTTAGCAGGTTTCCTGTCGGTCTCTGGAGACCAGTACGTCTGCATCACACACAGATGCCCATGATATCACACTGGTCAACTGTAGAGATCTCATGCTCTTTCCTGAAGCCACGGGGATGGAATTGGACCACGCTGGGCTGTTGAAGGACCAGACTCGGTAATCCACTGCCCAAAAGGAGATTCACAAAGCTGCCAGTGTTGGCGCAAAGCCGTAATTCTGCTCCCAAGGGTTGGCAGATGACTCGTCAATGCAGGTGCAGCTCCAGTTGTCAAGGCAAACTGGCGGGCTACCAGTGAGAGGGTTTCCTACAACGCTGTGGCATGTTCCAACCTCCCAGGACGCTCGATCTTGGGAAAGGCACCAGCAGTTTGGGAGCTCACCAGAGAGCCGCTGGGGATCAGGCATGATGATCTGGATCGGCGCAGAGCACTGACCGGCATCAGGAATTGTTATAGGTCCACCATAACACCGCTGGTTCTTTGTAGGTTTTAGCGATCAGCCCCATCTGATCTATGTCAAGTTTGGGCTGCCCACCTCAGAAGTGGCAGAGCCCTCATGGCAGGAGTAAGGTAAAGTTTTTAATGAGCCTGTGACTTAACGGGGGCAAAACAACAAGCCCTTAGAGAACACTCATTGTTCAACCCAGCAAAAACGTAGCAGGCAGCAGGCCAGGACAACAAGGAGGGTCACAGAGTGGCAGTCCCTCCTGCAGCCCAGCACACAGCAAGCAGCAGGCCAACACAGCAAAGCAGTTAGCAAAGTGGCTGTCATCCCTGGCAGCACAGCAGTCCTTCTGGCAATGTGCAGATATAGTCCCAGCAGTGCCAGGTTACAAGTTCAACACAGTGCCTGATTTTAGGGTGTCAGAGGCCCTGTACGTAGACCCAAAAGTCCCTTCGATTGTGACTTCAAAGGAGTTCTCTGAAGTCCATAAGGATCCCTCTCAATCCAGTCCTGTCTGCCAGGATGCTGATGGGGGTAACCAGCCCTTTGGGTGTGGACAGGGCACTACCTATTAAAGTGTAAGTGTCAGCCCCTCCCATTCCTCTCTGTCCAGGAAGACCCATCAGAATGTAGATGCAGTTGAGTGTCCTGTGTTGTGGTTGTCTGGAGGGAATGCTCAAATGTAGCTGTCACTCAGCCCAGCCCAGATGTGTACTGGAGAAAGGCTGCCAGGCACACAGAGCAGTTAAGTGCAGAGAAACGCCCACTTTCTAAAAGTGGCATTCCTGAAACAGTAATGTTAAATCCAACTTCATCAGTAAGTAGGATGTATCATTACCATTCCAAAGATATAAAACATGAAAAAGCTACTCCTCTCTTATCAGGAATTGTTAGACCTGACAGCCTTGGGGTGGTCACCTTTAACTTTTTGCCTGCCTCCTTCCACTTTTTGGACACTGTTTTTGCTGGTTTTTAGACTCTGCGCACTTTACCACTGCTAACCAGTGCTAAAGTGCATATGCTCTCTCCCTTTAAACATGGTAACACTGGATCATACCCAATTGGACTATTTAATTTACTTATAAGTCCCTAGTACTGTGCACTATATGTGCCCAGGGCCGGTAGATTAAATGCTACTAGTGGGCCTGCAGCACTGGTTGTGCCACCCACTTAAGTAGCCCCTTAACCTTGTCTCAGGCCTGCCATTGCAAGGCCTGTGTGTGCAGTTTCACTGCCAATTCGACTTGGCATTTAAAAGTACTTGCCAAGCCTAAACCTCCCCTTTGTCTACATATAAGGCACCCCTAAGGTATGCCCTAGATAACCCATAGGGCAGGGTGCTGTGTAGGCAAAAGGCAGGACATGTACCTATGTAGTTTACATGTCCTGGTAGTGTAAAACTCCCAAATTCGTTTTTACACTGCTGTGAGGCCTGCTCCCTTCATAGGCTAACATTGGGACTGTCCCCATATATTGTTTGAGTGGTAGCTGCTGATCTGAAAGGAGTAGGAAGGTCATATTTAGTATGGCCAGAATGGTGATATAAAATCCAGCTGACTGGTGAAGTTGGATTTAATATTACTATTTTAGAAATGTCACTTTTAGAAAGTGAGCATTTCTCTGCACTTATATCTTCTGTGCCTTACAATCCACGTCTGGCTGGGTTTACTTGACAGCTCCTTGTGCATTCACTCAGGCACACCCCAAACACGGGGTACTCAGCCTCACTTGCATAAATCTGCATTTTGAATGGGGGGTTCCTGGGCTGAGAGGGTGGAGGGCCTGCTCTCACACAAAGGACTGCCACACCCCCTGCTGGGACCCTGGCAGACAGGATTGAACTGAAAGGGGACCTGGTGCACTTCTAAGCTACTCCTTGAAGTCTCCCCCACTTCAAAGGCACATTTGGGTATATAAACAGGGCCTCTGCCCCTTCCAACTCAGACACTACCTGGAGAAGAAACTTGTAACAAGAACCTGCATCCTGCCATGAAGAACTGCCTGGCTGCCCAAAGGACTCACTTGACTGCTTTCTGTGAAGGACTGCTGCCTTGCTGTTGCCCTGCTGCCTTGCTGCTCCCTGGCTGTGGTGAAGAAGTGCTCTCCAAGGGCTTGGATAGAGCTTGCCTCCTGTTCCCTGAAGTCTCAGGACCAAAAAGACTTCTCTCTTCCAACTGGACTCCTTGTGTGGCGAAAATTCGATGCACAGCTTGCTAAAAACGACGCACAGCCTGCCCCGCGGTGAGAAATTCACTGCACACCTAACCGGAACGACGCAGCTCGACTTCGCAAGGAGAAGATCGACGCGGCACCTGCGTTGTGACAGTAACTTTGACGCATGGCCCACCGGATCGATGCACAGCCGACCTGGGACGACGCAGCCCGACTTCCAGAGGGGAAATCGACGCAAAGCCTGCCGTGTGGAAGAAATTTACACGCAAACGCCCACTGGAACGACGCAGCGCTTGTGACTCCGCTCCACAAGTCCAGGATTCCATGCACAGACCCCAGGGCGTTTGAAAACCCCGCAACCGAAGAGGATCCACGACTGAGTGCAGGAAATCGACACACATCCATCCCTGTGTGGAAACTAAACGACGCATCACCATGTGCAGCCCGAGAAATCGACGCACACCCCCTTTGTTTCCACACCTCTCCTCCTCTGCGGCCCATTGCAGAGATTTTTCACACAAACCAGATACTTTGTGCTAAAAAGAGTCTTTGTTTGCTTTTAAAAGACTTAAGACACTTTGGGGGTTATTCCAACTTTGGAGGAGGTGGTAATCCGTCCCAAAAGTGACGGTTATACCACCAGCCGTATTACGAGTTCCATAGTATATAATGGACTCGTAATACGGCTGGTGGTAAATCCGTCACTTTACCGTCACTTTTGGGACGGATTACCACCTCCTCCAAAGTTGGAATAACCCCCTTTATATCTCTTTTCAGTGATATCTCTACATTTACTTATTGCATCTTTGATCGTTTTGACCTGCAAATATCCAGATGAATATTATATATATTTCTACACACTGTGTGATGTATTTTTGTGGTGCTATATTGTGTTATTGTATGATTTATTGCACAAATACTTTACCCATTGCCTTCTAAGTTAAGCCTGACTTCTCAGTGTCAAGTTACCAGAGGGTGGGCACAGGATCATTTGGATTGTGTGTGACTTACCCTGACTAGAGTGAGGGTCCTTGCTTGGACAGGGGGTAACCTGCCTGCCAACCAAAGACCTCATTTCTAACAGGAACTACCACTTAAAATGGTATAAGGCAATAATAAGGAAATTCCAAATGCTAACCTTTGAGAGGGGAAGGCCTCACAGTAGTGAAAAATGAATTAGGCGGTTTGTCACTACCAGGACATGTAAAGAATAAAAGTACATGTCCTATCCTTTACTTACATAGCATCCTGTACGTAGGGATACCCGGGCCTACCTTAGGGGTAACTGATATGTGATAAAAGAGGAGTTTATGACTTGGCAAGTAATTTTAAAAGCCAAGTCGAAGTGGCAGTAAGCTGCACACAAGTCCTGCAATGGCAGGCCGGAGACAGATTTGAAGGCTACTTCTGTGGGTGGCACAATCAGTGATGCATCCCACTAGTAGCATTTAACCTACAGGCCCTGGGTACATGATATACCACTTTACAAGGGACTTATCAGTAAACTAAATATGTTAATCAGATGTACACAAATCATAAACATGTTTAGGGGAGAAGCATATGCACTACAAGCCAACAAAAAGAGAGTCAGCAAACCAGGAAGTAAAAGGCAAAACATCTGGGGAAACGTCACCCTGAGGATGCCAGGTCTAACAGGGGGTGATGAGAGGTGAGTACAGGAGATAGCAGTAGGGTGCTGAGCAGGCATCTACCGAGAGGGAGTGATGAGAGGTGAGCAGAGAGAGAGGAGTAGGGTCATGAGTACACTAAGGTGGAGCCATGAGAGGTGAGTAGGTGGAGAGGAGTAGAATGAGGAGTAGGCACCTACTGAGAGGAGACAATGAGAGGTGAGTAGAGGGGGAGGAGTAGGGTGAAGAGTAGGAATCTACTGAGAGGGGCCGATGAGAGGTGAGTATAGAGAGAGTGGTAGGGTGATGGGTAGTCATTTTTTGAGAGAAGCCGATGAGAGGTGTGTAGAGAGAGAGCAGTGGGGTGACGAGTAGTCATTTGAGAGGGGCCAGTGAGAGGTGTGTAGAGAGTTAGCGGTAGGGTGACGAGTAGTCATTTTTTGAGAGGGGCCGATGAGAGGTGAGTAGAGAGAGAGAAGTAGAACACAATGTCATTCTATCATGTACAACGCTTCGTTCTTCAGGTTCGCTTTCATGCTGTGTAAGGAAAGTGAATGTTTTCCCAAGATCACATTTCTTGGGACAATGATGCTGTTCTTAGGAGAACTTCACCTTGACTGTAGCAACATTTGTACTGACTATAAAGTGTCAGGAGCAATGGGGGTGGGAACCCCATTATTATATGAATCTGTGGGATGCTGCTGACAAATCTGTTCTTAAACTATTGTTCTTTCCTTCACATGATTTGCTGGGATCTCTAGGCCTGTGCACATTCACACCAAATGTATGAAGCTTAATGTATTTCAACCTATAAAATCAGTGTAACCCTAAGGATTGGGGTCACTCTCCCTTGATCTTTAGAAGGCGACACTGTCAGTCAGATTTCTGCTTTATAAACTGAGCTGAGTTCTAATATACTCTGCTATTTCATCATTTGCACTTTATTCTAAGCTTCTTGCTATCAAATGAACATTGATTGACTGACATTTGCCATTGGTTTTGCTGACTGTAATGCCATTAAACTTTCCATAAATCTTCGTGGTTTTCATTATAGCACTTATCATTGTTTATTTTGAAGCCTAATTTCCTTTACATATAATGCTGAAATGCTATTTAATATTATCCATGTACTGTGCAGTGGGCCCCCCTCAGTTTTGTTACGTCACTGGTCAGAGGCTGACCTGGCCTCAAGGCACACAGGACCCATCCGCGTGGATTGACACTAGGGACCCTTAGCCAAGCATGTGGTTAGTAGGTACCCAGTACAGGGTCTCAGACCTGAGGACACAGCACACAATGTTCTGCACGGAGGCAATGGAGCCCCCGATTAGCATGATGCGGACTCTGGACAGTAGCTGAGCCAGCACAAGCTTTAACCCTAAGTGCAAGAAGCCCCCGGCACTATCATCCCACCCAGACCTTCTCCAACCCAGACCTTCTCCGTGCAAGGGTCCCCTGGAGCCCCTGTGACTATTCCGTGCGCGCCTCCTCAGAGCTCAGGTGGAAGCAGCGGCGGTGACTGCGCTTCACACAAAGAAGATGCGACCAGACCCCTGAGGGACCCCACTGTGTGTTTATGTCACTAATGACCAGACAGGTGGGAGCAAGAGACAGTGAGAACTGATGGTGGGAAGACCTGATCTACTCCAGGACTGTCCACCCAAGGCCCACAGTGTTCAATCAGGCCACAAGTCTACTGTGGGTGACTGACCTCCGCTCCAGATTCTGACTCTCTTACTCTGAAGTCCTGCTCAGCTCCTCGAAGCTCTTTAGTGTGATAGGGCCGCTATACGAGTGTGTCTACTCACTCATGACCCTCTGCACTATATTCTGACTCCAGTCCTCTTACCTTGTACTCCTGCCCTGCTTCCTTCGTGGGGGTCACACGGTGCTCTCTGTGTGTCCGGGACTCTCTACAGACCACACACAGGAGCCCACCGTCGGTTCCACAGAAGAGCTGCAGCCTCTCCCCGTGCTCCTCACACAGACTTCCAGGCGCTATACAAGTGTCAGTTCTCTTACCTTGTACTCCTGCTCTGCTTCCTTCGTGGGGGTCACACGGTGCTCTCTGTGTGCCCGGGACTCTCTACAGACCACACACAGGAGTTCACCGTCGGTTTCACAGAAGAGCTGCAGCCGCTCCCCGTGCTCCTCACACAGACCTTCTGTGGCAGGCCCTCTGGGCGCTATATCCAGTCTTGTCACCATTTCTACCATATTTGCTAATCTCTTATTCGGCTTCAGTTCTTTCTCCAGGTCAAACCTCTGTCTGCACTCCGGGCACCATTTCTCTAAGTCCCTGCTGGCCTTGAATCTTGTGAGACAGGAGAGGCAGAAGATGTGTCCGCAGTCCAGGGTCACGGGGTCAGTGAACAGCTCCCTGCAGATGGGACAGGTGGCCTCCTCTAGGAGCTCGGCCCTGGGGTCTGCAGCCGCCATGTCTGTCCCGAGAGGGTCAGGTCCTCTCCCTCTGACAGGAATATCTTATCAGTACCTGTGTAAGGTGTGTCCGGCTCACGGCAACCTTTAGTCTCATCACGTCACCACCTGACACAGGTGATAAGCTGCTCATTACTGGAAATAGTGCAGGTGGCGTTGTCCTGGGGTGGGTGAAGCACACAGAGACTTCAAGAGTGAAACATCAGAGGAGAGAGATTGTATGTGACACCCTCAGGTGACTGATGCACACAGTGTCTACAGAGTGAAACATCAGAGGTGAGAGAGGTTGTAGTGACACCTTCAGGGCACTGCTGGACACAGTGTCTACAGAGTAAAACAGGTGAAAGAGGTTGTATGAGACGCCCTCAGGTGACTGCTGCACTCAGTGTCTACAGAATAAAACATCAGAGGTGAGAGAGGTTGTATGTGACACCCTCAGGTGACTGCTGCACTCAGTGTCTACAGAATAAAACATCAGAGGTGAGAGAGGTTGTAATTGGCAAACTTGAAGGTTGTCTAACACTTGTGTGTGTGTCTGTGTAACCTAACTCATTTCTTCCCAA
This sequence comes from Pleurodeles waltl, assembly GCF_031143425.1. Lineage (NCBI taxonomy): Eukaryota > Metazoa > Chordata > Amphibia > Caudata > Salamandridae > Pleurodeles > Pleurodeles waltl. The sequence continues at coordinate 3,808,611 of NW_027150301.1, forward strand.
TTAATACTTCAACTTTTCTCTCTTCCATACTCATATTTACTTTTTCTTTCACTTTCATTATTTGATTTTTCTTTTCTATCTTTCCTTCTTTCATTTCGTTCCTCTATTTTTTTTGTAAAACAATCTCATCTTCATTTTCTTTGCATCTCACTTTTTCCTTTCTTTGTCCCCCTTCTGTTTACTCTCTGAGTATATTTATGTATTTGTTTCAGTGCTAGGGCCGTACATAAAATATGATGCAGATGGAATTAAAAGCATTTTAGTGACCAGTGCAGATGTAGCAAAAATAAAGGAACAAAGCCTTAGAAGGAACATTCTGTCCAGTGTCAAAGACTCTCCATAGCTCCATCAAATGTGTGTGTTAACAGGGATCTAGTGTCGTGGACTCTCCAGAGCCCTAGTAAACGTGCAGTGTAAACAGGGATCTACTGTGGTAAACTCTTCAGGGCTCTATTGAACCTGCCAGTGTTAACGGGGATCTAGTGTTGTAGACTCTCCAGAGCTCTAGTAAACATGCCAGTGTTAACAGGGATCTACTGTGGTAGACTCTTCAGGGCTCTATTGAACCTGCCAGTGTTAACGGGGATCTAGTGTTGTAGAATCTCCAGGGCTCTTTTAATATGGAAACATCGATGCTAATATGAACAAGTATTGCTTTTTCCTTTGCATTCTACCTTACTAACTGGATTACAAATATTAGAAATATCAGAAAATATTAGAAAACGGTTACAATGTTTGTTTTAAATTGATCAAACCGTTAATAGTTATTTATCTGGTGATGCATGTATGTGAATTATGTTGAATTAATATTCCAGGGTTCCAAACTCGTAATTTGTACTTTATTTAATATGCCATTGTATTAAAATATAGTAATGTGTAGTTAGTAGAGTGCCACTGCACCTGCTGCACCACTCAATTCATGCCCCTTTTAACTGCAAGGTAACCACAATTGTGACTGCCTGTTTAGTAGTATAATATGGCTATATTTGGTGTTGAGAGAAGTTATGACAACTTTTTGGCCTGGTGCCACTGCACCAGCCACGCCATTTAAATCATGACCCTAGTGCCTGCAAGATAACGGCACTTGCGTCTGCCTGCTTAGTTGTAAAATATAGCACTGATCCTTGTTTAGCGGGGTGCCTAGAGTTTTTAGACCTGGTGCCACTGAACCTGCTGCACCATTGAAATCATGACTCTAGTGCCTGCTAGATAACTGCACTTGTGGCTGCCTGTTTACTAGTAACATTTAACAATAGTCTGTGTTTAGTGGGGTCCTTAGAACTTTTAGCCCCGGTGCCACAGCACCTGCTGCACCATTCAAATCATGCCCCTTTTAACTGCAAGGTAACTGCAATTGTGACTGCCTATTTAGTAGTATAATATAGCTATATTAGGTGTTTACTGGAGTTCTGACAAATGTTGGCCCGGTGCCACTGCACCTGCTGCACTATAAAAAATCTTGACCCTAGTGCCAGCAAGATAACTGCACTTTTGACTGCCTGTTTGTAGTAAAATATGGCAATATTTGGTGTTTAGAGGAGTTCAGACAACTTTTGGGCCTGGTCCCACTGCACCATTTAAATCATGACCCCTGTGCCTGCAAGGTAACTGCAGTTGTAACTTCCTATTTAGTGGTAAAATATAGCAATATTAGATGTTTAGTGGGGTTCCTAGAGCTTTTGACCCCGGTATCACTGCACCTGCTGCACTATTTAAATCATGACCCTTGTGCCTGCAAGCTACCTGCACTTGTGACTGCCTATTTAGATGTAAAATATAGCAATACTTGGTGTTTCATTCATCTTTGCTTTCTTCCCTTACTGCATATTTAATTCTTTACTTCCTTTAGGCCAGTTACATCTGGATACTGCACCATGGTGGACTGACTGTCAATCTGTCTGCACTCGCTGTTCTCTTCAGCTCGGTGGTGCCCACTATGTGCCCGAGGTTATCAGTCTTACACCGCTCGTGTTAGCTCATGCAACATAGAGGGATGATTCCTGATTATTGTTTGTTTTTTGCAATTCTTTACTATTGCACAACGGCCCCGTGGGACATGTACTATTCTGCAATGACGTGGCCGCCCATGATGAGGACGTCCATGTTTTATCTGAATCCGACTGATTCTTTTAAATGTTTTTAAACATTATTGTTTTTACATCCTCGGACAAGATCACGCAATGCCAGCATGATTCATCCATACAAACGCTGAAATAAATACCAGTGGATGGGGAACGGGTGTGATGTGAGTGGAGCACGGGTGAGACAGGTGACTGCCCGGGTGAGACAGGGTGACTGTCCGGGTGAGACAGGGTGACTGCACGGGTGAGACAGGTGACTGCCCGGGTGAGACAGGGTGACTGCACGGGTGAGACAGGGTGACTGCACGGGTGAGACAGGGTGACTGTCCGGGTGAGACAGGGTGACTGCCCGGGTGAGACAGGTGACTGCCCGGGTGAGACAGGTGACTGCCCGGGTGAGACAGGTGACTGCCCGGGTGAGACAGGGTGACTGCCCGGGTGAGACAGCCCGGGTGAGACAGGGTGACTGCCCGGGTGAGACAGGGTGACTGCCCGGGTGAGACAGGGTGACTGCACGGGTGAGACAGGGTGACTGCCCGGGTGAGACAGGTGACTGCCCGGGTGAGACAGGGTGACTGCACGGGTGAGACAGGGTGACTGCCCGGGTGAGACAGGGTGACTGCCCGGGTGAGACAGGTGACTGCCCGGGTGAGACAGGGTGACTGCACGGGTGAGACAGGGTGACTGTCCGGGTGAGACAGGGTGACTGTCCGGGTGAGACAGGGTGACTGCACGGGTGAGACAGGGTGACTGCCCGGGTGAGACAGGGTGACTGCCCGGGTGAGACAGGTGACTGCCCGGGTGAGACAGGGTGACTGCACGGGTGAGACAGGGTGACTGTCCGGGTGAGACAGGGTGACTGTCCGGGTGAGACAGGGTGACTGCACGGGTGAGACAGGGTGACTGCCCGGGTGAGACAGGTGACTGCCCGGGTGAGACAGGGTGACTGCACGGGTGAGACAGGGTGACTGTCCGGGTGAGACAGGGTGACTGTCCGGGTGAGACAGCCCGGGTGAGACAGGGTGACTGTCCGGGTGAGACAGGGTGACTGTCCGGGCGAGACAGGGTGACTGTCCGGGTGAGACAGGGTGACTGTACGGGTGAGACAGGGTGACTGTCCGGGTGAGACAGGGTGACTGCCCGGGTGAGACAGGGTGACTGTACGGGTGAGACAGGGTGACTGCCCGGGTGAGACAGGGTGACTGCCCGGGTGAGACAGCCCGGGTGAGACAGGGTGACTGCCCGGGTGAGACAGGGTGACTGTACGGGTGAGACAGCCCGGGTGAGACAGGGTGACTGCCCGGGTGAGACAGGGTGACTGCCCGGGTGAGACAGGGTGACTGTACGGGTGAGACAGGGTGACTGCCCGGGTGAGACAGGTGACTGCCCGGGTGAGACAGGTGACTGCCCGGGTGAGACAGGTGACTGCCCGGGTGAGACAGGGTGACTGCCCGGGTGAGACAGGTGACTGCCCGGGTGAGACAGGGTGACTGCCCGGGTGAGACAGGGTGACACAGGGTGAGACAGGGTGACACAGGGTGACTGCCCGGGTGAGACAGGGTGACTGCCCGGGTGAGACAGGTGACTGCCCGGGTGAGACAGGGTGACTGCACGGGTGAGACAGGTGACTGCCCGGGTGAGACAGGGTGACTGCCCGGGTGAGACAGGTGACTGCCCGGGTGAGACAGGTGACTGCCCGGGTGAGACAGGGTGACTGCACGGGTGAGACAGGGTGACTGCCCGGGTGAGACAGGGTGACTGCCCGGGTGAGACAGGGTGACTGCACGGGTGAGACAGGGTGACTGCACGGGTGAGACAGGGTGACTGCACGGGTGAGACAGGGTGACTGCCCGGGTGACTCCTGGACCTGCAGAGATCTGTTCATTGGTTAGAACAGCTTCGGAAGTCTCCAGAGTGAAGAGGCCGGAAACACCTTAAATTGCTGCAGAGCAGCATCAGCTAAAGTGACACACACATTCCAAAAGATGCTTTCTGATTTTGTTATTTGCAATTTCTAGGAAAATGCCTCTCATGGCATGGTTACCCCCTAACTTTTTGCCTTTTGTTGATGCTAGTTATGTTTGAAGTGTGCTGGGACCCTGCTAACCAGGTCCCAGCACCAGTGTTCTTTCCCTAAACTGTACCTTTGTCTCCACAATTGGCACAACCCTGGCACACAGATAAGCCCCTTGTAAATGGTACCCCTGGTACCAAGGGCCCTGTGGCCAGGGAAGGTCTCTAAGGGCTGCAGTATTATGCCAACCTGGGGAGCCCTCACTCAGAGCATGCACACTGCCTCACAGCTTGTATGTGCTGGTGGGGAGAAAATGAGTAAGTCGACATGGCACTCCCCTCAGGGTGCCATGCCCACCTCTCACTGCCTATGGCAGGCCCACCCATCTAGCAGGCCCTACAGCCCTAAGGCAGGGGGAACTATACCACAGGTGAGGGCATAGCTGCATGACCACTATGCCCCTACAGTGTCTAAGCCAAATCTTAGACATTGTAAGTGCAGTGTAGCCATAAAGAGTATATGGTCTGGGAGTCTGTCAATTACGAACTCCACAGTTCCATAATGGCTACACTGAATTCTGGGAAGTTTGTATCAAACTTCTCAGCACAATAAATCCACACTGATGCCAGTGTGGGATTTATTGAAAAATACACACAGAGGGCATCTTAGAGATGCCACCTGTAAACCAGTCCAATTCCTAGTGTTAGGCTGACCAGTTCCTGCCAGCCTGCCACATCCAGACGGGTTTCGGGCCACATGAGATGAGGGCCTTTGGACAGCGGCTCTGTCCAAAAACAGCAACAAGAAACCAACTTTAAAGAGACTCTTGCCTCACCCCAAAAGCGTGAGTCTTCACACTCTGCTCCCGACACCCCCGGCTCGAGTTCAGGAGAACCAACACCGCAGAGAGGACTCCCAGGCTACTCCAACGAAGTAGACACCCTGAGGTGACCTCACTGCGCCCCCACAGCGACGCCTGCAGAGAGGACCGAGAGGAACCACCTATCAGTGCAGGAGTGACCAGCAGGTGGCCCTCATCCTAGCCCAGTCGGCGGCTGGCCCGAGAAGCCCCCCTGTGCCCTGCCTGCCTCACCAGAGTGACCCCCGGGTCCCTCCATTGCTTTCAACGCAAAACCTACTTTGCACACTGCACCCGGCCTCCCCTGTGCCGCTGAGGGTGTATTTTGTATGCCTGTGTGTGTGTCCCCCAGTGCTCTACAAAACCCCCCTGGCCTGCCCCGAGGACACAGGTACTTACCTCCTAGCAGACTGGAACCGGAGCACCCCTGTTCTTGATAGGTGCCTATGTTATTTGGGCCCTTCTTGACCTCTGCACCTGACCGGCCCTGTGTTGCTGGTGCTGTGGGTTTGGGGTTGCCTTGAACCCCCAATGGTGGGCTGCCTATGCCCAGGAGATTGAACTTGTAAGTGCTTTACTTACCTGAGAAACTAACCAATACTTACCTCCCACAGGAACTGTTGATTTTTGCAGTGTCCTCTTTTAAAATAGCTTATTGTCATTTTTGCCAAAACTGTGTACATTACTGTTTTAATTCAAAGTTCCATACTTACAATTTATGTACTTACCTAAATTCTGAAACTCACGTTTCTAAAATAAATTTAGAAAATAATATTTTTCTATATAAAAACCTATTGGCCTGGAGTTAAGTCTTTGAGTGTGTGTTCTCATTTATTGCCTGTGTGTATACAACAAATGCTTAACACTACCCTCGGATAAGCCTACTGCTCGACCACACTACCTCAGAATAGAGCATTAGAATTATCTAACTTTGCCACTATCAACCTCTAAGTGGAACCCTTGGACTCTGTGCATACTATCTCTCACTTTGAGATAGTATATACAGAGCCAACGTCCTACACTATTTAATAAATATCAACTCATGCTGCCTCCAAGAAAAAACAACAAGCTCAATTACTAGCTCAGTAGCTTCCAAAACACAAGTCGACAAACGAGCTGCATGAGAAAAAACAAAGATCGAGTAAGGCAGATGAATTCTGACAAACTTAAGACAGTGTGTAAGAAAAAAGTCATTTTGAGAAAAGCCCTCTAATTCATATTCTAGTATGGATACCCACAAATTCAGATATATGAGAACAACCGCTGCTTCTAAACTCCATATCCTGTGCCCATTTTGCAACTGCATAGGTTTCATTGATATCTGTTTGTCACTCATTGTAGATCACCCAATTAATTGCTGAATCCCGGGTACAAAATGAAAAATCATTGCAAGGTGCAGCTGAATTATTGGCCCTGGGTACCTTGGATTCTTGGTGAACCTACAAGCCTTGAATATCCGCACAACCAGGAGGGTCCAACGGACATAGCAGTGTATTGCTTTTGAAAATCTGCCACAGCTGGAAAAATTTACAGAAAGAAAGAAATGGCTGTTTTTTTCAACTCAACTTCAATATTTTTTTATTTCAACTGCTGGTGTCTATAGGAAAACCTGGATCTATAAACACAACCCCTTGCTATAGGTAAGAATGTTGTCTACTTTCCAGAAATGTATCGCCTTCCAGGATCCACCATGGGTTTCACACCCTTATCCACCACTAACTGGAAGTTGGGTCTCCCAGTAAAATGCCAAGACTGTGTTGAAAAATGTGCTTTTCTCATTTGTCTGCCTATTCCTGAAAACTGAGAAAATGGTGCTGTTAGCACTGCAAACCTTTTTTAAAACAAATCTTTTTATTAGCTTTTTCATAGACATGCAAAATATGGTTCTTCATATTTCTACATCAGTTAGACATTGTGCAGTTAAATAGAAAAGGTGTGCGCCTTGTCATATGAACCAGATGCAGTAACGCAGTCCTGATAGTAGCACACGGGCAGGCTGGAGGAGTCATTGTGCTAACCTTGTTCTCATTTCTGTCTTCATGGAGAGGACACCGTGGAGTTTGTGGCAGCCATTAAATAACTATCCATTGCGATTTTATGAAGTAACATCTGTAACAATCCAACTATGGTCCTTTCAGGGAGGTTTCTATTCAGCTTTACAAAAAATGTTGGAGGCAGCCAGTTTCATAAGAAGCAACTTACTATGTTATAATCCTACTGGGGTGGTGTGGGTAAGTTTTAGGGGGTTAGCAGAGGAGGGGGCAGCGGAGCAACCTGCAACCAATGGTTACAACTCTTGTTTATCTGTACAAGGCAGTGAAACCTGGGCCCCTGGGATGCAAGCCCCAGTCGGGCCCATCTTGTGGTTTCTATTGGGTCTGGTGGAGACAGGGACTTTGTCTCAGTATCTGAATCCAAGTCATCTCCTGGGTGTTGCAAATGCCCAATATATCTGTCCAACGTCCCACCAAAGACCTTCTACGTATACCTTGTGTATAATCTTCAAGCAATGCTCTCGCCTCAGCCCTAGCCCATATAGTGACCTCTCTGGTTCATTGTGTTAATCCCGGACCTGCCGGTGATGTCCATTGCTTTGCTATGCAGTGTTTAGCCAGTATCTAGGCCAAATCCCAGAGTCTAGAGCCCACTTTCTTAGGACGTGGCCTAGGGAAAAGGCCCAGTAAGCACAACTTTCCTGTGCTCTGAAGAGCATGCCTCAGGCTGTCATTAAGGTCAGCAATAACAGCTTCCCAGAAGCTTTGGATCACTGTGTAACCCTACACCATATGCGCAAAGTCAGCATCAAGGAAAGAGCATTGCGGGCATAGTCTAGGGTCGCCCCCATATATAACTTGTAGTCTGTGTGGTGTTAATTATGTCATGTGTGTATACCTAAAGTGAATATATTTCAGCCTACTACTCCTAGAGACTTTTTGTGGGTAGGCCAACATCTTCTGAGGGTAGGCCCTCCTGGGGTCCAGGCAGCCCTGGCCCAGGAAGGCAGAACAAAGTTTTTCCTTTGAGAGAGGGTGTTACACCCTCTCCCTTTGGAAATAGGTGTGAAGGGCTGGGGAGGAGTAGCCTCCCCCAGCCTCTGGAAATGCTTTGATGGGCACAGATGGTGCCGTCTACAACGGTTCAGGGATCCCCCAGCCCTGCTCTGGTGAGAAACTGGACAAAGGAAAGGGGAGTGACACTCCCCTGACCAGTACCTCCCAGGGGAGGTGCCCAGAGCTCCTCCAGTGTGTCCCAGACCTCTGCCATCTTGGAAACAGAGGTGTTGGGGGCACACTGGACTGCTCTGAGTGGCCAGTGCAAGCAGGTGACTTCAGAGGCTCCTTCTGATAGGGTCTTACCTCTCTTGGTAGCCAATCCTCCTTCCTTGGTAGCCAAACCTCCTTTTCTGGCTATTTAGGGTCTCTGCTTTGGGGAATTCTTCAGATAACGAATGCAACAGCTCACCAGAGTTCCTCTGCATCTCCCGCTTCACCTTCTACCAAGGATCGACTGCTGACTGCTCCAGGACGACTGCAAAACCGCAACAAAGTAGCAAGATGACTACCAGCAACATTGTAGCACCTCATCCTGACGGCTTTCTCGATTGTTTTCAGGTGGTGCATGCTCTGGGGGTAGCCTGCCTTCACCCTGCACCAGAAGCTCAGAAGAAATCTCCTGTGGGTCGACGGAATCTTCCCCCTGCTAACGCAGGCACCAAAAGAGTGCATCACTGGTCCTCTGGGTCCCCTCTCATCCTGACGAGCGTGGTCTCTGGAACACAGCAACTCTGTCCAAGTGACTCCCACAGTCCAGTGAATCTTCAGTCCAATTTTGGTGGAGGTAAGTCCTTGCCTCCCCACGCTAGACTGCAAAGCTGTGTACCGCATGATTTGCAGATGCTCTGGCTCCTGTGCACTCTTCCAGGATTTCCTTTGTGCACATCCTAGCCTGGGTCCCCAGCACTCTGTCCTGCAGTGCACAACCCTCTGAGTTGGCCTCTGATGTCGTGGGACCCTCTTTTGTAACTTCGCGTGGACTCCGGTTCACTAATTTTCTAAGTGCCTGTTGGGGTACTTCTGCGGGTGCTGCCTGCTTCTGTGAGGGCTCTCTGAGTTGCTGAGCGCCCCCTCTGTTTCCTCCTCCAAAAGGCGACATCCTGGTCCTTCCTGGTCCTCAGCAGCACCCAAAAACCTTTACTGCGACCCTTGCAGCTAGCAATGCTTGTTTGCGGTATTTCTGCGTGGGATTACCTTTGCAAGCTTCATCGCGACATGGGGCATCTATCTTCCAAAGGAGAAGTCCCTAGTCCTCTTCTTTCTTGCAGAACTCAAAGCTTCTTCCTTCCGGAGGCAGCTTCCTTGCACCTTCATCCGGGGTTTCCTGGGCTCCTGCCCCCCCTGGACACTGTCGCGACTATTGGACTTGATCCCCTTGCCTTGCAGGTCCTCAGGTCTGGAAATCCGTTGTCAGTGCACTACTGGTGTTTGTTGTTCTTGCAGAATCCCCCTATCACGACTATTGTGCTCTTTTGGGGCAGTAGGTGCACTTTACTCCTACTTTTCAGGGTCTTGGGGTGGGGTATCTTGGACACCCTGACTGTTTTCTTACAGTCCCAGCGACCCTCTACAAGCTCACATAGGTCTGGGGTCCAATCGTGATTCGCATTCCACTTTTGGAGTATATAGTTTGTGTTGCCCCTATACCTATGCTTGCCTATTGCAACCTACTGTAATTCTACACTGTTTGCATTACTTTTCTGACTCTTACTTACCTGATTTTGGTTTGTGTACATGTAACTTGTGTATAGTACTTACCTTCTTTCTGAGGGTACTCACTAAGATACTTGTTGCATATTGTCGTAAAAATAAAGTACCTTTATTTTTAGTAACTCTGTGTATTGTGTTTTCTTATGATATTGTGCATATGATATAAGTGGTATAGTAGGAGCTTTACATGTCTCCTAGTTCAGCCAAAGCTGCTTTGCTATAGCTACCTTCTATCAGCCTAAGCTGCTAGAAACACCTCTATCCTACTAATAAGGGGTAACTGGACCTGGCACAAGGTGTAAGTACCTTTGGTACCCACTACAAGCCAGGCCAGCCTCCTACACTTTGGTTCCTGCGTAGTCTCTGGCCACAGTGTCCTAAACGCATGAGTCAAGGCTTGATTTGTTAGGAATTGGCCTGGAAGTAAACCATATTGTTCTATCAGGTCTGCCATGGGGGGTAACATTCCCTGTTTAAAGCAGTCTCCCACTGTCCACATGCCTACATCTATCCAGGGTGCCAGTTGGGTATGTGTAAAGAGGGCAAGTGGGTCTCCTTGTGGGAAGCCAACCAGGGGTAGTGTCTCCGTATACAGTGAAATCCCTGGAAAGTGGCAGCAGCATCTCCTCCAAAACCACAGAGACGCCTCGACCAGCTGATTGGAATGAGGGAGCACCACGGACCCATAAGGCGGCTTTGCCAGTAGCACTGATTGGTCAGTTGCTGCTCCCTGTTACCCTATTTCATGCAAATGTGAACCATCTAACCACTGTGCGACCCACTGCCGCTACACCGCTACATAATACAGATCAAAGTCCGGGACACCCAGACCCCCCTTCCCTGGTGGTCTCCGGAGAACCTCTAATGAGACCCTGCTGCAGCCTGTGTCCCATACTAGTTCCGGCAAGAGGGAATCCAGGTGTCTGAACCACGATGCTGGGATCTTGACTGGCAAATTGGTGAAATAGTATAAAAGTCTGGATAACATAATCATCTTGGATAAGGAAATCAGCGCCATAATCGGTAATTTTAAGGATCTCCAGAACTGCACACTTGAGTGCAGAGACCTGAGAGAGGCGTCCAGATTAGCATCTAGTAGGTTGGTTGGGGAGTGAAATATTTGAATACCCAGGTATTTGAGTGCTATAGGGGACCAGGCCAGGCCCTGTGGGAATATTGGCAGGCACCCGTGCCTGGACACAATGGGAACAAATGTGTTTTGGCCACGTTTACTTTTAAGCTGGAGTATGTTGCAAACGTTGACAATAGGGACATTGCAATTTGAGAGCTTGTGGACCCATCTCACAAATAAAGAAGCAGGCCATTTGTGTTAGACTTGGCATCCTTGGCGTGGTCTCCCCTAACTTTTTGCCTCTGTTTCCCAGGTTGTTGATGTTTGCTGGACACTGTTTTTGTCACTATGGGCACTTTACCACTGCTAGCCTGTGCTAAAGTGCAGGTGCTCCTATGTAAAAAGTATATATAATTGGCTTTCCATGATTTGCATGCTTGATTTACTAGTAAGTCCATAGTACAGTGCACTGAAAGTGGCCAGGGCCTGTACATTAAATGCTACTAGTGGGCCTGCAGCACTAGTTGTGCCACCCACATTAGTAGCCCTACAAACATGGTTCAGACCTGCCACTGCAGTGTCTGTGAGTGCAGTTTTAAACTGACATTTCGACTTGGCAAGTGTACCCACTTGACAGGCCTAAACCTTCCCTTTTTATAAATGTAAGGCACCCCGAAGGTAGGCCCTAGGTAGCCCCATGGGCAGGGTGCAGTGTATGTGAAAGCTGGGACATGTACTTATGTGTTATACATGTCCTGACAGTAAAATACTGCCAAATTCGTTTTTCATTGTTGCTAGGCCTATCTCTCTCATAGGTTAACATGGGGGCTGCCTTTAAATATGAAGAAAGCATAGATTCTCTTTGGGAGCAGATAGACGTGGAGTTTAGGGTCTCTGAGCTCACAATTTAAAAACACGTCTTTTAGTGAAGTTGGTTTTTAGATTGTGTGTTTGAAAATGCCACTTTTAGAAAGTAGGCATTTTCTTGCTTAAACCATTCTGTGACTCTGTTTGTTTTGTGGATTCCCTATCTGGGTCAGTTTGACAGTTGGGCTGCTTGCACCTCTCTCTAGACAGTGACACAAAGGGGGCTGGCGTGTTGCCCGTGTATCCTGATGAACCATCTGGACTGGAGGAAAAGGGAGGAGTGGTCACTCACACCTAGCTGGGCTGTGCCTGCCCTCTCACAATGCAGTCTCCGACCTCCTGGTCTGTGGCTGGTGCCTGGCCTGGACAAGAAAGGATCTCACAGACACTTGAGACTTTACTTTGAAGTAGGCCTACTTCAAAGGCAAAAAGGGGTATAAGAAGAGCACCCCAAACCCCAGACTTTAGACTACTTCAAGAAAGCAAGAGAAATCTCTGCCTGGAGAAGAGCTGTGGAGAAGTGCTACCCTGCCTGTGACTGTGCTTTGTGGAGCTATCTTGCATTTGCTGCTTCTGCCTGTGCAAGGGGACAGAGACTGGACTCTGTTGCATTCCTGCTTGAGAAGTGACTCCAAGGGCTTGGAGTAGAGCTTGCCTCCTGTTTTGAAGCCTAAGGGACAGCAAAGGCTTTCCAACCCAGACCTGTGTCTACCTGCGGTGGACTCTAGCTTGTCAGAGGGTGCCATTCCAATTCCTGGACACCTGAAACTGAATTCCTGGTGAAAAACCAGTCTACTGATGCCGGATGATGCCATGCGACTTCGCAAAGGATGCCGCTGCCCGGGACGGCCACGCCGCTTGCGCCGAGGCCGTGTACCTCGCTGAAGTGAGAATCCGATGACCCTGTGAGCTGATGCTGCTACACCAGAGCCGCAACTCCACCTGCCTCGAGGCCGTGGACTTCGTAGAAACCCAACGACCCTGTAGGTCTCGCGTTGGTGCAACCACTGATCCTTCCCGACTTCGCTGACATCGGAGTGTCAAAGTCCAACGTTGGTGATGTTCCGACGTATCACAGCGCCTGTCGCCCTGTGACGTCATCGCGATCCCGTGAGGTTGTGCTGAAGCATTTTAACTCCGCCAGACTCGCATCTGCCGGAACCAAGGGACGACCTCGCGGCCCTGTACCAAGGACCACACACAGCTGTGTGACGCCGCAGTCTTCCTACCCTGTTGCACCGGAACCAACGCCACATCAAATCCAGCGAAGCCGCTGTCCCCGACTCCGTGCACTGGCTTGTTTTCTGCTTGTTCTAAAGGTACTGTACCTGGAGTCGATCGACTCCGTGAACGACTTCGCTACAATGCTGTGTTTTACCAAATTGCAGTCTTTTCACCTCAGATCACTATTTTCTTGCTTTTAAGTGCTAAATTCGTATTTTTAACTGTATATTGTGGATTTGTATTGTATTTGGTCTTGTTTATTTAGATACAATATTTAATATTTTTCTAAACTCGTGTTGTGACATTTTGTAGTGGTTCACTGTATTACTGTGTGTGTTGGTACAAATACTTTACACCTAGACTCTGCAGTTAAGCCTGCCTGCTCATGCCAACCTACCAAGGGGGTGAGCAGGGGTTAACTGAGTGTGATTCTCCTTTACCCTGACTAGAGTGCGGGTCCTTGCTTGGACAGGGGGTAACCTGACTGCCAACCAAACACCCCATTTCTAACAAGCTGCATATAAGGATATCATGTATGATCCATCTCCCAGGGTCAGTCCATGGTCAGGGGCTTGCAGTCAAAATAATGCAACCATCTGCTCAATGGCTATCTCGAATAGGAGGAGCGATAATAGGCAAGAGGGTGCCCATATAATAACTGGAGCCAGTTCATCCATACATCACCAAGTCCCATCTGCACCATAACAGCAAATAAGAAGTCTCAGTCAATGGAGTCAAATGCTTTTTTCAAGATCAGTCGACATCAGCATAGCATTCGGGTAACAGGTCAGCTCCGGGTGATACATAACATGAAATAACCTGCAAAGATTCAGGCAGGTGTTTGTCATCTTGATAAACCCGTTCTAGTCTTGGTGCACTAACATATGCCTGTGTGGCACTAGTCGCTTGGCAAGGACCTTACTCAGGATCTTAAAATCCATGTTCAACATGGATAAGTGGCAGAATGCTGACGATGGGGTGCCCATTTCAGAGGTCTTGGGAAGTGGTATCACCAGGGTCTCCCTTGTGGAATCTGGTAATGTCCCTAGCTGAAACGAGTCAGCCTCTAATGTCTTTAGTTTGGGGTCCAGTTCGGAAGAGAAGGTAGCATAGAACTCTGCCAGCAACCCATCTTGGCCCGGTGTTTTTTCATTAGCCATCTCCTTAAGGGCTGCTCAAATTTCTTGGACTGTCACTGGGCCTCCCAGGGTTTCCCGTGTCTCACAGTTAACTGTGTGTAATGGAATGGGAGACAAAAAATTACTTGGTGCAGTTTCTGCATGCCATCCAGAAGTAAAGTAAAGTTTTTCGTTATACCTATCAAATGGGTGATTAATGTCTTTTGGAGAATAGGATATAAGTCCCTGTTCTGTCTGGATTTGTGTGTTGGACTCCCCTCTGGTTGGTGAGTTAACTAGCTATGCTGAGTGTTTTCCCATTTTCCTTCCTCGTTATGAACTCTAGGTATGTAATTGCCATAATCCAGGCACCCCAGTCGTTCCAATACCCTATGGTAATCCTTCCTGTTTTCACAATATGTGGTGTCTGTTGTGTCCCCTGGCACCAGCTTATTACCCAAGTTATATAGCCTGTCCTACAGTGTCTTGAGTTCTTAGTCCAAAACCCTCCTGACCCCACCTATTGTCCTACACAGTGACCCCCGACCACTACCTTAAACGCGTCCCATTCAGTCCAAGTATTGGGGGCAGTTCCCTGGTTTTCTTGGAAGTAGTTGTAGGAGGCTGGCCTGGCTTGTAGTGAGTACCAAGGGGTACTTACACCTTGCACCAGGTCTAGGTATCCCTTATTAGTGTATAGGGTGTCTAGCAGCTTAGGCTGATAGATAATGGTAGCTTAGCAGAGCAGCTTCGGCTGAACTAGGAGACGAGTGAAGCTCCTACAGTACCACTAGTGTCATATGCACAATATCATAAGAAAACACAATACACAGATATACTAAAAATAAAGGTACTTTATTTTTATGACAATATGAAAACAGTGCAAGCAATGTATAGTCACAATAGGTTGCAATGAGAGCACATAGGTACAGGGGCAACACAAACCATATACTCTAGAAGTGGAATGCGAACCACGAATGGAACCCAAACCTAGGTGACCTTGTAGAGGGTCGCTGGGACTGTAAGAAAACAGTGAGGGTTAGAAAAATAGCCCACCCCAAGACCCTGAAAAGTGGGTGCAAAGTGCACCTAAGTTCCCCAGAGAGCACAGAAGTCGTGATAGGGAAATTCTGCAAGGAAGACCAACACCAGCAATGCAACAACGATGGATTTCCGGACGAGAGAACCTGTGGAACAAGGGGACCAAGTCCAAGAGTCACACTCAAGTCGGGAGTGGGCAGATGCCCAGGAAATGCCAGCTGTGGGTGCAATGAAGCTGCCACCGGATGGTAGAAGCTGAGGATTCTGCAAGAACGAAGGGGGAACTTCCCCTTTGGAGGATGGATGTGCCACGTCGTGAAGAAGCTTGCAGAGGTGTTTCCGTGCAGAAAGACCGTAAACAAGCCTTGTTAGCTGCAAGGGTCGCAGTTAGGGTTTTTGGATGCTGCTGTGGCCCAGGAGGGACCAGGATGTCACCAATTGCGTGAGGAGACAGAGGGGGCGTCCAGCAAGACAAAGAGCCCACTCAGAAGCAAGCAGCACCCGCAGAAGTGCACAGGCACTACGAAGAGGAGTGAACCGGAGCTCACCCGAAGTCACAAAGGAAGGTCCCACGACGCCGGAGGACAACTCAGGAGGTCGTGCACTGCAGGTTAGAGTGTCGGGACCCAGGCTTGGCTGTGCACAAAGGAAATCCTGGAAGAGTGCACAGGAGCCGGAGCAGCTGCAAATCACGCGGTGCCCATTTCTGCATAAGCCAGTCTACACCGGTTCAGGGACCCCTCAGCCCTGCTCTGGCGCAAAACTGGACAAAGGAAAGGGGAGTGACCACTCCCCTGACCTGCACCTCCCCTGGGAGGTGCCCAGAGCTCCTCCAGTGTGCTCCAGACCTCTGCCATCTTGGAAACAGAGGTGCTGCTGGCACACTGGACTGCTTTGAGTGGCCAGGGCTAGCAGGTGACATCAGAGACTCCTTCTGATAGGCTCTTTCAGGTGTTGCTAGCCTATCTTCTCTCCTAAGTAGCCAAACCCTCTTTTCTGGCTATTTAGGGTCTCTGCTTTGGGGATTTCCTTAGATAACGAATGCAAGAGCTCATCAGAGTTCCTCTGCATCTCTCTCTTCACCTTCTGCCAAGGAATCGACTGCTGACTGCGCTGGAAGCCTGCAAAACTGCAACAAAGTAGCGAAGACGACTACTGCAACTCTGTAACGCTGATCCTGCCGCCTTCTCGACTGTTTTCCTGGTGGTGCATGCTGTGGGGGTAGTCTGCCTCCTCTCTGCACTAGAAGCTCCGAAGAAATCTCCCGTGGGTCGACGGAATCTTCCCCCTGCTACCGCAGGCACCAAAGAACTGCATCACCGGTACCCTGGGTCTCCTCTCAGCACGACGAGCGAGGTCCCTTGAATCCAGCAACTCTGTCCAAGTGACTCCCACAGTCCAGTGACTCTTCAGTCCAAGTTTGGTGGAGGTAAGTCCTTGCCTCCCCATGCCAGACTGCATTGCTGGGAACCGCGACTTTTGCAGCTACTCCGGCCTCTGTGCACTTCCGGTGGAAATCCTTTGTGCACAGCCAAGCCTGGGTCCATGGCACTCTAACCTGCATTGCACAACTTCCTAAGTTGTCCTCCGGCAAAGTGGGACTCCTTTGTGCGACTTCGGGTGAGCACTGTTTCACTCCTCTTTGTAGTGCCTGTTCTGGCACTTCTGCGGGTGCTGCCTGCTTTTGAGAGGGCTCCTTGTCTTCCTCGACGCTCCCTCTGTCCCCAGACGCAATTGGCGACATCCTGGTCCCTCCTGGGCCACAGCAGCATCCAAAAACACTAACCGCATGACTTGCAGCTAGCAAGGCTTGTTGGCACTCTTTCTTCAGGAAAACACTTCTGCACAACTCCCCACGGCGTGGGGGATCCATCCTCCAAAGGAGAAGTCTCTAGCCCTTATCGTTCTTCCAGAAACCTCAGCTTCTACTGTCCAGTAGCAGCTTCTTTGCACCCACAGCTGGCATTTCCTGGGCATCTGCCCATCTCCGACTTGCTTTTGACTTTTGGACTTGGTCCCCTTGTTCCACAGGTACCCTAGATTGGAAATCCACAGTTGTTGCATTGCTGGTTTGTGTCTTTCCTGCAGAATTCCCCTATCACGACTTCTATGTCCTTTGGGGAACTTTAGTGCACTTTGCACTCACTTTTCAGGGTCTTGGGGTGGGCTATTTTTCTAACCCTAACTGTTTTCTTACAGTCCCAGCGACCCTCTACAAGGTCACATAGGTTTGGGGTCCATTCGTGGTTCCCATTCCACTTTTGGAGTATATGGTTTGTGTTGCCCCTATCCCTATGTGTCCCCATTGCATCCTATTGTAACTATACATTGTTTGCACTGTTTTCTAATACTATTACTGCATATTTTGGTATTGTGTAGATATATCTTGCGTATATTTGCTATCCTCATACTGAAGGTACTCACTGAGATACTTTTGGCATATTGTCATTAAAAATAAAGTACCTTTATTTTTAGTATATCTGTGTATTGTGTTTTCTTATGATATTGTGCATATGACACTTGTGGTACTGTAGGAGCTTCACTCGTCTCCTAGTTCAGTCTAAGCTGCTCTGCTAAGCTACCATTATCTATCAGCCTAAGCTGCTAGACACCCTATACACTAATAAGGGATAACTGGGCCTGGTGCAAGGTGTAAGTACCCCTTGGTACTCACTACAAGCCAGTCCAGCCTCCTACAAAGGGGGATTCCTGTGGGATGGCAGATAGCTGAGATCAGGTCTGGCTCTAACTGGGCACACAGTTCCATGATTGTTGCACAATCAAGTCTGTATGTGATTATGATGTGTCTCTCTTCCATTGTCGACAGGTCCACCAGGGGTCTGTGCACCGGAGAATGCCGCCATCTTATCACCTGCCCCAGCAGGCGTCCCCTATGGAGCACAACAGCAAGCAGAGGGTCATCCAACACTGAGGTATCACAATATGTTATTTGCTGAAACGTAGGTAAATCGCAATCTGCCGGTATCTGTCTGTATTCCCAGCCTAGATAGGTGTGACGCAGTTATTATCCACCCTAAGTGGCCCCCTGTAATGGCGGCTGCCTGACCTGTAAGGTGGGACAAGGGGAAATGAGGTAACTGCGCTGGCGTTGTACACCGTCGCGGTGGGTGGTCGAAGACCGCGGAGCAATTCAGCATTGGTTAACATTGGGCCCTATGGGTCCCAGGAGCCAATGACGATGTACGCCGGCGGTGACGGTACGCACCGCCGCGGACGTGACCGCCATTTTCTTACTGTTTACTCCCTTCATACCTGACCTTCAACAGGAGAGGACCTACACTGCAAGTGCTGCTGTGACCTGTGTCTGGAAGCGACAATGGCTACAGTGTCTGGGGAAAGGGCCCCTGCCTTCACATCGGAGGAGTTGGAGAAAATGGTGGATGGGGTCCTCCCCCAGTACACGCAACTGTACAGTCCTCCAGACAAACAGGTGAGTACACTGTGAGCATGCTGAGTGGGCAATGCCTGTTTTGAGTGGTGTGGATGGAAGATACATGTGGGGGGGACTGAGGCATGCATATGAGGATGGTGAGTGTATGTGCGTCAGGGCATGGGTGGGAACTGGTGAGCAATGAGTGAGCAATGAGTATGATGGTCCGGACAGATGAGTAATTTCCTTTCCTCCTGTACCTTTCCTCTAGGTCAGCTCCCACCAGAAGAAGGGTATTTGGCGTGCCATCGCCAAGGACGTCCGGACCTTGGGGGTCTACCATAGACAGAGCACCTACTGCCGTAAAAGATGGGAGGACCTGCTCCGCTGGAGCAAGAAGACTGCAGAGGCCCAGCTGGGGATGGCCTCCCATCGTGGAAGGGGTGAATGTTGCACCATCACCCCCCTGATGTACCGGATCCTGGCGGTGGCTTATCCAGAGTTGGATGGGCGCTTGAGGGCATCACAGCAGCCACAAGGGGGTGAGTACACTCTCATTCAGCTGACTCGCTCATTACGACGTGTCTGGGTGGGGGAGGGGGGCTGTGGGTTCCCCTAGGCCAGGGCAAACTTGGAAGGCAAGGTCCCTTGTTAGGCAGGCTCTGTGGCACCCCAACCCCACTAGTGGTTATAGCCATCTATACCTAGTCAGGGTCCTGTGACTTCCAGGTGTGCAGTGTGAGAAAGTAGCCTCTTTCTAGCCTTGTTACCCCCACTTTTGGCCTGTTTGTGAGTATATGTCATGCTGTTTTCACTGTCTCACTGGGATCCTGCTAGCCAGGGCCCAGTGCTCATAGTGAAAACCCTATGTTGTCAGTATGTTTGTTATGTGTCACTGGCACCCTGCTATCCAAGACCCCAGTGCTCATAGGTTTG
Source organism: Pleurodeles waltl (assembly GCF_031143425.1). NCBI lineage: Eukaryota > Metazoa > Chordata > Amphibia > Caudata > Salamandridae > Pleurodeles > Pleurodeles waltl. The sequence goes on from NW_027150301.1 coordinate 3,827,977, forward strand.
TGGCCTATAGGTATGTGTTCCCTGTGTGATGCCTAACTGTCTCACTGAGGCTCTGCTAACCAGAACCTCAGTGGTTATGCTCTCTCTGCTTTACAAATTGTCACTAACAGGCTAGTGACCAATTTTACCAATTCACATTGGCACACTGGAACACCCTTATAATTCCCTAGTATATGGTACTGAGGCACCCAGGGTATTGGGGTTCCAGGAGATCCCTATGGGCTGCAGCATTTCTTTTGCCACCCATAGGGAGATCTGACAATTCTTACACAGGCCTGCCAGTGCAGCCTGAGTGAAATAACGTCCATGTTATTTCACAGCCATTTACCACTGCACTTAAGTAACTTATAAGTCACCTATATGTCTAACCTTCACCTGGTGAAGGTTGGGTGCAAAGTTACGTAGTGTGTGGGCACCCTGGCCCCTGCCCCCACATTGTTCAGGGCAAATTCCCCGGACTTTGTGAGTGCGGGGACACCATTACACGCATGCACTATACATAGGTCACTACCTATGTATAGCGTCACAATGGTAACTCCGAAAATGGCCATGTAACATGTCTAAGATCATGGAATTGTCACCCCAATGCCATCCTGGCATTGGGGAGACAATTCCATGATCCCCCGGGTCTCTAGCACAGAACCCGGGTCCTGCCAAACTGCCTTTTCAGGGTTTGCACTGCAGCTGCTGCTGCTGCCAACCCCTCAGACAGGTTTCTGCCCCCCTGGGGTCCAGGCAGCCCTGGCCCAGGAAGGCAGAACAAAGGATTTCCTCTGATAGAGGGTGTGACACCCTCTCCCTTTGGAAATAGGTGTGATGGCTGGGGAGGAGTAGCCTCCCCCAGCCTCTGGAAATGCTTTGATGGGCACAGATGCTGCCCATCTCTGCATAAGCCAGTCTACACCAGTTTAGGGATCCCCCAGCCCTGCTCTGGCGCGAAACTGGACAAAGGAAAGGGGAGTGACCACTCCCCTGACCTGCACCTCCCAGGGGAGGTGCCCAGAGCTCCTCCAGTGTGCCCCAGACCTCTGCCATCTTGGAAACAGAGGTGTTGCTGGCACACTGGAATGCTCTGAGTGGCCAGTGCCATCAGGTGACGTCAGAGACTCTTCTGATAAGCTCTTACCTTTCTTACTAGCCTATCCTCCTTCCTGGGTAGCCAAACCTCCTTTTCTGGCTATTTAGGGTCTCTGCTTTGGGGAATTCTTCAGATACCGAATGCAAGAGCTCACCAGATGTCCTCTGCATCTCCCTCTTCACCTTCTGCCAAAGGATCGACCGCTGACTGCTCAGGACGCCTGCAAAACCGCAACAAAGTAGCAAACACGACTACTGCAACCTTGTATCGCTTCATCCTGACGGCTTTCTCGCATGTTTCCTGGTGGTGCATGCTCTGGGGGTAGCCTGCCTCCTTCTTGCACCAGGATCTCTGAAGAAATCTCCTGTGGGTCGACGTAATCTTCCCCCTGCAACCGCAGGTAACAAATGACTGCATCACCGGTCCTCTGGGTCCCCTCTCAGCACGACGAGCGTGGTTCCTGGAAATCAGCAACTCTGTCCAAGTGACTTCCACAGTCCAGTGACTCTTCAGGCCAAGTTTGGTGGAGGTAAGTCCTTGCCTCCCCATGCTAAACTGCATTGCTGGGTACCGCGTGATTTGAAGCTGCTCCGGCTCCTGTGCACTCTTCCAGGATTCCATTCGTGCACAGCCAAGCCTGGGTCCCCGACACTCTAACCTGCAGTGCACAACCTTCTGAGTTGTCCTCCGGCGTTGTGGGACTCCCTTTTCTGACTTCGGGTGGACTCCGGTTCACTCCTCTTCTAGGTGCCTGATCTGGTACTTCTGCGGGTGCTGCCTGCTTCTGCGAGGGCTCCCTGACTTGCTGGGTGTCCCCTCTGTCTCCTCATCCAAGTGGCGACATCCTGGTCCCTCCTGGGCCACAGCAGCATCCAAAAACCCTAGCAAGCAAGCTAGCAAGGCTTGTTTGCGGTCTTTCTGCGTGGGAACACCTCTGCAAGCTTCTTCACAACGTGGGACATCCATCCTCCAAAGTGGAAGTTCCTAGTCCTCTTCGTTCTTGCAAAACACCAAGCTTCTTCTATCCGGTGGCAGCTTCCTTGCACCCTCAGCTGGCATTTCCTGGGCATCTGCCCACTCTTGACACTGTTGCGACTCTTGGATTTGGTGATTTGGTCCCCTTGTCTTACAGGTACTCAGGTCCGGAAATCCACTGTTGTTGCATTGCTGGTGTTGGTTTTCCTTGCAGAATCCCCCTATCACGACTTCTGTGCTCTCTGGTGGTAGTAGGTGCACTTTACACCTACCTTACAGGGTCTTGGGTGGGCTATTTTTCTAACCCTCACTGTTTTCTTACAGTCCAAGCGACCCTCTACAAGCTCACATAGGTTTGGGGTCCAGTCATGGTTCGCATTCCACTTTTGGAGTATATGGTTTGTGTTGCCCCTATATCTATGTGCTCCTATTGCAATCTATTGTAACTTTACACTGCTTGCATTACTTCCTTTTGCTATTACTGCATATTTATGGTATTGTGTACATATATCTTGTGTATATTTGGCATCCTCATACTGAGGGTACTCACTGAGATACTTTTAGCATATTGTCATAAAAATAAAGTACCTTTATTTTTAGTATATCTGTGTATTGTGTTTTCTTATGATATTGTGCATATGGCACCAGTGGTATAGTAGGAGCTTTGCATGTCTCCTAGTTCAACCTAAGCTGCTCAGCTATAGCTACCTTCTATCAGCCTAAGCTACTAGAAACACCTCTTCTACACTAATAAGGGATAACTGGACCTGGCACAAGGTGTAGGAGGCTGGACTGGCTTGTAGTGAGTACCAAGGGGTACTTACACCTTGCACCCGGCCCATGTATCCCTTATTAGTGTATAGGGTGTCTAGCAGCTTAGGCTGATAGATAATGGTAGCTTAGCAGAGCAGCTTAGGCTGAACTAGGAGACGTGTGAAGCTACCACAGTACCACAAATGTCATATGCACAATATCATAAGAAAACACAATACACAGTTATACTAAAATAAAGGTACTTTATTTTTATGACAATATGCCAAAAGTATCTCAGTGAGTACCCTCAGTATGAGGGTAAGAAATATACACAAGATATATGTACACAATACCAAAAATATGCAGTATAGTCTTAGAAAACAGTGCAAACAGTGTATAATTACAATAGGATGCAATGGAAGCACATAGGGATAGGGGCAACACAAACCATATACTGCAAAAGTGGAATGCGAACCACGAATGGACCCCAAACCTATGTGACCTTGTAGAGGGTCGCTGGGACTATTAGAAAATAGTAAGGGTTAGAAAAATACCCCACCCCAAGACCCTGAAAAGTGAGTGCAAAGTGCACTAAAGTTCCCCCAAAGACTTAGAAGTCGTGGTAGAGGATTAATGCAGGAAAGACACAAACCAGCAATGCAACAACGATGGATTTCCAGTCGAGGGTACCTGTGGAACAAGGGGACCGAGTCCAAAAGTCACAAGCAAGTCGGAGATGGGCAGATGCCCAAGAAATGCCAGCTGTTGGTGCAAAGAAGCTTCTACTGGACTGAAGAAGCTGTGGTTTCTGCAGGAACGACAAGGGCTAGAGACTTCCCCTTTAGAGGATGGATCCCCCACGCCGTGGAGAGTCGTGCAAAAGTGTTTTCCCGCCGGATAAATGCCAACAAGCCTTGCTAGCTGCAAGTCGTGCGGTTAGCGTTTTTGGATGCTGCTGTGGCCCAGGATGGACCAGGATGTCGCCAATTTCGTCTGGGGACAGAGGGGACACCGAGCAAGACAAGGAGCCCTCTCAGAAGCAGGTAGCACCCGCAGAAGTGCCAGAACAGGCACTATGAAGAAAAGTGAAACGGTGCTCGCCTGAAGTTACACAAAGGAGTCCCACGTCGCCGGAGACCAACTTAGAAAGTCATGCAATGCAGGTTAGAGTGCCGTGGACCCAGGCTTGGCTGTGCACAAAGGATTTCCGCCGGAAGTGCACAGGAGCCGGAGAAGTTGCAAAAGTCACGAAAACCAACAATGCATTCTGGCGTGGGGAGGCAAGAACTTACCTCCACCAAACTTGGACTGAAGAGTCACTGGACCGTGCGGGTCACTTGGACAGTCTTGCTGGATTCAAGGGACCTCGCTCGTCGTCGTGAGAGGAGACCCAAGGGACCGTGATGCAGCTTTTTGGTGCCTGCTTTAGCAGGGGGAAGATTCCGTCGACCCACAGGAGATTTCTTCGCAGCTTCTGATGCAGAGAGGAGGCAGACTACCCCCACAGGATGCACCACCAAGAAAAACAGTCGAGAAGGCAGCAGGAGCGGCGTTACAATGTTGCAGTAGTCGTCTTAGCTACTTTGTTGCAGTTTTGCAGGCTTCCAGCGCGGTCAGCAGTCGATTTCTTGGCAGAAGGTGAAGAGGGAGATGCAGAGGAACTCGGATGAGCTCTTGCATTCGTTATCTGAGGAATCCCCAAAGAAAGAGACACTAAATAGCCAGAAAAGAGGGTTTGGCTACTTAGGAGAGAGGATAGGCTAGCAACACCTGAAGGAGCCTATCAAAAGGAGTCTCTGACGTCAGCTGTGGGCACTGGCCACTCAGAGCAGTCCAGTGTGCCAGCAGCACCTCTGTTTCCAAGATGGCAGAGGTCTGGAGCACACTGGAGGAGCTCTGGGCACCTCCCAGGGGAGGTGCAGGTCAGGGGAGTGGTCACTCCCCTTTCCTTTGTCCAGTTTCGCGCCCAGGCAGGGCTGAGGGGTCCCTGAACCGGTGTAGACTGGCTTATGCAGAATTGGGCACATCTGTGCCCAACAAAGCATTTCCAGAGGCTGGGGGAGGCTACTCCTCCCCTGCCTTCACACCATTTTCCAAAGGGAGAGGGTGTAACACCCCCTCTCTGAGGAAGTCCTTTGTTCTGCCATCCTGGGCCAGGCCTGGCTGGACCCCAGGAGGGCAGAAGCCTGTCTGTGGGGTTGGCAGCAGCAGCAGCTGCAGTGTAACCCCTGAAAAGGCAGTTTGGCAGTACCAGGGTCTGTGCTACAGACCACTGGGAGCATGGAATTGTGCCAACTATGCCAGGATAGTATAGAGGGGGCAATTCCATGATCTTAGACATGTTATATGGCCATATTTGGAGTTACCATTTTGAAGCTACACATAGGTAGTGACCTATGTGTAGTGCACGCATGTAATGGTGTCCCCGCACTCACAAAGTCGGGGAATTTGCCCTGAACAATGTGGGGGGCACCTTGGCTAGTGCCAGGGTGCCCACACACTAAGTAACTTTGCACCTAACCTTTACCAGGTGAAGGATAGACATATAGGTGACTTATAAGTTACTTAAGTGCAGTGAAAATGGCTGTGAAATAATGTGGGCATTATTTCACTCAGGCTGCAGTGGCAGGCCTGTGTAAGAATTGTCAGAGCTCCCTATGGGTGGCAAAAGAAATGCTGCAGCCCATAGGGATCTCCTGGAACCCCAATACCCTGGGTACCTCAGTACCATATACTAGGGAATTATAAGGGTGTTCCAGTAAGCCAATGTGAATTGGTAAAATTGGTCACTAGCCTGTTAGTGACAATTTGAAAGTAATGAGAGAGCATAACCACTGAGGTTCTGGTTAGCAGAGCCTCAGTGAGACAGTTAGTCACTACACAGGTAACACAGTCAGGCACACTTATGAGCACTGGGGCCCTGTGTTGCAGGGTCCCAGTGACACATACAACTAAAACAACATATATACAGTGAAAAAATGGGGGTAACATGCCAGGCAAGATGGTACTTTCCTACACAAGGTGTAAGTACCTCTGGTACCCACTACAAGCCAGGCCAGCCTCTTACATGCAGCATTTGGGTTTAGGCCTTGTACCCCATGGGCATGTGAATTTGCTAGCTACTGTTGGTGCATGGCTTAGTGCAGAGGGCTGCTCCCTGTGTGTTGTGTCCGCCAACAGTAGTGGTGTTGCATGCACTGAACATGTTTTTCTTCTGTATTTCCCCCCCTTTTTCTTTTGTCTCCCTGTTCTTGTGTGCAATAGCATCATCTGGCGGAAGAGCAGTGGCACCGGAGCAGGAGGGAGCTGCAACCCACTTGGCCCTGGCGGTGAAGCAACGGAGTCTGAAGCCACCAGTGGGATGGATGGCGAGGGGAGCTCCACGACAGGGACAGGAGCATACACGAGTGACAGCGACTCCTCCTCTGATGGGAGCTCCCTTGCGGTGGCGGGCACCTCTGTGCCCACCGCATCAACAGGTACAGCCACCACCCGCCCTACCAGCACCGTCCTCCTAGCAGCCCCTCAGTGTGTGTCCCGTGCCTGCTCACCCAGGAGGGTGGGCATCTCCTTCACCTCAGGCCCTGCCCTAGTCAGCCCTGCTGCCCTCAGTGAGGAGGCTATTGACCTCCTGAGATCCCTCAATGTTTTGGCAATCTACCATTTTGAATCCCATCCAGGGTGTTGAGAGGCATTTTCAACAAACAAATGAACACCTGGAGGGCATTCATTCTGGGCAGGCTGCCCAACAGAGAGCATTTGAGGCTCTGGCCTCAGCACTGATGGCAGCCATTGTCCCTGCGTCCAGCCTCCCCCCTCAAACTTCCTCCACCCAGACCCAAGCCCCTGTACCTCAGCCTATCCCAAGCACACCATCATACCAGCATGCACACTCATCAACACACAAGAGTGGACATGGCAAACATAAGCACCACACGTCCCACAAGCACTCACACAAGCACCATCCCCATGCAGACACAGCAACATCCACTGCCTCCACTGTGTCCCCCTCCTCCACATCCTCCTCCTCACTCCCTGTCTCGTCTCCACTCACACCTGCATGCACCACATCCTCAGCCACTACCTCCATCACCAGCACGCCCATCACCACACACCGCTCACGTGCAATCACCACCCCCACTACCATGCACACATCCCCAGTGTCCTCTCCCAGTGTGACTGTGAGCCCTCCTCCCAAAGTACACAAACGCAGGCACAATTCCACCCAACAGCTATTCACCTCACAACAGCCTCCGGCCCATGCACCTTTACCCAAATTCAGCAAACGTACAACTCCTACAACCACGACCTCTTCCTTCACTCCCAAACTCCCTCCATCTTCCCGTCCCAGTGTGTCTAAAAAGCTTTTCCTGGCAAACTTTGACCTCTTCCCTTCACCTCCCCCCACCCGTCCTTCCCCTAGGGCCAGGCTTTCCAGGTCCCAACCCAGCACCTCAGCCATCAAATCCCCAGGCACAGTGGTGCCAGCAACTACGGGGTCATCGAGTGTGCCACCCATCAGGGCTGCCAGTGTGCCATGTAGCGAGGGCAAGGACATTCCGCCACCTGCCAAGGTGAAGAAGGTGCCCACATCCCGGAGGGAGAAGCCGCACCTACCAGCCACCAAGGGATCCCCAAAACCAAAGGGGACAGTGGCAAGACACCTGCGGCACCATCAAAGGTGGGGAAGGGACAAAAGCAGAAGAGCAGGACAGGGCACGGTGGCACCGACTGAGGGACTAGTGTCACCCCTTCTGTCCATGTAGGAAAGTACCATCTTGCCTGGCATGTTACCCCCATTTTTCACTGTATATATGTTGTTTTAGTTGTATGTGTCACTGGGACCCTGCCAGCCAGGGCCCCAGTGCTCATAAGTGTGCCTGAATGTGTTACCTGTGTTATGACTAACTGTCTCACTGAGGCTCTGCTAATCAGAACCTCAGTGGTTATGCTCTCTCATTTCTTTCAAATTGTCACTAACAGGCTAGTGACCAATTTTACCAATTTACATTGGCTTACTGGAACACCCTTATAATTCCCTAGTATATGGTACTGAGGTACCCAGGGTATTGGGGTTCCAGGAGATCCCTATGGGCTGCAGCATTTCTTTTGCCACCCATAGGGAGCTCTGATAATTCTTACACAGGCCTGCCACTGCAGCCTGAGTGAAATAACGTCCACGTTATTTCACAGCCATTTTACACTGCACTTAAGTAACTTATAAGTCACCTATATGTCTAACCTTTACCTAGTAAAGGTTGGGTGCTAAGTTACTTAGTGTGAGGGCACCCTGGCACTAACCAAGGTGCCCCCACATTGTTCAGGGCCAATTCCCCGGACTTTGTGAGTGCGGGGACACCATTACACGCATGCACTACATATAGGTCACTACCTATATGTAGCTTCACAATGGTAACTCCGAATATGGCCATGTAACATGTCTATGATCATGGAATTGCCCCCTCTATACCATCCTGGCATAGTTGGCACAATCCCATGATCCCACAGGTCTGTAGCTCAGACCTGGGTACTGCCAAACTGCCTTTCCCGGGGTTTCACTGCAGCTGCTGCTGCGGCCAACCCCTCAGACAGGTTTCTGCCCTCCTGGGGTCCAGCCAGGCTTGGCCCAGGATGGCAGAACAAAGGACTTCCTCTGAGAGAGGGTGTTACACCCTCTCCCTTTGGAAAATGGTGTGAAGGCAGGGGAGGAGTAGCCTCCCCCAGCCTCTGGAAATGCTTTCATGGGCACACATGGTGCCCATTTCTGCATAAGCCACTCTACACCGGTTCAGGGACCCCTCAGCCCTGCTCTGGCGCGAAACTGGACAAAGGAAAGGGGAGTGACCACTCCCCTTACCTGCACCTCCCCTGGGAGGTGCCCAGAGCTCCTCCAGTGTGCTCCAGACCTCTGCCATCTTGGAAACAGAGGTGCTGCTGGCACACTGGACTGCTCTGAGTGGCCAGTGCCAGCAGGTGACGTCAGAGACTCCTTCTGATAGGCTCCTTCAGGTGTTGCTAGCCTATCCTCTCTCCTAAGTAGCCAAACCCTCTTTTCTGGCTATTTAGGGTCTCTGTCTTTGGGGATTCCTTAGATAACGAATGCAAGAGCTCATCCGAGTTCCTCTGCATCTCTCTCTTCACCTTCTGCCAAGGAATCGACTGCTGACCGCGCTGGAAGCCTGCAAAACTGCAACAAAGTAGCAAAGACGACTACTGCAACTCTGTAATGCTGATCCAGCCGCCTTCTCGACTGCTTTCCTGGTGGTGCATGCTGTGGGGGTAGTCTGCCTCCTCTCTGCACTAGAAGCTACAAAGAAATCTCCCGTAGGACGACGGAATCGTCCCCTGCAACCGCAGGCACCAAAGAACTGCATCACCGGTCCCCTGGGTCTCCTCTCAGCACGACGAGCGAGGTCCCTTGAATCCAGCAGCTCTGTCCAAGTGACTCTCACAGTCCAGTGACTCTTCAGTCCAAGTTTGGTGGAGGTAAGTCCTTGCCTCCCCACGCCAGACTGCATTGCTGGGAACCGCGACTTTTGCAGCTACTCCGGCCTCCGTGCACTTCCGGCGGAAATCCTTTGTGCACAGTCCAGCCTGGGTCCACGGCACTCTAACCTGCATTGCACGACCTCCTAAGTTGTCCTCCGGCGACGTGGGACTCCTTTGTGCGACTTCGGGTGAGCACCGTTTCACGCATCTTTGTAGTGCCTGTTCCGGCACTTCTGCGGGTGCTGCCTGCTTCTGAGAGGGCTCCTTGTCTTGCTCGACGCCCCCTCTGTCCCCAGACGCAATTGGCGACATCCTGGTCCCTCCTGGGCCACAGCAGCATCCAAAAACCCTAACCGCACGATTTGCAGCTAGCAAGGCTTGTTGGCGGTCTTTCTTCAGGAAAACACTTCTGCACGACTCTCCACGGCGTGAGGGATCCGTCCTCTAAAGGGGAAGTTCCTAGCCCTTGTCGTTCCTGCAGAAACCTCAGCTTCTACTGTCCAGTTGCAGCTTCTTTGCACCCACAGCTGGCATTTCCTGGGCATCTGCAAGTCACAAGCAAGTCGGAGATGGGCAGATGCCCAGGAAATGCCAGCTGTTGGTGCAAAGAAGCTTCTACTGGACTGAAGAAGCTGAGGATTCTGCAGAAACGACAAGGGCTAGAGACTTCCCCTTTGGAGGATGTATCCCCCACGCCATGGAGAGTTGTGCAGAAGTGTTTTCCCGCCGAAAGGACGCCAACAAGCCTTGCTAGCTGCAAGTCATCCAGTTAGCGTTTTTGGATGCTGCTGTGGCCCAGGATGGACCAGGATGTCGCCAATTTCGTCTGGAGACAGAGGGGATGTCGAGCAAGACAAGGAGCCCTCTTGAAAGCAGGCAGCACCCGCAGAAGTGCCAGAACAGGCACTAAGAAGAAAAGTGAAACGGTGCTCGCCTGAAGTTACACAAAGGAGTCCCACGTCGCCGGAGACCAACTTAGGCAATGCAGGTTAGAGTGCTGTGGACCCAGGCTTGGCTGTGCACAAAGGATTTCCGCCGGAAGTGCACAGGAGCCGGAGAAGTTGCAAAAGTCACGAAAACCAACAATGCAGTCTGGCGTGGGGAGGCAAGGACTTACCTCCACCAAACTTGGACTGAAGAGTCACTGGACCGTGGGGGTCACTTGGACAGTCTTGCTGGATTCAAGGGACCTCGCTCGTCGTCGTGAGAGGAGACCCAAGGGACTGGTGATACAGCTTTTTGGTGCCTGCGGTTGCAGGGGGAAGATTCCGTCGACCCACGGGAGATTTCTTCGCAGCTTCTGATGCAGCGAGGAGGTAGGCTACCCCCACAGGATGCACCACCAGGAAAACAGTCGAGAAGGCGGCAGGATCAGCGTTACAAGGTCGCAGTAGTCGTCTTTGCTACTTTGTTGCAGTTTTGCAGGCTTCCAGCGCGGTCAGCAGTCGATTCCTTGGCAGAAGGTGAAGAGGGAGATGCAGAGGAACTCTGATGAGCTCTTGCATTCGTTATCTAAGGAATTCCCCAAAGCAGAGACCCTAAATAGCCAGAAAAGAGGGTTTGGCTACTTAGGAGAGAGGATAGGCTAGCAACACCTGAAGGAGCCTATCAGAAGGAGTCTCTGACGTCACCTGCTGGCCCTGGCCACTCAGAGCAGTCCAGTGTGCCAGCAGCACCTCGGTTTCCAAGATGGCAGAGGTCTGGAGCACACTGGAGGAGCTCTGGGCACCTCCCAGGGGAGGTGCAGGTCAGGGGAGTGGTCACTCCCCTTTCCACATCTGTGCCCAAGAAAGCATTTCCAGAGGCTGGGGGAGGCTACTCCTCCCCTGCCTTCACACCATTTTCCAAAGGGAGAGGGTGTAACACCCCCTCTCTGAGGAAGTCCTTTGTTCTGCCATCCTTGGCCAGGCCTGGCTGGACCCCAGGAGGGCAGAAGCCTGTCTGTGGGGTTGGCAGCAGCAGCAGCTGCAGTGAAACCCCTGAAAAGGCAGTTTGGCAGTACCAGGGTCTGTGCTACAGACCACTGGGAGCATGGGATTGTGCCAACTATGCCAGGATGGCATAGAGGGGGCAATTCCATGATCATAGACATGTTACATGGCCATATTCGGAGTTACAATTGTGAAGCTACACATAGGTAGTGACCTATGTGTAGTGCACGCATATAATGGTGTCTCCAGCACTCACAAAGTCTGGGAATTTGCCCTGAACAATGTGGGGGCACCTTGGCTAGTGCCAGGGTGCCCACACAATAAGTAACTTTGCACCTAACCTTTACCAGGTAAAGGATAGACAAATAGGTGACTTATAAGTTACTTAAGTGCAGTGAAAATGGCTGTGAAATAATGTGTACATTATTTCACTCAGGGTGCAGTGGCAGGCCTGTGTAAGAATTGTCAGAGCTCCCTATGGGTGGCAACAGAAATGCTGCAGCCCATAGGGATCTCCTGGAACCCCAATACCCTCAGTACCATATACTAGGGAATTATAAGGGTGTTCCAGTATGCCAATGTAAATTGGTGAAATTGGTCACTAGCCTGTAAGTGACAATTTGTACAGAGAGAGCATAACCACTGAGGTTCTGGTTAGCAGAGCCTCAGTGAGACAGTTAGGCACCACACAGGGAACACATACATATAGGCCACAAACTTATGAGCACTGGGGTCCTGACTAGCAGGGTCCCGGTGACACATAACAAACATACTGAAAACCTAGGGTTTTCACTATGAGCACTGGGCCCTGGCTAGCAGGATCCCAGTGAGACAGTGAAAACACCCTGACATACACTCACAAACAGGCCAAAAGTGGGGGTAACAAGGCTAGAAAGAGGCTACTTTCTCACACTTTACACTTCCCAGGATAGAGCAGTGGGCAAACCACCCACTGGAAAGACTTGTGACACTGTGGCTTTGCACTCCCCATGATAAAGCAGTGGGCAAACCACCCACTGGAAAGGCTTGAGAGACTGTGGCTTTGCACTCCCAAGGATAAAGCAGTGGGAAAACCGCCCACTGGAAAGACTTGAGAGACTGTGGCTTTGCACTCCCCAGGATACAGCAATGGGCATGGAGCCCTCTTGAGCAGCATTGGCGTTGTGCGTTCATCCGGCTGAGGTGCCCCCCTTCCTTTCCCCCTGAGGTGCCTGTTTATTTTCGATCTGATGCCCCTGCAGTGTTCTCTCCATTTTGAATCAGGTATCTTGTGTGGGCTTCGCCCATGCATTTTGGGACCACTGGTCCACGGACAATGATTGGTACACTATCCAGACTTGTGTAGTTGGTGTACGTATTTGTTTACACTGAATTTTGAACTTTCACTATCAGATTTATCATGATTACAATCGTTACTGTCATTTAATTTTGTCGTTGCGTTCTTCCAGAGGGTGGGGGTGTATATGTAATGTTGCAGCATGTATTTGTGTGTATGGTGTTGTGGGTGAGGGTGGAGGTGGGAGTATTGCGTGTTGCGTATGTGTGTCACTCTCTTTTCCCTCCGCCCCTCCCCTGTGCTGTAGGTGCAGTACTCACCGTGGTCGCCAACAGCGTCTGTCCTGCTCCTGATAGAGCAGGAGGAAGACCAGCATGGGCAGGACCTGTAGTTCGGGCTCCATGGCGTCCTGGTTCCTCGTTGGGTGTCGAGAGGTGAGTGGTTTCGCTTCTGTGTACTGTTTCTGCCGTGCTTTTGATAGCGTTGGTTCCGCCCCAGAAAAGGTGGCGGATAGGCCTGTTCTTATACGGTGGGCGGTACTTTTTCCTCCGCCTGTCTGTTGGCGGTTACCGCTGCGGTGTTTGTTTTTACGGCCGTGGGGGTCGGAGTGTTAAAGTGGCTGTCGATGTTGGCGGTTTCCGCCATGGTCGTGATTCCATTTTTTTTCCGCCGGCCTGTTGGCAGTATTACTGTTGCTTTACCACCATCCGCCAGGGTTGTAATTAGGGCCTCAGTGTTACCAAAATGAAGATACTTTATTTTGGTGACACAAAGGCCAAAAATACCATAGAGACTATACTCCCTTTGGAGATAAGTAATACATAAAATATATGCACTAGGATGCAAAAATAGGCATAAAAACAGTTAGAAAACAGTGCAATATAGTGAAATCCCAATAGGGGATAATGGACCTAGGAGGAGCACAAACCATATACTTAGAAAGAGGACTGCAAAAGTGTAGGAGGCTGGCCTGGTTTGTAGTGGGTACCAAAGGTACTTACACCTTATACCAGGTCCAGTTATCCCTTATTAGTGAAATGTAATCAGTGTCTAGAAGCCAGGCTGACTAGGGGTAGCTCTAGATGAGCAGCCAAGGGCTAACTAGGAGACATGCATAGCTAATGTAATATCACTGTAGTCACACTGTACTCACACACATGAAAGAAAATACTCAGTGTTGCAAAAATAAAGGTACTTTATTTTGGTGACACAAATGCCAAAATACTATAGAGACTATTCTCCATTAGGAGGTAAGTAAAACACACAATATATACACTAGAATGCAATAATAGCTGTAAAAACAGTCAGAAAACCGTGCAAATAGTGAAAATCACAATAGGCAGAAATGGGCCTGGGGGAACACAAACCATATACTAAGAAAGTGGAGAGCAAAAGTCGGTATTCCACCTAGCAAGTGTAGTGTGCAGAGTGTTGCTGGGACTGTAAGAAAACACCAAAGGTAAGTACTACAACCCACCCCAGATCACAGGAAATAGGAGTAAAACACATAGGTGGTCATTACAACCCTGGTGGACGGTGTTAAAGCGGCGGTAAAACCGCCAACAGGCTGGCTGTAAAAAAATTGGAATTATGACTGTGGCGGAAACCGCCAACAAAGGCAGCCAGTTTAACACTCCCACCGCCACGGCGGTACAGACAAACAGCGCGGCGGTCACCGCCAACAGACATGCGGAGGACAATGTACCGCCCACAGTATCACAACCTACCAAGCCTCCACCTTTTTCCGGGGTGCATTCACCGCGGATAAAATCACGGCGGAAACAGCCATTTCAAAGGGAAAACACTCACCTCTACACACTCCACGAGGAACGAGGGCACCATGGAGCCGGAACTCCATATTCTCCCTGTGATAGTCTTCCTGCTCCTATACGAGGATCATCAACGCCGGCAACGAACATCCCAACCCCCACCCGACCCTCACCCACTACAACACACACCAATGCATATCTATACATTACAGTAACAACCCCCAACCCCCCCGGAAGAATGCAAAGACAAAAGGAAATGAGTTGAACCATTGTAATATATCAAAATACAGTAAGCAAATATATACATATATATATACACATTAAACAAAATATACACCACGATTAGTAGTGCAGGTATTGCACCATTCATTGTACGCGGAACACTGGGCCCAAAATGCATGGGCGAGGCCCACACAAGATAACCGATCAAAACGGAGAGAACACTGCAGGGACATCAGATAGAAATACAACACGCACCTCAGGGGGAAGGGAAGGGGGGGGCACCTCAGCCGGATGAGTGCACAACGCCAGATCCACGAGGGGGCTCCATGCCCATTGATGTATCCTGGGGAGTGCAGAGCCACAGTCTCTCAAGTCCCTGCAGTGGGTGGGTTGCCCACTGTACCATCCTGGGGAGTGCAAAGCCACAGTCTCTCAAGTCTCTGCAGTGGGTGGGTTGCCCACTGTACCATCCTGGGGAGTGCAAAGCCACAGTCTCTCAAGTCTCCGCAGTGGGTGGGTTGCCCACTGTACCATCCTGGGGAGTGCAAAGCCACAGTCTCTCAATTCTCCGCAGTGGGTGGGTTGCCCACTGTACCATCCTGGGGAGTGCAAAGCCACAGTCTCTCAAGTCTCTGCAGTGGGTGGGTTGCCCACTGTACCATCCTGGGGAGTGCAGAGCCACAGTCACTCAAGTGGATGCAAGTCTCCACTGGTTCTGGAGGGGGCTTTGTGCCCAGAGTGCTTCATCCTGCCAAGGACTGAGGAAGTGGATGTATCTCTCCACTGGTTCTGGAGGGGGCTTTGTGCCCAGAGTGCTTCATCCTGCCAAGGACAGACGGAATGGATGCAAGTCTCCACTGGTTCTGGAGGGGGCTTTGTGCCCATAGTGCTTCATCCTGCCAAGGACTGAGGAAGTGGATGTATCTCTCCACTGGTTCTGGAGGGGGCTTTGTGCCCAGAGTGCTTCATCCTGCCAAGGACAGACGGATTGGATTCAAGTCTCCACTGGTTCTGGAGGGGGACTGGTGCCCAAAGTGCAGCACACACCCCATGACGGTCCCTGTTGCCTCACTGCCCCTGCCGCAAATGGGCTAGCGGTCCATTCCATGGCAGTCTTTGCCCTGTTCAGCGGTCCCTGGCCTGTTCAGCGGTGCTTGCGTTGCCAGTGTCAGACCTGTTCAGCTGTGCATTCCATTGCAGTCTTTGCCCTGTTCAGCGGTCCCTGGCTTGTTCAGCGGTGCTTGAGTTGCCAGTGTCAGACCTGTTCAGCGGTGCATTCCATGGCGGTCTTTGCCCTGTTCAGCGGTCCCTGGCCTGTTCAGCGGTGCTTGAGTTGCCAGTGTCAGACCTGTTCAGCGGTGCATTCCATGGCAGTCTTTGCCCTGTTCAGCGGTCCCTGGCCTGTTCAGCAGTGCTTGCCAAGGCGGTCCTTCATTGCCCAGTAGGGCTGTGGCTGGCGGTCCTTCATGAGTCAGCTGGGCTGTAGCTTGCGGGGCCCTCCTGGCCAGCTGGGCTGTGGCTGACAGTGGCCTCCTGGCCAGTGACGATGGGGCTGGCCTCCTGGGCAGTGACTGTGGCAGTGGCTCCTGGCCAGTGACGATGGGGCTGGCCTCCTGGGCAGTGACTCTGGCGGTGGCCTCCTGGCCAGTGACGATAGGGCTGGCCTCCTGGGCAGTGACTTGGGGCTGGCGGTGGCCTCCTGGGCAGCGGGGATGATGGCGGTCTTCTCTGCCGTGCTGCTCCTCCCAGACTTTGGAGATTTCTTTTGCCCCTTCCCCACCTTGGGAGGAGTCACAGCTTAGTCCACACTCCCCCCGGGACCCTTGTGAGCGGCTTTGCTGGCTGGAGTCTTCCCCCTCTCCCGCCGGGCACTGTCCAACTTCTGGTGCTTCACAGGGGGGGGGTGGGGGACTGGCTGTGCTGTGGCTCCGTGCCACACTGGCTGGCCTGGTGGCCGGTGCACTCCACATACCTGTAATAACAGGCACCACTGGTCCCTGGGATTTTTTGGCTGAGGTGCTAGTACGGGACCTATGAGTTGGAAGGGGGGCTGGGGGTAGTGGGAAATAGGTTAAGGGGGGCCAGGAAAAGTTTTTGGGAGACACTGGGACGGGTAGATGGAGGGGGTTTGGGAGTGGAGGAAGAGGTGGTGGTTGTAGAAGGTGTAACTTTTGTCGATTTGGGTGCAGGTGCATGGGCTGGAGGCTGTCGGGAGGTGGATGGCTGTTGGGTGGGTGTGTGCCTGCGTTTGTGTACCTTCGGAGGGGGCGTCACAGACACACTGGGAGAGGACAAAGGGGACGTGTAAATGGTAGTGTGGTGGTGAGTGCACGTGAGCGGGGTGTGGTGGTGGGTGTGCTGGTGCGTGAAGTAGTGGCTGTAGTGGTAGTGCATGCAGGTGTGAGTGTAGATGAGACTGGGAGGGAGGAGGGAGACGAGGAGGAGGGGGGCACAGTGGAGGCAGTGGATATTGGTGTGTCTGTATGTGTGTGATGCTTGCGTGAGTGCCTGTGGGATGTGTGGTGCTTATGTTTGCCTGAGCTTCCCTTGTGTGTTGAGGTGTGTGCAGGCTGGTCTGATGGTGTGCTTGGAATAGGCTGGGGTACAGGGGATTAGGTCTGGGTAGAGGAAGTTGGAGGGGGGAGGCTAGATACAGGGACAATGGCTGCCATCAGTGCTGAGGCCAGAGTTTGCAGGGTTCGATGAAGGGCAGCCTGACCAGAATGAATGCCCTCCAGGAATGCATTTGTGTGTTGCAATTCCCTTTCTACACCCTGGATGGCATTCAAAATGGTAGACTGCCCAACAGTGAGAGACCTGAGGAGGTCAATGGCCTCCTCACTGAGGGCAGCAGAGGTGACAGGGGCAGGGGCTGAGGTGCCTGGGGTGAAGGTGATGCCCACCCTCCTGGGTGAGCGGGCACGGGGCACACGCTGAGGGGCTGCTGGGAGGGCTGTGCTGGTAGGGGGGGTGGCGGCTGTACCTGTAGAAGTGGGGGGCACAGATTTTGCTGCCACCACAAGGGAGCTCCCATCGGAGGATGAGTCCGTGTCGCTGGTTGCAGATCCTGTGACCGCTGTGGTGCTCCCCTCGCCCTACGTCCCACTGGTGTATTCTGAGTCCGTGGCCATGTGGGATGCAGCTCCCTTGTGCTCCGGTGCCACTGTACCTCCGCCTGATGATGCACACAAGAACAAGAACAGGGAGACCACAAAAAGCGGGGGATGACAGAAGAAAGACGGGTTGAGTGCATGGCTTACCGCTACAGTTGGCGGACAATACAGACACAGCAGCCCCCTGCACTACGTCGTGCTGTTGGGCTCTACAGATGCATTTCCTGGGATATGGCCTACATGGCTATGGACGACATCTGCACACATAGATGGCACAGGGGCATGAATACCTGTACTTGGCACTCTACAGAGGTGGGGTGGGGTGCCACATGGCCTGCATTACGGAGGGGCCTAGCCTACGGAACTCGCCCTGGCACAGGGAAACCCACAGCCCTCCTCCCCCACCCAGACACCTTCACTGCACGCAAAGTCCGCTGAATGATGTTGTACTCACCCCCTTGTGTCTGCTGTGATGCCCTCAAGCGCCCATCCAACTCAGGGTAGGCCACCGCCAGGATCCGGAACATCAGGGGGGTCATGGTTCGACAGGCACCCCTCCTACGTTGGGAGGCCATCCCTAGCTGAGCCTCCGCCGTCTTCTTGCTCCAGTGGCGAATGTCCTCCCATCTTTTCCGGCAGTGGGTGCCCCGTCTGTGGTGGACCCCCAGGGTCAGGACGTCCTTGGCGATGGCACGCCAAATATCCTTCTTCTGGTGGGCGCTCACCTACATGACATGTACAGGGAAACAAGAGAATTCATTACCAACTGCACCGTCTAAATGAGTCCTTCATGCACGCAGAACTGTGCTCCCTTCATTCTTACAACCAGCCCTCTCCACACAGGCACAGCCCATACAACGTGCTCCCTGTGTACTTATCTGTTGCTCTGGAGGACCGTAGAGTAGCGTGTACTGGGGGAGGACCCCGTCCACGAGCTTCTCCAACTCCTCTGCAGTGAAGGCAGGGGCCCTTTCCCCAGACGCACGAACCATTGTCTCTTCCAGACCGAGGTCACAGCAGCACTTGCAGTGTAGGTCCTCTCCTGTCGAAGATCAGGTATCGAGTGATTGAACAGATAGAAAATGGCGGTCACGTCCGCGGCGGTGCGTACCATCACCGCCGGCGCACATCGTCATTGGCTCCTGGGACCCATAGGGTCCAATGTTAAACAATGCAGCATTGCGCCGTGGTCTTCGACCGCCTACCGCGACGGTGTACAACGCCAGTGCAGTTACCTCACATCCCATTGTCCCACTTTAGAGGTCAGGCAGCCGCCATTTCAGGGGCCCACATGGCCTAATTACCAACTGCGTCACACAGACCTAGGCCTTGTCTCACAACACAAATACAGGCCACATTTTGTGTATGAATGGTGTTCTGTGTAGACTGTGGGTACATACCTCTGAGTTGTTTGACTCTGTGGTCGCTGTTGTCCTTCCTAGGCACCGTCCGCTGGGACATGTGAGGAGATGGCGGAATCCTCCGGTGTAGCGACCGCTGGTGGACCTGTCGACAATGGAGGAAAGAAGTTTGATCATCACCTACAGGTTTGACCGTGCCACAATCCAGGAACTGTGTGCCCAGTTGGTGCCTGACCTGATGTCAACAATCCGCCATCCCACAGGAATCCCCCCTCAAGTGCAGGTGCTATCAGTGCTCCATTTCCTTGCAAGTGGGTCATTTCAAACAACAGTGGCCATGGCATCAGGGATTGTCCAGAGTGTTGTCTGCCCTGATGAAACACATGTGGAGCTACATCGTTTTCCCTCAGGTGGAGGATTTGCCTACAGTTAAAGGTGACTTCTATGCCCTTGGACTCCCCAACATCATAGGTGCCATTGATGGGACCCATGTAGCTCGGGTCCCCCCCCACAGGAGTGAACAGGTGTACAGGAACCGGAAGAGTTATCATTCCATGAATGTACAAATAGTATGTTTGGCAGACCAGTACATCTCCCACGTAAATGCTATGTTCCCTGGCTCTGTGCATGATGCCTACATCCTGCGGAATAGCAGCATCCCTTATGTGATGGGTCAACTCCAGAGGCACCGTGTGTGGCTATTAGGGGACTCTGGTTACCCCAACCTGTCATGGCTACTGACCCCAGTGAGGAATCCCAGGACCAGGGCAGAGGAACGCTACTATAATGCCCATTGGCAGACTAGGAGGGTGATCGAACGCACCTTCGGCCTCCTGAAGGCCAGGTTCAGGTGCCTCCATATGACAGGTGGTTCCCTATTCTACTCACCAAAGAAGGTGTGCCAGATCATCGTGGCCTGTTGTATGCTTCACAACTTGGCTTTGCGACGACAGGTGCCTTTTCTGCAGGAGGATGGTCCAGATGACGGTGTTGTGGCAGCTGTGGAGCCTGTGGACAGTGATGAGGAGGAAGCAGAGGAAGAAGACATTGACAACAGGGACTCTGTCATACAGCAATATTTCCAGTGACACACAGGTGAGAAAACATTCCTGCCTACTACAAGTACTTTCACACTTCTACCTCTATCCTGTCTGTCGATTTCAACCAGTATACGGTCACTGAGTTGTACATTTCCCTTACGGTTTCATAGGTGTGGTTTCCAACGTGTGTCATCTGCTTAGATTCCTCATGGACTTGAGATGTGTGACATAGGTATGTTGACATTACATTTGAAAATGAATTTTGTCACTGTCATTGCTAATACACATTTTCGAAATCACAGACTGACTCCAGATTGTTTTGTGCTTCAAGGGTGTTTATTGAAGTGCTAAATATTGGAGGGGGGTTGTAAAATGGTGAGGGGTGATGGTGGAGGAATGTCAATGGCAGAGTCCAGTCTATTAGTCTCACAGGTGCATTGCCCATATGGGCATAGGAAGTGGAGCTGGGGCAGTTCCAATATGGACTGGGTTACAAAGTGGGACAGTAGGATGACAATCAGGGTGGTCTCATTTCTTGGCGGGGTTTTAGCATCGTGCTCTGTCTTGTTCCTGGATCTCAGGGACCGCTTGCGGAGTGGTTCTCCGTCTGAAGAGGGTGGGGTGCTGGTGTGGTAGTCCTGTGGTGGTGCCGCCTGTCCACTAGCGCCGGCGGAGGTGGTGGGCAGTTCATCGTCCATGCTAGTGTCAGGGGCCCCTTGGAGTGCCACAGTGTCCCTCCTGGTGTTAAGTATTTCCTTCAGCACCCCTACGATGGTGCCCAGGGCGGAGCTGATGGTTCGGAGTTCCTCCCTGAACCCCAAATACTGTTCCTCCTGCATGCACTGGGTCTCCTGAAACTTGGCCAGGACCGTTGCCATCGTCTCCTGGGAGTGGTGGTATGCTCCCATGATGGAGGAGAGGGCCTCGTGGAGAGTGGGTTCCCTTGGCCTGTCCGCCCCCTGTCGCACAGCAGCCCTCCCAGTTCCCCTGTGTTCCTGTGCCTCCGTCCCCTGGACCGTGTGCCCACAGCCACTGCCCCCAGGTCCCTGTTGTTGTTGGGGTGGTGGGTTATCCTGGGTTCCCTTTAGTGGTGGACACACAGCTGATTGACGTGTCCTGGGGACGGAGGTATGGGCCCGCTGGGTGGGTGCTGTGCTGGTGTTACCAGAGGGTGGAAGGTCTGTGGTGGGCTGTGCCTGTGTGAGGGGAACCGACTGTCCTGAGGCCCATGATGGTCCGGGCTGGTCATCTGGATCCAGTTGGACAGAGCTGCTGTCATCTCTGTGGGCCTCTTCTGTGGGTGGGGTGGAGATGTCTGGACCCTCCTGTCTGGTGACGTTGGGTAGTGGTCCTGCAGGGGTGTAAAAGCATGATTATTGCAGCTGTGTGTGTCATGGTGTGCAATGGGTGGGTGACCGTGTACCCCAGTGCTAGCATTCCTGTGTTGGGGCTTGTGTGATGATGGTTGAGGGGGGTGTCATGGGTATGTGCAGTGGGCATGCTTTAGTGATGGGTGTCCATGCTTTGTTTTGTCATGCAGGGCTTGGTGTTGGGATGGGTGGTTTGTGTTATTAGTACATTTGTGAGGAGTTGGAGTGATAGGGGAGGGGGCGAGGGTGGGGGTCTGTGATAGCATGCAGGTAGGGTGGGGGATATGATAGTTAAGATTTGACTTACCAGAGTCCATTCCTCCACCGGCTTGTGCGAGGCCCTCAGGATGCAGAATAGCCAAGACCTGCTCCTCCCAAGTTGTTAGTTGTGGGTGAAGAGGTGGGGGTCCGCCGCCAGTCCGCTGTACCGCCAGTTGGTGTCTTGAGACAACGGAACGCACCTTCGCCCGTAGGTCGTTCCACCTCTTCCTGATGTCGTCCCGATTTCTTGGGTGCTTTCCCACGGCGTTGACCCTGTACACTATTCTTTGCTATAGCTCCATCTTCCTAGCTATGGAGGTGTGCTGCACCTGTGATCCAAATAGCTGTGGCTCTACCCGGACGATTTCCTCCACCATGACCCTGAGCTCCTCTTCCGAGAACCTGGGGTGTCTTTGCCGTGCCATGGGGTGGTGTAGGTGATGAGTGGGGTGGTGTGTGTGGTGATAAGTGTGGTGATATATAGTGATGTGTGGTTGTAGGAGGCTGGAGTGGCTTGTAGTGAGTACCAAGGGGTACTTACACCTTGCACCAGGCCCAGGTATCCCATATTAGTGTAGAGGGTGTCTAGCAGCTTAGGCTGATAGATAATGGTAGCTTAGCAGAGCAGCTTAGGCTGAACTAGGAGACGTGTGAAGCTACTACAGTACCACAAATGATTATGCACAATATCATAAGAAAACACAATACACAGTTATACTAAAAATAAAGGTACTTTATTTTTATGACAATATGCCAAAAGTATCTCAGTGAGTACCCTCAGTATGAGGATAAGAAATATACACAAGATATATGTACACAATACCAAAAATATGCAGTATAGTCTTAGAAAACAGTGCAAACAGTGTAAAATTACAATAGGATGCAATGTAGGCACATAGGGATAGGGGCAACACAAACCATATACTCCAAAAGTGGAATGCGAATCACAAATGGACCCCAAACCTATGTGACCTTGTAGAGGGTCGCTGGGACTATTAGAAAATAGCAAGGGTTAGAAAAATACCCGACCCCAAGACCCTGAAAAGTGAGTGCAAAGTGCACTGAAGTTCCCCTAAAGACACAGAAGTCGTGATAGAGGAATAATGCAGGAAAAACACAACCCAACAATGCAACAACAATGGATTTCCAATCGAGGGTACCTGTGGAACAAGGGGACCGAGTCCAAAAGTCACAAGCAAGTCGGAGATGGGCAGATGCCCAAGAAATGCCAACTGTTGGTGCAAAGAAGCTCTTACTGGACTGAAGAACTGTGAATACTGCAGGAACGACAAGGGCTAGAGACTTCCCCTTTGGAGGATGGATCCCCCACGCCTTGGAGAGTCGTGCAGAAGTGTTTTCCCGCCGGATGGACGCCAACAAGCCTTGCTAGCTGCAAGTCGTGCGGTTAGCGTTTTTGGAGGCTGCTGTGGCCCAGGATGGACCAGGACGGTGCAAATTGGACCAGGAGGTAGAGGGACGTCGAGCAAGACAAGGAGCCCTCACAGCAGCAGATAGCACCCAGAGAAGTGCCAGAAACAGGCACTACGAGGATGCGTGAAACGGTGCTTGCCTGAAGTCACACAAAGGAGTCCCACGTCGCCGGAGAACAACTTAGGAAGTCGTGCAATGCAGGTTAGAGTGCCGGGGACCCCAGCTTGGGGGTGCACAAAGGATTTCCGCCGGAAGTGCACGGGAGCTGGAGAAGTTGCAAAAGTCACGAAAACCAACAATGCAGTCTGGCGTGGGGAGGCAAGGACTTACCTCCACCAAACTTGGACTGAAGAGTCACTGGACCGTGGGGGTCACTTGGACAGTCTTGCTGGATTCAAGGGACCTCGCTCGTCGTCGTGAGAGGAGACCCAAGGGACCGTGATGCAGCTTTTTGGTGCCTGCGTTGGCAGGGGGAAGATTCCGTCGACCCACGGGGGATTTCTTCGCAGCTTCTGATGCAGAGAGGAGGCAGACTACCCCCACAGGATGCACCACCAAGAAAAACAGTCGAGAAGGCAGCAGGAGCGGCGTTACAATGTTGCAGTAGTCGTCTTAGCTACTTTGTTGCAGTTTTGCAGGCTTCCAGCGCGGTCAGCAGTCGATTTCTTGGCAGAAGGTGAAGAGGGAGATGCAGAGGAACTCTGATGAGCTCTTGCATTCGTTATCTGAGGAATCCCCAAAGAAAGAGACCCTAAATAGCCAGAAAAGAGGGTTTGGCTACTTAGGACAAAGGATAGGCTAGCAACACCTGAAGGAGCCTATCAGAAGGAGTCTCTGACGTCAGCAGGGGGCACTGGCCACTCAGAGCAGTCCAGGGTGCCAGCAGCACCTCTGTTTCCAAGATGGCAGAGGTCTGGAGCACACTGGAGGAGCTCTGGGCACCTCCCAGGGGAGGTGCAGGTCAGGGGAGTGGTCACTCCCCTTTCCTTTGTCCAGTTTCGCGTCCAGGCAAGGCTGAGGGGTCCCTGAACCGGTGCAAACTGGCTTATGCAAAATTGGGCACCTCTGTGCCCAACAAAGCATTTCCAGAGGCTGGGGGAGGCTACTCCTCCCCTGCCTTCACACCATTTTCCAAAGGGAGAGGGTGTAACACCCCCTCTCTGAGGAAGTCCTTTGTTCTGCCATCCTGGGCCAGGCCTGGCTGGACCCCAGGAGGGTAGAAGCCTGTCTGTGGGGTTGGCAGCAGCAGCAGCTGCAGTGTAACCCCAGAAAAGGCAGTTTGGCAGTACCAGGGTCTGTGCTACAGACCACTGGGAGCATGGAATTGTGCCAACTATGCCAGAATGGCATAGAGGGGGCAATTCCATGATCGTAGACATGTTACATGGCCATATTCGGAGTTACCATTGTGAAGCTACACATAGGTAGTGACCTATGTGTAGTGCATGCATGTAATGGTGTCCCCGCACTCACAAAGTCGGGGAATTTGCCCTGAACAATGTGGGGGCACCTTGGCTAGTGCCAGGGTGCCCACACACTAAGTAACTTTGCACCTAACCTTTACGAGGTAAAGGTTAGACATATAGGTGACTTATAAGTTACTTAAGTGCAGTGAAAATGGCTGTGAAATAATGTGGGCATTATTTCACTCAGGCTGCAGTGGCAGGCCTGTGTAAGAATTGTCAGAGCTCCCTATGGGTGGCAAAAGAAATGCTGCAGCCCATAGGGATCTCCTGGAACCCCAATACCCTGGGTTCCTTAGTACCATATACTAGGGAATTATAAGGGTGTTCCAGTAAGCCAATGTAAATTGGTAAAATTGATCACTAGCCTGTTAGTGACAATTTAAAAGTAATGAGAGAGCATAACCACTGAGGTTCTGGTTAGCAGAGCCTCAGTGAGACAGTTAGGCACCACACAGGGAACATATACATGAACACTTATGAGCACTGGGGCCCTGTGTGACAGGGTCCCAGTGACACATACATATAGGCCACAAACCTATGAGCACTGGGGTCCTGACCAGCAGGGTCCCAGTGACACATAACAAACATACTGAAAACATAGTGTTTTCACTATGAGCACCGGGGCCTGGCTATCAGGATCCCAGTGAGACAGTGAAAACAGTGACAAACACCCTGACATACACTCACAAACAGGCCAAAAGTGGGGGTAACAAGGCTAGAAAGAGGCTACTTTCTCACACAACCCCCCCCCCCCCCCAAACGAAGGACAATAAGGCTAACCTTGGCCAGTTGAGACTTTATTGTCTAAGTGGTGATAAGTAGAGAGTAGCTCTGCAATAGACTGGTTACTCCCTTTATCATCCACTATATGGTTACTTCCCTGTGGGGATGTAAACCACCCTGTTTGAAGTTTTTTAGCTAAGCAACAATGTGAAGATGTATTTTCACAGTTTCTATCAGTAAGTTTTAGTTTAGAGCAGTGGGAATTGTCCACTGAACCTATTTGTAGTGACGGAAATGCCAGACAGGGATGCTGTCTCAGAAAAGCCATAGCTGGGAAAAAACTTTGTCCATATGGCTGGAAGAGAGAACAGGGATGCTGTTTCTCTTGAGTTGGAGCAGGGCAGGGATGCTGTCCTATAAGCTCCACACTAGGGCAGGGATGCTGTCCTAAGTGTTGTGAGGCAGTGCAGGGTTTCTGCACTAAAGTTTCTCTGGGAGGGTTGGAGGGATGCTCCATGTTAACTAAAATGGTGCTCTTTTTCTCACCAGTGTTAGCTATCCCACAGAGAGGTACTTCCACCTCAGGGAGTCCAGCTTTGCCAGCTGATGATTCCCTTGGAACAGGTGCCACCCCAGGAGAGGTTTCTCCCACCACAGGAATGGTATCCTGAATGGTAGGGTGGTTAGGGGATACTGTGATACCCTTTTTACCTGTTGATGGAGAGGGATCCTGAGTTTTCAGGCCTTCTCTCCTTTGCTTTTTCATTTCAGTAGAAATGAGAGGGAACAATTCCTCAGGGATGCCCAGCATGGCTGCATGGGCATACAACTCTACATCAGCCCAACCTGAGGCCTCTAGGTCATTACCTAAGAGACAGTCTACAGGTAAGCTAGGTGATACCACCACCTGCTTAGGGCCAGTAACTCCACCCCAACTAAACTGAATTATAGCTAAGGGAAGAAACTTAGTGGAGTTATGGACATCAATAATCTTATACTGTTGTCCAATGATGTGTTGTTCAGGAGCCACAAGGTTTTCAGTCACCAAAGTGAAACTGGCACCTGTGTCCCTGTAGGCCAAGGCCTCAACACCATTTATTGAAACTGTCTGCCTGTACTTATCCATTGTAAGGGGACAAGCAGCCAGTGTGGCAAGGCCAGTGCCACTAGGTGTGACAGAAACTGTCTTGGGACTGACTACCCCAGTTTCTACTATGGACCCATAAGTGAACCCAACTACACCCTTCACTTGACTGTTGCCAGCAGTCCCACCACTAGTACCACTACTGCTAGGGGCACTAGAGCTTGATGTATTAGTGGTGGTAGGCTCAGGGGGTTTACCTGGACAGGACTTATCCCCTGGCCTATGGCCTCTATTTTTACACACAAAGCACCAAGGCTTTTTAAATTGTGTAGGTTGAGAAGAAGAGGAAGAATTAGTTTTATCCCCACCCCCTGAAGAGTGTTTAAGATTTGAAGTGGGATCTTTGGTTTTACCCTTATCCCCATGCTTATCTTGAGATTTTTCACCATCTTTCTCTGAAGGCTTACCATCCTTCTTCTTGCCATCCTTGTCACCCCCTGTATGAACTTTTCTGTTCACTCTTGTTCTGACCCATTTGTCTGCCTTCTTTCCCAATTCTTGGGGAGAGGTCAGATCAGAGTCTACCAAGTACTGGTGCAACAAATCTGACACACAATTATTAAGAATATGCTCTCTCAGGATTAAGTTATACAGGCCTTCATAGTCAGTCACTTTACTGCCATGTAACCACCCTTCCAAGGACTTCACTGAATGGTCAATGAAATCAACCCAATCTTGTGAAGACTCCTTTTTGGTCTCTCTGAACTTTATCCTGTATTGTTCAGTGGTTAAGCCATAACCATCAAGGAGTGCACTCTTAAGAATAGTGAAATTGTTGGCATCACTTTCTTTCACAGTAAGGAGTCTGTCTCTACCCTTACCACTAAATGATAGCCATAGGATAGCAGCCCACTGCCTTTGAGGGACATCTTGAACAACACAAGCCCTCTCAAGTGCAGCAAACCACTTGTTAATGTCATCCCCCTCTTTGTAAGGGGGAACTATCTTGTGCAGATTCCTGGAATCATGCTCTTTTACAGGATGACTATGGGGAATACTGCTGCTGCCAACATGGGTATTTAAACCCAGCTTCTGTCTTTCTTTTTCAATCTCTAGAGATTGTCTATCTAAATCCAGCTGTTGCTTCTTGAGCTTCAGTCTGGAAGTCTCCACTCTCAATTTATTGAGCTCCCTTTCCAACATTCTGTCATCAGGGTGGGTGGGAGGGACATTTCTAGAAACAGAAGTGTGATGAGAATGGACAGAAGGAGACCTGTCCCTAACAGAGGGAACCTTAACAAGTTGACTAACAGTATAATGTGAGATTCCACCATCTGTATGGTGAGACCTCCTACTGTGATGAGAGACCACACTATCTGTATCGTGTGACTCTATATCAGCCTCAACCCTGCTAGGCTGTCTGATACTGGGCAGGCTGGGAAGTTTCCTTACTGAATCTATCTGCAGGGGTGTCCCTGGATCAGACTCAGAACCATCAACTACTTTTTCAACAGATTGGGCACTTATGGCCTCATCTTGTTCTCTAAGCATGTTCAATAACAGTTCTAAAGAAGGATTCTTCCCTACACTAATACCTCTTTCTATGCAGAGACTCCTTGCTCCTTTCCAGCTAAGGTGATCATATGCAAGTTTGGACAGATCAACATTTTGGCCTGTGCCAGCCATTTTTAGAAAGAGTTAAGTGATAGAAAAAGTGAAGAAAAAGTTTTTCAGAACTTTTAGAAAGACAGAAAAAAAAACTTTTAAAACTTTTTAGAACTTTTTAGAAAGTTTAGAAGTACTTTTCAGCACTTAGAAAACAGTGAAAAGAAGAAATTCAAAACTTTTTAGTTATGTGTACATACACTGAACTTGTTTTGTATATTTTTCTCTTATGAAAAGTACAATGTCAAGAGTGGTAAGTAGTCTCAAAGCACTTATCCCACCGCTGCACAACCAATGTAGGAGGCTGGACTGGCTTGTAGTGAGTACCAAGGGGTACTTACACCTTGCACCAGGCCCAGGTATCCCTTATTAGTGTAGAGGGTGTCTAGCAGCTTAGGCTGATAGATAATGGTAGCTTAGCAGAGCAGCTTAGGCTGAACTAGGAGACGTGTGAAGCTACTACAGTACCACAAATGATTATGCACAATATCATAGGAAACACAATACACAGTTATACTAAAAATAAAGGTACTTTATTTTTATGACAATATGCCAAAAGTATCTCAGTGAGTACCCTCAGTATGAGGATAAGAAATATACACACGATATATGTACACAATACCAAAAATATGCAGTATAGTCTTAGAAAACAGTGCAAACAGTGTAAAATTACAATAGGATGCAATGTAGGCACATAGGGATAGGGGCAACACAAACCATATACTCCAAAAGTGGAATGCGAATCACAAATGGACCCCAAACCTATGTGACCTTGTAGAGGGTCGCTGGGACTATTAGAAAATAGCAAGGGTTAGAAAAATACCCCACCCCAA
This sequence comes from Pleurodeles waltl, assembly GCF_031143425.1. Lineage (NCBI taxonomy): Eukaryota > Metazoa > Chordata > Amphibia > Caudata > Salamandridae > Pleurodeles > Pleurodeles waltl. The sequence continues at coordinate 3,856,817 of NW_027150301.1, forward strand.
GACCCTGAAAAGTGAGTGCAAAGTGCACTGAAGTTCCCCTAAAGACACAGAAGTCGTGATAGAGGAATAATGCAGGAAAAACACAACCCAACAATGCAACAACAATGGATTTCCAATCGAGGGTACCTGTGGAACAAGGGGACCGAGTCCAAAAGTCACAAGCAAGTCGGAGATGGGCAGATGCCCAAGAAATGCCAACTGTTGGTTCAAAGAAGCTCTTACTGGACTGAAGAACTGTGAATACTGCAGGAACGACAAGGGCTAGAGACTTCCCCTTTGGAGGATGGATCTCCCACGCCTTGGAGAGTCGTGCAGAAGTGTTTTCCTGCCGGATGGACGCCAACAAGCCTTGCTAGCTGCAAGTCGTGCAGTTAGCGTTTTTGGAGGCTGCTGTGGCCCAGGATGGACCAGGACGGTGTAAATTGGACCAGGAGGTAGAGGGGACGTCGAGCAAGACAAGAAGCCCTCACAGCAGCAGATAGCACCCGGAGAAGTGCCAGAAACAGGCACTACGAGGATGCGTGAAATGGTGCTCGCCTGAAGTCACACAAAGGAGTCCCACGTCGCCGGAGAACAACTTAGGAAGTCGTGCAATGCAGGTTAGAGTGCCGGGGACCCCAGCTTGGGGGTGCACAAAGGATTTCCGCCGGAAGTGCACGGGAGCTGGAGAAGTTGCAAAAGTCGTGAAAACCAACAATGCAGTCTGGCGTGGGGAGGCAAGGACTTACCTCCACCAAACTTGGACTGAAGAGTCACTGGACCGTGGGGGTCACTTGGACAGTCTTGCTGGATTCAAGGGACCTCGCTCGTCGTCGTGAGAGGAGACCCAAGGGACCGTGATGCAGCTTTTTGGTGCCTGCGTTGGCAGGGGGAAGATTCCGTCGACCCACGGGAGATTTCTTCGCAGCTTCTGATGCAGAGAGGAGGCAGACTACCCCCACAGGATGCACCACCAAGAAAAACAGTCGAGAAGGCAGCAGGAGCGGCGTTACAATGTTGCAGTAGTCGTCTTAGCTACTTTGTTGCAGGTTTGCAGGCTTCCAGCGCGGTCAGGAGTCGATTTCTTGGCAGAAGGTGAAGAGGGAGATGCAGAGGAACTCTGATGAGCTCTTGCATTCGTTATCTGAGGAATCCCCAAAGAAAGAGACCCTAAATAGCCAGAAAAGAGGGTTTGGCTACTTAGGACAAAGGATAGGCTAGCAACACCTGAAGGAGCCTATCAGAAGGAGTCTCTGACGTCAGCAGGGGGCACTGGCCACTCAGAGCAGTCCAGTGTGCCAGCAGCACCTCTGTTTCCAAGATGGCAGAGGTCTGGAGCACACTGGAGGAGCTCTGGGCACCTCCCAGGGGAGGTGCAGGTCAGGGGAGTGGTCACTCCCCTTTCCTTTGTCCAGTTTCGCGCCCAGGCAAGGCTGAGGGGTCCCTGAACCGGTGCAAACTGGCTTATGCAGAATTGGGCACCTCTGTGCCCAACAAAGCATTTCCAGAGGCTGGGGGAGGCTACTCCTCCCCTGCCTTCACACCATTTTCCAAAGGGAGAGGGTGTAACACCCCCTCTCTGAGGAAGTCCTTTGTTCTGCCATCCTGGGCCAGGCCTGGCTGGACCCCAGGAGGGCAGAAGCCTGTCTGTGGGGTTGGCAGCAGCAGCAGCTGCAGTGTAACCCCAGAAAAGGCAGTTTGGCAGTACCAGGGTCTGTGCTACAGACCACTGGGAGCATGGAATTGTGCCAACTATGCCAGGATGGCATAGAGGGGGCAATTCCATGATCTTAGACATGTTACATGGCCATATTCGGAGTTACCATTGTGAAGCTACACATAGGTAGTGACCTATGTGTAGTGCATGCATGTAATGGTGTCCCCGCACTCACAAAGTCGGGGAATTTGCCCTGAACAATGTGGGGGCACCTTGGCTAGTGCCAGGGTGCCCACACACTAAGTAACTTTGCACCTAACCTTTACCAGGTAAAGGTTAGACATATAGGTGACTTATAAGTTACTTAAGTGCAGTGAAAATGGCTGTGAAATAATGTGGGCATTATTTCACTCAGGCTGCAGTGGCAGGCCTGTGTAAGAATTGTCAGAGCTCCCTATGGGTGGCAAAAGAAATGCTGCAGCCCATAGGGATCTCCTGGAACCCCAATACCCTGGGTTCCTTAGTACCATATACTAGGGAATTATAAGGGTGTTCCAGTAAGCCAATGTAAATTGGTAAAATTGGTCACTAGCCTGTTAGTGACAATTTAAAAGTAATGAGAGAGCATAACCACTGAGGTTCTGGTTAGCAGAGCTTCAGTGAGACAGTTAGGCACCACACAGGGAACATATACATGCACACTTATGAGCACTGGGGCCCTGTGTGACAGGGTCCCAGTGACACATACATATAGGCCACAAACCTATGAGCACTGGGGTCTTGACCAGCAGGGTCCCAGTGACACATAACAAACATACTGAAAACATAGGGGGTCATTCCGACTCCCGCCGGGCGCGGTGACCGTGCGCCCGGCGGGAGCCGCCAAAATACCGTACCGCGGTCGCAAGACCGCAGCGGGTATTTTGAGTTTTCCCCTGGGCTGGCCAAAGCGCCGCGGTCAGAATGCCCTGCGGGGCACCGCCAGGCTGTCGGCGGTGCTCCCGCCGACCGCGGGCCTGGCGGTCATAGACCGCCAGGCTCGGAATGAGGGCCATAGTGTTTTCACTATGAGCACCGGGGCCTGGCTATCAGGATCCCAGTGAGACAGTGAAAACAGTGACAAACACCCTGACATACACTCACAAACAGGCCAAAAGTGGGGGTAGCAAGGCTAGAAAGAGGCTACTTTCTCACAGTGGTGTTTTGTGCGTGGCAGTTGTGTGGGTGATGGTGTTGAGGACATGTGGCTGCTAGTTTGTTGATGGTGGTGTCTCTCTCTGGCCTTCTCTCTATAATGGTGGTCGTAGGGGTTTGTGGGTGATGTGGGTGTGTGTTTTATATTGCTTTGGGTGTGTGGGAGTGGTCTGTGTATGTGTATCAGGTGTGTGTATTTTATATTGTCCAATGTGGTGGTGTTTTGGAGATGTGTGTGTATTTTGAGCGCGGCGGTGTGTACCGCCAATGGAATACCGTGGTTGAAAGACTGCAGCGTGGATTTGTGGGTCGTGATGGCATGGGCGTATTTCTGTTGGCGTGACGGTGGAGGTTTTGTTTTCGGCAGTTTATCACTGACCTTTGGTGTGGCGGACTTGTGTGGGTGTCTGAATTTTGTCGGATTTCGAGATGTGGGTCGTAATAGCTGTGGCGAAATTCCGCGGCCGCCGCGGTGTGTTGGCGGTCTTCTGCACGGCAGTAAGCGGCTTTTACTGCCAATGTTGTAATGACCCCCATAAACTTTCTATGTACACACAAGAACACAAAAAAGAAGATTATGCAAGAACAAGAAGAGACTACAAGACACCAATAATGTGTTCATGGACCTGAAGACCTGTGTAAGAAGGGGACCAAGTCCAAGAAGCACTGAAGAGTCCAGGGAGAACAGGAGCCCCTGTTAACCTGGATGAAGGTGCAAAAGTGGATTCTCTGGTTAGAAGACAAATTCAGTTATGCACTCTAGAAGATGAATACAGGCTCCTGGTTGGTTCAGAAGATATCCCACGCCAGATGGATGATTGCAGTCTGGTTTGCGTTGCTGGATTCAGCCAACAAACCTTGGCAAATGCAAAATTCACAGTTGGTGGAAATTGGCGCTGCCCGGACCAGGAGGGATCTGGTGGACTCTACCCAGGAGGGGGAGTCAGAGGGAGCTCTCAGCAACTCAGAGAGCCCTCACAAGGCCAGGCAGCATGCACAGAAGTCCCACAAGATGAGGACAAAGGAGGTGCAAATGGAGCCCATGCAGCACTACACAAAGGGATTCCACGATGCCGGAGAACCACACAGGAGGCTGTGCTTCGCAGGAAGGAGTGCTGGGGGCCTTACCTGTGCTGTGCATGATGAATTCCATGGAAGGTCACACACAAGCCTTAGCAACTGCAAAATACGCGATGGGTGGGGTCACTGTATTGCGTGGGGAGGCAAGCTCTTACCTCCTCCAAAGTTGAACAGCTAGACATGGGGGACTGTTGCGACCAGTCCACCACCCGTGTTTTGCTGGATCCATGCACTTCTTCAGAAGAAGGGCTCGAGCCACTGGTTTTCGTTTGCAGAGGGGTGCCTGCTGAAGCAGGGAAGTGACTCCAGCACTCCACAAGAGATTCCTTCAAGCTCATGGTGCAGGCTGAAGACAGGCTGTCCTCGGAGGATACACAACCTGGAAAATGTTGAGTTGCTGGCAGGAGCTGAAGATACAATGTTGCAGAAGGCTTCTTGCTTCTTTGTTGCAGTTTTGTAGAGTTCCTGGAGGCCTAGTAACAAAGTTTATTGGTAGAAAGTGAAGTAAAGGATGCAGAGGATTCCTGCTGGAGTTTTGCAAACCAAATCTGAAGAACCATCGAAAGGAGAGACCCTAAATAGCCCTGAAAGGGGGATTGGCTAGCTGCACATGTAAACACCTATCAGGGGAGGGCTCTGACGTCACCTGCTGGCACTGTCCACTCAGACCGTTCCAGTGTGCCCACGACCTTGGAATCCAAGATGGCAAAGCCCAGGGACACTCTGCAGGAGCTCTGGGCACCACCCCTGGGGTGGTGATGGACAGGGGAGTGGTCACTCCCCTTTCCTTTGTCCAGTTTCACGCCAGAGCAGGGACTGGGGGTCCCTGAACCAGTGTAGACTGGATTATGCAGGGAGGGCACCATCTGTGCCCTTCAAAGCATTTCCAGAGGCAGTGGGAGGCTACACCTCCAATGCCTGTACCACCTATTTCCAAGGCGAGAGGGTGTAACATCCCTCTCCCAAAGGAAATGCTTTATTCTGCCTTCCTGGGCTTTAGCTGCTCGAGCAACAGGAGGGCAGAAACCTGTCTGTGAGGTGGCAGCAGCTGGGACTGCCTGGAAAACCTCAGAAGACTGGTATGTCAGTACTGGGGGTCCACTGTGGAGCCTCCAGAGTGTATGAAATTGCAACCCAATGCCAGAATCAGTATTGGGGCTCAATTTCCAGTTGTTAGACACCTTACATGGGCATATTCAGAGTTACAATTGTGAAGCTGGACATAGGTATTGACCTATGTCCAGTGCACGCTAAAAATTGTGTGTCCCCCTCACGAAGTTTGGGAAATTGGCCCTGAACGACATGGGGCACATCTGCTAGTGCAGGGGTGCCCTCACACACAGGTACTCTGCACCCAGCCTTCAGGGTAGGAAGGTCTGGTATATGGGTGACTTATAAGTGACCTGGTGCAGAGTGAATGACAGTGAAAGAATGCATGCACCATTTCACGCAGGCTCCAATGGGAGCCCTGCAGAAGCCTTTGCCTGGGCTCCCTATTGGTGGCAAAAGAAATGCTGCAGCCCATAGGGAGCCCCTGGAACCCAAATGCCCTGGGTACCTCAGTACCGTATACTGGGGACTTATAAGAGAGAACCAGTATGCCAATTTGGGATGAAATACTGGATTACCAGTATCTAGTGACTAATTTGGGAACAGAGAGAGCATAAGCACTGGGGTACTGATTAGCAGGATCCCAGTGACACAGTTAAAACACACTGACACAAAGGCCAAAAATTTGGGTAGCCATGCTAGAAAGGGGCTACACCTAGGTAAGTGGAGTGTATAGAGGGAGCCGGGAGTATCAGAAAAGCACAAAGGCAAGCACTAGAATACCCCCCAGTGCCCAGGAAAGCAGGAGTAAAACACTGTAGTTTCCCACAAACCACGCACAAGAACAGAAGAATATTGCAAAGACCAGAAGAGACTGCAAGAAACCTACAGTGGATTCCCAGACTGGAAGAGCCGTGAAAGAAGGGGACCAAGTCCAAGAAGCACAGAAGAGTTCAGGAAGGGAAGGAGCCCCTACCCACCAGGCTGAAGGTGCAAGAAGAGAGTAGACGGTGAGGATGAAGAGTCACTGCTGCACCCTGGAAGATGGAGTCAAGTTCCTGGAGGATGCTCCATGCTGGAGGGATGTTTGCAGTTTGGTTTGCGTCTTCGGATTCCACCAAAAAGCCTTGGTACATGCAAAACGCACGGTTGGTGGAAAGTGGTGCTGCCAGGGACCAGAAAGAACTCTACCCAGGAGGGGGAGTCAGAGGGGATTCTCAGAAACTCAGAGAGCCCACAGAAGAAGAGGCAGCCCCCACAGGAGTCCCACAGGACGGGGACACAGAATTCGAAGAAGGAGCCCATGCAGCACTTCAAAAAGGGATCCCACACCGCAGGAGGACCACTCAGGAAGATGTCCATCGCAGGAAGGAGTGCTTGTGGCTGGAGCTTTAAGATGACTGAAGATCCCATGGAAAGGATGCTAGCAAGCCTTGGCAGCTGGGCTTTGGACACAGGGGCATTGTCCTGCGTGGGAAGGCTAGGGCTTACCTCCACCAAACTGGGACAGCTGGAAGAGAGGACCCTCTGGACCACTTCAGTCCACCCCACGTGTTGCAAGATCCACACAGCTCATCAGGAGAGAGGATCCACGCAGCCAGTTGTCATTGCAGTTGGTGCCTGCTGATGCAGGAGAGTGACTCCTTCACCCAAAGGGAGATTCCTTCGTCCTCCCTGTGCAAATTGAAGACGGGCTGTCTTCAGAGGATGCACAACCGGGAAATTGTTGCAGTTGCAGACAGGAGCTGGAGATACAATGCTGCAGGCAGAGTCTTTTTTGTTGCAGCTGGTAGGTTCCTAGTGTCTGAATACAGTTTATTCAGCCAGAAGTTTCTTCAGCCAGAAGTTGAAGTAAGGTTTGCAGAGGAATCTTGCAAAATGAATCTAAGGAAACACCCAGGAGAGAGACCCTAAATAGCTCTGAGAGGGGGATAGCTGAGTGACAACCTATCAGGAGAGGGCTCTGACATCATCTGCCTGCACTGGCCACTCAGATCCTCCCAGAGTCCCCTGCCAACCTTGTTTTCAAGATGGCAAAACCCAGGGACCCTCTGGAGGAGCTCTGAGCACCACCCCTTCGGTGGTGATGGACAGGCGACTGGTCACTCCCATTTCCTTTGTCCAATTTTGCGCCAGAGCAGGGACTGGGGGTCCCTTAACCGGGGTAGACTGTTTTATGCAAGGAGGGCTCCAAATGTGCTACCTCTCCCAAGCCTGTAACACCTATTTCCAAAGGGAAAGGGAGAAACATCCCTCTCCCAAAAGAAATCCTTTGTTCTGCATTTTTGGGCTTGAGCAGATCAAGCAACAGGAGGGCAGAAACCTGTCTGTGAGGTGGCAGCAGCTGGGGCTGCCTGGAAGACCTCAGAAGGCTGGAATGGCAATATTGGGTGTCCTCTCAGGTGTCCGCAGAGTGCATGGGATCATACAAACAATGCTTGCAAAAGCATTGGGGTATGATTCCAACATGTTTGATACCAAACATGACCATATTCGGAGCTACCATTATGTAGCTGGACATAGGTATTGACCTATGTCCAGTGAACGCATAAAATGGCGTACCTGCACTCATGAAATCAGGGAAAATGGACCTGGTGTTCATCGGGGCACCTTTCCTAGTGCAGGGGTGGCCTCACACACAGGTACTTTGCACCCTGCCATTTGGGCTGGACGGCCTGCCATAGGGGTGACTCATATCTGGTGATGTGAAAAATGGCAGTGAAAGGGTGCTTGCACCTTTTCACGCAGGCTGCAATGGCAGTCCTGCAGAACCCTTTGCATGGGCTCCCTATGGGTGTAAAAAAATATGCTGCAGCCCATAGGGATCCCCTGGAACCCCAATACACTGGGTACCTAGGTACCATATACTAGGGACTTATACTATGGCACCAGTATGCCAAATGTGGAGTGAAATACAGAGTTTTGGGAGAGAGAGCATAATCAATGGGGTCCTGGTTAGCAGGATCCCAGTGAACATAGTAAAAATACTGACAAACATTTACACATACTGACAAACAGGCAGAGAATGGGAGTAACCATGACAAGAAAGAGGGTACTTTCCTACACCGGGGAGTAAATGTAACAGCCACCACAATAATTTGTTCTCCATCACTTTTAGGTTTCAAGAAGCCCTGTTCCCCCATAGCTCTGGCCTGTGACGGGCAAATAACATTGGTCTAGCTTCGTAGGCAGTGACAACTGACTCAAGGGATCTTCCTCCAAATTTTTTCATGGAACAAGTGATTACGCCAGTGCTTTGGTTCATCTGAGTCCCGCTCTTGAAAACCTGGGCGGCCAGGACCTGTTTTTGTCAAATCGTATAAGCAAAGTGTTTGACTCCTTCTGTGGATTCTAAGGCCCATATTTATACTTTCTTTGCGCCGCTTTTTGACCAAAAGCGGCGCAAACTTACAAAATACAATTGTATTTTGTATGTTTGCGACTATTTTACGTCAAAAAACGATGCAAATGCGGCACTAAAAAAGGATAAATATGGGCCTAAAAGTTGACTTTAACTTCTTTGGTGCCTTTAGTACCATGAATGTTGTTTTAGTGATCTGTATTCTCAATCTTTTATTGATGCAGATGCTCTTAAAGCCAATAAGCAACAGATGCATCAATTGCTCTGTCCGGGACAGGATTTGCAGTTTGACTCTTCCTAGTTTAGGGACTTCAAGTCCCAGGCTGCTCAGTGATTTACCCATTATTAATATAAAGATTGAAGAGCAGGGGAGCAAGCACACAGTCTTGTTGGACCTCCTTGATTGATCACTGTCTCAGGAGTGCACCCGCCTCTCAGGCTATAATGGACCCTTGCTGCATTCCTTTGATATAAGGTCTATAGGTGTTTCCTCATGCTCCTAGGTAGAATTGAGTCCAGTTGTTAGTGTCAGGGCCTGGAGCCTTTTGGGGTTTCTGGCTCAGTAATGCCTTATGTATTTCTTCCTCCTTCAGCTCAGGATGTTCATAGCAAGTGTTAGATGGTGTTTTGATGTGAAGCGTGTGGATGGAGGCTTTGTGTGTAAACCTGGCTGGCCTAAGTGCATGACTGGAGTTTAAGTTGATTAAATGATACACCTCTGTCATCCATCGCTATCACTTAGTTGTTTTTTTTTATTGGTACAAAGAAGAACAAGCATTTGCAATGCAATAGGTCTCACATCAGCAAGAGTTGGAGCTGTTGGCATAGTAACTGATAATGAAAACCTCGTAGTTGCGACCTTATAAATATTTAGCAATGCACTACAATAAATCTTTATAAGAAATAAAGTGCGTTTGTGCATTCCTTCACACACTTGGCATTAGACTGGAATGGTGTCAACAGCCCCTACAGAGTACCACAGTAAAAATAGCATTTAGAAGACACATGGTCATGGAACCATTTATTCAGCCCCTAGAGGGCATAATCACTTAAAAAAGAATAATGAAGAACATTGCAGTGTAACCATATAATTAGCACCTTGAGGGCATAGAGTATTATTTTCAGGCCTAGCAGGCCTTTTCAATATAATTTATTAGTAGAGTCAGTGGCACAAGGGTGCAGTGCCGCAGGTCGTTACTAGATGTCACTGTAGAGTCAATAGCAGAAGGTGCAGTACCACTGGTCATGGCTAGATTTCCTTGTAGAGTCAAAGCAGAAGGTGCAGTGTGAGAAAGTAGCCTCTTTCTAGCATGGTTACCCCCACTTTTAGCCTGTTTGTGAGTGTGTCTCAGTGTGTTTTTACTGTCTCACTGGGATCCTGATAGCCAGGACCCCAGGGCTCATAGTGAACACCCTATTTGTCAGTGTGTTTGCCTCACTCACTGGGATCCTGTTAGCCAGGACCCCAGTGCTCATAGTTTGTGGCCTATGTGTGTGTTGTCAGTAGTGCTTAACTGTGTCACTGAAGTTCTGCTAATCAGAACTCCAGTGCTTATGCTCTCTCTACTTCCAAATTGTTCACTATAGCTTAGTGACTTCATATTCCAATTCCACTCGGCACACTGGAGCCCCCTTATAAGTCCCTAGAATATGGTACCTAGGTACCCAGGGCATTGGGGTTCCAGGAGATCCTTATGGGCTGCAGCATTTCTTTGGCACCCATAAGGAGCTCAGACAAACCTTTCTTCAGGACTGCCATTGCAGCCTGAATGAAATAGTGCCCACACTATGGGGGGGCGTGCCCAAGCCGGCGATAATGGCGGACGCGAGCTGAGCGAGCTCCGCATCCTGCCCGGCTTATCCGGCGACCTACAGGGGCTTGAGGGCCGGCGGCGCCCAGTTGGCAGGAGCACTGAATTATTGACGCACCCCAGGTAGTGGAGATCTCGGACAACGGCTCCCTGGGGCAGCGCAGAGCGGTGTTGGGCCTGGCCCACGAGGATCTGCGGCCTGCCGGGCCTGGGTGGGTGGCGGGCGCGGCCTCGCTGAGGCGCCGGAGGGGCTCGTTTGCCGGGGTCTGCAGGAGGAGGGCGCCCGGGGGCCTATTAATCCTTTGGGAGAGAAGTGGAGCCTGGGAAGTGCTAAGGCGTGTGGCGGCGGGCCTCCTGGACGGGGCACTACGGCGCTGTTGGGGGGAAGCCAGGCCTACCAGCCACGCGACCTGGATCGCGGTGCCTGCCTTGGGCTGGGGAGTCTCCCTCAGTCATCTGGGGGCTTGAAATCGGCGATCTACGGCCCCGGAGGTGGGCGGAAAGAAGAACTCTGCAGGGCGGTTGTTGGCTGTGCTGCTCTTGCTGCTGCGCTGTTCTGGAGGCGCAAGCAAATGGGCCCGGCCTTCGGCGAGCTGGTGAGGCGCTGGTCAAGTGGACGCCAGGAGCGATCTGAGGGCGGACTTGTCGCTGGATCTGGAGCTGGTGGCTGGGAATCGGTCACCACTGGCTTACAGTGCTGGGAGGCCAGGCCACCGAACTGGGTGACTGAAAGGGGCCGGGGGCTGACCTGGAGGGCCCGCCCTGCCACATGACTACCTCATTTGATAAGCCGCTCCCCTGGTCTGGTCCTCCTGCTCTGGCTGGGTGCACCGGTGGGCTCTTGGGTGACAGTGATGGTGGTGTGTCGGCCGGTGAGTGGAGTGGCGCTAGTTGGAGTCCACATAGTCTTTGGACATGGCGAGGATGGGCTGCCTTTGCTCTGGCGCTGTAGCTGGGAGGACACAGGACGCTGCGATGCAGGACAGCCAGAAGCTGGATGCTGTGCTGGCTGCGGTGGAGCGCATTGGCGACTCGCTGGAGCGGGCTCGCACATCCCTGGAAACCAATAATGACAAGGTGGCCAGTGACCTTGTCCTGCTGCACGCTGACCACTACAACCTGGCGGACAAGACAGGTATGCTAGAGGCGCGAGTGGATGAGCTGACCCCGGCGACATCTCATCTGGAGGCCAAAATGCGGGATGCACTCACTCACACGTATAGGAGAATTAGAGCGCCGTGTCGAAGACGAGGAAGGCCGCACCAGGCGAAATAACATCCGGGTGGTTGGATTACCGGAAGGTGCGGAGGGCCGTGATGCAGTGGCCTACTCTGAGAACTGGCTTAGGGGACTAGTGCCAGATGGTGCACTGACCCCATTTTTCTTGGTGGAGCGGGCTCATCGAATCCCCACGCGACCAAGGCCTCCAGGCAGCAGCCCTCGTCCCTAAATTAATTCGCCTGCTCCACTATGCGGACCAAGATATTATTCTCAAAACTGTGAGATCCTCCCCGCCGCCTCAGGTGAACGATGCACAAATAATGCTGTTTCAGGACTACACTCTGGCGTTGCAAAGAGACCGGGCCTCCTACTTGCCCTTGAAGCGTGGACTCAGGGCGCTGCGCCTGGAGTACTCTCTCTTATTCCCAGTCAAGCTCCGCATAATAGCTGAGAACAAATCTCACTTCTTTACCACGCCAGAAGCGGCGTGGCAATAGCTGTAGTCAACAGGCTGTGTTTCGGGCCATGAGAAGGAGAGGAACCCACCGGCGTCGAAGAGCAGGCGCAACCGGGTGAGGCGTGGCCGTGGGGGAGGCGGCGTGAACGCTGAGGCTGCGACACATGCTCCTGACTTGGAACAGCTCATACAAGAACGGCGCGAGGCGCTGCAGTCGGCGGAGGCCATCAGCACTTCTCCAGCGGCTTCGGAATCGGAAACTGAAATTTCACAGCCTTCCAGTGTGAGAAAGTAGCCTCTTTCTAGCCTTGTTACCCCCACGTTTGGCCTGTTTGTGAGTATATGTCAGGGTGTTTTCACTGTCTCACTGGGATCCAGCTAGCCAGGGCCCAGTGCTCATAGTGAAAACCCTATGTTGTCAGTATGTTTGTTATGTGTCACTGGGACCCTGCTAGCCAGGACCCCAGTGCTCATAAGTTTGTGGCCTATATGTATGTGTTCCCTGTGTGATGCCTAACTGTCTCACTGAGGCTCTGCTAACCAGAACCTCAGTGGTTATGCTCTCCCTGCTTTCTAAATTGTCACTAACAGGCTAGTGACCAATTTCACCAATTCACATTGGCATACTGGAACACCCTTATAATTCCCTAGTATATGGTACTGAGGTACCCAGGGTATTGGGGTTCCAGGAGATCCCTATGAGCTGCAGCATTTCTTTTGCCACCCATAGGGAGATCTGACAATTCTTACACAGGCCTGCCAGTGCAGCCTGAGTGAAATAACGTCCACGTTATTTCACAGCCATTTACCACTGCACTTAAGTAACTTATAAGTCACCTATATGTCTAACCTTCACCTGGTGAAGGTTGGGTGCAAAGTTACTTAGTGTGTGGGCACCCTGGCACTAGCCAAGGTGCCCCCACATTGTTCAGGGCAAATTCCCCGGACTTTGTGAGTGCGGGGACACCATTTCACGCGTGCCCTATTCATAGGTCACTACCTATGTATAGAGTCACAATGGTAACTCCGAACATGGCCATGCAACATGTCTAAGATCATGGAATTGTCACCCCCAATGCCATTCTGGCATGGGGGAGACAATTCCATGATCCCCTCGGTCTCTAGCACAGAACCCTGGTACTGCCAAACTGCCTTTCCGGGGTCTCCACTGCAGCTGCTGCTGCTGCCAGCCCCTCCGACAGGTTTCTACCCTCCTGGGGTCCAGGCAGCCCTGGCCCAGGAAGGCAGAACAAAGGATTTCCTCTGAGAGAGGGTGTGACACCCTCTCCCTTTGGAAATAGGTGTGATGGCTGGGGAGGAGTAGCCTCCCCCAGCCTCTGGAAATGCTTTGATGGGCACAGATGCTGCCCATCTGTGCATAAGCCAGTCTACACCGGTTCAGGGATCCCCCAGCCCTGCTCTGGCGCAAAACTGGACAAAGGAAAGGGGAGTGACCACTCCCCTGACCTGCACCTCCCAGGGGAGGTGCCCAGAGCTCCTCCAGTGTGCCCCAGACCTCTGCCATCTTGGAAACAGAGGTGTTGCTGGCACACTGGACTGCTCTGAGTGGCCAGTGCCATCAGGTGACGTCAGAGACTCCTGATAGGCTCTTACCTTTCTTACTAGCCTATCCTCCTTCCTAGGTAGCCAAACCTCCTTTTCTGGCTATTTAGGGTCTCTGCTTTGGGGAATTCTTCAGATACCGAATGCAAGAGCTCACCAGAGTTCCTCTGCATATCCCTCTTCACCTTCTGCCAAAGGATCGACCGCTGACTGCTCAGGACGCCTGCAAAACCGCAACAAAGTAGCAAAGACGACTACTGCAACCTTGTATCGCTTCATCCTGCCGGCTTTCTCGCGTGTTTCCTGGTGGTGCATGCTGTGGGGGTAGCCTGCCTCCTTCTTGCACCAGGAGCTCTAAAGAAATCTCCCGTGGGTCAACAGAATCTTCCCCCTGCAACCACAGGCAACAAAAGACTGCATCACTGGTCCTCTGGGTCCACTCTCAGCACGACGAGCGTGGTCCCTGGAACTCAGCAACTCTGTCCAAGTGACTCCCACAGTCCAGTGACTCTTCAGTCCAAGTTTGGTGGAGGTAAGTCCTTGCCTCCCAACGCTGGACTGTATTGCTGGGTACCGCGTGATTTGCAGCTGCTCCGGCTCCTGTGCACTCTTCCAGGATTTCCTTCGTGCACAGCCAAGCCTGGGTCCCCGACACTCTAACCTGCAGTGCACAACCTTCTGAGTTGTCCTCCGGCATCGTGGGACTCCCTTTTGTGACTTCCGGTGGACTCCGGTTCACTCCTCTTCTAAGTGCCTGATCCGGTACTTTTGCGGGTGCTGCCTGCTTCTGTGAGGGCTCCCTGACTTGCTGGGTGCCCCCTCTGTCTCCTCATCCAAGTGGCTACATCCTAGTCCCTCCTGGGCCACAGCAGCATCCAAAAACCCTAAATGCGACCCTTGCAGCTAGCAAAGCTTGTTTGCAGTCTTTCTGCATGGGAACACATCTGCAAGCTTCTTCACAACGTGGGACATCCATCCTCCAAAGGAGAAGTTCCTAGTCCTCTTTGTTCTTGCAAAACACTAAGCTTCTTTCATCCAGTGGCAGCTTCCTTCCACCCTCAGCTGGCATTTCCTGGGCATCTGCCCACTCTCGACACTGTCGCGACTCTTGGACTTGGTCCCCTTCTCTTACAGGTACTCAGGTCCGGAAATCCACTGTTGTTGCTTTGCTGGTGTTGGATTTCCTTGCAGAATCCCCCTATCACGAGTTCTGTGCTCTCTGGGGGTTGTAGGTGCACTTTACACCTACCTTACAGGGTCTTGGGGTGGGCTATTTTTCTAACCCTCACTGTTTTCTTACAGTCCCAGTGACCCTCTACAAGCTCACATAGGTTTGGGGTCCATTTGTGGTTCACATTTCACTTTTGGAGTACATGGATTGTGTTGCCCCTATACCTATGTGCTCCTATTGCAATCTATTGTAACTTTACACTGCTTGCATTACTTCCTTTTGCTACTACTGCATATTTTTGGTATTGTGTACATATATCTTGTGTATATTTGGCATCCTCATACTGAGGGTACTCACTGAAATACTTTTGGCATATTTGTAGGAGGCTGGACTGGCTTGTAGTGGGTACCTAGGGGTACTTGCACCTTGCACCAGGCCCAGTTATCCCTTATTAGTGTATAGGGTGTCTAGCAGCTTAGGCTGATAGATAATGGTAGCTTAGCAGAGCAGCTTAGGCTGAACTAGGAGACGAGTGAAGCTCCTACAGTACCACTAGTGTCATATGCACAATATCATAAGAAAACACAATACACAGATATACTAAAAATAAAAAGGTACTTTATTTTTATGACAATATGCCAAAAGTATCTCAGTGAGTACCCTCAGTATGAGGATAGCAAATATACACAAGATATATGTACACAATACCAAAATATGCAGTAATAGTATTAGAAAACAGTGCAAACAATGTATAGTTACAATAGGATGCAATGGGGACACATAGGGATAGGGGCAACACAAACCATATACTCCAAAAGTGGAATGCGAACCACGAATGGACCCCAAACCTATGTGACCTTGTAGAGGGTCGCTGAGACTATTAGAAAATAGTAAGGGTTAGAAAAATAGCCCAGCCCAAGACCCTGAAAAGTGAGTGCAAAGTGCACTAAAGTTCCCCAAAGGACATAGAAGTCGTGATAGGGGAATTCTGCAGGAAAGACACAACCCAGCAATGCAACAACGATGGATTTCCAGTCGAGGGTACCTGTGGAACAAGGGGACCAAGTCCAAAAGTCACAAGCAAGTCGGAGATGGGCAGATGCCCAGGAAATGCCAGCTGTGGGTGCAAAGAAGCTGCTACTGGACAGTAGAAGCTGAGGATTCTGCAAGAACGACAAGGGCTAGAGACTTCCCCTTTGGAGGATGGATCCTCCACGCCGTGGAGAGTCGTGCAGAAGTGTTTTCCCGCCGAAAGGCCGCCAACAAGCCTTGCTAGCTGCAAATCATGCGGTTAGGGTTTTTGGATGCTGCTGTGGCCCAGGAGGGACCAGGATGTCGCCAATTGCGTCTGGTGACAGAGGGGGCGTCGAGCAAGACAAGGAGCCCTCTCAGAAGCAGGCAGCACCTGCAGAAGTGCCAGAACAGACACTACAAATATGCGTGAAACGGTCCTCACCCGAAGTTGCACAAAGGAGTCCCACATTGCCGGAGGACAACTTAGGAGGTCGTGCAATGCAGGTTAGAGTGCCGTGGACCCTGGCTTGGCTGTGCACAAAGGATTTCCGCCGGAAGTGCACAGAGGCCGGAGTAGCTGCAAAAGTCGCGGTTCCCAGCAATGCAGTCTGGTGAGGGAAGGCAAGGACTTACCTCCACCAAACTTGGACTGAAGAGTCACTGGACTGTGGGAGTCACTTGGACAGAGTTGCTGGATTCAAGGGACCTCGCTCATCGTGCTGAGAGGAGACCCAAGCGACCGGTAATGCAGTTCTTTGGTGCCTGCAGTTGCAGGGGGAAGATTCCGTCGACCCACGGGAGATTTCTTCGGAGCTTCTAGTGCAGAGAGGAGGCAGACTACCCCCACAGCATGCACCACCAGGAAAACAGTCGAGAAGGCGGCAGGATCAGCGTTACAGAGTTGCAGTAGTCGTCTTCGCTACTTTGTTGCAGTTTTGTAGGCTTCCAGCGCGGTCAGCAGTCGATTCCTTGGCAGAAGGTGAAGAGAGAGATGCAGAGGAACTCGGATGAGCTCTTGCATTCGTTATCTAAGGAAATCCCCAAAGCAGAGACCCTAAATAGCCAGAAAAGAGGGTTTGGCTACTTAGGAGAGAAGATAGGCTAGCAACACCTGAAGGAGCCTATCAGAAGGAGTCTCTGACGTCACCTGCTGGCACTGGCCACTCAGAGCAGTCCAGTGTGCCAGCAGCACCTCTGTTCCCAAGATGGCAGAGGTCTGGAGCACACTGGAGGAGCTCTGGGCACCTCCCAGGGGAGGTGCAGGTCAGGAGAGTGGTCACTCCCCTTCCCTTTGTCCAGTTTCGCGCCAGAGCAGGGCTGAGGGGTCCCTGAACCGGTGTAGACTGGCTTATGCAGAAATGGGCACCATGTGTGCCCATGAAAGCATTTCCAGAGGCTGGGGGAGGCTACTCCTCCCCTGCCTTCACACCATTTTCTTAAGGGAGAGGGTGTAACACCCTCTCTCAGAGGAAGTCCTTTGTTCTGCCATCCTGAGCCAGGCCTGGCTGGACCCCAGGAGGGCAGAAGCCTGTCTGAGGGGTTGGCAGCAGCAGCAGCTGCAGTGATACCCCGGGAAAGGCAGTTTGGCAGTACCAGGGTCTGTGCTACAGACCACTGGGATCATGGGATTGTGCCAACTATGCCAGGATGGTATAGAGGGGGCAATTCCATGATCATAGACATGTTACATGGCCATATTCGGAGTTACCATTGTGAAGCTACATATAGGTAGTGACCTATATGTAGTGCACGCGTGTAATGGTGTCCCCGCACTCACAAAGTCCGGGGAATTGGCCCTGAACAATGTGGGGGCACCTTGGCTAGTGCCAGGGTGCCCACACACTAAGTAACTTAGCACCCAACCTTCACCAGGTGAAGGTTAGACATATAGGTGACTTATAAGTTACTTAAGTGCAGTGTAAAATGGCTGTGAAATAACGTGGACGTTATTTCACTCAGGCTGCAGTGGCAGGCCTGTGTAAGAATTGTCAGAGCTCCCTATGGGTGGCAAAAGAAATGCTGCAGCCCATAGGGATCTCCTGGAACCCCAATACCCTGGGTACCTCAGTACCATATACTAGGGAATTATAAGGGTGTTCCAGTAAGCCAATGTAAATTGGTAAAATTGGTCACTAGCCTGTTAGTGTCAATTTGAAAGAAATGAGAGAGCATAACCACTGAGGTTCTGATTAGCAGAGCCTCAGTGAGACAGTTAGTCATAACACAGGTAACACATTCAGGCAAACTTATGAGCACTGGGGCCCTGGCTGGCAGGGTCCCAGTGACACATACAACTAAAACAACATATATATAGTGAAAAATGGGGGTAACATGCCAGGCAAGATGGTACTTTCCTACACAATCCCCCCCCCCCCCCAAACGAAGGACAATAAGACTAGCCATGACCTGATAAGTCTTCATTGTCTAAGTGGAAATATCTGGAGAGTCCATCTGCATTGGAGTGGCTACTCCCAGGTCTATGTTCCACTGTATAGTCCATTCCCTGTGGGGATATGGACCACCTCAATAATTTAGGATTTTCACCTTTCATTTGTTTTAGCCAAAGTAGAGGTTTGTGGTCTGTCTGAACAATGAAGTGAGTGCCAAACAAGTATGACCTCAACTTCTTCAGTGCCCAGACCACAGCAAAGGCCTCCCTCTCAATGGCAGACCAACGCTTTTCTCTAGGGGTCAACCTCCTACTAATAAAAGCAACAGGTTGATCCTGGCCCTCAGAATTAAGTTGTGATAGGACTGCCCCTACTCCTAATTCAGATGCATCTGTTTAGACATATAATTTTTTAGAGTAACAAGGGCTTTTCAGGACAGGTGCAGAGCACATGGCCTGCTTCAGCTCCTCAAAAGCTCTCTGACAGCTAGCGGTCCACAATACCTTTTTAGGCATTTTCTTGGATGTGAGGTCATTAAGAGGGGCTGCAATGGAGCCATAGTTCTTAATGAACCTCCTGTAATACCCAGTGAGGCCTAAAAAGGCTCTCACCTGGGTCTGAGTGGTAGGGGGAACCCAATCTGTAATAGCTTGGATTTTCCCCTGAAGTGGTGCAATCTGGTCTCCACCAACCAGGTGTCCCAGATAAACCACCTTCCCCTGCCCTATCTGGCACTTTGAAGCCTTGATAGTGAGGCCTGCCTTTTGCAGGGCCCCCAAAACTTTCCATAGGTGGACCAGGTGATCATCCCAACTGGAGCTAAAGACAGCTATATCGTCCAAATATGCTGCACGAAAAGCTTCCAGCCCTTGCAGGACTGTATTCACCAACCTCTGAAAAGTGGCAGGTGCATTTTTCAATCCAAAAGGCATTACTGTGAATTGGTAATGGCCTCCAATGGTTGAAATGCAGTTTTAGCTTTTGCATCTTCTGATAATTTGATCTGCCAATACCCTGCAGTCAAGTCAAAGTGCTTAGATACTTGGCAGATGCCAGTGTATCTATGAGCTCATCTGCCCTGGGTATAGGGTGAGCATCAGTTTTGGTTACCTGGTTGAGACCTCTGTAGTCTACACAAAACCGCATTTCCTTCTTTCCATCCTTGGTATGAGGTTTTGGTACAAGTACCACAGGAGAAGCCCATGGACTTTCAGAGTGCTCAACCACTCCCAGTTCTAACATTTTCTGCACCTCTTGCTTTATGCAGTTTCTGGCATGGTCAGGCTGCCTATAGATCTTACTTTTGACAGGCAAGCTGTCTCCAGTATCTATAGTGTGCTCACACCAAGAAGTGGTACCTGGCACAGTAGAGAAGAGTTCAGAAAACTGACCCAGGAGATTTATGCAATGGTCTCTCTGCTCAGCAGTGAGACAATCAGCCAAAACTACACCTTCCACTAGAGCATCTTGCTCTGTGGAACAGAAGAGATCAGGGAGAGGGTCACTCTCTTCTTCCTGTCCCTCATCAGTTGCCATGAGCAGGGTGAGATCAGCCCTGTCATAGTAGGGTTTCAGGCGATTGACATGGAGCACCCTAAGGGGACTCCTGGCAGTGCCTAAGTCAACTAAGTAGGTGACTTCCCCCTTCTTTTCAACAATTATGTGGGGTCCACTCCATTTATCTTGGAGTGCTCTTGGGGCCACAGGCTCCAAGACCCACACTTTCTGCCCTGGTTGGTACTGAACCAAAACAGCCTTCTGGTCATGCCATTGCTTTTGGAGCTCTTGGCTGGCCTGAAGGTTTTTACTGGCCTTTTTCATGTACTCAGCCATCCTTGATCTGAGGCCAAGTACATAGTCCACTATGTCTTGCTTTGGAGCTTTTAAAGGTTGTTCCCAACCCTCCTTGACAAGTGTTAGAGGACTGTAGGAAAGTACCATCTTGCCTGGCATGTTACCCCCATTTTTCACTGTATATATATTGTTTTAGTTGTATGTGTCACTGGGACCCTGCCAGCCAGGGCCCCAGTGCTCATAAGTGTGCCTGAATGTGTTACCTGTGTAGTGACTAAGGCCCTCATTACGACTCCCGCCGGGCGCGGTCACCGCGCGCCCGGCGGGAGCCGCCAAAATACCGTACCGCGGTCGCAAGACCGCAGCGGGTATTTTGAGTTTTCCCCTGGGCCGGCAGGCGACCGCCAAAAGGCCGCCCGCCAGCTCAGGGGAAAACAACCTTCCCACGAGGACGCCGGCTCGTAATCGAGCCGGCGGAGTGGAAAGGTGCGACGGGTGCAGTGGCACCCGTCGCGTATTTCACTGTCTGCAATGCAGACAGTGAAATACAAAGTGGGGCCCTCTTACGGGGGCCCCTGCAGTGCCCATGCCATTGGCATGGGCACTGCAGGGGCCCCCAGGGGCCCCGCGACACCCCCTACCGCCATTCTGTTCCTGGCGGGCGAACCGCCAGGAACAGGATGGCGGTAGGGGGTGTCAGAATCCCCTCGGTGGCGCAGCGAGCTGCGCCGCCTTGGAGGATTCTTGTGGGCAGCGGGAAACTGGCTGGAGACCGCCAGTTTCCCCTTTCTGACCGCGGCCAAACCGCCGCCGTCAGAATGCCCTGCGAGGCACCGCCGGCCTGTCGGCGGTGCCTCCGCGTCCAGCGGCCCTGGCGGTTCGATACCGCCAGGGTCGTAATAAGGGCCTAACTGTCTTACTGAGGCTCTGCTATCCAGAACCTCAGTGGTTATGCTCTCTCATTTCTTTCAAATTGTCACTAACAGGCTAGTGACCAATTTTACCAATTTACATTGGCTTACTGGAACACCCTTATAATTCCCTAGTATATGGTACTGAGGTACCCGGGGTATTGGGGTTCCAGGAGATCCCTATGGGCTGCAGCATTTCTTCTGCCACCCATATGGAGCTCTGACAATTCTTACACAGGCCTGCCACTGCAGCCTGAGTGAAATAACGTCCACGTTATTTCACAGCCATTTTACACTGCACTTAAGTAACTTATAAGTCACCTATATGTCTAACCTTTACCTGGTAAAGCTTAGGTGCAAAGTTACTTAGTGTGTGGGCACCCTGGCACTAGCCAAGGTGCCCCCACATTGTTCAGGGCAAATTCCCCGGACTTTGTGAGTGCGGGGACACCATTACACGCTTGCACTACATATAGGTCACTACCTATGTGTAGCTTCACAATGGTAACTCCGAATATGGCCATGTAACATGTCTATGATCATGGAATTGCCCCCTCTATGCCATCCTGGCATAGTTGGCACAATCCCATGATCCCAGTGGTCTGTAGCACAGACCCTGGTACTGCCAAAACTGCCTTTCCTGGGGTTTCACTGAAGCTGCTGCTACAGCCAACCCCCCAGACAGGTTTCTGCCCTCCTGGGGTCCAGCCAGGCTTGGCCCAGGATGGCAGAACAAAGGACTTCCTCTGAGAGAGGGTGTTACACCCTCTCCCTTTGGAAAATGGTGTGAAGGCAGGGGAGGAGTAGCCTCCCCCAGCCTCTGGAAATGCTTTCATGGGCACACATGGTGCCCATTTCTGCACAAGCCTGTCTACACCGGTTCAGGGACCCCTGAGCCCTGCTTAGGCGCGAAACTGGACAAAGGAAAGGGGAGTGACCACTCCCCTGACCTGCACCTCCCCTGGGAGGTGCCCAGAGCTCCTCCAGTGTGCTCCAGACCTCTGCCATCTTGGAAACAGAGGTGCTGCTGGCACACTGGACTGCTCTGAGTGGCCAGGGCCAGCAGGTGACGTCAGAGACTCCTTCTGATAGGCTCCTTCAGGTGTTGCTAGCCTATCCTCTCTCCTAAGTAGCCAAACCCTCTTTTCTGGCTATTTAGGGTCTCTGTCTCTGGGGATTCCTTAGATAACGAATGCAAGAGCTCATCAGAGTTCCTCTGCATCTCTCTCTTCACCTTCTGCCAAGGAATCGACTGCTGACCGCGCTGGAAGCCTGCAAAACTGCAACAAAGTAGCAAAGACGACTACTGCAACTCTGTAACGCTGATCCTGCCGCCTTCTCGACTGTTTTCCTGGTGGTGCATGCTGTGGGGGTAGTCTGCCTCCTCTCTGCACTAGAAGCTCCGAAGAAATCTCCCGTGGGTCGACGGAATCTTCCCCCTGCAACTGCAGGCACCAAAGAACTGCATTACCGGTCGCTTGGGTCTCCTCTCAGCACGACGAGCGAGGTCCCTTGAATCCAGCAACTCTGTCCAAGTGACTCCCACAGTCCAGTGACTCTTCAGTCCAAGTTTGGTGGAGGTAAGTCCTTGCCTCCCCACGCCAGACTGCATTGCTGGGAACCGCGACTTTTGCAGCTACTCCGGCCTCTGTGCACTTCCGGCGGAAATCCTTTGTGCACAGCCAAGCCTGGGTCCACGGCACTCTAACCTGCATTGCACGACCTCCTAAGTTGTCCTCCGGCAACGTGGGACTCCTTTGTGTAACTTCGGGTGAGCACCGTTTCACGCATATTCGTAGTGCCTGTTCTGGCACTTCTGCGGGTGCTGCCTGCTGCTGAGAGGGCTCCTTGTCTTGCTCAACGCCCCCTCTGTCCCCAGACGCAATTGGCGACATCCTGGTCCCTCCTGGGCCACAGCAGCATCCAAAAACCCTAACCGCATGATCTGCAGCTAGCAAGGCTTGTTGGCGGCCTTTCGGCGGGAAAACACTTCTGCACGACTCTCCACGGCTTGGGGGATCATCCTCCAAAGGGGAAGTCTCTAGCCCTTGTCGTTCCTGCAGAATCCTCAGCTTCTTCTGTCCAGTAGAAGCTTCTTTGCACCCACAGCTGGCATTTCCTGGGCATCTGCCCATCTCCGACTTGCTTGTGACTTTTGGACTTGGTCCCCTTGTTC
The DNA here is from genome assembly GCF_031143425.1 of Pleurodeles waltl. Taxonomy (NCBI): domain Eukaryota; kingdom Metazoa; phylum Chordata; class Amphibia; order Caudata; family Salamandridae; genus Pleurodeles; species Pleurodeles waltl. Next base: position 3,879,646 of record NW_027150301.1, read on the forward strand.
CACAGGTACCCTCGACTGGAAATCCACCGTTGTTGCATTGCTGGTTTGTGTCTTTCCTGCAGAATTCCCCTTTCACGACTTCTATGTCCTTTGGGGAACTTTAGTGCACTTTGCACTCACTTTTCAGGGTCTTGGGGTGGGCTATTTTTCTAACCCTTACTATTTTCTAATAGTCCCAGCGACCCTCTACAAGGTCACATAGGTTTGGGGTCCATTCGTGATTCGCATTCCACTTTTGGAGTACATGGTTTGTGTTGCCCCTATCCCTATGTGCTCCCATTGCATCCTATTGTAACTATACATTGTTTGCACTGTTTTCTAAGACTATACTGCATATTTTTGGTATTGTGTACATATATCTTGTGTATATTTGCTATCCTCATACTGAGGGTACACTCTGAGATACTTTGGCATATTGTAATAAAAATAAAGTACCTTTATTTTTAGTATATCTGTGTATTGTGTTTTCTTATGATATTGTGCAAGTGACACTAGTGGTACTGTAGGAGCTTCACTCGTCTCCTAGTTCAGCCTAAGCTGCTCTGCTAAGCTACCATTATCTATCAGCCTATGCTGCTAGACACCCTATACACTAATAAGGGATAACTGGGCCTGGTGCAAGGTGCAAGTACCCCTTGGTACTCACTACAAGCCAGTCCAGCCTCCTACATTGGTTGTGCAGCGGTGGGATAAGTGCTTTGAGACTACTTACCACTCTTGTCATTGTACTTTTCATAAGAGAAAAATATACAAAACAAGTTCAGTGTGTGTACACATAGTTAAAAAAAATTGCATTTCCTCTTTTCACTCTTTTCTAAGTGCTGAAAAGTACTTCTAAACTTGCTAAAAAGTTCTAAAAAGTTTAAAAAGTTTTTTTCTGTCCTTCTAAAAGTTCTGAAAAACTTTTTCTCACTTTTTCTATCACTTAAACTCTTCTAAAAATGTCTGGCACAGGCCAAAATGTTGATCTGTCCAAACTTGCATATGATCACCTTAGCTGGAAAGGAGCAAGGAGTCTCTGCATAGAAAGAGGTTTGAGTGTAGGGAAGAATCCTTCCTTGGAATTGTTGCTTAACATGCTTAGAGAACAAGATAAGGCCAGAAGGGCCCCATCTGTTGAAAAAGTAGCTAATGGTTCCCAATCTGATCCAGGGACTCCCCTAGGAAAAGATTCAGGAAAGAAACTTCATAGCCTGCCCATTACTAGACAGTCTAGCATAGTTGGTACTGAGGTTGAGTCACACCATACAGATAGTGTTGTCTCACATCATAGCAAGAGCATTCATTCTCACCACAGTAGAAGTGATGTTTCTGTTAACCAAGCTGTCAGGGTGCCTTCTGTAAGGGATAGGTCTCCTTCTGTCCATTCTCACCATACTTCTGTTTCAAGGCATGTCCCTCCCACCCACCCTGATGACAGATTGTTAGAAAGGGAGCTCAAAAGATTGAGAGTGGAACAAACCAGACTGAAGCTCAAGAAGCAACAGCTGGATTTGGATAGACAGACCTTAGAAGTAGAGAAGGAGAGACAGAAACTGGGTTTAGAAACCCATGGTGGCAGCAGCAGTATTCCCCATAGTCATCCTGCAAAAGAGCATGATTCTAGGAATCTGCACAAGATAGTTCCCCCTTATAAGGAGGGGGATGACATTAACAAGTGGTTTGCTGCACTTGAGAGGGCCTGTGCTGTACAGGATTTCCCTCAAAGGCAGTGGGCTGCTATCCTATGGCTATCATTTAGTGGAAAAGGTAGGGATAGGCTCCTTACTGTGAAAGAAAGTGAAGCCAATGATTACAAAGTTCTTAAGAATGCACTCCTGGATGGTTATGGCTTAACCACTGAACAATACAGGATAAAGTTCAGAGAGACCAAAAAGGAGTCTTCACAAGACTGGGTTGATTTCATTGACCATTCAGTGAAGGCCTTGGAGGGGTGGTTACATGGAAGTAAAGTTACTGATTATGACAGCCTGTATAACCTGATCCTGAGAGAGCATATTCTTAATAATTGTGTGTCTGATTTGTTGCACCAGTACCTGGTAGACTCTGATCTGACCTCTCTCCAAGAATTGGGAAAGAAGGCAGACAAATGGGTCAGAACAAGGGTGAACAGAAAAGTTCATACAGGGGGTGACAAAGATGGCAAGAAGAAGGATGGTAAGTCTTCAGACAAGGGTGGGGACAAATCTAAAAATGAGTCTTCATCAGGCCCACAAAAACACTCTGGTGGGGGTGGTGGGCCCAAATCCTCTTCTAATCAAAACAAAGAAAAGAAACCATGGTACTATTTATGTAAAATAAAAGGCCATTAGACAACAGATCCCAGTTGTCCAAAGAAAAGCACCAATCCTCCTACCACCACAACCCCTACTGCTACACCTAGTATCCCTACTAATAGCAGTGGTGGTGGGAGCAAACCTACTAATAGCCAATCCAAGGGAGTAGCTGGGCTCACTATTGGTAACTTAGTTGGGGTTGCTCTAATTAGGGAGACCACAGAGGCTGTGTTAGTCTCTGAGGGGGCTATTGATTTAGCCACCTTAGTTGCTTGTCCCCTAACATGGATAAGTACAAGCAACTACCCCTAATAAATTGTGTTGAGGTTCAGGCCTACAGGGACACAGGTGCCAGTGTCACAATGGTGATAGAGAAATTGGTCCACCCTGAACAACACCTACTTGGTCACCAGTACCAAGTAACTGATGCTCACAACAACACACTTAGCCACCCCATGGCTGTTGTAAATCTCAACTGGGGGGGGGTTACTGGTCCAAAGAAAGTTGTGGTAGCCTCAGATTTACCTGTAGACTGTCTACTAGGAAATGATTTGGAGACATCAGCTTGGTCAGATGAGTTGGAGGCCCATGCAGCAATGCTGGGCATCCCAGGGCATATTTTTGCTTTAACAAGGGCTCAGGCCAAAAAGCAAAAAGGACAGGGTGACTTGGATCCTGGAACAATGGACCAAGTGCTCCCTAAAGCTATGGCTAGTAGAAGTAAAGCACTTCCTACTATCCCTCCCTCTACAGTGGATTCTACTTCTGAGGAAGAAGAATTTCCACCCTGTGCAGAACCTACACCAGAGGAGCTGGAAGCAGACACTGCTGAGCTTTTGGGTGAAGGGGGGCCTGCCAGGGAGGAGCTGAGTGTGGCACAGCATACCTGTCCCACACTAGAGGGTCTAAGACAGCAAGCTGTCAAACAAGCTAATGGGGATGTCAGTGACTCTCACAGAGTTTACTGGGAGGACAACCTCTTGTACACTGAAGCAAGGGATCCTAAACCTGGAACTGCCAGGAGGTTAGTGATTCCTCAGGAGTACAGAAAGTTCCTCCTAACTCTAGCCCACGACATTCCCCTAGCTGGGCATCTGGGACAAATGAAAACTTGGGACAGGCTTGTTCCCTTGTTTCATTGGCCTAGAATGTCTGAGGACACAAAGGAATTTTGTAAGTCCTGTGAAACCTGTCAAGCCAGTGGCAAGACAGGTGGCACCCCAAAGGCACCCCTTATTCCACTGCCTGTGGTTGGGGTTCCCTTTGAAAGGGTAGGGGTTGACATAGTTGGCCCCCTTGACCCTCCTACTGCTTCAGGCAATAGGTTTATCTTGGTGGTAGTGGACCATGCCACAAGATATCCTGAAGCAATTCCTTTAAGGACCACTGCAGCACCTGCAGTGGCAAAGGCCCTCCTGGGAATATTTTCCAGGGTGGGCTTCCCAAAGGAAGTAGTATCAGACAGGGGAAGCAATTTCATGTCTGCTTACTTAAAGGCCATGTGGAAGGAGTGTGGTGTGACTTACAAGTTCACTACACCCTATCATCCACAAACAAATGGACTGGTGGAGAGATTTTACAAAACTCTCAAAGGCATGATTATGGGACTCCCTGAAAAACTCCGCAGGAGATGGGATATCCTTTTACCATGCCTCCTTTTTGCCTACAGGGAGGTACCCCAGAAAGGAGTGGGCTTCAGCCCATTTGAACTCCTCTTTGGACACCTTGTTAGGGGTCCACTAACACTTGTCAAGGAGGGTTGGGAACAACCTTTAAAAGCTCCAAAGCAAGATATTGTGGATTATGTACTTGGCCTCAGATCAAGGATGGCTGAGTATATGAAAAAGGCCAGTAAAAACCTTCAGGCCAGCCAAGAGCTCCAGAAGCAATGGCATGATCAGAAGGCTGTTTTGGTTCAGTACCAACCAGGGCAGAAAGTGTGGGTCTTGGAGCCTGTGGCCCCAAGAGCACTCCAAGATAAATGGAGTGGACCCCACATAATTGTTGAAAAGAAGGGTGAAGTCACTTACTTAGTTGACTTAGGCACTGCCAGGAGTCCCCTTAGGGTGCTCCATGTCAATCGCCTGAAACCCTACTATGACAGGGCTGATCTCACCCTGCTCATGGCAACTGATGAGGGACAGGAAGAAGACAGTGATCCTCTACCTGATCTCTTCTCTTCCACAGAACAAGATGCTCTAGTGGAAGGTGTAGTTTTGGCTGACTGTCTTACTGCTGAGCAGAAAGACCATTGCATAAATCTCCTGGGTCAGTATTCTGAACTCTTCTCTACTGTGCCAGGTACCACTTCTTGGTGTGAGCACACTATAGATACTGAAGACAGCTTGCCTGTCAAAAGTAAGATCTATAGGCAGCCTGACCATGTCAGGGACTGCATAAAGCAAGAGGTGCAGAAAATGTTAGAACTGGGAGTGGTTGAGCACTCTGAAAGTCCATGGGCTTCTCCTGTGGTACTTGTACCAAAACCTCATTCCAAAGATGGAAAGAAGGAAATGCGGTTTTGTGTAGATTATAGAGGTCTCAACCAGGTAACCAAAACTGATGCTCACCCTATACCCAGGGCAGATGAGCTCATAGATACACTGGCATCTGCCAAGTATCTAAGCACTTTTGATTTGACTGCAGGGTATTGGCAGATCAAATTATCAGAAGATGCTAAACCTAAAACTGCTTTTTCAACCATTGGAGGCCATTACCAGTTCACAGTAATGCCTTTTGGATTGAAAAATGCACCTGCCACTTTTCAGAGGTTGGTGAACACAGTCCTGCAAGGGCTGGAAGCTTTCAGTGCAGCATATTTGGACGATATAGTTGTCTTTAGCTCCAGCTGGGATGATCACCTGGTCCACCTATGGAAAGCTTTGGAGGCCCTGCAAAAGGCAGGCCTCACTATCAAGGCTTCAAAGTGCCAGATAGGGCAGGGAAAGGTGGTTTATCTAGGACACCTTGTTGGTGGGGAACAGATTGCACCACTTCAGGGGAAAATCCAAACTATTATAGATTGGGTTCCCCCTACTACTCAGACTCAGGTGAGAGCCTTCCTAGGCCTCACTGGGTATTACAGGAGGTTCATTAAGAACTATGGCTCCATTTCAGCCCCTCTTAATGACCTCACATCCAAGAAAATGCCTAAAAAGGTATTATGGACAGCAAACTGTCAGAAAGCTTTTGAGGAGCTGAAGCAGGCCATGTGCTCTGCACCTGTCCTGAAAAGCCCTTGTTACTCTAAAAAATTCTATGTCCAAACTGATGCATCTGAATTAGGAGTAGGGGCAGTGTTATCACAACTTAATTCTGAGGGCCAGGATCAACCTGTTGCTTTTATTAGTAGGAGGTTGACCCCTAGAGAAAAGCGTTGGTCTGCCATTGAGAGGGAGGCCTTTGCTGTGGTCTGGGCACTGAAGAAGTTGAGGCCATACCTGTTTGGCACTCACTTCATTGTTCAGACAGACCACAAACCTCTACTTTGGCTAAAACAAATGAAAGGTGAAAATCCTAAATTGTTGAGGTGGTCCATATCCCTACAGCGAATGGACTATACAGTGGAACATAGACCTGGGAGTAGCCACTCCAATGCAGATGGACTCTCCAGATATTTCCACTTAGACAATGAAGACCCATCAGGGAATGACTAGTCTTATTGTCCTTCGTTTGGGGGGGGGGGGGTTGTGTAGGAAAGTACCATCTTGCCTGGCATGTTACCCCCATTTTTCACTGTATATATGTTGTTTTAGTTGTATGTGTCACTGGGACCCTGCCAGCCAGGGCCCCAGTGCTCATAAGTGTGCCTGAATGTGTTACCTGTGTAGTGACTAACTGTCTCACTGAGGCTCTGCTATCCAGAACCTCAGTGGTTATGCTCTCTCATTTCTTTCAAATTGTCACTAACAGGCTAGTGACCAATTTTACCAATTTACATTGGCTTACTGGAACACCCTTATAATTCCCTAGTATATGGTACTGAGGTACCCAGGGTATTGGGGTTCCAGGAGATCCCTATGGGCTGCAGCATTTCTTTTGACACCCATAGGGAGCTCTGACAATTCTTACACAGGCCTGCCACTGCAGCCTGAGTGAAATAACGTCCACGTTATTTCACAGCCATTTTACACTGCACTTAAGTAACTTATAAGTCACCTATATGTCTAACCTTTACCTGGTAATGGTTAGGTGCAAAGTTACTTAGTGTGTGGGCACCCTGGCACTAGCCAAGGTGCCCCCACATTGTTAAGGGCAAATTCCCCGGACTTTGTGAGTGCGGGAACACCATTACACGTGTGCACTACATATAGGTCACTACCTATATGTAGCTTCACAATGGTAACTCCGAATATGGCCATGTAACATGTCTATGATCATGGAATTGCCCCCTCTATGCCATCCTGGCATAGTTGGCACAATCTCATGATCCCAGTGGTCTGTAGCACAGACCCTGGTACTGCCAAACTGCCTTTCCTGGGGTTTCACTGCAGCTGCTGCTGCTGCCAACCCCTCAGACAGGTTTCTGCCCTCCTGGGGTCCAGCCAGGCTTGGCCCAGGATGGCAGAACAAAGGACTTCCTCTGAGAGAGGGTGTTACACCCTCTCCCTTTGGAAAATGGTGTGAAGGCAGTGGAGGAGTAGCCTCCTCCAGCCTCTTGAAATGCTTTCTTGGGCATACATGGTGCCCATTTCTGCATAAGCCAGTCTACACCGGTTCAGGGACCCCTCAGCCCTGCTTAGGCGCGAAACTGGACAAAGGAAAGGGGAGTGACCACTCCCCTGACCTGCACCTCCCCTGGGAGGTGCCCAGAGCTCCTCCAGTGTGCTCCAGACCTCTGCCATCTTGGAAACAGAGGTGCTGCTGGCACACTGGACTGCTCTGAGTGGCCAGGGCCAGCAGGTGACGTCAGAGACTCCTTCTGATAGGCTTCTTCAGGTGTTGCTAGCCTATCCTCTCTCCTAAGTAGCCAAACCCTCTTTTCTGGCTATTTAGGGTCTCTGTCTCTGGGGATTCCTTAGATAACGAATGCAAGAGCTCATCAGAATTCCTCTGCATCTCTCTCTTCACCTTCTGCCAAGGAATTGACTGCTGACCGCGCTGGAAGCCTGCAAAACTGCAACAAAGTAGCAAAGATGACTACTGCAACTCTGTAACGCTGATCCTGCCGCCTTCTCGACTGTTTTCCTGGTGGTGCATGCTGTGGGGGTAGTCTGCCTCCTCTCTGCACTAGAAGCTCCGAAGAAATCTCCCGTGGGTCGACGGAATCTTCCCCCTGCAACCGCAGGCACCAAAGAACTGCCTTACCGGTCCCTTGGGTCTCCTCTCAGCACGACGAGCGAGGTCCCTTGAATCCAGCAACTCTGTCCAAGTGACTCCCACAGTCCAGTGACTCTTCAGTCCAAGTTTGGTGGAGGTAAGTCCTTGCCTCCCCACGCCAGACTACATTGCTGGGAACCGCGACTTTTGCAGCAACTCCGGCCTCTGTGCACTTCCGGCGGAAATCCTTTGTGCACAGCCAAGCCTGGGTCCACGGCACTCTAACCTGCATTGCACGACTTTCTAAGTTGGTCTCCGGTGACGTGGGACTCGTTTGTGCAACTTCGGGTGAGCACCGTTTCACTCTTCTTCGTAGTGCCTGTTCTGGCACTTCTGCGGGGTCTGCCTACTTCTGAGAGGGCTCCTTGTCTTGCTCGACGCCCCCTCTGTCCCCAGACGCAATTGGCGACATCCTGGTTCCTCCTGGGCCACAGCAGCATCCAAAAACGCTAACCGCACGATTTGCAGCTAGCAAGGCTTGTTGGCATCCTTTCTGCGGGAAAACACTTCTGCACGACTCTCCACGACGTGGGGGATCCATCCTCCAAAGGGGAAGTCTCTAGCCCTTGTCGTTCCTGCAGAATCCTCAGCTTCTTCTGTCCAGTAGAAGCTTCTTTGCACCCACAGCTGGCATTTCCTGGGCATCTGCCTATCTCCGACTTGCTTGTGACTTTTGGACTTGGTCCCCTTGTTCCACAGGTACCCTCGACTGGAAATCCATTGTTGTTGCATTGCTGGTTTGTGTCTTTCCTGCAGAATTCCCCTATCACGACTTCTATGTCCTTTGGTGAACTTTAGTGCACTTTGCACTCACTTTTCAGGGTCTTGGGGTGGGCTATTTTTCTAACCCTTACTATTTTCTAATAGTCCCAGCGACCCTCTACAAGGTCACATAGGTTTGGGGTCCATTCGTGATTCGCATTCCACTTTTGCAGTATATGGTTTGTGTTGCCCCTATCCCTATGTGCTCCCATTGCATTCTATTGTAACTATACATTGTTTGCACTGTTTTCTAAGACTATACTGCATATTTTTGGTATTGTGTACATATATCTTGTGTATATTTGCTATCCTCATACTGAGGGTACACTCTGAGATACTTTGGCATATTGTCATAAAAATAAAGTACCTTTATTTTTAGTATATCTGTGTATTGTGTTTTCTTATGATATTGTGCAAGTGACACTAGTGGTACTGTAGGAGCTTCACTCGTCTCCTAGTTCAGCTTAAGCTGCTCTGCTAAGCTACCATTATCTATCAGCCTATGCTGCTAGACACCCTATACACTAATAAGGGATAACTGGGCCTGGTGCAAGGTGCAAGTACCCCTTGGTACTCACTACAAGCCAGTCCAGCCTCCTACAAGGACCTCTTACTGGGTGTCCAAAGAGGAGTTCAAAGGGGCTGAAGCCCACTCCTTTCTGGGGTACCTCCCTGTAAGCAAAAAGGAGGCATAGTAAAAGGATATCCCATCTCCTGCGGAGTTTTTCAGGGAGTCCCTTAATCATGCCTTTGAGAGTTTTGTTAAATCTCTCCACCAGTCCATTTGTTTGTGGATGATAGGGTGTAGTGAACTTGTATGTCACACCACACTCCTTCCACATGGCCTTTAAGTAAGCAGACATGAAATTGCTTCCCCTGTCTGATACTACCTCCTTTGGGAAGCCCACCCTGGAAAATATTCCCAGGAGGGCCTTTGCCACTGCAGGTGCTGTAGTGGTTCTTAGAGGAATTGCTTCAGGATATCTTGTGGCATGGTCCACTACCACCAAGATAAACCTATTGCCTGAAGCAGTAGGAGGGTCAAGGGGGCCAACTATGTCAACCCCTACCCTTTCAAAGGGAACCCCAACCACAGGCAGTGGAATAAGGGGTGCCTTTGGAGTGCCACCTGTCTTGCCACTGGCTTGACAGGTTTCACAGGACTTGCAAAATTCTTTTGTGTCCTCTGACATTCTAGGCCAATGAAACAAGGGAACAAGTCTGTCCCAAGTTTTCATTTGTCCCAAATGTCCAGCTAGGGGAATGTCGTGGGCTAGAGTTAGGAGGAACTTTCTGTACTCCTGAGGAATCACTAACCTCCTGGCAGTTCCAGGCTTAGGATCCCTTGCTTCAGTGTACAAGAGGTTGTCCTCCCAGTAAACTCTGTGAGAGTCACTGACATCCCCATTAGCTTGTTTGACAGCTTGCTGTCTTAGACCCTCTAGTGTGGGACAGGTTTGCTGTGCCACACTCAGCTCCTCCCTGGCAGGCCCCCCTTCACCCAAAAGCTCAGCAGTGTCCGCTTCCAGCTCCTCTGGTGTAGGTTCTGCACAGGGTGGAAATTCTTCTTCCTCAGAAGAAGAATCCACTGTAGAGGGAGGGATAGTAGGAAGTGCTTTACTTCTACTAGCCCTAGCTTTAGGGAGCACTTGGTCCATTGTTCCAGGATCCAAGTCACCCTGTCCTTTTTGCTTTTTGGCCTGAGCCCTGGTTAAAGCAAAAATATGCCCTGGGATGCCCAGCATTGCTGCATGGGCCTCCAACTCCACATCTGACCAAGCTGATGTCTCCAAATCATTTCCTAGTAGACAGTCTACAGGTAAATCTGAGGCTAGCACAACTTTCTTTGGACCAGTAACCCCCCCCAGTTGAGATTTACAACAGCCATGGGGTGGCTGAGTGTGTTGTTGGGGGCATCGGTTACTTGGTACTGGTGACCAAGTAGCTGTTGTTCAGGGTGGGCCAGTTTCTCTATTACCATAGTAACACTGGTACCAGTGTCCCTGTAGGCCTGAACCTCAACACCATTTATTAGGGGTAGTTGCTTGTACTTATCCATGTTAAGGGGACAAGCAACCTAGGTGGCTAAATCAATAGCCCCCTCAGAGACTAACACAGCCTCTGTGGTCTCCCTAATCAGACCAACCCCAACTAAGTTACCAAAAGTGAGCCCAGCTACTCCCTTGGATTGGCTATTAGTAGGTTTGGCCCACCACCACTGCTATTAGTAGGGACACTAGGTGTAGCAGTAGGGGTTGTAGTGGTAAGAGGCTTGGTGCTTTTCTTTGGACAACTGGGATCTGTTGTCCAATGGCCTTTTATTTTACATAAATAGCATCATGGTTTCTTTTCTTTGTTTTGATTTGAAGAGGATTTGGGCCACCACCCCCACCAGAGTGTTTTTGTGGGCCTGATGAAAACTCATTTTTAGATTTGTCCCCACCCTTGTCAGAAGACTTACCATCCTTCTTCTTGTTGCCATCTTTGTCACCCCCTGTATGAACTTTTCTGTTCACCCTTATTCTGATCCATTTGTCTGCCTTCTTTCCCAATTCTTGGGGAGAGGTCAGATCAGAGTCCACCAGGTACTGGTGCAACAAATCAGACACACAATTATTAAGAATATGCTCTCTCAGGATCAAGTTATACAGGCTGTCATAATCAGTAACTTTACTGCCATGTAACCACCCCTCCAAGGCCTTCACTGAATGGTCAATGAAATCAACCCAGTCTTGTGAAGACTCCTTTTTGGTCTCTCTGAACTTTATCCTGTACTGTTCAGTGTTTAAGCCATAACCATCCAGGAGTGCATTCTTAAGAACTGCAAAATTATTGGCATCACTTTCTTTTACAGTAAGGAGCCTATCCCTACCCTTTCCACTAAATGATAGCCACAGGATAGCAGGCCACTGCCTTTGAGGGACATCCTGTACAACACAGGCCCTCTCAAGTGCAGCAAACCACTTGTTAATGTCATCCCCCTCCTTATAAGGGGGAACTATCTTGTGCAGATTCCTAGAATCATGCTCTTTTGCAGGATGACTATTGGGAATACTGCTGCTGCCACCATGGGTTTCACAACCCAACTTCTGCCTTTCCTTCTCTAGTTCTAAGGACTGTCTATCCAAATCCAGCTGTTGCTTCTTAAGCTTCAGTCTGGTTTGTTCCACTCTCAATTTATTGAGCTCCCTTTCTAACAATCTGTCATCAGGGTGGGTGGGAGGGACATGTCTAGAAACAGAAGTATGATGAGAATTGACAGAAGGAGACCTATCCCTTACAGAAGGCACCCTAACAGCTTGGTTAACAGAAACATCACTTCTACTGTGGTGAGAAGCAATACTCTTGCTATGATGTGAGATAACACTATCTGTATGGTGTAACTCTACATCAGTACCAACTATGCTAGGCTGTCTACTAATGGGCAGGCTAGGAAGTTTCCTTCCTGAATCTTTTTCTAGGGGAGTCCCTGGATCAGATTGGGAACCATTAGCTACTTTTTCAACAGATGGGGCCCTTCTGGCCTTATCTTGTTCTTTAAGCATGTTAAGCAATAATTCCAAAGAAGGATTCTTCCCTACACTCAAACCTCTTTCTATGCAGAGACTCCTTGCTCCTTTCCAGCTAAGGTGATCATATGCAAGTTTGGACAGATCAACATTTTGGCCTGTGCCAGACATTTTTAGAAAGAGTTTAAGTGACAGAAAAAGAGAACAAAGTTTTCAGAACTTTTAGAAAGACAGAAAAAAAACTTTTAAGAACTTTTTAGAAAGTTTAGAAGTCCTTTTCAGCACTTTAGAAAAGAGGTGAGAAAAGAAATGCAAAACCTTTTGGTTAGGTTTACATACACTGAACTTGTTTTGCATATTTTTCTCTTATGAAAAGTACAATGACAAAAGTGGTAAGTAGTTACAGAGCACTTATCCCACCACTGCACAACCAATGTAGGAGGCTGGACTGGCTTGTAGTGAGTACCTAGGGGTACTTGCACCTTGCACCAGGCCCAGTTATCCCTTATTAGTGTATAGGGTGTCTAGCAGCTTAGGCTGATAGATAATGGTAGCTTAGCAGAGCAGCTTAGGCTGAACTAGGAGACGAGTGAAGCTCCTACAATACCACTAGTGTCATATGCACAATATCAAAAGAAAACACAATACACAGATATACTAAAAATAAAGGTACTTTATTTTTATGACAATATGCCCAAAGTATCTCAGTGAGTACCCTCAGTATGAGGATAGCAAATATACACAAGATATATGTACACAATACCAAAATATGCAGTAACAGTATTAGAAAACAGTGCAAACAATGTATAGTTACAATAGGATGCAATGGGGACACATAGGGATAGGGGCAACACAAACCATATACTCCAAAAGTGGAATGCGAACCACGAAAGGACCCCAAACCTTTGTGACCTTGTAGAGGGTCGCTGGGACTATTAGAAAATAGTAAGGGTTAGAAAAGCAGCCCACCCCAAGACCCTGAAAAGTGAGTGCAAAGTGCACTAAAGTTCCCCAAAGGACATAGAAGTCGTGATAGGGGAATTCTGCAGGAAAGACACAAACCAGCAATGCAACAACGATGGATTTCCAGTCGAGGGTACCTGTGGAACAAGGGGACCAAGTCCAAAAGTCACAAGCAAGTCGGAGATGGGCAGATGCCCAGGAAATGCCACGTGTAGGTGCAAAGAAGCTGCTACTGGACAGTAGAAGCTGAGGATTCTGCAGGAACGACAAGGGCTAGAGACTTCCTCTTTGGAGGATGGATCCCCCACGCCGTGGAGAGTCTTGCAGAAGTGTTTTCCCGCCGAAAGACCGCCAACAAGCCTTGCTAGCTGCAAATCGTGCGGTTAGGGTTTTTGGATGCTGCTGTGGCCCAGGAGGGACCAGGATGTCGCCAATTGCGTCTGGGGACAGAGGAGGCGTTGAGCAAGACAAGGAGCCCTCTCAGAAGCAGGCATCACCCGCAGAAGTGCCAGAACAGGCACTACGAAGATGCGTGAAATGGTGCTCACCCAAAGTCGCACAAAGGAGTCCCACGTCGCCGGAGGACAACTTAGGAGGTCGTGCAATGCAGGTTAGAGTGCTGTGGACCCAGGCTGGACTGTGCACAAAGGATTTCCGCCGGAAGTGCACGGAGGCCGGAGTAGCTGCAAAAGTCGCAGTTCCCAGCAATGCAGTCTGGCGTGGGGAGGCAAGGACTTACCTCCACCAAACTTGGACTGAAGAGTCACTGGACTGTGGGAGTCACTTGGACAGAGTTGCTGGATTCAAGGGACCTCGCTCGTCGTGCTGAGAGAAGACCCAGGGTACCGGTGATGCAGTTCTTTGGTGCCTGCGGTTGCAGGGGGACGATTCCGTCGACCCACGGGAGATTTCTTCAGAGCTTCTAGTGCAGAGAGGAGGCAGACTACCCCCACAGCATGCCCCACCAGGAAAGCAGTCGAGAAGGCAGCAGGATCAGCGTTACAGAGTTGCAGTAGTCGTCTTTGCTACTTTGTTGCAGTTTTGCAGGCTTCCAGCGCGGTCAGCAGCCGATTCCTTGGCAGAAGGTGAAGAGAGAGATGCAGAGGAACTCGGATGAGCTCTTGCATTCGTTATCTAAAGAATCCCCAAAGACAGAGACCCTAAATAGCCAGAAAAGAGGGTTTGGCTACTTAGGAGAGAGGATAGGCTAGCAACACCTGAAGGAGCCTATCAGAAGGAGTCTCTGACGTCACCTGCTGGCCCTGGCCACTCAGAGCAGTCCAGTGTGCCAGCAGCACCTCTGTTTCCAAGATGGCAGAGGTCTGGAGCACACTGGAGGAGCTCTGGGCACCTCCCAGGGGAGGTGCAGGTCAGGGGAGTGGTCACTCCCCTTTCCTTTGTCCAGTTTCGCGCCAGAGCAGGGCTGAGGGGTCCCTGAACCGGTGTAGACTGGCTTATGCAGAAATGGGCACCATGTATGCCCAAGAAAGCATTTCAAGAGGCTGGAGGAGGCTACTCCTCCACTGCCTTCACACCATTTTCCAAAGGGAGAGGGTGTAACACCCTCTCTCAGAGGAAGTCCTTTGTTCTGCCATCCTGGGCCAGGCCTGGCTGGACCCCATGAGGGCAGAACCCTGTCTGAGGGGTTGGCAGCAGCAGCAGCTGCAGTGAAACCCCGGGAAAGGCAGTTTGGCAGTACCCAGGTCTGAGCTACAGACCTGTGGGATCACGGGATTGCGCCAACTATGCCAGGATGGCATAGAGGGGGCAAATCCATGATCATAGACATGTTACATGGCCATATTCGGAGTTACCATTGTGAAGCTACATATAGGTAGTGACCTATATGTAGTGCACGCGTGTAATGGTGTCCCTGCCCTCACAAAGTCCGGGGAATTGGCCCTGAACAATGTGGGGGCACCTTGGCTAGTGCAAGGGTGCCCACACACTAGGTAACTTAGCACCCAACCTTTACCAGGTAAAGGTTAGACATATAGGTGACTTATAAGTTACTTAAGTGCAGTGTAAAATGGCTGTGAAATAACGTGGACGTTATTTCACTCAGGCTGCAGTGGCAGGCCTGTGTAAGAATTGTCAGAGCTCCCTATGGGTGGCAAAAGAAATGCTGCAGCCCATAGGGATCTCCTGGAACCCCAATACCCTGGGTACCTCAGTACCATATACTAGGGAATTATAACGGTGTTCCAGTAAGCCAATATAAATTGGTAAAATTGGTCACTAGTCTGTTAGTGACAATTTGAAAGAAATGAGAGAGCATAACCACTGAGGTTCTGGTTAGCAGAGCCTCAGTGAGACAGTTAGTCATAACACAGGTAACACATTCGGGCACACTTATGAGCACTGGGGCCCTGGCTGGCAGGGTCCCAGTGACACATACAACTAAAACAACATATATACAGTGAAAAATGGGGGTAACATGCCAGGCAAGATGGTACTTTCCTACACTGACTGTCAGATCAACCTCAGACTGCTCCAGGAACTGCTGTAACTGCGACAAAGTATCCAGGACGGCTCCTGTGACCTGCAACTTCAGCTCCAGCCAGCATTTGCAACAGTTTCCAAGGTGTGCATGCTCTGTGGACTCTCTGTCTTCACCCTGCACCAGAAGAACCGAAGGAATCTCCCGTGGAGTGCGGAGTCACTTCCCTGCTCCTGCAGGCACCTTCCAAGATGATGACCAGTTCTCTGGGACTCCTCTCCTGATGACGAGCGTTCTCCCTGGAACACAGGTGGTGGACCCATCTGACCCAGACTGTCCTAAGGGCCAGCTGTCCAAATTTGGTGGAGGTAAGAGCTTGCCTTCCCCTTTTGCTACAGTACCCCTGTGCACCACGTCATCTCTAGCTCCTTGGGCTTCTGTGCACTTCTTCCAATAATCCTTTGTGCACAGTGTAGTCCAGGTCCCCAACACTCCATCCTGTGATGCTGAGTTGTTCTCCGGCAGAGTGGGGCCTTCTTTTGTTGTGCTGCTCCAACTGCAATTTGCACCTTCTTTGTCCCCATGTCCTGGGACTCCTGTGGGTGCTGCCTGGTCATCTGTGGGCTCTCTCCAGTTTTGGGAGCCCCCTCTGCTGTCTAAGTCCAAGTTGAGGCCCCAAGGTCCCTCCTGGGTCAGGGCAGCGCCATTTTGACGCAAACCGCAACCTTGCTTGAACCAAGGCCTTTTGGACGAATCCAGCAACGCAAACAGCCTGCATTCAACTACTCGACGTGGGACATCTCCTGCACCATGCAGGAACCCGCAGCCATCTTCTTTGGTGCTCTTCTGCAACTTCTTCTAACTGGAGAATCCTCTTTTGCAACATCTTCCAGGTTGGAAGGGGCTCCTGTCCTTCCTGGAATCTTCTGCGAATTCTGGACTTGGTCTCCTCTCTTCACAGGTCTTCAGGTCCAGGAATCCACCATTTGTTGCTTGCAGTTTTGCTTGGTTCTTGCAATAACTCTAATCACGACTTTTAGTGTGTCCTGAGAAAACTTGCAGTACTTTATTCCTACTTTCCTGGGCTCTGGGGTAGGGTATTTTACTTACCTTTGGTGTTCTCTTACACTCCAAGTGCCTCTCTACACACTACACTTGCCTAGGGGGGAATTTGTGATTTGCATTCCACTTTCTTAGTATATGGTTTGTGTTGCCCGTAGGCTATTGCATTCTATTGTATTTTCTACTGTTTGCACTATTCTATAACTATTTACTTAACTGATTTTGGTCTCTAGTGTATATTGTGTATAATATTTACCTCCAGAAGGAGTATTGTCTCTAAGATATTTTTGGCCTTGTGTTACTAAAATAAAGTACCTTTATTTTTGGTAACAGAGTATTGTCTTTTATTGTGTATATGTACTGCGTAACTATAGTGGTATTGCAGGAGCTTTGCATGTCTCCTAGTTCAGCCTAAGCTGCTCTGCTACAGCTACCTCTAGACAGCCTAAGCTGCTGGAACACTACCTACATTTCACTAACAAGGGATAACTGGACCTGGTGTAAGGTGCAAGTACCTTAGGTACCTACTACAAACCTGGCATGCCTCCTACATGTAGTACCACTGGCTGTGGCTAGATGACCCTGTAGAGTCAACAGTAGAAGGTGCAGTACCACTGGCCATAGCTAGATGTCCCTGTGGAGCCAGAAGCACTCGGAGTAGATTGTCACAGAACTTTGCCAGAACTTCTTCTGACGTCAGAAGCTCAGAATGTCCCCCAAACCCAGAAACGTCTGGAGAAGTACTAGGTCCTCAGTGAAATGGTTGAAATATTTAGCCGTGACGCACATTAAACCTTCATCAGAAATAAACTGTTTGTGCATTCCTTCATACACTTGGCATTAGACTGTAATGGTCCGAACAGCCCCTAAAGAGCACCACATTAAAATAGCATTTGGAACTACCATGGTCATGTAACCATATACTCAGCACCTAGAGGGCATAATCACATACAAAAGAATGATAAAGAACATTGCAGTGTAACCACATAATCAGTCCCTTAAGGGCATAGTTTATTACACATTTTCAGGCCTAGCAGGCCTTTTAAATATTTAACTGTGGAGTCAGCAGCACAAGGGTGCAGTGCCACAGGTCGTTACTAGATGTCAATAGCAGAAGGTGCAGTACCACTGGTGGTGGCTTAATGTCCCTGTAGAGTCAACAGCAGAAGGTGCAGTACCACTGGCTGTGGCTAGATGTTCCTGTGGAGTCAACAGCAGAAGGTGCATTACCGCTGGTTGTAGCTAGATGTCTCTGTGGAGCCAAAAGAACACTACCAGAACTTCTTCTGACGTCAGAAGCTCAGAATGTCCCCCAAACCCAGAAACGGCTGAAGAAGTACCAGGTCCTCAGTGAAATGGCTGAAATATTTAGCCATGCTGCACATTAAACTTTTATCAGAAAAAAAACTGTGTTTGTTCATTAGGAGAAGGTGCAATGCTACTGGTCGTGGCTAGATGTCCCTGTAGAGTCAACAACAGAAGGTGCAGTACCACTGGTCATGGCTAGATGTCCCTGAGAAGCCTACTGAGTCATTTGTGCCTTTAGGCAATTGTCATCCTTTAGCCCTTGGAGAGCATGGTGCGTTACACATTTGCAGGCCAAGAAAGGCAGTGAGAATATATTACAAACAAGGCCCTTACAACACAAACTCCAGCCCTAAGAGGGTTAAAACATGCATTGAATGGGGAAAGAAGTTATAATTTTTGGGCCCCCTCTAACCTAGTGCGACTTGGACAGAAAGTGCACATCATTCTGAATGTTTTGGTGGTTGTCCAGTTGCCCTAGGACCACCACAGGCTGAGTTATGGCCAAACATGTGTTGTAAAAGGAATGCCTGCAAAGCATCATGGGTGAGTTTCCTCGAGTACAGTGAATGTTGTAGTATCGGCTGTCCTGCTGTGCGGGGAGACCCACTGTTGAGGATTCAATACCTGGGTCAATTTCATGCTATATAAAGTCACAACAAACGAACAAAACACACAAACACACAAACAAAACACAACTACTTGTATTTACTGATTATGTAAAGTAAGGACCAAGTGAAGGACAAACGCGAAAAATGAACCACATGTGTGAACACGATTGCTTCCTGACAAACACAAGAGGCAGAAAACAAAAAATAGTCTGTCAAAACAACAGAAAAGCAATTCAGGCGTATTTAAACTGTACTTGGCTGTTGCTCCTCAGCCAAGTACAAGAAGTGACATATCGGCTGATAAACCAGTTAGGAAGCAGCAAAACAAAAGCGACACTGCCTTCAACCTATGGTGAGCGGGAGGCAGCAGCAGGCGGAAGAAAAGTCCTATACTCGTTCCAACAGGTCTTCCAGACAGCACATGCTCGACCTAAAACTGATTTTTCCAGGCCATGCAACTGATCCCAGTTTCCCAGTTCTTTGGGCCCTCTCTTACCTATCTAATCAGGTTTCAGAATTTTGTTTCATTTTTCCCTAATTTTTTCTTCATTTTTGACGATTGGAGTGGCCGCCATGATTGTTTTTTAAATGGACCCTTTTCGTTTTCATTAAATTGTATTTTTCCTAATGTTTTTCAAATATTTGTCTCCCTTCCAGAGAGTGTGCCTTTGTCTTAATGCAGAAGATAGTAACTACTTCAAGGACAAGCAGTCGGAGTCAAACCACTCTCACCTCGAGTCACCAATTCGGCTACTCGGTCTCGTAGAAAGTTTGCTCGCAGGTCTTAATTTTAAGGTCAGCAGGTGCTTAAGACCCTGTACCTCTCTTCTATCCTGCTGGTTGTCCAGGTAAAGAAGTTCACAGTAATTTTGATTAGAAAGCTTGCATTTTATTTCTCTGGTGCCTATTTCATGATCCTGGTGGGCTCCCATGTGAGTTTTTATGATCTGAGATTCCATCCTGAAATTGTTGTCAGGTGAGCAGTATGATTTTGGCGCTAGGCGTGGTGACTGGGGATTTGCCTTGACAGGGCGCTAACATCAGTGCTGGTGGCATTTGGTTATTTCCATCTTGCCTGTTGGAAATCTAACTACATGAGTATGTTTTGTGCAGTTCCTATCACAAAGCAGTGAGCTAGGAGCAGAATGGAAGAGACAGGAGCAGTCTCCCTGAGTGGTTCAAATACCAATTGCTTTTTCGGGACTATCACCAGGATTTGTTTTCCGTGGTTCCTCTGGTGGTGTTTTGTGGAAGACTGAGTTCATTGATGCCTGTTTTCAATGTTTATAGAGATTTACCAGCTTTGACTGTTACTTGTGCTTTCTGTGTGTAGTTCTTGCTGGTTTTGGCCTTGAAGTTGGCTCTAGATTTGGGGAGACCATTTCCTGAAGGTTGAGCACACCAAGAAGAGGTAGGGATCTGAGCCGATTGCACCTTTCCTTGCTCTTTCTGCACTTGTTATGATCAGAAGAGTCACTCATTTATTCAGTTGGAACATTAGCCGGAGATGACAAGGACCTTTGCAGTCTGTGAAATTGAACAGATGACAGATGGTACCTACCCTACCTGCTTTGTACTGTGACAGGTGTCAGCTGGAGGAGAGGGCTGGTGTGCTGGAGGAAGGGGTGACACCCTCCATCCTTTATCCAGTTACTGCTACTGTTGTTTGTCTGGTTCAGATTCTGCTGGGCGGGAGCTCCTGCTGTGTGTGGTGTCCTGCACATTGTTCTCATTGTTGCTAACACATGAGGCTTGTCTGGTGTTTCGTGTTGCATTGCTTGTTGTGGCTCGGACTCTCCTTTGTCTGGTTTTCATTCAAGGGGTCATTCACTCCTTAAGGGGCTGATGTACATTGGTGCCCCATTATACGGTGTGAGACACATTTACATTAGGGCTGAGTACTCTTGGACTAAGCTGAAGGAATTTCCCAAGATTGTTAAATTGGGTGAAGTTTGCAGATGTTCGTGAAGTGGGGTTAAATCGACTGGAGCCATGGCCTCTTCATCTGTAAAGACGTGGAAAGAACTGCCTAAAATCCACCAAGTAGCAGGTCCGCCTCTGCCAGGATGGCTTGAATTTGTACTCTTGTCAAGTTTACATCCTCGTTTTGGGAGTATTAGAGTGTCCATCTGTATCTATTGTGCCCAACCTATCTGGACCATGGGGTAGGTATCATTAGCAGTATCTTCCACGTCCCTGATGGTGCCAGGTTTTGTACCGGGGCGTCTGTGGATCTGATGGGCGGTGTGGGTACGTATCGCAGAGGCCTTCTCTTGTCCAGCAGTCTCTAGCAAAGTGAAAAAGTCAGAAATGTTACTTGTGGAGAGTGGTTCCTTCGTTTTACTGATCAAGGACTTCTTATTGTACTTTGGCTTTTCTGTGTTTTAAAAGGCAGTACTGGTCCTGATGAGGGTAGCGATTCCCACCGATCTTGGAGTTGGGGGGAGCTGCTGTGCAGGTCTCCTTTGCTGTTGGGTTGGGGAGGGAGGGCTTGGTCAAGCTGTCCTGGATGGTCAAGGTGCAATCTGCTGCATGAGTGATTGAGATGCTAAGAGGTTTCTTGTCCCATGATTCACTGCTGTTGTTTCCCATGCTGCCCTTTGGCATGTGGCCTTCAGGTTTTCCCTCCGAGGGATCCTTACTTCGGCAATATCTAGTTTTTCCTCTAGGCACAGGTCTGCCCTCCCCTCTCTGGTAGAAGTCATACTCTTAGTTTATCTTTCAGGCCATCAGTGCTCATGGTAAATCAAGTCACAGGCTTGGGTTCTTGCGCTTTTCTATTGTCAGTACATTTTCTGGTTGTTACTGAAAATACATTGGAGCTGGGGACAATGATGGAGGTAAGTATGTTGGCTAATCGACTGGTGGAACATAATTTGACCAATCCAATTGACAATTAACAGCACATTAACTGGCATGTTGTGGCCACTGGATGCTGGTCACATTAACAAGAGTAATGCTGCTTCATCTCTTGGACTTGGTGGCAGCCCCTTCTTGTAACAACACACCGGCTTAAGGAGTTAAACATTTTCTAGCTAACGCGCCAAGTATTTTATATTCTATTAAGGACACCGAGGCGAGGATTGTGCTTTCTCTTTCTCTCTCTGTCAGCAGCCAATAAAAAACAGTAAAACGTTAAACTACATGTCCCACGATAAGACCATGTCATCCAATTTCCTTATCAATATATAAGGCTCCAGCATCAAAGTCCGTCCTCTTTCTTTGCCATAAACCATAAGAACAGGAAGTCAGTTTTAAAAGAACTTGTAGACAACTGTTCCGAACAATCCAATCCTGGGAGAGCTGCCAGCTAAAACGAAGCCAACTTCCTCTGTCGCTCTCCACCAAAGGCCAAGTCTCTTGAACTTGAACAAAACATCACAGCCGGACTGATTTCAAGAAGCAGTAGTATTCGCTCCTGATGAAGGTAACAAACAAAAAACTAATATCCACACTTATATAGGGACAGGTAAATCCACCAACAAATAACTTTTCGTAAAATAACAGGTACATAATACATTGCATGCATAGCATAAATATCTAGAGTGGGATAATCCTCACCTTCATGTCCTTAATAGCATCTAAAATCCTTGACACATTAGCTAGAAAATTTTCAATTCTATGGCAGGACCGGAGTCCTTGAATTATGCTAGTTTAAAGTTTATTCGCCACCTCTGACACCACATCCACAATTGGTTTGTAAAAAAACTCTTTAAAAGTAGAATCACTTGACCAATCCGCTGCAGACATGATATCCTCCAATCTCGCCCCAGTTGAGAAAGCTTTAGAAGCCATAGCTTCTCTGACACAATGAGCTCCAAAGATAGATACCTCTATACCTGCTTCAGCCAATAACCATCTGACCCAGATAATCTACCTGCTAAATCCAAGGCCTTGACATCAGAAACCCATCTACACGAATGTAAACACAGCAGCATTGTGAGTTTCACTGAACGTTGTTTATGGGAAAGATCCTCATTATAAGGACAACTTTTAATAAAACAAAAAACAACATTAACATCCCAAAATGAGGAATATCTCTGTTGTGGGGGTTGAACCATACAAATGCCCCAGAGAAGTTTACAGATTATTGTATGTTACCTCACTGTTCTACCCTGAATATAGGGATGACCTGCAGAAATAGCCAAATGACAATTATTAATCTTCCTGTAAGCCAAACCCTGTGATGCTAAATCAGATAGAAAAGTGGCTATGACATGAATTTACGATCCAAAGGGATTCAAATTCCTTTCATCGCACCAACACATCCACTTTCTCCAGGCTTGCTCATATCTTTTATCAGTGGAGGGCGCCCAAGCCTGAGATAGGAAAAACAGTGCTGATTCGGAAACTCCAGGTACTTCCCATTGTCTCATTATAGTCTCATTACCATCAGGAACCACTGACCCTGCAGAATCAGAGGGTGTGCACTGCCCGACGGATCCATCAAAAGATCCTTGCAATCTGGCAGCATCACTGGAGATTCAAACAAGAGAACGATCACTGACGGGAATCAAGGCTGCGCTCTTCAATACGGAGTCACCAAGATCACTTCCGCCGTTTGGCGGAATACTTAGGTAGAAACTTACGGAATCATGGTGAATGGGGAAAAATAATATAGAAGACCCCCTAGCCAAGGCTGAAGAAACGCATCCGTCCCTGCTGCATGAGGGTCCGTCCTCCAGCTGATGGAAGTCAGAATTTGATTGTTCAGCCAGAAAGCAAAAAAGTCTATGTGATAACATCCCCAGCGCAGCTGAAGTCCTTGAAAATCTGCGGGTTGAGCTTCCAATCGCTGAAATCCCAAAGGAAGTGAGAATTCCAATTCGCTGTCATATTAGAATGATCTGGAAATATTTCAATGAAATTTGGTGATGCAGACAATAATGCCCAAAATCCTTCGCAATCTCCACCAAAAGAGTAGATCTGGTCCCAACTAGGCGATTGATATACCTAACTGCAGACACATTGTCCATCGGGAGGAGAATACAACAATGGGCCCTGCATGGTGACAGTGATCTGATTGAAAACGCCCCTGCAATGAGTTCTAGACAATTGATGTAATAATTCAACTCTCCCGGGGGACCAACAATCTCCCATCTCCACCGAGCCACAACATGCTCCCCGGTCCCACCGGCTGGCATCCGACTCTATTACTATATCTGGAACTGAAGTAAAGATTGCCCTGCCATTCCATCCATCCGTGTGGGAGAGCCACCAAGAGATCTCGGTCTTGGCTTCTTCCGAAATAAAGACCAACTACGAATACTGCAGTCCCTAAAGTTCTAAAGATATAAGATCTTCATGCTCGGAAAAGCTCTGTAATGCAGAGGCCCCGGAAAAATGGCTTGAATTGAGGATGCAAGTAGACACACTAGTGGTGCCAACGTCCTGAATGGTATAGTCGGAGAGACAAGGGCGCTCCTTAACTCTTTCTTGATCGATGCTCATTTGGCTAGAGGAAGAAGTAACAGGCTTTGACCGAGTCTATCTGAAAACAAAAGAACTCAATACTTTAAGATCGCACCATGCTGGATTTCTAGGCATTGATGATTAACCCAAGATCCTGTAATAATTGTATAATCCAGTTGAGATGTGTAGGAGGCTGGCCTGGCTTGTAGTGGGTACCAGAGGTACTTACACCTTGTGCCAGGTCCAGTTATCCCTTATTAGTGTAGAAGAGGTGTTTCTAGCAGCTTAGGCTGATAGAAGGTAGCTATGGCAAAGAAGCTTAGGCTGAACTAGGAGACATGTACAGCTCCTACTATACCACTGGTGTCATATGCACAATATCATAAGAAAACACAATACACAGAAGTACTAAAAATAAAGATACTTTATTTTTATGACAATATGCCAAAAGTATCTCAGTGAGTACCCTCAGTATGAGGATAAGATATATACACAAGATATATGTACACAAACCAAAATTATGCAGGTAATAGCAAGAAATATAATGCAAGCAGTGTAAAATTACAGTAGATTGCAATAGGAGCACATAGGTATAGGGGCAACACAAACCATAATACTCCAAAAGTGGAATGCGAACCACAAATGGAACCCAAACCTATGTGAGCTTGTAGAGGGTCGCTGGTACTGTAAGAAAATAGTGAGGGTTAGAAAAATAGCCCACCCCAAGACCCTGAAAGGTAGGTGTAAAGTGCACCTACTACCCCCAGAGAGCACAGAAGTCGTGATAGGGGGTTTCTGCAGGAAGAACAAACACTAGCAATGCAACAACAGTGGATTTCTGGACCTGAGTACCTGTAAGACAAGGGGACCAAGTCCAATAGTCGCGACAGTGTTGAGAGTGGGCAGGAGCCCAGGAAATGCCAGCGGAGGGTGCAAGGAAGCTGCCACTGGATGGAAGAAGCTTGGAGTTCTGCAAGAAAGAAGAGAGCTAGGGACTTCTCCTTTGGAAGACGGATGTCCCACGTTGCAATGAAGCTTACAGATGTGTTCCCACGCAGAAAGACCACAAACAAGCCTTGCTAGCTGCAAGGGTCGCAGTAGAGGTTTTTGGGTGCTTCTGTGGCCCTGGAGGGACCAGGATGTCGCCACTTGGAGGAGGAGACAGAGGAGGCGCCCAGCAAGTCAGGGAGCACTCACAGAAGCAGGCAGCACCCGCAGAAGTACCTGAACAGGCACTTGGAAGAAGAGTGAACTGGAGTCCATGCGAAGTCACAAAAGGGAGTCCCACGACACCGGAGGACAACTCAGAAGGTTGTGCACTGCAGGTTAGAGTGTCGGGGACCCAGGCTTGGCTGTGCACAAAGGAAATTCTGGAAGAGTGCACAGGAGCCGGAGCAGCTGTAAATCACGCGGTACCCAGCAATGCAGTCTAGCGTGGGGAGGCAAGGACTTACCTCCACCAAACTTGGACTGAAGAATCACTGGACTGTGGGAGTCACTTGGACAGAGTTGCTGAGTTCCAGGGACCACGCTTGTCATGCTGAGAGGGGACCCAGAGGACCAGGGATGCAGTCTTTTGGTGCCTGTGGTTGCAGGGGGAAGATTCAGTCGACCCACGGGAGATTTCTTCAGAGCTCCTGGTGCAGAGAGGAGGCAGGCTACCGCCAGAGCATGCACCACCTGGAAACCGAGAAAGCCGGCAGGATGAAGCGATACAAGGTTGCTAGTAGTTGTCTTGCTACTTTGTTGCGGTTTTGCAGGCGTCCTGAGCAGTCAGCGGTCGATCATTTGGTAGAAGGTGAAGAGGGAGATGCAGAGGAACTCTGATGAGCTCTTGCATTTGTTATCTGAAGAATTCCCCAAAGCACCCTAAATAGCCAAAAAAGAAGGTTTGGCTACCTAGGAAGGAGGGTTGGCTACCAAGAGAGGTAAGAGCCTATCAGAAGGAGCCTCTGACGTCACCTGCTTGCACTGGCCACTCAGAGCAGTCCAGTGTGCCACAAACACCTCTGTTTCCAAGATAGCAGAGGTCTGGGACACACTGGAGGGGCTCTGGGCACCTCCCCTGGGAGGTGCAGGTCAGGGGAGTGGTCACTCCCCTTTCCTTTGTCCAGTTTTGCGCCAGAGCAGGGCTGGGGGGTCCCTGAACCGGTGTAGACTGGCCTATGCAGAGATGGGCACCATCTGTGCCCATCAAAGCATTTACAGAGGCTGGGGGAGGCTACTCCTCCCCAGCCCTCACACCTATTTCCAAAGGGAGAGGGTGTTACACCCTCTCTCAGAGGAAGTCCTTTGTTCTGCCTTCCTGGGCCAGGGCTGCCTGGACCCCAGGAGGGCAGAAACCTGTCTGAGGGGTTGGCAGCAGCAGCAGCTGCAGTGGAGACCCCGGAAAGGCAGTTTGGCAGTACCTGGGTTCTGTACTAGAGACCCGGGGATCATAGAATTGTCCCCCCAATGCCAGAATGGCATTGGGGTGACAATTCCATGATCTTAGACATGTTACATGGCCATATTCGGAGTTACCATTGTGATGCTGTACCTAGGTAGTGACCTATGTACAGTGCACACGTGTAATGGTGTCCCCACACTCACAAAGTCCGGGGAATTTGCCCTGAACAATGTGGGGGCACCTTGGCTAGTGCCAGGGTGCCCACACACTAAGTAACTTTGCACCCAACCTTCACCAGATGAAGGTTAGACATATAGGTGACTTATAAGTTACTTAAGTGCAGTGGTAAATGGCTGTGAAATAACGTGGACGTTATTTCACGCAGGCTGCAGTGGCAGGCCTGTGTAAGAATTGTCAGAGCTCCCTATGGGTGGCAAAAGAAATGCTGCAGCCCATAGGGATCTCCTGGAACCCCAATACCCTGGGTACCCCAATACCCTGGGTACCTCAGTACCATATAGGGAATTATATGGGTGAACCGGTATGCCAATGTGAATTGGTAAATTTAGTCACTAGCCTGTTAGTGACAAATTTGGAAAGCAGAGAGAGCATAACCACTGAGGTTCTGGTTAGCAGAGCCTCGGAGACAGTTAGGCATCACACAGGGAACACATACAGGGCCCATACTTCTGAGCATTGGGGCCCTGCCTTGCAGGGTCCCAGTGACACATAGACTAAAACAACATATATACAGTGAAATATGGGGGTAACATGCCAGGCAAGATGGTACTTTCCTACAAGATGACAAAGGACAGTGTTGCTCTCTTGAGCCACAATAAGCCTTACGCCCTGTGAAGCACCAAGGTGTTGAGGATAGACCAAAGGGCAGCGCGGTGAACTCGAACCAATGGTGCCACAAATGAAATTGAAGAAACCGTCTGTGGGATGCAAAAACTGGCACTGAAAGATAGGTGTCCATGAGGTCCAATCGAACCAACCAATCGCTGTTTCTTAATAAATCTCAGTAAGTGGATGCCCTCCATTTTGAAATGGCGGTGTACAATCCAAGAACTGAAATTGTTTGAGGTTTAACACCAGTCGAGAACCACCCTCTTTCTTTTGCACCAAGAATATCGTGGTCATGAACCCGTGAGGATGAGGTACAGTCTCTACCACAGCTCCTTTCTACAGGAGCGTAAAAATCTCTTCCTCCACGAATGAACGATCTTCAAGGGAAAAACAAAGAGGGGGAGAGGACCCTCTGAGTGGGTGGAGCATAAAGCTCTAGCTGAAACCCTTAAACAGTTTGTAACACCCACGGGTCCGGTGTGATATTTTGTAATGCAGTGAGGAAATGTGGAATTCTCTCCCCCAAAAATACCTCTGAATAAGGAATAATCCTAACCTGTGGTATTGGTGTCCTGATTAGAATCGCCTCCACTGTACCCCCTGGAGGCAGGGCCACAACCTATGTAGCGGTTAGGGTCTAGCTTCAGAGAATCAGCAACTTTGCCAACGAAGGATGAACAGGGACCTTCAGAGCGAAGAGTGTTGCATATTTCTTTATCAAAAGATTTGTGCAGTTTGTCCTTCACATAATGAGCCACCTCTGCACTAGAAACCCACTCCAAGGAGTGGGAATGGACAATGTCTTCAGGAGTGAAAAAGAGATTTTGACCACTTGAAGCGTGTACCTCTGAGGATACATGGTGAGACTTGCATTTCTTCTTGAGCTGGGAGAGTCTTTTTGTGAGACCTCTGACTCAGAGTTAGAAGAATAACGTTCCTGTGCCTCAGCCTGAGGTTGAGAAGACATAGGTGTAGGAAGGTAGCCTCTTGCTAGCCTTGTTACCCCCACTTTTGGCCTGTTTATGAGTATATGTCAGGGTGTTTTTGCTGTCTCACTGGGACCCTGCTAGCCAGGGCCCCAGTGCTCATAGGTTGTGGCCTGAATGTGTTTCCTGTGTGGTGCCTAACTGTGTCACTGATGCTCTGCTAACCAGAACCTCAGTGCTTATGCTCTCTCTGCAGTGACAATATTAAAATTGTCACTGCAGGCTAGTGACCATTTTTACCAATTCTGATTGGCACACTGGAGCACCCTTATAATTCCCTAGTATATGGTACCTAGGTACCCGGGGTATTGGGGTTCCAGGAGATCCCTATGGGCTACAGCATTACTTTTGCCACCCATAGGGAGCTCGGACCAATATTACACAGGACTGCCACTGCAGCCTGAGTGAAATAATGTCCACATTATTTCACAGCCATTTTACACTGCACCTAAGTAACTTATAAGTCACCTACATGTCTAACTCTCACTTAGTGAAGGTTAGGTGAAAAGTTATTGCTGAGAGGGCACCCTGGCACTAGCCAAGGTGCCCCCACATAGTTCAGGGCAATTTCCCCAGACCTTGTGAGTGCGGGGACACCATTACACGTGTGCACTACATATAGGTCAATACCTATATGTAGCTTCACAATGGTAACTCCGAATATGGCCATGTAACATGTCTAAGATCATGGAATTGTTCCTCCATGCCAAATCTGGTATTGGGGTGCCAATCCCATGCATCCCCGGGGCTCCAGCATGGACCCTGGGTACTGCCAAACCAGCTCTCTGGGGTTTTCACTGCAGCTATGTAGGAAAGTACCATCTTGCCTGGCATGTTACCCCCATTTTTCACTGTATATATGTTGTTTTAGTTGTATGTGTCACTGGGACCCTGCAACACAGGGCCCCAGTGCTCATAAGTGTGCCTGACTGTGTTACCTGTGTAGTGACTAACTGTCTCACTGAGGCTCTGCTAATCAGAACCTCAGTGGTTATGCTCTCTCATTACTTTTAAATTGTCACTAACAGGCTAGTGACCAATTTTACCAATTTACATTGGCTTACTGGAACACCCTTATAATTCCCTAGTATATGGTACTGAGGTACCCAGGGTATTGGGGTTCCAGGAGATCCATATGGGCTGCAGCATTTCTTTTGCCACCCATAGGGACCTCTGACAATTCTTACACAGGCCTGCCACTGCAGCCTGAGTGAAATAACGTCCACGTTATTTCACAGCCATTTTCACTGCACTTAAGTAACTTATAAGTCACCTATATGTCTATCCTTTACCTGGTAAAGGTTAGGTGCAAAGTTACTTAGTGTGTGGGCACCCTGGCACTAGCCAAGGTGCCCCCACATTGTTCAGGGCAAATTCCCCGACTTTGTGAGTGCGGGGACACCATTACATGCGTGCACTACACATAGGTCACTACCTATGTGTAGCTTCACAATGGTAACTCCGAATATGGCCATGTAACATGTCTAAGATCATGGAATTGCCCCCTCTATACCATCCTGGCATAGTTGGCACAATTCCATGCTCCCAGTGGTCTGTAGCACAGACCCTGGTACTGCCAAACTGCCTTTTCTGGGGTTACACTGCAGCTGCTGCTGCTGCCAACCCCACAGACAGGCTTCTGCCCTCCTGGGGTCCAGCCAGGCCTGGCCCAGGATGGCAGAACAAAGGACTTCCTCAGAGAGGGGGTGTTACACCCTCTCCCTTTGGAAAATGGTGTGAAGGCAGGGGAGGAGTAGCCTCCCCCAGCCTCTGGAAATGCTTTGTTGAGCACAGAGGTGCCCAATTCTGCATAAGCCTGTCTACACCGGTTCAGGGACCCCTCAGCCTTGCCTGGGCTCGAAACTGGACAAAGGAAAGGGGAGTGACCACTCCCCTGACCTGCACCTCCCCTGGGAGGTGCCCAGAGCTCCTCCAGTTTGCTCCAGACCTCTGCCATCTTGGAAACAGAGGTGCTGCTGGCACACTGGACTGCTCTGAGTGGCCAGTGCCCTCTGCTGACGTCAGAGACTCCTTCTGATAGGCTCCTGCAGGTGTTGCTAGCCTATCCTTTGTCCTAAGTAGCCAAACCCTCTTTTCTGGCTATTTAGGGTCTCTTTCTTTGGGGATTCCTTAGATAACGAATGTAAGAGCTCATCAGAGTTCCTCTGCATCTCTCTCTTCACCTTCTGCCAAGGAATCGACTGCTGACCGCGCTGGAAGCCTGCAAACCTGCAACAAAGTAGCTAAGACGACTACTGCAACCTTGTAACGCCACTCCTGCTGCCTTCTCGACTGTTTTCCTTGGTGTGCATCCTATGGGGGTAGTCTGCCTCCTCTCTGCATCAGAAGCTGCGAAGAAATCTCCCGTGGATCCACGGAATCTTCCCCCTGCCAACGCAGGCACCAAAAAGCTGCATCACGGTCCCTTGGGTCTCCTCTCACGACGACGAGCGAGGTCCCACGAATCCAGCAAGACTGTCCAAGAGACCCCCACGGTCCAGTGACTCTTCAGTCCAAGTTTGGTGGAGGTAAGTCCTTGCCTCCCCACGCCAGACTGCATTGTTGGTTTTCGCGACTTTTGCAACTTCTCCAGCTCCCGGGCACTTCCGGCGGAAATCCTTTGTGCACCCGGAAGCTGGGGTCCCCGGCACTCTAATCTGTATTGCACGACTTCCTAAGTTGTTCTCCGGCGACGTGGGACTCCTTTGTGTGACTTCAGGTGAGCACCGTTTCACGCATCCTCGTAGTGCCTGTTTCTGGCACTTCTCCGGGTGCTACCTGCTGCTGTGAGGGTTCCTTGTCTTGCTCGACGTCCCCTCTACCTCCTGGTCCAATTTGCACCGTCCTGGTCCATCCTGGGCCACAGCAGCGTCCAAAAACGCCAACTGCACGATTTGCAGCTAGCAAGGCTTGTTGGCGTCCATCCGGCGGGAAAACACTTCTGCACGACTCTCCAAGGCGTGGGGGATCCATCCTTCAAAGGGGAAGGCTCTAGCCCTTGTCGTTCCTGCAGTATTCACAGTTCTTCAGCCTAGTAAGAGCTTCTTTGCACCAACAGCTGGCATTTCTTGGGCATCTGCCCATCTCCGACTTGCTTGTGACTTTTGGACTTGGTCCCCTTGTTCCACAGGTACCCTCAGTCAGGAATCCATCGTTGTTGCACTGCTGATTTGTGTTTTCCTTGCATTTTCCCTCTATCACGACTTCTGTGTCTTTAGGGGAACTTCAGTGCACTTTGCACTCACTTTTCAGGGTCTTGGGGTGGGGTATTTTTCTAACCCTTGCTATTTTCTAATAGTCCCAGCGACCCTCTACAAGGTCACATAGGTTTGGGGTCCATTCGTGATTCACATTCCACTTTTGGAGTATATGGTTTGTGTTGCCCCTATCCCTATGTGCTGCCATTGCATCCTATTGTAATTTTACACTGTATGCACTGTTTTCTAAGACTATACTGCTTATTTTTGGTATTGTGTACATATATCTTGTGTATATTTCTTAGCCTCATACTGAGGGTACTCACTGAGATACTTTTGGCATATTGTCATAAAAATAAAGTACCTTTATTTTTAGTATAACTGTGTATTGTGTTTTCTTATGGTATTGTGCATAATCATTTGTGGTACTGTAGTAGCTTCACACGTCTCCTAGTTCAGCCTAAGCTGCTCTGCTAAGCTACCATTATCTATCAGCCTAAGCTGCTAGACACCCTCTACACTAATAAGGGATACCTGGGCCTGGTGCAAGGTGTAAGTACCCCTTGGTACTCACTACAAGCCACTCCAGCCTCCTACATTGGTTGTGCAGTGGTGGGATAAGTGCTTTGAGACTACTTACCACTCTTGACATTGTACTTTTCATAAGAGAAAAATATACAAAACAAGTTCAGTGTATGTACACATAACTAAAAAGTTTTGCATTTCTTCCTTTCACTGTTTTCTAAGTGCTGAAAAGTACTTCTAAACTTTCTAAAAAGTTCTAAAAAGTTTAAAAAGTTTTTTTTCTGTCTGTCTAAAAGTTCTGAAAAACTTTTTCTTCACTTTTTCTATCACTTAACTCTTTCTAAAAATGTCTGGCACAGGCCAAAATGTTGATCTGTCCAAACTTGCATATGATCACCTTAGCTGGAAAGGAGCAAGGAGTCTCTGCATAGAAAGAGGTTTGAGTGTAGGGAAGAATCCTGCTTTAGAACTGTTATTGAACATGCTTAAAGAACAAGATAAGGCCATAAGTGCCCAATCTGTTGAAAAAGTAGTAGTAGCTAATGGTTCTCAATCTGATCCAGGGACTCCCCAGGAGAAAGATTCAAGAAAGAAACTTCCTAGCCTGCCCATTACTAGACAGTCTAGCATAGTTGGTACTGAAGTGGAGTCACACCATACAGATGGTGTTGTCTCACATCATAGCAAGAGTATTCCTTCTCACTACAGTAGAAGTGAAGCTCCTGTTAGCCAAGCTGTTAGGGTGCCCTCTGTAAGGGATAGGTCTCCTTCTGTCCATTCCCATCACACTTCTGTTTCTAGAAATGTCCCTCCCACCCACCCTGATGACAGAATGTTGGAAAGGGAGCTCAATAAGTTGAGAGTGGAGACTTCCAGACTGAAGCTTAAGAAGCAACAGCTGGATTTAGATAGACAATCTCTAGAGATTGAAAAGGAAAGACAGAAGCTGGGTTTAACTACCCATGGTGGCAGCAGCAGTATTCCCCATAGTCATCCTGTAAAAGAGCATGATTCCAGGAATCTGCACAAGATAGTTCCCCCTTACAAAGAGGGGGATGACATTAACAAGTGGTTTGCTGCACTTGAGAGGGCTTGTGTTGTTCAAGATGTCCCTCAAAGGCAGTGGGCTGCTATCCTATGGCTATCATTTAGTGGTAAGGGTAGAGACAGACTCCTTACTGTGAAAGAAAGTGATGCCAACAATTTCACTATTCTTAAGAGTGCACTCCTTGATGGTTATGGCTTAACCACTGAACAATACAGGATAAAGTTCAGAGAGACCAAAAAGGAGTCTTCACAAGATTGGGTTGATTTCATTGACCATTCAGTGAAGTCCTTGGAAGGGTGGTTACATGGCAGTAAAGTGACTGACTATGAAGGCCTGTATAACTTAATCCTGAGAGAGCATATTCTTAATAATTGTGTGTCAGATTTGTTGCACCAGTACTTGGTAGACTCTGATCTGACCTCTCCCCAAGAATTGGGAAAGAAGGCAGACAAATGGGTCAGAACAAGAGTGAACAGAAAAGTTCATACAGGGGGTGACAAAGATGGCAAGAAGAAGGATGGTAAGCCTTCAGACAAAGGTGGGGACAAATCTAAAAATGAGTCTTCATCAGGCCCCCAAAAGCAATCTGGTGGGGGTGGTGGGTCTAAATCCTCTTCTAAACAAAATCAAGAAAAGAAACCATGGTGCTATTTACGTAAAGTAAAAGGCCATTGGACAACAGATCCCAGTTGTCCAAAGAAAAGCACCAAGCCTCCTACCACTACAACCCCTACTGCTACACCTAGTGTCCCTACAAATAGCAGTGGTGGTGGGAGCAAACCTACTAATAGCCAATCCAAGGGAGTAGCTGGGCTCACTATTGGTAACTTAGTTGGGGTTGGTCTGATTAGGGAGACCACAGAGGCTACTTTAGTCTCTGAAGGGGCTATTGATTTAGCCACTTTGGTTGCTTGCCCCCATAACTTGGAGAAGTACAAGCAACTACCCCTAATAAATGGTGTTGAGGTCCAGGCCTACAGGGACACAGGTGCCAGTGTCACAATGGTGATTGAGAAACTGGTGCACCCTGAACAACACATACTTGGACACCAGTACCAAGTAACCGATGCTCACAACATAACACAATGCCACCCCATGGCTGTTGTAAATCTCAACTGGGGGGGGGTAACTGGTCCAAAGAAAGTTGTGGTAGCCTCAGAATTACCTGTAGACTGTCTACTAGGAAATGATTTGGAGACATCAGCTTGGTCAGATGTGGAGTTGGAGGCCCATGCAGCAATGTTGGGCATTCCAGGGCATATTTTTGCTTTGACAAGGGCTCAGGCCAAAAAGCAAAAAGGACAGGGAAGCTTGGATCCTGGAACAATGGACCAAGTGCTCCCTAAAGCTAGGGCTAGTAGAAGCAAACCACTTACTACTATCCCTCCCTCTACAGTGGATTCTTCTTCTGAGGAAGAAGAGTTCCCTCCCTGTGCAGAACCTACACCAGAGGAGCTGGAAGCAGATACTGCTGAGCTTTTGGGTGAAGGGGGGCCTGCCAGAGAGGAGCTGAGTGTGGCACAGCAAACCTGTCCCACATTAGAGGGTTTAAGACAGCAAGCTGTCAAACAAGCAAATGGGGATATCAGTGACTCTCACAGGGTTTACTGGGAGGACAACCTCTTATATACTGAGGCAAGGGATCCTAAACCTGGAGCTGCCAGGAGATTAGTGATCCCTCAGGAATATAGAAAGTTCCTCCTAACTCTGGCACATGATATTCCCCTTGCTGGGCATCTTGGGCAGATGAAAACTTGGGACAGGCTTGTTCCCCTGTTTCATTGGCCTAGGATGTCTGAGGACACAAAAGATTTTTGTAAGTCCTGTGAAACCTGTCAAGCCAGTGGCAAGACAGGTGGCACTCCAAAGGCACCCCTTATCCCACTGCCTGTGGTTGGGGTTCCCTTTGAAAGGGTAGGGGTTGACATAGTTGGCCCCCTTGACCCTCCTACTGCTTCAGGCAATAGGTTTATCTTGGTGGTAGTGGACCATGCCACAAGATATCCTGAGGCAATTCCTCTTAGGACCACTACAGCTCCTGCAGTGGCAAAGGCCCTCCTGGGAATCTTTTCCAGGGTGGGCTTCCCAAAAGAGGTAGTTTCAGACAGAGGAAGCAATTTCATGTCTGCATACTTAAAGGCCATGTGGAAATAGTGTGGGGTGACTTACAAGTTCACCACACCCTATCATCCACAAACAAATGGACTGGTGGAGAGGTTTAATAAAACTATCAAAGGCATGATTATGGGACTCCCAGACAAACTCCGCAGGAGATGGGATATCCTTTTACCATGCCTCCTTTTTGCCTACAGGGAGGTACCCCAGAAAGGAGTGGGCTTTAGCCCCTTTGAACTTCTTTTTGGACACCCTGTTAGGGGTCCACTCACACTTGTGAAGGAGGGTTGGGAACAACCTATAAAAGCTCCTAAACAGGATATTGTGGACTATGTACTTGGCCTCAGATCAAGGATGGCTGAGTATATGAAAAAGGCCAGTAAAAACCTTCAGGCCAGCCAAGAGCTCCAGAAGCAATGGCATGATTAGAAGGCTGTTTTGGTTCAGTACCAACCAGGGCAGAAAGTGTGGGTCTTGGAGCCTGTGGCCCCAAGAGCACTCCAAGATAAATGGAGTGGACCCCACACAATTGTTGAAAAGATGGGTGAAGTCACCTACTTGGTTGACTTAGGCACTGCCAGGAGTCCCCTTAGGGTGCTCCATGTCAACCGCCTGAAACCCTACTATGACAGGGCTGATCTCACCCTGCTCATGGCAACTGATGAGGGACAGGAAGAAGACAGTGATCCTCTACCTGATCTCTTCTCTTCCACAGATCAAGATGCTCTTGTGGAAGGGGTAGTTTTGGCTGATTGTCTTACTGCTGAGCCGAAAGACCATTGCATAAATCTCCTAGGACAATTTTCAGAACTCTTCTCTACTGTGCCAGGTACCACTTCTTGGTGTGAGCACACTATAGATACTGGAGACAGCTTGCCTGTCAAAAGTAAGATCTATAGGCAGCCTGACCATGTCAGAGACTGCATAAAGCAAGAAGTTCAGAAAATGTTGGAACTAGGAGTGGTTGAACACTCTGACAGTCCATGGGCTTCTCCTGTGGTACTGGTACCAAAACCCAATTCTAAAGATGGAAAGAAGGAAATGCGGTTTTGTGTCGACTACAGAGGGCTTAACCAGGTAACCAAAACAGATGCTCACCCTATACCCAGGGCAGATGAGCTCATAGATACACTGGCATCTGCCAAGTATCTAAGCACTTTTGATTTGACTGCAGGGTATTGGCAGATCAAATTATCAGAAGATGCTAAAGCAAAAACAGCATTTTCTACCATTGGAGGACATTACCAGTTTACTGTAATGCCTTTTGGTTTGAAAAATGCACCTGCCACTTTTCAGAGGTTGGTGAATACAGTCCTGCAAGGGCTGGAAGCCTTCAGTGCAGCATATCTGGACGATATAGCTGTCTTTAGCTCCAGCTGGGATGATCACCTGGTCCACCTATGGAAAGTTTTGGAGGCCCTGCAAAAGGCAGGCCTCACTATCAAGGCTTCAAAGTGCCAGCTAGGGCAGGGGAAGGTGGTTTATCTGGGACACCTGGTTGGTGGAGAACAGATTGCACCACTACAGGGGAAGATCCAAACAATTGTGGATTGGACTCCCCCTACTACACAGACTCAGGTGAGAGCCTTTTTAGGCCTCACTGGGTATTACAGGAGGTTCATCAAGAACTATGGCTCCATTGCAGCCCCTCTTAATGACCTCACTTCCAAAAGAATGCCTAAAAAGGTATTATGGACAGCAAACTGTCAAAAAGCTTTTGAGGAGCTGAAGCAGGCTATGTGCTCTGCACCTGTCCTGAAAAGCCCTTGTTACTCAAAAAAATTCTATGTCCAAACTGATGCATCTGAATTAGGAGTAGGGGCAGTCCTATCACAACTAAATTCTGAGGGCCAGGATCAACCTGTTGCTTTTATTAGTAGGAGGTTGACCCCTAGAGAAAAGCGTTGGTCTGCCATTGAGAGGGAGGCCTTTGCTGTGGTCTGGGCTTTGAAGAAGTTGAGGCCATACCTGTTTGGCACTCACTTCATTGTTCAAACAGACCACAAACCTCTACTTTGGCTAAAACAAATGAAAGGTAAAAAAATCCTAAATTGTTGAGGTGGTCCATATCTCTACAGGGAATGGACTATACAGTGGAACATAGACCTGGGAGTACCCACTCCAATGCAGATGGACTCTCCAGATATTTCCACTTAGACAATGAAGACCCATCAGGAAATGACTAATCTTATTGTCCTTCGTTTGGGGGGGGGTTGTGTAGGAAAGTACCATCTTGCCTGGCATGTTACCCCCATTTTTCACTGTATATATGTTGTTTTAGTTGTATGTGTCACTGGGACCCTGCAACACAGGGCCCCAGTGCTCATAAGTGTGCCTGACTGTGTTACCTGTGTAGTGACTAACTGTCTCACTGAGGCTCTGCTAATCAGAACCTCAGTGGTTATGCTCTCTCATTACTTTTAAATTGTCACTAACAGGCTAGTGACCAATTTTACCAATTTACATTGGCTTACTGGAACACCCTTATAATTCCCTAGTATATGGTACTGAGGTACCCAGGGTATTGGGGTTCCAGGAGATCCATATGGGCTGCAGCATTTCTTTTGCCACCCATAGGGACCTCTGACAATTCTTACACAGGCCTGCCACTGCAGCCTGAGTGAAATAACGTCCACGTTATTTCACAGCCATTTTCACTGCACTTAAGTAACTTATAAGTCACCTATATGTCTATCCTTTACCTGGTAAAGGTTAGGTGCAAAGTTACTTAGTGTGTGGGCACCCTGGCACTAGCCAAGGTGCCCCCACATTGTTCAGGGCAAATTCCCCGACTTTGTGAGTGCGGGGACACCATTACATGCGTGCACTACACATAGGTCACTACCTATGTGTAGCTTCACAATGGTAACTCCGAATATGGCCATGTAACATGTCTAAGATCATGGAATTGCCCCCTCTATACCATCCTGGCATAGTTGGCACAATTCCATGCTCCCAGTGGTCTGTAGCACAGACCCTGGTACTGCCAAACTGCCTTTTCTGGGGTTACACTGCAGCTGCTGCTGCTGCCAACCCCACAGACAGGCTTCTGCCCTCCTGGGGTCCAGCCAGGCCTGGCCCAGGATGGCAGAACAAAGGACTTCCTCAGAGAGGGGGTGTTACACCCTCTCCCTTTGGAAAATGGTGTGAAGGCAGGGGAGAAGTAGCCTCCCCCAGCCTCTGGAAATGCTTTGTTGAGCACAGAGGTGCCCAATTCTGCATAAGCCAGTTTACACCGGTTCAGGGACCCCTCAGCCTTGCCTGGGCTCGAAACTGGACAAAGGAAAGGGGAGTGACCACTCCCCTGACCTGCACCTCCCCTGGGAGGTGCCCAGAGCTCCTCCAGTTTGCTCCAGACCTCTGCCATCTTGGAAACAGAGGTGCTGCTGGCACACTGGACTGCTCTGAGTGGCCAGTGCCCTCTGCTGACGTCAGAGACTCCTTCTGATAGGCTCCTGCAGGTGTTGCTAGCCTATCCTTTGTCCTAAGTAGCCAAACCCTCTTTTCTGGCTATTTAGGGTCTCTTTCTTTGGGGATTCCTTAGATAACGAATGTAAGAGCTCATCAGAGTTCCTCTGCATCTCTCTCTTCACCTTCTGCCAAGGAATCGACTGCTGACCGCGCTGGAAGCCTGCAAACCTGCAACAAAGTAGCTAAGACGACTACTGCAACCTTGTAACGCCGCTCCTGCTGCCTTCTCGACTGTTTTCCTTGGTGTGCATCCTGTGGGGGTAGTCTGCCTCCTCTCTGCATCAGAAGCTGCGAAGAAATCTCCCGTGGGTCGACGGAATCTTCCCCCTGCCAACGCAGGCACCAAAAAGCTGCATCACGGTCCCTTGGGTCTCCTCTCACGACGACGAACGAGGTCCCACGAATCCAGCAAGACTGTCCAAGAGACCCCCACGGTCCAGTGACTCTTCAGTCCAAGTTTGGTGGAGGTAAGTCCTTGCCTCCCCACGCCAGACTGCATTGTTGGTTTTCGCGACTTTTGCAACTTCTCCAGCTCCCGGGCACTTCCGGCGGAAATCCTTTGTGCACCCGGAAGCTGGGGTCCCCGGCACTCTAACCTGCATTGCACGACTTCCTAAGTTGTTCTCCGGCGACTTGGGACTCCTTTGTGTGACTTCAGGCGAGCACCGTTTCATGCATCCTCGTAGTGCCTGTTTCTGGCACTTCTCCGGCTGCTACCTGCTGCTGTGAGGGTTCCTTGTCTTGCTCGACGTCCCCTCTACCTCCTGGTCCAATTTGCACCATCCTGGTCCCTCCTGGGCCACAGCAGCGTCCAAAAACGCCAACCGCACGATTTGCAGCTAGCAAGGCTTGTTGGCGTCCATCCGGCGGGAAAACACTTCTGCACGACTCTCCAAGGCGTGGGGGATCCATCCTCCAAAGGGGAAGGCTCTAGCCCTTGTCGTTCCTGCAGTATTCACAGTTCTTCAGCCTAGTAAGAGCTTCTTTGCACCAACAGCTGGCATTTCTTGGGCATCTGCCCATCTCCGACTTGCTTGTGACTTTTGGACTTGGTCCCCTTGTTCCACAGGTACCCTCAGTCAGGAATCCATCATTGTTGCACTGCTGATTTGTGTTTTCCTTGCATTTTCCCTCTATCACGACTTCTGTGTCTTTAGGGGAACTTCAGTGCACTTTGCACTCACTTTTCAGGGTCTTGGGGTGGGGTATTTTTCTAACCCTTGCTATTTTCTAATAGTCCCAGCGACCCTCTACAAGGTCACATAGGTTTGGGGTCCATTCGTGA
This sequence comes from Pleurodeles waltl, assembly GCF_031143425.1. Taxonomy (NCBI): domain Eukaryota; kingdom Metazoa; phylum Chordata; class Amphibia; order Caudata; family Salamandridae; genus Pleurodeles; species Pleurodeles waltl. Next base: position 3,919,170 of record NW_027150301.1, read on the forward strand.
TTCACATTCCACTTTTGGAGTATATGGTTTGTGTTGCCCCTATCCCTATGTGCTCCCATTGCATCCTATTGTAATTTTACACTGTATGCACTGTTTTCTAAGACTATACTGCTTATTTTTGGTATTGTGTACATATATCTTGTGTATATTTCTTATCCTCATACTGAGGGTACTCACTGAGATACTTTTGGCATATTGTCATAAAAATAAAGTACCTTTATTTTTAGTATAACTGTGTATTGTGTTTTCTTATGGTATTGTGCATAATCATTTGTGGTACTGTAGTAGCTTCACACGTCTCCTAGTTCAGCCTAAGCTGCTCTGCTAAGCTACCATTATCTATCAGCCTAAGCTGCTAGACACCCTCTACACTAATAAGGGATACCTGGGCCTGGTGCAAGGTGTAAGTACCCCTTGGTACTCACTACAAGCCAGTCCAGCCTCCTACAAGCTACCGCTGCTGCCAACCCACAGACAGGCTTCTGCCCTCCTGGGGTCTAGGCAGCCCAGTCCCAGGAAGGAGGAACAAAGGATTTCCTCAGAGAGAGGTTGTTACACCCTCTCTCCTTGGAAATAGGTGTTAAGGGCCTGAGAGGAGTAGCCTCATCTGGCCTCTGGGAATGAATGCTTTGAAGGGCATAGATGGTGCCCTTCTTGCATAAACCAGTCTACACCGGGTAAGGGATCCCCCAACCTCTGCTCTGGTGCGAAACTGGACAAAGGAAAGGGGAATGACAACTCCCCTGTCCATCACCACCCCAGGGGTGATGCCCAGAGCTCCTCCAGTGTGTCCAGACCCCTGCCATCTTGAATGCAGAGGTGTGAGGGCCTCTGCATCTCCCTCTTCGACTTCTGCCAAGGATCAAGCGCTGACTGCTCCAGGACGCCTGCAAAACCGCAACAAAGTAGCAAGAAGACTACCAGCAACATTGTAGCGCCTAATCCCGACAGCTTACTTGACTGTTTCCTGGTGGTGCATGCTCTGAGGGCTGTCTGCCTTCACTCTGCACTGGACGCCAAGAAGAAATCTCCTGTGGGTCGACGGAATCTTCCCCCTGAGAACGCAGGCACCACTTTTCTGCATCACAGGTCCTCTGGGCCCCCTCTCACCTTGACGAGCGTGGTCCCTGGAGCACAGGAGCTAGATCCAAGTAACTCCAACAGTCCAGTGGTCCATCTGTCCAAATTTAGTGGAGGTAAGTCCTTGCCTCCCCACGCCAGACAGTAATCCTGTGTCCTGCGTGAACTGCAGCTGCTAGGGCTTCTGTGCACTTTTGCAAGGAATCCTTCGTGCACAGCATAGCGCAGGTCCCCAGCACTCCGTCCTGCATTGCTCAACTTGCTGAGTTGATCACTGGCTTCGTGGGACCCTCCTTTGTAGTGTTGGGATGACTGCTGTGTTCAGTTTTCTTGAACCCATATTCAGGTGCTTCTGTGGGTGCTGCTTTCTTCTGCGTGCTCTCTCTGTGTTGCTGAGTGCCCCCGATGTCTCCTCCTCCAAGGGGCGAACTCCTGGTCCCTCTGGGCAGCACCCATTTTCTTCAACCGCGACCATTGCAGCAAGCAAGGCTTGCATGTGGGCTTTCTGCGTGGAATCAACTCTGCATCCTCCAGCACGCCGTGGGAGATCTTCTGTCCAAAGGAGAATTTCCTGGCATTTTCTGTTGTTGCAGAATCTTCGGCTTCTTCCACCCGGAGGCAGCCATTTTGAACCTTCTTCCGGGGATTAGTGGGCTCCTACCCCCCTGGACACTTTCGTGACTCTTGGACTTGGTCCCCTTCCTTTACACGTCCTCAGGTCCAGGAATCCGTCTTCAATGCTTTGCAGTCTGTTGTGGACTTTGCATAATCTCCTATCACGTCTTTAGTGTGTTTCTGGGGAAGTAGGGTAACTTTACTCCTACTTTTCAGGGGTGGGGTATCTTGGACACCCTTAGTGTTTTCTTACACTCCAAGCGACCCTCTACACACTACACTAGGCCTGGGGTCCCTAAGTGTTTCGCATTCCACTTTCTTAGTATATGGTTTGTGTTGCCCCTAGGCCTATTGCATCCTATTTTATTCTACAGTGTTTACACTACTTTTCTAACTGTTTACTTACCTGATTTTGGTTTGTGTGTATATTTTGTGTATTTTACTTACCTCCTAAGGGAGTATATCCTCTGAGATATTTTTGGCACATTGTCACTACAATAATGTGCCTTTATTTTTATTAACACTGAGTATTGTGATTCTAATGATATAGTGCTATATGATATAAGTGGTGTAGTAGGATCTTTGCATGTCTCCTAGTTCAGCCTAAGCTGCTTTGCTATAGCTACCTCTATCCGCCTAAGCTGCTATAACACTACTAATCTACTAATAACGGATAACTGGACCTGGCACAAGGTGTAAGTACCATCAGGTACCCACTATAAGCCAGGCCAGCCTCCTACTATAGGTATAGGACTTGTGGACTCACGAGGGTTAAACAATCCGTATTCGTGATCACGCAACACAGAAGTTTGCTATTTGCGCCAAAATTTCGGCAGAGGATGATCCCCCTCAGTGCTGCAATGGAAGGCTGGAGACTTCCAAAGTTTCATATGATTGCGAGAGAGTCTGGTGACTGCCTCCACCGAAGAGTTATCTCCTGCCAAAGTTGGTCAGGGATGAGTGAATGGCTTTGAGGCCTTTATCAAGGCCCAGTTCACTGGACATGATGCCCAAATGCCTCCACTTATTTCTCCTCCATATGTTGCTCCAGGGGCACCTCTTGCAAATGGAATTGTTCCTCCTCATTGGCGTAGTGCGCCATTATATTATACCTTGGAGATGTGGAAGAGTTCAAGGGGGGCATTGTTGCAGGTGTTAAATCCGTTGCAGAAAAAGGCAGTAATACAACTGCCTAGCCACTTAAATAAATTTGGAGGGAGCCAACTGCTCAACAAAGATAGTATTTCTTAGATGTCAATTTCTTAAATATCAATGTCCCCCAGGGCCAGGCCCTGGAAACATTTATTGCAGCCCGTTGGGCAATCGTACAGGCCAACAGGTCACAGTGAGGCAGCAAGTATGATGAGCCGATTGGAAAAGAAACATTTTCCGAATCGGCTCAACACAAATGCGTGTCAAGCGCAATAGAAAGAGGACAGCGTCCTCTGAAGCAGAACACGCAGAGAAACTCTGCTGGCTTCGCTCCCACTCCTCACTGGCTCAGCACTAGGGATCATAGATCCCTTTGAAAGGCGCGACTGCATGAAGTGAGAAACACAAAGCAAGCTTGGTTCAATCTGCAAATTATTTGCAAAACCAAAATAGTTCATAAGATCGTAAAGCACTTATCTGGCTGCTGCAGCAGCAAAGAAGGAGGATGGACTTTGATGTTGGAGCCTTATATATCGATAAGGGAAGGGCCATGATTGGATGATATAGGGTTATCATGGGACATGTAGTTTAAAGTTTTACTCTTTTTCATTGGCTGCTGTTTTGTCAGTAAAAGAAAGAGAAAGCATATTCCAATCCCTCTGGTCCTGACATAGAACCTTAGGCCCTCATTACGACCCTGGCGGTCAGTGATAAAGTGTCAGTAATACTGCCAACAGGCTGGCGATAACTACCGCCAAATTATGACCATGACGGAAAGATCTCCAAAAGACAGCCAATGTACCACACCGACCGCCAGGGCGGAAACAACAGGCACCACAGTGGTAGCCACACACAGCCAGAAGGATGTCAAAGTTCTGCCCACCATATTATGACTACACAATCTGCCACCTTTTCTGGGGCGATGCCAACGACATCAAAAGCCTGGCGGAAACAATGCACAGAAGTGAAAGATCTCACCATTGGAGACACAGGGAAGATCCACGCCACCATGGAACCAGAACTGCAAGTGTTCCTGATGATATTCTATGTTCTGCACCACCACAAACACCAACACCAGCGAAAACGATGACGGTGAGGACAGCCGTCTAGCACACAAGTGAGGGGGGGAGGAAAACGAGAGTGACACACATAAACGCACCATACACACCCCAGACACACTCACCATACACCCAACCAGCAGCCCAAGAAAACAAGTTAATTCCTGTAAATCGGCTGAATAATGCAAAGACAACAGGAATTTACTAAAGTGATTGTAATAAGATCAACACAGTATAAATAATAATTGTGCCAATTCTACAGATTTGTACAAATGTACAAAAAGAGACACTGCCCGGTCCTCAGTTTGCGTGGACTACATGGCCACAGGGCAAAGTCCAAGGCCCCACTTGTTACCTGCATCAATACGGAGAGAACACTGCAGGGGCATCAGTTGGCAAATAGGCAGGCACCTTAGGGAGAGGGGAGACTCCTCAGCCAGAGGTGGGAACAAGACCACTGGGCCTGGAGAGGGCAACATGCCCTGTGCTTGGTCCTGGGGATTGATAGGCCACAGTCTCTTGAGTGGGTGTCTTCTCCACTGGTTCAGGAGGGGGCAACATGCCCTGTGCTTGATCCTGGGGATTGATAGGCCACATTCTCTCATGTGAGTGTATTCCCCACTGGTTCTGGAGGGGGCAACATGCCCTGTGCTTGGTCCTGGGGATTGATAGGCCACAGTCTCTCGAGTGGGTGTCTTCCCCACTTGTTCTGGAGGGGACAGGCTGCACAGCAGCCGATGGAGGCAGGATCACATTGCGTGTGCCGATGGTGACAGCTGCACTGTGGTGGTGGTGGTGGTAGTGGGAGGCCCCTGCACAGCCCCGTCACCCTCCAATGGCTGCACTTTGGTGGTGGTGGTGGTGGTAGTGGGAGGCTCTTGCACAGCCCCTGCACCCACCGACAGCTGCACTGTGGTGGTGGTGGTGGTAGTGGGAGGCTCCGGTACAGCCCCTGCACCCTCCAATGGCTGCACTGTGGTGGTGGTAGTAGTGGGAGGCTCCTGCACAGCCCCTGCACCCTGCGATGTCTGCACAACCACGGTTGGTGGTGGGGACTCTGTGACAGCTGCTGGTGCAGGCTCCTTCCCCTTCTTGCCTGCTGGTACAGGCTGCTTCCCTTTCAGTATTTGTGGCCTGGAATCCTTTCCACCACAAGTAGGTGCAGATGGAACTGGGCCTTGTAGTGTGTGGCTGAGGTGCTTGGCTGGGTTCTTGATACCCTGGCCATACGTACAGGATGGTGGGGGGGACCTGTAGGGAAGAGGTCAATGGTGGAAAGGAAAAGCTATTTAGGGACATTGTGGCGGGAAGAGGGAGAAGTAATGGGAGTGGAAGATAGGGAGTGGTTGTGGGAGGTGTCTGTCTGCTGGAATTGGGTGCAGGTGCATGGGCTGTAGGCTATTGTGAGGTGGATGGCTGTTGGGTGTCTGAGTGCTTGCGTTTGTGTACTATGGGGGGGACAGACACAGAGGGAGATGACAAAGGGGACGTGTGCATTGATGTTGTGTAGGTGTCTGCCAGTGAGGTGTGTGTTCTGCTTGGTGTGGTGATGATGCAGGTAGTGGATGATGCTGTAGTGCATTCAGGTGTGAGTGTGGATGTAACTATGTGGGAGGTGGAGGAGGAGGAAGAGGGGGAGAGAGTGGAAATAGTGGATGTTGTTGTGTCTGCAACTGGATGGTGTTTGTGTGAGTGCCTGTGGGATGAATTGTGGTGCTTGTGACACTCTTGGGTGTTGTCCTGTGTGCATGCTCATCTGGCTGTGTGCTTGGGATGGTTTTGGGTTGAGGAGAATGGGACTGGGAAGTTGACGTTGGAGGGGGAACGGTGGAAACAGGGACAATAGCTGCCATCAGACAGGAGGCCTGTCACAGGGCCACCGTAAGGGACACTAACAGCCAGATGTAATATATATATATATATATATATATATATATATATATATATATATATATATGGGGGTCATTACAACATTGGTGGTAAAAGCCGCTTACCTCCGTGCAGAAGACCGCCAACACACCGCCGCGGCATTCCACCACAGCTATTATGACCCACGCCTCGAAATCCGACAAAATTCAGACACCCACACAAGTCCGCCACACCAAACGTCAGTGATAAACTGGCGAAAATAAAACTCCACCATCACGCCAACAGAAATACGCCCACACTATCACGACACACGAATCCACGCGGCGGTCTTTCAACCATGGTATTCCATTGGGGGTACACACCGCCGCGCTCAAAATACACACACTTCTACAAAACACAGCCACATTGGAAAATTCTAAATACACACACCTGATACACATACACACACCACTCCCATACACCCATTGCAATATAAAACAGACACCCACAACACCCACAAACCCCTACGACCACTATTACAGAGAGAAGGCCAGAGAGAGACACCACCATCCACAAACTAGCAGCCACAGGCACACACACCATCACCCACACAACTTCCACGCACAAAACACCACACACCACTACATATCACCACACTTATCACCACACACCCCCCCCCACACATCACCTACACCACCCCATGGCACAGCAAAGACAGCCCAGGTTCTCGGAGGAGTAGCTCAGGGTCATGATGGAGGAAATCGTCCGGGTAGAGCCACAGCTATTTGGAGCACAGGTGCAGCACACCTCAATTGCAAGGAAGATGGAGCTTTGGTGAAGAATAGTCGACAGGGTCAACGCAGTGGGACAACACCCAAGAAATCGGGATGACATCAGGAAGAGGTGGAACGACCTACGGGGGAAGGTGCGTTCCGTGGTCTCAAGACACCACCAGGCGGTTCAGCGGACTGGCGGCGGACCCCCACCTCCTCACCCACAACTAACAACATGGGAGGAGCAGGGCTTGGCGGTTCTGCATCCTGAGGGCCTCGCAGGAGTCGGTAGATGAATGTTTCCGGTAAGTCAAACCTTTAACTACCATATCCCCCACCCTACCTGCATGCTATCACATACCCCCACCCTCGCCCCACCCCTATCACTCCAACTCCTCACAAATGTACCAATATCACAAACCACACATCCCAACACCAAGCCCTGCATGCAACAACAACGCATGGACACCCATCACTAAAGCATGCCCACTGCACATACCCATACACCCCCCTAAACCATCATCACACAAGCCCCACACAGGAATGCCAGCACTGGGGTACACGCTCACCCACCCATTGCACACCATGACACACACAGATGCAATAATCATGCTTTTCCACCCCTGCAGGACCACTACCTAACGTCACCAGACAGGAGGGTCCAGACATCTCCACCCCACCCACAGAAGAGGCCCACAGTGATGACAGCAGCTCTGTCCAACTGGATCTAGATGACCAGCCCGGACCTTCGTGGGCCTCGGGACAGTCGGTTCCTCTCACACAGGCACAGGCCACCACAGACCTTCCCCCCTCTGGTAACACCAGCACAGCACCCACCCAGCAGGCCCATACCTCCGTCCCCAGGACACGTCAATCAGCTGTGTGTCCACCACTACGGGGAACCCAGGATAACCCACCACCCCAACAACAACAGGGACCTGGGGCAGTGGTAGTGGGCACACGGTCCAGGGGACGGAGGCCCAGGAACACAGGGGAACTGGGAGGGCTGCTGTGCGACAGGGGGCGGACAGGCCAAGGGAACCCTCCCTCCACGAGGCCCTCTCCTCCATCATGGGAGCATACCACCACTCCCGGGAGACTATGGCAACGGTCCTGGCCAAGTTTCAGGAGACCCAGCGCATGCAGGAGGAACAGTATTTGGGCTTCAGGGAGGAACTCAGAACCATCAACTTCGCCCTGGGCACCATCGTAGGGGTGCTGAAGGAAATACTCAACACCAGGAGGGACACTGTGGCACTACAAGGGGCCCCTGACACTAGCATGGACGATGAACTGCCCACCACCTCCGCCGGCGCTAGTGGACAGGAGGCACCGCCACAGGACCACCACACCAGCACCCCACCCCCTGCAGACGGAGAACCACCCCGCAAACGGACCCTGAGATCCAGGAACAAGACAGAGCATGATGCCAAGACCCCCGCCAAGAAATGAGACCACCCTGATTGTCAACCCACTGTCCCACTTTGTCACCCTGTCCATATTGAAACTGCCCTAGCTCCACTTCCTATGCCCATATGGGCAATGCACATATGAGACAAATGGAATGGACTCTGCCATGGACACTCCTCTGCCATCACCCCTCACCATTTAACTTCCCCCTCCAATATCTCATATGTAAATAAACACATCTAAAACACCAAAAGATCCGGGGTCTGTCTGTGATTTTGAAATAGTGTATTTGCAATTAAGCAACACAAAAGGATGATGGACGGAGTGCTGAACAATGCAAACACTCACCCCCAGTCACAGATCTGGGTTTAATCCATCGTTCTTTTGCTCATCATGCCACCCCAGTTCGGACCCAGGCATATGAAAATCAGTCTTGACCCTGTGCCTCATGTGAACAGTCCAGTCCGAACTGCCAAGCCAGGTCCTCACTGGACCGGAAACAAGCATCCTAGGACCGGTTTCAGGGTTTCACTCCTCATCAGCCAGGCTAGCTTGAATCCAGTAGCACAGTGAGCAAGGGACCCACGTCTGGGCATACCCTTCCCACTTGGGGCAACTTTAGCAACACAAAAGGATGATGGCTGGAGTGCTGAATAATGCAAACACTCACCCCCAGTCACAGATCTGGGTTTAATCCATCATTCTTTTGCTCACCATGCCACCCCAGTTCGGACCCAGCCATATGCAAATCAGTCTTGACCCAGTGCCTCATGGGAACAGTCCAGCCTGAACTGCCAAGCCAGGTCCTCACTGGACCGGAAACAAGCATCCTGGGAACGGTTTCACCCCTCATCAGCCAGGCTAGCTTGAATCCAGTGAGCAAAGGACCCACGTCTGGGCATTTTGGACGGAGTGCTGAACAATGCAAATACTCACCCCCAGTCACAGATCTGGGCTTAATCCATTGTTCTTTTGCTCACCATGCCACCCCAGTTCGGACCCAGCCATATGCAAATCAATCTTGACCCTGTGCCTCATGGGAACAGTCCAGCCCGAACTGCCAAGCCAGGTCCTCACTGGACTGGTTTCACCCCACATCAGCCAGGCTTGCTTGAATCCAGTGGCACAGTGAGCAAGGGAACCACGTCTGGGCATACCCTTCCCACTTGGGGCAACTTTAGCAACACAAAAGGATGATGGACGGAGTGCTGAACAATGCAAACACTCACCCCCAGTCACAGATCTGGGTTTAATTCATCGTTCTTTTGCTCACCATGCCACCCCAGTTCGGATCCATCCATATGCAAATCAAGGGAGGGTATGCCCAACGTGGGTCCCGTGCTTCCCATGCCACTGGATTCAAGCTAGCCTGGCTGATGAGGGGTGAAACCCCGAAACCGGTCCCAGGATGCTTGTTTCCAGTCCAAGGAAGACCTGGCCTAGCAGTTCGGGCTGGACTGTTCCCATGGGGAACAGGGCCAAGACTGATTTGCATATGGCTGGGTCCAAACTGGAATGGCATGGGCAGCAAAAAAAACAATGGATTTAGGCCCAGATCACTGTGCTGGGGGTGAATGTTTGACAATGTTCAGCATTATGTCCATCACTTGTTGTTTTTACCTTTTCACCCTAAGTGGGAAGGGTATGCCCAGATGTAGGTCCTGTGCCACTGGATTCAAACTAGCCTGGCTGATGAGGGGTGAAACCATGAAACCAATCCCAGGATGCTTGTTTCTAGTTCAGGGAAGACCTGGTCTAGCAGTTTGGTCTTGACTGTTCCCATGGGAAACAGGGTCAAGACTGATTTGCATATGGCTGGGTCCAAACTGGAATGGCATAGGCAGTAAAAAAAACAATGTATTGAGGCCCAGATCACCGTACTGGGGGTGAATGTTTGACAATGTTCAGTATTCCGTCCATCACTTGCTGTTTTTGCTTTGCAATTACAGTAACGACATTTTCAGGAAATAGTAATGTCAACATACCTATGTCACACAGCTCTAGTCCCTGAGGAATCTAAGTAGATGACACACGTTGGGACCCACACCTGTGAAACCGTAAGGGAAAGTGACAACTCAGTGACCATACACTGGGTGAAATCAACAGACAGGATAGAGGTAGAAGTGTAAAAGTACTTGTAGTAGGCAGGAATGTATTCTCATCTGTGTTTCACTGGAAATATTGCTGGATGACTGAGTCCCTGTTGTCAGTGTCTTCTTCCTCTGCTTCCTCCTCATCACTGTCCACAGGCTCCACAGCTGCCACAACACCGCCATCTGGACCATCCTCCTGCAGAAAAGGCACCTGTCGTCGCAAAGCCAAGTTATGAAGCATACAGCAGGCCACGATGATCTGGCACACCTTCTTTGGTGAGTAGAATAGGGATCCACCTGTCATATGGAGGCACCTAAACCTGGCCTTCAGGAGGCCGAAGGTCCGCTCAATCACCCTCCTAGTACGCCCATGGGCCTCATTGTAGCGTTCCTCTGCCCTGGTCCTGGGATTCCTCACTGGGGTCAGTAGCCATGACAGGTTGGGGTAACCAGAGTCACCTAATAGCCACACACGGTGCCTCTGGAGTTGACCCATCACATAAGGGATGCTGCTATTCCGCTTGATGTAGGCATCATGCACTGAGCCAGGGAACATGGCATTCACATGGGAGATGTACTGGTCGGCAAAACATACCATCTGTACATTCATGGAATGATAACTCTTCCGGTTCCTGTAAACATGTTCACTCCTGTGGGGGGGGACCAAAGCCACATGGGTCCCATCAATGGCACCTATGATGTTGGGGATATGTCCAAGGGCATATAAGTCACCTTTCACTGTAGGCAAGTCCTCCACCTGAGGGAACACGATGTAGCTCCGCATGTGTTTCAGCAGGACAGACAACACTCTGTATAATACGTTGGAAAACATAGGCTGGAACATCCCTGATGCTATGGCCATAGTTGTTTGAAAAGACCCACTTGCAAGGAAGTGGAGCACTGATAGCACCTGCATTTGAGGGGGGATTCCTGTGGGATGGCGGATTGCTGACATCAGGTCTGGCTCCAACTGGGTACACAGTTCCTGGATTGTGGCACGGTCAAACCTGTAGGTGATTATCAGATTTCTTTCCTCCATTGTCGACAGGTCCACCAGCGGTCGGTACACCGGAGGATTCTGCCATCTCCTCACATGTCCCAGCGGACGGTGCCTATGAAGGACAACAGCGACCAAAGAGTCAAACAAGTCAGAGGTATGTACCCACAGTCTACAGAGAACACGATTCATACACAAAATCTGGCATGTATGTGTGTTGAAGTAGGCCTATGTATGTGCGACCCAGTTGGTAATTAGGCCATGTGGGCCCCTGAAATGGCGGCTGCCTGACCTCTAAAGTGGGACAATGGGATGGAGGTAACTGCGCTGGTGTTGTACACCGTCGCGGTAGGCGGTCGAAGATCGCGGCGCAATGCTGCATTGGTTAACATTGGACCCTATGGGTCCCAGGAGCCAATGATGATGTACGCCGGCGGTACGCACCGCTGTGGACGTGACCGCCGCGGACGTGACTGCCATTTTCTAGCTGTTGATTTACTCAATACCTGATCTTCGACAGGAGAGGACCTACACTGCAAGTGCTGCTGTGACCTCGGTCTGGAAGAGACAATGGGGGTTATTCCAACTTTGGAGGAAGTGGTAATCCGTCCCAAAAGTGACGGTAAAGTGACGGATATACCACCAGCCGTATTACGAGTCCATTATATCCTATGGAACTCGTAATACGGCTGGTGGTAAATCCGTCACATTTGGGACGGATTACCACCTCCTCCAAAGTTGGAATAACCCCCAATGTCTTGTGCGTCTGGGGAAAGGGCCCCTGCCTTCACATCGAAGGAGTTGGAGAAGCTCGTCGACGGGGTCCTCCCCAGTACACGCTACTCTACGGTCCTCCAGACCAACAGGTAAGTACACAGGGAGCATGTTGTATGGGCAATGCCTGTGTGGAGAGTGCTGGTTGTAAGAAGGAAGGGGGCAGAGTTCTGAGTGCATGAAAGACGGTGGGTGCATGTGCCACATGGCAACGGTAGGGATGGGGGCCACTCATTTTGACGGCGCATGTTGGTAATGACTTCTCTTCTTCCCCTGTACATTCCATGTAGGTTAGCGCCCACCAGAAGAAGGATATTTGGCGTGCCATCGCCAAGGATGTCCGGACACTGGGGGTCCACCACAGACAAAGCACCCTCTGCCGGAAGAGATGGGAGGACATTCGCCGCTGGAGCAAGAAGACGGCGGAGGCTCAGCTGAGGATGGCCTCCCAACGTGGGAGGGGTGCCTGTTGAACCATGACCCCCCTGATGTTCCGGATCCTGGCGGTGGCCTACCCAGAGTTGGATGGGCGCTTGAGGGCATCACAGCAGACACAAGGGGGGAAGTACACTCTCATTCAGCTGACTTTGCGCGCAGTGGAGGGGTCTGGGTGGGGGAGGAGGGCTCTGGGTTTCCCTAGGCCAGGGCGAGTTCCGTAGGCTAGGCCCCTTCGTAAGGCATGGCCCTGTGGCCCCCCACCCCACCTCTGTAGAGTGCCAAGTACAGGTATTCATGCACCTGTGTCATCTATGTGTGCAGATGTCGTCCATAGCCTTGTAGGCCATTTCCCAGGAATTGCACTGTAGAGCCCAACAGCTCGATGTAGTGCAGGGGGCTGCTGTGTCTGTCTTGTCTGCCAACGGTGGCGGTAAGCCATGCACTCAACCTGTCTTTCTTCTGTTCCCCCCACCCTTTTTTGCAGTCTCCCTGTTCCTGTGTGCATTAGCATCATCAGGCGGAGGAGCAGTGGCACCGGAGCATGAGGGAGTTGCATCCCACATGGCCATGGAGGGCCACACTACGGACTCTGAATACACCAGTGGGATGGAGGGCGAGGGGAGCACCACGGCGGTGACAGGAGCTGAAACCAGCGACACGGACTCGTCCTCCGATGGGAGCTCCCTTGTGGTGGCGGCAACATCTGTGCCCCCCACTACTACAGGTACAGCCGCCACCCCCTCTACCAGCATTGCCCTCCCAGCAGCCCCTCAGCCTTCGCCTCGTGCCTGCTCACCCAGGAGGGTGGGCATCACCTTCGCCCCAGGCACCTCAGCCCCTGCCCCTGTCACCTCTGCTGCCCTCAGTGAGGAGGTCATTGACCTCCTCAGGTCCCTCACTGTTGGGCAGTCTACCATTTTGAATGCCATCCAGGGTGTAGAAAGGGAGTTACAACACACCAATGCATTCCTGGAGGGCATTCATTCTGGTCAGGCTGCCCTTCATCGAACCTTTCAAACTCTGGCCTCAGCTCTGATGGCAGCCATTGTCCCTGTGTCTAGACTCTCCCCTCCAACTTCCACCACCCAGACCCCCATCCCCAGTACCTCTGCCTATCCCAAGCACACCATCAGACCAGCCTGCACACACCTCACCACACAAGGGAAGCTCAGGCAAACATAAGCACCACACATCCCACAGGCACTCACGCAAGCATCACACACATACAGACACAACAACATCCACTGCCTCCACTGTGTCCCCCTCCTCCTCATCTCACTCCTCCCTCCCAGTCTCGTCTACACTCACACCTGCATGCACTACCACTACAGCCACTACGTCCCGCACCAGCACACCCACCAGCACACCCCGCTCACGTGCAGTCACCACCCCAATACCATTCACACATCCCCGTGTCCTCTCCCAGTGTGTCTGTGACGCCCCTCCCAAAATACACAAACGCAGGCACACACCTGTGAGAAGGTAGCCTCTTTCTAGCCTTGTTACCCCCACTTTTGGCCTGTTTGTGAGTGTATGTCAGGGTGTTTGTCACTGTTTTCACTGTCTCACTGGGATCCTGATAGCCAGGCCTCAGTGCTCATAGTGAAAACACTATGTTTTCAGTATGGTTGTTATGTGTCACTGGGATCCTGCTGGTCAGGACCCCAGTGCTCATAGGTTTGTGGCCTATATGTATGTGTCACTGGGACCCTGTCACACGGGGCCCCAGTGCTCATAGGTGTGCATGTATATGTTCCCTGTGTGGTGCCTAACTGTCTCACTGAGGCTCTGCTAACCAGAACCTCAGTGGTTATGCTCTCTCATTACTTTCAAATTGTCACTAACAGGCTAGTGACCAATTTTACCAATTTACATTGGCTTACTGGAACACCCTTATAATTCCCTAGTATATGGTACTAAGGTACCCAGGGTATTGGGGTTCCAGGAGATCCCTATGGGCTGCAGCATTTCTTTTGCCACCCATAGGGAGCTCTGACAATTCTTACACAGGCCTGCCACTGCAGCCTGAGTGAAATAACGTCCACGTTATTTCACAGCCATTTTACACTGCACTTAAGTAACTTATAAGTCACCTATATGTCTAACCTTTACCTGGTAAAGGTTGGGTGCAAAGCTACTTAGTGTGAGGGCACCCTGGCACTAGCCAAGGTGCCCCCACATTGTTCAGAGCCAATTCCCTGAACTTTGTGAGTGCGGGGACACCATTACACGCGTGCACTACATATAGGTCACTACCTATATGTAGCTTCACCATGGTAACTCCGAATATGGCCATGTAACATGTCTATGATCATGGAATTGCCCCCTCTATGCCATCCTGGCATAGTTGGCACAATCCCATGATCCCAGTGGTCTGTAGCACAGACCCTGGTACTGCCAAACTGCCCTTCCTGGGGTTTCACTGCAGCTGCTGCTGCTGCCAACCCCTCAGACAGGCATCTGCCCTCCTGGGGTCCAGCCAGGCCTGGCCCAGGATGGCAGAACAAAGAACTTCCTCTGAGAGAGGGTGTGACACCCTCTCCCTTTGGAAAATGGTGTGAAGGCAGGGGAGGAGTAGCCTCCCCCAGCCTCTGGAAATGCTTTGTTGGGCACAGATGTGCCCAATTCTGCATAAGCCAGTCTACACCGGTTCAGGGACCCCTTAGCCCCTGCTCTGGCGCGAAACTGGACAAAGGAAAGGAGAGTGACCACTCCCCTGACCTGCACCTCCCCTGGGAGGTGTCCAGAGCTCCTCCAGTGTGCTCCAGACCTCTGCCATCTTGGAAACAGAGGTGCTGCTGGCACACTGGGCTGCTCTGAGTGGCCAGTGCCACCAGGTGACGTCAGAGACTCCTGCTGATAGGCTCCTTCAGGTGTTAGTAGCCTTTCCTCTCTCCTAGGTAGCCAAACCCTCTTTTCTGGCTATTTAGGGTCTCTGTCTCTGGGGAAACTTTAGATAACGAATGCATGAGCTCAGCCGAGTTCCTCTGCATCTCCCTCTTCACCTTCTGATAAGGAGTCGACCGCTGACCGCGCTGGAAGCCTGCAAACCTGCAACATAGTAGCAAAGACGACTACTGCAACTCTGTAACGCTGATCCTGCCGCCTTCTCGACTGTTTTCCTGCTTGTGCATGCTGTGGGGGTAGTCTGCCTCCTCTCTGCACCAGAAGCTCCGAAGAAATCTCCCGTGGGTCGACGGAATCTTCCCCCTGCAACCGCAGGCACCAAAAAGCTGCATTACCGGTCCCTTGGGTCTCCTCTCAGCACGACGAGCGAGGTCCCTCGAATCCAGCGACACTGTCCAAGTGACCCCCACAGTCCAGTGACTCTTCAGCCCAAGTTTGGTGGAGGTAAGTCCTTGCCTCACCTCGCTGGGCTGCATTGCTGGGAACCGCGACTTTGCAAGCTACTCCGGCCCCTGTGCACTTCCGGCGGAAATCCTTCGTGCACAGCCAAGCCTGGGTCCACGGCACTCTAACCTGCATTGCACGACTTTCTAAGTTGGTCTCCGGCGACGTGGGACTCCTTTGTGCAACTTCGGCGAGCACCGTTTCACGCATCCTCGTAGTGCCTGTTTCTGGCACTTCTCCGGGTGCTACCGGCTTTAGTGAGGGCTCTTTGTCTTGCTCGACGTCCCCTCTCTCTGCAGGTCCAATTTGCAACCTCCTGGTCCCTCCTGGGCCCCAGCAGCGTCCAAAAACGCCAAACGCACGATTTGCGTGTAGCAAGGCTTGTTGGCGTCCTTCCGGCGGGAAAACACTTCTGTACGACTCTCCAAGGCGAGAGGGATCCGTCCACCAAAGGGGAAGTCTCTAGCCCTTTTCGTTCCTGCAGAAACCTCAGCTTCTTCTGTCCAGTCGAAGCTTCTTTGCACCCGCAGCTGGCATTTCCTGGGCATCTGCCCATCTCCGACTTGCTTGTGACTTTTGGACTTGGTCCCCTTGTTCCACAGGTACCCTAGATTGGAAATCCACAGTTGTTGCATTGCTGGTTTGTGTCTTTCCTGCATTATTCCTCTAACACGACTCTTTTGTCCTTAGGGGAACTTTAGTGCACTTTGCACTCACTTTTCAGGGTCTTGGGGAGGGTTATTTTTCTAACTCTCACTATTTTCTAATAGTCCCAGCGACCCTCTACAAGGTCACATAGGTTTGGGGTCCATTCGTGGTTCACATTCCACTTTTGGAGTATATGGTTTGTGTTGCCCCTATCCCTATGTTTCCCCATTGCATCCTATTGTAACTATACATTGTTTGCACTGTTTTCTAAGACTATACTGCATATTTTTGCTATTGTGTATATATATCTTGTGTATATTTCCTATCCTCTTACTGAGGGTACACTCTAAGATACTTTGGCATATTGTCATAAAAATAAAGTACCTTTATTTTTAGTATAACTGTGTATTGTGTTTTCTTATGATATTGTGCATATGACACTAAGTGGTACTGTAGTAGCTTCACACGTCTCCTAGTTCAGCCTAAGCTGCTCTGCTAAGCTACCATTATCTATCAGCCTAAGCTGCTAGACACCCTATACACTAATAAGGGATAACTGGGCCTGGTGCAAGGTGCAAGTACCCCTTGGTACTCACTACAAGCCAGTCCAGCCTCCTACATTGGTTGTGCAGTGGTGGGATAAGTGCTTGAGACTACTTACCACTCTTGTCATTGTACTTTTCATAAGAGAAAAATATACAAAACAAGGTCAGTGTATATACACATAGCCAAAAAGTTTTGCATTTCCTCTTTTCACTCTTTTCTAAGTGCTGAAAAGTACTCCTAAACTTTCAAAAAGTTCTTAAAAGTTTAAAAAGTTTTTTCTGTCTTTCCAAAAAGTTCTGAAAACTTTTTCCTCTTTTTCTATCACTTTAACTCTCTCTAAAAAATGTCTGGCACAGGAAAAAATGTTGAACTGTCCAAACTTTCATATGATCACCTTAGCTGGAAAGGAGCAAGGAGTCTCTGCATAGAGAGAGGTTTGAGTGTAGGGAAGAATCCTTCCTTAGAACTGTTAATTAATATGCTTAGAGTACAGGATAAGGCCATAAGTGCCCAATCTGTAGAAAAAGTAGCTAATGGTTCTCAATCTGATCCAGGGACTCCCCCAGGAAAAGGTTCAGGAAAGAAACTTCTCAGCCTGCCCATTACTAGACAGTCTAGCATAGTTGGTACAGAGGTTGAATCACACCATACTGATGATGTGATCTCACATTATGCTGGTAGCCAAGCTGTTAGGGTGCCCTCAGTAAGGGACAGGTCTCCTTCTGTTCATTCCCATCATACCTCTGTATCTAGAAATGTCCCTCCCACCCACCCTGATGACAGATTGTTAGAAAGGGAGCTCAATAGATTGAGAGAGGAACAAACCAGACTGAAGCTCAAGAAGCAACAGCTGGATTTGGATAGACAGTCTTTAGAATTAGAGAAGGAAAGACAGAAGTTGGGTTTAGATACCCATGGTGGCAGCAGCAGTATTCCCCATAGTCATCCTGCAAAAGAGCATGATTCCAGGAATCTGCACAAGATAGTTCCCCCTTATAAGGAGGGGGATGACATTAACAAGTGGTTTGCTGCACTTGAGAGGGCCTGTGCTGTACAGGATGTCCCTCAAAAGCAGTGGGCTGCTATCCTATGGCTATCATTTAGTGGAAAGGGTAGGGATAGACTCCTTACTGTGAAAGAAAGTGATGCCAATAATTTTACAGTTCTTAAGAATGCACTCCTGGATGGTTATGGCTTAACCACTGAACAGTACAGGATAAAGTTCAGAGAGACCAAAAAGGAGTCTTCACAAGACTGGGTTGATTTCATTGACCATTCAGTGAAGGCCTTGGAGGGGTGGTTACATGGCAGTAAAGTTACTGATTATGAAAGCCTGTATAACACAATCCTGAGAGAGCATATACTTAATAATTGTGTGTCTGATTTGTTGCACCAGTACCTGGTAGACTCTGATCTGACCTCTCCCCAAGAATTGGGAAAGAAGGCAGACAAATGGGTCAGAACAAGGGTGAACAGAAAAGTTCATACAGGGGGTGACAAAGATGGCAATAAGAAGAAAGATGGTGAAAAATCTCAAGATAAGCATGGGGATAAGGGTAAAACCAAAGATCCCACTTCAAATCTTAAACACTCTTCAGAGGGTGGGGATAAAACAAATTCTTCCTCTTCTTCCCAACCTGCACACATTAAAAAGCCTTGGTGCTTTGTGTGTAAAAACAGAGGCCATAGGCCAGGGGATAAGTCCTGTCCAGGTAAACCCCCTGAGCCTACCACCACTAATACATCAAGCTCTAGTGCCCCTAGCAGTAGTGGTACTAGTGGTGGGACTGCTGGCAACAGTCAAGCAAAGGGTGTAGTTGGGTTCACTTATGGGTCCATAGTGGAAACTGATGTAGTCAGTCCCAAGACAGTTTCTGTCACACCTAGTGGCATTGGCCTTGCCACACTAGCTGCTTGTCCCCTTACAATGGATAAGTACAGGCAGACAGTTTCAATTAATGGTGTTGAGGCCTTGGCCTACAGGGACACAGGTGCCAGTTTCACTTTGGTGACTGAAAACCTAGTGCACCCTGATCAACACATCATTGGACAACAGTATAAAATTATTGATGTCCATAACTCCACTAAGTTTCTTCCCTTAGCTATAATTCAGTTTAGTTGGGGTGGAGTTACTGGCCCTAAGCAGGTGGTGGTATCACCTAGCTTACCTGTAGACTGTCTCTTAGGTAATGACCTAGAGGCCTCAGGTTGGGCTGATGTAGAGTTTTATGCCCATGCAGCCATGCTGGGCATCCCTGAGGAATTGTTCCCTCTCATTTCTACTGAAATGAAAAAGCAAAGGAGAGAAGGCCTGAAAACTCAGGAACCCTCTCCATCAACAGGTAAAAAGGGTATCACAGTATCCCCTAACCACCCTACCATTCAGGATACCATTCCTGTGGTGGGAGAAACCTCTCCTGGGGTGGCACCTGTTCCAAGGGAATCATCAGTTGGCAAAACTGTACTCCCTGAGGTGGAAGTACCTCTCTGTGGGATAACTAACATTGGTGAGAAAAACAGCACCATTTTAGTTAACATGGAGCATCCCTCCAACCCTCCCAGAGAAACTTTAGTGCAGAAACCCTGCACTACCTCACAACACTTAGGACAGCATCCCTGCCCTAGTGTGGAGCTCATAGGACAGCATCCCTGCCCTGCTCCAACTCAAGAGAAACAGCATCCCTGTTCCCTCTTCCAGCCAGATGGACAAAGTTTTTGCCCAGCTATGGCTTATCTGAGACAGCATCCCTGTCTGGCATTTCCATCACTACAAATAGGTTCAGTGGACAAATCCCACTGCTCTAAACTAAAACTTACTGATAGAAACTCTGAAAATACATCTTCACATTGTTGCTTAGCTAAAAAACTTCAAACAGGGTGGTTTACATCCCCACAGGGAAGTAACCATATAGAGGATGATAAAGGGAGTAACCAGTCTATTGCAGAGCTACTCTCTACTTATCACCACTTAGACAATAAAGTCTCAACTGGCCAAGGTTAGCCTTATTGTCCTTCGTTTGGGGGGGGGTTGTGTGAGAAGGTAGCCTCTTTCTAGCCTTGTTACCCCCACTTTTGGCCTGTTTGTGAGTGTATGTCAGGGTGTTTGTCACTGTTTTCACTGTCTCACTGGGATCCTGATAGCCAGGCCTCAGTGCTCGTAGTGAAAACACTATGTTTTCAGTATGGTTGTTATGTGTCACTGGGATCCTGCTGGTCAGGACCCCAGTGCTCATAGGTTTGTGGCCTATATGTATGTGTCACTGGGACCCTGTCACACGGGGCCCCAGTGCTCATAGGTGTGCATGTATATGTTCCCTGTGTGGTGCCTAACTGTCTCACTGAGGCTCTGCTAACCAGAACCTCAGTGGTTATGCTCTCTCATTACTTTCAAATTGTCACTAACAGGCTAGTGACCAATTTTACCAATTTACATTGGCTTACTGGAACACCCTTATAATTCCCTAGTATATGGTACTAAGGTACCCAGGGTATTGGGGTTCCAGGAGATCCCTATGGGCTGCAGCATTTCTTTTGCCACCCATAGGGAGCTCTGACAATTCTTACACAGGCCTGCCACTGCAGCCTGAGTGAAATAACGTCCACGTTATTTCACAGCCATTTTACACTGCACTTAAGTAACTTATAAGTCACCTATATGTCTAACCTTTACCTGGTAAAGGTTGGGTGCAAAGCTACTTAGTGTGAGGGCACCCTGGCACTAGCCAAGGTGCCCCCACATTGTTCAGAGCCAATTCCCTGAACTTTGTGAGTGCGGGGACACCATTACACGCGTGCACTACATATAGGTCACTACCTATATGTAGCTTCACCATGGTAACTCCGAATATGGCCATGTAACATGTCTATGATCATGGAATTGCCCCCTCTATGCCATCCTGGCATAGTTGGCACAATCCCATGATCCCAGTGGTCTGTAGCACAGACCCTGGTACTGCCAAACTGCCCTTCCTGGGGTTTCACTGCAGCTGCTGCTGCTGCCAACCCCTCAGACAGGCATCTGGCCTCCTGGGGTCCAGCCAGGCCTGGCCCAGGATGGCAGAACAAAGAACTTCCTCTGAGAGAGGGTGTAACACCCTCTCCCTTTGGAAAATGGTGTGAAGGCAGGGGAGGAGTAGCCTCCCCCAGCCTCTGGAAATGCTTTCTTGGGCACAGATGTGCCCAATTCTGCATAAGCCAGTCTACACCGGTTCAGGGACCCCTTAGCCCCTGCTCTGGCGCGAAACTGGACAAAGGAAAGGGGAGTGACCACTCCCCTGACCTGCACCTCCCCTGGGAGGTGTCCAGAGCTCCTCCAGTGTGCTCCAGACCTCTGCCATCTTGGAAACAGAGGTGCTGCTGGCACACTGGGCTGCTCTGAGTGGCCAGTGCCACTAGGTGACGTCAGAGACTCCTGCTGATAGGCTCCTTCAGGTGTTAGTAGCCTTTCCTCTCTCCTAGGTAGCCAAACCCTCTTTTCTGGCTATTTAGGGTCTCTGTCTCTGGGGAAACTTTAGATAACGAATGCATGAGCTCAGCCGAGTTCCTCTGCATCTCCCTCTTCACCTTCTGATAAGGAGTCGACCGCTGACCGCGCTGGAAGCCTGCAAACCTGCAACATAGTAGCAAAGACGACTACTGCAACTCTGTAACGCTGATCCTGCCGCCTTCTCGACTGTTTTCCTGCTTGTGCATGCTGTGGGGGTAGTCTGCCTCCTCTCTGCACCAGAAGCTCCGAAGAAATCTCCCGTGGGTCGACGGAATCTTCCCCCTGCAACCGCAGGCACCAAAAAGCTGCATTACCGGTCCCTTGGGTCTCCTCTCAGCACGATGAGCGAGGTCCCTCGAATCCAGCGACGCTGTCCAAGTGACCCCCACAGTCCAGTGACTCTTCAGCCCAAGTTTGGTGGAGGTAAGTCCTTGCCTCACCTCGCTGGGCTGCATTGCTGGGAACCGCGACTTTGCAAGCTACTCCGGCCCCTGTGCACTTCCGGCGGAAATCCTTCGTGCACAGCCAAGCCTGGGTCCACGGCACTCTAACCTGCATTGCACGACTTTCTAAGTTGGTCTCCGGCGACGTGGGACTCCTTTGTGCAACTTCGGCGAGCACCGTTTCACGCATCCTCGTAGTGCCTGTTTCTGGCACTTCTCCGGGTGCTACCTGCTTCAGTGAGGGCTCTATGTCTTGCTCGATGTCCCCTCTCTCTGCAGGTCCAATTTGCGACCTCCTGGTCCCTCCTGGGCCCCAGCAGCGTCCAAAAACGCCAAACGCACGATTTGCGTGTAGCAAGGCTTGTTGGCGTCCTTCCGGCGGGAAAACACTTCTGTACGACTCTCCAAGGCGAGAGGGATCCGTCCACCAAAGGGGAAGTCTCTAGCCCTTTTCGTTCCTGCAGAAACCTCAGCTTCTTCTGTCCAGTCGAAGCTTCTTTGCACCCGCAGCTGGCATTTCCTGGGCATCTGCCCATCTCCGACTTGCTTGTGACTTTTGGACTTGGTCCCCTTGTTCCACAGGTACCCTAGATTGGAAATCCACAGTTGTTGCATTGCTGGTTTGTGTCTTTCCTGCATTATTCCTCTAACACGACTATTTTTGTCCTTAGGGGAACTTTAGTGCACTTTGCACTCACTTTTCAGGGTCTTGGGGAGGGTTATTTTTCTAACTCTCACTATTTTCTAATAGTCCCAGCGACCCTCTACAAGGTCACATAGGTTTGGGGTCCATTCGTGGTTCACATTCCACTTTTGGAGTATATGGTTTGTGTTGCCCCTATCCCTATGTTTCCCCATTGCATCCTATTGTAACTATACATTGTTTGCACTGTTTTCTAAGACTATACTGCATATTTTTGCTATTGTGTATATATATCTTGTGTATATTTCCTATCCTCTTACTGAGGGTACACTCTAAGATACTTTGGCATATTGTCATAAAAATAAAGTACCTTTATTTTTAGTATAACTGTGTATTGTGTTTTCTTATGATATTGTGCATATGACACTAAGTGGTACTGTAGTAGCTTCACACGTCTCCTAGTTCAGCCTAAGCTGCTCTGCTAAGCTACCATTATCTATCAGCCTAAGCTGCTAGACACCCTATACACTAATAAGGGATAACTGGGCCTGGTGCAAGGTGCAAGTACCCCTTGGTACTCACTACAAGCCAGTCCAGCCTCCTACAACACCCACCCAACATACATCCACCTCACAACAGCCTCCAGCGCATGCACCTGCACCCAAAGCCACAAACGTTACACCTCCTACAACCACCACCTCTTCCTCCACTTCCAAACTCCCTCCAGCTACCCGTACCAGTGTCTCCAAACAACTTTTCCTGTCCACCCTTCTCTTAACCTATTTCCCACCACCCCCCGTCAAACTCATAGGTCACGTACTAGCACCTCAGCCACAAAATCTCCGGGACCAGTGGTGCCTGTTGTCACAGGTATGTGGAGTGCACCGGCCACCAGGCCAGCCAGTGTGTCACGGAGCCAGAGCACAGCCAGTCCCCCCCCTGTGAAGCACCAGAAGTTGGCCAGTGCCCGGCGGGAGAGGGGGAAGACTCCAGCCACCCAAGCCGCTCCCAGGGGACCCAGGGGGAGTGTGGACTCAGCTGTGACTCCTCCCAAGGTGGGGAAGGGGCAGAAGAAACCCGCAAAGTCTGGGAGGAGCAGCACGGCGGAGAAGACCGCCATCATCCCCGCTGGCCAGGAGGCCACCGCCAGCCCCATCGTCGCTGCCCAGGAGGGCCCCGCCAGCCCCATCGTTGCTGCCCAGGATGCCACCGCCAGCCCCATCGTCGCTGTCCAGGAGGACCACCCCAGCCACAGCCCAGCTACCCAGGACGCCACCACCAGCCACAGGCCAGCTGCCCAGGAGTACCCCGCCTGTCACAGCCCAGCTGCCCAGGAGGGCCACGCCAGCCACAGCCCAGCTGCCCAGGAGGGCCCCGCCAGCCCTAGCCCAGCTGCCCAGGAGGACCCCGCCAGCCACAGCCCAGCTGCCCAGGAGGGCCCTGCCAGCCACAGCCCATCTGACCAATGAAGGACCGCCAGCCCCAGCCCAGCTGGGCAATGAAGGACCGGCAAGTCAAGCACCGCCGAACAGGGCAAGGACCGCCAAGTCAAGAACAGCCGAACAGGGCAAGGACCACCAAGTCAAGCACCGCTGAACAGGGCAAGCACCGCTGAACAGGGCAAGGACCGCCAAGTCAAGCACCGCTGAACAGGGCAAGCACCGCTGAACAGGGCAAGGACCGCCAAGTCAAGCACCGCTGAACAGGGCAAGGACCGCCAAGTTCAGCACCGCTGAACAGGGCAAGCACCGCTGAACAGGGCAAGGACCGCCAAGTCAAGCACCGCCAAACAGGGCACGCACCGATGAACAGGGCAAGGACCGCCAACTCAAGCACCGCTAGGCCATGAGCGGCAGGGGCAGTGACACAACTGGGACCGTCACGGGGTGAGTGATGCACTACCTCTGTCCTGCACAGGATGAAGCACTCTGGGCACCAGTCCCCCTCCAGAACCAGTGGAGACATGCATCCACTACCTCTGTCCTGCACAGGATGAAGCACTCTGGGCACCAGTCCCCCTCCAGAACCAGTGGAGACTGTTATCCACTTGAGAGACTGTGTCTTTGCACTCCCCAGGATGCAGCAGTGGGCAAACCACCCACTGTAGGGACTTCAGAGACTGTGGTTTTGCACTCCCCAGGATGGTACAGTGGGCAAAGCACCCACTATAGGGACTTGAGAGACTGTGGCTTTGCACTCCCCAGGATGCAGCAGTGGGCAAACCACCCACTGTAGGGACTTGAGAGACTTTGGCTTTGCACTCCCCAGGATGGTACAGTGGGCAAACCACCCACTGTAGGGACTTGAGAGACTGTGGCTTTGCACTCCCCAGGATGGTACAGTGGGCAAACCACCCACTGTAGAGACTTGTGAGACTGTGGCTTTGCACTCCCCAGGATACATCAATGGGCATGGAGGCCCCTCGTGGATCTGGCGTCGTGCACTCATCCAGCTGAGGTGCCCCCCATTACCTTCCCCCTGAGGTGCCTGTTGTATTTCTATCTGATGCCCCAGCAGTGTTCTCTCCGTCATGTTCGGGTATCTTGTGTGGGCCTCGCCCATGCATTATGGGCCCAGTGGTCCATGGACTATAAATGGTGCAATACCTGGACTACTAATCGTGGTGTATATTTTGTTAATAGTGTATATATTTTTTTTTTTTTTTTTGCTTACTGAATTTTGATATATTACAATGGTTACACTCATTTCCTTTTGTCTTTGCATTCTTCCGGGGGGGGTTGGGGGGTGTTACTGTAATGTTTGGATATGCATTGGGGTGTGTGTTGTTGTGGGTGAGGGTGGGGGTTGGGGTGTTGCGTGTGGGTGTCCCTGTTTTTTGCCTCCCCCCTTCCCTATGTCGTAAGTGCAGTACTCACCGTGGTCTTGCCGCTGGCATTGGTGCTCCTGATACAGGAGCAGGAAGACTAGCGCAGAACGAATATGGAGTTCCGGCTCCATGGTGTCCTCCTTCCTCGTGGAGTGTGTGCGTTTTTCCATCGAAATGCCTGTTTCCGCCGTGTTTTTATCCGCTGTAAATCCGCCCCGGAAAAGGTGGCGGATTGGCCTGTCATAATAGTGTGGGCGGTACATTGTCCTCCGCCTGTCTGTTGGCGGTGACCGATGAGCTGTTTGGGTTGTACTGCCGTGGCGGTCAGAGTGTTAGAGTGGCTGTCTTTGTTGGCGGTTTCCGCGATGGCCGTAATTCCAAACTTTTTACCGCCGGCCTGGTGGTGGTCTTACAGCCGCTTTAACACCATCCGCCAGGGTTGTAATGACCACCATAGTCTTTATTAGAGTTTGTTGTTTACTAGTAGTTT
Source organism: Pleurodeles waltl (assembly GCF_031143425.1). Classification (NCBI taxonomy): domain Eukaryota; kingdom Metazoa; phylum Chordata; class Amphibia; order Caudata; family Salamandridae; genus Pleurodeles; species Pleurodeles waltl. Next base: position 3,944,842 of record NW_027150301.1, read on the forward strand.
ACTGTTTATGTTCTTTCTTTCTTTCTTTTGTCGTATGTGTCCTTTCCGGCCCTTGTTCTTCTTTGAGGGTTCATGTGTTCTTAATTTTCTTCTTTCTTTTCCTTCCAGATGGTGTCTCAGGAGGCGCATGGAGAAAAGAAAAAGAAAGAGACTGTTGGTGGACAGGTAAGTATTACCCATATTTTTCCTAGTCTGTCTTGCTCTCCTTTGTTTTCTGTTTTCCTCTTACTGTTTTTTTCTTTTAGTTCTTATACTGCATTTCTTGTTTACTAGCTTTGCTTTTCTTCTTTTCTTCTACAGTCTATTCTACTGCCATTACTGTCTCTTTTCTTGGTTCTGTGGTATCTTCTTGTACCCTTTCTGTCCTTTTCTGTGTAATTTAATCGAGGGGGTTGGTTTTCCTCCCCCCCTTTTTTCCTAATATTTCAGACAAACGCTGTATTTCGAAAAAATAAAACTTCAAAATGAAAACTCGAGTCTGGCACAAATCCTCACTTTTTTTTGTTCTGGTACTTTCTTTCTGTACTTCCCTCCATGGCTGTTATTACACTTCATAACGATTCTGGCATGAAACGAAATAAAAAAAACAAAGAAAATACCCAGCCTTGTCTGGTACTCCGTCCTCCCGCCTGTTCCACTGTTTCTGGTCCCCATCCTAAATTGGGGCCGTATCTGGCAGGGCCACGCTCTCCCCAGAGCGTGGCCGGTCTGTTGGCTTTGCTGCCTCCTGTTCCTCCACCTGGACGCTGGGACGAGGGTTGGGCCACTGTCTTTGGGTTTCTCCTTCTAGTCCTGGCACCTTTCCCTTGGTTGCTGCTTCGTACGGCACTTCACTTGCCGCTGCTGTACCTGCAGCACTTCTCCGCTGTTCGGCCTTGGGTTTTGCTGCTTCCGCTGGTGCTGCCACTGCCGACGGGCCCCTCCTCTCTATACGTCCAGATATGGGTTTAAAAACCCCTCCTTCTATCGGAGACGCCTTCTGAATGCTTTGCGATCGACTACTTCCGGGTCATGGACTCCGGACTTGAAGGTGCCCCCGAGGCACTACTGGGCCAGAACATCGATAGTCGGCCTGGCACAAGGCCAGAGCCTGGATCGATCTCTGTTGGCCCGCCAATCCAGTGTGAATGCCCTCCAGAAATGAATTAGATTGCTGCATCTGGGCTGCCAGCCCCTGGATGGCATTCACAATGGTTGACTGCTCTACAGAGATGGATCTCAGGAGGTCAAAAGGCCTCCTCACTCAGGGCAGCAGGGCTCACTGGGGCAGGGCCTGAGGTGCCTGGGGCAAAGGAGATGCCCACCCTCCTGGGTGACTGGGCACGGGGCACTTGCTGAGGGGATGCTGGGAGATCCGTGTTTGTACGGGGTGGTGGCCGTACCTGTAGCTGGGGTGGTCACAGAAGTGTTCACGACCACCAAGGAGCTCCCATCGGAGGAGGTATCTGAGTCTGTATTGTCCCCGCCAGTCTCCGCCATGGTGCTCACCTCGCCCTCCGTCCCACTGGTGTCCTGTGGGATGCAGCTCCCTCTGTCGCCTGTGCCTCTGCTCCTCTGCCAGATGATGCTAATGCACATAAGGACAGGATGACAAAACAAGAAAGGGGGGGAGAGAGACAAAGGATACACTGGGTCAATGACTGCACCAACACCACCGGTGGCGTACACAGCACCCTCACACACAGGGAACAGGCGTACGTACTATGCATTGCACCACCACTGATATTGCTAGCCACCAAGACATGAGGAGGGGAACACACCACCAACTGCAGCACACCTGGGACCTACGCAGCCCTGGCCAGTTGTGGATGCTAACAAGCTAGGTAGGCAGTATTATTCCTTCAGACCCCTAGCCACAAGAGGACCTAAACTGCTATGTCTGGCCTGGCCTAGGAGCACACAAGGACACACAACCACCACCCGGATACCACCCCACCAGGTGTAAATTGTAATGATAGCCACTGTACTCACCCCCTTGTGGCTGCTGAGATTCGCCTCAAGCGCCCATCCAGCTCTGGATAGGCCACCGCCAGTATGCGGGCCTTCGGGGGGTCAGGGTTCGAAAGGCACCGGTTCCTCGTTGGGAGGCCATCCCCAGCTGGGCCTCCGCCGTCTTCCATGCCCAGAGTCTCAGGTCATCCCACCGTTTGCAACAGTAGGTGCTCCACCTGCCATAGACCCCCATGGTCCGCATGTCCTTGGCGATGGCACTCCATATACCCTTCTTTTGATGGGCGCTGACCTGAAGAGGCAATTCACACAGGAAAACACCATTTGACGAACAGTCCATCCAGTTACATATATGGCCCTCCATGCCCGTTTATAGCACTATTGGAACATACATATCCCAGCACCCGATGTGTACCCACCCAGGAGGACATCCCTCCCCCCTTATCCGGAGCCGTCACACACACCTCTATACATGCATGCCACATGAATGGTGCCCACAGTGTACTCACCTGTTGGTCTGGAGGCCCATACAGTAGTCCGTACTGGGGTAGGACCCCATCCACCAGTCTCTCCAACTCCTCCGAAGTGAAGACTGGGGCCCTTTCCCCAGTCACATGGCCCATGGTAGGTTCCAGACACAGGTCACAGCAGCAAATGCAGTGTAGGTCCTATCCTATGGAAGGTTAGGTAACAAGTGAGGAATCAGATAGAAGGGAGATGGAAGAGACAAAAACAAATAACCCTGACCGTGATCATCATTGTAGGGGAACTTTCAGGCTCACACTGGTTCTCAGAGATAGACCTGAGGTCTGGCTACCATCAGATTCTCCTAGCACCTGAGTCCTGGCATGTGACATCATTCTCCATCCACCTTGAATCAAGGCAATACAAGTGCTTCGATTTTGAAATCTCCAGCACCTCTGAGGTGTTTCAGAGCATTATCAGGGGAGTGCTATGTGGTTTTCAGGCAGTCTTAAATGTCAATGATGACTTTCTGGTCCAACACCCAGACTGGAGGACCACCTTCACAGACTAAGGGTGGTGTTCAAAAGCCTCCAATACTGCGGCCCTACCCTGCACAAGGAAAAATGTGCATTCCTCAAGAAAGAGATAATTTTTTGGTCTAGTGTTTCTCCACCAAGGAAGTTGCCTCTGGTCCGGCCAAAGTCTATGATATTTATTTAGCAACAACGCTGACCAACGTCACTGATGTAAGAAGTTTTCTGGGCATGGTCAGCTATTGCTGCCATTTCATGCAGAACCTCACCCAACTCACCGACTGCTGCAGGACTGCACAAATGTATCGATCCCCTGGCACTGGGGCACAGAGCAAGAGTGTTAGACCTGACAGCCTTAGGGTGGTCACCCCTAACGTTTTGCCTGCCTCCCTCCACTTTTTGGACACTGTTTTTGCTGGTTTTAGGACTCTGCACACTTTACCACTTCCAACCAGCGCTAAAGTGCATATGCTCTCTCCCTTAAAACATGGTGACATTGGTTCATACCCAATTGGCTTATTTAATCTACTTGTAAGACTCCAGTACAGTGCACTACATGTGCCCTGGGCCTGTAGATTAAATGCTACTAGTGGGCCTGCAGCACTGATTGTGCCACCCACATAAGTAGCTCCTTAACCATGCCCCAGGCCTGCCATTGCAAGGCATGTGTGTGCAGTTTCACTGCCACTTCGACTTGGTATTTAAAAGTACTTGCCAAGCCTTAAACTCCCCTTTTTCTACATATAAGTCACCCCTAAGGTAGGCCCTAGTTAACTCATAGGGCAGGGAGCTATGTAGGTAAAAGACAGGACATGTACCTGTGTAGTATATATGTCCTGGTAGTGTAAATCTCCTAAATTTGTTTTGCACTGCTATGAGGGCTGCTCCTGTTATAGGCTGACATTACGGCTACCATCATATACTGTTTGAGTGGCAGATTCTGATCTGAAATAAGTAACAAGGTCATATTTAGTATGCTCAGAATGATAATACAAAATCCTGCTGACTTGTGAACTTGGATTTAATATTACTGTTTAAGAAATGCCACTTTTAGAAAGTGAGCATTTCTCTGCACTTAAATCCTTCTGTGTCTTGCAATCCATGTCTGGCTGGGTTAGTTGGCAGCTCCCTTGTGCGTTCACTCAGACACACCCCAAACACAGGATGCTCAGTCACACCTGCACCCACCTGCATACTGAATGAGTCTTCTAGGGCTGGGAGGGGGGAGGGCCTGACACTTACATGTCGTAGGACAGTGGCCTGCCCTCACACAATGGACTACCAAATCCTCTACTGGGAAAAATATCTACACATCGTCTGTGTGCACCCAGAGAAACCGATGCACACCTCCCTGACTTCCACGCATCTCCTCCTCGGCGGTCCCTTGCGGATAATTTAGACACAAACCAGGTACTTTGTGCTTGCAAGAGACACTTGTTGCTTTTTAAAGACTAAAAAACGCTTTCTATCATTCTCTACAGTGATATTTCACAGTGTACTTATCAAATCTTGATCGTTTTGACCTGCATTTAACCAGATAAATATTCAAAAAAAATTCTAGACACTGGTGTACTTTTGTGGTGTTATAGTGTGTTATTGCATGAGTTATTGCACAAATACTTTATACATTGCCTTCTAAGTTAAGCCTTACTGCTCAGTGCCAAGCTTCCAGACGGTGGGCACAGGATAATTTGGATTGTGTGTGACTTACCCTGACTAGAGTGATGGGTCCTTGCTTGGACAGGGGGTAACCTGCCTGCCAACCAAAGACCCCATTTCTAACAAAGAGCAATCCTTCCAGGACAACAAGCAGATGCTGTCAGATAGCACCACACTCGTCTTTTTAGATCCAAACAAAGACACTAAGGTGGCAGTAGATACCAGCCTTTTTGGCCTGGGGCAGTTTTGTCTCAAAAACAGAAATGGGAATGGGCCCACATTGTATATGTCAGCTGCGGGCTGATCCCTACAGAGCAGCAGTATTCTCACATCGAAAAGGAAGTCCATTGTGATCCATTGAGGGTGGCAGCATTTCCACTTCTACTTATATGGCTACCCGCTCACGGTCAGCACTGATCACAAACCACTGAGAACACTGTTCAAGGGGCCTGTGTGAAAACCTTCACCACAAATTGGGAAATGGATATTCCAGCTACAAGAATACCACTTCTCTGTGGAGTCCAGACTTGGCACCCACAACTCCGCTGACTACCTGTCACAACAGTGACCGAGTTGGCAAAATTGTTCTCATGGGTTACAACAATGGCACCATCTACAGTCTAGTGATTTGGGAGACATTTTTACTCTTCACTGAACATCAAAGAGTGGAGAATGATTAGTAACTGTATGGACATGAGGTATTGAGCTGTGTTATGTCATATATTATTACAGCCCTGAGGAAGTCGGGTGGGAGATTTCCCTGAAGAAACACGTGTTGGCTCAGTGTGGATGACATAAAGGTTTTACATTGGACTGTGGCTTGGTGTGGATGCAGCAATAGTCTGTTCGGACCTATGAAGCTAATCATTTTTGAGAACTTATTAGGTTTGATTACCCGTTTTGGAGTATGAGGTCAACAAGTATGAACATACATTGTGTATGAGAATAAGGGTTAAATAGGATTATATCTAACTAATATATATTATTCTCAGTTTAGCTGATGTAGCTAATTAATATTTGATGGTTATATTCTTTGAGCATAATCAGACCATACGCTCTACGAAGATTATAAAAACTTACCAGTAAGACTTTAAAAGGGGATTTTCCAGTCCGCTTTCTATGTTTATGCCCTATAATGAATTCATCGAGAGTGAAGTAGGACTTATCGGAGTGACCACGCGGGCCCCCGCGCACGGCACGTAGTGACTGCCGTTTAACCGTCGAGCGCTCACTAGGATGGTTTAGATGAGCGTACTCGCATCTATCGAGCGGTTGTACGATAGTGAATCATACCTAAAGGTAAGCGTTATTGGGAGAAGACAGCTAATAAGAGGGACTCGGATGTTCGGAGTTACGTAACATCTCGAACCGAGTCGGCAAAATTGTTCTCATGGGTTACAACAACGGCAACATTTTGAAGATTTCTTTCATTATACAGAATAGTCAACTACAATAGTAGATTTACCGATTATATTTCAGATACGATAGAATCAACAAATCACATTATTATAGATAAGGCAAGGTGGCAATCGGAATTTGAGCAATTTCTTTACATAAACAACCACCGCGGATTGGAAACGAGTGTTGATCTGATAAGCGAATGTTAGTTTATTTGAATAACATAGAAATATTCACGTGTGTGCATGTACAAAGGGTGATTTACAAACTTTGGGTTCAGGCAACTAGTCAATGAAAGATAACGTCATATCCACATAAAATCAACTCTTAAAATACTTACAAATAATCATATATTTCAATTTGAACACTAAGGATCTCACGTGCACCAAGTTTCTAATAGGTATCAGTCACACCATCTACAGTCTAGTGATTTGGGAGACATTTTTACTCTTCACTGAACATCACTGGGTAGAGAATGATTAGTAACTGTATGGACATGAGGTATTGAGCTGTGTTATGTCATATATTATTACAGCCCTGATTAAGTCGGGTGGGAGATTTCCTTGACGAAACACGTGTTGGCTCAGTGTGGACGACATAAAGGTTTTACATTGGACTCTGGCTTGGTGTGGACACAGCAATAGCCTGTTCGGACTCTGGGAAGCAACAGGATTCGATGTGGATGCCATTAAGGCTCATGTGTTGATTTGGAGAAGTTTAAACACCAATTATAACACAAAATAATCACTTTATGTATTATACTTTGTTCAGAAGAGGTACCTGTGAGGATTAAATATTGTTTAATTTAACAATTTTTGTATACCAGTGTAAGTATAGACTTTGATTTAATAACAGCCAGATGTGTACCTAAAATTAATCAATTGTAAATTCATCAACCATTGTGTTGATCATTGGTTTTTTTGGTGGTTTTCACTCTATCCAGTGCACCGTCTGGTTTAGTGAACCTCAGGCAGGAAGCACCACTTACTCTGTGAAAACTTCCCTATTATTATTATACCTGTCACAACACGCCTGACCAGCTATGCCCAAAGAAAAACAGGACGTTATTGCGGGGAGAATGTAAGGATGGTCGTTGAACAGTCATGTCCAATTTCCATTTCCTTGACCAACATCATAGAGGCCACCAAAGCAGATGACTGCATTCAACAGGCCACAGAAGTGACCTGGTTAGGAAAATGAAATGCCATCACTGCAGAACTATCTCAGAAAATGGCAGGGTCCCAGGACACATTAATCTCCCTACATAAATCACAAGATGAGCTCTCTGTCTGCTAAGAGGCCCCCGATTCATCATACCAGTCAGCCTAACCCAACGGATGGTGGACCTTGCCCAGGGGCCCAACAAGGGGTCATCAAAACTAAACACCATGCCAGGGCTGACTTCAGCAGCCTCCTAGATGGCAGGCATTTATTATTAGTTATAGACGATTGCTCCAAGTACGCTGATGTGGAGATTGTAAAGACCACCTCCACGAAAGAGACAGTTCCAAAACTGGAGAACATCATGGCCTCTTATGGCCTCATAAGGGAACTCTGCACGAATAATGGAGCCCCATTCAATTTTCAGGATCTCACCAGCTACCTTGTGTCCCAAGGACCAAGCACTGCATGATCACCCCTCATTGGCCTCAAGCTAACGGAGAGGTCGAGAGATTCATGAGGACTATCACCAAGACGATCTGTATAGCACTTGTGGAGCAGCAGTGCATTGAAAGGGTCACATACACATTTCTGAGAGACTAATGCCTGACTCCTTACACCACCACAGGGGTAGCACCCATTATTCTGTGTTTTGGACAATGGGTCAAGGATGCAATTCTGCATCATCTAACAATGGGGAAGACCCCAGTTCCAATCAGTTAAGCATACTTCTGACAACAAGAATCGCCATATGTCACAGCGTAGGCAAGCCCAGTCTCCAGAGGAGACTGGGTGCTAGTGAGAGATAGGCACCCAGGGAGCAAGTTTAGACTACCATTCAGCTGTGGCGAGTTACCAAGATCCACAGGACCATGGTGTCAGCATCAAGAGGTGGAGAGAAAGTCACCCAAAATGTTTTGTCATACAGTTCCTGTTTTTTCAATATTACTGTGCGTTTGGGGAACATAAGTTTCAGAAGTATGGGGAGCGACTCCACTCATACTATCAGAATATGTTGACCTGGTTCCTGGCTAGCTCACAGTGCATCTTCGGGGCTCATAACCTTACAGGGTTCATGATGATGTCTGATGATGTACCATTCCGACTGACACGGCGGTAACAGCCGCCAGGCTGGAGATATCCATCTCCAGCACGGCGGCCGCCATTGTTACGCCTGCAGGATTATGACCCCTCCTACCCCATGGTTTTCGTTAACCATGGCAGTAGGCCATATCAGTGACAGGGAATTCCATGTCACTGATAGGGGTCTCCCCCCCTCCCTCTCCAGTTACCCCCTCCACCCACTCTACCTCTCCAAAACTCCCCTGCCACCCCTACATTCACGTCCCCCTCAATCACACACACGCATGCACACACTAATTCACACATACAAACACATATGCATACAGCTAATCACACACATATCCGCACACACTTCCAAACATACACACACACTCATTCACATTTCACAACATACACGCACTCACACTTCCATACATGCACACATGCATTCAACACTCAACACACACCCGCATTTACTACACACATACTTTCACACACACCTATACACACACAAAACACCACCCTCCCCTGTCAGAGACCCAACTTACCTGGATCCAGGGGTTCCTCCGGCAGGTGACGGATGGGGCGCTTCTACTGCCAGCAGGGCCTGCCAGCAGAACACTACCAGGCTGTATTATTTCTCATAATACGGCTGGTGGCGGTCTACTGGCGTGGCGCTGCTGGTGGTAGCAGCACCACATTACAGCCATCCGCCAGCATGGCCACAGCCAGATTTCCGCCATTCTTGTAGTGGAAATCTGGCTGTTGTCATAATATGGCGGACGGCTGGTAGCCGCGGCGACAGTCTTTTGGCGGCAAACGACCCCTTGCTGAATTTAGATTTGTATCTAATTTTCAGAAATGCTTAGCTGTCCAGGATCAACCATTGGTTTCACACCCATTTCTGTCACTAACTGGAAGGAGGCAGAAAGCACAAAAAAAAGTAAAAATGGGGTATGTCCTGGTAAAATGCCAAAACTGTGTTGAAAATTTTGCTTTTCTGATTCAAGCCCACCTGCTCCTGAACGCTCGGAAGATTGTGATTTTAGCACTGCAAATCCTTTGTTGATCCCATTTGCACGAGAAAAAAACAGATGCTTTCATGTGCAGCACTTTTTTCCCCAAAACTACACATTTTAGCTGTATTTTGGCTAATTTCTCGGGCTTCTCCAGGGGAGCCCACAAACTCTGGACACCTTTATGATCTCCAGAATGTTGAAGCACAAGCCTAAGCCCCCAAACCCCAAATAACCAAAAAAGGCCTCAGCACTGGGGGGGAAAAGGCCCAGCAGCTAAGGGGTTAATAAAGTAAGACAGAACAATTTTACACAATTATGTGATTTTAATCAATTGATCAATTCGGAAAATCAACTAGTCTGAAAAAGAGACCGAAGTCTGAAGCTCAAAGTTCTGGATTGCAAGCAGTGGTAAATATACTGTAAAAGCCACAAAAAACTTGAGTTACAAATTCCTATGTGACGTAAATAGCAAGCTGGGCATATATAAGATATTGTCAACATATGCAAGTATTTCCAACAATTGTTTACATGTCCAATTAGCAGAAGCCCCCTCTTGTGGGTTTTCTGTACTTCTCAGAATAAGGGCGACATAACCTGGAAAAACTTTTTTTGTTTTCTCCATAGCAAGTGCCTTTCTCTTGTTTTATGTCATTGGGCCCAGCCCAGCCTATCTCACTTTAACATATTCTCGACAAGCTTGCACTAAGGTGTTATACACTGTTCTCAATGAAGATGCAAAACCATTTTCTGCTGTCAAATCTCTTGTTGTGTTTCTTAAAATTAATGTGCACTATGACCTATATATTTCTACAGAACCCACAGTTATATTTTTCTGCTCATCTATCAATTAGGTCGGTTCATTACTCACCTAGGTTTTAAAACTATCCCTCATCTGAAATGTTTGTAATGGGGTTTGGGATTTTATATTTATGTATATGCCTATTAAATATATTCCTAATATTTCCGTACATCGGTCCCCCCTCTAGTTGATTCTTCAACTATCTTTTCCACCTTCCGTTCTATTGAAGGAATAATCTTATGCTCACTATTCTATTCCTTGACATCCTTTGCGATTTTCCTAACCAAAAGGCTCCTCACATTATAGCTGTCATCCTTTTAATGTGTGCTATTATTACCTGAAAAATAAGACGCGTCAAGAGCAATATCACTACAACAGCCAACAAGGCCTTAACCAATCCCGACATCCAGAACAGCACCCATTCAAACCAGCCCTCGAACCACCTGTCAGGGGAACTCCCTTAATAGACTATTTTGTTGTGTAGGTCATGCAATGTCTTAAGTGGCATAAGTCAATGTCCCATTGTCCATATTATTGGCCGGCACATAAGTACAGCAGGCGGACCGAATCTCATTATACACCCCTCCTTCCATAGCCGTCCTTAAGTCCAATACGTATCTGAGCTGCATTACCATCCCTCCCACTGTGACACAGTAATAAGCTCACCACTTTGCCTTTTCTGCACTGCTCTTTCAAGACGATTTCAAAATGTATGACACCAAAACCTCCAGACTCTGAAATCCGAGCTGCATCGGTATATATAAACACTTGTAAAGAATCTCAAAGTGGCACAGGCGCGTTATTTACTGTCACAGTAGGAGTATTGTTTTTGACAGTACACAAATTAATGACTGTTGGAGAAAACTGCAATTGAGAATTGTGTTTATATGGCACTGTCTGTGAAGATTCTATTTAGCACAGCACTAACAACAAAAAACATTGATATATATCGTGATGCATAATGACTTCCACGTATGTTGGACATTGATACTACAAGTACCTGTATGCCTCTGCATTAATAAAAAGCAGGCTAATTGGAACAAAGTGTGACTGCAGATCAAAACCACCTGAAGAAGATGAAAGTTAAAACGCGTTGTGGGATCTGAGGAAATGCTTTGAAAGAAATCTGCCATAAGATGTCATTTTTAAATAAATGAGAATTGCCATATATCACCTCTGGGAGTGCAGCACAATTTGTGAATAAATATATATATGTAGATATTCCAATAATTCAACATTAGACGCTCACTCAGGTGGTACGGATGGAAGGATTTTATTTCAAAGATTTCACTTTTCGGCCGACTGCTTGGCCTTGATCACATGACTTGTGCACTTTACCCCTTGTGACATATATACTTAAGAAACATAAAAACTGGAAAAAAAGCACCATGTTCAAGAGTCCACCATGATGGAATGGTAAATAATTCCCATAATAATTCATGTTATCCTATTGGTCTACGGAAAACAATCATTCTCACAGATACCTTTATAATTCATTTGTAAATCTTTTTGACAAAATAAAAAACACTTTTGCAGATTGAACTCGAACCCTACCAACACCATATATAACTATATAAATATTGGTCTCCCCATTTTTAAACATGTAGCTCTTAACCTAGTTCTCCGTATAGAGAATGTGAATGTTCTCACAATACTAAGAACAGGCCTATTTTAAACAGTGTTCAACCTGTGAAATCAATCACCTCATTTTTAATTGATTCTAAAGATTTGTTTTCGCAATCCAGCCCACGTGGGCCAATCATGCACCATGTTATACATATACATTTCTATACTATACAAATATATGAGTGTATCTGTTGTCTGTCCCCAAAATTATCATAGTTCCAATACTTCTCCTCATTCTACTAATTCTAGGGGAAACATTATTGCATTAAAAATTATACTCACTATCCATGTCCTACGAGGCAGATCATAAAACGTCATATGTGTATAGGTTTACATGCTTAACATGAATCAGACTAATCTGCCAATATATGCTCTCCTTTTAAAGCTCTTCCTTGGTGTTAGACTTGGCATCCTTGGCATGGTCTCCCCTAACTTTTTGCCTGTTTCCCAGGATTTTAATGTTTGCTGGACTGCGTTTTTGCTGTTTTTGCTACTCTGGGTACTTTACCACTGCTATCCAGTGCCAAAGGGGAAGTGCTCCCATATAAACAATATCTGTAATTGGCTTTCCATGATTGTCATGTCTGATTTGCTAGTAAGTACCTAGTACAGTGCACTAGAGGTGCCCAGGGCCTGTAAACCAAATGCTACTAGTGGACCTGCAGCACTAGTTCTGCCTCCCACATTAGTAGCCCTGGCTCAGTCCTGCCACTGTAGTGTTTGTTTGTGCAGTCTTGCACTGCCAATTTGACTTGGCACGTGTACTTTCTTGCCAGGCTCAAACCTTCCCTTTTTATACATTTAAGGCACCCCTATGTTAGGCCCTAGGTAACCCAATGGGCAGGGTGCAGTGTATGTTAAAGGTGGGGCATGTACTTATGTGTTTTACATGTCCTGAAAGTGAAATACTGCCAAATTCGGTGTTCACTGTTGTAAGGGCTTTTAGGGTCTCTGAGCTCACAATTTAAAAATACATCTTTTAGTGAAGTTGTTTTTTATATTGTTTGTTTGAAAATACCACTTTTAGAAAGTGGGCATTTTCTTGCTTAAACCATTCTGTGACTCTGCCTGTTTGTGGATTCCCTGTCTGGGTCAGTTTGGCAGTTGGGCTGTTTTGCACCTCTTTAGACAGTGACACAAAGTGGGCTGGGGTGTCTCCGTCGTGGTGCTCCCCTCGCCCTCCATCCCACTGGTGCCCTCACCGTCGGTGGATTCTGCCTCCAGGCCCATGTGGGATGCAGCTCCCTCCGTCGCCGTTGCCTCTGCTCCTCCGCCAGATGATGCTAATGCACATGAGGACAGGATGACAATACAAAAAGGGGGGGGGAGAGACAGAGGATACATTTAGTCAATGCCAGCAACAACACTACCATTGGCGTCCACAACTCACAGGGATCAGCCCTATGCACTAGGCCATGCACTACCAGTTACAATGCTAGTCATCAGGGCATGGGGTACAATGCCTAACGCCATTAGCTGCACACCAGAAACCCACAGGACCCTGCCCAGTAGTAGATGCCCATTAGCAGTATTGGGGTTGGAGTGCATCTGAGCTTGCCTTTCATGGAACCTACCCTGCCATGTTCGCCGTGGCCTAGGTGCACCCACAGACCCACATCCCCCAGCCAGGTAACACCTTAACATGCGCAAATGCATGAATCTGCATCAGTACTCTTCCCCTTGTGGCTGCTGTGATGCCTTCAAGCGCCCATCCAACTCCGGATTGGCCACCATCAGGATGCGAAGCATCAGAGGGGTCAGTGTACAACGGGCACCCCTTCCTCGTTGGGAGGCCAGCCCCATCTGGGCCTCCGCCGTCTTCCTTGCCCAGTGGCGCAGGTCCTCCCACTGTTTGCGACAGTGGGGGCTCTGTCTGACAAAGACCCTCAGGGTCCACACCTCCTTGGCGATGGCACACCAAATACCCTTTTTCTGATGGGCGCTGACCTGCAATAACAGACATAAGAAAAGGTATTATTCATACTGTCCGGACTGTTATAATCATGGCCAATCACATCCCTCCCATCCCCTAACGCACAGACATTGCCAACCAAACATGCAGCACTCTGCCCAAGACCCCTCAGCCCCCCCTACATGGGGCATACACACAAGCACTCCATACATTCATGCCCCACGCATCGTGCTCACAGTGTACTGACCTGTTTGTCTGTAGGACCATAAAGTAAAGGGTACTGGGGTAGGACCCCATCCACTAGTCTCTCCAACTCCTCAGAAGTGAAGACAGGGGCCCTTTCCCCAGACACTCGAGCCATGGTCGCTTCCAGACACAGGTCACAGCAGCACTTGCAGTGTATGTCCTCTCCTGTTGAAGGTCAGGTAGCAAGTGAGTGAACAGATTGAGAATGGCAGTCACGTCCGCGGCGGTGCGTACCGTCACCCCCTGCGTAGATCACCATTGGCTCCTGGAACCCGTAGGCCCCAATGATAACCAATGATGTGTTGCACGGCGGTCATCGACCGCCTCCCGCAATGGCGCCGAATGTCAGCGGAATTACCTAATTTCCATTTGTCCCTCCTCACAGGTCAGACAGCCTCCATTTCAGGGGGGCACGGGCCATGGCACCTAACTGCGTCACAGCAGACATAGAGACATCAACGGACCTACACGATCACATTAATTTTCAGTAAAAATATGCAAGGAATATTAATCTGAGTATATAGATATGACCATCTGCTCACCGTTTTTCACACTAGAATTCAACCGCTGAGGATGAATAGGAGATGGATACATAGCCCCGTGTACAGACCCCTTGTGGGCCTGGCGACAATGGAGGACACGCACATTATCCTAACCTGCAGACTTGATAGGGCCACAATCCAAGAGCTGTGTGCTCCATTGGAGCCAGACCTGATTTCAGCTGTCTGCCACCCCACAGGTATCCCCCCTCTAGTGCAGGTCCTGTCAGTGCTCCATTTCTTGGCCAGTGTTTCCTTCCAAGCGACAGTGGCCATGGCATCAGGGATGTCATAGCCCATGTTCTGAAACGTGCAGACCAGAGTTTTGTCTGCCCTGATGAAACACATGGGCAGCTACATCGTATTCCCACAGGTGGAGGATTTGGCCACAGTGAAGGCTGACTTCTATGCAATGGGACATATCCCCAACATAATTGGTGCTATTGATGGTACACATATTGCCTTTGTACCCCCCGAAAAAATTAACAGATGTTCAGAATTCGAAAGAGTTTTCACTCTCTAAATGTGCAGATAGTGTGCCTGGCGGACCAGTACATCTCCCATATCAATGCAAAGTATCCTGGCTCTGTGCTTGATGCCGTTATCTTGAGCAATAGCAGTATCCCATATGTGATGTCTCAACTCCAGAGGCACCGGGTGTGGCTAACAGGTGAGTTCATGGTCCCTACCCAGTGTATGTTGGTATATGGGTGTGGGTTTGGCCCTAAGGGTGAGTGTCTGTGTTGGAAGGTGGGTCATTAGTTGTGTGGCCTGCACAAGTAACGAGTCTGCACACGACCGCCACTGGGAACCAAACACCCCATTGTAGTGCTTGACTCTCATAGGGTAGCATTGCAGAGCAGTCCAAGGCTTACTCAAGGGAGGTGGTGTGGGCTAGTAATCCCCATTCACAAGCACACAAGCATGACTCTCAATAAATGATTGTCCAGTCTGTGCTTTTTCTTTTGATAAAGTAAAAGTACATTTATTACTCACACACACTACTCAATACTATGCAACAATCTACAAATATACACAAAGTGATGGAATCACTCTGGGAAAACATTGTGTAAGCTCTCATGTCTCCTCAAAGGAAAATATAATCCAACAACCCACATGGCAAAACAACCCCATGCCATTTGAACATTTGATAAGCTGAAATGAACACACCTACATTTGCAATTAAATACCTCTATCTTGCCAAAAGGTAGCTGTCCGTGTCATTATTCAAATTAACATCATCAGGGAACATATTGAACCATATTCAAGCCATTTAACCATTAGGATTAGTTTTAGATTACTTATAACTGACCATTGAATAACAGTCCAATACATTGGTTATTTGCCTACTCTGGTAAACACAGTCCCACACACTGGAACAAAACTTCACATAAACTTGGGCTTTAACAACATGTAGAGCCCTTGGGGGGTTATCATTCATTTGTCTCACCCTACCTAGGGTGGGGACACAAAACGATGTTGGGGGGAGGCTGCGCTGCTCCTGCAGCTCACCCTGTCTCTGGGCGTGAATTTGGTGGTGGCCCCATCTTCCTGGGACCACCAGAAGCCTGTTTATGGGACCATCCCCGGCTCCGGCCCCACAAAGCATGCTGGGGCGGCTTCATATTAAATAAGTGGCTCTCCCCTGTGCCGGGGAGAGCCGTGTTGCTGCCCAAGCCGATGCTGGTCATGGGGGGTGTTGATCCCACCTGGGCACCCCTGCTCCAAGTAAAGGTTCTCTCGTTGGAGGGTGGTGCAGGGAGCCCACCCCTGACCGCCCCGCCGGCTCCCCGCACGGCCAGCACCTCCGTGTGCTGCCACGGGAGCCGGCCTTCTCTATGCTGTCTGCCCACTCCAGCAGGCAGACGCGGGGAGGCACACGGCCATACGGGCCTCTTGGGGGAGTGCTACGGCACTCCCCCCTTCCTCCTGGCAGCTTCGGAGCCCCGGTATGAGGTCCGGGGCCCCTCCTCGTCTCTACGGGGAGCATGACGGCGCTCCCCGAGGTCAGCATCTTCTTGGGGCCCCGGGATGGGGTTGGGGGCCCCTCCTGGCAATCTTCACAGGGGGTGTGACGGCACCACCGACTTGACTTCGGCTGGGGTCCCCAGGATGGGGTCTGGGGCCCCCCGGGCCCACCTTCACGGGGAGCACGAGGGCGCTCCCTGGCTTCTGCTTTGCCGCCGGCTCCTTCACAGCCGGCGGCCATCTGGTGGGGGTGCGCGACGGCGACCCCCACTCTTCAGTCTTCACAGGGCCCTGGGATGGGGTACGAGGCCCCAATATCACATCTTCACGGGGAGCGCAACGGTGTCCCCGGATTTGCTTTGGCTGCAGGGGGCCGCGGGGTGGGGTCCAGGGTCCCTACCCACCGCAGCTGGGGGGGTGCGCGACAGCACACCCCCCCCCCCCCCCATCAACTCACTTTGGGCCAGGCTTCACGGGGCACCAGGACGGGGTCTGGGCCCCTTCCTCGTCCAGAGGAGGAGTGCGACGGCCCTCCCCTCGCTCCTCTTCCTCCGAGGGCAGCCCCCGGGCCCTGTCCCACCCCTGGGGCACAGTCTCGAGTAGCTGCGGAGCCCCACGCGCTTTGTAGCTGCTTTTCCAAAGGTCAAAGGCCACCATCCATTTTCCTGGGATATCTCGGGCCCTCAAGGGCCGATTTTCATCATTCGTGTGTTGTTTCCCTCCTGGTGACAAGCCCTTATCACCAGGAGCATTCTCTTTAGGCCTCCTGGCCTCGAAGGGTCCCAGATCATAGGGAGCCAGTCCCACTGACTCCTTGCCCCAACTTTTCCTCTGGGTTCCCCCTTTTCCTTCTGGGCAGCGTGCTCTCCTTGCGCTAGCCCAGTCCTTCCCCCAACTAGTCCTCTGGGGGGGGGTAAGGGGGCCAGCTTGCCTGGCCCTGGCATTCGCCTCGCTGGCCTGGAATCCTTCAGGGGCAGAGTCCCTGCCCCAAGGGCAGTCTGGAGGTTCTTCATTCCAGTTATCCATGACGCCTGTCTGCAGTCCCAGTGTCCAGCAGTGAAGCACAGCCAAGAGAGAGAGCTCTCCCCTGTGCAGGACCTTTTAAATGGGGACGGAAGTGTCCAGCAGGTCTGCACCTCTGGCCTATTCAGATGTGCCACATCACTTCCTTGCCCCGTCCCCTCCTTCTTGCACAGTCTTCTGGGATAGCTCAAAATGGCATCCTCCAGGAGTTAGTTGCCACATGTGCTCTAAAAGTTTCAGCCCCTCCTCACTGACATTCCTCGCAGGGCCTCTCCAGCCTGCTCCTGGCACGGAATGACAGCTGGCTGATTGATGCAAGGCCCTGCTCAAGCAACTTGACAGAACAGTAATTGGCCCTAATCCTGAGCTGAGTCAGAGAAAGATGACATCCATGGATGACCCATAAGTTGAACAACTATGCTCTTGTAACCTACTGAATCATTCTTTTCTTACAGGTTACAGTGTACTTTGGTGTGACTCTGGTCTCGGTGGACCCCAGAGAACTGGAGTTGCACCCTGGGCCCTCCTTTCCCATTGACATTTAATGGTGTATCCCTACAATGCAAATACCTTAAGCACACTGACATTGGCAATGAACTGAGTGTCCCTACAGTGAAAAGAAAGTAAGCACACTGACTCTCCCCTCACATGTGTACACCCCTCTCATGAGACCTACTCCGGGTCACCACCCACTCTGCAGAGTTCCTCTTGCACCAGGATTACCCAAGCGCAGTTCTTGGGCTGCACACACCAGGAATCCTCCTCCCACAGCCCTCACATGTGTGCACATCCAGGCGCACCCATGATCACATGTAACCTGCCCGGGGCCTCCAGCCCTTGCTGCACCACTGCAGCCTTTCCTTAGCACGGCGGAACCGGCGGTAAACACACGCAGTCCATTTTACCATGTGTTTACTGTGCGTGAGTCACCTCATAGGAGGCTTCCTCACAGTAAAAAGTCAAAAAACAGGGGGTCAAAAATCGAAAAATCAGGGCAGACCTGATGGTCAGACCCATCCTCTAACAGTCTGGCTAACCGGTATCCCTGGATATTTACAGGTGACTCTGGTTACCTCAACCTCTCATGGCTACTGACCCCAGTGAGGAATACTAGGACAAGGGCAGAGGAACGTTACAATTAGGCACATGGGTGAACTAGGAGGATCATTGAGCACACCTTTGGCCTCCTGAAGGCCAGATTCCAGTGGCTCCATCTGACAGGTGGATCCCTGTGCTACTCACCCAAGAAGGTGTGCCAGATCATCGTTGCATGTTGCACAACCTGGCCTTGAAAAGCCAGGTGCCTTTTCTGCAGGAGGATGAGGCTGGAGATGGTCGTGTGGCAGTGGTGGAGCCTGTGGACAGTGACAAAGAGGAGGCAGAGGAAGAGGATGTGGACATCAGAACTACTATAATTCAACAGTACTTCCAGTGACACACAGGTAAGACACTGTAACTTCACCTTCCATTGCAGTTTTGTGTTTGACATTGTACATGGCAGCCTGATTTTCTAAAATCTATGGTCACTTAGTGTACCCTTTGGCATCTCTATTTTCAGATATCTGTGCCCCACTCTGGCTCCTGTTGTGTGTGCTGCCCACTACAGGAGCCTAATGTATAACTGTACATTTGAATTGCAATGTTTACAGCTTGTTAAACTGACAGACTCAATACTTGTATTAGTTCCAAGAGTGTTCATTTCTGTGATAATAAGTGTAGGGGGTATTGCAATGGGCTGGGTTGATGATGGGGAAATGTCCAGGATAGAGTCCAGTCTATTGGTATCACAGATGCATTGTCCAAGGGGGCATAGGGGGTTGGGACAATGGCATTTCAAGGTGGACAGGGTGACACAGTGGGACACAAGGGTGACATTCAGGGTAGTCTTGGCAATGTTCTCTGGCTTCTGTCTGGATCGCAGGGACCTTTTGCGTGGTGGTTCTCCTTCTGCAGGGGGAGGGGTGCTGATGGCCTGTTGTTCCTGTGGTGGGGCCTCCTATCCACTAGCGTTGGCAGAGTTGGTGGGCTGTTCATAGGTGTGGCTAGTGTCAGGGGCCCGTTGGTGTGCCACTGCCTCCCTCATGGTGTTGGCCATGTCTGCCAGCACCCCTGCAATGGTGACCAGGGTGGTGTGGGTGTCCCTCAGGTCCTACCTGATCCCTAGGTACTGTCCCTTCTGCAGCCGCTGGGTCTCCTGCAACTTGGCCAGTATCTGGTCCATGGTCTCCTGGGAATGGTGGGATGCTCCCAGGATGTTGGTGAGTGACTCGTAGAGAGTCGGTTCCCTTGGCCTGTCTTCCCCCTGTCGCACAGCAGTCCTCCCAGCTTCCCTGTTGTCCTGTGCCTCTGTCCCCTGGACTGTGTGCCCACCTCCACTGACCCCAGGGCCCTGATCAACCTGTTTGTGTGGGTGCCTGGGGTCCCTGTAGTGACGGACACACTGCTGATTGACGTGTCCTGGGGATAGAAGGATGAGCCCGCTGGGTGGGTGCTGTGCTGGTGTTTCCTGAGGGGGGAGGCTCTGTGGTGGTGTGGGACTGTGGTTGGGACACCGACTGTCCAGAGGTCCCTGATGGGCCAGGTTGTTCATCCTGATCCAGGCAGAGGTGCTGTCATCACAGTGGGCCTCTTCTGGGGGGGTGCTGGATGTTGCTGCCACCTCCTCTCCAGTGACATTGTGTGGGGGTCCTGTGGGGATGTAAATGCAGTGTTTTTGTTTCTGCGTGTGACATCTTGTGCATGGGTATGTTCCCCTCTGTTTGTTATTACCAAGGCAGCTTTGGCTGGTGTGAGTTGCGATTTGGTTGGCTAAGTGATTGTCACTACTGTGCATGATCTGGTGATGGGAGTCCATGCATTGGTGTTGCATGCAGGGCTTGGTATTGGGATGGGTGGGTTGTGATGGTGGGGTATATGTGAGGTGGTGGAGGGATGGGGGTGAGGGTAGGGGTAGGAGTTTGTGATGACATGCAGGTGGGATGGGAAAGTAGTAAAGATTTGACTTACCAGAGTCCATTCCTCCTGCTATTCCTGCCAGACCCTCAGGATGCACGATCGCCAAGACTTGCTCCTCCCATGTTTAGTTGTGGGGGTGGAGGTGGGGGTCCACCGCCAGTCCACTCTATAGCTATCTGGTGTCTTGCAACCACGGAACGCACCTTCCCCCGTAGGTCGTTCCACCTCTTCCTGATGTCATCCCGTGTTCTGGGGTGCTGTCCCATGGCGTTTACTCTGTCCATGACTCTCCACCATAGCTCCATCTTCCTAGCAATGGACGTCTGCTGCACCTGTGATACGAATAGCTGAGGCTGTATCCGGATGATTTCCTCCATCATGACCCTTAGCTCCTCCTCAGAGAACCTGGGGTGTCTTTGTGGTGCCATGGGTGTAGTGTGAGTGGTGTGTGTGTGTGGAGTGATGTGTTGGGGTGTGTGCTGTGAGATGCGTGGATGGTGTATGGGTGATGGTGTTCTGTGGCTCTGATTCAGTGGGTGCTCCTGGTGTGTGTCTCTCTCAGTTGTAAAAACATAAAGGGTTGTGGGTAGTGTGTGTGTGTTTTATAGTGGTGTGGTGTGTGTATGTTTAGATAATTAGTTTAGATATTGCAAAGGTAAAGGGCATGTATATGATGTAACCTGGAGCACAGCACTGACTACCCACCTCTTCAGATCCCCCTGGTGTAGGATATACAAACCCTGAGTATAGCCCACCATCAGAATCTTCTTCTAAACATGGAGATTACGTTTGTTTATCTCCATGTGCTAGAATGCCTAATACATCACGGGAGACGTTGGATGTGGAAAGTACTAAATACGTAGGGACGGTAGACACTACATTTACACTTCATTTAGAGGATGAGATATCCCCCACCACAAAGATGGGGGTGCACTTTACAGAGGATCAAAGGGAATACGGAGAGTGGGTGGTACTGGAAAACAGGAGGATTTTATGAAAAAAACAAGTAAAAATGAGACCAGAAGGGTAGCTTTCTCACCACAATATCCTTCGACAGGGTGATGAAGGTTTATGCACCAGGGAGCAGAGAAGAATAGTGTAGGCAAGTGGGTCAAAAGGCAGAAGGATGGACAGGCAGGCCAAAGAGTGACTTAGGAAAGGGGTGAAGGGCCCCTGGGACAGTGGAAGGCTCCATTGGGCAAATTATAATAGAACAAGGACAAGAGGACACAGTCCTTAGACATAGCATCCTAGAAGAAGAATATATGGGATCAGAAAAATCCTACGAAGGACCAGAGGAGGAATTAGATTACATCACTGAACATATAAACATAATGTCCCTACTTGAGGAACCAAATAGGGAACCAGTTACAGTATGCCTGTGCAGGAGAAAAAAGCAATAAGGAAGGACAAGCCTTACAAAGACGGTCACAGGAATTGAAGAGATTAGCATTTTACGGTGCGTATGCATGCCCCTATGGGAGAAAGGGAACATTTGGCATAGCAAGAAAGATGATACTGGGGAAAGATTTGGCACATGGACTCCCTGTGTGTCTAGGCAATGATTTGATGCCCAATGAAATAGCAGCCCAACATGAGAATAGTTGGTGTAATGTTGTCCCTTTTACTGACAACCTAGCGGGTTGGACATAAGTATTGCCGTCACAGAACACACTCCGGCTGTGAGAGGGTTCCTTTGAGCCATGAGACATGGCAAACACAGAACTATTCATTTCTCAGGACACAGGGGATCCTTACTGGGACTATCCCTATTTGCAAGAAAGTCTCCGAGTGTGGCAGAGGTTTCCTTGTAAGTATGACTCTCGTCACCCTACTTGCCATTGGGCTACAGTTTTGACACAGTTGCCCTCGATATTTAAAGAACCAGGGGTGCCTCAGTATATACCATGGCCCCAGATGGATAAAAAAAAAATCATAAAGAACAGTTGCCACCGTACGCTGAAGGGGCTGGGAAATGAATAGTAGCTTTAGAAAACCATACCGCTGGGATTACTCTTGCAATAGGGGACATTAAAGGTTTACTATGTTCCCTTATAGGAAATGAGACAGACACACTATTCATAAAGGCAGGAATAAAGGATGCAACATTGACCAACCCAAAATGTGATGGGACACCTTTTAATAGAGTAAGGGAAATAGTTTGGAGACAATTGAGAAACATGAATCCAGACAGGCTAGACTTTGGGTCTCTTATGACAGACAATGCAGCCAAATGAGGATCCAACCCAATACCTCAGCACAAGGAAGGTAAAATAGACACAAGAAGTAGGGGAGAGTTGGGACGTGACTGGACAGAATGCAATACCGTTATGTAACATAGTAAAAAGGGTCTACCAGCTGAAGTGCAGGACAAACTAAATAAAATAGTGGCCTTAGGTCACAAACCATGGACAGAGATTTAGGCACACATAATACATTTCTGTAAGAAGAGACATGAAAAGGCAAAAAGTGAGAAAGTCAAAATAGAGAAAGCAACAGCTACATTTTTCCAGCAGAAGGTGACCAAGATCTCATGGAAAAGTTAAACTTGACTATTCACTTTGAAGAGGATGGGTCTCTGGTATGTTCTACACCAGGAGTATCTCAGACACACATTATAACTGTGGTCACACACATTTTAGGCATCACCAGGTTAGGGCTAGACCCACAGGCCTTTTAGCCTTCACTAGTGCAGAGTTCACTATCATAGCAAACACATCAGAATTGAGAGGGAAATTAGTTGAAGTACCTAAGAACTTTCTGTTCCGACAGCAGGGCCCCGATTCTGAAGCATTAGACCAGGACCTCATTGTAGAAATAGAGGCTCTGGAAGTGTCTCCTACCTATGGGACACTGATGGCAAGTGACCACAACGGCGATATGTGGGCATGTCATCTTTCATAATCCCAACATATAGGTGGGAGACATATCACATGAACAGTTGTTTGTTGATGACCTCAGAAGGACGGAGAATGTTTTCCAAAACAGTGTACCCCTACGCATCAGGCTGGAGGCAAGGCCTGGGGTACCAAGAAATTTCTCCAGCCCTATCAAAGACAGTGACCCTCCGCAGGTACCCCCTAATTTGTGGACAAAAGGCCCCCATGATGTAAACCTTATCCGCACTGTAGTACCATTTAGAATAACCCTGAAGGAAGGAGCAATACTACCAAGAGTGAGACAATTGTCTCCATCCAAAAAAGCTGTGGAGAGCATTGCTCCCATTATACAGGCAGAACAAAGAGCACATTTGTGCAATTAACTAGGCATAATTTGGGGACTGAGTTCACTTGAAGTTGTATAAACCGAAATGAATGTATATATGTTTGAGTTAGCAAAGATTGCAAAGTTCTTCTCTAACCAGTTAACATGTACAGCCAACAAGCACGCTCACGCACCTCCTGTAGATGACCAACAGACTCATTAGTTTACGTCTGAAATTATGGGAGCAAGTGGAGAGAGAGCAGATTTAATGGACTCTTCCTCGTGTCTAAAAGCACGATTACAGCGGTGAAAGTTCAAGGACACAAACTATGGATCCATCTGACGGTTATCCACCTAGCCTCAACCATGCCATCCATCCCTTCGGACACCGAGTTGGAAAAAAGGGGGGAGAACAGGAGAAGCAACTGGAGTAAAGCCTCCCTCTATTGTTCCAACAATAGACAATACTTCTTTTATGTTTTGTATTTCTTGTTTGTTTTTCCTTCTCAGCGCACTAATACTGCTATTCTTCGCCCTAGTGCATTTTTATTCCTTTGATCCTACATCAAGTGAGCATATGTGGTACCAGCACATGCATAGCATGGGCACATCCAACACCAGCTGTTATGTATGCTTTCTCATCCCCCATGCTGCTGTAGCAGACAGACTGCATCTCCCTAGAGAGGTATCCCCAAATATTACACGCTGTCTCCTGCACCTCTTTTAATGCAGAATAAAAGCACAGCTACAACTCATGCTAGTCGTGTGACTGCCTGAGTTAATATAACTAGATTTGACACTGTCCCACAAGTCCTACAAATCCTGACAGAAAAACAAGACATAATGGAAGAGATATCAAGAATGAAGATGGCAGGGCAAAAGAGGGCTCACACAGTGTGGGTAATAGGTGTATGACAACAAGGCATTTTTGAAGGTCTTACCCATCGGCCGAATGAAATAACTATTTAGCCAACCTTCTACCTCCAATTGTGTGAGCAGACCAGGTCTTAGCAATACGGGGTCAGTATTTGCCCAGGACAAAAGGGCACATTAAAGCCAAGTTTACATGTAGAGCAATATCTCTATGGGTTGGTACAGAGACAAACGGTCACCTAAGATTTGATACAATAATAGACCACTGTCAAGAAATATGGGATGCAAACATACAGAGATATACATGGACAGGAATTACCACGCACCCTAGAATAACAATGAAATTAACATAATTTTCTCTTTGTTTCAGAGGAAGTGGGACAGTAGGGGTGGGGAGTAACCTCAACTGCAAGACCTCCACCTACAACGCCAGGCGGCACCTCCAGCCTGATGGATCACTATTGGATGTGCGGGGCCCGGCTCCACATGCAACTGCCCCCGAACTGAAATGGCCTCTGTTCCCTTGTGACTTTAAACACCCCCCTCCCTGGTGATCCCAGGTGGAACATTTCACAGTTACATACCCATCCCATGGGCCATCCAACGACCTTCCTTCATCAGCATAGGAGAAAAAGAACTGCGGAATTCTATGGCACTGCAGTTTGGAAAGAAGCCCTACAGGGATATAGACTATTCAATGATGCCCAAATCTTTTTTGGGAGCATTCCACCATTTGTTAAGGCAAAAGCGACTGCCCGTCAGCTGCAAGTGATATGCTGGGAGTTAATGAGGACAATCAATGCAACTGAGGATGGATTCATTGCTATCAAAGAAGAACTCTGAGTCTTTAGACTGATGGTAATGCAGCACAGATACATATTGGATTTATGGATGGCTATGGAAGGAGGGGTGTATAGGAAGATTGGGTTGGCCTGCTGTACATATGTGCTGGCCTTTATTGTAGACAATGAGACAATGACTGACGCCATTTAGACATTGCATGACCTACGCAAGAAAATATTTGATGAAGGGAGTGCCCCTGACGGGTGGTTCGAAGGCTGGTTTAAATGGGTGCCATTCTGGGTGTCAGGCTTGTTTAAGGCCTTGTTGCCTGTTATAGTGATATTGCTCTTTGACGTGTCTTATTTTTCAGATAAAAATAGCATGCTTTAAAAGGATGACAGCTAAAATGTGAGGAGCCTTTTTGGATGGGCAAATCACTAGGGATGTTGAGTAGAATAGTGAGTATAAGGTGATTCCTTTAGTAGATGGGAAGGTGGAAAAGATAGTTGAAGAATCAACTAGAGGGGGGACTGATGTAGGGAAATAATAGGAATATATTTAATAGGCATATACACAAATATCAAATTCCAATCCCCAAGACAAACATTTCAGGTGAGGGATAGTTTTAAACCTAGGTGAGTAGTGAACCAACCTAATAGATGGATGCCCAGAAAAAAGATAACTGTGGGTTCTGTAGAAATATATAGGTCATAGT
The DNA here is from genome assembly GCF_031143425.1 of Pleurodeles waltl. Taxonomy (NCBI): domain Eukaryota; kingdom Metazoa; phylum Chordata; class Amphibia; order Caudata; family Salamandridae; genus Pleurodeles; species Pleurodeles waltl. Next base: position 3,970,732 of record NW_027150301.1, read on the forward strand.
GCACATTAGCTTTAAGAAACACGAGATTTGGCAGCAGAAAATGGTTTTGCATCTTCATTGAGCACAGGGTGTAAACAAGGGTAGATTCTGCCTTAGTGCAAGCTTGTTGAGAATATGTTAAAGTGAGATAGGCTGGGCTGGGCCCCATGACATCAAACAAGAAATAGGCACTCACTATGAAGAAAACCAAAAATGTTTTTCTAGGTTATCTCGCCCATATCCTGAGAAGTACAAAAAACCCACAAGAGGGGGCTTCTGCTACTCGGACATGTAAACAATTCTTGGAAATGCTTACTTATGTTGACAATATCTTATCTTCCCTGCTTGCTATTTACGTCACATAGGAATTTGTAACTCAAGTTTTTTGTGGCTGTTACAGTATATTTACCACTGCTTGCAATCCAGAGCTTTGAACTTCAGACTTCAGTATCTTTTTGAGACTAGTTGATTTTCCCGATTGATCAGTTGATGAAAACCACATTATTGTGTAAAATTATTCTGTCTTACTTCATTATCCCCTTAGCTGCTGGGCCTTTCCCCCTAGTGCTTAGACCTTTTTTGGCTATTTGGGGTAGTTTGCGCTTAGGCCCCCATAACCTTTTGTCTACATAAGCTATCCAAGCGAAATGTGCGTCTTTTTTTCCAACATTCTGGGGATCCTAAAGGTACGCCGAGTTTTTGATTTCCTCTGGAGGAGACTGAGAAATTAGCCAAAATACAGCTGAATTTTTTTTTTTGGGGGGGGGGAAGTGCTGCAGAAGAAAGCATCTGTTTTTTGCCCCTGCAAATAGGATCAACAAAGTGTTTGCAGTGCTAAAATCACCATCTTCCAAGCTTTCAGGAACAGGTGGACTTGAATCAGAAAACAACATTTTTCAACACAGTTTTGGCATTTTACCAGGACATATCACAGTTTTACTATTTTTTGTGCTTTCAGCCTCCTTCCAGTTATTGACAGAAATGCGTGTGAATCCAATGGTTGATCCTGGACAGCTAAACATTTACATTTCTGAGCTGATCAAGGGGTCATTTGTGTAGATCCTTCAAGGTTTTCTTATAGAAAGTTTCAGTTGAAATAAAAAAATATTGAAATCGAGTTAGAAAAAATAACAATTTCTGTCTACGTTTTCTTCTGTAACTTTTTCCACCTATAGCAGATTTTTGAAAGCAATATACTGTTACACCTGCTTGGCGCTTCTGTTTGCAAGGATATATAGAGCTTGTAGGTTCATCAAGAACTCAAGGTACCCAGAGCCAATAAATGAGCTGCACCTTGCAATGGGTTTGCGTTGTATATGAGGTATACAGCAATTCATTTGGTAAAATATAAAGAGTGGAAGGAAACCTATGTATTGTAGGAAACATATGTATTTCCGAAATGGGCATAAGATTTAGAGTTTAGAAGCAATGGTTATTTGCACATCTCTAAACTCGGGGGCATTTCTCAATAAGACTTCTTTCTTTCACACTGTCTTACATTTGGGAGGCACAAGTGTAGAGAAAGACAATTAGCAGTAACACTTGTTCTTCTTTTCTGTATTCTTCCAAGTCTCCCGATAAATGTGGTGCCTCACTTGTGTGGGTAGACCTAGTGCCCGTGACAGGAAACGCCCTAAAATACTACCTGGACACATCACTTTTTTCCAATGAAAACGGTTGTGTTTTTTGCAAAGTGCCTAGCTGTGGATTTTGGGCTCTAGCTCAGCCGGCACATAGGGAAACCTAGCAACCCTATATATTTTCAAAAACCAGATACCTAGGGGAATGAAAAATGGTGTGACTTGTGGGGCTCTTACCAGGCTTTGTCACACAGAATCCTTTGCAAACCTTACAAGTTGTCTAAAAAACACATTTTCCTCACATTTCAGCAATGCAAAGTTCTGGAATCTAAGGGGAGCCACAAAGTTCCTTCCACCTAGCATTCCCCCCAAGTTTCTGAATAAAAATGGCACCTCACTTGTGTGGGTAGTGTCCATGACAGGAAACAGCCCAAATCTCTTCGTGGATGCATCACATTTTTCCAATGAAAACAGGTGTGTTTTTTGCAAAGTTCCTGGCCGTGGATTTTGGGCTCTAGCAGAGCTGGCACATAGGAAAACCTAGCAAACCTATATATTTGTTAAAACTAGACACCTAGGGGAATCCAGAATGGGGTGACTTGTGAGGCTCTCACCAGGTTCTTTTGTCCAGAATCCTTTGCAAACCTCACAATTTTCCTAAAAAACACTTGTTCTGCACATTTCGGTGATGGAAAATTCTGGGATCTGAGGGGAGCCACAGACTTCTTTCCACCCAGCATTCCTCAGCTCCTCTGATAAAAATGTTACCTCATCTGTGTGGGTAGGCCAAGTACCCACAACGCAAAAAGTCCCAAAATGTATTGTGGGGATAATAACTAAGGTGAGTGTACTAAATTGTCCTGGGATCGGGAACCATTTAGGGAAACCTATCAAATCATGACATTTCTGAAAAGTAGACATTGAGGGGAGTCCAGGGAGGTATTGCTTGTGAGAATTCCCCAAAGTTTTTGCCCCAGAATGGCCCTGCAAAGGTAAACCGTTAAATAAAAGCACTATGTTTCCTTGCATTTCTGTGACGTAAACTACAGGAATATGCAGGGCACTGTATTCTTGGAAAGAAACTTTTGGGGAATCCACACAAGCCACACCTCCGTGGACACCCCTGGGTGTCTAGCTTTCAGAAAAGTCTGGGTTTGGTAGGTTTTCCTATATGACTGCCGAGTCCAGTACCCGAAACGTTGGTGCCCACCTTATAAAACCTGTTTGCTTTGGTATTCCCTGTGCGAAGATGGGGGTTACCCCGAATGTACCAGTGGTCCAGAAGGACTGCAAGGTGTGTTTCTGCACTAACCCCATTTTGAGCGTAAGGCCCAAAACTATCTTCAACTCCACCAGCAAAGTGAGAGTCCACTGGCCTGCCCTAGAACAGGGCCCTAGGGTGCCCCCATGCTCCCTCAGAACTTGTTCTGCACGCACATTTGTCTGCTGCACAGTTTGCTGAAGGAAGTCCACATCCAAAAAGAGTTGGACGTAGTCAACTGGCAAACGTTGGCTTTATCAACTTTACGTCCAGCGTCACCAGTAAAAGGTGGAATTTGGGGCTGAACTAAATTGAGGTGCTTTCAAGAGAGCACTCTGTCTTTGCTTGCTGCCGCATGCACCTGTTCTCTGGTTTGGGCTAACCCGCTTTTGTCCCACTACACAGACTGTGCTTGTGATGGGACAGCATGACTATCCTCATCTCCCTCAGAATCACTGGAAGAGGTGTGGTCAGATGGGGCTCTGCCGACTGAAAAATCACTCCCAGATTCTGCTCCATTGTCCTCTCCCTCAGTTGCTGTCTCAGTCTCTGATCCTGCCTCAGAGCAGTCCTCCATAAGCCGAGTTATGGCTTCAGCAGCAGTCATCCAACGAGACGCCATCTTTGCTACTGGCTAAACTGTCCTTCTAAAACACTAACCTATGCAGGTGTGAGATATGGTGGCAAAATTGCTAGTGTGTGTGTGTGTGTGTGTGTGAAGTGCGGTACAGTAAATGTCAGTCACCTTACCTTCGCTGCTTCCCTCAATCAGCAGGTTCTCTAAAGACACTGAAAGAACAAAATAGACACACTGTTACTTCACCTTGCCACATACCCATCATCACAGCCTTTAGCGCTGGTGGTGCCCAGTGTGACAAGCTTTTTTGCCGCTCCACCTCCCATGACCTCCTCCTTGAATTGCCCCACTACCCCTCAGCAAAAGTGCCCTTCACCTCTCCATAGCCCCCCTCGCACATACATTTCAATTGTTTTAAAGCGTAGGTTACAGCTGGCTTTACTAATCCACTCAGCCATTCACATAAAATACAGATCTGTTCTTTGCAGCAGGCATATAGACCTTCTGCGCTTCTTTATGGCATCAAAACTGCCACTAGACAAAAGTCTGATCTCTTTCTCTAGCAGGAACATAATCACAAGAGTTATTTTTATTGTTTCTAATTGCTACATAAATGATATCCTATCTATCGATCTACGTATATGTGTGTATATATATATATATATATATATTAAACACTTTGGATCGGCGTTTCCTTTCCAGCACCAAACCATCAAAGGTGCCTGTCTCGATACGCGCGCCAACGCGTATTATGTCAGCACTTTTCTCCCGCACTTAGGAAGAAAGACAGCACTCCACGAACTCAGTTCATTATTTTAATCGTCTACAGGGACGTGTTTCTGCGTTGCCGCCTTCTTCAACCTGTCAAACGCCATGTTGGCTCTCCTTAAATAATCACATGGTGGCATTTCTGACCTATCACCATACATCTCAAATAAAAGTCACTTATTATCAATCTGAAATGTTTCTCTAATTTGGTCATACAAACTCAAGACATAATTCTTGTCTTAACAGAGAAAAAGAAATAAATAGAAAAAAATATCTATATATATACATTGCTTATGTTAAATGTAAATCCAATAGTACAAATCTAATAATGTTACTGAAAAGTGCCATACATTCCTATATTCAAAAAATTATTGTTAGTTCTAAAAATTAATTCTGAAAATTAGATCATTCTCTTAATTCAAAATAACTGATTATTTAATTGTTGCCTACTCTGTACTTGTTATATCTGACCTTATGTTAACTATCTTTGCCATAAATGGCACTTCACTTATATGTTAATACAAATGAATATACATCTCTTCACTAATGTTTAACCCCTTCGGTTCTTTGGTATCAAGCGATAATATATATTTGGATTCCAATTTTCTCAGCTTTCTTTCTGTTTCCTCCTCGTATGTCTTTCTTAATACCATCTATGACACTGTATGTGATTTCTTCCATCCTACCTCCATGAACATCATGTATGTGCCTGGCTACTGGGTACGAGTCATCTTTGTTTTGTATTGCCCTAAAGTGTTGTAAAATTCTTCTATGTACTTGCAATTTCGTGCTGCCCACATAAAATTTAGGACAACTGCATTTAAGAAAATAGACTACAAAGTCACTTTTACAACTATATCTGCCTTTAATACGATGAACAATCTTCTCATCTATTGTGACATATTTTAAATTTTCTCCATTCCTAGAGGCTTTGCATTTAAAACATTTGTAAAAACCATCTGGTGTGTGAATCCAATTTTTATTCACCTCTTTTTGTCTTATCACTCTTAACCAGGATATTCCTCATCGAGGTTCCTTTCCTATATGTAACAAGAGGTTTATTAGATATTTGATCACCTATCACGGGATCACTTCTTAGCATGTGCCAATGTTTTTTCAACAGTTTTCTCACCTCCTGCTGTGCTGTATTATATGTAGTAATAAACCTGGTAATGCCTAAAACTTTACTCTTTTTGCGTCTACTTGCATTGTCATCTCCGATTGGTGTGGAGAATAAAAGTGCATCTCTCGTGCGTGATTCAACTTTTGTTCTGGCTCTGTCTAATACTGCCTCTGAGTATCCTCTAGATTTTAATCTAGCTAACATTTCATCCTGGACCTTGGCAAAACCTTGTTCTGTACTACAAATCCTCTTGGCCCTTATCAACTCTCCAAACAGAATGTTATTGATCAGAGGTTGAGGATGATAGCTTGTGGCATGCAGAATACTATTGCCTGCTGTATCTTTTCTGAATACAGTAGTCTCTATTTTTTTGTTAATGATCATGACTTTCACATCAAGAAATTCAATGTTCTGACTGTCAATCTCCCCTGTAAAACTTAGATTGCAATCATTTACATTAATCTCTTCAATAAACTTAGAGGCGGCATCTGAGTCTCCTTTCCAAATGATAAAAATATCATCTTTGTATCTCACCCACATGGTAATATTGTCACTCCATTTATCTAGAGGGGGGTTGTTTAACACTAATTCCTCCCACCACCCCATGTACAGGTTAGCGTAACTTGGTGCAAAGCAGGTTCCCATTGCAGTACCGCATTGCTGTTCAAAAATTTCCTGATTTAAAAAAAAAAAAAAAAAAAACATATTATGCTCTAAGCACCATTCTATCATTTCAATTAACATTCTGCTGTGTTGGTAAAACTTAATTGGTCTTGCACGTAAAAAGTGCTCTACGGCCTTTACCCCTAACTTGTGTGGGATACTTGTGTATAACGATGTGACATCCAACGTTATCAATAAAAATTCACTTTCCCATGTGACATCAAAGATCCTTCTCAGGAAATCTGTAATGTCTTTTAGATAAGATGTTAAGTTCATTATTAGAGGCTGTAGGAAAAAATCAATATATTGTGACACAAACTCAAATAAACTTCCTCTAATTGATACAATTGGCCTGCCAGGTGGTTTGGAGGCCTCCTTATGGATCTTTGGTATCAAATAAAATGCTGGAAGAGTGGGAAAATCAACCTTTAAAAAACTGTATTCTTGATCATTGATTAATGCTTTCTCTCTCCATTGCTGAAGCTTTTGATCAAATTTGACCTTTACATCCTCCACATATGTGATATCAATTCTTCTATAACAATTCTTATCATTTAACTGTTTGTAAGCTTCTTTCATGTATTCTTCCATAGACCATAAAACAATATTCCCTCCTTTGTCTGAACCCCTAACTACAATTTGTGAATTATTCACTAATTTATTCAAGGTCTTAAAATAATCACTTCTGTTCTTAGAGGTCAGAGTTGTGAATTTGTGTCTTAAAATTTTCAATCCTTTAGTCATTATATCCGCAAATTGATCAATCAGATCTCCACTAGGTGCTGGAACCGTTCTGGATTTGTGTTTAAGACCCGATGCTCCTTCTTCATCCAATCGTATACCTTCTGCTTCAAGTTTTGCAACTAATTGATCTTCACTCGACATTTCAATTGTTTCTTCTTCCAATGACCATAACTCTCTCATTAAATAAATATCTTCAATTAATAAATTGTCTATAGTAGTACTTTTTAGATTGATTTGTTCTATTTCTTCATTTGATATGATCGCCTTTCTTTTGTTTATTAAATGTATTTTAGACAATTTAAATTTACGAATGAACAAAAATAGGTCTATGCGGCTCTGCTCATAATCAAATACACCTGGTTGGCAGAAAGAGCGGCCTAAGGATAAGTTCTTAATATCGTTATCTTCTAGGGTCACTTCCGATAAATTGATCACAGTATTATCATCCATCAATACCGTTTGTTGCTCTGAGTCACTTTTTCGCCCCCTGTTTTTGTTTCTCTTCCCCCGCGTCTTTTCTGCCTCTGCCTCTTCCTCTTGGTCTGCTTGTTCCCCGCCAAGGCCTGTGATTGGTTCTTCGGTCTTTTCCTAAAAAATCAAATTAATCTTGCAAAGAGGTGTGGACTTTGATTCGCGCCGCTTCTTCAAAATCTGTATCTGAACTTTCACTAACATCTGTGGATTTTTTACTTTCAACATCAACCATTTTTGTCATTTTATCAACTCCTTTTTGTTTCCTCCAGTAGTCAAACTTTTTTGCAAAAGTATAAATCTGCCCAGTCTCATAGTCAGTGACATCTCTATTAAATTTACGTGCTTTTTTTTGGATTATTTCTTCCTCAATTATGGCCAATCTTTCTTCCATCGAGGAATTCAGCGATTCAACTAACTTTCTATCAGAAAAGGTTTTGATTGTCTTGGCTAAATCCTCAATTTCCTCAATTACTCTTTCTCTCTCTAATTGGGCATATTTAATTAGTATTTTCATCATACCCGCAGAACTCACTGCGTTGTGTGCTGCCCATTCTTTTAGCAGATCTGGATGCGGATCGTCATATGTAGGCATAATAAATATACGCAATCCTCTTGGGATTATTTCAGCTTCCAAATATCTGTTCAATGATTCACACTCCCACCATTTGTTTAGCTCTCTCTTCTTGTTTCGTTCCAGTTCCTTAAACACACCATAAACATCTGAATTTCCATTGGCTTTCTCGCCATTTTGTCGCATTCTTTCACCAGTACTAAGTTTGGAAAAAACTAACTCCGCTCTCATTTTTCTCTTTTCTTGAGAGTCTTGAATTGTATGAGCCATTTTGTTTAACTACGGTGTTTTGATCATAGAGAAATATAGACTGAAAAGTTCAACTCGCTGTGTTCGTGCGTTGATATATATCCTCGTAAAATACGATCAACGTTTGACTCCGCTGAATATAATCGTTTTTCCAGGCGTGCTGCCTGTGCTTACCGGATCGAGGATCCCGTCGGCTTCAGCGTCCTCCGACCCTTCCGCTGTCCGAGTCCTCTCTCCTTCGCAGCCTGTCCGATACTGTTGCTATTTTCAGCGGGGGCGAAAGGTAAATAATAAACACTTTGGATCGGCGTTTCCTTTCCAGCACCAAACCATCAAAGGTGCCTGTCTCAATACGCGCGCCAACGCGTATTACGTCAGCACTTTTCTCCCGCACTTAGGAAGAAAGACCGCACTCCACGAACTCAGTTCATTATTTTGAGTATATATATATATATATATATATATATATATATATATATATATATATATATATATATATACTGTAGGAAAGTATCCTCTTTTTGGCTTGTTACCCCTAATTTCTGCCTGATGTCAGTGTGTTTGACTGTGTCACTGGGATCCTGCTAACCAGCACCCCAGTGCTTATGCTCTCTCTCTCCTCTCAATGTTGTCACTGCATGCTGGTAACCCAGTATTTCATCCCAAATTGGCACACTGGTCACCCCTTATAAGTCCCTAGTATATGGTACTAAGGGACCCAGGGCATTGAGGTTCCAGGGGATGCCTATGGGCTGCAGGGAGCCCATGCGAAGGCTTCTACAGGACTGCCGTTGCAGCCTGTGTGAAATGGTGCATGCACCCTTTCACTGCCATTTACACTGCACCAGGTCACTTATAAGTCACTCCTATAGCAGGTCCTTCAGCCCTGAGGGCAGGGTGCAGATTACCTGTGTGTGAGGGCACTCCTGCACTAGCAGAGGTGACCCCACGTCGTCCAAGACCATTTTCCCAGACCTTGTGAGTGCAAGGTCAATACCTATGCCCAGCTTCACAATGGTAACTTTGAATATGGCCATGTGAGGTGTCTAACATCTCAAAATTATACCCCAATACAGATTCTAGCATTGGCTGTATAATTCCATGCACTCTGGGGGCTCCACAGTGGACCCCAGTACTGCCAAACCAGCCTTCTTAGGTTTTCCAGGCAGCCCCAGGTGCTGCCACCTCACAGACAGGTTTCTGCCCTCCTGTTGCTTGAGCACCTCAAGCCCCGGAAGGCATAACAAAGGATTTCTTTTGGGAGAGGGGGCTTACACTCTCTCCCCTTGGAAATACGTGTTACAGGCATGGGAGAGGTAGCTTCCAAGAGCCTCTGGAAAATCTTTGAAGGGCACAGATGGTGCCATCCTTGCATAATCCAGTCTACACTGGTTTAGGGACCCCCAGTCCCTGCTCTGGCACGAAACTGGACAAAGGAAAGGGGAGTGACCAATCCCCTGTCCATCACCACCCCAGGGGTGGTACCCATAGCTCCTCCAGAATGTCCCTGGGTTTTGCCATCTTGGATTCCAAGTTGGCACAGCACTCTGGGAGCATCAGAGTGGCCAGTGCCAGCGGGTGACGTCAGAGCCCTCCCATAATAGGTGCTTACCTATTACCTGACCAATCCCCCTTTCAGGGCTATTTAGGGTCTATCTCTTGGGTGGTTCTTCAGATTTGGACTGCAAGACTCCAGCAGGAATCCTCTTCATCCTTTACTTCACCTTCTTAAAGACAAAACTGCAGCTGGACCCTCCAGGAACTCTACAACAGCAGCAAAGAAGCAAAGACGACTTCTGAAACATTGTATCTTCAACTCCTGCCAGCAACTGCAACTGTTTCCTGGTTGTGCATCCTCAGAGGACAGCCTGCACCTGAAGCTGAAAAGAATCTCCCATGGAGTGAAGGAGTCACTCCCCTGCTTCAGCAGGCACCCCTCTGCAGTGACGACCGGTGGCGTGGGTCCCCTGTCCTGACAAGGTGCTGTGTCCAGCATCACGGGTGGTGGACTGAAGTGGTCCAGACCGTCCTGACGTCCAACTGTCCAACTTTGGTGGAGGTAAGAGCTTGTCTCCCCACGCAAGACAGTATCCCCGTGCCCAGCGTGTTTTGCTGTTGCCAAGGTTTGTTGCTATCCCTCCACAAACGTCTTCATGCACTGTGCAGCTCCAGCCCCCAGCACTCCTTCCTGTGAAGCAAAGCCTCCTGTGTGGTTCTCCGGCGTTGTGGGATTCCTTTGTCTAGTGCTGTGTGGGTCTCCTTCTGCACTCCTTTGTCCCCTTGCTGTCGGACTTCTGTGTGCGTTCCCTGATCTTCTGATGGCTCTCTGAGTTGCTGAGAGCTCCCTCTTGCTCCCCCTTCTGGATAGAGTCCAACAGGTCCCTCCTGGTCCCAGGCAGCACCATTTTCCACTAACCGCGAGCTTTGCATGTGCCAAGGCTTGTTGCCAGGATCCAGCGATGCAAACCAGACTGCAATCATCCATCCGGCGTGGGAAATCTTCTGCACCAGCTTCTTGTGTGCAGTACTGACTGTTGTTCCTCACTGGTGATTACACTTTTGCACCTTCATCCGGGTTAGCAGGGGCTCCAGTTCTCCCTGGACTCTTCAGTGCTTCTTGGACTTTGTCCCCTTCTTCCACAGGTCTTCAGGTCCAGTAATCCATTGTTGGTGTCTTGCAGTCCCTTCTGGTTCTTGCATAATCCTATTTCTTGTGTTCTTCTGTGTTCCTGTGATTTACTCCTACTTTCCTGGGCTCTGCGGTGGGTTCTATTACTTACCTTTGGTGTTTTCTTACACTCCCAGCGCCCCTCTACACACTACTCTTGCCTAGGTGGGAAACCGACTTTCACATTCCACTTTCTTAGTATATGGTTTGTGTTTCCTCTAGGCCCATTTCTAACTATTGTGATTTTCACTATTTTCACTGTTTTCTAACAGTTTTCACAGCTAATACTGCATTCCAGTGTATATACTGTTTTGTGTGTTTTACTTAACTCCTAAGGGAGTATAGTCTCAATGGTATTTTTAGCATTTGTGTCACCAGAATAAAGTACCTATATTTTTGTAACACTGAGTATTTTCTTTCATGTGTGTGAGTACTGTGTGACGACAGTGGTATTTCATGAGCTTTGCATGTCTCCTAGTTAGGCCTTGGCTGCTCATCCATACTACCCCAGAGAGCCTGGCTTCTAGACACTGACTACATTTCACTAATAAGGGATAACTGAACCTGGTATAAGGTGTAAGTACCTTTGGCACCCACTACAAACCAGGCCAGTCTCCTACATATTCACATATATATATATATATATATATATATATATATATATATATATATATATATATATATATATATATATATATATAAGATTTCTCTCCCTCTATAGAGTTTGCCCCCATCCCCAGGGGTGAACCAACTTTTTTTTAGAATAAATTGCCCCCCGGGTTGGGGCAGCCCATTCCTACGAGGGCCAACCGCCCTTCCCCCCCAGATAACAGCCCTGGTGTCTAGTGGGGTTTCTTGGCCATGGATTTCAGTGCTTTCAGGAGAATCTCCCCTTTCAAACAAGGCCTTCCTGAAAGGTGGGGAGGCCCTTTTGGGCCTATTTTCCCCACCGGAGCAGAAAATGGCCTTACCTGCTGCTTCCTGCTCTGGTGGGGAATACAAACTGTGGCGTCAGCGTGCCTCGTGGCATGCTGATGTCACAGATGGGCAGGTAGAGAACGGGGGTGACACAGAAACTCTTCTGTGTCTCCTGAGGGGTTTTAAATTAAAAGAAAATCCTTTGGTGCGAAGCTGACACACGCACTGATGCAGTGAATAGATTTTCCTCCAAAAGTGCACCTACACCATGTCTGGACAGCGAGGCGTAGGCATGTGACACTGTGCAGTGCTTCCTGGTGTCCGTTTAGAGCATGCTTTAACTTCTGATAAGAGCTTTGAACTCTGGACCTAACACTTTCTATGCTGCTTCAGCAAACAATTATCCCAGATGCTGAATAACACAATCACTCCCACACCTACTCAGAAACATACTCTACCATTCACAGACCGACTCGGAGACTCACACACCCACTCATTGACCCACTGAGACACTCACACATGCACTCACCCAACCACTCAGAGGCTCAGCTATCCACTCACAGACCTTCTCAGATACTAACACACCTGCTCACAGACCATTTGAGACATTCATGCACCCACTCAGATTCTCACTCACCCACTCACTGACCCACTGAGACACTCACCATGCACTCACCCATCCACTCAGCGACTCATCTATCCACTCAGACATTCTCAGACACTCACTCATCCACTCACTTACCCACCCACTCAGATACTAACACACCCACTCACAGACCATCTTAGGCATTCATGCACCCACTCACAGACCCACTCAGATTCTCACTCACCCACTCACAGACCCAGTCAGACACCCACACACCCACTCACAGACCCACTCAGGCAGCCACTCACAGACCCAGTCAGACACTCTCACACCCACTCACAGAGCCACTCACACTTCCGTACTCACTCACAGACCCACACAGACACTCACATCAACTCACTCACCCACTCAGACTCTGTCACATCCACTGACAGTCCCACTCACAGACACACTCACACACTGTTGGAAAGTGGATATTTGGTAAGGGCAGGTAAGTACATAGACTTAGCAACAGACCATTAACCTCCAATTAGTTAGGTCTCAATAAATTAAACCCTGCTCAACTCTTGGTAGCTCGGCAATGAATGACAAGGCTTAACTTAGGAGACAAGTGTGTAAAGCATTTAACAATCACAAAACAGTAAATAAGCAAAACACAATAAAAATCCAACACCAATTGATAACAATAGATCATATTTGTATCTTTAAAATGACACCAAATGATTAAAATCGGATATGGGGAACCGGGGATATGAATTTTTAAAGAATTAATGTTTTCTAGCACATATAAGCAACTAGCGCTCAAAGGGTTAAAAAAAAGGTCACAATGGAAAGTGACAGAGTTCAGGCCACCCACGAGGTAACACTGTTGCACTTACTTTAAGAAGTGTTTCTTGATTCAGGAAAGTGGTCCACAGCACCAGCAAAAAGGGTTCAGAGGCTCTGGTTTGCCTCTTGGGGTCTGGGACTACAACTCCCACAATACACCTCTTCACCTTATGGAGTTGCTCCAAATGTCTCCAAACTTCTGGACTTTCTTCCAGAGGTCCTTTTTGGGTCCTTGAAGTGTCCACAACTTGCTCCAAGCTCTGAGTTGCTTCTTTGGCGTTGGGACTACGATTCCCAGAATGCACCTTGTCAATCCTCAAATGGCCACTGGACACTGGTCAGCTGGGCTCTGCTTGCAGGACTTGATGCAGGGGACTCTGGGCAACTCATTTGTACCTGTATCAAACAGGAAGTCCCTTCTTGAAGCAGTAGAAGACAGACAAAGTCCTTTTAGTGGTGAAGCCAAAGTATGCAACTGATGCAGTCCTTCAGAGTGCAGTGTCCAGGTGCAGGTCAGGGGTCCAGCAGGGCAGTCCTTCTTCTTTGTAGGAGTAGGGATCTGAGGTGTGGGTGCAGCTCTGCCATATTTATCCTTGCTCCTGGGTGGAAAGCAAGGGGGCCTGGTTAACCAATCTTAGGCAGGCTCCTTCCCCCTTTGACCACTTCCTGGGAAGTGTGGAGAAAATCAATCTCAGGGAACAACATTCTTCAAAAATCCAGCATGGCTGAAAGTGATTTTTGGAGGTTAGATCTTGCTGAGCCTACCCACTGGTGTGGCTAAAAGTCCCAAACATACCCTTCTTCTGCCCTCTCCTTATCTAATCAAGAGGGCACCTAATTGTCTGGGGTTCCAGGATGTGAGGAAGGTCCTGAGCTGCTACAAATGTCCTTCCCAGCCTTTGAAGACCAGTTTGGCAACTCTCCCCCATCCTGCTTCACAATCCGCTGAGGCAGATCTCCTTCTCAAGTCACATCCTTTGTGTTTAGCCCCGGCCACTTCCCACCTCATCACGGCAGCCTGGCCAGACTGCCAGAGGCTGGCCAATCAGAGAAAGGCACTTCAGAGCTGAAGTTGGCAACTTTCAGGTAGAGTTTCAAAACTCTTTACCTGAAGTAGTTATATTAAATCCAACAATTGCAAGTTGTGTGATTTATTATACCAATTAATTTGATACCAAACTCAAAGTATCTGGCACTTAAGCGGACTTTGGTGGTCATTACAACCTTGGCGGTCTTTTAAGAAGACCGCCGAGGGACCGCCGTGCGGAAGACCACCAGTAGTGGCGGTTTGCTGCTCGGCGTATTATGACCGTTGGCTGCCCTCCGTCATTTTTCCGACGGAGAGCCGCTAACAGCCCTACTGGCGGGAGGCGGGGAAGTGGAGGTTGCTCCACCTCCACACCAACAGAACACCGCCGAGCTAATCACGTCCTGTGATTCTGCGCGGCGGTGTTCTGTTGCCGTTGTGGTGTTGGCGGAGCTGCCCCCATGGCTCCCGTCCCCTCCCGGAGGATCGACGGAACAGGTAAGTCACTCGTCTGTTAGGGGAGGGGGGTGGACGGTGTTGTGTGTTGTGTGGGTGCATGGGGGTGTGCGTCTGTGTATGTAGGGGGGGGTGTGAGTGGGTGTATGCTTGCGGGGGTGTTGCGTGTTTCGGAAATGTGTGCGTGTCTGTCTGTATGTATGTCTGTATGGATGTGTGCGTGAATGTCTGAATGTGGGTGTACGTGTCTGAGTGGGAGTATGGATGTTGGCATGTATGTCGGTGTGTGTGCGTGTATGTGTGTTGGTGGTGCCTGCGTGTCTGGTGTGTCAGTAATGTTATGTTGGGGGTTGGTGGGGAGGGGGGCCCTACCACCTTTGGGGGGTGGCAGGGGTGGTGGGGGGTGTAGGGGAGGGAGTCGGGGTGGGGGGTGGGGGAGACCCCATCAGTGCCAGGGAAGGAATTCCCTGGCACTGATAGTGCTTACCGCCATGGATCTCATGGCGGTTCCTACCGCTGGAAATCCACGGCGGTAAGCCGGGTCACAATACCGGCGGCGGTATTGTCACGGCCGCCGGGCTGGAGACCCAGGTCTCCAGCCCAGTGGTCGTCCCCACCCTGGCGGGCGGAACGGGGAAGCGGCAGATGACCATGGCGGTTACCGCCATGGTCATAATGCTAAAAAAAAGACCGCCAGCCTGTTGGCGGTCTTACCGCCACTTTAACACCGTCCGCCAGGGTTGTAATGACCCCCTTTGTTAATTAAAATAATGTTTCACCATTTTAGCCTATGCGGGCCAGTGAGGGGAAAAACAGATTTGGCTATTTTACCCCTCCAGGGCTTATAAAACAATTTTTATAAGGCCCCTGCTTATAGTTACACCTGTGTACCATGTCGTGTTTTCATTTTGGTTCTGTACCAAGACCCCCAGACTGCAATGGCAGTGCAGTATGCACTTGGAGGCACGGTCCCCGAGGGTGGCATAATCTGTGCTGCTGACCTCTGGGGCTTTCCTTTAGTACTTCAGGCCCCAGGTACCAAAGTAACTTTTACTAGGGACTTATATTGGTAGCTAAAGGTGTTGCTAATTGTACCAACATCTTAGCAATTTTAGAGGAAAGAGTTCTGGCCTTGGGAACCTAGGGGGGCCTACAATTTCGAAACCACATAATTTTGCAGGCAAAAAGTGGGGAGCTAACTATGTCAAAAAAGGCACTTTCTTACCCTGGGCAATTGTCGTTACAAAATGCATGTCATGAGCTGACATGGATGTATGGACTCCTAGAGTTTCGTATCCTGGCTCATCTTCTGCAGAAGCACTACTGGCTGCTGTGTGCGTTGAAAATTACCATGTATGTTCTTTGGAACTTGTATGTGGGGTGCCAGCGGAAACATTGTGAACAACATTGTTTCCACTAACTTTCAGAACTTTTAAACATCATGCAGGCGAGAAATTCTTGTATTAGGCAACACTGTTTAATGTTCAATTACATTTTATTGATTGCACGTTTTTAATGTAATATGGCTTTTAGTATGCTTTTAATATCAAATCAATTTGAAGTTTTATGTGCTTTTATAATATTGATTCACCTTACAGACAAGGAGTGGGTGTGCTGTGGTTGGTAGGCTTCTGGGCACAAACACTTTCATTGTGCATGCACATTTAAAATTAAATGGTGACTTTTGACATCATGGTTGCATACTAGAGTATGATAATGTACTCAGAAAGGATTTGCTCAGACATACATTTCTTCGTAGGCACATTATCATCTCCTAAAACATCCTGTACAAGGACGCGGTGCACTGCGCAATTGTCCTTGTTTATTGTTGTCTGTTAGGTGACAGCTCTGGGTGGATAGAATCAACAAATACGACCGTATCAGAGCTTAGGCACAAAGAATGGGTCCAGTTGAGATTAATATATAAACCGGACAAGCCTTTGATTAGGCAGAGGAGCATTTTGATGCTCTGTCTACATTGCTGCATGCCTGAATTCTAGCCCAGCTGAATTCATCCATCTCCTAAGGACGGTGGCTTGCTCTAAACCAATGTGGGCTGCCAGATGATACAAGCACACAGGTTAGATCACTCAACATAATTTTGGCAGCTGCACAAGCCCTATGCTTACCAGGATAGGCGGTGCTAGGAAGGAGTACAATTATATGAATTTATTTAATCAATTTAAATCGCACCATGGTTGAAGTGTTCATTCTGTTCACTAGTCTTGTAACACTGGTGACTATATTCTGTTTCATTCTATTAATCATTGCAACAAACTTATTTTACACAAGAGTCCAATTGTCTCACTAAATATTGAAATGCCAGTTTGTGTACTTCTTGTGTATCTCTTTGGGCACGCCTGAGTTACTAATGAAATGGTGAGATTGTTTCCTCAATTTCCTTGGGGGAATTTGGTTCTCATGTTCTGAGGTTGCAGACATCATCAGGAACCCTGTAAGGTTAGGGGCCCGAAGATGCACTGTGAGCTAGCCAGGAACCAGGTCAACATATTCTGATAGTATGAGTGGACTCAGTCCCGATATTCCTGAAACTTATGTTCCCCAAACGCACAGTCATATTGAAAAAATTGGAACTGTATGACAAAACATTCTCAGTGTCTTTCTCTTGACCGTTTGATGCCGACATCATGGTCCCCTGGCTCTTTGTAACTCGCCCCGAATGGGAGTCTGAACTTGCCCCCCGGGTGCCTATCTCTCACTAGCACTTAGGCCTTCATTAGGACTTCACCGGTCTTTTCTGAAGACCACCGAAGCCATGGGCGCCAACATACCGCCAGGGCTGGCGGTATGCTTGGTGCCCTATTATATTTCTGCTGGGCCAGCGGACGGAAACGGCGTTTCTGCCTGCTGGCCCAGCAGGAAAAGTCACAACAACATTGAAGCTGGCTCGTAATCGAGCCGGCGGCAATGTTAAGGTGCAGTGGGTGCAGCAGCACCTGTCGCGTATTTCACTGCCCGTAATTCGGGCAGTGAAATGCGTGAAGGGGCTATGCATGGGGCCCCTGCACTGCTCATGCCAAGTGCATGGGCAGTACAGGGGCCCCCCCGAGTCCCTCTTACTGCCAGCCTTTCCATGGCGGTGTTTACCGCCATGGACAGGCTGGCGGATGGGGACTCGCAATCCCCAGGGCAGCACTGCTTGCAGCGCTACCCTGGCAGATTACAACCGCCGGGACCGCCAAGTTGCAGGCTGGCGATCCCGGCGGTATTACCGTGGTGGATCCGCCACAGTCATAGTATGGCGGTACATACCGCCAGCCTGTTGGCTGTACTACTGCCATACTAAAACCGACCGCTGGGGTCGTAATGGCCCCCATCGTCTCCTATGCATATGCTTGGAGACTTGGCTTGCCTGCGCTGTGACGTATGATGATTCTTGTTTTCAGAAGTATGCTTGGCTACTTGGAACTGGGGTATTCACCCATGTTAGATGATGCAGAATTGCATCCTTGACCCGTTGTCCAAAACAGAGGATAGTGGGTGCTACCCCTGTGGTGATGTAAGGGGTCAGGCATTAGTCTCTCAGAAATGTGTAGATGGCCTTTTTGATGCACTGCTGCACCCCAGGTGCTATACAGATCGTCTTGGTGATGGGCCTCGTGAATCTCTTAACCTCTCCGTAAGCTTGAGGCCAATTAGGGGTGATCATGCAGTGCTTGGTCCTTGGGACAAAAGGTAGCTGGCAAGATCCTGACCATTGAATGGAGTCCATTATCAGTGCAGAGTTCCCTTATGAGGCCATAAGAGGCCATTATTTTCTCCAGTTTTGGAACTCTCTACTGCGGAGGTGGTCCTTACAATCTCCACCTCTGCATATTTGGAGAAATCGTCTATAACTACTAACAAATGCCTGTCATCAAGGAGGCTGCCGAAGTCAGCACTGCAGGGTGTTTAGTTTTGATAACCCTTCGGTGGGGCCCCTGGGCAAGGTCCACCATACGTTGGGTTAGGTACGACGGATTGGGGGCCTCTTAGCTGACACCAATCTGCAGTGACAGTGAGCTCGTTTTGTAAGTTATGCAAGGAGATTAATGTTCCCCAGGACCCTGACATTTTCTGGGATAGTTCTGCAGGGATGGCATTTTATTTTCCTAACTGTGTCACTTATGTGGCCTATTAAATGCAGTCCTCTGCTTTGGTGTCCGCTATGATGTTGGTCAAGAAAATGGAAATTAGACGTGCCTGTTCAACGACCAACCTTACATACTCCCCGCAATAACTTCCTGTTCTTCCTGGGGCATAGCTGGTTGGGTGTGTTGTGAAAGGTAGTCAGCGGAGTTGTGGGTGCTGAGTCTGAACTCCACTGAGAAGTGGTATACTTGTAGCTGGAATATCCATTTACCAATTCGTGGTGAAGGTTTTGACCCAGATCCTTGAACAGTGTTATCAGTGGTTTGTGATCAGTGCTGACCGTGAACAGGTGGCCATATAAGTAGATGTGGAAATTCTGCCACCCTCAATGGATTGCAATGGACCTCCTTTTCGATGTGGGAATACCACTGCTCTGTAGGGGTAAGCGTGCAGCTGGCATATGCGTTGGGGGCCCATTCACACGGATGTTTTTGAGACAAAACTGCCCTCAGCCCAAAAAGGCTGGGGTCTACTGCCACCTCAGTGTCTTTGTTTGGGTCTCAAATAGTGAGCGTGGTGTTATCTGACAGTGTCTGCTTGGTGTCCTGGAAGGATTGCTCTTGTTCTATGCCCCAGTGCCAGGGGATCTATGCTTTTGTGCAGTCCTGCAGCAGTCCGGTGAGTTGTTTGAGGTTTTGCATGAAATGGCAGCTGACTATGCCCAGAAAACCTCTTACACCAGTGACGTTGGTCAGCGCTGTTGCTAAATAAATATCAGACTTTGGCCAGGCCAGGAGCAACTTGGTGGAAAAACAATAGCCCCCCAAAAATCTCTTCTTTGAGTAACTCAGTTGTCCTTGTGCAGAGTGGGGCCGCAGTCTTTGAGGCTTTTGAACACCACCCTTAGTCTGTGAAGGTGGTCCTCCAGTTTGGGTGTTGGACCAGAATGTTGTCATTGAGATTTAAGACTCCTTGAAGACCAGCTAGCACTTCCCTGATAATGCCCTGAAACACCTCAGAGGTGCTGAAGATTCCAAAATAGAAGCGTTTGTATTGCCTCGACTCAAGGTGGATGGAGAATGATGTCACATGCCGGGACTCACGTGCTAGAAGAATCTAATGGTAGCCAGACCTCAGGTCCATCTTCGAGAACCAGTGTGAGCCTGAAGGTTCTCCTACGATGTCGATCACGGTCAGGGTTATGCAGTATTTCCCTCTTATGGCTGAGTTTGGAAGCCTCATGTCAACACATATTCTTACTTCTCCAGATTGCTTAAGTTTGTGAGGAACAATGATAGGTGAGACGAAGGACCTGGGTCTCTCCACTCTCTCAATTATGTCTGCCACCTCGAGCTTTTGTAAATCTGCCCCTACTTTTGGTCAGAGATTGAATGCCACCCGGTGGTGGCGCAGAGCAATGGTTTGTAGTGATTGATTGATGTGCACGTGGACTACTCTGTCTTTCAGGCAGCCAGTGCTTTGGAAGATGTGTTCAAACTTGCTGAGGAGAGAGTCCACTGAGCTTGCATGGATCCCAAAAGTGAACTGCACTAGCCCCAGACATTTAGCCATGTGGCAGCTGGTAAGCATGTCAGATCCACCCTTGGTGATTTACACAATTGCTTTTGTGGACTGCCCTCGGTGTCCGATGATGGTGATGATGAGACCAGTAAGAGGGAGGCATGTAGGGTTGCCAGTGCTGGTGGAGAGGGCATACTCTGGTGTAGAGCTTCTCGCAGTATTATGATTGACAAGCTTGTCTCCATGAGGGTCCTGAGCAGTTGTCCATCTATTGTGCCCTGGCAGCAGGGGCATGACGGATGTGGCTCAGGGTCAGTTCGACTGCATGTATTACGTGAACAGACCCTTCTGAGGCATTGTCTTCCATATCATCATTGTCTTCAAACACTGACTCTGTTTCTACACCTTTAGTTTCTTTGTTCTTGGTCCTTTTTGGCAGAGGTGTTGAACAGCAAATCTTGGTGTAATGGTTCATGTTCCCATGCGTGCAACATTTTTTCACTTTCACTGGGAAGTCTCCTGACTGTGGGGTGGCACCGCCACATCATCGGCACAGTCTGTTGAATTGAGGTGTCTTGATGGTACTCTGAAGGGTTGGTTCCACGTGGGCCACTTGTGACTTTACCGGCCCAAAGTGAGGATGTCTGCCATGTTCAAGCAGGGAGCTTGGGTTACCTATTCTCATAGCTTGGCAACCCCAAATGAACTGGGCCTGGATCTTATCTTGCTTGTCTGGCAGGGTGCAAGTGCTAGCAAGCTCCCAGAGTCCGTCATTACATTCTTCCACGGATTCTTCTGGCATCTGGCAGTCTTGGTGAAGGAGAAAACACTCATTACCGAGGTTGGCTAGAGGCTTAAAGTGAGACATCAAGGCTGCTCTAAGCGTGGCAGAGGTATAGTGCGGGCTAGCTTGGCCAACAGTATTGGACAGTTTGTGTTTGGTAGCACTACTTAGGTGAACAAGCATAGGCTGATGCCTATCTGCTTCGAGCCTCACTGCCGCTAAATACTTTTTGAGTCAATCGATCCAGGTTGCCCACTTTACGGCTTGAGACAAGGGGGCTCCTGAGACAATGAAAGGTTCGATGGTCTGTGTGGATGACATAGGTGCAACCTCTCAGTGGGAGCAGGGCAAAAGGCTTGTGAGGAAGAGTAGCTAGGAGGGTAAACATGCCTGAGGGTGCTTTGTGAGTAGGTCATTTAGTAGCAGAGTTGATCCCCCTTGGGCCCAGGAGGTTACTGCATGACCATCCAGTCCAACAGCCAATGGAGGACGTGGCTGTGGAAAGTGAACAGGCCAGGACTGTGTGGATCCCAAACGTTGGCAGCCAAGTGTCATGCAAAAGGGCCTAGCCTGGGAGGATAAGGGACTGACACCAATAACAGAGCTGTGCTTAATGGTAGGCCTCATGTCTAGACACAACGCTGTTAGAGTTGTCTGCCCCTTCTGGAGGTATAGATGAGGAGTGTTAAACCTGCCAGCTGTAGGGTGGTCATCCCCCAACTTTTTGCCTACCTCCTTCAATTTCTCTGACACGGTTTTTGCTGGTTTTAGGACTTTATCACTGCTGACCAACTTACAGTGCATGTGCTCTCTCTCCCCTAAACATGGTAACATTGTTTCCTACCTAACTGGCATATTTAATTTACCTGTAAATCCCTAGTAAAGTGCCCTATATGTGACCAGGGACTCTAAATGTAATGCTACTAGTGTATCTACAGCACTGATTGTGCCACCCACTTAAGTAGTTGTAGGAAGCTGGCCTGGTGTGTTGTGGGTACCTAAGGTACTTACAGCTTATACCAGGTATCCCCTATCTGTGTAGTGTAGGCAGTGTCTAGAAGCCAGGGCTCTCTAGAGGTAGCTGTGGATGAGCAGCTAAGGCTTATCTAGGAGACATGCAAAGCTCATGTAATACCACTGTAGTCACACAGCACTTACACACATGAAAGAGTACACTCAGTGTTACAAAAATAAAGGCACTTTACTATGGTAACCCAACACCAAAATTACTATAGAGGTAATAATCCCTTAGGAGGTAAGTAATACACAAGTTATATACACTAGTTGTCAGAAATAGGCATAAGAATAGTTAGAAAACAGTGCAAATAGTGTAAAACACAATAGAGAATAGTGGACCTAGGGGGAGCATAAACCATATACTAAAAAAAATGGAAAGCAAGAGTGTCGACCCACCCAGGTAACAGGAAAGCACAGAGGTAAGTACCACAATACCCCCCAGCAACCAGGAAAGCTGGAGAAAATGACCAGAATTTCCCCAGAACACCCACTTAAAAATAAAGAAGAGAATTGCAAAACCCAGAGATGACTGCAAGAAACCAACATTGGATTCCTGAAGAGGAAGACCTGTGGAAAGAGGGGACCTAGTCCAGAAGACACAGCAGAGTCCAGTGGGGGCTACCCACCAAGCTGAGCACTGCAGGAGTTGGTCGACAGTGAAAAAGGAAAGTCAGCACTGCAGCCCTGGATTCGGAGTTGCGCTCCTGGAAGATGCAGGTGATGTCCCACACCGGAAGGAAGATTGTAGTCAGGTTTGCGTGTCTGGATTCCACCAACAAGCCTTGGCACAGGCAAAATAAAAGTGGTGCTGCCGGGGACCAGCAAGGCCCAGGTGGACTCAACCCAGGAGGGGGAGTCCGAGGGGACCCTCAGCATTGCAGAGAGCCCACAGAAGCACAAGCAGCATACACAGGGGTCCAACAGGACGGGGACACAGAAGGTGCGAATGGATCCCACGCAGCACTACGAAAAGAAGTCCCACGCCGCAGGAGAGTCACTCAGGGAGCAGTGCGTTGCAGGAAGGAGTGCTGGGGGATGGAGATATATGAAGACTGAAGCCTCCTTGGAAGAAGTGCCAACAAGTCTTGGCAGCTGCAAAGGATGCTGTGCATGAGGCTTATCTCCACCCAAGTTGGACAGCTGGTAGAGAGGACCATCTGCACCACTTCTGACTACCACCTGTTGCAGGATCCTGTAGGAGGCTGGCCTGGCTTGTAGTGGGTACCAAGGGGTACTTACACTCTGTACCAGGTCCAGTTATCCCTTACTATGATGAGAGCTTCTAATACTACCAGCATTGCTATGAGGTCTGCTAGGGGGCAGATTAGGAAGGGAACCCTGCACGCCTCTCTCAAGGGGCTCCCCTGAGTCAGAGTGTGAGCTATTCACTAACTTCTCAGATGAAGTGCCACCCTGGGACTTATCATGCTCAAGGAGCGTGATAGACAGAAATTCTCTAGAAGGGTTCTTTCCTACCACTAAACCTCTATCAATGCAGAGACTCCTTAGGCTCTTAAAGTTAAGATTGTCATATGTTGTATTGACCATTTTAAGAGAAGTCCCTACATCAGACATGATAGAAGAAGGTTTAGGGACAGAGAGAAGAGAGAAAAAGTTTCAGGACTTTTTAAAGAACAGGAAAAAAAAACTTTTTCAAACTTTTTGAAACTTTTTGAAAGTTTAGGAGTACTTTTCAGCACTTAGCAGAAAGTGTAAGAGAAGAAAAGCAAAACGTTTTGGTTAGGTGTACATACACTGAACTTATTTTGTATTTTTTCTCTTATGAAAAGTACAATATGACAAAGTGGTAAGTAGTTACAAGTACTTATCCCACTGCTGCACAACCAAAGTAGGAGGCTGGCCTGGCTTGTAGTGGGTACCAAGGGGTACTCACACTCTGTACCAGGTCCAGTTATCCCTTATTAGTGTAGAAAAGGTGTTTCTAGCAGCTTAGGCTGATAGAAGGTAGCTATAGCAGCACAGCTTAGGCTGAACTAGGAGACTTGCAAAGCTCCTACTATACCACTGGTGTCATATGCACAATATCATAAGAAAACACAATACACAGATATACTAAAAATAAAGGTACTTTATTTTTATGACAATATGGCAAAAGTATCTCAGTGAGTACCCTCAGTATGAGGATGCCAAATATACACAAGATATATGTACACAATACCAAAAATATGCAGTAATAGCAAAAGGAAGTAATGCAAGCAGTGTAAAGTTACAATAGATTGCAATAGGAGCACATAGGTATAGGGGCAGCACAAACCATATACTCCAAAAGTGGAATGCGAACCACGAATGGACCCCAAACCTATGTGAGCTTGTAGATGGTCGCTGGGACTGTAAGAAAACAGTGAGGGTTAGAAAAATAGCCCACCCCAAGACCCTGTAAGGTAGGTGTAAAGTGCACCTACAACCCCCAGAGAGCACAGAAGTCGTGATAGGGGGATTCTGCAAGGAAGACCAACACCAGCAATGCAACAACAATGGATTTCCAGACGAGAGTACCTGTGGAACAAGAGGACCAAGTCCAAAAGTCACGATCAAGTCGGGAGTGGGCAGATGCCCAGGAAATGCCAGCTGTGGGTGCAAAGAAGCTGCCACTGGATGGTAGAAGCTGTGGATTCTGCAAGAACGAAGAGGACTAGGAACTTCCCCTTTGGAGGATGGATGTCCCACGTCGTGAAGAAGCTTGCAGAGGTGTTTCCGTGCAGCAAGACCGCAGACAAGCCTTGCTAGTTGCAAGGGTCGCGGTTAGGGTTTTTGGATGCTGCAGTGGCCCAGCAGGGACCAGGATGTCGCCAATTGCGTGAGGAGGCAGAGGGGGCGTCCAGCAAGACAAAGAGCCCACTCAGAAGCAAGCAGCACCCACAGAAGTGCCGGAACAGGCACTACAAAGAGGAGTGAACCGGAGCTCACCCGAAGTCACAAAAGAAGGTCCTACGACGCCGGAGGACAACTCAGGAGGTCGTGCACTGCAGGTTAGAGTGTCGGGGACCCAGGCTTGGCTGTGCACAAAGGAAATCCTGGAAGAGTGCACAGGAGTCGGAGCAGCTGCAAATCACGTGGTACCCAGCAATGCAGTCTAGCGTGGGGAGGCAAGGACTTACCTCCACCAAACTTGGACTGAAGAGGCACTGGACTGTGGGAGTCACTTGGACAGAGTTGCTGAGTTCCAGGGACCACGCTCGTTGTGCTGAGAGGGGACCCAGAGGACCGGTGATGCAGTCTTTTGGTGCCTGCGGTTGCAGGAGGGAGATTCCGTCGACCCACAGGAGATTTCTTCAGAGCTTCTAGTGCAGAGAGGAGGCAGACTACCCCCACAGCATGCACCACCAGGAAAACAGTCGAGAAGGCGGCCGGATCAGCGATACAAGGTTGCAGTAGTCGTCTTTGCTACTTTGTTGCAGTTTTGCAGGCGTCCAGAGCAGTCATCGGTCGATTCCTTGGCAGAAGGAGAAGAGAGAGATGCAGAGGAACTCTGATGAGCTCTTGCATTCGTTATCTAAAGAATTCCCCAAAGCAGAGACCCTAAATAGCCAGAAAAGGAGGTTTGGCTACTTAGGAAGGAGGATAGGCTATCAACACAGGTAAGAGCCTATCAGAAGGAGTCTCTGACGTCACCTGCTGGCACTGGCCACTCAGAGCAGTCCAGTGTGCCAGCAGCACCTCTGTTTCCAAGATGGCAGAGGTCTGGAGCACACTGGAGGAGCTCTGGGCACCTCCCAGGGGAGGTGCAGGTCAGGAGAGTGGTCACTCCCCTTTCCTTTGTCCAGTTTCGAGCCAGAGCAGGGCTGGGGGATCCCTGAACCGGTGTAGACTGGCTTATGCAGAGATGGGCACCAACTGTGCCCATCAAAGCATTTCCAGAGGCTGGGGGAGGCTACTCCTCCCCAGCCCTGACACCTTTTTCCAAAGGGAGAGGGTGTAACACCCTCTCTCTGAGGAAGTCCTTTGTTCCACCTTCCTGGGCCAAGCCTGGCTGGGCCCCAGGAGGGCAGAAACCTGTCTGAGGGGTTGGCAGCAGCAGCAGCTGCAGTGAAACCCCGGGAAAGGTTGTTTGGCAGTACCCGGGTCTGTGCTAGAGACTCAGGGGATCATGGAATTGTCTCCGCAATGCCAGAATGGCATTGGGGTGACAATTACATGATCTTAGACATGTTACATGGCCATGTTCGGAGTTGCCATTGTGACGCTATACATATGTAGTGACATATGTATAGTGCATGCGTGTAATGGTGTCCCCGCACTCACAAAGTCCGGGGAATTTGCCCTGAACAATGTGGGGGCACCTTGGCTAGTGCCAGGGTGTCCACACAGTAAGTAACTTAGCATCCAACCTTTACCAGGTAAAGGTTAGACATATAGGTGACTTATACGTTACTTAAGTGCAGTGGTAAATGGCTGTGAAATAACGTGGACGTTATTTCACTCAGGCTGCAGAGGCAGGCCTGTGTAAGAATTGTCAGAGCTCCCTATGGGTGGCAAAAGAAATGGTGCAGCCCATAGGGATCTCCTGGAACCCCAATATCCTGGGTACCTCAGTACCATATACTAGGGAATTATAAGGGTGTTCCAGTATGCCAATATAAATTGGTGAAATTGGTCACTAGCCTGTTAGTGACAATTTGGAAAGAAATGAGAGAGCATAACCACTGAGGTTCTGGTTAGCAGAGCCTCAGTGAGACAGTTAGTCATCACACAGGTAACACATATAGGGCACACTTATGAGCGCTGGGGCCCTGGCTGGCAGGGTCCCAGTGACACATACAACTAAAACAACATATATACAGTGAAATATGGGGGTAACATGCAAGGCAAGATGGTACTTTCCTACACCTCTCCCAAAGGAAATCCTTTGTTCTGCATTCCTGGGCTTGAGTTGCTCAAACAACAGGAGGGCAGAAACCTGTCTATGAGGTGGCAGCAGCTGGGGTTGCCTGGAAAACCTCAGGCTGTAGGAACAATGTTGGGGGTCCTCTAAGGAGCCACCAGAGTGCATGGAATTATACAACTAATACTTGCAAAAGTACTGGGGTGTGATTCCAACATGTTTGATACCAAACATGCCTAGGTTCGGAGTTACCATTTTGTAGATGGACATAGGTAGTGGCCTATGTCCAGTACACACGTAAAATGGCATCCCCACACTCACAAAGTCCAGGAAAATCGATCTGGAGTTTGTGGTGGCAGATCTGCTAGTGCAGGGGTGCCCTCACACACAGGTACATTCATCCTGTCCTCTGGGCTGAGAGGTCCTGCCAAAGGGATGACTTATAGTGACCTGGTGCAGTGACCTGAAGTGAAAACGGGTGCATGCACCCGTTTCACGCAGACTGCAATGGCAGGCCTGCAGAACCCTTTGCCTGGCTCCTATGGGTGGCAGAATAACTGCTACAACCCATAGGAATCCCCTGTAACCCCAATGCACTGGGTACCTAGGTGCCATATACTCAGGACTTACATCGGGGGACCAGTATGCCAATTGTGGGAAGAAAAATGTTCCAACAACCAAGTTTAAAGGAGAGAGTATAATTACTAGGGTCCTGGTTAGCAGGATCCGAGTGAAAACAATCAAACACACTGACAAACAGGCCAAAAGTGGGGGTAACCATGCTAGAAAGCGGCTACTTTCCTACAGTAGTCCCTTAACAATGCCATTGACAGGCCTGTGTGTGCAGGTTCACTGCCACTTCGATATGGCATCAAAAACTACTTTCCAAGCCTTAAACCCCCCTTTTTCTACATATACGTCACCCTTAAGGTAGGCCTTCAGTAACCCATACGGCAGGGTGCTATGTAAGAAAAAGGCAGGACATGTACTTATGTGTTTTACATGTTCTGGTAGTGAAAGGCCTGCTCCTCACATAGACTAGCATTAGAACTGCCCTCATATACTTTTAAGTGGTAGATTCTGATCTGGAAGGAGTAGCTCTGTCATGTTTAGTATGGCCAGAATGGTAATAGAAACTCCTGCTTACTGGTGAAGTTGGATTTAATAATACTATTTTAGAAATGTCACTTTTAGAAAGTGGGCATTTCTCTGCACTTACTGCCATCTGTTCCTTACAGCCTGTCTCCTATCCACGTCTGGTCTGTGTTGGTTGACAGCTCCCCTTGTCCATTCAACCCAGGCAGCCATAAACACAGGACACTGTCACATCAGCATCCATCTGCATACTGAATAGATCTTCCTGGGCAGGAAGGGGGGAGAGGTTCTCTCTTACACTTCAAAGGCCAGTTGCCTGCCCTCACACAAAAGACTGATAACTCCCTACAGGGATCCTGGTAGACAGAACTGGGCTGAAAGGGGAACGTGTGCACTTCAAAATCACTGTTTGAAGTTTTCCCCCCAATTTCAAAGGCACTTTTGGGTGTATATATACTGGGTTTCTGAGCCAACCAAATAAGACACTTCTGGATCTACACCTGGACTCTGTCAGAGGGACTACCTAGCTGCCCAAAGGACTCATCTGGACTGCTTTGCTGAGAAGGATTGCTGTCCTGCTTGTTGCTCTGCTGCCTGCTGGCCACTGGCTCTGTTGGAAGGACTCTGCCTTCCCCACAAGTGCTCTTTAAGGGCTTGGTTTGCGTTTGCCACCTGTTCTGAAGTCTCAGGACCACAAAGACTTCACCCCAGAGAAAAAAAATCCCTGTGCTTTGAAAAATTGCTGCAGCACATGCCTCGCGGCTGAACATTCTCCGCCTATCAGATCGACGTAGTGCCTGCTCCTTCTTACCAGCGCATCAATGATTTTCAACGCATCATCCCTGGGCGTCAAAATATCCCTGCATCAAAGTGTGGAACCAAGGCTGCGCTCCTGGAAATCAACGCATCACCTTGCAGTGTGGAAAGAAACAACGTATTGTCTGTACCGCACCGGAAAATCCAACACAGCGCCTTATTTATCAATGCATCTCCTCCTCTGCGGCCCCCGTGTGTTATTTTTGACGCATCCCAGGTACTGTGTGTTACTATGGTACAACCACTAATTCGTAAGGATTGAGACTCTTTTAAACCTTTATAAAGTGATATCTCAACTTGTTGTTTTTATCTTATTTTATTCAGATTAAGATTATATATTTTTCTAAACTGGCGTGGTGTACTGTTGTGGTGTTTTCACTGTTACTCTATGAGTTATTGCACAAATACTTTACATATTGCCGTCCAAGTTAAGCCTGAATGCTCAGTGCCAAGCTACCGGATGGTGGGAACAGGATCATTTGGATTGTGTTGTGATTTACCCTGACTAGGATTGTGGTTCCTACTTGGACAAGGGTGTATACCTCTGCCAACTAGAGACCAAATTTCTAACAAGGAGGAACAGTGTGATTCCTGGGCGGAAACCCGACACGCAGCCCGTGGGTGGTGGTTTGAAAAATTGTGTTCAGCGAGCACGAGTTGCAGGATATGTGAGCGGTGGGCCGTACAGTGGAAAAGGCTGCCGTCGTGTCAGCGGTCATGAGCCATGCGGTGCAGTTGGGGCAGGGCCATGAGCTGCAGTCATCAGAAGGCGTGTGCCGTTGGGATTAGGCATGGAGCCTAGTGTGGGCATGATTTGGCACTGCAGGGTGGGGGAGATACTCCTTGTCATCAGCTGTTGAGTCACCAGGGGCAGCTGTGTGTCCAGGCCTCACCGGGGTGCTGTGCGCAGTGTGGGGCACTCATGCAATAAAGAGTTGGCACAATGTTGTCTGACACAGAACTGTCTAGGTGCGCCTCTTCCCATTTATTTATCAACTTTGGTCCCATCACCCTCAGAACATTCCAAACTGCACCTGAGGCCAGAGGCGCTTGAGACAACACCCCTCAGCCTGCAATGTTACGGACACCTACACAGATCGCTGGTTGGTGCAACAAGTCACAAGAAGGCTGAGTGGAAGGTGCACTCTTCCCGGCTAACTACTGAGCCAAACACAAAGGTCAATATCTTAGATTGAAAAAAGGAGCGTGTTGATTGTAGGAACGTGAGGCTGTGGGCTGCACTAAGCCCCTAAGATTCTATGTCTGGACCGGAGGCTTCGGAATATGCTTTCTCTTTCTTTTACTGACAAAACAGCAGTCAATGAAAAACAGTAAAACTTTAAACTTCCTGTTCCATGATAACACCATGTCATCCAATCATGGCCCTTCACTTAGTGATATATAAGGCTCCAACATCAAAGTCCGTCCTCTGTCTTTGCTGCTGCAGCAGCAAAATAAGTGTTTTACAATCTTATTAACTATTTTGGTTTTGCGAATATTTTGCATATCAAAGCACGCTCACTTCGCGTTTCTCACTTTGTGCCATTGCGCCGTTTTACGGGGATCTACGATCTCTGGTGCTGAGCCAGTGGGGAGTGGGAGCGAGGCCGGCAGAGTTTCTCTGCGTGTTCTGCTTCAGAGGATGATGTCCTCTTTCTATTGCACTTGACCCGCATATGCATTGAGCCGATTCGGAAAACATTCCTATTCCGATCGGCTCATCGCGTGCGCTGCCTCACTGCGACCTGTTGGCATCTATGATTGTCGGATGGGGCTGCAATAAACGTTTCCATGGGGGTGGCCCAGGGGGAAATAGATATTTAAGAAATTGATATCTAAGAAATACTATCTTTATTGAGCAGATGACTCCCTCCACATTTATTTAAGTGGCCAGGCAGTTGTATTACTGCCTTTTTCTGCAACATATTTAACGTCTGCTACAGGGTCCCCTCCTTGAATTCTTCCATACCTCCTAGCCATAATATAATGGCATACTATGCCGATGAGGAGGAACAATTTCAGGATTTACACGAGGTGCCCCTAGAACACCAGATAGAGGAGAGATTAGTGGAGGCATTTGGCCATCATGTGCAGGACCCCATGAACTATGCCTTGATAAAGGCCTTAAAGCCATTCACTCAACCCCTGACCAATATATATATATTTTTTTTTTAGTCCACATTTTATGGCAAAAGACAGGAGGAACCCGAATTGTGTCCCAACTCTGGTCAAACCCCTAACCAGAAAGTTGACACCAGAGAGTTAACCATCATAAACCTAAGGAGGCGTGAGGGGGAAAAGAGTAGAAACAGTCCCGTACCCTCACCTCCTCTCTGTGTCTTAATGTTTAATCATTGGACTTTTACCTAGTCAGATATCAGAGGCATAGTCGTGTTATGCATCCCCCAGTCTAAGGATAGAAGAGTTAGTTCTGTAGAAGACTAGAAAGGGTTCCCACATTCTCTGGCATTTGACTGAAATGTTACTGTGATCTAGGTCAGAGAGTCTCTTCACCGACAATAGCCAGTCTGTTTGAGTAGGGGGAGATCTAGATATCCACTTACTACATATTAGCTATTAACACCAGGTAAAAGATAAGATGAACCTGAACCTGAGGTTTCTCCAGTTTACCATGTGAGCACCTCCCAAACCCCTCATATGGTCCAAATACAATCATTGGTAGGCTTACTTCTATTTGTTTGTTCTTAATGGATGAAATCGTCTTACCTACTTTTTTCCAGAAGGTTTGAATTTCTGGGCACCACCACCAAAATTGTATGTCATCCGCATCTTCCAGATCACACTTTGGGCAGTTACTCTTCCTTTGAAGTCCAATTTTAGCTAACTTTCTGGGAGTCCTGTAGGCCCTATATGCAGTAAACCGGTAATTCCTCCTTAGGGGGGCAGATTTCACCATAGACCAAAGTATACTCATTGATACCTGCCAATGATGAGAGAGGTCAAGGGCCGGCAGGTCGGATTTCCAAATCTCTACCGATAATGAAAGAGAAACATCTTCTGCTTGTATAAATGACCAGTACCCTTTTGAAATTTCTTTCTTTAATTTCTGAGTACCTATTATTGATCTTTCCCAGTCTGTGACGACCCCTATCTCAAGTTCTCCTTGTACCCAACTTTTAATTTGTAAATATTTAAACCTAGATAGCCTGGCATTTGTCATGTCTGATAGGGCCTCCCATGAAATCACCGAACCTCCCATGACTACTTGTCCCCATCGTAAGATTCCCGCCTCTATTAATAGGATAGCTCGTGCATCCTGTAGACATATCGGTGTACCAGGGGAGTCCCAGATTGGAGCCAATTCGCTGTAATATGGGATTCCTAATTTTCTTCACACTATAAACCAAATCCTACAGGCCGTGTTGACAACTTTTAATCTTAGGGGCATATTTATACTCCGTCTGCGCAGAATGTGCGTAAAAAATTTTGACGCACATTCAGCGCAAACCTTGTCCCGTATTTAAACTTTGACGGCTGAGCCCGCGGACGACAAAATTCCTCTGTGTGCGTCATTTTTTGGATGCAGCAACCCGCCTTGCGTTAATGATATGCAAGGTAGGCGTTCCCGTCCAAAAAATGACTTAAACGGCCGTGCGTCGTATTTATGCTTTCAGGCAAAAATGATGCACGGCTGGGAAGCGGAGCCGGAAAATGATGCACAGCCCGATTTTCGTCAAAATGTAACGCCTGGGTCAGGGTAGGCGTTAAAATGGGGCAAACACACCTGTATTTAATCAGAACACACAGAAGCAGCAGCAGAGCAGAAGCAACAGCAGAGCAGCAGAGCAGCAAAAGGGAGACATGGGGGTGATTCTTATCCAGCGTGCACACAGACGCAGAGCCCAGCAGCTACAACAGCATCTACTACAAACACCAGCAGGGACCCCAAAGGCAGCGCAGAAGGCAGGAGAGGATATTCCGCCCCAGAACAAACCTTCATGGCCTCAGGGAACACGACTTAACCAGAGGTACAGGTTGAACTGGCAGGCAATTCAGCAGCTGCTGCGCAACAATGAGCCGCAGTTGGCACCCACTTTGCTGACACCTGCACCATCCCAACAGAAACCAAGCTGCTTGCCGTACTACACATGCTGGCAAGTGGCTCTTTTCAAACAACTGGTGCCCTGGTTGCCGGAATATCACAGCCATCATTCTCTGCCTCTTTGCCCAAAGTACTGGATGCCATCATTGGACTTCCACCCCGCCACATCTGTTTCCCTAACACACTGCAGAAGCAGCAGGAAACAAAACAGGGGTTTTACCTCATTAGTGGCTTCCCACACGTCCTTGGTGCAATCGACTGCACACATGTACGCCTTGTGCCACCTGCTGCAACTGAACACCTCTACCCCAACAGGAAGCACACATTCCATCAATGTGCAGGCCATTGTCGATCACCAAGGATTGATCACCAACATCGTGGCCAAATATCCTGGGAGTGTCCATGACTCATTCATCTTCCGTCACACCACCATCAATCAACACTTCCAGGATGGACGGTATGGCAATGGACTACTTGTTGGTAAGTACAGAAACCTACTTATAAACACACTGCATAGCAACCCTCTAGAACACACAACACATTCACCACAACAGCAACATGTGAACAGGAACATACTGAGGTTGTGACACCGCTAGCCATGTTTCTTAGGTCACACATCTGAAATTAGTGTACAGTCTAATGTTAAGACGTCAATGATCACAAAGTTTGGAGTGGGTTGCCTAAATGTCACCTTGCAAATTGTAAGTGTCTCAATGATGTTTACATTAATCCATTGCATAAGTCTAAAGGTATGGGATGTCCAGGGTACATTGAAATGAAAGTGTTAACAACACTGTCAATCTTAACCTGTGTATGGAACTATCACAGGTTAAGATAAGTACAGGTGCACCTGTATCACAAGTCACAATGCTAGGGAGGGCACACTGTACTACAAATCCCAAAACATACTGCTGACAACTGGTTAGCAACCAAACACTCGTTCAGCCAAGAAAACAACACAATGCAGATGGTACATCCTACAAGCCTAGGATGTGACATAATAACACAAGAGTCACAGACATCACAAGACAACTACTGCCATGAAAGGTGAGTTCAATAGGGCTAGCTACATCAATATGATCCCATTCATTTTCTCTTGCAGCTGATCAGGGGTATGGCATCCAGCCATGGAGAATGACACCTGTTGGCAACCCGAGTACTGCAGCAGAGCGTGCCTACAATGACGCACATAGGAGGACACACACCATAGTTGAGAGGACCTTCGGGATCCTCAAGTCAAGGTTCCGGTGCCTCGACATCACTGGTGGTAGCCTCATATATTCCCGGAAATGGTCTGTAAAATCATCCTAACATGTGCTTTTCTGCCCAAAATTTGCATAAAAAGGAACATTCCCCTCCTGGAACCCGAGCCACACATGCCTGAAGAGGAGGAAGAGGAGGATGCTGGCCTGCAACATGAGGGGGAACAACAGAACACGGCCGCTGGTTTATGCAAGTGGCAACATATCGTGAACAATTTCTTTTAAATATAATCACCATCACCACTTTATTAACTAATTTAAATAAACACCTATAATAATCACCATATCATCGTTTGGCTATTCATTTTTGCACACCTTCATCTCTAACTACCAGAATAAGAGTGTTGCCTCATGGAGCATTGCTGATATACCGATTAGGACACTGAAAATCCCAGAGCAAATGTGATGCATATCATACAATGGTCACATACACACACACACAGTAAATGACATATATCCTGTACATTTCACCTTTGAAAGGCAATAGCAGAGGACCACACCTATTTCACACATACATGTTGAAATCATGGTTCATCGCAGCATATGGCACACAACTAAGACACCATCACTCAATAAGGGGAAAACGAGCCTCATACATGAGGCAGTGGATGTGCTTTTGGATCAGTAACAGGAATGTCTGACCAGACCCTTGAGAGCAGTAAGTCCAACTGCATCCAATATTTGCAAGGACTATCTATGACCAGAGTTCCATAGAAGCAGTACATGGACAGCACAAGTGCCACACATATGAGCAGCATTGTGCACATGACATTCCAAGTACATGTCAGCCCATTTCCTAACTCCTGACACACCCATGCACCTGGTCACAACCCACCTGTCTGAAGAGGTCCCTGGAATAGTAAGATGTGTACCCTGATATTCCCTCCTTTACACACACAGCGTGTCAATAGCAATCCAGTGTGCTACACCCTTTCCTACGGTATACCATTGTCATAGAACATCTGACTGCATTGACGTCAGTTCAATTAATACACTGGCTTCTAGTTTCCAAGCCCTGTTAGCACCTGTAGATTGCTTCCCATGTGAAAATGTCTGTTGGCCACTAGAATGCAAATCACACCTACAGGACTTGTGAGAAACAGATCCAGCCCACACCTGTGATCACCTCCATGCACACCACCCATTTCAACAAGCACTGCCCCTGCTAATGCCTGGAACAGCATAGGAGTTGCCATTTTGTCAAATACACCGTTAAGCATTGATACTAATTAAGCCGTGTAACACAGCCCTTGGGTTCATTTGTCACCTTCAAAAACACATGACAAACACAGTTTGACATGTCAACTGTCTAGTTTGTCCTCCGAACAGTCTTAGTCAGACCACTGATTATGTAACTTGTCAAATTGCTGGATCCTGATTCACCCTGCATCCTGTGAGCCTGACTGGCATCTGTCTGTGCGTCACCCTAAAGTATCCCTGTGGCTACATATGTACCACACTTGCATTAGCAAACCTCTCATTCATCAGAGGGTATTTGGGCATGTGCTTCTTCAATGCATACCCAAATACATTGTATAGCATCATCTGCCTTTTAACTGTACCATATAGTTAAATCCTCTGTGAAAACCAAAATTCATGGCCCATCTCTTGTCTGGGTCTCATTTATGCATGCATGAACGACAAAGTGTGACAGTGTCCCAGGGCCGTATGCAGGGACTGAGTACGGGGCCTTCAGCAGAACCATCAACCTCTGATAATGTCCATGAAAAATCCACACGTCAGGACCCGACAGTTCACACACAGAATTACATTGCTCACAACCTATTGATGGGCCGTGTGTGGTGAATAGCTGTGAGAATAATCAGCACAGAGGCTATGATGTTCCCAGATGCAGTAGGAACTGCAGAGGCTAACCTGTGTACAAATGTTGTAATGACACCTGCCGGAACATGACACCTGAGACATTATCTCACTCAGCACACCAAGGTTGCCCTGTTGACTGTCTCATTACACGTCTTTAGTGACAGGGTGGGACCATCCCCATGTAGGTTCTTATGTCCACATCCACTTTACTCCCATTGATCAACAAAGGATACTCAGTAGATACAGGAATAGCTGCCACTGACTCATGATGAGTCCTGGACCTAACTGTGACAATTTGCACCCCAAAAAATATACAGGCTCAAGATTGGACCACACACATGAACAAGACACCTATGTGCAATTGATCACTGGAAATATGTGGACACATGCTGCCTCGTCTGCAGGTCCACCACAGCCACTTGAGAGTTGTGGCTCAGTTATATGACCTCAACTGTGGCATCATCATACATTTGTGGTTCACCTTTGGCTGTCTGGGCAAACAACATGGTACCCACTTCCTCAATGTATGTGTATGGCTCACTGTGGGGATTCACCAACAAGTGCCTAGGAAGCTGTTGCCAAAAATCTAGGACATATGATGTTGAAACAGTGGACCATTGACATGAACAAGCATCTGCCATCTATCTGGTGCATGCTTTGTCATATGTGGTGTCTACATTAGCCTAAATCTTGGAAGTGCACATAATGGATGTTGCTACATGTATGACTAACACATGTCCTCTCTCAGTTCCACAATGACTTGCATCTAAGGTTTGGACACATGGACTTCACATTCATACAAGCATATGTGCAATAATGCATCATGTGATGCACACACACTTGGCCAACAAATACATTAGTTGCCACAGCACACACATTGAGTCATAGGCATTTAGGTATTGTACATATGTGCGTCACATTGCTATCCTCTCCTGATGCCAAACATGCCCAGTTTGTGCAATACATATATGTAGGCCACACATATGGCCATCTAGTGCGTCAGCCAACCGCCAAAATGCTATGAAGGAAGTAGCGAGTCATGGTCCGCTGAAGTATGATGTCGCACATGTGAACATACACCAACATCATAGTGGGTGCCATTAGCCTATCTCTGATGTGTCCCAAATGTAACATAACATAAAAACAGAAAAAATGCCCAAAACCAGTTCATGCACTGAAATTTTGACGTTGCTAGCGTTATGCGTCATTTTTTGTACACCAATACAGATTTTGCGTATTTTTTTTTGAGGCACAGGGGTGGAAATTAGGCTGCATCCAAATAATTGCACAGACTATTTACGATTGTTTAGATGCGGGCTAATTTTCACTCCTGTGCGTCGAAAATTTTGAGGCACAAACAGTATGCGTGAAAAAAATATGACGCATAACACGAAAAAGGGCGGACATTTTATTCAGGAAGTAATGTAATAGGATATCCTGTTTACAGATCATGTACATTGGATGTACTTTCATTTTCACTTTCACTTTGCAGTCTGTGAATCTTCTAGACTGTGTGGCTGTGTTGAGTGGTGTCCATTGATTTTGTGCTTTTGTGTCCTGCGTGCTGTCTCTATTGTCAATTTGTGAAATAAATATTGTTGGTGTATAGTGTCTTACTGTGTTTTGTGTACATTTGTCCAGTTTTCTAGTGTTTTTGTTGTTTGTGGGAGTCTGTTGTGGGTAGTGCTAGTTTAGGGATAGTTGGGCTCTTTTGGTGGTTAAGTTTACTTTTCTTCTGTATTTGTACCCCTAGTTTTCCCCTTTCTATTTCTTTAACCCCTATTCCCTTTCTCATTTGTACAATGTCTGGTAGGCCCCGTCCTGGCAGGATGGGTGAAGAGGAGTTGGGGGGCTTCATATGGCTTGTGTGCCATTTCTTGCCACTGATGATCGAGGCAGGTTGATACAGGGGTCCTCCTGGCTGGTTCCTGGTCTGTTGTCATCTTCCTGGGGTCTGTAGTGGCATCTGGGATCCATTTTGGCTCTCCTCTGAAATGGCAGTGTTCACAGGGTTTTTTGATGCTATTGCGTCAAAAAACTCCTCGTATCCGGTTTGCGGGGTCGTAAACGCCCCACAGTCATTTCCGCCGCGTTAACGTCGTTTTGCTTTACGACTTGACGCTGCGATGTGCGTCAAAATAAATGACTCCCACATCTGGTTTGCACCGCCGTGCGTCAAAGTATAAATTTGACGCCCGCACAGCACACCAAAATGGCGCAGTTTTGCATCAAAAAGTATAAATATGGCCCTTGGTTTTTTGTAGTTCCGTGGCTGACTAAATTATAATAACGTATTCGCCCTGCTCCCGGAAACCTTCTGTTAAGGCCCGCCATCGGGAAGATGTATATTCCACGGTCTGATGTTTTTCAGTTGGAATGCCCAGTAATATAGTTGAAAGTCTGGGACTGCAATTCCTCCATGTAACTTCTTTTTCCTCAGTTTCTTCCAAGCAAATCTTGGATTTTTATGTGACCAAATAAAGCTAATTATTTCCCCCTGCAATTTCCGTAGCCCATCAGCTTTAAAAAATAAGGGCAAAGCATTAAAGATGAATGTCAATTTAGGCAGTATCAGTATCAGTATTAAGTTTGTTCTACCTAGAATAGAGAGTTGTAGATGCGACCATTGATGGAGAAGTTTCTTTGTTTCCCTCAAAATATTTGAAAAGTTCACCTGGGCCATCTCTGCCAAGTTCTTAACCACTGTTACCCCTAGATATCGAATTTCATCTTTCTCTAAAGTATTGTCCTGTGGGCAATTCCAGGTCATTAGCTCTGAGTTGTCAGTATTGACTAAATAGCCAGAAATTTTCTCAAAACCTGTTATGATTTCTAAAAGTGATGGAAAGGAACTTTGAACATTCTATGTATAAATCAGGAGATCATCTGCATACAAGGCTTCCTTCAAAACCCAGCTTTGATACTGAAAGGCTACTATTCTATGATCTAGTCTAATTCTCCTAGCCAATGGTTCAATGTATAAATTAAAGAGGAGAGGGGAGAGTGGACATCCCTGTCCTGTTCCTAGTTCAGTTTGAAAGTGTGGCGAAAGAATACCATTAACAAGAATCCTGGCTGTGGATGTTTTGTAGATTGCTTTAATTGCCTTAAGGAAATTGTCTCCTAGGTTGTTCTGCTTCATTACTGCCTGCAGAAAAGGCCAACTCACTCTATCAAATGCCTTGGCGGCATCAATTGTCAGTATGGCAAGAGGAGAGTTAGTAGTAGCAATGTCAATTGCGGAAACCAGGTCATGGATCAAGTCTCCTAAATGCCTATCTCTCATAAAGTCTTTCTGATTGTTATGTACTAGGCCACCAATCAGTTTGTCCAGTCTCCTGGCAAGCACTTGTGCAAAAATTTTATAGTCATTATTAAGCAATGAAATAGGTCTATATGACTCACATCTCCTAGCATCTTTCTGTGGTTTTAATATTAGTGTTATAATAGCTTCATTGCATGAAATCAGGGGCATGGAGGTCTCTCTATACACTGAGTTCATCAACTGAGTTAAAACTGGAGCAAGTTCTTCTTTCAAACCTTTATATAATTTGGCTGGTGTTCCAGCCGGGCCCAGTGCCTTCACATATTTTAATCCAGCCATAATATTATCTACTTCCCCAATCTGGAACCGTTGATTGAGAATCTGATTCTTATCTTTTCTAGCCTAGGGAGAGTATCTACCCTCAACCAATTCTCAATCTCCTCCTCTGAGGCCGATATATCTTCTCTGTAAAGTTCTGTGAAAAACTTAACAAAGGCCCCTGCAATATCTCGGTCTTCTGGAGACTTACTGCCCGACTTGTCGATCATTATTTCTTTAATAATATTTCTGGCGTTTTCAGACATGGTTTTCCAAGCTAGTAACCTCCCACAGCCTTCGCCATACTCAAAGTGTGCTAGTTTACCAGCTTTCCATTTGCTCCTTACTATTGACTCCAGGAATACCTTGAGTGAGTACTTTGCTTTCCGAACTTGGTCCTGTAGGTCAGCTTGTGTTTTCAGATCCTTAGAGAAATCCATAGGGGCCTGTAATTTACAAAGTCTACCCTCCAGAGTCTCCACTGCGGCTTTGGTTCTTTTTGCCTTGAAAGCTGCATAGCTAATCAACTTCCCACTAATAAAGGCCTTATATGCTTCCCAAATTGTGCTTATCAGCACTGAACCTTCATTGATCTCAAAAGTCCCTGGAGTCCCTTTGTAACCGTTGTATAATCTCCTCCTCACCCAGGACTGCGGAACATGCATGAGGGCCAATCAGTGTAAATTAGTGAAAGCTCGAGTTGTACGGCTGAGTGATCCGAAAGGTGGACTGACTGGTGGGTGGCCCCCACTAAGTTATTTCGAAGCCTAGCATCTATCAAAAGAAATCGATCCTAGAAGCATTGCCATATTTTTTGTTTTGAGAAGTAAACTCCTTAGTCTGCCCCATTCTAGTTCACCAGGGATCTATCAGGCCCACATTCTTCATTATATTGTATAGGCAATTTCTTATCCTGATTGTACTAACTGTTGGTCTAGAGGTGGACCTATCTAGGGTAGGGTTTAGTAAGACATTAAAGTCCCCCCCCCCAACTATTATCAGGCTCCTAGCCTCTGACAACTGGTTATAGAGTTCCATAAGTGGGCCTGGATCATCCATATTGGGCCATAGTAAGAGACCAGTGTATACTCGACCACTTCTAATCTAATATTCGTCATCAACCACCTCCCCCTGGGATATGCATTAACAATAGTCAAGCGACCTTGGACCGTGTTCTTTACAATAATTGCCACCCCTTTCTCATTACAGATTTGATTAGTACAAGCAAAATGAGTAATCCATCTTTGCGCCTTGAGAATGTTTGCCCACTCCTCGTTTCTTAAATGTGTTTCTTGCAGTAGAATAATCTGATTGTCTGATAATCATAAAAATTGTAAAATTCTCCTTCTCCTGCTACTTATTCTAAGTCCATTTACATTCCAGGAAAGACTTAAGTTTAAGACTGACCCGACCCCTTCATCCTATTCCAGTTTCTAGTGTTTGCTCCCTGTCCAACCAAAGAATCTTATTTAAACATGAGGAGTCTTCTTTCTTTATTATCTTTTCCCACATACCCCCCACCCTGTGATAACGTAACCAAGAGAACCAATTAATTTTACTACGTGCCTCACTAACCCCGGAGTTACCCTTCCTCCAACCCTCCCTGGAGAACCCTCCTGCTGACCATGCTGGGCACTCCATCCTACCCTTGAGCCCCTCCTCTCTGAAGCCAGCTAGCTCTCCCCTTTTATCTGTTCAATTAATGCTGCAACTTCTTGGGGATCCCTCACATTATGCATTTTATTTCTCCACAATACTCTCAAAGTAGCGGGAATCTCAGTTGCGGAGTAGCACCTAGAGACTTAGGCGGTCATTCTGACCCTGGCGGTCTTGGCGGAGGACCGCGGGAGCACCGCCGACAGGCCGGCGGTGCTCCAATGGGGATTCCGACCGCGGCGGTAAGACCGCGGTCGGACCGGCAGCACTGGTGGTCTCCCGCCAGTGTACCGCCGCCCCATTGAATCCTCCACGGCGGCGCAGCTAGCTGCACCGCCGAGGGGATTCCGACCCCCCCTACCGCCATCCAGTCCCCGGCGGTCCGACCGCCAGGAATCAGATGGCGGTAGGGGGGGTCGCGGGGCCCCTGGGGGCCCCTGCAGTGCCCATGCCACTGGCATGGGCATTGCAGGGGCCCCCGTAAGAGGGCCCCTACAAGTATTTCACTGTCTGCTTGGCAGACAGTGAAATACGCGACGGGTGCCACTGCACCCGTCGCACAGCCTCCACTCCGCCGGCTCGATTCCGAGCCGGCTTCCTCGTGGAAGCCTCTTTCCCGCTGGGCTGCCGGGCGGCCTGAAGGCGGCCGCCCGCCAGCCCAGCGGGAAAGTCAGAATTACCGCGGCGGTCTTTTGACCGCGCAGCGGTATTCTGGCGGCTCCCGACAGGCCGGCGGCGACCGCCGCCCGCCAAAGTCGGAATGAGGGCCTTAATCTCCTACATATACTTCCCCAGTTCCCATTGTCGATCTTGAGGTGCCCTGGACATGTCTGATCTTATTAAAAAGGTCCAGCCCTCATGCTTGAAGACCCAAATTTTAGGAGCTTCTCTGAGGATCTGCTCCTTCACTCAGTATGAGGCAAAATGGACCAAAACCTCCCTGAGTTTATCCCTATTAGGATTCCTTCTAAAGGGATCTCGAGGGACTGTCTGTATTTCTAGGTCAAGATTAATGTAAGCCACTGTGGGGATGTGTTCTTTAATTAAAGTTATGAAAAAGTCTTTGATTTTATCACCTTCTTCTCCTTCTGGGAAATTCAAAAATCTAAGGTTATTCCGCCTACAGTTATTTTCCAGGGATTCTAGTTTATCTCTCAAATCTTTCTCGCTTCGCTTTAAAGCTTGAACTTCATGCCTATTAGATTCTACCTCTGCCTGCTATGCACCTATGGAAGACTCCATAGACCCTAATCTCTCCGTCATATTAGTAATTTGTGCATCAAGGCTGTCACAGACCCCTTGGATTTTAGCTTGATTAGACTCTGATGTTGCAAACTTGTCTCTTATCTCTTCTAATAATGACTGTATGGTTATGCCGGTATGGGTTATGCTACTCTGCTCTCGTGTGACAGTACAGGGACATCCCCCCCCCTCCCCCCCCAGTTACACGGGGTCCTACCTGCTAGGTGACAGAGCTCTCCAGTTGAGGGTGATCATGCCGAGATAGACTCCATATTTGATGTGGAGGTTGATATGTCCTGATGGATTGGGGGTCTAATATGACCTTGAGTGTTTTGTACCTTGAAGAAGGATCTAAGCGAAGGGGTTATTTTCATTCTCCCGGTAGTAAGTCTTGCAATAACCCCAGCTTCCTTAATTGTTTTCGTTGACGGTGCTTGTTGACTTTGAGGGGGGGTCCTCTTTCGTAGTGTAGTGGGGATAATAGGAAATTGGGGAGCTTACCTTTAGCAGTTTGCTTACTTCTTGCCCCAGTGGCCGATGGTAACTGATTTAAGGCAGGTGGTGGGCCCAGATGGTCCAAAATGGGCTTGAATAAACAAGATTTATGTCCCTGTTGCCGTGTCTTGGCACCTGGCCCCGATGGTTGTCTGGGGGTCATGCAGAAATGTTCAACCTGGATAACCTGGAATGCGTGAAAATGAGCCTGACTTCCACTAACAGGAAGAGGCTCTCCAGGCAGCTTTCCTCCCAGCCGAGGCAAAGCCAGCAATGAGCCTGTGCTGACTCTGCCCAGGCCGCCCCGGAATCTCAACCTGGCCGCTGCACCTCTGCCCCGGTAGACCAGCGATGCTGCCTGGGACCACTGCGGCAGCAATGGAAGCGAGAGCGGCGGAGATCCAGGCCCCCCAGAGCAATTCCACTGAATCAGGAATCCCATCCGACGAGGGCGCGTTCACGGCGTTCCACAAGGCTGGGAGGCCCCCGCAACTGAGCGAGGTGAGCGATCATGATCATGAATACGGAGGGTTTAACCTTCATGAGTCCACAAGTCCTTTTCCTAGGTCTTCCCAGCCTCAGGCCAAGGCACAGGAACGTTCTTCTTATAACTCCGAGTCAGAGGCCTCACAAAAAGACTCTCCACTGCTCAAGAAGAAACTCTAGTCTCACCATGTATCCTCAGAAGTACTGCTCCAAGTGGTCGAAATCTCCTCTTCACTCGTGAAGAGATTATCCATCCATACTCCACGGAGTGGGTTCCTAGTGCTGAGGGGGCTCAATATGTGCAGGACAGACTGTGCAAAAGTTTTGAGAAAGAAGTGTGCAATTCTCTTTGCTCTGAATGTCCCTGGCTATGTTT
Source organism: Pleurodeles waltl (assembly GCF_031143425.1). Taxonomy (NCBI): domain Eukaryota; kingdom Metazoa; phylum Chordata; class Amphibia; order Caudata; family Salamandridae; genus Pleurodeles; species Pleurodeles waltl. The sequence goes on from NW_027150301.1 coordinate 4,014,359, forward strand.
GGTTGGCAAAGTTGCCAATTCTCTGGAGCTAGACCCTAACCACTACAGAGGTCATGGCCGTGCCTCTAAGGGGTTCCAGTCTGGACGCCAATACCACAGGTAAGGATTATTCCTTATTCAGAGGTAATTTTGGGGGGGGCAGAATTTAACATTTCCTCATTGCATGGCAAAATATCACAAAGGACCCATGGTTGTTACAAACTGTTCAAGGGTTTCAGCTAGACTTTGATGCTCCACCAACTTAGAGGGTCCTCTCCCCTTCTTCTGAAGATCGTTCATTCATAGAGGAAGAGATTCTTCGCTCCTGCAGAATGGAGCTGTGGTAGAGACTACCTCATCCTCATGGGTTCATGAGTATGATATTCTTGGTGCAAAAGAAAGGAGGTGGTTCTCGACTGGTGTTGAACCTCAAACAGTTTCCATTCTTGGACTGTATACCGCCATTTCAAAGTGGAGGGCAAAGACTTACTCAGAGATTTTTTAAGAAACATCGATTGGTTGGTTCGATTGGACCTCAAAGACGCTTATTGTTCAGTGCCAGTTTTCGCAACCCAAAGACGTTTGTTTAAATTCCAATGAGGGCACCGTTGGTTGGAGTTCACCGCACTGCCCTTCAGTCTGTCCTCAATGCCTCAGTGCTTCACCAACCTTCTGTGTCCTGTGGTTGAGTATCTAAGGGAGCGGGGTGTAAGGCTTATTGTTTACCTCAACAATAGCCTAATTATGGCTCAAGAGAGAGACACGGTCCCTTGTCATCTCAATTGGATGGTACAATTATTACAGGATCTGGGGTTTATAATCAATGCCGAGAAATCCAGCATGGTGCCATTGAGTTCTTAGGTTTTCAGATACTTGGTCAAAACCCTGTTACTTCTTCCTCTAGCCAAATGAGCATCCATCAAGAAAGAGTTGAGGAGAGCCCTTGTCTCTCTGATTATGCTATTCAGGATGTTGGCCCGACTAGTGTGTCTTCTTGCATCCTCAATTCAAGCCATTTTCTCTGGGGCCTAGGCATTACAGCTTCAGAGACTGAAGATCTTATATCTTCAGAAGGGACAGCGGTATTCAGAGTTGGTCTTAATTTCATAAGAAGCCAAGACCAAGATCTCTTGGTGGCTATCCCACATGGATGCATGGAATGGCAGGGCAATCTTTACTTCAGTTCCGGATATAGTGATAGAGTCCGGTGCCAGCCGGTGGGGCTGGGGAGCATGTTGCAGCTCGGTGGAGACTGGGGGGTCGTTGGTCCCCGGAGAGCTGAATCATCACATCAATTATCTAGAACTCTTGGTGGGGGCTTTTGCGATCATGTCGCTTTCCCCACGCAGGGCCCATTGTTGTATTCTCATCCCGATGGACAATGTGTTCGTAGTCAGGTATATATATCTCCTAGGAGGGACCAGATATCGTCTGTTGGCGGAGATCGGCGAAGGATTTTGACATTATTTTCTGCATCACCAAATTTCGGTGACAGCAGAATATATTCTGGGTCACTCCAATACAACAGCTGATTGGAATCCTTGCTTCCTTCAGGATTTCAGCGACTGGAAGCTCAACACCCAGATTTTCCAAGCACTTCAGCTGCGGTGGGGACGTTGTCACATAGATTTGTTTGCTTCCCAGCTGAACAATCAAATTTCGACTTACTTCAGTTGGAGGCCAGACCCTCATGCAGCAGGGATGGATGCATTTCTTCAAGCTTGGCTATGGGGTCTTCTATAAGTTTTTCCCACATTCACCATGATTCTGTGAGCTCTGGCCTAAGTATTCTGCCAAACAGCAGAAGTGATTTTGGTGACTCCGTATTGGAGAGCGCAGCCTTGGTCCCCGTCAGCAATGGCTCTTTCGTGCAAATCTCCATTGATGCTGCCAGATTGCAAGGATCTTTTGATGGATCCGTCGGGCAGTTCGCACCCTTTGATTTTGCAGGGTCAATTGTCCCTAATGGGGTGGAGACTTTCATGAGATGATGGGAAGTGCCTGGAGTTTCAGAATGAGCACTGTTTTTCTTATCTCAGTCTTGGGCACCAACCACTCATAAAACAAATGAGCAAGCCTGGAGGAAGTGGCTATGTTGGTGCGGTGAAAGGAGTATGGATCCAAAATTTATGTCATAGCCAATCTGATTTAGCCTCAAGGGTTTGGCTTACAGGACGATTCATAATTGTCATTCAGCTAGTTCTTCAGGTCATACCCATATTCAGGGTAGACCACTGGGGGAACATCCATTAAACTGTAAACTTCTTAGGGACATTCATATGGTTGAAGCCCCACAACAGAGATATTCTTCATTATGGGACGTTAGTGTTGTTCTTCGTTTTATGAAAAGTTGTTGGTGGATTTACCCATCCCTATATAAGTATGAATATTAGTTTTTTGTTTGTTAACTTCATCAGGAGTGAATACTACTGCTTTTTCAAATCAGTCTGGCTGTGACTGAAGGAGGGTGGCCGGGTTTGTAGTGGGTACCTAAGGTACTTACACCTTATGCCAGGTCCAGTTATCCCTTGTTAGTGAAATGTAGTCAGTGTTCTAGCAACGTAGGCTGTCTAGAGGTAGCTGCAACAGAGCAGCTTAGGCTGAACTAGGATACATGCAGAGCTCCTGCAACACCACTGTAGTTACACAGTACTTATACACAAGTAAAGGCAATACTCAGTGTTACCAAAAATAAAGGTACTTTATTTTAGTGACACAAGGCAAAAAATATCTTAGACAATACTCCTTCTGGAGGTAAGTATTATACACAATATATAAAATCAGGTAAGTAAATAGTCATACAATAGTGCAAACAGTAGAAAACAGAATAGAATGCAATAGGCCTAGGGGCAACACAAACCATATACTAAGAAAGTGGAATGTGAATCACAAATTCCCCCCAGGCAAGTGTAGTGTGTAGAGGGGCGCTGGGAGTGTAACAAAACACCAAAGGTAAGTAAAGTACCCCACCCCAGAGCCCAGAAAAGTAGGAGTAAAGTACTGCAAGTTTCCTCAGGACACACTACAAGTCGTGATAAGAGATATTGCAAGAACCAAGCAAGACTGCAAACAACAAATAGTGGATTCCTGGACTTGAAGACCTGTGAAGAGAGGGAACCAAGTCCAGAAGATGCAGAAGATTCTAGGAAGGACAGGAGCCCCTGCCAACCTAGAAGATGGTGCAAAATTGGATTCTCCGGTTGGAAGACGTATGAAGAAGAGCACCAAAGAAGATGGCTCAGGGTCCCTGCCTGGTGCAGGAGATGTTCCACGTCGAGTTGTTGGATGCAGGCTGTTTGCGTTGCTGGATTCGTCCAACAAGCCTCAGATCAAGCAAGGTCACGGTTTGCGTCAAAATTACGCTGCCTGGACCCAGGATGGACCTGAGGGTCTCAACTAAGACTGAGGAGACAGAGGGGGCTCTCAGCACTGGAAAGTGCCCACAGAAGACCAAGCAGGACATGGGGTACAAAGAACATGCAAAGTGCGGTTGGTGCAGCACAACAAAAGGTCCCACGCCGCCGGAGAAAAACTCAGCGAGTTGTGCGTCGCAGGATGGAGTGCTGGGGACCTGTGCATGAAGGATTCTTGGAAGAAGTGCACAGAAATCCAAGATGCTTAAGATCACGCAGTGCACAGGGGTACTGTCGCAAACCTGGAAGGCAAGCTCTTACTGTCTCCAAATTTGGACAGCTGGACCTTAGGACAGTTTGGGTCACGTTGGTCCACCACCTGTGTTCCAGGGACATGCTCGTCTTCAGGAGAGGCGTCCCAGAGAACCGGTCGTCATCGCAGACGGGTGCCTGCAGGAGCAGGGAAGTGACTCCGTCACTCCACGGGAGATTCTTTTGGTTCTTCTGGTGCAGGGTGAAGAGTGTCCTCAGTGTGTGCACACCTTGGAAACTGTTGCAAATGCTGGCTGGAGCTGAAGTTGCAGGTCACAGGATCTGTCCTGGATACTTTGTTGCAGTTACAGCAGTTCCTGGAGAAGTCTGTGGTTGATCTGACGGTCAGAAGCTGAAGCAGGGGATGCAGAGGGAGATTGGCTACCTACCCAGGTATGCACCTATCAGGAGGGATCTCTGACGTCACCTGCTGGCACTGGCCACTCCGTGGTCTCCAGAGTGTCCCCACACCTTGGAATCCAAGATGGCTAATGCCAAGGACACACTGGAGGAGCTCTGGGCACCACCCCTGGGGTGGTGATGGACAGGTGAGTGATCATCTCCCCTTCTCTTTGTTTAGGCTTTCACCAGAGCAGGGCCTGGGGGTCCCTGAACCGGTGTAGAGTGGCTTATGCAAAGAGGGCACCATCTGTGCCCTTCAAAGCATTTGCAGAGGCCCCTCCCAAGCCTGTGACACCTATTTCCAAAGGGAGAGGGTGTAACGGCCTCCTCCCAAAGGAAATGCATTGTTCTGCCTTCCTGGGATTGAGCTGCTCAGTCCCCAGGAGGGCAGAAACCTGTCTGTGAGGTGGCAGCAGCTGGGGCTGTAGTGGAAACTTCAGAGAGCTGGTTTGGCAGTACTGGGGGTCCATGGGATTGGCTCCCTAATAGCAGATCTGGAATGGGGGGACGATTCCATGATCTTAGACACCTCAAATGGCCATATTTGGAGTTACCATTGTGAAGCTATATATATGTATTGACATATATGTAGTGCACGTGTGGAATGGTATCCCCGCACTCACGAAGTCCGGGGAATTGGCCCTGAACAAGGTGGGGGCACCTTGGCTAGTGCAAGGGTGCCCTCACACATAGTAATTTTGTACCTAGCCTTCAATAAATGAAGGTTAGACATATAGTTGACTTATAAGTTACTTAAGTGCAGTGAAAATGGCTGTGAAATAGCGTGCGCACTATTTTACTCAGGCTGCAGTGGCAGTCCTGAAGAAAGGTTTGTCTGAGTTCCTTATGGGTGGCAAAAGAAATGCTGCATCCCATAAGGATCTCCTGGAACCCCAATGCCCTGGGTGCCTAGGTACCATATACTAACTAGGGACTTATAAGGGGGTGTCCAGTGTGCCAATTGGAATAGGAATATGGAGTCACTAAACTATAGTGACAAATTTGGTAGGTACAGAGAGCATAAGCACTGGAGTTCTGGTTAGCAGAACTTCAGGGACACAGTAAAGAATACTGGCCACAAACTATGAGCACTGGGGTCCTGGCTAGCAGCATCCTAGTAAGACAGGCAAAACACACTGACAAATAGGGTTTTAACTATGGGCACTGGGGTCCTGGCCATCAAAAACACACTGATAAAACACTCACAAACAGGCCAGAAATGGGAGTAACCATGCTAGAAAGAGGCTACTTTCTCACATACCTCCCCCCCAAACGAAGGACAATAAGGCTAACCTTGGCCAGGTGAGACTTTATTGTCTAAGTGGTGATAAGTGGACAGCAGATCTGCAATAGAGTGGTTACTCCCTTTATCATCCACTGTATGGTTTCTTCCATGTGGGAATGTAAACCACCCTGTTTGGAGATTTTTGCCTAACCAACAATGTAAGTGTAAATTCTCTGAGTCTCTATTTGTAAGTTTTAAAGTTGGGCAGTAGGATGGATCCACTAGGCCTATGTCAAGACAGGGTTACTGTCCTAAGGGAGAGAATGCCAGACAGGGATGCTGTTTCAGCAAGGCCAGAGCTGGGCAAAAAGTTTGTCCATATGGCTGGAAGAGGGAACAGGGTTGCTGTTTCTCCTGGGTTGGAGCAGTACAGGGCTGCTGTCCTAAGTGTTCAGAGGTACTAAAGTTTCTCTGGGAGGGCTGGGGGGTGTAGGAAAGTACCATCTTGCCTGGCATGGTACCCCCATTTTTACTTGTATGCCAATTTGTTTTTGCCTGTCTCTGCTAGCCAGGACCCCAGTGCTTATAGTTTGTGGCCTGAATATGTGTCCCTGTGTAGTGACTAACTGTGTCACTGAGACTCTGATAATCAGAACCTCAGTGCTTATGCTCTCTCTGCCTTTAAAATTGTCACTGCAGGCTAGTGACCATTTTCTCCAATTCTAATTGGCACACTGGAATACCCTTATAATTCCCTAGTATATGGTACCTAGGTACCCAGGGTATTGGGGTTCCAGGAGATCCCTATGGGCTGCAGCATTTCTTTTGCCACCCATAGGGAGCTACGACAATTCTTACACAGGCCTGCCACTGTAGCCTGAGTGAAATAACATCCACGTTATCTCACAGCCATTTTACACTGCACTTAAGTAACTTATAAGTCAACCTATATGTCTAACCCTCACTTGGTGAAGGTTAAGTGCAAAGTTACTAAGTGTGAGGGCACCCTGGCACTAGCCAAAGTGCCCCCACATAGTTGAGGGCAATTTTCCTGTACTTTGTGAGTGCGGGGACACCATACACGTGTGCACTACATATAGGTCAATACCTATATGTAGCTTCTGAATGGTAACTCCGAATATGGCCATGTAACATGCCTAAGATTATGGAATTGCCCCCCATGCCAAATCTGGTATTGGGGTGCCAATCTCCAGCATGGATCCCGGGTACTGCCAAACAAGCTCTACGGGGTTTTCACTGCAGCTTCCGCTGCTGCCAATCCACAGACAGGCATCTGCTCTCCTGGGGTCTGCGCAGCCCAGTCCCAGGAAGGCAGAACAAAGAATTTCCTCTGAGAGAGGGTGTTACACCCTCTCCCCTTGGAAATAGGTTTTAAGGGTCTGAGAGGAGTAGCCTCTCCAGGCCTCTGGAAATGCTTTGAAGGACATAGATGGTGCCCTCCTTGCATAAACCAGTCTACACCGGTTCAGGGAACCCCCAGCCCTGCTCTGGCGCGAAACTGGACAAAGGAAAGGGAAATAACCACTCCCTGTTCATCACCACCCCAGGGGTGGTGCCCAGAGCTCCTCCAGTGTGTCCCAGACCTCTGCCATCTTGAATCCAGAGGTGTGAGGGCACAATGGAGGCCTCTGAGTGGCCAGTGCCAGCAGGTGACGTCAGAGACCCCTCCTGATAGGTGCTTACCTGACTAGGTGGCCAATCCTCCTCTGAGGGCTATTTAGGGGCTCTCCTGTGGGCTTTTCCTCAGATAACGAATGCAAGAGCACACTAGAGTTCCTCTGCATCTCCCTCTTTGACTTCTGCCAAGGATCGACCGCTGACTGCTCCAGGATGCCTGCAAAACTGCAACAAAGTTGCAAGAAGACTACCAGCGACATTGTAGCACCTAATCCTGCCAGCTTTCTTGACTGTTTCCTGTGGGTGCATGCTCTGAGGGCTGCCAGCCTTCACCCTGCACTGCAAGCCAAGAAGAAATCTCCCGTGGGTTGACGGAATCTTCCCCTTGCTAATGCAGGCACCAAACTTCTGCTTCACCAGTCCTCTGGGTACCCTCTCACTGACGAGCATGGTCCCTGGAACACAGGTGCTGGATCCAAGTGACCCCGACAGTCCAGTGGTCCATCTGTCCAAATTCAGCAGAGGTAAGTTCTTGTTCTTGCTTCCCCTCGCCAGACAGTAATCCTGTGCACTGCGTGAACTGCAGCTGCTAGAGCTTCTGTGCACTTTTGCAAGGAATACTTCATGCACAGCACAGCCCAGGTCCCCAGCACTCCGTCTTGCATTGCTCAACTCGCTGAGTTGACCACCGGCTTCGTCGGACCCTCCTCTGTAGTGTTGATGACCGCCGTGCTCAGTTTTCTGGAACCCGTGTTCATGTACTTATGCAGGTGCTGCCGCCTTCTGCATGGGCTCTCTTTATTGCTGAGGGCCCCCTCTGTCTCCTCTTCCAAGTGGCGACCTTCTGGTCCTTCCTGGGCCCGGGCAGCACCCTTTTTCTTCAACAGTGACCTTTGCAGCTAGCAAGGCTTGTTTGTGGTCTTTCTCCAAAGAAACAACTCTGCATCCTCGAGCACGCTGTGGGACATCTTCTGTGCAAAGTAGTAGTTCCTGGCACCTTCTATTGTTGCTGAATATTCAGCTTCGTCCACCAGGATGGAGCCATTTTGCACCTTCATCCGGGGTTTAGTGGGCTCCTGCCCCCCCCTGGAAACTTTTGTGACTCTTGGACTCAGTCCCCTTCCTTTACAGGTCCCCAGGTCCAGGAATCCATCTTCAGTGCTTTGCAGTCAGTTGTGGTCTTTGCAGAATCTCCTATCACAACTTTAGTGTGTTTCTGGGGAAGTAGGGTCACTTTACTCCTACTTTTCAGGGTCTTGGGGTGGGGTATCTTGGACACCCTTAGTGTTTTCTGACACTCCCAGCGACCCTCTACACACTACACTAGGCCTGGGGGTCACTAAGTGGTTCGCATTCCACTTTCTTAGTATATGTGTTGTGTTGCCTCTAGGCCTATTGCATCCTAATGTATTCTACAGTGTTTGCACTTCTTTTCTAACAGTTTACTTACCTGATTTTGGTTTGCGTGTATATTTTGTGTATTTTACTTACCTCCTAAGGGAGTATATCCTCTGAGATATTTTTGGCACATTTTCACTAAAGTAAAGTAAATTTATTTTTAGTAACTCTAAGTATTGTGATTCTTATGATATAGTGCTAAATGATGTAAGTGGTATAGTAGGAGCTTTGCACGTCTCCTAGTTCAGCCTAAGCTGCTCTGCTACAGCTACCTCTATCAGCCTAAGCTGCTAGAAAACTACTAATCTACTAATAAGGGATAACTTGACCTGGTGCAAGGTGTAAGTACCATCAGGTACCCAATATAAGCCAGGCCAGCCTCCTACATTGGTGGTGCAGAGGTGGAATAATTACTTGTAACTGCTTTACCACTTTGTCATTGGTGCTTTTCATAAGAAAAACATATTCCAAATACTTAAAAATATACACAGTTAGCCTAAACAGTTTAACTCTTTCTAAAAACTTTCTAAAAACTTTCTAAAAAGTTTTGAAAAGTTTGAAAAGTTTTTTTCTTTTCTTTAAAAAGTTTCTAAACCTTTTTCTCTCTGTCCTAAACCCTTTCTTACAACTATGTCTGCAGTAGAGCTCACTCCCACAGTTGTTCAGGCAACCTATGGTAGTTTAAACTTTAAAAGTTTGAGGGGTCTCTGCATAGAAAGAGGTTTAAGCATTGGTAAGAACCCTACCAAAGATCTTTTCCTTAGCCTTCTCCTAAAAAGTGACCAGAACCAGTCTGGCCCATCCAAGGATCAGGAGGTAGAGGAGGGGGGTACCCACCAATACTCAGAGGAGTCCCCTGAGGATGCTGGGGAGGGTTCTTCCAAAAACCTGTCAGCTAAGAGGCCATCTAGTGACACTGGTAGTGGGGTCACACACTAGTAGGGCACCTTTCTGATGGATACAACTACCTGTGGATTCCTCACCTCATGAATACTCCCATGGCGCCAGCATTCGACGGAAATCTTCTTACTAGTCTCTGCACGTCGACGAGGACGTCACTGTCTCGCACGCGACGCCGTCTGACGTCATACAGGCAATAAGAGGTCCTCGACGACGTGCAGACGTCAGTTCCCTTTTTTCCGTGCATTCGAAACGGTTATCTTCGAGGGAGCAACTGTTACTCTTGCGGTTACAGTGTATATCTTGCTGCGTACTCTTTCTCTGTGGAAATAATGTCGCAGAGAAAGTCTGGATTTAAGCCTTGTCGTGAGTGTGGAGGCAAGATGTCGGTGACGGATCCTCATTCCGATTGCCTTTGGTGTTTGAGCTCCGACCACGACGTCTCGACTTGTGATTCATGTCAGCACATGAATCCGAAGGCCCTTAAAGAACGCGAGGCGAAGCTGTTTATGGCCAAGTCAAAGGAGAAGCATCACAAGAAAAAGTCTTCTCCAAGACATCGGCGTCATCGAGACTCCCGGCGCCGTAGAGAATCTCGGCGCCATTCAAGGGAGGCTCGTTCCAGGTCTCCGGATCGGCGCCGAAGAACATGGGAGGTCAGCCCCACGGTGACGCCGCATCCTTCGACGCCGTTGCCCTCTCCGGCGTCTCCAACTTCGCCTGGACAGGCGTCGGTGATTGAGGTATTGGAGCCTCAAGTGTTTTCTCCGGCGCAGACGCCGAGGCCGGCGTCGGGGTCGCCTCCGAGTCAGGCACCCCAGTAACCGGCTTTTCTGATGGATACAACTACCTGTGGATTCCTCACCTCATGAATACTCCCATGGCGCCAGCATTCGACGGAAATCTTCTTACTAGTCTCTGCACGTCGACGAGGACGTCACTGTCTCGCACGCGACGCCGTCTGACGTCATACAGGCAATAAGAGGTCCTCGACGACGTGCAGACGTCAGTTCCCTTTTTTCCGTGCATTCGAAACGGTTATCTTCGAGGGAGCAACTGTTACTCTTGCGGTTACAGTGTATATCTTGCTGCGTACTCTTTCTCTGTGGAAATAATGTCGCAGAGAAAGTCTGGATTTAAGCCTTGTCGTGAGTGTGGAGGCAAGATGTCGGTGACGGATCCTCATTCCGATTGCCTTTGGTGTTTGAGCTCCGACCACGACGTCTCGACTTGTGATTCATGTCAGCACATGAATCCGAAGGCCCTTAAAGAACGCGAGGCGAAGCTGTTTATGGCCAAGTCAAAGGAGAAGCATCACAAGAAAAAGTCTTCTCCAAGACATCGGTGTCATCGAGACTCCCGGCGCCGTAGAGAATCTCGGCGTCATTCAAGGGAGGCTCGTTCCAGGTCTCCGGATCGGCGCCGAAGAACATGGGAGGTCAGCCCCACGGTGACGCCGCATCCTTCGACGCCGTTGCCCTCTCCGGCGTCTCCAACTTCGCCTGGACAGGCGTCGGTGATTGAGGTATTGGAGCCTCAAGTGTTTTCTCCGGCGCAGACGCCGAGGCCGGCGTCGGGGTCGCCTCAGAGTCAGGCACCCCAGTATCCGGCTTTTCCCACCCCTGGAGCCGATAGTTTCGCATTCTTGAATGCGATGTATGCCATCTTCCAACAGATGGCTCCAGGGGGTGCTCCGGCTGGGCCTTTGGCCTTTTCTTTGGGTGATCCTGCGCCTCTTCGGCCGGCACCCTTTATGCCCTTTCTCCCGTTTGGGAACGTGGGCTCGGCGCCAGTGTCGGCGCCGGTGGCCGCTCCGGTGGTTTCGGAGGGATTGGCCCCAGGGATTTCCATCCCGTCGACGTCGAGATTTCGGCCTGTGACTCCGGTGGGTCCATCCGTTTCAACTGCTCTTCAGTCGGCGCCGAAGTTACCTGTGGCGCCGGATGCGGCGTCGGTGGCTTCGGAAGATCGGCGCCGATCTCCGACTTCGGCGGAGGTATTGTCGACTCCGCGGATTGAGCAACGACTGCATTCAAGGAGGCGTGCTCTCCGGGTACTAGAAGAGCAGGAGTACCAACGAGCCCTAGAGGAAGGAGAGCTAGAGGACTCGGGTGATGGGCTGCGTGGACTGGAGTCGGCCAGTGGGCTGGACACTTCCCCTGAGTGGGACCTTTCGTCCCCGGGGGAATATACCGAGGAAGCTGCTTCCTTTCATACAGTGGTACGGAAGGCAGCTAGTTTTTTGGACCTGCCTTTGCCGGTGGTGGAGGCGAAACAAAACCTTTTGACAGAGGTGTTGCATCCGGCCTCAGCCGCGGCGGAGCCTCTATTACCTTTTAATGACGCTCTGCTGGATCCGGTTTTAGAGGTGTGGAAGAAGCCGGCATCTTCCCCAGCAGTTCACAGAGCCGTGGCCAGGAGGAATCGGACGGCTTCAACTGATCCTGGTTTCCTATCTAGGCACCCTACGCCGGAGAGCTTGGTTGTGCAGGCCTCCTGTTCGTCCAAGTCAGCGCCTGGTTCTTTTCCGACGGTGCCTGGGGACAGAGATTCAAAAAAGCTGGAGGCGCAGTCGAAGAAGATTTTTTCGTCCTGCAGTCTGGCATTAAAAGCCACCAATGCAACCTGTATCCTGGGGAGGTATATTCATGCTCTGATGGATGACATCTCCTCTTCGTTTACAGAGCTTCCCCAGGGTCTTTTGGATCTTGTCTCTGATGCCCAGGCTGCTGCGACCCAAATTATCCAGACAGGACTGGATACCACCGACTCGGTAGCCAGAGCAATGGGCACAACTGTGGTGGAAAGGAGACAGGCCTGGCTCCGTAACTCGGGCTTTTCGGCAGATGTACAGTCCACATTGTTGGATCTCCCGTTTGATGGGGACAAACTGTTTGGGGCTAAGGCTGATTCGGCCTTGGAACGGTTTAAGGAGAGCAGGGCCACGGCTAAGTCGTTGGGACTCCAAGCTCCTTCTTCCACGGCCTCTTCCAGATTCTTCAGGAGGTTTCGTGGATTTGGGCGTGGCTCTTCCTCCTCTTCCTTTCGGGGAAGATATCAGCAACCTGCCTCTTCCCATCCCTATAGATCTTTTAGGGGGAGGGGTAGGGTCCGCACCAGGGGAGCTTCTCAGCAGCACTCTGCCTCTTCCTCATCCTCTGGCGGGGTGCAGCAGGGGAAGCAGCCTTAGGCTTCCACCATTTCCCACTCACTCCTCTCCTGTAGGGGGAAGATTACAGCATTTTCTCACCAAATGGGAGACTGTTACGTCGGACACTTGGGTTCTCAGTGTTGTGGGAAAAGGCTACACCCTTCCCTTTCGGGAGTTTCCGCCCCTCATCCCGCCCCGCCCTTCGTATTGTTCACAAGAACACCTCCTGTTGCTAGAACAGGAGGTAGAAGTCCTCCTTTTAAAGGGCGCGGTGGAGTTGGTTCCGGAGCAGGAAAGGGGTCAAGGAGTTTACTCAAGGTATTTCCTGATTCCCAAGAAGGATGGTCGTTTGAGACCAATTCTGGACCTGAGGATCTTGAATTGGTTCCTGAAGCAGGAAAAGTTCAAGATGCTGACCCTAGCACAGGTGCTTTTGGCGTTGAACATGGAAGACTGGATGGTGTCTATCGACTTGCAGGATGCTTACTTTCATATCCCGATACTCAAGTCACACAGGAAGTATCTCCGGTTTGTGGTGGGATCGCAACACTACCAGTTTGCGGTCCTTCCGTTTGGTCTTACTTCAGCACCTCGAGTCTTCACGAAGGTGATGTCGGTGGTTGCGGCAGAGCTCAGAAGGAAGGGGATAGCAGTATTCCCTTACTTGGACGATTGGTTGATCAAAGCCAAGTCCCCGGAGCTTGTGTTGCGTCATCTGCAGTCAACAACCCAGTTGTTGTTCGACCTGGGCTTTTCGGTGAACGAGCCCAAATCTCACCTAGAGCCCTCTCAGCGCCTCCTGTTCATAGGGGCAGTACTGGATACAACATTGGGTCGGGCCTTTCCTCCGCCTCAGCGGATTCAAGATATTCAGGATTTGGTTCCAATGTTTCGAAATGGAGCGGTAGTTCCAGTCCTCAAGGTCCTTCGTCTGCTCGGTCTTTTTGCCTCCTGCATTCTGTTGGTCACGCATGCTCGCTGGCACATGAGGGCTCTTCAGTGGTGCCTCCGAAGGCAGTGGTCTCAACACAGAGGGGATCTAGAGGGTACTGTCAAGATCTCCAGAGATGCTGCTGTGGATTTGAAGTGGTGGATTGCAAGCAACAATCTTTCACAAGGAAAGCCGTTCCAGCAGTTGCCACCAGTGGCCACAGTCATAACGGATGCTTCCACTCTAGGGTGGGGAGCTCATCTGGGGGATCTGGAGATCAAAGGTCTTTGGTCTCCAGAGGAACAGATGTTTCACATCAATCTGTTAGAGTTACGGGCTGTACGTCTGGCTCTCAAGGCCTTCCTCCCTTCCCTTCGTGGTCAGTCGGTACAGGTCCTAACGGACAATACTACCACGATGTGGTACATATACAAGCAGGGAGGAGTGGGGTCGTACCTTCTCTGCAGAGAAGCTCTTCGACTATGGTCCTGGGCAAAGGACCATCGGATTTGCTTGATAGCAAACCATCTGGCCGGAGTTTTGAACGTGCGTGCGGACAGTCTCAGTCGCCACTTCTCGGCAGACCACGAGTGGCGTCTCCATCCAGATCAAGTCCGTTTAATCTTCCAGAAGTGGGGGTTTCCTCGGGTAGATCTGTTCGCCACTCGAGAGAACACGCATTGTCCGTTGTTCTGCAGCCTTCAGTATCCGATGCAGGAAGCGTTGGGGGACGCGTTTCAAATGACCTGGTGCGGCCAGTTGCTTTACGCGTTTCCTCCCATACCCTTGATTCCTCGAGTATTGAGGAAGATTCGCCAAGACCGGGCTCTAGTAATCTTAATAGCTCCGGATTGGCCAAGGAGGGTGTGGTACTCCGACCTTCTCCAACTCTCAACGTGCCCGCCGCTCCGTCTCCCTTTCAGGGAAGACCTCCTCTCACAGTCGCAGGGGCAGGTTCTACACCCCAACCTCCAGAGTCTGCACCTACATGCCTGGAGATTGAACGGGGCAACCTGAGTTCCTTCTCTCTCCCGCCTGAGGTAGTGGATGTTATATTAGCGGCCAGGTGACACTCCACTAAATCTATCTACGCTAATAGGTGGTCTAAATTTGTTGCGTGGTGTGGAGAGAGGCAGATTGATCCTTTACATGCTCATCTATCGGACGTTTTGTCTTTTGCTCTATCTCTGGCGCAGAAAGGTTGTGCAGTGGCTACCATTAAAGGTTATTTATCGGCCTTGTCAGCCTTCATATGTCTTCCAGACCAACCATCTTTATTTAAATCCCCTATTGTTATCAGATTCTTGAAAGGTCTTCTAAATCAATATCCTCCAAAGCCATTCGTTATGCCGCAATGGGATTTGTCCTTAGTCCTGACTTTCCTTATGGGGTCCCCTTTTGAACCTATGCATTCTTGCCCCTTGAGGTATTTGGTTTTAAAAACAGTCTTCCTGATAGCTATAACATCAGCAAGGAGAGTGAGTGAGTTGCAGGCCTTATCAGTAAAACCCCCTTATACAACTTTTTATGGGGATAAGGTGGTCTTGAGGACCAAGGCTGCTTTCCTCCCGAAGGTTGTTTCACCCTTCCATTTGGCTCAGGCAATTACTTTGTCCACGTTCTATCCTCCGCCTCATCCTTCCAAAGAGGAAGAAAGACTGCACCGTCTGGACCCAAAGAGAGCGTTGAGCTTCTTTATCGATAGAACAAGGGATTTCAGGCTGGAGGATCAGCTGTTTATTGGATACGTGGGCAAGAGGAGAGGAAAGGCAGTCCACAAGAGAACACTATCCAGGTGGGTTGTTCTTTGCATTAAAATATGTTACTCTTTGGCAAAGAAGGATCCTCCTGAGGGCATTAGAGCTCATTCCACCAGAGCTAAGTCGGCCACTTCGGCCTTAGCCAGAGGTGTTCCTGTGGTCGACATCTGCAAGGCCGCAACTTGGTCGTCCCTTCACACTTTTGCAAAACATTACTGTTTAGATTCTGAGGTTAGAAGGGACGGCCATTTTGCACGGTCAGTGCTGCAGGATTTCTTGGTTTGACCATTTAGGCACCCACCGCCGGGCGTGGTACTGCTTTGGGACTCTATTCATGAGGTGAGGAATCCACAGGTAGTTGTATCCATCAGAAGAACGAGTTACTTACCTTCGGTAACGACTTTTCTGGTGGATACATTAGCTACCTGTGGATTCCTCACGGTCCCACCCGCCTCCCCGTTGCCTTTATGGTCTTGCCAAGTAATCCTTGAGTGCGCTCCTCTTGGTCTTTGAGGGTGCAATAGATGTGTATATATAATATATTTATATATATATATATATATATATATATATATATATATATATATATATATATATATATGTGTGTATATATCTTTATGTATATACTTGGTGTGTGTATATATTTTAAGAGAGAGTTTTATATATATATATATGTACATAAAAAGATTTACAGTTATTCATACAATGTGGTGTATTTTTACAATATAATGGATGTTGCCTTGCTCTTTCATTGCATTGCCTGGTTGTTCTCATGCACGTAAAAAATGATTGGTACTGACGTCTGCACGTCGTCGAGGACCTCTTATTGCCTGTATGACGTCAGACGGCGTCGCGTGCGAGACAGTGACGTCCTCGTCGACGTGCAGAGACTAGTAAGAAGATTTCCGTCGAATGCTGGCGCCATGGGAGTATTCATGAGGTGAGGAATCCACAGGTAGCTAATGTATCCACCAGAAAAGTCGTTACCGAAGGTAAGTAACTCGTTCTTCACTCCTAAAGGCCAGGTTACTAGAGTCCAGTCAGTTAGAGACAGGTCACACTTTGCCAATTCCCCCATTTCTTCTGTGCCTCACAACACAATTCCCAAGCCTCCCACCCTGAGGATAACATTATGGAAAGGGAACTCAGAAAGCTGAGGTTGGAAGAGGCCAGGCTGAAGCTAAAACACCAGCAGCTGGCCTTAGACAGAGAATCTCTAGATGTAGAGAGGGAAAGGCAGGGGTTGGGGTTAGTTCCCCATGGTGGCAGCAACAGTGTTTTTGATAGCAATCCTGTGAGATAACAAGATTCCAGAAACCTGCATAAAATAGTCCCCTCTTACAAGGAGGAGAATGACATTAACAAGTGGTTTGCTGCACTTGAGAGGGCTTGTATAGTACAGTTTGTCCCTCAAAGACAGTGGGCTGCTATCTTGTGGCTTTCTTTCACTGTATGGGTAGGGATAGGCTCCTTACTGTCAGAGAAAGTGATGCTAATAATTACAAAGTTTTGAAAGATGCACTCTTGGATGGATTTGGCTTAACCACTGAACAATACAGGATTACGTTCAGAGACACCAGAAAAGAGTCCTCTCAAGACTGGACACACTTTGTAGGCTGTTCAGTGAAGGCCTTGGAGGGTTGGTTGCATGGCAGTACGGTGACTGACTATGAAAGCCTGTATAATCCAATCCTGAGAGAGCATATTTTGAACAATTGTGTGTCTGATTTGTTGCACCAGTACTTGGTAGACTCAGATCCGACCTCTCCCCAAGAATTGGGAAAGAAGGCAGACAAATGGGTCAGAACAAGACTGAACAGAAATGTTCATACAGGGGGTGAAAAGGCTGACAAGAAGAAGGATGGTAAGTCTTCTGACAAGGGTGGGGACAAAGATAAAAAACATTCTGAGTCTTCATCAGGCCCACAAAAATCCTCTGAGGGTGGTGGGTCCAAATCCTCTTCCCACAATCAAAAGAAGCCATGTTATTTATGTAAAAGTAAAGGCCATTGGGCAAGTGATTCCACTTTTCCAAAGAAAAACACCAAGGCTCCCACTACCACAACCCCAACTGCAACCTCTAGTGCCCCTATTAATAGCAGTGGTGGTGGTAAGTCTACAACAAATAGCCAATCTAAGGGTGTATCTGGGATCACCATTGGTAGTGTAATTGGGGTTGGTCTTGTTAGGGAGACCACAGAGGCTGTTTTAGTCTCTGATGGTGGTATTGACTTTGCCACCTTGGTTGCTTGTCCCCTTAATATGGGTAAGTACAAACAACTTCCCCTAATAAATGGTGTTGAGGCCTACAGGGATACAGGAGCCAGTGTCGCTATGGTGATAGAGAAACTGGTTCACCCTGATCTACACCTACTTGGTCAGCAGTATCAAGTGACTGATGGTCACAATAACACACTTAGCCACCACATGGCTGTTGTGAATATCAACTGGGGGAGGGGGGGGGTTACTGTTCCAAAGAAAGTTGTGGTCGCCACTAAATTACCTGTAGATTGCTTACTAGGCAATGATTTGGAGACATCAGCTTGGGCTGAAGTGGAGTCGGAGGCTCATGCAGCAATGCTGGGCACTCCTGGGCATATTCGTGCTTTGACAAGGGCTCAGGCCAAAAAGCAAACAGGACAGGGAAACTTGGATCCTGGAACATTGGACCAAGTGCTCCCAAAAGGTAAGAGTAGTAAGGGTAAATCCTTGCCCACTATCCCTCCCTCTCCAGAAGATTCCCCTTTTGAGGAAGAGGAATCCTCTCCCTGAGCAGAACCTACACCAGATGAGATGGCAGCAGACACTGCTGAGGTTTTGGGTGCAGGGGGGCTGCTAGGGAAGAGCGGAGTGTGGCACAGCAGACCTGTCCCACACTAGAGGGTTTAAGGCAGCAAGCTGTCAAACAGCAGAATGGGGATGTCAGTGATAGCCATAAGGTGTATTGGGAAGACAACCTCCTGTATACTGAGACATGGGGCCCTAAACCTGGAGCTGCCAGGAGATTGGTCATTCCTTTGCAATATAGGGGGTTTCTTCTTACCTTGGCACATGACATTCCTTTGGCTGGGCATTTGGACCAGAGTAAAACTTGGGACAGGCTTGTTCCATTGTTTCACTGGCCTCATATGTCAGAGGACACTAAAGAGTTTTGTCACTCTTGTGTGACCTGCCAAGCCAGTAGCAAGACTGGTGGCACACCTAAGGCCCCCTTAATTCCACTTCCTGTGGTTGGGGTGCTGTTTGAAAGGGTAGGGGTTGACATAGTTGCCCCTCTTGACCCTCCAATTGCTTCAGGCAATAGGTTTATCCTTGTGGTAGTGGACCATGCCACTAGGTATCCTGAAGCAATTCCCTTAAGGACCACTACAGCTCCTGCAGTGGCAAAGGCCCTCCTAGGAATCTTTTCCAGGGTGGGTTTCCCTAAGGAAGTGGTGTCAAACAGAGGTAGTAACTTCATGTCTGCATACCTCAAAGCTATGTGGAAGGAGTGTGGTGTAACATACAAGTTCACTACTCCTTATCATCCACAAACAAATGGTCTGGTTGAGAGGTTTAATAAAACTCTCAAAGATATGATAATGGGACTCCCTGAAAAACTCAGAAGGAGATAGGATGTCCTGCTGCCATGCCTTCTTTTTGCTTACAGGGAGGTACCCCAAAAAGGAGTGGGCTTTAGCCCCTTTGAACTCCTCTTTCGGCACCCTGTGAGAGGTTCCCTTGCACTTGTGAAGGAAGGTTGGGAACAACCTTTAAAAGCTCCTAAACAGGACATTGTGGACTATGTACTTGGCCTAAGATCACAAATGGCTCAGTACATGAAAAAGGCCAGTTAAAACCTTCCGGCCAGCCAAGAGCTCCAAATGCAATGGCATGACCAGAAGGCTGTCCTGACCCAGTACCACCCAGGACAGAAGGTGTGGGTATTGGAGCCTGTGGCCCCAAGAGCACTCCAGGACATATGAGTGGACCCCACCTCATTGTTGAGAAAAAGGGTGAGGTTACCTACTTGGTAGACCTGGGCACTGCCAGAAGTCCCCTTAGGGTGCTCCATGTCAATCGCCTAAAACTCTACTATGACAGGGCTGATTTAACCCTGATCATGGCAACTGATGAGGGGCAGGAAGAAGAGAGTGACCCTCTCCATGATCTCTTCTCCATCACTGAAGCTGATGGCTTAGTGGAGGGAGTGCTGCTAGCAGATTGCCATACTGCTGAGCAGAAGGACAACTGCATTAATCTCCTAAAACAATTTTCTGACCTCTTCTCACTGATACCAGGTACAACTACCTGGTGTGAGCACACAATCAATACTGGAGACAGTTTACTTGTCAAGAGTAAGATTTATAGGCAGCCTTACCATGTCAGAGATTGCATAAAACAAGAGGTGCAGAAGATGTTGGACTTAGGGGTGATTGAGCCTTCAGAAAGCCCATGGGCTAGCCCAGTGGTGCTTGTCTCAAAACCTCACAGTAAGGATGGTAAAAGAGAAATTATGTTTTTTGTTGACTATAGAGGTCTCAGTCAAGTAACCAAGACAGATGCTCACCCTATAACCAGGGCAGATGAGCTAATAGATGCACTGGCTTCTGCCAAGTATCTAAGCACTTTTGATTTAACTGCAGGGTATTGGCAGATTAAGTTATCAGAAGATGCTAAACCTAAAACTGCATTTTCCACCATTGGAGGGCACTATCAGTTCACTGTGATGCCCTTTGGTTTGAAGAATGCACCTGCCACGTTTCAAAGGTTGGTGAACACAGTCCTGCAGGGTTTGGAAGCTTTTAGTGCTAGATGATATAGCTGTCTTTAGCTCCACCTGCGATGAGCACCTGGTCCACCTATTGAAAGTTTTTTGGAGGCCCTGCAAAAGGCAGGCCTCACTATCAAGGCTTCAAAGTGCCAGATAGGGCAGGGGAAAGTGGTTTATCTGGGCCACCTGGTAGGTGGGGAGCAGATTGCACCACTGCAGGGGAAAAGCCAGACCATTATGGAATGGGCTCCCCCTACAACTCAAACCCAAGTGAGAGCCTTTCTAGGCCTCACAGGGTTCTATAGGAGGTTCATCAAGAATTATGGCTCCATTGCAGCTCCTCTTAATGACCTCACTAGTAAAAATATTCCTAAAAAGGTATTGTGGACAGCTAGCTGTCAAAACGCTTTTGCACCTGTTCTAAAAAGCCCTTGTTACTCTAAAACGTTCATAGTCCAGACTGATGCTTCTGAATTGGGGTTTTGGGCAGTGCCATCACAGCTTAACACTGAGGGCCAGGATCAACCTGTTGCTATTATCAGCAGGAGGTTAACCGCCTGAGAAAAGCGTTGGTCTGCCACAGAGAGGGACGCCTTTGCTGTGGTCTGGGCACTGAAAAAGTTGGGACCATACCTGTTTGGTACTCACTTTATTGTTCAGACAGACCACAAACCTCTATTATGGATTAAACAGATGAAAGGTGAAAACCCAAAAATTTGGAGGTGGTCGATCTCCCTACAGGGAATGGACTATACAGTGGAACATAGATCTGGGAGTACCCACTCCAATGCAGATGGGCTCCCCAGATATTTCCACTTAGACAATGAACTCTCATCTGGGCAAGGTTAGCCTTATTGTCCCTCGTTTGGGGGGGTTGTGTAGGAATGTACCATCTTGCCTGGCATGTTACCCCCATTTTTACTTGTGTGTCAGTTTGTTTTTGCCTGTCTCACTAGGAATCTGCTAGCCAGGACCCCAGTGCTCATAGGTTGTGCCCTAAATGTGTTCCCTGTGTGGTGCATAACTGTGTCACTCAGGCTCTGCTAACCAGAACCTCAGTGCTTATGCTCTCTCTGTCTTTAAAATTGTCACTGCAGGCTAGTGACCATTTTCACCAATTCTGATTGGCACACTGGAACACCCTTATAATTCCCTAGTATATGGTACCTAGGTACCCAGGGTATTGTGGTTCCAGGAGATCACTATGGGCTGTAGCATTTCTTTTGCCACCCTTAGGGAGCTCTGACAATTCTTACACAGGACTGCCACTGCAGCCTGAGTGGAATAACGTCCATGTTATTTCACAGCCATTGTACACTGCACTTAAGTAACTTGTAAGTCACCTATATGTTTAACCCTCACTTAGTGAAGGTTAGGTGCAAAGTTACTAAGTGTGAGGGCACCCTGGCACTAGCCAAGGTGCCCCCACGTTGTTCAGGGCAATTTCCCCCGACTTTGTGAGTGCGAGGACACCATTACACGTGTGCACTACATATAGGTCAATACCTGTATGTAGCTTCACAATGGTAACTCCGAACATGGCCATGTAACACGTCTAAGATCATGGAATTGTCCCCCCATGCCAAATCTGGTATTGGGGTGCCAATACCATGCATCCCCGGGGCTCCAGCATGGACCCTGGGTAATGCCAAATCAGCTCTCTGGGGTTTTCACTGCAGCTATCGCTGCTGCCAACCCACAGACAGGCTTCTGCACTCCTGGTGTCTGGGCAGCCCAGTCTCAGGAAGGCAGAACAAAGGATTTCCTCTGAGAGAGGGTATTACACCCTCTCCCTTTGGAAATATGTGTTAAGGGCTGGGGAGGAGAAGCCTCCCCCAGCCTCTGGAAATGCTTTGAAGGGTACAGATGGTGCCCTCCTTACATAAGCCAGTCTACACCGGTTCAGGGATTCCCCAGCCCCTGCTCTGGCGCGAAACGGGACAAAGGAAAGGGGAGTGACCACTCCCCTGTCCATCACCACCCCAGGGGTGGTGCCCAGAACTCCTCCAGTGTGTCCCAAACCTCTGCCATCTTGAATGCACAGGTGTGAGGGCACAATGGAGGCCTCTGAGTGGCCAGTGCCAGCAGGTGACGTCAGAGACCCCTCCTGATAAGTGCTCACCTGGTTAGGTGGCCAATCCTCCTCTGAGGGTTACTTATGGTCTCTCCTATGGGTTTCTCTTCAGATAACGAATGCAAGAGCTCACCAGAGTTCCTCTGCATCTCTCTCTTCGACTTCTGCTAAGGATCGACCGCTGACTCCTCCAGGATGCCTGCAAAACCACAACAAATTAGCAAGACGACTACCAGCAACATTGTAGCGCTTAATCCTGTCGGCTATCTCGACTGTTACCTGGTGGTGCATGCCCCGACGGCTGTCTGCCTTCACCCTGCACTGGAAGCCAAGAAGAAATCTCCCGTGGGTCGACGGAATCTCCCCCCTGCTAACGCAGGCACCAAACCTCTGAATCACCGGTCCTCTGGGTCCCCTTTCATCCTGACGAGCGTGGTCCCTGGAACACAAGAGCTGGATTCAAGTGACCCTGACAGTCCAGTGGTCCTTTTGTCCAAATTTGGTGGAGGAAGTCCTTGCCTCCCCACACCAGACAGTAATCCTGTGTACTGTGTGATCTGCAGCTGCTAGGGCTTCTGTGCACATTTGCAAGGAATCCTTTGTGCACAGCATAGCCCAGGTCCCCAGCACTCCGTCCTGCATTGCTCAACTTGCTGAGTTGACCACCAGCTTCGTGGGACCCTCCTTTGTAGTGTTGAGACGACAGGCATGCTCAGATTTCTTGAACGCCTGTTCAAGTGCTTCTACGGGTGCTACCTGCTTCTGCATGGGGTCTCTGTGCTGCTGAGTGCCCCTCTGTCTTCTTCCCCAAGGGGCGGCCTCCTGGTCCTTCCTGGGCCTGGGCAGCACCCATTTTCTTCTACCGCGACCTTTGCAGCTAGCAAGGCTTGTTTGCTGTCTTTCTGAATGGAAACAACTCTGCATCCTCCAGCATGCCGTGGGACATCTTCTGTGCAAACGAGAAGTTCCTGTTGTTGCAGAATCTTCAGCTTCTTCCACCCGAAGTCAGCCATTTTGCACCTTCATCTGGGGTTTAGTGGGCTCCGGCTCCCCCCCCGGACACTTTCGTGACTCTTGGACTTGGTCCACTTCCTTTATAAGTCCTCAGGTCCAGGAATCTGTCTTTAGTGCTTTGCAGACAGTTGTGGTCTTTGTAGAATCTCCTATCACGACTTCAGTGTGTTTCTGGGGAAGTAGGCTCACTTTACTCCTATTTTTCAGGGTCTTGGGGTGGGGTATCTTGGACACCATTAGTGTTTTCTGATACTCCCAGCGACCCTCTACACTAGGCCTGGGGTTCCTAAGTGGTTTGCATTCCACTTTCTTAGTATATGGTTTGTGCTGCCCCTATGCCTATTGCATCCTATTGTATTCTCCAGTGTTTGCACTAATTTTCTAACTGTTTACTTACCTGATTTTGGTTTGTGTGTATATTTTGTGTATTTTACTTACCTCCTAAGGGAGTATATTTTCTGAGATATTTTTGGCACATTGCCACTAAAATAAAGTACCTTTATTTTTAGTAACTCTAAGTAGTGTTATTCTTACGATATACTGCTACATGATATAAGTGGTATAGTAGGAGCTTTGCATGTTTCCTAGTTCAGCCTAAGCTGCTCTGCGATAGCTACCTCTATCAGCCTAAGCTGCTAGAACACTACTAATCTACTAATAAGGGATAACTGGACCTGGCACAAGGTGTGAGTGCCATCAGGTACTCACTATAAGCTAGGCCAGCCTCCTGCAGAGATTTGCTCCAAATTTACTAAAACAGTGCAATTTTGCACATCTGGTTTAGTGGTTCTACAGAGAGGTACTTTTACCTCTGGGAGTCCAGCTGTGGTAGCTGAGGGCTCTCTTGGTACAGGTTCCACCCCAGGAGAAGTTTCTCCCACCACAGGAATTGTATCCTTAGTGTTAGGGTGGGGAAGGGATACTTTGATACCCTTTTTACCTGTTGGTGGAGAGGGATCCTGAGATTTCAGGCCTTTTTCTCTCCTTTGCTTTATTATTTCACCTGAAATGAGAGGAAGCAATTCCTCGGGGATGCCCAGCATGGATGCATTGGTCCTAAACTCTACCTCAGCCCAACCTGAGGCCTCTAGGTCATTACCTAAGAGACAGTCTACAGGTAAGCTAGGTGATACCACCACCTGCTTTGGGCCAGTAACTCCACCCCAACTAAGATGGACTACAGCTAAGGGGAGAGAATGAGTAGAGTTGTTGACATCAGTAAGTTGGTACTTCTGTCCAAGGAGGTGTTGCGCATGTGCACCAAGTTTTTAGTCACCAAAGTGATACTGGCACCTGTGTCCCTGTAGGTCTGGGCATCAACAGAATTTATTACAATCAACTGCTTGTACTTATCCATATTAAGGGGACAAGCAGCCAAGGTGACAAGGCCAGTGCCACCAGGTGTGACAGAAACTGTCTTGGGACTGACTACCCCAGTTTTTAGATGGACCCATAAGTGAATCCAACTACACCCTTATTTTGACTGTTGCCAGCAGTCCCACCACTATTACCACCACTGCTAGGGGCACTAGAGCTTGATGTATTAGTGGTGGTAGGCTCAGGGGCTTTACCTGGGCAGGACTTATCCCCTGGTCTATGGCCTTTACCTTTGCACACTTAGCACCAGGGCTTATTATTATGTGCAGATTGGGAAGAAGAGGAAGATTATTTATCCGCACCCTGTAGGAGGTTGGCTATGTATATACTATCTCAAAGTGAGAGATAGTGTGGATAGAGGCCAAGGGTTCCCCTTAGAGGTTGATAGTGGCAAAATTAGATAATTCTAATGCTCTATTTTGTGCAGTAGGCTTATCAGAGGGTAGTGTTAAGCATTTGTTGTACACACAGGCAATAAATGAGGAACACACACTCAAAGACTTAACTCCAGCCAATATTTTTTAAATATAAAAATATATTTTCTTAATTTATTTTAGAACCATAAGATTCAAGATTTGAAGCAAATACATAAAATGCAAGGTACTCCACACAGGTAAGTAAGGAACTTTGAATTAGAGCAGTAACATGCACAGTTTTATTTAAAATGGCAATAAGCTATTTTAAAAGTGGACACAGTGCAAAAATCAACAGTTCCAGGGGAGGTAAATAGTGGTTAGTTTTTCAGATAAGTAAGGAATTTACAAGTTCAAGTTCCTGGGCATAGACAGCCCACTGTTGGGGGTTCAATGCCACCCCAAATTCACCGCACCAGCAACACAGGGCTGGTCAGGTGCAGAGGTCAAAGGAGGGCCCAAAACACATAGGCGCCTATGGAGAACAGGGGTGCTCTGGTTCTAGTCTGCCAACAGGTAAGAGCAGACCAGGGGGGTTTTGTAGAGCACTGGGGGAGGAACAAGTAGACACACAAAACATACCCTCAGCAGCACAGGGGTGACTGGGTGCAGTGTACTTAGCAGGCGTCGGGTTTTCAATAGAAGTCAATGGAGGAACCCGGGGGTCACTCTATCGGTGCAGGCAGGGCACAGTGGGGGCTTCTCAGGCCAGCCACCGACTGGGCTAGACAGAGGGTCGCCTGATGGTCACTCCTGCACTGGAGTTTGGTTCCTTTTGATCCTGGGGGCTGTGGGTGATATGCTTGGTCCAGGAGTTGGGTTCTTTGTTCCAGGCAGACATGGTCAGGGGGAGCCTCTGGATCCTCTCTGCATGTGTCGCTGTGGGGCACAGGGGGGGGGGGGTCATCTCTGGTTACTGACGAGGTCAAAGTCGCCTGGGAGACCTCTCTGCGCTGTTAGTTCTCTGGAGCTCGAGGTGGGGGTGTTGAGTGCAGAGTGTGAAGTCTCACGCTTCGGACGGGAAGAGTGAGTTCTTTAGAAGTTGCTAAAAAGTTGCAAAGTTGTTGCTGTTGTTGAACAGTGCCGGTGTTCTCGGGAGTTTCTTGGCCCTTCGGGTTCAGGGCAGGCTTCTGAGGCTTCAGAGGTAGCTGGTCCCTGTCGGATGCGTTGCTGTGCAGGTTCTTTGAATCTGGAGACAGGCCTGTAGGGCTGAGGCCAAGTCAGTTGTCGTCTCTGTCGTCTCTGCGGGGCTTTGAGGTCAGCAGTCCTTCTTGTCGTAGGTTGTAGGAATCTGATTTCCTGGGTTCTGGGTCGCCCCTAGATACTAGATTTAGGGGTTTGTTTAGGTCAGGACGGCAGTAGCCTATGGCTACTGTTCTGGAGGGTGGCTACACCTTATTTGTGCCTCCTATGTGAGGGGGTGGGGGCACATCCCTAATCCTATTGGGGGAATCCTCCAATCTCAAGATGGAGGATTTCTAAAGGCAGGGGTCACCTCAGCTCAGGGCACCATAGGGGCAGTCCTGACTGGTGTGTGACTCCTTGTTTTTCTCAGTATCTCCTCCAGCTTCCCTGCCAAAAGTGGGGGCAGTGGCCTGAGGGGTGGGCATCTCCACTAGCTGGGATGCCCTGGGGCGCTGTAACAAAAGGCATGAGCCTTTGATGCTCACCGCCAGGTGTTACAGTTCCTGCAGGGGGAGGTGAAAAGCACCTCCACCCAGTACAGGCTTTGTTCCTGGCCTCAAGAGAGCACAAAAACTCTCACCCCAGGGGGGCAGAAACTCGTCTCAGTGACAGGCTGGCACTGACCAGTCAGCCCTGCACTGAAGGATTGGGTAAATTACAGGGGGCATCTTCTAAGATGCCCTTTGTGTGCATTTTGTATTAAATCCAACACTGGCATCAGTGAGGGTATATTATTCTGAAAAGTTTGATACCAAACTCCCCAGTATTCAGTGTAGCCATTATGGAGCTGTGGAGTTCGTTTTAACAAACTCCCAGACCATATACTTAATATGGCCACACTTTACTTACAATGTCTAAGAATAGACTTAGACACTGTAGGGGCATATTGCTCATGCAGCTATGCCCTCGCCTGTGGTATAGTGCACCCTGCCTTAGGACTGTAAGGCCTGCCCGAGGGGTGACTTACCTATGCCACAGGCAGTATTTTTTGGGCATGGCATCCTGAGGGGGATGCCATGTAGACTATGCCTTTTTCTCCCCACCATCAAACACAATCTGTAATGGCAGTGTGCATGTGTTAGGTGAGGGGTCCCTTAGGGTGGCACAACACATGCTGCAGCCCTTAGGGACGTTCCCTGGTCACAGGGCACTTGGTACCCTAGGTACCTTTTACAAGGGACTTATCTGTGTGCCAGGGGTGTGCCAATTATGGAAACAATGGTACATTTTTAGTGAAAGTACACTGGTGCTGGGGCCTGGTTAACAGGGTCCCAGCACACTTCTCAGTCAAGCCAGCATCAATATCAGGCAAAAAGTGGGGGGTAAGTGAAACAGGGAGCCATTTTCCTACACAAGGCCCCCCCCCCCCCCCCCCCCCCCCCCCCCCCCCCCCCCCCCCCCCCAGCCCACAGGCCAGGAGACTCAGCCAAAGCTGGAAGAGTCTTCCTAGTCTGTCAGGCGAGGAAGAGTAGGGAAAACAGGCTGGTTTGTTGCAGGGTCTACTCTGCCTTACATCCTCCTGTTCAGGTCATTCCCTCTTGGGAACTGACCCACTTCCACAGTGATAGGACCTAGACTGAATTGCCTCTTGTCTGTGTTTTTAATGTCTTCACCCATTCTCTCTTTTTTGGGGTTAGAGGTATCTACCTCTGCTAATCTTATCTTAGCCAGGGTCACCCCTATCTTACCCAAAGCGGTTACCCATAGCTGGAGTAACCCTACCATACCCAACAGGGTCAGGGGGCCTAACTTGCTATTTGACATGGGGTCAGACCACCATGCCAAGGACAGTGCGGCCATAAAGCTAATACCCAGCAGAGGCCACTGACAGCTGTCAGGGCCCAGAACCACACCTTTAGCTCTTCACCTACAAGGGAAGGGTCTAAGTTACAGGCTTTTTGGGGTTCAGGGTGCCTATCTGCTGTGTTAGAGTGGGGAGTTACTACATCTTGTAGTAAACGCCCTTCTTCCACTCTTTCTTCTGTTAACTGAGGAGCCACCCATTCAGGTTTAACACTTGCCTGACTAGCCAGGACTTCTTGTGGATCAGGTTGGACGTTACTAGTGCCACTTTTGGAGTTCTCCCCTACTGGAGCAGAATATCCTTGGCTTGCTGGAACCTTGGCTAAAGGTTGTCTGCCTTTCCTACACTGTTCTTTTCTTTTTATTCCTGCGCCTACTTGCAGTAACTGCAGGGGTAGCACCTCCAGATTCCTTGGGAGAGGACTAGCACTGGACCAGTTCCCCTCTTGGGCTCTCACTAACCTCTGGGTAGTCATTTCCAAGGAGACAATCAAGGGGGAGGTCTGTACTGACTACCACCCTTCTCCAGCTAAAAGTCCCACCAAAAAGTGGGGGGTAACTGCAACAGGGAGCCATTTTCCTACACATCCCCAGAGGAGTGTTGTGTACCTGAAGAGGAATCTTTGTTTGTTTATCCTCCTGCTTATCCTGAGATTTTTCACAATCTTTCTTCTTTTCTTTGTCACCCCCTGTATGAGCTTTTCTGCTCACCCTTGTTCTGACCCATTTGTCTGCCTTCTTTCCCAATTCTTGGGGAGAGGTCAGATAAGAGTCCACAAGATATTGGTGCAACAAATCAGACACACAACTGTTAAGTATATGCTCTCTCAAAATTAGATTATACAGGCTTTCATACTCAGTCATCTTACTGCCATTTAACCAACCTTATAAGGCCTTCACTGAACACTCTACAAAGTCTATCCAATCCTGTGAAGACTCTTTTTTGGTCTCTCTGAACTTGATTCTATATTGTTCAGTGGTTAAGCCTAAACCATCCAAGAGTGCCCTTTTCAGAACATGGTAGTTGTCTGAGTCATCGTCCCTGACAATAAGGAGTCTGTCTCTCCCCTTACCAGTGAAAGACAACCGCAGGATAGCAGCCCACTGTGCTTGAGGGACCCTCTGAACTTTACAGGCCCTCTCAAGTGCAGCAAACCACTTACAAATGTAATCCCCATCCTTGTAAGGGGAACAACTTTGTGCAGATTTCTGGAGTCAAATGTATGTTCTCTAATACTGGAGTTCCTGAAACTACTGCTGCTGCCACCATGGGGAACTAACTCCAACTGCTGCCTTTCCCTTCCCACAGCCAAGGATTCCCTGTCCAAGGCCAACTGTTGCTGCAGTAGCCTCAGTCTGGCCTCTTCCAACCTCAGATTTCTGAGTTCCCTATCTAGGGACTGGTCCTCAGGGTTGGATGTGTGTTAGACCTCTGAGACAGAAGTGACATGGGAATTGGCTGAGGCAGATCTTTCCCTAACTTGAGTAACTCTAGTTACCTGGCCTCTAGGAGTGAAGGGTGCCCTACTTGTGTGTGACCCCTTCCCACTACTAGCTACACTAGGCGGTTTGTTCATGGAAAGATCCATGGAAAGACCCTCCCCTGGATCTTCAGAATGGTGTCCTGAATCTACCTGGGTGGAATCTCCCTCTACCTCCCCCTCTGACTGTAACTGGCCAGTGTTATGTTTCTGGACACTTTACAGAAGGAGATTTAAGAGAAATTCCTTGTTGGGGTTCTTCCCAATCCCTAAACGTCTTTCTAAGCAGGAACCTCTCACACTTTAGAAATTCAAGCTTTCATAAGTAGTGTTTACAACCCTGGGGGTAGCCTCTACAGCAGACACAGTGAAAGAAAGAGGTTAGGGAGAAGAGTAAAAAGTTAGCAGACTATTTGGCCTAACTTTTTAGAGAAAAGAAAATCTTTTCAGAAACTTTTGAAACTCTTAAAGAACTTTTTGGAAAGTGAAAAATGAGTACTAGATACAATTGTGCATAGTATTGGAGTACACTTTTCTTCTGAAAAGCACCAGTAACAAAGTGGCAAAGCAATTGCACGTACTTATCCCACCGCTGTATCACCAATGTAGGAGGCTGGCCTGGTTCGTAGTCAGTACCTATGGTACTTACACCTTATACTAGGTCAGGTTATCCCTTCTTAGTGAAATGTAGGCAGTGCTCTAGCAGCTTAGGCTGTCTAGAGGTAGCTGTAGCAGAGCATCTTAGGCTGAACTAGGAGACATGCATAGCTCCTGCAATACCACTATAGTTACACAGTACTTATACACAATAAAAGACAATACTCAGTGTTACCAAAAATAAAGGTACTTTATTTTAATGATACACAGCCAAAAGTATCTTAGAGGCAATACTCCTTCTGGAGGTAAGTATTATACACAATATATACACTAGAGACCAAAATCAGGTAAGTAAATAGTCATAGAATAGTGCAAACAGTAGAAAACAGAATAGAATGCAATAGGCCTATGGGCAACACAAACCATATACTAAGAGTGGAATGTGAATCACAAATTCTCCCCTAGGCAAGTGTAGTGTGTAGAGGGGTGCTGGGAGTGTAAGAAAACACCAAAGGTAAGTAAAGTATCCCACCCCAGAGCCCAGGAAACTACAAGTAAAGTACTGCAAGTTTCCTCAGGACACACTACAAATCGTGATTAGAGATATTTCAAGAACCAAGCAAGACTGCAATCAACAAACAGTGACTTCCTGGACCTGAAGACCTGTGAAGAGAGGAGACCAGAAGTCACAGAAGATTCCAGGAAGGAGAGGAGCCCCTGCCAACCTAGAAGATGGTGCAAAAGTGGATTCTCTGGTTAGAAGAAGTGTGAAGAAGAGCACCAAAGAAGATGGCTGCGGGTTCCTGCATGGTGTAGTAGATGCCACACGTCGAGTTGTTGGATGCAGGCTGTTTGTGTTGCTGGATTCATCCAACAAGCCTTGGTTCAAGCAAGGTCGAGGTTTGCGTCAAAATGGAGCTGCTTGGAACCAGGAGGGACTTGGGGGGTCTCAACTCGCACTGAGGAGACAGCACTGGAGAGAGCCCACTGAAGGCCAGGCAGCACCCACGGGAGTCCCAGGACACGGGGACAAAGAAGATGCAAAGTGTAGTTGGTGCAGCACAAAAAAAGAAGGTCTCACGCCGTTGGAGAACAACTCAGCGAGTTGTGTGTCGCAGGATGGAGTGCTGGCGACCTAGGCTCTACTGTGCACGAAAGTTTATTGTAAGAAGTGTACAGAAGCCCAAGGTGCTGGAATATGACGCGGTGCACAGAGGTACTGTCGCAAACTAGGAAGAGAAGCTCTTACCTCCTCCAAATTTGGACAGATGGACCTTAAGACAGTGTGGGTCATGTTGGTCCACCACCTGTGTTCCAGGGAGCACGCTCGTCATCAGGAGAGGAGTCCCAGAGAACCGGTTGTCGTCACAGAAGGGTGCCTGCAGGAGCAGGGAAGTGACTCCGTCACTCCATGGGAGATGCCTTCGGTTCTTCTGGTGCAGGGTGAAGACAGGGAGTCCTCAGAGTGTGCACACCTTGAAAACTGTTGCAAATGCTGGCTGGAGCTGAAGTTGCAGGTCACAGGAGTCGTCCTGGATACCTTGTTGCAGTTACAGCGGTTCCTGGAGCAGTCTGCGGTTGGGGGGGCAGACCTGTGCCTAGATGAAAAACTAGATATTGCCGAAGTAAGGATCCCTCGGAGGGAAAACCTGAAGGCCACATGCCAAAGGGCAGCATAGGAAACAGCCGTGAATCATGGGACAAGAAACCTCTTAGCATCTCATGCGCCCATGCAGCAGATTGCACCTTGACCATCCAGGACAGCTTGACCAAGCCCTCTTAGCATCTCAATCACTCATGCAGCAGATTGCACCTGGACCATCCAGGACGGCTTGACTAAGCCCTCCCTTCCCAACCCAACAGCAAAGAGGACCTACACAGCACCTCCCCCCAACTCCAAGATCGGTGGGAATCGCTACCCTCATCAGCATCAGTACTGCCTTTTAACACATAGAAAAGCCAAAAGTACAATAAGAAGTCATTGATCAGTAAAACGAAGGAACCACTCTCCACAAGTAACATTTCTAACTTTTTTACTTTGCTTGAGACTGCTGGACCAGATATGGCCTCTGAGATACGTGCCCACACTGTCCATCAGATCCACAGATGTAAGAGTACAAAATCTGGCGCCATTAGGAATGTGGAAGATCCTCCTAATGATAGCTATCCCATGGTCCAGCTAGGTTGGGTACAATAGATACAGATGAACACTAATACTCTCAAAACGAAGATGTGAACTTGACAAGAGCATAAATTTAAGCCATCCTGGCAGAGGTGGACCTGCCACTTGGTGGCTTTTAGGCAGCTCTTTCCACGTCTTTACAGATGAAGAGGCCATGCATGGCTCCAGTTGATTGAACCCCACTTCACAGACATCTGGAAACTTAACCCAACTTAACAATCTTGGGAAATTCCTTCAGTTTAGTCCAGGAGTACTTAGCCCTAATGGACATGTTTCTGATGGATACAACTACCTGTGGATTCCTCACCTCATGAATACTCCCATGGCGCCAGCATTCTACGGAAATCTTCTTACTAGTCTCTGCACGTCGACGAGGACGTCACTGTCTCGCACGCGACGCCGTCTGACGTCATACAGGCAATAAGAGGTCCTCGACGACGTGCGGACGTCAGTTCCCTTTTTTCCGTGCATTCGAAACGGTTATCTTCGAGGGAGCAACTGTTACTCTTGCGGTTACAGTGTATATCTTGCTGCGTACTCTTTCTCTGTGGAAATAATGTCGCAGAGAAAGTCTGGATTTAAGCCTTGTCGTGAGTGTGGAGGCAAGATGTCGGTGACGGATCCTCATTCCGATTGCCTTTGGTGTTTGAGCTCCGACCACGACGTCTCGACTTGTGATTCATGTCAGCACATGAATCCGAAGGCCCTTAAAGAACGTGAGGCGAAGCTGTTTATGGCCAAGTCAAAGGAGAAGCATCACAAGAAGTCTTCTCCAAAACATCGGCGTCATCGAGACTCCCGGCGCCGTAGAGAATCTCGGCGTCATTCAAGGGAGGCTCGTTCCAGGTCTCCGGATCGGCGCCGAAAGACATGGGAGGTCAGCCCCACGGTGACGCCGCATCCTTCGACGCCGTTGCCCTCTCCGGCGTCACCAACTTCGCCTGGACAGGCGTCGTGATTGAGGTATTGGAGCCTCAAGTGTTTTCTCCGGCGCAGACGCCGAGGCCGGAGTCGGGGTCGCCTCCGAGACAGGCACCCCAGTATCCGGCTTTTCCCACCCCTGGAGCCGATAGTTCCGCATTCTTGAATGCGATGTATGCCATCTTCCAACAGATGGCTCCAGGGGGTGCTCCGGCTGGGCCTTTGGCCTTTTCTTTGGGTGATCCTGCGCCTCTTCGGCCGGCACCCTTTATGCCCTTTCTCCCGTTTGGGAACGTGGGCTCGGCGCCAGTGTCGGCGCCGGTGGCCGCTCCGGTGGCTTCGGAGGGATTGGCCCCAGGGATTTCCATCCCGTCGACGTCGAGATTTCGGCCTGTGACTCCGGTGGGTCCATCTGTTTCAGCTGCTCTTCAGTCGGCGCCGAAGTTACCCGTGGCGCCGGATGCGGCGTCGGTGGCTTCGGAAGATCGGCGCCGATCTCCGACTTCGGCGGAGGCATTGTCGACTCCGCGGATTGAGCAACGACTGCATTCAAGGAGGCGTGCTCTCCGGGTACTAGAAGAGCAGGAGTACCAACGAGCCCTAGAGGAAGGAGAGCTAGAGGACTCGGGTGATGGGCTGCGTGGACTGGAGTCGGCCAGTGGGCTGGACACTTCCCCTGAGTGGGACCTTTCGTCCCCGGGGGAATATACTGAGGAAGCTGCTTCCTTTCATACAGTGGTACGGAAGGCAGCTAGTTTTTTGGACCTGCCTTTGCCGGTGGTGGAGGCAAAACAAAACCTTTTGACGGAGGTGTTGCATCCGGCCTCAGCCGCGGCGGAGCCTCTGTTACCTTTTAATGACGCTCTGCTGGATCCGGTTTTAGAGGTGTGGAAGAGGCCGGCATCTTCCCCAGCAGTTCACAGAGCCGTGGCCAGGAGGTATCGGACGGCTCCAACTGATCCTGGTTTCCTATCTAGGCACCCTACGCCGGAGAGCTTGGTAGTGCAGGCCTCCTGTTCGTCCAAGTCAGCGCCTGGTTCTTTCCCGACGGTGCCTGGGGACAGAGACTCAAAAAAAGCTAGAGGCGCAGTCGAAGAAGATTTTTTCGTCCTGCAGTCTGGCGTTAAAGGCCACTAATGCGACCTGTATCCTGGGGAGGTATATTCATGCTCTGATGGATGACATCTCCTCTTCGTTTACAGAGCTTCCCCAGGGTCTTTTGGATCTTGTCTCTGATGCCCAGGCTGCTGCGACCCAAATTATCCAGACGGGACTGGATACCACCGACTCGGTAGCCAGAGCAATGGGCACAACTGTGGTGGAAAGGAGACAGGTCTGGCTCCGTAACTCGGGCTTTTCGGCAGATGTACAGTCCACATTGTTGGATCTCCCGTTTGATGGGGACAAACTGTTTGGGGCTAAGGCTGATTCGGCCTTGGAACGTTTTAAGGAGAGCAGGGCCACGGCTAAGTCGTTGGGACTCCAAGCTCCTTCTTCCACGGCCTCTTCCAGATTCTTCAGGAGGTTTCGTGGATTTGGGCGTGGCTCTTCCTCCTCTTCCTTTCGGGGAAGATATCAGCAACCTGCCTCTTCCCACCCCTATAGATCTTTTAGGGGGAGGGGTAGGGTCCGCACCAGGGGAGCCTCTCAGCAGCACTCTGCCTCTTCCTCATCCTCTGGCGGGGTGCAGCAGGGGAAGCAGCCTTAGGCTTCCACCATTTCCCACTCACTCCTCTCCTGTAGGGGGAAGATTACAGCATTTTCTCACCAAATGGGAGACTGTTACGTCGGACACTTGGGTTCTCAGTGTTGTGGGAAAAGGCTACACCCTTCCCTTTCGGGAGTTTCCGCCCCTCATCCCGCCCCGCCCTTCATATTGTTCACAAGAACACCTCCTGTTGCTAGAACAGGAGGTAGAAGTCCTCCTTTTAAAGGGCGCGGTGGAGTTGGTCCCGGAGCAGGAAAGGGGTCAAGGAGTTTACTCAAGGTATTTCCTGATTCCCAAGAAGGATGGTCGTTTGAGACCAATTCTGGACCTGAGGATCTTGAATTGGTTCCTCAAGCAGGAAAAGTTCAAGATGCTGACCCTAGCACAGGTGCTTTTGGCGTTGAACATGGAAGACTGGATGGTGTCTGTCGACTTGCAGGATGCTTACTTTCATATCCCGATACTCAAGTCACACAGGAAGTATCTCCGGTTTGTGGTGGGATTGCAACACTACCAGTTTGCGGTCCTTCCGTTTGGTCTTACTTCAGCACCTCGAGTCTTCACGAAGGTGATGTCGGTGGTTGCGGCAGAGCTCAGAAGGAAGGGGATAGCAGTATTCCCTTACTTGGACGATTGGTTGATCAAAGCCAAGTCCCCGGAGCTTGTGTTGCGTCATCTGCAGTCAACAACCCAGTTGTTGTTCGACCTGGGCTTTTCGGTGAACGAGCCCAAATCTCACCTGGAGCCCTCTCAGCGCCTCCTGTTCATAGGGGCAGTACTGGATACAACATTGGGTCGGGCCTTTCCTCCGCCTCAGCGGATTCAAGATATTCAGGATTTGGTTCCAATGTTTCGAAATGGAGCGGTAGTTCCAGTCCTCAAGGTCCTTCGTCTGCTCGGTCTTTTTGCCTCCTGCATTCTGTTGGTCACGCATGCTCGCTGGCACATGAGGGCTCTTCAGTGGTGCCTCCGAAGGCAGTGGTCTCAACACAGAGGGGATCTAGAGGGTACTGTCAAGATCTCCAGAGATGCTGCTGTGGATTTGAAGTGGTGGATTGCAAGCAACAATCTTTCACAAGGAAAGCCGTTCCAGCAGTCGCCACCAGTGGCCACAGTCATAACGGATGCTTCCACTCTAGGGTGGGGAGCTCATCTGGGGGATCTGGAGATCAAAGGTCTTTGGTCTCCAGAGGAACAGATTTTTCACATCAATCTGTTAGAGTTACGGGCTGTACGTCTGGCTCTCAAGGCCTTCCTCCCTTCCCTTCGTGGTCAGTCGGTACAGGTCCTAACGGACAATACTACCACGATGTGGTACATAAACAAGCAGGGAGGAGTGGGGTCGTACCTTCTCTGCAGAGAAGCTCTTCGACTATGGTCCTGGGCAAAGGACCATCGGATTTGCTTGATAGCAAACCATCTGGCCGGAGTCTTGAACGTGCGTGCGGACAGTCTGTCGCCACTTCTCGGCAGACCACGAGTGGCGTCTCCATCCAGATCAAGTCTGTTTAATCTTCCAGAAGTGGGGGTTTCCTCGGGTAGATCTGTTCGCCACTCGAGAGAACGCGCATTGTCCGTTGTTCTACAGCCTTCAGTATCCGATGCAGGAAGCGTTGGGGGACGCGTTTCAAATGACCTGGTGCGGCCAGTTGCTTTACGCGTTTCCTCCCATACCCTTGATTCCTCGAGTATTGAGGAAGATTCGCCAAGACCGGGCTCTAGTAATCTTAATAGCTCCGGATTGGCCAAGGAGGGTGTGGTACTCCGACCTTCTCCAACTCTCAACGTGCCCGCCGCTCCGTCTCCCTTTCAGGGCAGACCTCCTCTCACAGTCGCAGGGGCAGGTTCTACACCCCAACCTCCAGAGTCTGCACCTACATGCCTGGAGATTGAACGGGGCAACCTGAGTTCCTTCTCTCTCCCGCCTGAGGTAGTGGATGTTATATTAGCGGCCAGGCGACACTCCACTAAATCTATCTACGCTAATAGGTGGTCTAAATTTGTTGCGTGGTGTGGAGAGAGGCAGATTGATCCTTTACATGCTCATCTATCGGACGTTTTGTCTTTTGCTCTATGTCTGGCGCAGAAAGGTTGTGCAGTGGCTACCATTAAAGGTTATTTATCGGCCTTGTCAGCCTTTGTCTTCCAGACCAACCATCTTTATTTAAATCCCCTATTGTTATCAGATTCTTGAAAGGTCTTCTAAATCAATATCCTCCAAAGCCATTCGTTATGCCGCAATGGGATTTGTCCTTAGTCCTGACTTTCCTTATGGGGTCCCCTTTTGAACCTATGCATTCTTGCCCCTTGAGGTATTTGGTTTTAAAAACAGTCTTCCTGATAGCTATAACATCAGCAAGGAGAGTGAGTGAGTTGCAGGCCTTATCAGTAAAACCCCCTTATACAACTTTTTATGGGGATAAGGTGGTGTTGAGGACCAAGGCTGCTTTCCTCCCGAAGGTTGTTTCACCCTTCCATTTGGCTCAGGCAATTACTTTGTCCACGTTCTATCCTCCGCCTCATCCTTCCAAAGAGGAAGAAAGACTGCACCGTCTGGACCCAAAGAGAGCGTTGAGCTTCTTTATCGATAGAACAAAGGATTTCAGGCTGGAGGATCAGCTGTTTATTGGATACGTGGGCAAGAGGAGAGGAAAGGCAGTCCACAAGAGAACACTATCCAGGTGGGTTGTTCTTTGCATTAAAATATGTTACTCTTTGGCAAAGAAGGATCCTCCTGAGGGCATTAGAGCTCATTCCACCAGAGCTAAGTCGGCCACTTCGGCCTTAGCCAGAGGTGTTCCTGTGGTCGACATCTGCAAGGCCGCAACTTGGTCGTCCCTTCACACTTTTGCAAAACATTACTGTTTAGATTCTGAGGTTAGAAGGGACGGCCATTTTGCACGGTCAGTGCTGCAGGATTTCTTGGTTTGACCAATTAGGCACCCACCGCCGGGCGTGGTACTGCTTTGGGACTCTATTCATGAGGTGAGGAATCCACAGGTAGTTGTATCCATCAGAAGAACGAGTTACTTACCTTCGGTAACGACTTTTCTGGTGGATACATTAGCTACCTGTGGATTCCTCACAGTCCCACCCGCCTCCCCGTTGCCTTTATGGTCTTGCCAAGTAATCCTTGAGTGTGCTCCTCTTGGTCTTTGAGGGTGCAATAGATGTATATATATAATATATTTATATATATATAGGTATATGTGTATATATCTTTATGTATATACTTGGTGTGTGTATATATTTTAAAAGAGAGAGTTTTATATATATATATATATATGTACATAAAAAGATTTACAGTTATTCATACAATGTGGTGTATTTTTACAATATAATGGATGTTGCTTTGTTCTTTCATTGCATTGCCTGGTTGTTCTCATGCACGTAAAAAATGATTGGTACTGACGTCCGCACGTCGTCGAGGACCTCTTATTGCCTGTATGACGTCAGACGGCGTCGCGTGCGAGACAGTGACGTCCTCGTCGACGTGCAGAGACTAGTAAGAAGATTTCCGTAGAATGCTGGCGCCATGGGAGTATTCATGAGGTGAGGAATCCACAGGTAGCTAATGTATCCACCAGAAAAGTCGTTACCGAAGGTAAGTAACTCGTTCATCTCGCACAATGTATTGGGGCACCAATGTACATCAGTCCCTTAAAGAGTGAATGACCCTTCAAATAAAAGCCAGACAAAGGAGAGTCTGAGCCACGACAAGCCAATGCAACACGGAACACCAGACAAGCCTCGTATGTTAGCAACATTGAGAACAATGTGCAGGACACCACACACAGCAGGAGCTCCCGCCCAGCAGCATCTGAACCAGACATACAACAGTAGCAGTAACTGTGTAAAGGATGGAGGGTGTCAGCCCTTCCTCCAGCACACCAGCCCGCTCCACCAGCTGATAACTGTCACAGCACGAAGCAGATAGGGGAGGTGCCATCTGTCATCTGTTCCATTTCACAGACTGCAAAGGTCCTTGTCATCTCCGGCTAATGTTCCAACTGAATCAATGAGTGAATCTTGTGACCATAACAATTGCAGAAAGAGCGAGGAAAGGTGCAATCGGCTCAGATCTCTACCTCATCTTGGTGTGCTCAACCTTCAGGAAACGGTCTCCCCAAATCTAGAGCCAACTTCAAGGCCAAAACCAGCAAGAACTACAAACAGAAAGCACAAGCAACAGTCAAATTTGGTAAATCTCTATAAACATTGAAAACAGGCATCAATGAACTCAGTCTTCCACAAAACACCACCAGAGGAACCACGGAACACAAATCCTGTGAATACTCCTGAAAAAGCAATTGGTTTTTGAACCACTCAGAAAGACTGCTCCTGTCTCTTCCATTCTGCTCCTAGCTCACTGCTTTGTGATAAGAACTGCACAAAACATACTCATGTAGAGAGATTTCCAACAGGCAAGATGGAAATAACCAAATGCATCCAGCACTGATGTTGGCACCCTGTCAAGGCAAATCCCCAGTCACCACACCTAGGGCTCCGGGATCTCCAAAATTGTGTAGCTCACCAGAGAACAACTTCAGGATGGAATCGCAAATCATAAAAATTCACATGGGAGCCCACCAGGATCATGAAATAGGCACCAGAGAAAGAAAACGCAAGATTTCTGATCAAAATTACTGTGAACCTCTTCACCTGGACAACCAGCAGGATAGAAGAGAGGGACAGGGTCTTGAGCACCTGCTGACCCTAAAACTGACCACTGGACCAAGTAGCCGAATTGGTGACTCGAGGTGAGAGTGCTTTGACTCAGACCTCTTGTCCTTGAAATAGTTACTATCTTCTGCATTAAGACAAAGGCACACTCTCTGGAAGGGAGACGAATATTTGAAAAACATTAGGAGAAATACAAGTCCTTAATAAAAACAAAAATGGCCCATTTCAAAAACAATCATGGCGGCCACTCCAACTGGCAATCAGAGAGAAAATTGCAACAAAATTCTGGGATCTGATTTGACGGGTAAGCGAGGGCCCAAAAAACTGGGAAACTGAGATCAGTTGCATTGCCTGGAGGAATTA
This sequence comes from Pleurodeles waltl, assembly GCF_031143425.1. Taxonomy (NCBI): domain Eukaryota; kingdom Metazoa; phylum Chordata; class Amphibia; order Caudata; family Salamandridae; genus Pleurodeles; species Pleurodeles waltl. The sequence goes on from NW_027150301.1 coordinate 4,053,962, forward strand.
TTTTCAGGTTGAGGGTGCAAGACCTGTTGGAATGAGTATAGGACTTTGCTCCCGCCTACCGCTGCCTGTTGCTTACCATAGGTTGAAGGCAGTGTTGCTCTTGTTTTGCTGCTTCCTAAGTTGCTTGGCAGCCGATACGTCACTTCCTGTACTTGGCTGAGGAGCAACAGCCAAGTACAGTTTAATTACGCCTGCTTTGTTTTTCTGTTTGGACGGACCATTTTTTGTTTTCTGCCTCTTGTGTTTGTCAGTAAGCACTCGTGTTCACACATGCGGTTCATTTTCCGCATTTGCCCTCCACTTGGTCCTTACTTTACATAATCAGTAAATACATGTAGTTGTGTGTTGTGTGTGTGTTTTTTGTAAAACAAATTTGTGGCTTTATATAGCATGAAATCGACCCAGGTATGGAATCCTCAACAGCAGCTCTCCCTGCACAGTGGTAGAGCCAATACTACAACATTCACTGCACTCGAGGAAACTTGCCCATAATGCTCTGCAGGCATTCCTTTTACAACACATTTTTGGTCATAACTCAGCCTGTGGTGGTCCTAGAGCAATGGGCCACCACCAAAACATTCAGGCCCATATTTATACTTTTTTAGCGCCGCATTTGCGTCCTTATTTTACGCAAAAGCGGTGCAAACTTACAAAATACAATTGTATTTTGTACGTTTGCACGATTTTGAGTAAAAAAAAAACGCCGCAAATGCAGCGCTGAAAAAGTATAATATGGGCCTCAGAATGATGTGGTCTTTCTGTCCAAGTCACACTAGGTCAGAGGGGGCCCAAAAATCATACCTTCTTCCACTAGCCAATGTATATTTAAACTTTTTTATGGCTGGGATGTTTGCTTTTACAGCTGCGAGGAGTTTGTGTTCTAAGGGCCTTGTTTGTAATAAGATTCTGACAACCTTGTTCGGCTTGCAAATGTGTAATGCACTATGCTCTCCAAGGGCACAAAGATGACAATTGCTCCAAGGCACTACTGACTCACTAGGCTCCACAGGGACATCTAGTCATGACCAGTGGTACTGCATCTTCTGCTGTTGCCTCTATCTGGACATCTAGTCACGACCAGTGGTATTGCACCTTCTGTTAATGCACAAACACATTTATTTCTGATAAAGGTTTAATGTGCGTCATTGCTAAATATTTCAGCCATTTCAATGAGGACATGGTGCTTCTCCAGCCGATTTGGGCTTTTGGGAACATTCTGAGCTTCTGACGTCAGAAGAAGTTCTGGCAGCGTCCTGTGACACTGCTTTTGGCTCCACAGAGACATCTAGACACGGTCAGTGGTACTGCACCTTCTGCTGTTGACTCTACAGGGACATCTAGCCACGACCAGTGGTACTGCACCTTCTGCTGTTGACTCTACAGGGACATCTAGCCACGACCAGTGTTACTGCACCTTCTGGTGTTTGCTCTACAGGGACAGCTAGACACGACCAGTGGTAGTGCACCTTCTGCCATTGACTCTACATTAACATCTAGTAATGACCTGTGGCATTGCATCCTTGTGAAACTGACTCCACAATTAAATGACATTTAGAAGGCCTGCTAGGCCTGAAATTGTGTAATACGCTATGCCCTCAAGGGGCTGATTATATGGTTACACTGCATTGTTCTTTATCATTCTTTTTTCATGTCATTAGGCCCTCTAGGAGCTGAATATATGGTCACATTATCATGTTTCTTCCAAATACTATTTTTAATGCAGTGCTCTCCAGGGGACGTTCGGACCATTACAGTCTAATGCCAAGTGTGTGAAGGAATGCACAAACGCACCTTACTTCTGATAACGATTTAATGTGCTGCATGACTAAATATTTATAAAGTCCCAACAGCGAAGTTGCCAACAGCTCCAACTCTCGCTAACGTGAGACCTCTTGCATTGCAATTGCTTGTTCTTCTTTGTACCAACAAAAAAACAACATGATAGCGATGGATGACGGAGGTGTATCCTTTAAATAACTTAAACTCCAGTCATGAACTTAAGCTGCCACGTTTACACATGAAGCCTCCATCCATGTGCTTACCATCAAAACGCCATCTAACACTTGCTATGAATGTCCTGAATTCAAGGAGGAAGAAATACATAAGGTATTACTGAGCCAGTAACCCAAAAAGGCTCCAGGTCTTGACACTAACAGCTGGACTCAATTCTACCTGGGAGCATGAGGAAACACCTACAGACCTTATATCAAAGGAATGCAGCAAGGGTCCATTATAGCCCGAGAGGCGGGTGCACTCCTGAGACAGTGATCAATCAAGGAGGTGCAACAAGGCTGTGTGCTTGCTCCCCTGCTCTTCAATCTTTACATTAGTGACAGTAAAATCACTCAGCAGCCTGGAACTTGAAGTCGCTAAACTAGGAGGAGTCAAACTGCAAATCCTGTCCCAGACAGAGCAATTAATGCATCAGTTACTTATTGGCTTTAAGAGTGTCTGCATCAATAAAAGATTGAGAATAAAGATCACTAAAACTGAATTTACAGTACTAAAGTTACCAAAGAAGTTAAAGTCAACTTTTAGAATCCATAAAAGTAGTCAAACACTTTGATTAACTGAGTATACGATTTGACAAAAAACAGTCCTGGTGCCCAAGTTTTCAAGAGCGGGACTCTGATGAGCCAAAGAACTGGCGCAATCACTTGTTTCATGAACAAATTCAGAGGAAGATCCCTTGAGTCAGTTGTCATTGCCTACAGAGCTAAACCTATGTTGGTTGCCTATCACAGGCCAGAACTATAGGGGCACCAGGGCTTCTGGAAACCTAAAAGTGATGGAGAACAAATTATTGTGGCAGCTGTTAAATTTACTCCCCTGTACACCAATGGTGTGTCTTAAGTTTGAGCCATGTCTATCGGGGATAGAACCCTTAATTTCCATCAAACCTGCTCTATACTGGGTTAGGTTTTGGACCAACAGCTGAGCGACCAATTACAAAACAGCACTTTCAGACAATCTTGCAAACAGAGTCTCCGCAAGTGTATCCTGGCTGGACCACATTGCCACCACCTTAAAAAAAGATAGCATACACCCACCTCTGGATCAGTCTTAATTCAATGCCCCACCCCATACAAGAATCATTGCAAGGCTCTATTTGGAGAACACCAGAATCCCGGGGGTCCATGCAACGGCTGCTTCCAAAGGTTTACCTTGGAACTAAATTGTAATTTGTCTGTAAGCACCTTAGACCCAGTGGATACATGAATCCTCTAATTGAAATTCAGACTTGGAACCATGCCAGGACAGACACCAAAAAAGGGGCAACACAACCAGCACAGGCCAATCCATTGCATGTTGGGAGGCCGTGAGGGTGTGCTCCCTTCTATGTTCTTATACTGCCACACTCTGAAAAGGAACAGGTAGATGCTTGTCTGTTAGACTTTTCATTCTTTGCGTGGTCTCCCCTAACTTTTTGCCTCTGTTTTCTGAGGTTGTTCATGTGTGCTGGACTCTGTTTTTGTTGTTTGTTACTCTAGACACTTTACCACTGCTATTCAGTGTTAAAGTGCAAGTGCTCCTATGTACAATGTATGTATAATTGGATTTCCATGATTGACATATTTGATTTACTGGTAAGTCTCTAGTACAGTGCACTAGAGGTGCCAAGGGCCTGTAAAACAAATGCTACTAGTGGGCCTGCAGCAGTGGTTGTGCCACCCACATTAGTAGCCCTGTAAACATGGCTCAGACCTGCCAATACAGTGTCTGTGTGTGCAGTCTTTAACTGCCAATTCAACTTGGCAAGTGTACCCACTTGCCAGGCCTAAATATTTCCTTTTCTTAGATGTAGGACACCCCTAAGGCAGGCCCTAGGTAGCCCCACGGGCAGGGTGCAGTGTATGTTTAAGGTAGGACATATACTAATGTGTTTTATATGTCCTGACAGTAAAATACTGCCAAATTCGGTTTTCACTGTTGCAAGGCCTATCTCTCTCATAGGTTAACACGGGGCTACCTTTAAGAATGATTAAAGAGTAGAATCCCTTTAGGAGCAGATAGACATGTGGAATTTGGGGTCTCTGAGCTCACAATTTAAAAATACATCTTTTGGTGGAGTTGGGTTTGAGATTGTGTGTTTGAAAATGCCACTTTTAGAAAGTAGGCATTTTCTTGCTTAAACCATTGTGTGACTCTGTCTGTTTGTGGATTCCCTGTCTGGGTCAGTTTGACAGTTGGGCTGCTTGCACCTCTCTCTAGACAGTGACACAAAGGGAGCTGGGGTGTAGCCTGCATATCCTTATGAGCCATCTGTGCTGGGAGGGAGGGAAAGAGTGGTCACTTACACCTGAAAAGGCTATGTCTGCCCTCACAGAATGCAGTCTCCAACCCCCTGGTGTGTGCTGGGGCCTGGCCTGGGCAAGGCAGGATTTCACAAACAAGAGAGACTTTACTTTGAAGTAAGCCTACTTCAAAGGCCAAAATGGGTATAAGAAGGGCACCCAAAACCACAGACTTTAGATCACTTCTGGACATCAAGAGGAACCTCTGCCTGGAGAAGAGCTGAAGAGCTGAGGAGAAGTGCTGCCCTGCCTGTGCTTTAAGGAACTATCCTGCAGTTGCTGCTTCTGCCTGTGCAAGAGGACGAAGACTGGACTTTGTTGGCACTCCTGCTTGTGAAGAAATCTCCAAGGGCTTGTCCTGAGCTTGCCTCCTGTTGTTGAAGTCTCAGGGCCATCAAAGACTTCTCCTGCCAGTACCTGGACTCTCTGCTGAGACTCCTGCCCTGCCAAGTGGTGCCCTACCCAGTTCCTGGGGCCTTGGAAGGTGAAGCTAGCAGACCAAGATTGAAAATCCACGCACCGACCGCCGTGCGGGGAAAATATTGGTGCAACTCCCGATGCGGCTGAAAAATTACGCGCTGCCGGCTTCGCGGCAGAAATCGACGATCCACCAGCATCGCAGCTGGAAAATTGATGCACACAGCAGGAGAAACAATGCGCAACACCCGCTGACGGATAACATCGCAACCCACATTGCTCGGTTTTGCTGATACCATGTGGCAGGATTTTTGACGCAAACCTTGGTGGGTGGGGAAAAACGAAGCAACGCCTGCCCGGACACGAGTGCTGCCCGGATTGATGCATTGCTCCCCTGGGAGGAGGAAAAATGATGCACGCTAACCCGACCGGACAAGGAGAAATGACGCACAGCCTCACTTGGGGGTGAGAAATCGACGCACCGCTTACCTTTTTCGACGCACACTCGCCCGTGCGTTTTATTTTGACGCTACCCAGGTACTTTTCGGCGCTAACAGTGTTTTACCTGTTTACAAAAGGATTTAATACTCTTTTGCTTTTAAAATTGATTAACTTGACCTGTGTATGTTGGTTTTTTTTTGTTTTGGTCTTGTTTTGTTTAGATAAAAATTACCTATTTTTCTTAACCTGTGTTGTGTCATTTTGTAGTGTTTTTATTGAGTTACTGTGTGTGTTGGTACAAATACTTTACACCTAGAAGCTGAAGTTAAGCTTGCCTGCTCCTGCCAAGCTACCAATGGGGTGAGTGGGGGTTAGCTGAGGGTGATTCTCCTTCACCCTGACTAGAGTGAGGGTCCTTGCTTGGGCAAGGGGTAACCTGACTGCCAACCAAAGACCCCATTTCTAACAGTGTCTCACTGATAATACCAGGACGTGCACAAAGAACTAATACTTCACCTTCAAAATTATTCAGAAACTTTATTTAGGAAGCTGGCTCTTTCCATCCGCCAGGCATGAACACTGACTAGATCTAACTATCCCTGCTAACACTGGCACATTTAATAGAGCCCTGGAGAGTCCTCCAATACTCGGACTGAATGGGATGCGTTTAAGGTAGTGGTCGGGGGTCACTGTATAGGACAGAAGATGGGGTCAGGAGGGTTTTGGACTAAGAACTCAAGACCCTGTAGGATAGGCTATATAACTTGGATAATAAGCTGGTGCAGGGAGACACAACAGATACCACATATTGTGAAAACAGGAAGGATTACCGTAAGGTATTGGAACGACTCCGGTGCCTGTATTGTGGCAATTACATAACTAGAGTTCATAACGAGGAAGGGGAAATGGGAAAACTGTTAGCATGGCTAGTTCACTCACCAACCAGAGGGGGGCCCATCACACAAATTCAGACAGAACAGGTACTTATATCCTATTTTCCGAATGATATTAATGGCAGATTTGGTAGGTATTACAAGAAACTTTACTTCAGTTCTGGACAGCAGTCAGAAACTGCACCAAGTGAGTTTTTGTCTCCCATTCCGTTACACACAATTGACTGTGAAAGACGAGAAACCCTGGGGGCCCAGTGACGATCCAAGAAATTTGAGCAGCCATTAAGGAGATGGCTAATGGAAAAACGCCGGGCCAAGATGAGTTGCCACTAGAGTTCAGTGCTGCCTTCTCTTCCGAACTGGACCACAAACTACAGACATTGTAGGCTGACTCGTTTCAGCTGGAAATGTTACCAGATTCCACGAGAGAGGCCCTGGTGATACCGATTTCCAAGACCTCCGAAATGGGCACTCCATCATCAGTATTCCACCCCTTATCCATGTTGAACATGGATTTTAAGATCCTGAGTAAAGGTTCTTGCCACGCGACTAGCGCCACACATGCATACTTTGGTGCACCCAGACCAAAACTGGTTTATCCAGATGAGAGACACTTCCCTGAATCTTCGCCGGTTATTTCATATTATGTATCAGCCGGAGCTGACCCGCTACCCGAATGCTACGCTGATGTTGATTGATCTTGAAAAAGCACTTGACCCCACTGACTGGGACTTCTTATTTGCTGTTATGTTGCAGATGGGACTTTATTGACGCGTGGTTGAACTGGGTCCGGTTATTGTAGACGCACCCTGTTTCCTATTGTCGCCCCTCCTTTTTGCGTTAGCCATTGATCCGATGGCTGCATTTTTTTGACTGCAAACCCCTGACCATGGACTGACCCTGGGTGGTGGATCATACATGATATCTTTATATGCAGATGACCTGCTTCTTTATTTGAGAGACGGGCCTACAAGTGCTCCAATTGCAATGTCCCTATTGTCAACATTTACAACATACTCCGGCTTAAAAATAAACGTGGCCAAAACACAATTTTTCTCATTGTCTCCAAACACGGGCACCTGTCACCATTCCCACAGGGCCAGGCCTGGTATCCTATAACAATAAAATACCTGGGTATTAGAATATTTCACTCCCCGACCAACCTACATGATGCTAATCTGGATGCCTCTCTCAGGTCTCTACACTCAAGCGTGCAATTCTGGAGATCCTTAAAATTACCGATTATGGTGTGGATTTCCTTATCCAAGATGATTGTTACCCAGACTTTTATACTATTTCACCAATTTACCAGTCAAGATCCCACCATCGTGGTTCAGATAACTGGATTCCCTCTTGCTGGAACTAGTATGGGATGTAGGCCGCAGCAGGGTCTCATTAGAGGTTCTCCGGAGACCACCAGGGGCGGGGGGTCTGGGAGTCCTGGACTTTGATCTGTATTATGTAGCGGTGCAGCTGCAGCGGGTCGCACAGTGGTTAGATGGTTCACATTTGCATGAACTAGTGTAACAGGGAGCAGCGACTGACCAATCAGTGCTACTGGCAAAGCCGCTTTATGGGTCCGTGGTGCTCCATCATTCCAATCAGCTGGTCGAGGTGGCGCTGTGGTGTTGGAAGAGATGCTGCTGCCACTTCCCAGGGATTTCACTGTATGCGGAGGCACTACCCCTGGCTGGCCTCCCACATGGAGACCCACTAGCCCTCTTTACACATACCCAACTGGCACCCTGGATAGATGTAGGCACATGACATCTCAGAAGCTGATTGGCGGAAGATGTTGGCCTACCCACAAAAAGTCTCTAGGAATAGTAGGCTGAAATATATTCAGTTTAAGTAAATACACATGACACACTTAATACCACACAAACTACAGGTTATATATGGTCTATGCCTGCAATGCTCTTATCTTGATGCTGACGTCGTGCATATAGTGTGGGGTTGCACGGTGATCCAAAGCTTCTGGGAAGGTGTTTTTGCTGGCCTTAATGACGCCTTGGGGCGTGCCCTTCAGTGCACAGCAGGGATGTGCTTACTGGGCCTATTCCCAAGGCCACGTCCTAAGAAAGTGGGCTCTAGAGTCTGGGATTTGGTCTTGATCCTGACTAAATGCTACATAGCAAAGCAGTGCACATCACCAGCAGGTCTGGGGTAAACACAATGGACCAGAGAGGTCACTATAGGGGCTAGGGCTGAAGAGAGAGCATTGCTTGAAGATGATACACGCGGCATACGGAGAAGGACTTTGGCGGGACTTTGGTCAGATATATTGGGCATTTGGGCACACCCGGGAGATGACTTGGATTCAGATACCTTAGCACAGAACGGGTTAATAGTGCCCTGGAGAGTCTATGACCCTAGATCCATGATGCATCTAGCATGTTTAATAGCGCCCTGGAGAGTCTATGACCCTAGATCCATGTTACATCTAGCATGTTTAATAGAGTCCTGGAAAGTCTAGGACACTAGATCCCGTTAACACTGGCACTTTTAAGAGAGCTATTACTTGAACATGAAATACTTTGAAAACACAAGAACAATTTGTTTAACTCAACGTAGCAGCCGTGAGAACAGTTATAGGCACGATGTTTGATAACTGTCTCAATTTACAAATGGTCTGCGGCCTCCTTTTATACAGTTCATCGTAGGTAAACAAGGTTTACGGTGATCCATGTATGGTTAGCAGTGTAAATTGCTGCTTTTGGTGTCTTGAATTAATTGGCTAATGGTAAATACAGGTGGGCCTCGGCCTTGCGTGGACACAATATGGACAGTGGGCAGCGTGTCCAGATGTCCCACATGGGGAGCACATGATCCCTGGGTGTGCTGCGTACTGGTTGGCTATATGCTCCTAACTCAGGGGACATCTGAGTTCATGGAGTTTTTAGGAGCACGAGTCCCCCCTCCGGCCATGTGTGCTTTAATGGGACCCATCATCCTTGACCCTTGAGATGTAGCTCTTCCTAACTGTGGGACTGATCTAAGGTTTCCTGTTTGTGCATTGGCCTGCCGGCTATGTGCCACCCCACCTGTGACCTATCCATCAGTGACATTAGGCCTAGGTCTTAGTGCTTGCCTGAGGATGTATTTGCGAGTCAGGTTTGATGTGAAGTTCACAACTGCGGAATTTGTTAATATAGATGTGATTCCGCTCTCATAAATGAATGTAGCGTTTTTAGGTTTCACCTGCCTTCAGCTTTCTCCAGCTTTCCATTTGTTCTGTTGCTTGTCACTCTGTTTATCTTTCTTTTATTGGCTTGTGCCTGTTATTTCCTGTTCATTTCTGCTCGCTTTTGTGTGTTTTTGGATCTGTGGCGCATAGCCGAAGTACTTCTTCCTGTGTTAGATTTCATCCGCCTTACTCGGTCTTTGTTCTTTCTCCTGCAGCTCGTTCCTCGACTGCTCGTGTTTTGGGAGCTGCTGAGCTAGTAATTGAGTTTGTTGTTGTTGTTTCCTGGAGGCAGCATGAGTCGATATTTATTAAATAGCAAATAACAAAATCAGAAAGTATCTTTTGGGATGTGTGTGTCACTTCAGCAGATGGTGCTCTGCAGCAATTTAAAGTGTTTCCGGCCCCTTCACTCTGGAGACTTCCGAAGCTGTTCTAACCCATGAACAGATCTCTGCGGGTCCAGGAGCCACCCGGGCAGTCACCCTGTCTCACCCGTGCAGTCACCCTGTCTCACCCGGGCAGTCACCCTGTCTCACCCGGGCAGTCACCCTGTCTCACCCGGGCAGTCACCCTGTCTCACCCGGGCAGTCACCCTGTCTCACCCGGGCAGTCACCTGTCTCACCCGTGCAGTCACCCTGTCTCACCCGGGCAGTCACCCTGTCTCACCCGGGCAGTCACCCTGTCTCACCCGGGCAGTCACCCTGTCTCACCCGGGCAGTCACCCTGTCTCACCCGGGCAGTCACCCTGTCTCACCCGGACAGTCACCCTGTCTCACCCGGGCAGTCACCTGTCTCACCCGTGCTCCACTCACATCACACCCGTTCCCTCTCCACTGGTATTTATTTCAGCGTTTGGATGGATTAATCATGCTGGCATTGCGTGATCTTGTCCGAGGATGTAAAAACAATAATGTTTAAAACCATTTAAAAGAATCAGTCGGATTCAGATAAAACATGGACGTCCTCATCATGGGCGGCCACGTCATTGCAGAATAGTACATGTCCCACGGGGCCATTGTGCAAAAGAAACAATTGCAAAAAACAAACTATAATCAGGAAATCATCCCTCTATGTTGCATGAGCTAACACGAGCGGTGTAAGACTGATAACCTGGGGCACATAGTGGGCACCACCGAGCTAAAGAGAACAGCGAGTGCAGACAGATTGACAGTCAGTCCACCATGGTGCAGTATCCAGATGTAACTGGCCTAAAGGAAGTAAAGAATTAAATATGCAGAAAGTGAAAAAAGCAACGATGAATGAAACACCAAATATTGCTCTATTTACTACTAAACAGGCAGTCACAAGTGCAGGTACCTTGCAGGCACAAGGGTCATGATTTAAATGGTGCAGCAGGTGCAGTGGCACGGGGGCTGCAAAGTGTCAGAACCCCTCTGAACACAGGTTATTGCTACATTTTACTATGTGCAGGCAGTCACAAATGCAGTTATCTTGCAGGCACTAGGGTTGTGACTTTAATGGTGCAGTGGGTGCAGTGACACCGGAGCCCAAAGTTCTTGGAACCCCTATAAACACCAAATATTGCTAAGCATTACTACTAAACAGGCTGTCACAAGTGGGATTATCTTGCAGGCATTAGGGTCATTATTTGAATGGTGCAGCAGGTTAAGTGGCACCAAGTACAAAACTTGTCATTGTCTGAACTTCTCTAAACACCTAATATTGCTATATTTTACAATTAAACAGGCATTCACAATTGCACTTACCTTGCAGTTAAAAGGGGCAGGTGCAGTGGCACCGGGGCCAATAGCTTGAGGGACCTCAATAACACAGAGTATTGCTAAATGTTACTACTAACTAATTACAACTAAACTGGCAGTCACAAGTACAGTTATCTTGCAGGCACTAGGGTCATAATTTGAATTGTGCAGCAGGTGCAGTGGCACCAGGGCCAAAAGTTGTCATAACTCCTCTAAACACCAAATATTGCTATATTTTACTAGTAAACAGGCAGTCACAAGTGAAGTTGTCTCACAGACACTAGGCGTATGATTCTAACGGGGCAGCAGGTACCAAAAGCTCTAGGAACCCCCCTAAACACCAAATACTGCTACAGTTTACTACTAAAAAGACAGCCATAAGTGCAGTTATCTTGTTACCTTTTTTCTAATATTTTCTAATATTTCTAATATGATTAATCCAGTTAGTAAGATAGAATGCAAAGGAAAAAGCAATGCTTGTTGATATTAGCATCAATGTTTTCCATATTAACCGAGCTCTGGAGAGTCTACGACACTAGATCCCCATTAACACTGGCAGGTTCAGTAGAGTCTTAAAGAGTCTACCACAGCAGATCCCTCTTAACACTGGCAGATTCAATGGAGCCATGGAGAGTCTACCACAGCAGATCCCCGTTAACACTGGCATGTTTACTAGAGCTCTGGAGAGTCTACGACACTAGATCCCTGTTAACACACATTTGATAGAGCCATGGAGAGTCTTTGACACTAGACAGAATGTGCCTTCTAAGGCGTTGTTCTTATATTTTTGCTACATCTGCACTGATCACTAAAATGCTTTTAATTCCATCTGAATCAAATAAATAAATGTACTCAGAGAGTAAAAGGAAGGGGGACAAAGAAAGGAAAAAGTGAGATGCAAAGAAAATGAAGATGGGAATGTATAACAAAAAAAATGGGAGAAAGAAAATGGAAGAAGGAATGATAGAAAAGAAAAATCAAACAATGTTAGTGAAAGAAAAAGGAAATAAAAGAATGGAATAGAGAAAAGTATTAACTGGGATGAAATGGGTTACGTTACACAGACACACACACAAGTGTTAGACAGTCTTCAAGTGTGCCAATTGAAGGTGGCCCAATCAATTCTATGGCCCTTTATGTGCAAACTCAAACTCCGTTCTAGGGATGTCACTCACTTTGAAGTCACCGTGTGTGGCACTGACCTGAGGGTGTCAAATACAACCTTCATCACATCTGATCTTTTATTCTGAAGTCACAGTGTGTGCAGCAGCGACCTGAGTGTACCACATACAACCTCTCTCACCTTTGAAGTTTTACTCCATAGACACCGTGTGCAGCAGTCACCTGAGGGTGTCACACACAACCTCTCTCACCTCTGATGTTTTACTCCTGAAGTCTCTGTGTGCAGCAGTGACCCGAGGACGACGCCACCTGAACTATTTCACGTAATGAGCAGCTTATCACCTGTGTCAGGCGGTGAGGTGATCAGACCAAAGGTCGCTGTGAGCGGAACACACCTTACACTGGTACTGATAAGATATTCCTGTCAGAGGGAGAGGACCCGGCACAGCTCAGGACAGACATGGCGGATACAGACCTCAGGGTCGAGCTCCTAGAAGATGTCACCTGCTCCATCTGCAGGGAGCTGTTCACTGACCCCGTGACCCTGGACTGCGGACACAGCTTCTGTCTCACTTGTGTCACAAGATTCAAGGCCAGCAGGGACTTAGAGAAATGGTGCCCGGAATGTAGACCGAGGTTGGACCTGGAGAAAGAACTGAAGCCGAATAAGAGATTAGCAAATATGGTAGAAAAGGTGAAAAGACTGCAAATAGCGCCTGGAAGTCTGTGCGAGGAGCACGGGGAGAGGCTGCTGCTCTTCTGTGAAACCGACGGTGGGCTCCTGTGTGTGGTCTGTAGAGAGTCCCAGGCACACAGAGCGCACCGTGTGACCCCCACGAAGGAAGCAGAGCAGGAATACAAGGTAAGAGAACTGACACTTGTATAGCGCCTGGAAGTCTGTGTGAGGAGCACGGGGAGAGGCTGCAGCTCTTCTGTGAAACCGACGGTGGGCTCCTGTGTGTGGTCTGTGTAGAGTCCCGGACACACAGAGAGCGCCGTGTGACCCCCACGAAGGAAGCAGAGCAGGAGTACAAGGTAAGAGAACTGGAGTCAGAATATAGTGCAGAGGGTCATGAGTGAGTAGACACACTTGTATAGCGCCCCTATCTCACTAAAGAGCTTCGAGGAGCTGAGCAGGACTGCAGAGCCAGAGGGTCAGAATCTGGAGCAGAGGTCAGTCACCCACAGTAGACGTGTCGCCTGATTGAACACTGTGGGCCTTGGGTGGACAGTCCTGAAGTAGATCAGGTCTTCCCACCATCAGTTCTCACTGTCTCTTGCTCCCACTTGCCTGGTCAGTAGTGACATAAACACACAGTGGGGTCCCTCGAGGGTCTGGTCGCATCTTCTTTGTGTGAAGCGCAGTCACCGCCGCTGCTTCCACCTGAGCTCTGAGGAGGCGCGTACGGAATAGTCACAGGGGCTCCAGGGGACCCTTGCACGGAAAAGGTCTGGGATGGATGATAGCGCCGGGGGCTTCTTGCACATATGGTTAAAGCCAGTGCAGGCTCAGCTACTGTCCGGGGTCCGCATCATGCTAATCGGGGTCTCCATTGCCGCCATGCAGAACATTGTGTGCTGTGCCCTCAGGTCTGAGACCCTGGCCTAGGTACCTACTAACTCATATGCTTGGCTAAGGTTCCCTAGTGTCAGTCCACGCGGATGGGTCCTGTGTGCCTTGAGGCCAGGTCAGCCTCTGACCAGTGACGTAACAAAACTGAGGGGGGCCCACTGCACAGTACATGGAGGGACCACCACTCTGGACTCACTCAGGAGCTGTCAGGTGAGGGTACTGTGCTGAGAGGTCCCCCTGGAGTTCAGGCCCCCCCACACCACGGGGGCTGTGGGGGCCTTTGTTACGCCACTGCCTCTGACCGGCTTAATTTCTTCATGACCTTTAAACTTGGCTTTTCACGTGAAGGTAGCCCCCCTGGATCAGGTTTTGACAGCTGCATTGTCAAGAGACTCACAGATAAGAGTCGCAGGCTAGAAATTGTAATTTTATTTGTATAGCACTTCCTACCCCTGATGTATTACTCTGAAGACACTGTGTGCAGCAGCAACCTGAGGGTGTAACTTCAACCTCTCGCACCTCTGATGTTTTACTCTGTAGACAACGTGTGCAGCAGTCACCTGAGGGTGTCACTACAACCTCTCCCACCTCTGATGTTTTACTCTGTAGACACTGTGTGCAGCAGTCACCTGAGGGTGTCACTACAACCTCTCCCACCTCTGATGTTTCACTCTGTAGACACCGTGTGCAGCAGTGCCCTCAGGGTGCCATTACTACCTCTCTCACCTCTACTGGTTTACTCTTCAAGTCACTGTGTGCTGCAGGCAATCGAGGACTAATTACTTACCTTTTTTCTCCTGGTCGATGGGGGTCACTCTGGTACTTACCTTGTGATAATCGTAGTTCGTCAAGCTCCCTTTTTCTAATTCCACTTCCTCGGGTGAGGCCCCAACTTTCGTATTCCACTTTCTTAGTATATGGTTTGGTTGCCCCCAGGCCTTCAGTATTGTCTATTGCTTTCACTGTTTTCTATTGCATTTTATGCTAATTCCTGACTGCTACTGCAATATAATAGTGTGTTTACTTACCTCCAGTTGGGGTATTGCATTTACAGTATTTTAGTATTTGTGTAACTAAAATAAAGTACCTTTATTTTTTCTAACACTGTGTGGTTCTTCATGTGTGTGAGTGCTGTGTGATTATAGCGGTATTGCAGAAGCTTTGCATGTCTCCTAGATAAGTCTTGGCTGCTCATCCACAGCTACCTCTAGAAATCATGGCTGCCTAGACACTGTCTACACCTCACTAATAGGGGATACCTGGACCTGGTATAGGGGAATAACATCATAGGTGCTCACCACAACCAGGCCAGATTCCTACAGTGTGTTATAGAGGTCACATGTCCTAAATACTGAGCCTCAGAGAAGAGGCTGTAGAAGAACACAGCACATTTCTGATGGATACAACTACCTGTGGATTCCTCACCTCATGAATACTCCCATGGCGCCAGCATTCGACGGAAATCTTCTTACTAGTCTCTGCACGTCGATGAGGACGTCACTGTCTCGCACGCGACGCCGTCTGACGTCATACAGGCAATAAGAGGTCCTCGACGACGTGCAGACGTCAGTTCCCTTTTTTCCGTGCATTCGAAACGGTTATCTTCGAGGGAGCAACTGTTACTCTTGCGGTTACAGTGTATATCTTGCTGCGTACTCTTTCTCTGTGGAAATAATGTCGCAGAGAAAGTCTGGATTTAAGCCTTGTCGTGAGTGTGGAGGCAAGATGTCGGTGACGGATCCTCATTCCGATTGCCTTTGGTGTTTGAGCTCCGACCACGACGTCTCGACTTGTGATTCATGTCAGCACATGAATCCGAAGGCCCTTAAAGAACGCGAGGCGAAGCTGTTTATGGCCAAGTCAAAGGAGAAGCATCACAAGAAAAAGTCTTCTCCAAGACATCGGCGTCATCGAGACTCCCGGCGCCGTAGAGAATCTCGGCGTCATTCAAGGGAGGCTCGTTCCAGGTCTCCGGATCGGCGCCGAAGAACATGGGAGGTCAGCCCCACGGTGACGCCGCATCCTTCGACGCCGTTGCCCTCTCCGGCGTCTCCAACTTCGCCTGGACAGGCGTCGGTGATTGAGGTATTGGAGCCTCAAGTGTTTTCTCCGGCGCAGACGCCGAGGCCGGCGTCTGGGTCGCCTCTGAGTCAGGCACCCCAGTATCCGGCTTTTCCCACCCCTGGAGCCGATAGTTCCGCATTCTTGAATGCGATTTATGCCATCTTCCAACAGATGGCTCCAGGGGGTGCTCCGGCTGGGCCTTTGGCCTTTTCTTTGGGTGATCCTGCGCCTCTTCGGCCGGCACCCTTTATGCCCTTTCTCCCGTTTGGGAATGTGGGCTCGGCGCCAGTGTCGGCGCCGGTGGCCGCTCCGGTGGCTTCGGAGGGATTGGCCCCAGGGATTTCCATCCCGTCGACGTCGAGATTTCGGCCTGTGACTCCGGTGGGTCCATCCGTTTCAACTGCTCTTCAGTCGGCGCCGAAGTTACCTGTGGCGCCGGATGCGGCGTCGGTGGCTTCGGAAGATCGGCGCCGATCTCCGACTTCGGCGGAGGTATTGTCGACTCCGCGGATTGAGCAACGACTGCATTCAAGGAGGCGTGCTCTCCGGGTACTAGAAGAGCAGGAGTACCAACGAGCCCTAGAGGAAGGAGAGCTAGAGGACTCGGGTGATGGGCTGCGTGGACTGGAGTCGGCCAGTGGGCTGGACACTTCCCCTGAGTGGGACCTTTCGTCCCCGGGGGAATATACCGAGGAAGCTGCTTCCTTTCATACAGTGGTACGGAAGGCAGCTAGTTTTTTGGACCTGCCTTTGCCGGTGGTGGAGGCGAAACAAAACCTTTTGACAGAGGTGTTGCATCCGGCCTCAGCCGCGGCAGAGCCTCTATTACCTTTTAATGACGCTCTGCTGGATCCGGTTTTAGAGGTGTGGAAGAAGCCGGCATCTTCCCCAGCAGTTCACAGAGCCGTGGCCAGGAGGTATCGGACGGCTCCAACTGATCCTGGTTTCCTATCTAGGCACCCTACGCCGGAGAGCTTGGTTGTGCAGGCCTCCTGTTCGTCCAAGTCAGCGCCTGGTTCTTTTCCGACGGTGCCTGGGGACAGAGATTCAAAAAAGCTGGAGGCGCAGTCGAAGAAGATTTTTTCGTCCTGCAGTCTGGCATTAAAAGCCACCAATGCAACCTGTATCCTGGGGAGGTATATTCATGCTCTGATGGATGACATCTCCTCTTCGTTTACAGAGCTTCCCCAGGGTCTTTTGGATCTTGTCTCTGATGCCCAGGCTGCTGCGACCCAAATTATCCAGACGGGACTGGATACCACCGACTCGGTAGCCAGAGCAATGGGCACAACTGTGGTGGAAAGGAGACAGGCCTGGCTCCGTAACTCGGGCTTTTCGGCAGATGTACAGTCCACATTGTTGGATCTCCCGTTTGATGGGGACAAACTGTTTGGGGCTAAGGCTGATTCGGCCTTGGAACGGTTTAAGGAGAGCAGGGCCACGGCTAAGTCGTTGGGACTCCAAGCTCCTTCTTCCACGGCCTCTTCCAGATTCTTGAGGAGGTTTCGTGGATTTGGGCGTGGCTCTTCCTCCTCTTCCTTTCGGGGAAGATATCAGCAACCTGCCTCTTCCCATCCCTATAGATCTTTTAGGGGGAGGGGTAGGGTCCGCACCAGGGGAGCTTCTCAGCAGCACTCTGCCTCTTCCTCATCCTCTGGCGGGGTGCAGCAGGGGAAGCAGCCTTAGGCTTCCACCATTTCCCACTCACTCCTCTCCTGTAGGGGGAAGATTACAGCATTTTCTCACCAAATGGGAGACTGTTACGTCGGACACTTGGGTTCTCAGTGTTGTGGGAAAAGGCTACACCCTTCCCTTTCGGGAGTTTCCGCCCCTCATCCCGCCCCGCCCTTCGTATTGTTCACAAGAACACCTCCTGTTGCTAGAACAGGAGGTAGAAGTCCTCCTTTTAAAGGGCGCGGTGGAGTTGGTCCCGGAGCAGGAAAGGGGTCAAGGAGTTTACTCAAGGTATTTCCTGATTCCCAAGAAGGATGGTCGTTTGAGACCAATTCTGGACCTGAGGATCTTGAATTGGTTCCTCAAGCAGGAAAAGTTCAAGATGCTGACCCTAGCACAGGTGCTTTTGGCGTTGAACATGGAAGACTGGATGGTGTCTGTCGACTTGCAGGATGCTTACTTTCATATCCCGATACTCAAGTCACACAGGAAGTATCTCCGGTTTGTGGTGGGATCGCAACACTACCAGTTTGCGGTCCTTCCGTTTGGTCTTACTTCAGCACCTCGAGTCTTCACGAAGGTGATGTCGGTGGTTGCGGCAGAGCTCAGAAGGAAGGGGATAGCAGTATTCCCTTACTTGGACGATTGGTTGATCAAAGCCAAGTCCCCGGAGCTTGTGTTGCGTCATCTGCAGTCAACAACCCAGTTGTTGTTCGACCTGGGCTTTTCGGTGAACGAGCCCAAATCTCACCTAGAGCCCTCTCAGCGCCTCCTGTTCATAGGGGCAGTACTGGATACAACATTGGGTCGGGCCTTTCCTCCGCCTCAGCGGATTCAAGATATTCAGGATTTGGTTCCAATGTTTCGAAATGGAGCGGTAGTTCCAGTCCTCAAGGTCCTTCGTCTGCTCGGTCTTTTTGCCTCCTGCATTCTGTTGGTCACGCATGCTCGCTGGCACATGAGGGCTCTTCAGTGGTGCCTCCGAAGGCAGTGGTCTCAACACAGAGGGGATCTAGAGGGTACTGTCAAGATCTCCAGAGATGCTGCTGTGGATTTGAAGTGGTGGATTGCAAGCAACAATCTTTCACAAGGAAAGCCGTTCCAGCAGTCGCCACCAGTGGCCACAGTCATAACGGATGCTTCCACTCTAGGGTGGGGAGCTCATCTGGGGGATCTGGAGATCAAAGGTCTTTGGTCTCCAGAGGAACAGATTTTTCACATCAATCTGTTAGAGTTACGGGCTGTACGTCTGGCTCTCAAGGCCTTCCTCCCTTCCCTTCGTGGTCAGTCGGTACAGGTCCTAACGGACAATACTACCACGATGTGGTACATAAACAAGCAGGGAGGAGTGGGGTCGTACCTTCTCTGCAGAGAAGCTCTTCGACTATGGTCCTGGGCAAAGGACCATCGGATTTGCTTGATAGCAAACCATCTGGCCGGAGTTTTGAACGTGCGTGCGGACAGTCTCAGTCGCCACTTCTCGGCAGACCACGAGTGGCGTCTCCATCCAGATCAAGTCCGTTTAATCTTCCAGAAGTGGGGGTTTCCTCGGGTAGATCTGTTCGCCACTCGAGAGAACGCGCATTGTCCGTTGTTCTGCAGCCTTCAGTATCCGATGCAGGAAGCGTTGGGGGACGCGTTTCAAATGACCTGGTGCGGCCAGTTGCTTTACGCGTTTCCTCCCATACCCTTGATTCCTCGAGTATTGAGGAAGATTCGCCAAGACCGGGCTCTAGTAATCTTAATAGCTCCGGATTGGCCAAGGAGGGTGTGGTACTCCGACCTTCTCCAACTCTCAATGTGCCCGCCGCTCCGTCTCCCTTTCAGGGCAGACCTCCTCTCACAGTCGCAGGGGCAGGTTCTACACCCCAACCTCCAGAGTCTGCACCTACATGCCTGGAGATTGAACGGGGCAACCTGAGTTCCTTCTCTCTCCCGCCTGAGGTAGTGGATGTTATATTAGCGGCCAGGCGACACTCCACTAAATCTATCTACGCTAATAGGTGGTCTAAATTTGTTGCGTGGTGTGGAGAGAGGCAGATTGATCCTTTACATGCTCATCTATCGGACGTTTTGTCTTTTGCTCTATCTCTGACGCAGAAAGGTTGTGCAGTGGCTACCATTAAAGGTTATTTATCGGCCTTGTCAGCCTTCATATGTCTTCCAGACCAACCATCTTTATTTAAATCCCCTATTGTTATCAGATTCTTGAAAGGTCTTCTAAATCAATATCCTCCAAAGCCATTCGTTATGCCGCAATGGGATTTGTCCTTAGTCCTGACTTTCCTTATGGGGTCCCCTTTTGAACCTATGCATTCTTGCCCCTTGAGGTATTTGGTTTTAAAAACAGTCTTCCTGATAGCTATAACATCAGCAAGGAGAGTGAGTGAGTTGCAGGCCTTATCAGTAAAACCCCCTTATACAACTTTTTATGGGGATAAGGTGGTGTTGAGGACCAAGGCTGCTTTCCTCCCGAAGGTTGTTTCACCCTTCCATTTGGCTCAGGCAATTACTTTGTCCACGTTCTATCCTCCGCCTCATCCTTCCAAAGAGGAAGAAAGACTGCACCGTCTGGACCCAAAGAGAGCGTTGAGCTTCTTTATCGATAGAACAAGGGATTTCAGGCTGGAGGATCAGCTGTTTATTAGATACGTGGGCAAGAGGAGAGGAAAGGCAGTCCACAAGAGAACACTATCCAGGTGGGTTGTTCTTTGCATTAAAATATGTTACTCTTTGGCAAAGAAGGATCCTCCTGAGGGCATTAGAGCTCATTCCACCAGAGCTAAGTCGGCCACTTCGGCCTTAGCCAGAGGTGTTCCTGTGGTCGACATCTGCAAGGCCGCAACTTGGTCGTCCCTTCACACTTTTGCAAAACATTACTGTTTAGATTCTGAGGTTAGAAGGGACGGCCATTTTGCACGGTCAGTGCTGCAGGATTTCTTGGTTTGACCATTTAGGCACCCACCGCCGGGCGTGGTACTGCTTTGGGACTCTATTCATGAGGTGAGGAATCCACAGGTAGTTGTATCCATCAGAAGAACGAGTTACTTACCTTCGGTAACGACTTTTCTGGTGGATACATTAGCTACCTGTGGATTCCTCACGGTCCCACCCGCCTCCCCGTTGCCTTTATGGTCTTGCCAAGTAATCCTTGAGTGCGCTCCTCTTGGTCTTTGAGGGTGCAATAGATGTATATATAATATATTTATATATATATATATATGTATATGTGTATATATCTTTATGTATATACTTGGTGTGTGTATATATTTTAAAAGAGAGAGTTTTATATATATATATATGTACATAAAAAGATTTACAGTTATTCATACAATGTGGTGTATTTTTACAATATAATGGATGTTGCCTTGCTCTTTCATTGCATTGCCTGGTTGTTCTCATGCACGTAAAAAATGATTGGTACTGACGTCTGCACGTCGTCGAGGACCTCTTATTGCCTGTATGACGTCAGACGGCGTCGCGTGCGAGACAGTGACGTCCTCGTCGACGTGCAGAGACTAGTAAGAAGATTTCCGTCGAATGCTGGCGCCATGGGAGTATTCATGAGGTGAGGAATCCACAGGTAGCTAATGTATCCACCAGAAAAGTCGTTACCGAAGGTAAGTAACTCGTTCATCTGGCATCTCAAATGACACTGGTGAACCAACAGAGACACTGCCCAGGAGCATAAGAAGCATGTGTGGGTGTTCAGGGATCTCACACACATATGCCCATTGTTGCAGGGATTACATTTTAGTGCTTTTGGCTTTCCCTCTTACGTTAGCATCTTTTTAAGATCGTGGGTTTTACATGTTTTTATTAACTCAACAAAATGCCATGTGCGTATTGTTTTTTGTCAGACGTTGTCCTGTAGTCCGTACAGTTAGTTTCAGGGACAGCTACTGGAACACAACGCCCTTGCTAGTTTTGTGCTCATAGGAGACAACTCTTTCCCACCAGACTAACTGAGGTTGTTTTGTACATTCTGATCTAGTGTGATAAGACCGTTGTCTTGTTATTTAAGCAATACCTGCTCTGAATTCGGTGAGAGGCGCTTCACAAGTGTTATCATGAAAAGGTGGCAATGAGAAATGCTGCCTGACAGACCCTG
This sequence comes from Pleurodeles waltl, assembly GCF_031143425.1. NCBI lineage: Eukaryota > Metazoa > Chordata > Amphibia > Caudata > Salamandridae > Pleurodeles > Pleurodeles waltl. The sequence continues at coordinate 4,075,461 of NW_027150301.1, forward strand.
CTTACCATCGAGACAGAGTGCATTTATGAATGCACTGAGACTGGCGTACCGTGACAAATGCCAAGGTATAGGGTTAGATCACTCCAACTAAGTCTGTCAGTGTGCTCTTGTTAGGACAGGACTCATAGCGCTAGGTAGGGCAGCTTTAGCTGCAAAACAATATAGTTGAATTATTTGTATTTTTCACCATTCTATTGATGCTTGTTATAATAATATGTCTCATCTGTCGAACAATCCCAATTCAGGCCTGGATAGTGCTCACAAGAACACAAAAGGACTAAAAAGATTTGGGGTCCTGAGCACTTTAACGTTCTGGAGTTGCAGCGGTTTTTCCCTTCTCTGAACTAAAATGCTACTTATTTGGCGGGAACGGTGTTAATCCCCTAAGGAGTTTGTTGCTCCACAGCTGGGTTTGCTCAACATGTAAATCCAATATCAAATAGCATTTCAGCATTATATGTAAAGCACATTAGGCTTCAAAATAAACAACGACGAGTGCTATAATGAAAACCACAAAGATTTATGGAAAGTTTAATGGCATTACAGTCAGGAAAATCAATGGCAAATGTCAGTCAATCAATGCTCATTTGATAGCAAGAAGCTTAGAATAAAGTGCAAATGATGAAACAGCAGAGTATATTAGGATTCAGCTCAGTTTATAAATCAGAAATCTGAGTGACAGAGTGTCGCCTTCTAAAGATCAAGGGAGAGTGACCCCAACACCCTTAGGGTAACACTGATTTTATAGGTTGAAATATATTAAGCTTCATACATTTGGTGTGAATGTGCGCGGGCCTAGTGTGGGAAAGTAGCCTCTTTCTAGCCTTGTTACCCCCACTTTTGACCTGTTTGTAAGTATATGTCAGGGTGTTTTCACTGTCTCACTGGGATCCTGCTAGCCAGGACCCAGTGCTCATAGTGAAAACCCTATGTTGTCAGTATGTTTGTGTCACTGGGACCCTGCTAGCAGGACCCCAGTGCTCATAAGTTTGTGACCTATATGTATGTGTTCCCTGTGTGGTGCCTAACTGTCTCACTGAGGCTCTGCTAACCAGAACCTCAGTGGTTATACTCTCTCATTTCTTTCAAATTGTCACTAACAGGCTAGTGACTAAATTTACCAATTCACATTGGCATACTTGTACACCCATAAAATTCCCTAGTATATGGTACTGCGGTACCCAGGGTATTGGGGTTCCAGGAGATCCCTATGGGCTGCAGCATTTCTTTTGCCACCCATAGGGAGCTCTGACAATTCTTACACAGGCCTGCCAGTGCAGCCTGAGTGAAAAAACGTCCACGTTATTTCACAACCATTTACCACTGCACTTAAGTAACTTATAAGTCACCTATATGTCTAACCTTCACCTGGTGAAGGTTGGGTGCTAAGTTACTTAGTGTGTGGGCACCCTGGCACTAGCGAAGGTGCCCCCACATCGTTCAGGGCAAATTCCTCAGACTTTGTGAGTGTGGGGACACCATTACACGCGTGCACTATACATAGGTCACTACCTATGTATAGCGCCACAATGGTAACTCCGAACATGGCCATGTAACATGTCTAAGATCATGGAATTGTCACCCCAATGCCATTTTGGCATTGGGGGGACAATTCCATGATCCCCCGGGTCTCTAGCATAGTACCCGGGTACTGCCAAACTGACTTTCCGGGGTCTTCACTGCAGCTGCTGCTGATGCCAACCCCTCAGACAGGTTTCTGCCCTCCTGGGGTCCAGGCAGCCCTGGCCCAGGAAGGCAGAACAAAGGATTTCCTCTGAGAGAGGGTTAACACCCTCTCCCTTTGGAAATAGGTGTGAAGGCTGGGGAGGAGTAGCCTCCCCCAGCCTCTGGAAATGCTTTGATGGTGCCCATCTCTGCATAAGCCAGTTTACACAGGTTTAGGGATACCCCAGCCCTGCTCTGGCGCGAAACTGGACAAAGGAAAGGGGAGTGACCACTCCCCTGACCTGCACCTCCCAGGGGAGGTGCCAAGAGCTCCACCAGTGTGTCCCAGGCCTCTGCCATTTTGGAACTAGAGGTGCTGGGGGCACACTGGACTGCTCCGAGTGGCCAGTGCCAGCAGGTGACGTCAGAGGCTCCTTCTGATAGGCTCTTACCTCTCTTGGTAGCCATTCCTCCTTCCTTGGTAGCCAAACCTCCTTTTCTGGCTATTTAGGGTCTCTGCTTTGGGGAATTCTTCAGATAACGAATGCAAGAGCTCACCAGAGTTCCTCTCCATCTCCCTCTTCACCTTCTTCCAAAGGATCGACCGCTGACTGCTCAGGACGCCTGCAAAGCCGCAGCAAAGTAGCAAGACGACTACTAGCAACCTTGTATCACTTCATCCTGCCGGCTTTCTCGACTGTTTCCAGGTGGTGCATGCTCTGGGGGTAGCCTGCCTCCTCCCTGCACCAGGAGCTCTGAAGAAATCTCCCGTGGGTCGACGGAATCTCCCCCCTGCAACCGCAGGCACCAATAGACTGCATCACTGGTCCTCTGGGTCCCCTCTCAGCACAATGAGCGTGGTCCCTGGAACTCAGAAACTCTGTCCAAGTGACTCCCACAGTCCAGTGACTCTTCAGTCCAAGTTTGGTGGAAGTAAGTCCTTGCCTCCCCACACTAGTCTGCATTGCTGGGTACTGCATGATTTGTAGCTGCTCCGGATCCTGTGCACTCTTCCAAGATTTCCTTTGTGCACAGCCAAGCCTGGGTCCCCGATACTCGAACCTGCAGTGCACAACCTTCTGAGTTGTCCTCCGGCCTCGTGGGACTCCCTTTTGTGACTTCGCGTGGACTCCGGTTCACTTTCCTTCCAAGTGCCTGTTCAGGTACTTTTGCGGGTGCTGCCTTCTTCTGTGAGGTCTCCCTGAGTTGCTGGGAGCCCCCTCTGCCCCCTCCTCCAAGTGGCGACATCCTGGTCCCTCCTGGGCCACAGCAGCACCCAAAAACCTCTACCGTTTCCCTTGCAGCTAGCAAGGCTTGTTGGCAGTATTTCTGTGTGGGAACGCCTCTGCAAGCTCAATCGCGACGTGGTACATCCGCTTTCCAAAGGAGAAGTCCCTAGCTCTCTTCTTTCTTGCAGAACTTTCAGCTTCTTCCATCCAGTGGCAGCTTCCTTGCACCCTCAGCTGGCATTTCCTGGGCTCCTGTCCACTCTCGACACTGTCGCGACTATTGGACTTGCTCCCCTTGTCTTATAGGTACTCAGGTCCGGAAATCCACTGTTGTTGCATTGCTGGTGTTTGTTCTTCCTGCAGAATCCCCCTATCACGACTTCTGTGCTCTCTGGGGGTAGTAGGTGCACTTTACACCTACCTTTCAGGGTCTTTGGGTGGGCTATTTTTCTAACCCTCACTGTTTTCTTACAGTCCAAACGACCCTCTACAAGCTCACATAGGTTTGGGGTCCATTCGTGGTTCGCATTCCACTTTTGGAGTATATGGTTTGTGTTGCCCCTATACCTATGTGCTCCTATTGCAATCTATTGTCATTCTACACTGTTTGCATTAGTTTTCTTGCTATTACTTACCTAAGTTTGGTTTGTGTACATATATCTTGTGTATATAACTTATCCTCATACTGACGGTACTCACTGAGATACTTTTGGCATATTGTCATAAAAATAAAGTACCTTTAGTTTTAGTAACTCTGTGTATTGTGTTTTCTTATGATATTGTGCATATGACACCAGTGGTATAGTAGGAGCTTTAAATGTCTCCTAGCTCAGCCTAAGCTGCTTTGCCATAGCTACCTTCTATCAGTCTAAGCTGCTAGAAACACCTCTTCTACAATAATAAGTGATAACTGGACCTGGCACAAGGTGTAAGTACCTCTGGTACCCACTACAAGCCAGGGCAGCCTCCTACATTGGTTGTGCAGGGGTGGGATCAGTACTTGTAACTACTTACCACTTTGTCATTGTGTACTTTTTATAAGATAATAATATACAAAACAGTTCAGTGTCTGTACACCTAACCAAAAAGTTTTGCTTTTCTCCTCTCAAAATGTTTACAAAAGTTCTGAAAAGTTTTCTAAAACTTCTAAAAGTTTTCTAAAAAGTTAGAAAAAGATTTTTCTCTGTTCTTTAAAAAGTTCAGAAACTTTTTCTTCCTTCTCTCTATTTCTAATCCTTTTACTATCATGTCTGTGGAAGACTTTACTCTTAAAATGGTCAATACTACTTATGAGAATTTGAATTACAAGAGCCTAAGGAGTCTCTGCTTAGTGAGAGGTTTAGTGATAGGAAAGAACCCTACCAAAGAATTTCTATTTAACATGCTTATTGTAAATGACGAGTCCCAAGCAGGCACATCAAATGAGAGGTTAATAGAAGGTTCTCAATCTGACTCAGGGGATCTCCTTGATGGAGGTGGGGAGGGTTCTGAACAGGATCTGCACCCTAGCAGGACACCCAGTAATGCTGGTAGTAATGGAGGTTCCCATCACTGTAGGGAAGTCTTTATTCCTAGAGGCCAAGTTGCTAGGGTTCAGTCAGTTAGGGACAGATCCCCCTCTGTTGTTTCAAACTTGTCCTCTGTGTCCAAGCATTCCCAACCCACCCACCCTGAGGATAACTTGTTAGAAAGGGAACTCAAAAAGTTGAGGGTTGAAGGGACCAGACTGAAGCTTAAACAGCAACAGCTGGCCTTAGATAGGGAATCCCTAGACATTGAGAAGGAGAGACAGAGGTTGGGGCTAGGACCCCATGGTGGCAGCAGCAGTATTCCTGATAGTAATCCTGTTAGAGAGAATGATTCCAGGAATCTGCACAAGATAGTCCCCCCTTACAAAGAGGGGGATGACATCAACAAGTGGTTTGCTGCACTTGAGAGGGCCTGTATGGTACAGGGGGGCCCTCAAAGGCAGTGGGCTTCTATACTGTGGCTATCTTTCACTGGAAAGGGTAGGCATAGGCTCCTTACTGTTAGAGAAAGTGATGCAAACAATTTTGAAGTTTTGAAGGATGCACTTTTGGATGGATTTGGCTTAACCACTGAACAATACAGGATTAAGTTCAGAGACACCAGAAAAGAGTCCTCTCAAGACTGGACAGACTTTGTGGACTGTTCAGTGAAGACCTTGGAGGGGTGGTTACATGGCAGTAAAGTATCTGACTATGAAAGCCTGTATAATCTTATTCTGAGAGAGCATATTCTGAATAACTGTGTGTCTGACTTGTTACACCAATATCTAGTGGACTCAGAACTGACCTCTCCCCAAGAATTGGGAAAGAAGGCAGACAAATGGGTCAGAACAAGAGTGAACAGAAAAGTTCATACAGGGGGTGACAAGGATGGAAAGAAGAAAGATGGTGAGAAATCTCAGGATAAGCATGGGGATAAGGGTAAAACCAAAGATCCTTCTTCACATCCTAAACACTCTTCAGGGGGTGGGGATAAATCAAATTCTTCCTCTTCATCACAACATACACACATTAAAAAGCCTTGGTGCTATGTGTGTAAAAATAAAGGCCATTGGAAAGGGGATACGTCCTGTCCAGGTAAACCCCCTGAGCCAACCACCACTAATACATCAAACTCTAGTGCCCCCAGCAGTAGTGGTAATAGTGGTGGGATGCTGGCAACAGTCAAACTAAGGGTGTAGTTGGGTTCACTTATGGGTCCATCATAGAAACTGGGGTAGTCAGTCCCAAGACAGTTTCTGTCACTCCTAGTGGCACTGGCCTTGCCACACTGGCTGCTTGTCCCCTTACAATGGATAAGTACAGGCAGACAGTTTCAAAAAATGGTGTTGAGGCCCAGGCCTACAGGGACACAGGTGCCAGTATCACTTTGGTGACTGAAAACTTAGTGCCTCCTGAACAATACATCATTGGACAACAGTACAAGATTATTGTTGTCCATAACTCCACTAAGTTTCTTTCCTTAGTTATAGTTCAGCTTAGTTGGGGTGGAGTTACTGGCCCTAAGCAGGTGGTAGTGTCACCTAGCTTACCTGTAGACTGTCTCTTAGGTAATGACCTGGAGACCTCAGGTTGGGCTGAGGTGGAGTTTTATACCCGTGCAGCCATGCTGGGTATCCCTGAGGAATTGCTTCCTCTCATTTCTACTGAAATTAAAAAGCAAAGGAGAGGAACAGGCCTGAAAACTCAGGATCCTTCTCCAACAACAGGTAAAAAGGGCATCACAGTATCCCCTACCCACCCTGCCATTCAGGATACCATTCCTGTGGTAGGAGAAACCTCTCCCGGGGTGGCACCTGTACCAAGGGAACCATCAGCTGGCACAGCTGTACTCCCTTAGGTAGAAGTACCTCTTTATGGGATAACTAATATCGGTGAGAAAAAGTCCACCATTGTAGTTGACATGGAGTATCCCTGAGAAACTTTAGTGCAGCAACCCTGCACTGCCTCAAAACACTTAGGACAGCAACCCTGCCCTAGTGTGGAGCTCATAGGACAGCATCCCTGCCCTGCTCCAAAACCAGAGAAACAGCATCCCTGTTCTCTCTTACAGCCATATGGACAAAGTTTTTGCCCAGCTATGGCTTTACTGAGACAGCATTCCTGTCTGGCATTCTCATCACTAGAAATAGGTCCAGTGGACAATTTCCACTGTTCTAAACTAAAACTTACTGATAGGAACTCTGAGAATATAACTTCACATTGTTGGTTAGCTAAAAAACTTCAAACAGGATGGTTTACGTCCCCACAGGGAAGTAACCATATAGTGGATGATAAAGGGAGTAACCAGTCTACTGCAGAGCTACTCTCCACTTATCACCACCTAGACAATAAAGGCTTAACTGGCCAAGGTTTGCCTTATTGTCCTTCGTTTGGGGGGGCTGGGGGGGAGCTATGACAATTCTTACACTGGCCTGCCAGTGCAGGCTCAGTTAACTAACGTCCACGTTATTTCACAGCCATTTACCACTGCACTTAAGAAACTTATAAGTCACCTATATTTCTAACCTTCACCTGGTGAAGGTTGGGTGCTAAGTTACTTAGTGTGTGGGCACCCTGGCACTAGCCAAGGTGCCCCCACATCGTTCAGGGCAAATTCCCCAGACTTTGTGAGTGCAGGGACACCATTACACGCGTGCACTGTACAGAGGTCACTATCTATGCACAACGTCACAATGGTAACGCCGAACATGGCCATGTAACATGTCTAAGATCATGGAATTTTCACCCCAATGCCATTCTGGCTTTGGGGGGACAATTCCATGATCCCCCGGGTCTCTAGCATAGTACCCGGGTACTGCCAAACTGCCTTTCCGGGGTCTCCACTGGAGCTGCTGCTGCTGCCAACCCCTCAGACAGGTGTCTGCCTTCCTGGGGCCCAGGCAGCCCTGGCCCAGGAAGGCAGAACAAAGGATTTTCTCTGAGAGAGGGTGTAACACCCTCTCCCTTTGGAAATAGGTGTGAAGGCTGGGGAGGAGTAGCCTCCCCCAGCCTCTGGAAATGCTTTGATGGGCACAGATGGTGCCCATCTCTGCATAAACCAGTCTACACCGGTTTAGGGATCCCCCAGCCCTTCTCTGGCGCCAAACTGGACAAAGGAAAGGGAAGTGACCACTCCCCTGACCTGCACCTCCCAGGGGAGGTGCCCAGAGCTCCTCCAGTGTGTCCCAGACCTCTGCCATCTTGAATGCAGAGGTGCTGCTGGCACACTGGACTGCTCTGAGTGGCCAGTGCCAGCAGGTGACGTCAGAGACTCCTTCTGATAGGCTCTTACCTGTGTTGCTAGCCTATCCTCCTTCCTAGGTATCCAAACCTCCTTTTCTGGCTATTTAGGGTCTCTGCTTTGGGGAATTCTTTAGATAACGAATGCAAGAGCTCATCAGAGTTCCTCTGCATCTCTCTCTTCACCTTCTGCCAAAGGATCGACCGCTGACTGCTCAGGACGCCTGCAAAACCGCAACAAAGTAGCAAAGACGACTACTGCAACCTTGTATCGCTGATCCTGCCGCTTTCTCGCCTGTTTCCTGGTGGTGTATGCTCTGAGGGTAGCATGCTTCCTTCTTGCACCAGGAGCTCTGAAGAAATGTCCTGTGGGTCGACGGAATCTTCCCCCTGCAACTGCAGGCAACAAAGAGCTGCATCACCTGTCCTCTGGGTCCCCTCTGAGCACGACGAGCGTGGTCCCTGGAACTCAGCAACTCTGTCCAAGTGACTCCCACAGTCCAGTGACTCTTCAGTCCAAGTTTGCTGGAGGTAAGTCCTTGCCTCCCCAAGCTAGACTGCATTGCTGGGTACCGTGTGATTTGCAGCTGCTCCGGCTCCTGTGCACTCTTCCAGGATTTCCTTCGTGCACAGCCAAGCCTGGGTCCCCGACACTCTAACCTGCAGTGCACCACCTCCTGAGTTGTCCTCCGGCGTCGTGGGACTTCCTTTTGTGTCTTCGGGTGAGCTCCGGTTCACTCCTCTTAGAAGTGCCTGTTCCAGTACTTCTGCGGGTGCTGCCTGCTTCTGTGAGGGCTCCCTGACTTGCTTGGCGCCCCCTCTGTCTCCTCACCCGAGTGGCGACATCCTGGTCCCTCCTGGGCCACAGCAGCATCCAAAAACCTTAGCAAGGCTTGTTTGCGTTTTTTTCTGCGTGGGAACACCTCTGCAAGCTTCTACACGACGTGTGATATCCATCCTCCAAAGGGGAAGTTTCTAGCCCTCTTCGTTCTTGCAGAATCCACAGCTTCTACCATCCGGTAGCAGCTTCTTTGCACCCTCAGCTGGCATTTCCTGGGCATCTGCCCACTCTCGACTTTGTCGCGACTCTTGGACTTGGTCCCCTTGTTCCACAGGTACTCTCGTCCGGAAATCCAGTTTGGTTGCAGTGCTGGTGTTGGACTTCCTTGCAGAATTCCCCTATCACGACTTCTGTGCTCTCTGGGGAATATAGGTGCACTTTACACCTACTTTTCTGGGTCTTGGGGTGGGCTATTTTTCTGACCCTCACTGTTTTCTTACAGCCCCAGCGACCCTCTACAAGCCCACATAGGTTTGGGGTCCATTCGTGGTTCCCATTCCACTTTTGGAGTATATGGTTTGTGTTGCCCCTATACCTATGTGCTCCTATTGCAATCTACTGTAACTTTACATTGCTTGCATTACTTCCTTTTGCTATTTCTGCATATTTTTGGTATTGTGTACATATATATTGTGTATATTTGGCATCCTCATACTAAGGGTACTCACTGAGATACTTTTGGCATATTGTCATAAAAATAAAGGGGCATATTTATACTCCGGTTGCGCCGAATTTGCGTCGTTTTTTTCTACGCAAATTCGACGCAAAACTAACGCCATATTTATACTTTGGCGTTAGACGCTTCGGGCGCCAAAGTGCCCGGAGTGTGCGTCATTTTTTAGCGTGAACCCCTTCCTTGCGTTAATGATATGCAAGGGAGGCGTTCCCGTCTTAAAAAATGACTCCCAGGCCTTTACGTGGTATTTATACTCCCGGGCAAAAATGACGCCCGGGAGTGGGCGTGGCTTAAAACGGCGCATTTGCGCCGCTTTTTAACGCCTGGGTCAGGGCAGGCGTTAAGGGACAGGTGGGCTCAAAATGAGCCCACAGCTGCCCTCCCCTGCCCCCAGGGACCCCCCCTGCCACCCTTGCCCACCCCAGGAGGACACCCAAGGATGGAGGGACCCATCCCAGAGACATTATGGTAAGTTCAGGTAAGTATATTTTTTTACATTTTTTGTGGCATAGGGGGGCCTGATTTGTGCCCCCCTACATGCCACTATGCCCAATGACCATGCCCAGGGGACAGAAGTCCCCTGGGCATGGCCATTGGGCAAGGGGGCATGACTCCTATCTTTACAATGACAGGAGTCATGTTGATGGGGGATGGGCGTCGATAAAAAATGGCGCAAGTCGGGTTAAGACGATTTTTTCGACGCAACCTGACTTGCCCCATTTTAAGACGCCCATACGCCATTTTCCCCCTACGCCGGCGCTGCCTGGTGTACGTGGTTTTTTTTCACGCACACCAGGCAGCGCCGGTCTGCTAGCTCCGGCTAACGCCATTCAATAAATACGGCGCCCGCATGGCGCTTCAGAATGGCGTTAGCCGGCGCTAATTTTTTTGACGCAAAACTGCGTTAGCGCAGTTTTGCGTCAAAAAGTATAAATACGGCCCAAAGTACCTTTATTTTTAGTATATCTGTGTATTGTGTTTTCTTATGATATTGTGCATATGACACCAGTGGTATAGTAGGAGCTTTGCATGTCTCCTAGTTCAGCCTAAGCTGCTCTGCTATAGCTACCTTCTATCAGCCTAAGCTGCTAGAAACACCTTGTAGGAAGTTGGCTCTGTATGTGCTATTTCAAAGTAAGGAATAGCATGCACAGAGTCCAAGGGTTCCCCTTAGAGGTAAGATAGTGGCAAAAAGAGATAATACTAATGCTCTATTTTGTGGTAGTGTGGTCGAGCAGTAGGCTTATCAAAGGAGTAGTGTTAAGCATTTGTTGTACATACACATAGACAATAAATGAAGTACACACACTCAGAGACAAATCCAGCCAATAGGTTTTGTTATAGAAAAATATATTTTCTTAGTTTATTTTAAGAACCATAGGTTCAAATTTCACATGTAATATCTCATTTGAAAGGTATTGCAGGTAAGTACTTTAGGACCTTTAAATCATTTCACTAGCATGTATACTTTTTACATAAAACACAAATAGCTGTTTTAAAAGTGGACACAGTGCAATTTTCACAGTTCCTGGGAGAGGTAAAGTTTTGTTAGGTTTTGCAGGTAAGTACACTACTTACAAAGTTCAGTCTTGAGTCCAAGGTAGCCCACCGTTGGGGGTTCAGAGCAACCCCAAAGTTACCACACCAGCAGCTCAGGGCCGGTCAGGTGCAGAGTTCAAAGTGGTGCCCAAAACACATAGGCTTCAATGGAGAGAAGGGGGTGCCCCGGTTCCAGTCTGCCAGCAGGTAAGTACCCGCGTCTTCGGAGGGCAGACCAGGGGGGTTTTGTAGGGCACCGGGGGGGACACAAGCCCACACAGAAATTTCACCCTCAGCAGCGCGGGGGCGGCCGGGTGCAGTGTAGAAACAAGCGTCGGGTTTTCAATGTTAGTCTATGAGAGACCAAGGGATCTCTTCAGCGGTGCAGGCAGGCAAGGGGGGGGCTCCTCGGGGTAGCCACCACCTGGGCAAGGGAGAGGGACTCCTAGGGGTCACTCCTACACTGAAAGTCCGGTCCTTCAGGTCCTGGGGGCTGCGGGTGCAGGGTCTTTTCCAGGCGTCGGGACTTAGGTCTCAGAGAGTCGCGGTTAGGGGAAGCGTCGGGATTCCCTCTGCAGGCGTTGCTGTGGGGGCTCAGGGGGGACAACTTTTGGTACTCACAGTCGTAGAGTCGTCCGGGGGTCCTCCCTGAGGTGTTGGTTCTCCACCAGTCGAGTCGGGGTCGCCGGGTGCAGTGTTGCAAGTCTCACGCTTCTTGCGGGGAGTTGCAGGGTTCTTTAAAGCTGCTCCTTGAAACAAAGTTGCAGTCTTTTTGGAGCAGGTCCGCTGTCCTCGGGAGTTTCTTGTCTTTTTCGAAGCAGGGCAGTCCTCAGAGGATTCAGAGGTCGCTGGTCCCTTGGAAGGCGTCGCTGGAGCAGAGTTCTTTGGAAGGCAGGAGACAGGCCGGTGAGTTTCTGGAGCCAAGGCAGTTGTTGTCTTCTGTTCTTCCTCTGCAGGGGTTTTTCAGCTAGGCAGTCCTTCTTCTTAGTAGTTGCAGGAATCTGATTTCTTAGGGTTCAGGGAAGCCCTTAAATACTGAATTTAAGGGCGTGTTTAGGTCTGGGGGGTTAGTAGCCAATGGCTACTAGCCCTGAGGGTGGGTACACCCTCTCTGTGCCTCCTCCCAAGGGGAGGGGATCACATTCCTATCCCTATTGGGGGAATCCTCCATCTGCAAGATGGAGGATTTCTAAAAGTTAGAGTCACTTCAGCTCAGGACACCTTAGGGGCTGTCCTGACTGGCCAGTGACTCCTCCTTGTTGTTCTCATTAATTCCTCCGGCCTTGCCCCCAAAAGTGGGGCGGTGGCCGGAGGGGGCGGGCAACTCCACTAGCTGGAGTGTCCTGTGGTGTTGGCACAAAGGAGGTGAGCCTTTGAGGCTCACCGCCAGGTGTGACAACTCCTGCCTGGGGGAGGTGTTAGCATCTCCACCCAGTTCAGGCTTTGTTACTGGCCTCAGAGTGACAAAGGCACTCTCCCCATGGGGCCAGCAACATGTCTCGGTTTGTGGCAGGCTGCTGGAACCCGTCAGCCTACACAGATAGTCGGTTAAGTTTCAGGGGGCACCTCTAAGGTGCCCTCTGGGGTGTATTTTACAATAAAATGTACACTTGTATCAGTGTGCATTTATTGTGCTGAGAAGTTTGATACCAAACTTCCCAGTTTTCAGTGTAGCCATTATGGTGCTGTGGAGTTCGTGTTTGACAAACTCCCAGACCATATACTCTTATGGCTACCCTGCACTTACAATGTCTATGGTTTTGTTTAGACACTGTAGGGGTACCATGCTCATGCACTGGTACCCTCACCTATGGTATAGTGCACCCTGCCTTAGGGCTGTAAGGCCTGCTAGAGGGGTGACTTATCTATACGTACATAGGCAGTGAGAGGTTGGCATGGCACCCTGAGGGGAGTGCCATGTCGACTTACTCGTTTTGTCCTCACCAGCACACACAAGCTGGCAAGCAGTGTGTCTGTGCTGAGTGAGGGGTCTCCAGGGTGGCATAAGACATGCTGCAGCCCTTAGAGACCTTCCTTGGCATCAGGGCCCTTGGTACCAGGGGTACCAGTTACACGGGACTTATCTGAATGCCAGGGTGTGCCAATTGTGGATACAAAAGTACAGGTTAGGGAAAGAACACTGGTGCTGGGGCCTCGCTAGCAGGCCTCAGCACACTTTCAATTCAAAACATAGCATCAGCAAAGGCAAAAAGTCAGGGGGCAACCATGCCAAGGAGGCATTTCCTTACACAACCCCCCCCCCCCCCCCAAACGAAAGAGGATGAGACTAACCTTTCCCAAGAGAGTCTTCATTGTCTAAGTGGAAGAACCTGGAAAGGCCATCTGCATTGGCAGTCCCAGGTCTGTGTTCCACTGTAAAGTCCATTCCCTGTAGGGAGATGGACCACCTCAATAGTTTTGGATTTTCACCTTTCATTTGCATCAGCCATTTGAGAGGTCTGTGGTCAGTTTGAACTAGGAAGTGAGTCCCAAAGAGGTATGGTCTCAGCTTTTTCAGGGACCAAACCACAGCAAAGGCCTCCCTCTCAATGGCACTCCAACGCTGCTCCCTGGGGAGTAACCTGCTAATGAAAGCAACAGGCTGGTCAAGGCCATCATCATTTGTTTGGGACAAAACTGCCCCTATCCCATGTTCAGAGGCATCAGTCTGCACAATGAACTGCTTTGAGTAATCTGGAGCTTTTAGAACTGGTGCTGAGCACATTGCTTGTTTCAGGGTGTCAAAGGCCTGTTGGCATTCCACAGTCCAGTTTACCTTTTTGGGCATTTTCTTGGAGGTGAGTTCAGTGAGGGCTGTCACAATGGATCCATATCCCTTCACAAACCTCCTGTAATACCCAGTCAAGCCAAGGAATGCCCTGACTTGAGTCTGGGTTTTTGGAGCTGCCCAGTCCAGAATAGTCTGGATCTTAGGCTGGAGTGGCTGAACTTGGCCTCCACCTACAAGGTGTCCCAAGTAAACCACAGTTCCCTGCCCTATCTGGCATTTGGATGCCTTGATAGAGAGGCCTGCAGATTGCAGAGCCTTCAAAACCTTCTTCAGGTGGATCAGGTGATCCTGCCAGGTGGAGCTAAAGACAGCAATATCATCAAGATAAGCTGTGCTAAAGGACTCCAAACCAGCAAGGACTTGATTCACCAACCTTTGGAAGGTGGCGGGGCATTCTTTAAACCAAAGGGCATAACAGTGAACTGATAATGCCCATCAGGTGTGGAGAATGCTGTTTTCTCTTTTGCTCCAGGTGCCATTTTGATTTGCCAGTACCCTGCTGTTAAGTCAAAGGTACTTAAGAATTTGGCAGCACCTAATTTGTCTATGAGCTCATCCGCTCTAGGAATGGGATGGGCGTCTGTCTTGGTGACAGAGTTGAGACCTCTGTAGTCCACACAAAACCTCATCTCTTTCTTTCCATCTTTGGTGTGAGGTTTGGGGACTAAGACCACTGGGCTAGCCCAGGGGCTGTCAGAGTGCTCAATGACTCCCAATTCCAGCATCTTGTGGACTTCCACCTTGATGCTCTCCTTAACATGATCAGACTGTCTGAAAATGTTGTTTTTGACAGGCATGCTGTCTCCTGTGTCCACATCATGGGTACACAGGTGTGTCTGACCAGGGGTTAGGGAAAAGAGTTCAGGAAACTGTTGCAGGACCTTCCTACAATCAGCTTGCTGTTGGCTAGAGAGGGTGTCTGAGTAGATCACTCCATCTACTGAGCCATCTTTTGGATCTGATGACAGAAGATCAGGGAGAGGTTCACTCTCTGCCTCCTGATCCTCATCTGTTACCATCAACAGATTTACATCAGCCCTGTCATGGAAGAGCTTAAGGCGGTTTACATGGATCACCCTCTTGGGGCTCCTGCTTGTGCCCAGGTCCACCAGGTAGGTGACCTGACTCTTCCTTTCTAGCACTGGGTAAGGGCCACTCCATTTGTCCTGAAGTGCCCTGGGAGCCACAGGCTCCAGAACCCAGACTTTCTGCCCTGGTTGAAATTCAACTATTGCAGCCTTTTGGTCATACCAAAACTTCTGGAGCTGTTGGCTGGCCTCAAGGTTCTTACTTGCCTTTTCCATGTACTCTGCCATTCTAGAGCGAAGGCCAAGTACATAGTCCACTATGTCTTGTTTAGGCTCATGAAGAGGTCTCTCCCAGCCTTCTTTAACAAGAGCAAGTGGTCCCCTTACAGGGTGGCCAAACAGAAGTTCAAAGGGTGAGAACCCTACTCCCTTCTGAGGCACCTCTCTGTAAGCGAAAAGCAGACATGGCAAGAGGACATCCCATCTCCTTTTGAGCTTTTCTGGGAGCCCCATGATCATGCCCTTTAATGTCTTGTTGAATCTCTCAACCAAGCCATTAGTTTGTGGATGATATGGTGTAGTGAATTTATAAGTCACTCCACACTCATTCCACATGTGTTTTAGGTATGCTGACATGAAGTTGGTACCTCTGTCAGACACCACCTCCTTAGGGAAGCCCACTCTGGTAAAGATACCGATGAGGGCCTTGGCTACTGCAGGAGCAGTAGTCGACCTAAGGGGAATAGCTTCAGGATACCTAGTAGCATGATCCACTACTACTAGGATGTACATATTTCCTGAGGCTGTGGGAGGTTCTAGTGGACCAACTATGTCCACACCCACTCTTTCAAAGGGGACCCCCACCACTGGAAGTGGAATGAGGGGGGCCTTTGGATGCCCACCTGTCTTACCACTGGCTTGACAGGTGGGGCAGGAGAGGCAAAACTCCTTAACCTTCTGGGACATATTGGGCCAGTAGAAGTGGTTGACTAACCTCTCCCACGTCTTGGTTTGTCCCAAATGCCCAGCAAGGGGAATATCATGGGCTAAGGTCAGGATAAACTCTCTGAACTCCTGAGGCACTACCACTCTCCTAGTGGCACCAGGTTTGGGGTCTCTGGCCTCAGTGTACAGGAGTCCATCTTCCCAATAGACCCTATGTGTTCCATTTTTCTTGCCTTTGGACTCTTCAGCAGCTTGCTGCCTAAGGCCTTCAAGAGAGGGACAGGTTTCTTGTCCCTTACACAGCTCTTCCCTTGAGGGTCCCCCTGGGCATAAGAGCTCAACCTGATAAGTTTCCAGCTCTAAAGGCTCAGTTCCCTCAGAGGGCAGAACTTCTTCCTGAGAAGAGAGGTTCTCTTTTTCTTGCTGTGTTGCAGTTGGTTTCCCAACTGACTTTCCTTTTCTCTTGGTAGGCTGGGCCTTTCTTCCAGACTCCAGCTCTACTTTTTCACCCTGTGCCTTGCACTGTGCTCTAGTCTTGACACACACCAGTTCAGGGATACCCAGCATGGCTGCATGGGTTTTTAGTTCTACCTCAGCCCATGCTGAGGACTCCAGGTCATTTCCAAGCAGACAGTCTACTGGGATGTTTGAGGAGACCACCACCTGTTTCAGGCCATTGACCCCTCCCCATTCTAAAGTTACCATTGCCATGGGATGTGCTTTAGTTTGATTGTCAGCGTTGGTGACTGTATAGGTTTTTCCAGTCAGGTATTGGCCAGGGGAAACCAGTTTCTCTGTCACCATGGTGACACTGGCACCTGTATCCCTCAGGCCCTCTACACTTGTCCCATTAATAAAGAGCTGCTGCCTGTATTTTTGCATGTTAGGCGCCCAGGCAGCTAGTGTGGCTAAATCCACCCCACCCTCAGAGACTAATGTAGCTTCAGTGTGACACCTGATTTGCTCTGGGCACACTGTTGATCCCACTTGGAGACTAGCCATTCCAGTGTTACCTGGATTGGAGTTTGGAGTGGAACCTTTCTTGGGACAGGCCTTGTCTCCAGTTTGGTGTCCAGGCTGATTACAGCCACGACACCAGGCCTTTTTGGGATCAAAGTTTTTACCCTTGTACCCAGAATTGTTTTGTGAAGAGGCTCTGGGCCCACCCTCCTGTGCAGGTTTTTGTGGGCCTGTAGAAGACTCTTTACTATTTTTGTTTTTGGTTGTCTCACCACCCTTCCCCTGGGGAGGCTTTGTGACCCCTTTCTTTTGGTCACCCCCTGTGGAAGTTTTGGACACCCTTGTCTTGACCCAATGGTCCGCCTTCTTTCCCAATTCTTGGGGAGAAATTGGTCCTAGGTCTACCAGATGCTGATGCAGTTTATCATTGAAACAATTACTTAACAGGTGTTCTTTCACAAATAAATTGTACAGCCCATCATAATCCTTTACACCACTGCCTTGAATCCAACCATCTAGTGTTTTCACTGAGTAGTCTACAAAGTCAACCCAGGTCTGGCTCGAGGATTTTTGAGCCCCCCGAATCTAATCCTATACTCCTCAGTGGAGAATCCAAAGCCCTCAATCAGGGTACCCTTCATGAGGTCATAAGATTCTGCATCTTTTCCAGAGAGTGTGAGGAGTCTATCCCTACACTTTCCTGTGAACATTTCCCAAAGGAGAGCACCCCAGTGAGATCTGGTCACTTTTCTGGTTACACAAGCCCTCTCAAAAGCTGTGAACCATTTGGTGATGTCATCACCATCTTCATATTTTGTTACAATCCCTTTGGGGATTTTCAACATGTCAGGAGAATCTCTGACCCTAGTTATGTTGCTGCCACCATTGATGGGTCCTAGGCCCATCTCTTGTCTTTCCCTTTCTATGGCTAGGATCTGTCTTTCCAAAGCCAATCTTTTGGTCATCCTGGCTAACTGGATGTCCTCTTCACTGGAGTTATCCTCAGTGATTTCAGATAGGCTGGACCCTCCTGTGAGGGAGCCAGTTTCTCTGACAATTACTTTTGGAATCAGGGCTTGAGAGGCCCTGTTCTCCCTAGATAGGACTGGTGGGGGGGAATCACCCTCCAAGTCACTATCTTCTCCTTCTGAGTTGCCATCCTCAGAGGGGTTGGCTCTTTCAAACTCTGCCAACAGCTCCTGGAGCTGTAGTTTGGAAGGTCTGGGGCCCATGGTTATTTTCTTTAATTTACAGAGTGACCTTAGCTCCCTCATCTTAGGATGGAGGTAAGGTGTGGTGTCGAGTTCCACCACATTCATCTCTGCATCAGACATTATGGGCCTGATTACAACTTTGGAGGACGGTGTTAATCCGTCCCAAATGTGACGGATATACCACCTACCCTATTACGAGTCCATCATATCCTATGGAACTCGTAATATGGTAGGTGGTATATCCGTCACATTTGGGACGGATTAACACCGTCCTCCAAAGTTGTAATCAGACCCTATGTTTCTAAAAGTTGGAATCCTTTTTAAGAATCTAAACACTAGTTCTAGAATCTAATTCAAACTTTTAACAAACTTTTAAACTCTAAAAGAAATGCTAAACAGGGACTAACACAAGGCCCTAGCAGGACTTTTAAGAATTGTATTGTGTTTTCTTATGATATTGTGCATATGACACCAGTGGTATAGTAGGAGCTTTGCATGTCTCCTAGTTCAGCCTAAGATGCTCTGCTATAGCTACCTTCTATCAGCCTAAGCTGCTAGAAACACCTTGTAGGAAGTTGGCTCTGTATGTGCTATTTCAAAGTAAGGAATAGCATGCACAGAGTCCAAGGGTTCCCCTTAGAGGTAAGATAGTGGCAAAAAGAGATAATACTAATGCTCTATTTTGTGGTAGTGTGGTCGAGCAGTAGGCTTATCAAAGGAGTAGTGTTAAGCATTTGTTGTACATACACATAGACAATAAATGAAGTACACACACTCAGAGACAAATCCAGCCAATAGGTTTTGTTATAGAAAAATATATTTTCTTAGTTTATTTTAAGAACCATAGGTTCAAATTTCACATGTAATATCTCATTTGAAAGGTATTGCAGGTAAGTACTTTAGGACATTTAAATCATTTCACTAGCATGTATACTTTTTACATAAAACACAAATAGCTGTTTTAAAAGTGGACACAGTGCAATTTTCACAGTTCCTGGGGGAGGTAAAGTTTTGTTAGGTTTTGCAGGTAAGTACACTACTTACAAAGTTCAGTCTTGAGTCCAAGGTAGCCCACCGTTGGGGGTTCAGAGCAACCCCAAAGTTACCACACCAGCAGCTCAGGGCCGGTCAAGTGCAGAGTTCAAAGTGGTGCCCAAAACACATAGGCTTCAATGGAGAGAAGGGGGTGCCCCGGTTCCAGTCTGCCAGCAGGTAAGTACCCGCGTCTTCGGAGGGCAGACCAGGGGGGTTTTGTAGGGCACCGGGGGGGACACAAGCCCACACAGAAATTTCACCCTCAGCAGCGCGGGGGCGGCCGGGTGCAGTGTAGAAACAAGCGTCGGGTTTTCAATGTTAGTCTATGAGAGACCAAGGGATCTCTTCAGCGGTGCAGGCAGGCAAGGGGGGGGCTCCTCGGGGTAGCCACCACCTGGGCAAGGGAGAGGGACTCCTAGGGGTCACTCCTACACTGAAAGTCCGGTCCTTCAGGTCCTGGGGGCTGCGGGTGCAGGGTCTTTTCCAGGCGTCGGGACTTAGGTCTCAGAGAGTCGCGGTTAGGGGAAGCCTCGGGATTCCCTCTGCAGGCGTTGCTGTGGGGGCTCAGGGGGGACAACTTTTGGTACTCACAGTCGTAGAGTCGTCCGGGGGTCCTCCCTGAGGTGTTGGTTCTCCACCAGTCGAGTCGGGGTCGCCGGGTGCAGTGTTGCAAGTCTCACGCTTCTTGCGGGGAGTTGCAGGGTTCTTTAAAGCTGCTCCTTGAAACAAAGTTGCAGTCTTTTTGGAGCAGGTCCGCTGTCCTCGGGAGTTTCTTGTCTTTTTCGAAGCAGGGCAGTCCTCAGAGGATTCAGAGGTCGCTGGTCCCTTGGAAGGCGTCGCTGGAGCAGAGTTCTTTGGAAGGCAGGAGACAGGCCGGTGAGTTTCTGGAGCCAAGGCAGTTGTTGTCTTCTGTTCTTCCTCTGCAGGGGTTTTTCAGCTAGGCAGTCCTTCTTCTTAGTAGTTGCAGGAATCTGATTTCTTAGGGTTCAGGGAAGCCCTTAAATACTGAATTTAAGGGCGTGTTTAGGTCTGGGGGGGTTAGTAGCCAATGGCTACTAGCCCTGAGGGTGGGTACACCCTCTCTGTGCCTCCTCCCAAGGGGAGGGGGTCACATTCCTATCCCTATTGGGGGAATCCTCCATCTGCAAGATGGAGGATTTCTAAAAGTTAGTCACTTCAGCTCAGGACACCTTAGGGGCTGTCCTGACTGGCCAGTGACTCCTCCTTGTTGTTCTCATTAATTCCTCCGGCCTTGCCGCCAAAAGTGGGGCCGTGGCCGGAGGGGGCGGGCAACTCCACTAGCTGGAGTGTCCTGTGGTGTTGGCACAAAGGAGGTGAGCCTTTGAGGCTCACCGCCAGGTGTGACAACTCCTGCCTGGGGGAGGTGTTAGCATCTCCACCCAGTTCAGGCTTTGTTACTGGCCTCAGAGTAACAAAGGCACTCTCCCCATGGGGCCAGCAACATGTCTCAGTTTGTGGCAGGCTGCTGGAACCCGTCAGCCTACACAGATAGTCGGTTAAGTTTCAGGGGGCACCTCTAAGGTGCCCTCTGGGGTGTATTTTACAATAAAATGTACACTGGCATCAGTGTGCATTTATTGTGCTGAGAAGTTTGATACCAAACTTCCCAGTTTTCAGTGTAGCCATTATGGTGCTGTGGAGTTCGTGTTTGACAAACTCCCAGACCATATACTCTTATGGCTACCCTGCACTTACAATGTCTAAGGTTTTGTTTAGACACTGTAGGGGTACCATGCTCATGCACTGGTACCCTCACCTATGGTATAGTGCACCCTGCCTTAGGGCTGTAAGGCCTGCTAGAGGGGTGATTTATCTATACTTACATAGGCAGTGAGAGGTTGGCATGGCACCCTGAGGGGAGTGCCATGTCGACTTACTCGTTTTGTCCTCACCAGCACACACAAGCTGGCAAGCAGTGTGTCTGTGCTGAGTGAGGGGTCTCCAGGGTGGCATAAGACATGCTGCAGCCCTTAGAGACCTTCCTTGGCATCAGGGCCCTTGGTACCAGGGGTACCAGTTACAAGGGACTTATCTGAATGCCAGGGTGTGCCAATTGTGGATACAAAAGTACAGGTTAGGGAAAGAACACTGGTGCTGGGGCCTCGTTAGCAGGCCTCAGCACACTTTCAATTCAAAACATAGCATCAGCAAAGGCAAAAAGTCAGGGGGCAACCATGCCAAGGAGGCATTTCCTTACACACCTCTTCTACGCTAATAAGGGATAACTGGACCTGGTACAGAGTGTAAGTACCCCTTGGTACCCACTACAAGCCAGGCCTGCCTCCTACAGTCCAGGAATCCGTCTTCAGTGCTTTGCAGTCAGTTGTTGTCCTTGCAGAATCTCCTATCACAACTTTAGTGTGTTTCTGGGGAAGCAGGGTAACTTTACTCCTACTTTTCAGGGTCTTGCGGTGGAGTATCTTGGACACCCTTAGTGTTTTCTTACACTCCCAGCAACTCTCTACACACTACACTATGCCTGGGGTCCATTTGTGGTTCGCATTCCACTTTCAGAGTATATTGTTTGTGTTGCCACTAGGCCTATTGCATCCTATTGTGTTCTACAGTGTTTGCACAACTTTTCTAACTGTTTACTTACCTGATTTTGATTTGTGTGTATATTTTGTGTATTTTACCTACCTCCTAAGGGAGTATATCCTCTGAGATAGTTTTGGCACACTGTCACTAAAATAAAGTACCTTTATTTTTAGTAACTCTGAGTATTGTGATTCTTATGATATAGTGCTATATGATATAAGTGGTATAGTAGGAGTTTTGCATGTTTCCTAGTTCAGCCTAAGCTGCTCTGCTATAGCTACCTCTGTCAGCCTAAGCTGCTAGAACGCTACTAATCTACTAATAAGGGATAACTGGTCCTGGCACAAGGTGTAAGTACCATCAGGTACCCACTATAAGAAAGGCCAGCCTCCTACATACC
This sequence comes from Pleurodeles waltl, assembly GCF_031143425.1. NCBI lineage: Eukaryota > Metazoa > Chordata > Amphibia > Caudata > Salamandridae > Pleurodeles > Pleurodeles waltl. Next base: position 4,097,094 of record NW_027150301.1, read on the forward strand.
CCTCTCCCTTTGGAAATAGGTGTTAAAGGCTGGGGAGGGGGACCCTCTCCAGCCTCTGGAAATGCTTTGAAGGGCACAGATGGTGCCCTCCTTGCATAAGCCAGTCTACACCAGTTTAGGGAACCCCCAGTCCCTGCTCTGGCTCGAAACTGGACAAAGGAAAGGGGAGTGAACACTCCCCTGTCCAGCACCCCCCCAGGGGTGGTGCCCAGAGCTCCTCCAGTGTGTCTCAGACCTCTGCCGTCTTGGATCCAGAGGTGTTAGGGCACTCTGGAGGCCTCTGAGTAGCCAGTGCCAGCAGGTGACGTCAGAGACCCCTCCTGATAGGTACTTACTTGACTGGGTGGCCAATCCTCCTCTGAGGGCTATTTAGTGTCTCTCCAGTGGGCTTTTCCTCAGATAACGACTTGCAAGAATTAACCAGAGTTCCTCTGCACCTCTCTCTTCGACTTTTGCCCAGGATTGACCTCTGACTGCTCCAGGACGCCTGCAAAACTGCTACAAAGTAGCAAGAAGACTACCAGAGACAGTGTAGCGTCTAATACTGCCGGCTTCCTCGACTGTTTCCTGGTGGTGCACGCTTTGGGGGGCTGCCTGCCTTCATCCTGCACTGGAAGCCACAAATAAATCTCCTGTGGGTTGACGGAGTCTTCGCCCTGCTTCAGCAGGCACCAAACTTCAGCGTCACCGGTACTCTAGGACCCCTCTCATCCTGACAAGCGTGGCCCCTGGAACACAGGTGGTGGACCCAAGTGGCCCAGACTGTCCAGTGATCCAACTGTCAAAATTTGGAGGCGGTAAGTCCTTGCCTCCCCTCTCCAGACAGTAATCCTGTGCACTGCGTGAACTGCAGCTGCTAGGGCAACTGTGCACATTTCCACAAACTCCGTAATGCATAGCCTAGCCCAGGCCCCCAGTGCTCTGTCCTGCAATGCTCAGCTCCCTGAGTTGATCTCCGGCTTCGTGGGACCCTCTTTTGCAGTGTTGAGATGACCGCCGTGCTCAAACTTCTTGAACCTGTGTTCAAGTGCTTCTGCGGGTGCTACCTTCTTGTGCATGGGGTCTCTATATTGCTGAGGGTGCCCTCTGTCTCCTCTCCCAAGTGGCGACATCCTGGTCCTTCCTCAGCCCGGGCAGCACCCTTTATCTTCAACTGCAACTCTTGCAGCTAGCAAGGCTTGTTTGCGGTCTTTTGCCAAAGAAACAACTCTGCATCCTCTAGCACGGCGTGGGACATCTTTTGCACAAAGGAAAATTTCCTGGCACCTTTTGTTGTTGCAGAATCTTCAGATTCTTACATCCAGAGGCAGCCATTTTCCACCTTCATCAGGGGTTTAGTGGGCTCCTGGACACTTTAGTGACTCTTGGACTTGGTCCCCTTCCTTTGCAGGTCTTCAGTCCAGGAATCTGTCTTCAGTGCTTTGCAGTCTGTTGTGGTCTTTGAAAAATCCTCTATCACGACATTAATGTGTTTCTGGGGAAATAATTATAATTTACTCCTATTTTCCAGGGTCTTCGGGTGGGGTATCTTGGACACCCTTAGTGTTTTCTTACACTCCCAGTGACCCTCTACACACTACACTAGGCCATGAGTTCCTACGTGGTTTGCATTCCACTTTCTTAGTATATGGTTTGTGTTGCCCCTAGGCCTATTGCACCCTATTGTATTCTACAGTGTTTGCACTACTTTCTGACTGTTTTGCTTACCTGATTTTGGTCTGTGTGTATATTTTGTGTATTTTACTTACCTCCTAAGGGAGTATATCCTCTGAGATATTTTTGGCACATTTTCACTCAAATAAAGTACCTTTATTTTTAGTAACCCTTAGTATTGTGTTTCTTGTGATATAGTATCTATATGATATAAGTGGTATAGTAGGAGCTTTGCAAGTCTCCTAGTTCAGCCTAAGCTGCTCTGCTATAGCTACCTCTATCAGCCTAAGCTGCTAGAACACTACTAATCTACTAATAAGAGATAACTGGACCTGGCACAAGGTGTAAGTACCATCAGGTACCCACTATAAGCCAGGCCAGCCTCCTGCACCCTCCCTGGCCAGTTCACCATCAATCGCAGCCCCTCTAACACTTCAAATATACATAGAACAGTTATTCCGTAGCGCCTGGACCTTCAGGGACCAACCTGGTGGGATATACACATTCAGAATATCAACCACCCCTGCCAGATGGTCCCCAAACTGGAGCCTCACATGCTGGACATTGGAAGACAGTGACAAAGATGGTAGGCCTACTTGCTCCAGTTTACAATTTAATCTACATGATACTCATACTGCGAGCCCTCAAGATGGGCGTCCTTGAGCGGGTGGCCAAAGTATTGCACAAACTTCATTGAGGGTCCTGGTTTTTTGGAAGCTGCAGATATTGTATAGACCAATGAATTAGACCAGTCGCTGCCCTCCATTTTGTTAGCTGGTCCTGCTATATTCCACGAAAGAATTTGCATACATTCCCCATCAACGTTATCACAAGCACAAAAGTGTATGCAGGGACAGAGTGGTGGGGGGCAAATCTTTTTTCCTCAGTCAGATCCTACTCTTGGGAGTGCTCTTGAATCTGTTGCCAATGCTACCGCTATCAAGATCAATCCCCTGAGTCATTATCTTTCTTCTTCTGGCCAAATTAAGGAATCCTAATTTCCCTGCTGTTTTTGCTTCTAGTGATAGACAGATTCTCCTGTGCTGTGCAGCCTACAGCGGGAAGCGCCCTCATTGCTCCCACTGCTGCAAGTTTGAATCCATAAGGGCTGGCAGTGCCTTCCATGCCCATATGTTGCCTGTCCTGTCCATCTGGGAGTGCTTCCTCTTGGTTGAAATCTGAACAAGGTAACACATCGACCCCCTTATATAGAAGCAGTCTATATGGCTGAGGACCAGTGTGGTAATACCGGGCAGTGCAACCTCGACTTTGGTGAAGGGGCAGGGAGCGGCAGGGAGATGTGGAAATGTGGCAGCGTGAGCAGACCTCCCTCCTTGATCTCGCCGCTGCTGCTTAGACTCAAGCCTCACTAATTTCATGTCACCAGACGAGATCACTCTCAGCTTGGAAATTGCATGAAAGAGAGTTAACAGCCTTGATCTATCTAGGGGATGGTTAAGCCCAACCTCTGGGAAAGATTGATGAATTCTAGGCAGCGACCAGCTTTTCTTCTGCCAGAAAGAACACCAATAGGGCCAGGTATGGGGTCATTGCGTGAGCCATAATCTTCCTCATTGTCTCTCCGGTTGACCGCTATTGGCGCGGCGAATGGCGGAGCATAAGGATTAAGGCTAGGGGGCATCTCAGGTTCCTTGGTGGCACCCGCACCCCCACGCTTAATTTGAAAAGTCCCTGTGCCCAGTGAGGAAGACATGGCACTACATGTCTTAGCTACCCAGCTTGTGCAGAGCCTCTCTGACATTCTTTTCTAGAAACAGTTTTGCTTCTTGGGCATCCTTGCCCGTTTAGGGTGCGCTAAATGAATGACCTCTTCAGCTGAGTTTCCTGGGCTTCGGCAGTCCTCAAAGTGTGGGGTTAGGTCGATTTCGAGGGCCCCCATGTCATCCGAGTTACTCGCATCTCGCTTTCGGACTTCAACCAGAAGGGGGGAGTCAGAGTCGCAGGTATCTGTACTCTCCTCAGCTGGTGGATCCTTCTGGCTAGCATTTACAATCATCCCATTGGTACCACGTCCCTTAGGATTGGAGAACAGCCATTTCAATGAATGTACTGGAAAGGATATATCACCCCTCAGCTTTTTCGCTGTTTTTCCCTTCTAATTGCTGCCCGCCAGACCAGTGATATTGCTTGTGTTTTCTCTGTCCCTGTGCTCTAGTCCAGTATTTTTTGGGTTACACAATGCTTTGCCAGCTTTGCCTGGTACTTTGCCTGGCGACCCGATGTTTCCACCTCTGTCTTATTCGCACTACCATCCGTGGCCCAGTTAGGTTTCGCAGTGGTGTTGTCTGAGATGCTGGGTTGGTGCTTGACTGTGGTCAGATGGTCCCCTGCCGGGGAAGTGACCTTCCCACCCTCTCCACAGCTGCAGTCACAGTCAGCTCGAAGAGCGCTTGTAGTCTCATCAGTTTGTGTTTGAGTTTGGGTTTGCATTTTGGTTTGTATCTGGGTGGAGGTTCCAGATGGTGCCTTTCTGTTGAGTGTCGGGCTTTTTGATTCACTGTGGTCATCCAACTAGGGGGCCGCATCGAGGTATCTTTCATCTGGGACTGGGGCCTGTAATATCATGGTAAACAATGACTCAATATGACTCAACAAGACGCCAGTTTCTCACATCTCAGTGTTGAAATGCCAGGTGAACACATTTTTTAAATTAAATTAATGAATTAAATCCTGCCCACGTCATCTGACTGTGCATGGTAAATGTAAGAGCCAGCTGCAAGGTTTCCTAATTTAAACCATGCAAACTATTTTGAGACTGTTACAAGAGCAGCTGCAGCAGAATTATGTAAACAGCCTCCTTATAGTTTTGGCTGAGAAGAAGGTAGGAGACCCATTCTTGTGGCATATAACTACCTAGAGAAAATAAAAATCATTAGTGGACATGGATTTTTATTTTATATACACAAGACTTACTTTTTATAAGATCATCATATACCTGCCGTTTAGTAAACCACATGAAACTGGGTGGCCATAACCTACAGCCCTAATGTGAGTCAGCAGTCACCAGTTATTATTTGCGATTACACCTTTGGGCTGCAGATCTGACCTTGTCCCAGGAAAAATACTTTCTGAGCTCCAGTCCATCTGTCTGAGCAACGTCCATCCAAGGAAGTTGATGCTTCACAAAGGACAGCTGCAAGAAAGTGGCATCCTGCCTTCTGGTTTGGAATGAATCTCTCCATGATCCCTGTGAGGTTAATGCCGGGTTGGTCAGCTGCATTCAGTGGCTTATGGTTGGTCCCCTGCCAGAGCTGCAGTTTGTCAGATGCACCCATCATGGGGTGGACGGGATACACATGCACATTCACTTACATTCATTTATTCACACACATGCGCATGCACACACATCCATTCACAACACTCATTACCAAATATGCAAACATACACGCACGCACAAAACATGCATTAAAAAAAAAAAACACACACACACACATTTTCCTGAAGCTCGGCCTCAGAGGTCCCAGGAAGGTCCTGGCTCAGCAGTACCAGCTCATCACAGAGTGGGGTGGGGTCAGTGAGGCTGCTGCCCCCACCCCACTCTGTGACAAGGTGTCAGTGATTAACACTCGGCCCTCAGTGCTTCAGGGCTTAAAACTGATGCGCCCAGGTCGGAGTCAATGAGCGTTGCTACTCCCCATCACTGAGGGGGGGGGCCTCAAGGACCTTTGCTGAGCTGAGGAGGTCACACCCACAGGAGCTGCGACCTCCTCAGCCCAGCAAAGTTCAGCTCAGGCAGCCAGGAGTCTGCTCAAATAGCACATGTCCAGCTCCTGGCTGGCTGACCTGAAAATGAAGCGTGTCTGCCAGACTGACCTTTGCTCAGCCTGACAGACACTCTTCATGAGGGGCAAAAGGTGAGGGGCGTGGCCCCTCAGCCTCAAATGACAGACCGCAGCTGATCTTTACTGTCACTGACCACACACATCTCACTGTCCACCTCTCCTGTGACTGCCCTGGTTAATGAACAGTGTCCACCTCTGCCATAAGTGTCTCCCTCTCCTGTAAAGTGTCCACCTTTCCTCCCACTGCAAACGCCCCCATGACTGCCTGCTTCCTTCATCATTGCCCACCTATCACATCAGTGACCATTTCCCATCAATGCCCACCTCCTATCAGTGTCCACCTTTCCTGCCACTGTCTGCCCCTCCATCCTGACCCACATCCTCCATCAATGGCCAGGTCTCTTGTCAATGTCTTCCTCTTCTGTTCACATCATACTGTCACTAGCTCCTTCTGTCATAGCCCAACTCTCCTGTCCCACCTCTGTTCTCAATCATCTCCCCATAGTTTAACTTGCACTCGTCTGTCACTCACTGTACATCACTTTTTCCTCTTTCCTTGTCTACTGTTGCTTCCACTTAACTACCCTTTCCCTGCTCACCTGCCAGTGCCCTCCCTTCTTGCTGCCCTCCATTCTTGGCATTTCCTTTTCCCTATTGCAACACCCCGTCCAATCAGGACTCAGCAGGCAGTGCCTCTGAAAGCTGGCAGTGCTGGGGCAAGAGACAGCCTTGCACGTGACTAAGTCATTTCTAGTGCTACAAGAACTCAGGAGGATGGACTGCCCCCTTTGGATTGTTTGCATTAAACTGAATAAATGTGTTATCCCTTCATTTTGAGCTGCCTCCCTACAGCTCATGTGTGTCACAGCTCTCAGCCCTTGACTCAGCTCTTTAGCAGTCTCAGAGAGCACGAGAGACGTGTCTCTCCGAATGAGCACAGCTGCCATTAGAAAAGAGGCTTGACACTGCTTAACCGGGCAATGCTGGTGATTAACCTATCACTGTCATTGTGGGAGATACCCTTCTTGGGGGCCTTTTCAGGGGCAGTTGTGCTTGCTCACAATCCAGATTAGTGAAAAAACAAATCCAGCGACATGTGTTCCGTTGTTGTGGGACTTGCACGCCCCCTGGGCATAGCCCCCCCTTCCTACAGTGACAGGGACTTCTGGGGGGGTCACCCACATTTACAAAACCACTGCTGACTGTGATCACACGTTTCATTAGAATAGCTACAGGCACCTTCTTGCTGTAAACAATGTCCCACTGACAGGCACTTACCTGCGGCTCATGCTGAGAGTGTGCAAGGCGTCGTGAGTGACACCTTCACCTTGCATTATGAGACATACTGATTCTATAGCTCAGGACACTCCTCTGTGCTCCACTAGGAGGCAAGTCTTCAGTGTGTGGCTTCACAGGCCAGCAGTCCCGAGCCGGCAGCTCACGAGCACACAACAAAAGGATGCTTGGAAATAAGTTACTGAAACCATCCCCACCGCCCCCACCCCAATACATTGTACTGTGTCAGCACACCACCAGAAGTGTGACACAACTGTTCCTTGTGTCCCTTCTTAGGTCGGTGTTCCTCCAGAGTTGGGACTCAGCTGCAGTTCATTGGCTGTTCCTCTGTTCAGTGCACTGGGCTGTGCTGGGCACAAGGCAGGACAGTTACTGGAGCCCACAGGGCCCATTGTTAGATGCTCCTTTTAAAACATCCCTGGACTTGCACAATGCTGATTGCACGTTGGACATCCGTGGGTGCTCACTAGGCGCTGCTTCAGGAGTCTGGCCTTTCAAGTGCCTGGTTTCTAACAGAACTTAATACTGGGAGTCTGCATACATGTCTGTGAGCAGGGAAGGCAACAGAAGAACAGAAATAAATTAACAAGGGTTTGTGCTATGATCACACAATGTAGACAAGTGGAGAAGCAAATTATTATCTTTTGAGAAAAGTCATCAACTTTAACATTTTATCATCTTGTCTTTCTGGGAAATTAGTCATGATGAAGGGGGTGGATGCTTTCTTGCTGCAAGGAGGGTCTTGTTAATAACACAACAGAGAGCTCATTGCATCTTGCTTGGCTACTTTATCTAAATCCGTGTTTGTTTCTTGTTGTTGTATTTATGACAAACAAGGACCAAATAGATCTTACACGTACAAAGGGCGCTCCAGAGCTTCACCTAGTAGTTAAATAGGAGAATGCTTAGTCACAAATAGTGGGGAACAACCTAGAATATCATTTAAAGAGACAAATACAAGGCATTCCAAGATCCCAGTATTGTAAATAAAATACATGTCAAAAGGAAAATAAAAATAAATGAAGGGGTATAAAAGGGATACTTAAAATAACAGAAACATTTAAGTAGGAGCTGTACAAGTCATGATTAGCTTATCTCTCCACCCAAGGAAAAAAGTTTAGTGTGAAAATCCTACTTATAAATTCAGCTGAGAAAAAGCTAAGAAAGTAATTCTTGTGACATATAACTACTTAAACAAAATAAAAGCATGAGAAAGCTGTGGCAGTTTAGTGTGAAAAGCTTACTTATAGTTTCTGCTGAGAAAAAGATAGGAAAGCCATTCTTGTGGAATATTACTACTTAGAGCAAATAAAAATCAGTAGTTAACATGGATTTTTATTGTATATATCACAAGATTGACTTTTATAGGGTTATCATATTTCTGCTATTTAGTAAACACTTGAAGCTGGGTTGCCATAATCTCCAGTCCTATAAGCTCCCTGCAGTCAGCCAGCTTGGGCTGCAGATCTGACCTTGTTCAAGGGAAGCATGCCTCCTGGGATTTAGCCCTTCTGTCTCAACAACTGCCATCCAAAGAATGCTTTATAGAGGAAAACCAGAAAACATGGGAATGCACTCTTTGATGCCTGGTTTTAGAAACTTTAGCTACAGTGTGCTACATTACAAGCTAAAGCATGGGTAAACAACTGAAAAGCAGTCTAAGGTAAATATACAGGGAAATGAAATTGTATTGGGGTACAAAAAATGTTACAAAGCATATGTCAATCCCTTAAATAATTTCAGTTCATTATAATTAAATGAAAAGTTGAAGGGCATCTGTTATTTGGTCCAACTGTAGTGTAGCCATTTTGAATGTAGCTTTATGCGCGTTTGCTTAACGTGTTAGGCCTCTGTGCACTTTGCCCCAGATGCATTTTATTCAACCTCGCACTGTTATTTTACAATAACCAGTTTCACAGTCTTGTTTTATTTCATTCTATCACACTGTTTAGCTTACTTCAGCACTGTGTTCTCAAACAATACATTCTTGCTCGCTCTCTGCTTCAGTCAAGGATACAGTCTGGTACATTGCCGATAGACGTGGTAGAAGTTTAGTCTTTGGGGTTCGTAGAAAGTACACATCCTTACGTAGGGACGTTTCTTAGAACATCGGCGTGTTAGTTATCAAAACACTTTCTAGTCCTAGTACACGAGAGAGGGAGATTCCGACCAGGTACCGACAACTAGATGCTAACTGCCCCGTTGCAGATGCTGATGGAGATTACAGGCCTTTGCTCAGGTATGGGGGTTGATGTCCTCCTGGGGGAACCTGAAAGGCAGGCTTAGAGCTTCACAGGCTGTGCTCAACATATGACTTAGAACATAATCTAGTTGCACTATGATAGCCTTATTCTTGTGCTTCACTCTCCTATTTCAATCCTACTGTGTTGTATAGTTCTGGTTATTGCAGCTCAGGCTTTGTTATCTAAAATGCAGTCGTATAATTAAACCAATCTTTAAAACTCAAACTGCCTTTGTCATTTATATATGAGACCGCATTGTATACGAGAAAACCGGTTGTGACCTGAGTGACCACGACTTCCCTGGGAAGTACTGAGATGTCCTGCGCTCGGCTGTCCAATTGTCTCTTCCCTTCGGGAGAGATGAGGACCTGCTAGTTAGCTGGAGCAAAAACCGGATATGGGGTGACAATGGTCCTTCACCGTGGGTCAGACTTAGTCCCCCACACTGTGAATGATCTTGCCACCCAAAAATCCAGTGGTCTCATTAGGATAATGAGAGCCTACGCGACACAACCATCTCCCCCTGCTTTTTGTACTTCTACTTAGGCAGGCTGCTGGGACAGAAATGTCCCGTGTATGGTATATGGGTTTGTTCCCCGTGCCTAAAATGTCCAAATCTGTTTTCCTGGTATTCTGACTTTTCTATTAGTCCTGGCATCTAACAAATCTAGTGTGTGCACAGAGGACCAGGCCTGCCCCTGACTATGTGAGGTCCAGGACCTGTGCCATGACCTGGAGGGTTACATCAAGTGCACCTTCATAGTGGGAAGAGAACTACTTTTATGTATCACCCAGAACCTTGCACTGACATCGCATATGTATATCGAATCCATCTTGTGAACCTGCAAGATATGCGTGTGTGTATTAAGGCGACCAGGCGTCCTGGTTTTGCCCAGACAGTCCCGTTTTTTAAAGGACTGTCCCGGTGTCCCAACACTTTTTGACAAAACAGACATGTCTCAGTTTTTGAGAGAGGGTTGGATGAATCTGTACATTAATCACAGAGTTGTGCAGGCTAAAGTTTCATCCAGCCCTCTTATCACACCCGAGACCCACCTTAACATTTACAGAGTCACCTGTTGTGCTGCCTCGCCTCATTAAACAGTGCAGCAGGCTTTAATGAGGGGTGAATGAGATCTGCAAAGCCCATAAAGGGGTCTGGGAGGGGTCACCAGTAGGTAGTTATAGTTAGGACTAGTTTCCAGAGGAAAAGCATTTTTTGACTTGCTCATAACTTTAGTGGCGTTTGACGAATCTTCACAAAATGTTCCAAAAGAAGTGCCCAACTGTGTCTTATTGTACCTGGTAAGTTTCAGGGTTATTTATCAAGTGTGTGGTTGAGAAAAAAAGGAGTGACTAAAAAAAAAAGTGTTTCCCATGTTAATTCCCATAGGGATTTTGAACACGGCTACAGCTCAAACTGCTGGACGGAATCACACCAGATTTGGCAGGAAAGCAGCTCTTGGTCCGGAAAGCACCCTTTTTAGGGTCGCGCGCAAGCACTCTAGCCTGTTGTAATTTCTCTGTGGGCTTTTAACCTCGCCCACCGCACACCCTTCAGTTTTGTTGGTTCGTGGACTTGCCTTTTAAAAATTGCTTGATTTTATTTGTGAAAGGCATGCATATGTCATCGGCCAACTACTGAACACATACGAGGCTCCATGTTTTCAGCATGGTTTATGGACTACTTTTTCTTTTTATTTCCTATGCAGCTCGATTTCGCTGCACATTTGCCGATATGTTTGACTGCGAGTGAACTTCTGTTTCATTTTGTGTGCTCCTTCACGCTTATGGCGTGGTGCTTTCAATCAGCTTGCTTATGTAAAACTGTATTACTATTCAATTTCATTTTATGTGGCACTAGAAGTCCGGTTAGGACTTTACAATGCTAATAGCTCTAAGTCGAGCTAATGCGAGACCCATTGCATTGCAAATGCTTGTAATAAATATGTCACCCCTAAAGTAGACCCTAAATAGCCTTAAGGGTATGGTGCAGTGTATTTTAAAAATTGGACATGTGCCTTTAAGTTTTACATGTCCTAATAGCGAAAAACCTTTACATTTGTTTTTACCTACTGAAAGGCCTACCTCTCCCATAGGATAACATTGAGCTACTTTATTACATTTAATAAATGGTAACTTTTGTTGCAGAACAAGCAGAGATGTCATGCATGGTCTCTAAAAAATTATAATTTAAAATTCTCTTTAAGGGTAAAGTTGTATCACAAAGGGAGACTCGGTGTTAGCAGGCCCAATTACATATCAAAGGAGCTTCCTTAGCACACTGACAAGGAACCTCACAAAAGCTTTTTGTTTCAACAGACATCCATTGAGCAGGTCAAGGAGGAAGGAAATTACAAAGCCATCTGAGGAGGAAAACTCCACAAGCTTTTTCCCCTTTAAAGGTGGCACCAGCTATAACAAGCATTGGTAAATGCATTAGGTTTTGCCTGTGTGTATAATAATAAGTACAAAAGCAATGCAATAGCATTCAGTACAAAGCTGTGATATTACAATTACAGTATATGCAAAGTCTCTGTATTATTTTTGAATTTGGACATTACCATCCATACCTAACATTACCCATTGACTTGTAAGCTGTATACTGCAACATTCTAGACAAGGTTCTCACATGTTTCTACTTCTAAGGGAGCGTGTGCAAATAGTAATTGCGCATTATTTCAGGGGCTCACACGCCCTTGAAACGCATGGACTCTGGTGGCATGTTCTGTGGCTTATTAATAAAACTGTTGAGGGTGGATGAGCAAGGAAAAAACAGAACTATTTAAACGTGTAAAATCCAAATATGCAGCCCAATTGTTCTGCCTTTTGCACATGTCCAGCACATATATAAGAGTGTGGTGGAGATTATGTTGAACCGATCACCAGCAGTACGGCTCAGTGACTGAAAGCTCAGCACTGACACTTCCTGTGATCTGCAGATCATGGGCTCGAATTCATCATTACATGCTTTGTAAGCAGGGTAGTGTTACATAGTCTAATATCTACACTTGTTGTATGAAGTACCATAAAAAGGAAGTGATTCATATTGGAAGCATTAAAAGGTGCCTGACTTTCTGCAGGGCATGAGGGCGCTGCCACCAACTGTGCACGGTGAGCCGGTGTTCTCCACTCGCCTGCATGCAGGCTTGCAGTCAGCCATGGCCACTTGCTGCTCACAGCAACAGGACGCCTTACAGAGAACATTTCATCGCAGCAACAGAAGTGTCTCGGACATGCGGTGGTGCTAGATAACTAGTTCCAAGGTGTTGGAGGCAAGAATGAAAACAGAAGTGTCTCGGACATGCGCTGGTGCTAGATAGTTAGCGCCAAGGCATCGGAGGCAAGAAAGTGAAAAAACAAGGCGTCTGAGGCAAGATTGTGAAAAAACAAGGCACAGGATGCAAGAATGTAAAAAAACAAGGCATTGGAGGCAAGAATGTAAAAAAACAAGGCGTTGAAGGCAAGAATGTGAAAATAACAGGCGCAGGATGCAAGAATGTAAAAAAACAAGGCATCGGAGGCAAGAATGTAAAAAAACAAGACGTTGAAGGCAAGAATGTGAAAAAACAAGGCGCAAGAATGTAAAAAAACATGGCATCGGAGGCAAGAATGTAAAAAACAAGACATCGGAGGCAAGAATGTAAAAGAAGGCATCGGAGGCAAGAATGTAAAAAAAAAGAAAAGGCGCTGGAGGCAAGAATGTGAAAAAATGCATGCTGACAGGATAAGATAAATGGTGTTAAGAAGCATGCATTAAATGTGTGCAGCCTGGGAAAAATAACAAAATGTAAATAGCAAACACTGTGCAGCCTTAAGCAAAAACAATAAATGCTGTTTGTGCAGAAAGCAAATTAAAGTAGTTCCACCCATCAAAGCAACAAGCGGCCAATGAGTACTTGGCCCACATGAGACTGATAACAGAAAGGCACATCGGATGGCAGGAAAAAGAACCCCTACAACCAATGAAAAGGAGGAAAAGTAAAGTGAAAAGCACACGGCCAATAAGAAAGTAAGGCGGGATGTAAGTCCCTTTTAACATATTTAAATACAATAGATTTCACAAACACAGCGCAAGCACTGTGCAGATAAAACCTAAAAATAGGGCCCTCAGATCCACTCTGCAGTTCAGTCCTGGACCTGCTGAAGATATGCAGAAGGCCTGCAATGCACTTCAGAGGACTGCCCTACCGCTTGAGGCCTACCTTGCTGCTTGAAGCTAGAACTACCAGAATGACTCCAAGGGCTAGTTGCCTGTTCTGACCGACAGGAACATAACAGACTCCAACCGTTTGAACCCTGCACCTGGACCCTGACAAGTGAGTCCTACCCTCCACATGGTGCCCACACAGTCCTGGAACCTTGGAGGTGGTGCTAAAGGTGGCCAAATAGGCAAATCTCAAAGTGCTCTGAGAACCAACAGAAGACTGGACCTACTTGCTCACCAATCTGCCTGAGGTGCATCGCCACTTGGACTGACTTTGCGGTAGCTCCTTCTGCATTCTTTTCTGCAGCAGCAAATCCTATTCAGCAGCTCCTCGCATAACGGGTATCCGGCCTCGTGGAGCCCTTCTCGGCTACAGCCTACAGCTTTTCTCCGTTGTAGATTTTCGACTTCCCAAAGAGTGACAAAGTCCAAATGTAGAAATCTTCATTGCAACTTTACCCAGTGCCTTCCCAAAGATGACGCCTCCTCGAACATCGCCAGCTGCCTCGCCCTGCGGAACTTTACCTTCTCAGACATATTCTTCAAAATTTCTCCTAAGTTCGGCAGCAAGCCGACACAGGGCCAAATCCACCTCGTATATCCGAATCGCTCTCCATTAAAGTTGGCCATAACTTCTGAATTTGGCCTAGCTTTGCATGTCTAGGCACTTTGAGCTTCTAGGTGCTAGTTTTCATCAAAACCTGTAAAAGTTCATAACTCTGGTTCCGCTGATTTGTATTAAAATCATTTTGGTACCATTTTATTTATTAAATTTTACTCTGTTTTTCTAAATTGGTGTGGGAGCTGTCTTGTGTTGTATTTTCACTTTATTACTGTTTATGTACAGCATAAATAATGTACAGTTAAGCCTGGCTGCTTTTGTGCCAAGATACCTGAGGATTAAGCACAGGTTGGTTTGGATTTGCTTGAGGCTTTACCCCGACAAGGATGATGGCTGATGAACAACCCCCCTCAACCAAAGACCCTATTTTTCACAATCCCATCTCAGTCCACGCCTACTCATGGCCCTGCTCCTCTTCCTCTATTCACCCCTCACTGGTCCCCTCTGTAGATGCCTCCTCATCACCCCACTCCTCTCTTCCCACTCACCTCCCCCCAGTACGTCTATTCATCACCCTCCTCCCATCTATCACTCACCTTCCTCCTCATCCTCCTGCTCCATCATCCTCCTTCCTCAGACCCCTCTTCCATCCTCCTCCATCCACCTGTCACACCATCTTCATCCCCTTCTCTACCACACCCATCCCTTCTCCTCCTCTATAGTCCCCCCTCTGCCTTAACATTACTTCTCTTCCCTTCAACTCACTTCTGTACTCTTACCCTATCCGCCTCTTTGCTTTGTCTCACCCTTCCTTTTGTTTCCCTTGCTCTTGTCATCTCTACCCTCACGTCCTCCATTCCTCCTCTTTGTGCCCCATCACCTCCTCCTCTCGCCAGGATTCTAGAATGCTTATTCCTCTCCTCTGCCTCCTGGTGCCACACTTAATCCTCTCCTCTGCCTCCTGGTGCCACCCTTAGTCCTCTCCTCTGCCTCCTGGTGCCACACTTAATCCTCTCCTCTGCCTCCTGGTGCCACACTTAACCCTCTCCTCTGCCTCCTGGTGCCACCCTTAGTCCTCTCCTCTGCCTCCTGGTGCCACACTTAATCCTCTCCTCTGCCTCCTGGTGCCACACTTAACCCTCTCCTCTGCCTTCTGGTGCCACACTTATAACAACCTTGGCCCTGGTGCTTTCAGGACACTTGATGACAGGATGAGATCAAATTCACACCTGTGAGATACTCAATAGCTACTGTCACTAGTGGTCTCTCGCCAGGATTCTAGAATGCTTATTCCTCTCCTCTGCCTCCTGGTGCCACACTTAATCCTCTCCTCTGCCTCCTGGTGCCACCCTTAGTCCTCTCCTCTGCCTCCTGGTGCCACACTTAATCCTCTCCTCTGCCTCCTGGTGCCACACTTAACCCTCTCCTCTGCCTTCTGGTGCCACACTTATAACAACCTTGGCCCTGGTGCTTTCAGGACACTTGATGACAGGATGAGATCAAATTCACACCTGTGAGATACTCAATAGCTACTGTCACTAGTGGTCTCAGTAAGTGATGAGCTCCACCTTTCCAAACGCCTCAAAACATCTCATTTTTGGAAGTTCCTGTGAGTATTTGGAGATCTTGTAGTGCTGTTCTGGGTTCTAAACCAAAGGAGGCCCAAGAGCACAGGGTATGTCTGTGAGTGCGCTGCAATTTCCCTGTCACAGATCCTGCATGTGGCGGGTGCATGTCTCACTTTTTCGCTGTGGGTGCTGATTCAATGTGGGGGGCACTCCATGAGACTGGCGTCTGTTCCCTTTTGCAGACACTTTATAAGGCTGTTATCTGCTCTCTTTCTCTGGCTGCCTGTTCTATGCAGAAGACCCTGCATCAGGCTGGTGCATGTTCATGGCCACAGACCGTGCTTAGGGCCCATGCCTGCTCTCTCGCTCTGGATTCCGTTCACTGTCACACTCTGTAAGAGGTTCGCGCTTGCTTTCTTCCTGTGGCTTCCTGTTACTTCCTGTTTTTATGAGGCTTATGCCTGCTCTTTCACTCGCTGCCTGCTCCCAGCTGCTGGCCCTGTACCAGGATATTGTTTGCTCTCCCATTTAGGCTGCCTGTTCCCTAGTGCAGGCACTGTTAGGGACTGCCTGTCCCACACTGTAGCCCTCACAGAAGGCTCCTTCAGGGTGAGAGTCCCTATGCCCTGTGCCACCCTGTCACTGACCCTGCATGGGCCGGGGTCTGTTCCTGTGGCAGGCCCTGTAAGCGTGCCTGCTCTCTTGCTGCCTGCTCGCTGTGGACATGACTGCCTCTCCCCCGACACAGACAGTGTATGCTGCTGGTGTCTGCTTTCTCTGGTATGACTGCCAGTACTGGGGCACAGACTCTGCATGTGGTGGTGTTTGCCCTCTCTGGTATGACTGCCAGTACTGGGGCACAGACACTGTATGCTGCTGGTGTCTGCTCTCTCTGGTATGACCGCCAGTACTGGGGCACAGACACTGTACGCTGCTGGTGTCTGCTCTCTCTGGTATGACCGCCAGTACTGGGGCACAGACACTGTACGCTGCTGGTGTCTGCTCTCTCTGGTTACGATTCCTGTTCTGGCGCACAGACACTGTATGCTGCTGGCGTCTGCTCTCTCCGGTTTAGACTGTCTGTTCTGGGTCAAAGACACTGTATGCTGTTGGTGTCTGCTCTCTCTAGTATGAGTGCCTCTTCTGGGGCACAGACACTGTATGCTGCTGGTGTTTCCTCTCTCTGGTTACTATTGCCTGTTCTGCGGCACAGACAGTGTACGCTGCTGGTGTCTGCTCTCTCTGGTATGACTGACAGTACTGGGACTCGTACACTGTATGCTGCTGGTGTCTGCTCGCTCTGTTTATGGGCGCCTGTTCTGGGGCACAGACACTGTATGCTGCTGGTGTCTGATCTCTCTGGTTATGACTGCCAGTACTGGGGCACAGGCACTGTATGCTGCTGGTGTCTGCTCTCTCTGGTATGTCTGCCTCTTCCCTGACAAAGACACTGTATGCTGCAGGTGTCTGCTTTCTCTGATATGACTGCCAGTATTGGGGCACAGACACTGTATGCTGCTGGTGCCTGCTCTCTCTGGTTATGGCTACCAACACTGGGGCACAAACACTGTATGCTGCTGATGTCTGCTGTCTCTGGTACTGGGGCACAGACAGTGTATGCTGCTGGTGTCTGCTGTCTCTGGTATGACTGCCAGTACTGGGGCACAGGTACTGTATGCTGCTGGTTTCTGCTCTCTCTGGTTATGATTCCTGTTCTGGCCACAGACACTGTACAATGCTGGTGTCTGCTCTCTCTGGTTATGACTGCCAGTACTGGGGCACAGGCACTGTATGCTGCTAGTGTCTGCTCTCTCAGGTATGACTGACAGTACCGGGACACAGACACTGTATGATGCTGGTGTCTGCTCTTGGTGGAGCGGGCGCCTGTTCCCTCTCTCGCTGCCTTTGTTCCTGTATAGATGTGACTGCTCTGTAGCGCGAGGTGATGGTGACAGACAGGTTCCAGACTAGAAACCTGCAAGTAGAGGGGAGTCAAGTATTGAGGAAGTGGCTTGTGACATATTCAGGACCAATCTAGATATCTGATCCTGTCCTCACACGCTGCTTAAGGCTGTTCTGGCATTTTAATATGGAATTAAGTGCCCTGGAAACCTCCGTCGGGATGTGTTCCTGGTGCCTGTGATCTGGAAACACGTGGCCTATACTCACAATCACATGAGCACATCTGTGGCTTGGCTTAGTGTGGCTGTAGCTTCTAGTTTGATAACCTGTGGCTGAAGCTTATAATCAAGATATGTGTGACTGGTGATTAAACTGTGAATGTGTGGCTGGTACTTACTGTCTGCATATGTCTGGATGATCACGCGATGATTATTATTGTATGAACAACTTCACTTTACTGATCAACAGTTGTCACTTTTGTACTTTGCTCTCTGCAGAAGAAGCTCCAGGACTGGCTGTGTCCTCTGAGGAAAGAGATGAAATACATGCTGGAGTCTAAACTCAAGGATGAAGAACAATGTAACACAGTGAGGGTGAGTGGCAGCCGGGAGCTCTGTGCAGTTAAAGATCTATCATTCTGTATGTGCATGTTTGTACATGTGCCTGTCTAGGTCAGAGATGCAGAGACGCCACTGGTTCACCCTTCAGCCTGGGTCATGCCTCTACCAGGTGAAAATACTGGGTGGAGAGTCACTGTCCGGGAGCTTAGGAACCCAGATCTTTCCAAGAGTCTTCCTGAAAGAATCAAAAACAAGAATTACCCTCCCAAACTTTGCGTAGTAATCACATACCTACACGGTCCGTGTCAGAGTGAGTATGCATGAACCGTAGGCATCTCTCTGTAAGTGTGTGCATGTGTCTGTTGGTGTGTTTGTGTGTGAATGATCAATCAAACAGTCAGGTGTTTTTTGTATAGCGCGGCTTGTCACCCAGGTGTTTGTTGCAGGTGACTATCTGAAAAGTGAGGTTTTCAGTCCCTTTCTAAAGTGGGTCAGTGGGGGTGCAGTGCGGAGATGGAGTTGTACCCCCAACGAAGCCATGGCGTCCCTGAATGCCCTTTAGGCAAAAGCAGGGCCCTGGTCCGATTGGATAGCCGCAACCGCATATGTACCGATAAAGACTTGCAAATCTTTAATAGAAGTCCGAGTGTCAGCCAAGCATTGTGGCCACACCCATAAAAATCTGGAGCATGAATCAACAGCGACTAAAATATACTTGTATGCACTGTCTGGTGTTAGGGGAATACAGTGGTCCAAGTACACACATTGTAATGGTTTGTTTGAAATTAGGAGGGGTGTCTGCGGTGGGCGTTTTGCAGTGGAAACTTTAATTTGTTGACAGATGTCACAACAAAGGACATACTGCTTGGTCTCTTTATAGAGACCTGGCCACCAATAACGGGCCTGCAAGATCAAAATAGTAGCCGCCACACCAGCATGGGCAGAAGCCACCCCCTCATGTGCGGCTTTAATCAATTGTGATCTTTTATCTCTATTGGGAATGTCCCGTCCACCTACGCCTGGTATATTAACTTCAGCGTTCAGCTTTGCGGGTTGTGCTGAGCCACCGGTGTACATGACTATGATATTGTTCAATAGGCAATGTATTCGCAAGAACTGGGTACTCTATTTCGTACTGTAAAAATTCTTGAGATTTTTAATTTTAGGTCAAAAATGTAGTCTACATCAGTGGCTGTCAAAGATGTAGCCCATTGTATCCAACGTGGATGTAATGCTTTTGTGTTTGGAACGCTGGCTTTTGTGACAGCCTCTAGGGCTGGAATTGGAGAAACAACAATAATGCGTTTTCCTTGGGCAAGAGGCCTTTCTTTAATGACAGCCATCTGTACAGCAGTGAGAATTTTCTCAGTGAGAGCAAAGCGATGTTCTGATGCTGAATGTAAGTGTGATTTGTAAGCAATCTGGGGTGTCTCACCTTCATTAAGTGTCACATAGGTGAAACCGATGGCGCCAGCTATTACTCTGATGACCAAATGTGTTTTGTTGCCCCTCATGTGTAAGTATTGTGCTGCAAGCATGTCTGTTTGCAAATCTCAAAGAATACGTGTATGTTCAATTGTCCAGAATTTACTTGAAAATCAGGACGTTTCAGATCATATAAAGGTTTTATGCGTGTAGCATAATCTGGAATGTAAGTTCTGCCAAAAGTTAGGAAACCCAATAGAGATTGGAGTTTTTTTATCGTATTTGGTGGTTGTAACTGTGCACATTTTTCTAAAAATTGTGGCTCTAGGCTCTTTCCTTCACTTGACAGCTCATATCCCAAAAATAGGACGCTGAGGAAGGCGATTTTTGTTTTTTTAAATTGAATTTGTAGCCAAATTCAGTAATCCTACAACAATGCGGGTTACCCGTTTTACAACTGTGTTGTAGTAGTTCATCATCCGTTAGGTAGATATCATCTACATAGGACAATGCTTGAGGATCAATGTTGTGCAAAATTGCTGTCACACAAGCTGCAAACAGTCCTGCCCCTGAGGTAAACAACTGAATTTTTTCTGTGAGCCTTGCGCGCTGAAACTTGTTAAGTCTCTACTCTCAGGCGCTATGTTCTGGCAGAAAAAAACATTGGAAATGTCCAGTGTTGTTTTGTATTTTTTACGGACTATATTGTTCATTAGTGCTGTGCTATGTGAATTTTGTATAGCATATGTGTGTAAATGACTGTTTAAGTGCCTGTAGACTAAGACTATTCTATATGAATGGTCTGGTTTAGCTACTAGGAATAACTGATTATTCATTGGGGAGAGACAGTGTTCACTTACACCCTGGTTCTCTAATTGTGTGAGTATTTCTCTCACAGGTGCTTTTGCTTCGTGTTTTATTGTCACGACTCACGTGCTGCTTGCGCCTGGAGTTTGCCGATCTTGAGGCGTGGATCTTGAGGGTTCGACTTTGTCCCAAAAAGGGGCGACTCTTTCTGGTAGCCACGGTGCTGTAGGCGAGGAAACGCCAAGGACAGACCGTGACCGTGAGAAAGTAGCGCCAGAGGGAAAAAACCCCTTCAGAAGAAGAGGAAAAAACCTCCCAGAAGATTCGCAGGGGATTCCTGGAACAAGAACAGAGGAACAGGAATCAAAGGAACTGACGTAACACAGAAATGGCGAAATCCAAAGCCAAGGGCTAGGAAATCAGGAGCGAGGACACTAACTGAAACAGAGAGTGTTGCAGCGCAAAGAGGGAAAGAAAAAACACCCTTAAATACCATAAAACAGGAAGTGACCCACAGGAAGAAAAAGGACACCATCTTGCATAGGGAAAAGTAGATAGAATAGACTGGAGCAGAAACCATAGAGAATAGGGAAGGAGGAATGCTGGGAAGACAGAGGTAACCTGGGAAGGGGAAAAGACATAAAGGACAGAGGAGAAAACAGACCCAAAAAGAAAGAAAGACAGAAAAGAAGAAAGAGGAGTCCCCAAACAGGTAAGAGGGGTCAGGAGACCCCAACAAGACGGAGGGAGAGCGCAGCGCGAGGCCCCTAGTAAGTCCTGGGGCCTCGCAAGGTGCAAGAAAGGCTCGGGGCGCGCCGCGTCTTAGAGACGCGAAGCGCGGCCCGAGCCGAACGCGCGGCTTGTGCCGAACGCTCGGCTCGCGCCGCGCCGCGCGGTGCGGCGCGACAGTAGGCCCCCCTCCCGAAGGCCCTGGTTTGAAAGGAAATAAACGGTGAAAGCGCTGAGTCAGAAGAGGAGCATGAACAGAAGATGCATCTTCCCAAGAACACTCACTGAGAGGATAACCCTTCCAATGAATCAGATACTGCAGACGGGTGTGAAAAAGACGAGAGTCACAAATCTCCTGAACCTCATATTCAGGAACATCATCCACTAAGACAGGAGGAGGACAGGAAAACTGACGGGAGTACGGATCTGGTACATAAGGTTTGAGTTGGGAGACATGGAAGACTGGATGAATCTTCCATGTGTGAGGCAAGTGAAGACGGACAGTGACGGGATTAAGCAACTGGAGAATACGGAAAGGCCCGTAATAGCGAGGTGTGAATTTGTTCTGAGAAAGACGTGAGGGTAAGAATTTAGAAGAAAGCCAAACTTTATCCTGTGGAAGGTAGTCCGGAGTTGCCCTACGTTTCTTGTCTGCTACTTTCTTCATATATCTCTTGGTGTGTAAGAGATTAGAACGAATCAGTCTATGGATTTGTAGAAGACGTTTGGAAAAATGAGTAATAGCGGGTAAGGGAGTGGGAGACAGAGAAGAAGTAGGAAAAGAGGTAGGATGAAAACCATAAGAACAGAAAAAAGGAGTGGTCTTGGAGGCACTATGGACTGAGTTATTATAAGAGAACTCAGCGATAGGGAGATAAGTGTTCCAGTTGCTTTGAGTTGAGTTGCAAAAACAACGAAGGTATTGTTCTAAGCCCTGGTTCAGACGCTCGGTCTGTCCATTGGTCTGGGGATGGAAGCCCGATGACAAAGCTCTATCGATGTTTAGTGTCTTACAAAAATACCTCCAGAACCGGGAAATGTACTGAGGACCTCTATCAGATATAAGAGTATGAGGAAGTCCATGAAGACGGAAGATATGTTCAATGAATATCTGGCTTAATTCTTGAGATGTAGGTAGTTTTTTCAAGGCAGTGAAGTGAGCCATCTTAGTAAAAGAGTCCACAGTGACCATGATTACCCGGTTTCCTGCTGAGAGTGGTAACGAACACATGAAATCGGTGGAGATGGTGTGCCATGGAGTTGGCGGAACCGGCAAGGGCTGGAGTAAACCCGCAGGCCTGGTTCGGGGAATCTTGACTTGAGCGCATGTGGGACAAGCCTGAACGTATGTTTCAATATCTTTTTTCCAAGTAGGCCACCAGAAAAATCGGGATAACAGTTCTTGTGTGGCCTTGATGCCTCTATGACCAGCAACCGGTGAATCATGACACATTTGTAATGCCTTTTCTCTCACTCTGTTAGTGGGGATGAATAACAGATCGTGATAATAATAGTATCCTTGTCTCTTATGTAAAAGAGGCCTTAAGTTCTCTATTTCATCATCAGATAGATTGGGGTACTCCAGTTGTACCTCCTCCAGAAAAGACTGGGCTACCCCAATGATCTTACTAGGTTCCAGTAGGGGTTGAGCTGGGACAGGAGTACAATCTGGATAACGACGCGATAGAGCATCAGCCAGAATGTTTTGGGAGCCAGGAATATATGTAATGTAGAAATCATACTGGCTGAAGAAGAAGGCCCAACGAGCTTGACGACTATTTTGGCATACGAAATTTCGTAAACATTGTAAGTTTCGATGGTCTGTTCTCACTTCAAAAGGTTCCTTGGAACCCATCAGAAACTGCCTCCATTCAATACAAGCTGTTTTCAGAGCCAACAATTCTCTTTCCAATACTGAGTAATGTTGTTCTGCAATAGAGAGTATATGAGATAAATAGAAAACAGGATGTTCAAGACCATCGTCTTCTTGTTGTTGGAGTAGAACGGCACCAATGGCTTTTTCAGAAGCATCGGTGACGACAATAAATCGTTTGTTGGTATCTGGATGTCTTAAGATGGGAGCTTGTGTAAATGCCTTCTTTAATTCTTGAAAAGCTGTTTCAGCAGTTTTAGTCCAGACAAACCCTTTAATAAGATTTTCCTTCTTTAAAGTGTGAGTTATGTGGCTAGTTTGTTTAGCAAAGTCTGCGATGAATTGTCGATAGAAGTTCGCCAATCCTAGAAAGCATTGTGTTTCTTTAATGGAGGATGGAGAAGGCCAATCTAGGATAGCTTGCACCTTTTCTTGATCCATGGCTACTCCGGTGGTACTTAAATGATATCCTAGATATTTGACTTCCGTCTGGTCAAACTCACACTTTTCGGGTTTGCAAAACAGTTGATGTGCCCGGAGTCGTTGAAGAACTTGTTTAACATGGGAAGAATGGAGTTTGGGATTTCTGGAATAAATAAGAATATCATCAAGGTAGATTACAACTGTCTGATTCAGGAGATCCGAGAATACTGAGTCCATAAATCTCTGAAAAATTGCCGGGGCATTAGTAAGACCGAAAGGCATTACCCTGTATTCAAAATGACCAAATGGAGTCCTAAAGGCCGTTTTCCACTCATCTCCTTCTTTAATGCGTAAGAGGTGATAGGCTCCCCGTAGATCTAGTTTGGTAAACCGTTGAGCCCCTCTGACTGCCTCTAAAATGTCCCTTATGAGAGGCAAAGGATAACGATCTTTAATAGTTATTTTATTCAGGCCTCGAAAATCCAGGCAAGGGCGAAGGTCCTTTGTCTTCTTGGGTACGAAAAAGAGAGGAGCCCCAGCCGGAGAAGACGATGGAACAATAAGCCCACTTTGAATATTTTCATCCAAATACTCCTTTAGTACTTCCTTTTCAGTTTCCGTGAGGGGATACATCCTGCCAAAAGGAATGATAGTGCCAGGTTCCAAGGGAATAGCACAATCGTAATCTCGATGTGGAGGTAACACAGGTTTGGAAGGTTTTTGGAAGACATCTTGAAATTCCAAATAGTGTTCAGGAACTCCTTGGACTGTATTTATGGTCGAACCGGTGGTGCCCTCCGTGATAATTGACCTCTTAGGCGACCAATACTTGTCTGAAGCAAAACAGTGCTCGTGACAGAACTGTGAAGACAAGGAAACCGTCCGGGTAGCCCAGTTCACATATGGATTATGTCTGATGAACCACGGGATTCCAAGAATGATGGTATGGTTGGGGGAAGTTATAAGATCAAAGGAAATGTGTTCCTGATGGTTACTGATCTGTAGATTTAGCATCAGGGTAGTTGTATCTACTGGACCCGATGATATCAAAGATCCATCCACCGTGTGAACTTGTTCTGGAACCTCCTTAGGTTGTATAGGAACTTGTTGAGTGGTGGCCCACTTCTTATCCATATAAATGCCACTAGCTCCACAATCTAGTAGTGCCATAGTCTTCTCTAGACGGCCATCAGGTAATTGTAACATTACTGGTAAAGTGAACAAGGATGTGGTATTGTCGTTGAAAGAACTGATGGAAGGTATGGCTGCTAATCCCGTCCCCTCCCTTCTTACAGAGGACGGGAAGCGGCGTTTCCCGATGGCCTTGATGGACGTACTGGACAGGTACGCAGTATGTGGCCGGCAGATCCGCAGTATAAACACAACCCCTTCTTTCGTCTTTCTTCTCGTTCGCTAGGGGAGAGAGGGCC
Source organism: Pleurodeles waltl (assembly GCF_031143425.1). Classification (NCBI taxonomy): domain Eukaryota; kingdom Metazoa; phylum Chordata; class Amphibia; order Caudata; family Salamandridae; genus Pleurodeles; species Pleurodeles waltl. The sequence continues at coordinate 4,121,575 of NW_027150301.1, forward strand.
TCGAGTTGTATCCACCTGCATGGGTTCTCCTTCGGTGTCTCTGACAGGAGGGCGAGGTTCCTCAGAACGATGTGGAAAAACTCGTGAGGTGCTTGGTTGAAAAGACCCTCTGCTTTTTCTCTTCTCTGCTCTCCGTTCCTGAAGGCGATACTCGATGGAGAGGGCTTGATCCATCAGGCCGCGAAGATCCTCCACTCTGGTGGAATGTACTAGTTCGTCTTTGATCTCTTCTTTGAGTCCTCTACGAAACAAAGTCACCAAAGTACGTTCCACCCAGGTGGTCTCTGCCGCTAGTTGACGAAAGCGTGTAATGTATTGAAGGACTTCTTGTGAACCTTGATGAATATCGCATAAGGCCTCTTCTGCTGAAGCCTCCAATCCCGGACGACTAAACATCAGCTTGAAACGGTTCACAAAGGCAGAATAGTCCGACAATACCGGATCGTTGGATGATACCATCGGGGTTGCCCAGGCCAAGGCAGGACCAGATAGGGCACTGATGAGATAACCCACCTTTGTTCTGTCGTGGGAGAATTGGGTGGGTCGGAAGGCAAAGTACACTGTCAAGGAGTCAAGGAACTCTCGCAGCTTGGTTGGTTCACCCGAAAAACGATGGGTAGAGGCGGAGAGCGTCGGGACATCACCACTACGGAAGGCCAAGGCCTGTCGCAACGCAGCATTCTCACTGCGTAGTTGCTGTAATTCTTGAGCTTGTTGCTGAATTGTAGTTAGCAGAGCTTGATCCGGATCCGCAGCAGCTACCACAGTGTCTTCCATGGTGTTAGAAGACGTCGGGATGGTTGGGCGCTGCAATCTGTCACGACTCACGTGCTGCTTGCGCCTGGAGTTTGCCGATCTTGAGGCGTGGATCTTGAGGGTTCGACTTTGTCCCAAAAAGGGGCGACTCTTTCTGGTAGCCACGGTGCTGTAGGCGAGGAAACGCCAAGGACAGACCGTGACCGTGAGAAAGTAGCGCCAGAGGGAAAAAACCCCTTCAGAAGAAGAGGAAAAAACCTCCCAGAAGATTCGCAGGGGATTCCTGGAACAAGAACAGAGGAACAGGAATCAAAGGAACTGACGTAACACAGAAATGGCGAAATCCAAAGCCAAGGGCTAGGAAATCAGGAGCGAGGACACTAACTGAAACAGAGAGTGTTGCAGCGCAAAGAGGGAAAGAAAAAACACCCTTAAATACCATAAAACAGGAAGTGACCCACAGGAAGAAAAAGGACACCATCTTGCATAGGGAAAAGTAGATAGAATAGACTGGAGCAGAAACCATAGAGAATAGGGAAGGAGGAATGCTGGGAAGACAGAGGTAACCTGGGAAGGGGAAAAGACATAAAGGACAGAGGAGAAAACAGACCCAAAAAGAAAGAAAGACAGAAAAGAAGAAAGAGGAGTCCCCAAACAGGTAAGAGGGGTCAGGAGACCCCAACAAGACGGAGGGAGAGCGCAGCGCGAGGCCCCTAGTAAGTCCTGGGGCCTCGCAAGGTGCAAGAAAGGCTCGGGGCGCGCCGCGTCTTAGAGACGCGAAGCGCGGCCCGAGCCGAACGCGCGGCTTGTGCCGAACGCTCGGCTCGCGCCGCGCGGTGCGGCGCGACATTTATAGGATACTGAGGTTGCAGTTGAGGTTCATTTTAAATTGGAATTACATGATAGGGGGATTCTTTATCCCATCCTACATGATTGCAGTATAAAGCAGGAGCCTGTGCCAAAGCCCAATCAGTGGCACAGGAGTCAGCGAGTTCCTCTGGAACAAGGGGCGAGAAGGAAGGCTTAATCACGTCTTCCCCATATGGGCAGGTACGGACGAATTCAGGTGGCCAATCTTGTTTAGCCAACAAAACATCATGTATGTTTACCACGCGATCCCAAATGATTGCGTCTATGTGCTCAATGTCTCCTTCAAACTGCAGCATTACTTTATACATCCTATCAGGCGTGGAGACACACATGTCCGCAGTTTCTACTTGTATAAAGTCATCAGTTGCTTTCACCTCCAGATGCTCTAGAAGACTCTAGCAAACTATTTTGACCTCTGCCGCGCTGTCTAGCAGTGCTAGAGCCCACTTCTTGTTCTTCAAGAGGACCCTCTTCCTGACTGGCATGTCGAACTGTGACTGCTGCCACTTTTTTCTTTTTAAATTTTTTGAATTGTGGTTTTTGTTGAGTGGGTTTATCTTCCTTTTTAACAGATTTTGTTTTTCCGATGAGTCCTGAAAGGAACGAGATTGGCGTGTATCAGTATATTGATATCTATCAGGTGTTTTTATATTATATCTATTTCTGAGATTATGGCCCTCATTACAGCCCTGGTGGTCGATGTTAAAGCGTTGGTAATACCGCCAACAGGCCGGCCGAAAAAAAAATTGAATCACGACCGTGGCGGAAACCGCCAACAGAGACAGCCACTTTAACACTCTGACTGCCACAGCGGTACAAACAAACAGCGCGGCGGTCACCGCCAACAGACAGGCATAAGACAATGTACCACCCACACTATTATGAGAGGCCAATCCGCCACCTTTTCTGGGGCGGAACCAACGCGAACAAAAACACAGTGGAAAAGGGAAAACACTCACCTCTCCACACCCCACGAGGAACCAGGACACCATGGAGCCAGAACTCCAGATACTCCCTGCAATGGCATTCCTGCTCCTCTATCAAGAGCATGAAAGATGGCGGCAACAACCATGTGAGTACTGCACCTACAACACATGGGAGGGTGGAGGGAAAAGAGAGTGACACACACACACGCAACACGCAATACCCACACCCCCACCCTCACCCACAACAACATACACACAAACACATGCTGCAACATACAATTTACACCCCCTCCACCCCCCGGAAGACCACAAGGACAAAAGGACATGAGTTGAACGATTGTAATAAATTAAAATCCATTAGTCAAAACTTGAAATACAGTTTATACAATTATGTACACCAACTACACAAGTCCGGAGAGTGCACAAATTATTGACCGTGGACCACTGGGCCCAAAATGCATGGGCGAGGCCCACACTCGATACCAGACTTCAGACGGAGAGAACACTGCAGGGGCATCAGATCGAAATGAAACAGGCAACTCAGGGGGAAGGGAAGGGGGGGCACCTCAGCCGGATGAGTGCACGACGCCAGCTCCACGAGGGGGCTCCATGCCCACTGCTGTATCCTGGGGAGTGCAACGCCACAGTCTCTCAAGTCATTACAGTGGGTGGTTTGCCCACTGCTTTATCCTGGGGAGTGCAAAGCCACAGTCTCTCAAGTCTTTCCAGTGGGTGGTTTGCCCACTGCTTTATCCTGGGGAGTGCAAAGCCACAGTCTCTCAAGTCTTTCCAGTTGGTGATTTGCCCACTGCTTTATGCTGGGGAGTGCAAAGCCACAGTCTCTCAAGTGGATGTCATTCTCCACTGGTTCTGGAGGGGGCTTTGTGCCCAGAGTGCTTCATCCTGCCAAGGACTGAGGTAGTGGATGTGATACTCCACTGGTTCTGGAGGGGGCTTTGTGCCCAGAGTGCTTCATCCTGCCAAGGACTGAGGTAGTGGATGCCTTTCTCCACTGGTTCTGGAGGGGGCTTGTGCCCAGAGTGCTTCATCCTGCCAAGGACTGAGGTAGTGGATGCCTTTCTCCACTGGCTCTGGAGGGGGCTTTTTGCCCAGAATGCTTCATCCTGCCAAGGACTGAGGTAGTGGATGTGATACTCCACTGGTTCTGGTGGGGGCTTTGTGCCCAGAGAGCTTCATCCTGCCAAGGACTGAGGTAGTGGATGCCTTTCTCTACTGGTTCTGGAGGGGGCATTGTGCCCAGAGTGCTTCATCATGTCAAGGACTGAGGTAGTGGATGCCTTTCTACACTGGTTCTGGAGGGGGCTTTGTGCCCAGAGTGCTTCATCCTGCCAAGGACTGAGGTAGTGGATGTCATTCTCCACTGGTTCTGGAGGGGGCTTGGTGCCCTGAGTGCTTCATCCTGCCAAGGACTGAGGTAGTGGATGTGAATCTCCACTAGTTCTGGAGGGGGCTTTGTGCCCAGAATGCTTCATCCTGCCAAGGACTGAGGTAGTGGATGTCTTTACCCACTGGTTCTGGAGGGGGCTTTGCGGCCAGAGTGCTTTATCCTGCCAAGGACTGAGGTAGTGAATGCCTTTCTCCACTGGTTCTGGAGGGGGCTTTGTGCCCAGAGTGCTTCATCCTGCCAAGGGCTGAGGTAGTGGATGCCTTTCTCCACTGGTTCTGGAGGGGGCTTTGTGCCCAGAGTGCTTCATCCTGCCAAGGGCTGAGGTAGTGGATGCCTTTCTCCACTGGTTCTGGAGGGGGCTTTGTGCCCAGAGTGCTTCATCCTGCCAAGGACTGAGGTAATGGATGAGATACTCCACTGAAGGTGGTGCAACATGCAAGCTGCCCAGGCTCCTGGAACTGACCACCAGGCTCAGACGACTGACCACTGGGGATGGCAGCCATGTCTGTGGTGGTGCCACTGGATCAGGATGTCGCGGGGCCGCTGGTGGTGCTTGCGGCAGTGTCAGTAGCGGCGGTGCTTGCCCGCAGGCTCTGTGGCATCGTTGCTGGCGGCGGACTCTGTGCCAGCGGTGCTTGCGGCAGGCTCTGTGGCATCGGTGCTTGCAGTGGGCTCTGTGGCATCAGTGCTGGCGGCGGACTCTGTGGCGGTGGTGCTTGTGGCGGGCTTTGTGGCGGCGGTGCTGGTGGCAGGCTCAGTGACTGCGGTGCTGGTGGCAGGCTCAGTGACTGCGGCGCACTCCAAAAGCCCGCAGTTGCTCGCACCACTGTGCCCGGTGATGTGGTGGCTGAGGTGCTGGGTTGGGAGCTGGAAAGCCGGGCACTAGGGGAGGGACGGGGGGTGAGGCGTAGGGAAGAGGTCAATATTAGCTAGGAAACGTTATTTCGACACACTGGGACAGGTAGATGGAGGGGGTTTGGGAGTGGAGGAAGAGGTAGTGGTTTTAGGAGGTGTACGTTTGCTGACTTTGGGTGAAGGTGCATGGGCTGGAGGCTGTTGTGAGGTGGTGGCTGTTGGGTGGGTGTGTGGCTGCGTTTGTGTACTTTAGGAGCAGGGCTCACAGACACTGGTAGAGGACACAGGGGATGTGTGAATGGAAGTGGGGGTGGTGAGTGCACCTGAGCAGTGTGTGGTGATGGGTGTGCTGGTGATGGAGGTAGTGGCTGAGGATGTAGTGCATGCAGGTGTGAGTGGAGATGAGACAGGGAGGGAGGAGGGCAATGTGGAGGAGGGTGACACAGTGGAGGCAGTGGATGTTGGTATGTGTGCATGGGTATGATGCTTTTGTGAGTGCCTGTGGGATGTGTGGTGCTTATGTTTGCCAGAGCCATCCTTGTGTGCTGAGGTATGTGCATGCTGGTCTGATGGTGTGCTTGGTATAGGCTGAGGTACAGGGGATTGGGTCTGGGTGGAGGAAGTTGTAGGGGGGGAGGCTGGACACAGGGAGAATGGCTGCCATCAGTGCTGAGGCCAGAGCCTGAAATGCTCTCTGTTGGGCTGTCTGGCAGAATGAATGCCCTCTAGGTATGCATTTGTTTGTTGCAACTGCCTCTCGACACCCTGGCTGGCATTCAGAATGATAGACTGCCCAACAGTGAGGGATCTCAGGAGGTCAATAGCCTCCTCACTGAGGGCAGCAGGGCTGACTGGGGCAGGGCCTGAGGTGCCTGGGGCGAAGGAGATGCCCACCCTCCTGGGTGAGCGGGCACGGGACACATGCTGAGGGGCTGCTGGGAGGGCGGTGCTGGTAGGGGGGGTGGCGGCTGTACCTGTTGATGCGGGGGGTACAGAGGGGCCTGCCACTGCAAGGGAGCTCCGATCAGAGGAGGAGTCGCTGATGTTACCTCCTGTTCCCACCGTGGAGCTCCCCTCGCCCTCCGTCCCACTGGTGGCTTCAGACTCCGTTGTGTCGCCCTCCAGGGCCAAGTAGGATGCAGCTCCCTCCTGCTCCGGTGCCACTGCTCCTCCGTCTGATTATGCTAATGCACACAAGAAAAGGAAGACCACAAAAAGGGGGGGGGGAAAGACAGAAGAAAGACATGTTAAGTGCATGCAATACCACTACCGTTGGCGGACACTACAGACACAGCAGCCCTCTGCACTACGCCATGCACTTATAGTTCCTAGATTAATCACATGCCCATGGGGTACAAGGCCTATGCCTGATCGCTGCACACATGGAAGTCACAGGAGCCTGACTAGGTGTAGATGGCTCTTCACACTGGTGGGGTTGGGGTGCCACATAGCTTGTCTCACAAAGGGTCCTTGCCTACAAAGCTCCCAATGGCCTAGGGTAACACACTGCCCACCTCCCCCACCCAGACACCTCGTAATGCGCGCAGAGTCAGTTGAATGAGAGTGTCCTCACCCCCTTGTGGCTGCTGTGATGCCCTCAAGCGCCCATCCAACTCCGGATACGCCACCGCCAGGATCCGGAACATCAGGGGGGTCATCCCTCCCACGTTGCACCCCTCCCACGTTGGGAGGCCATCCCCAGCTGGGCTTCCGCCGTCTTCTTGCTCCAGCGGCGAATGTCCTCCCATCTTTTCCAGCAGTGGGTGCTCCGTCTGCGGTGGACCCCCAGGGTCCAGACGTCCTTGGCGATGGCACGCCAAATGTCCTTCTTCTGGTGGGCGCTGACCTACAGAAATAATACAGGGGAATAGGTAAGACTTTAACCGTCCGGACCGTCACAGTCATTGGCCCCCGTTCCCACCCTTGCCCTGACGCACATACACTCACTGTCCGCACATGCAGGCCTCAGCTCCCCCCATTTATCTTCCATGCACACCACTCCAAACAGGCATTGCCCATGCAGCATGCTCACAACGTACTCACCTGTTTGTCTGGAGGACCTTAGAGTAGCGTGTACTGAGGGAGGACCCCATCCACTAACTTTTCCAACTCCTCCGAAGTGAAGGCAGGGGCCCTTTCCCCAGACACATGAGCCATCGTCGCTTCCAGACTGAGGTCACAGCAGCACTTGCAGTGTAGGTCCTCTCCTGTCGAAGGTCGGGTATCAAGTGAGTGAACAGACAGAAAATGGCGGTCACGTCCGCGGCGGTGCGTACCGTAACCGCCGGGGTACATTGTAATTGGCTCCTGGGACCCATAGGGTCCAATGTTAACCAATGCAGGATTGCTCTGCGGTCTTTGACCGCCTATCGCGACGGTGTAGAACGCCAGCGCAGTTACCTCATATCCCCTTGTCCCACCTTACAGGTCAGGCAGCCGCCATTTCAGGGGGCCACATGGCATTAATGATAACTGCGTCACACCTATCTAGGCCTTGAATACACACAGTAACAGGCACATTGCGGATTTACAAATGTTTTCTAATGACATTTAGCAATACCTCAGTGTTGGCTGACTCTCTGCTCGCTGTTCTCGTCCATAGGGCACGCCCGCTGGGGCATGTGAGGAGATGGCGGCATCCTCCGGTGTACAGACCGCTGGTGGACCTGTCGACAATGGAAGAGAGACACGTAATAGTCACCTACAGACTTGATCGTTCAACTTCCTGGAACTGTGTGCCCAGTTGGAGCCAGACCTTGATGTCAGCAATCCGCCATCTCACAGGAATCCCCCCTCTAGTGCAGGTCTTGTCAGTACTCCATTTCCTGGCAAGTGGGTGTTTTCAAACTACAGTGGCCATTGCATCAGGTATGTCCCAGCCTATGTTCTCAAACGTGTTGTCCAGAGTGTTGTCTGCCCTGCTGAAACACATGCGCAGCTACATCGTTTTCACTCAGGTGGAGGATTTGCCTACAGAGAAAGGTGACTTCTATGCCCTGGGACATATCCCCAACATCATAGGTGCCATTGATGGGACACATGTGGCCTTGGTACCCCCCGCAGGAGTGAACAGGTGTACAGAAACCGGAAGAGCTACCATTCAATGAATGTCCAGATGGTGTGTTTGGCCAACCAGCACATCTCCCATGTGAATGCCAAGTTTCCTGGATCAGTGCATGACGCTTACATTCTGAGGAATAGCATCATCCATTATGTGATGGGGAAACTCCAGAGGCACTGTGTGTGGCTAATAGGTGAGTACAAGGACCCTATACCCTGTGAATAGTTGTCTGGGTCTGGGGTTGTCCCTAAGGGTTAGTGTGTGTCTAACAGTTGTCCATCGACATTTGCAGGTGACTCTGGTTACCCCAACCTGTCATGGCTACTGACCCCAGTGAGAAATCCAAGGACAAGGGCAGAGGAACCCTACAATGAGGCACATGGGTGAACTAGGAGAGTGATAGAAAGGACCCTTGGCCTACTGAAGGCCCGGTTCCGGTGCCTCCATATGACCGGTGGTTCTCTCTACTACTCACCAAAGAAGGTGTGCCAGATTATCGTGGCCTGCTGTATGCTGCACAACCTGGCTTTGCGACAACAGGTGCCTTTTCTGCAGGAGGATGGTCCAGAAGGAGGTCTTGTGGCGGCTGTGGAGCCTGCGGACAGTGACGACGAGGAGGCAGAAGAAGAGGATATCGACAACAGAAACACCGTTATCCAGCCATACTTCCAGTGGGACACAGCTAAGAAGATGTCACAGCCTCACACATTTCATACAATTGTTAGACCTATCGTATGTCTGTCACTTTCACCCAGTGTATGGACCCTGACTTGTCACTTTGCCTTTCCATTTCACAGATGTGGGTCCAACTGTGTGACCTCTGCCATATTACCTCATGGACTAGAGCTGTGTTACATCGGTATGTTGACAGTACAATCGACAGTGCTATTTTCCATAGTTATTGCTCATACACATTTGTGAAAGCACAGACTGACTCCAGATTGTTTTGTGATTCAAGGGTGTTTATTTCAGTGCAAATTAGTGGAGGGGGTTGTAAAATGGGCAGGGGTGATGGTGGAGGATTGTCCATGGCAGAGTCCAGTCTATTTGTTTCACAGGTGCATTGTCCAAAGTGGCATGGGAAGTGGAGCTTGGGCAGTTGATGGATGGACAGGGTGACGAAGTGGGACAGAAGGATGACATTCAGGGGGGGTCTCATTTCCTGGCGGGGGTCTTGGCATTGTTCTCTGTCTTTGTCCTGGATCTCAGGGACCGTTTGTGAGGTGGTTCTCCATCTGCAGGGGGTGGGTTGCTGGTGTTGTGGTCCTGTGGGGGTGCCTCCTGTCCACTAGCGCCGGCGTAGGTGGTGGGCTGTTCATCATCCAGGCTAGTGTCAGGGGCCCCTTGTTGTGCCACAGTGTCCCTCCTGGTGTTAACAAGGTCCTTCAACACCCCTACAATGGTGACCAGGGTGGTGCTGATGAACTTGAGTTCCTCCCTGATCCCCAGATACTGTTCCTCCTGCAGCCGCTGGGTCTCCTGAAACTTGGCCAGTACCGTTGCCATCGTCTCCTGGGAATGATGGTACGCTCCCATGATGTTGGAGAGGGCCTCATGGAGAGTGGGTTCCCTGGGCCTGTCCTCCCCCTGTCGCACAGCAGTCCTCCCAGTTCCCCTGTTTTCCTGTGCCTCTGTCCCCTGAACCATGTGCTCACTGCCACTGCCCCAGGTCCCTGATTGTCTTGGGTTGGTGGGTTTGCCTGGGTTCCCTGTAGTGGTGGACACACTGCTGCTTGACATGTCCTGGGGACAGAGGGATGGGCCCGCTGAGTGGTTGCTGTGCTGGTGTTTCCTGAGGGGGGAGGCTCAGTGGTGGCTTGTGCCAGTGTCAGGGGAACCGACTGTCCCGAGGACCCAGATGGGCCAGGCTGGTCATCTAGGTCCAGTTGGACATAACTGCTGTCATCACTGTGGGACTCTTCTGTGGGTGGAGTGGACATGTCTGGACCCTCCTGTCTGGTGACGTTGGGTAGGGGTCCTGCAGGGGTGTAAAGGCATGATTATTGCATCTGTGTGTGCCATTGTGTGCAATGGGTGGGTGAACCTGTACTCCGGTGCTTGTATTCTTGTCTAGGTCCTTGTGTGACATTTGGTTTGGGGTCTGTGTGGGTATCTGTAGTGGACATGCTTTGGTGATGGGTGTCCGTGCTTTGGTGTTGCATGCAGGGCTTGGTGTTGGGATGGGTGGGTTGTGATAGTGGGACATTTGTGAGGTGTTGGAGTGATGGGGGTGAGGGTGGGGTATGTGATAGCATGCAGGTAGGGTGGGGGTTGTAATAGTTAAGATTTGACTTACCAGAGTCCATTCCTCCTGCTACTCCTGCGAGGCCCTCAGGATGCAGTACAGCCAAGACTTGCTCCTCCCATGTTGTTAGTTGTGGGGGAGGAGGTGGGGGTCCGCCACCAGTCCTCTGTACTGCAATCTGGTGTCTTGAGACCACGGAACGCACCTTCCCCTGTAGGTCGTTCCACCTCTTCCTGATGTCATCCTGTGTTCTTCGATGCTGTCCCACTGCGTTGACCCTGTCTATGATTCTGCGCGATAGCTCCATCTTCCTGGCAATGGAGGTGTGCTGCACCTGTGATCCGAATAGCTGTGGCTCTACCCGGACAATTTCCTGCACCATGACCCTGAGCTCCTCCTCAGAGAACCTGGGGTGTCTTTGAGGTGTCATGATGTGGTGTGGGTGATGTGTGAGGTGGTGTGTGTTGTGATATGTGAGGGGATGTGTTTGTGTGTTTCGTGTGAGGTGCGTGGATGTTGTGTGAGTGATGAGGTTGTGTGCCTGTGGATGCTAGTGTTGTCTCTGGTGGAGTCTCTCTCTGGGCTTCTTTATCAATTTTGGTCGTAGGGGTTTGTGGTTGCAGTGGGTGTGTGTTTTATATTGGATTGGGTGTGTGGGAGTGGTGCGTGTATGTGTATCTGGTGTATGTATTTCGAATTGTTCAATGTAGTTGTGTTTTGTAAATGTGTGTGTATTTTGAGCGCGGCGGTGTGTGCCGCCAATGGAATACCGCGGTTGAAAGACCTCCGCGTTGATTCATGGGTCGTGATAGTGTGGGCGTATTCCTGTTGGCGTGACGGTGTCGGTTTTGTTATCGCCAGTTTATCACTGACCTTTGGTGTGGTGGACTTGTGTGGGTGTCTGGAATTTGGCGGATTGCGGCCTGTGGTTCGTAATAGCTGTAGCGGTATTCCGCCACCGTAGCGGTGTGTTGGCGGGCTTCTGCACGGCGGTAAGTGGGATTTACCGCCAATGTTGTAATGAGGGCCTATATCTGTTCTGCTGGGTCTCCACACGCGGAGATTCTTTTTTTGAGGAGTTTGTTGTGTTTTATCCCCGCATTTTTTATTACCCTCAGGAGCTTGCTTGGGAGAATCTTTGTTTGATTTGCCCTGAAATTGTGGTTTAGATGGTCTGGCCCCTAAACTGTCTCGACCTATGCTAGAATAAGTTTCTGCGATTATTTTAGGCAGCTTGCTTTCCTGATCCTGTTGCGGAACGTCACTTAGCCGCATGCGCACTGCAAGTGCGACCCCTTCCCTTTTAAGGCTACTTAAAATGATTGAAGATAATGAGGCAAAATTACCCAACAATTGCATCTCCAAACCCAGGGCAGGGGCAGCCCCATATTCATCTAGTATTTGCTTCAACACCTCAGGTAAATTTGCAACTGTCTGTGTACCGTGTGCAGTTGTATAGAGCATGGCAAATACCGTGCCCCAGGTATTACAGTTATCTACTGTAGGGACCATCCCATAAGGCAAGCACATTGTTAATATTCTATGTTTATCCTGAGGTCCCGTATGGGGAAATACTGCCTCCAGTGCATTAATCTTTTGTGCTAACCAAAACGGAGTTTCCTCCCGTTTGTCGGGTACTTTACCCATTATTGAATGTACAGTTACAGGATCTATAACTGGCGTAGCTGCATGTGGATGTGCTGGGGCAGCACATGCTGGGTTTGTATTTAATGTACTAATCATCTATATATTGCTGTTAATTCTATATATAAGCGACGAACCTCAGCTACCTCTTAATTTTCAACTTCAGGATGTGGTGTATAGGTGGCCAATAAAGGCCAGGTAGGACCATCATTACTTAGAGGACTTAACCTTACTGGTAATATTGTGTGGGGTAGGGCGTCATCAAGCCAATTATAATGTTCTTGATAAGATAATGGTATTTCTAAATATGCGTATGCTCTGTATTGTCGAGGTGCATTTGCAAGTGCATAATGATGAAATGTATTTGTGTTCCCATCAACTGCCTGAAATGTGACCCAAGAATAAAAAAGTTCTGTTCTATGAGCTGCATGGGCATCCACCACAAATGTTACTGGACCCCCCTGTGGCGTTAGGCCATTTGCTACTAAATATGCAGTCAGAGGTTGTCTCATATTAACTGCTATTTGTACCTGCTGTGGATTCGCCATTAAACACAGACTATAAGTTCAGAGAAGGCACACCAAACAGGGTTTTCATTTTAAAGTTCAATCTTGAACAACCCCCAGTTGCAAATAGGATAACCTACGTAGCTGGGGTGGAAATCCTTAGTACCATGGACGACTCCGTATACGGTATCGAGGTTTCATTATATATAATGAGACAGAGATACTCCGGAGGACTTGAAAATTAGAGCCTGACCAAACGTTGACGGCGCCATGTCACGTAGGCTCTCATTATTCTAATGAGACTACTGGATTTTGAGCAGCAGAATCGCCCGCAATGTGGGAGACTAAGTCTAACCCACTGCAGGTGACACCTGTCGCTCCAATCCGGGTTTTGCTCTGGCTAACTAGCAGTGCCTGATCCCCACCAAAGAATAGTGATGATTGGGCAGCCGAGCGCATGACATACTAGGCTTCTCAGGAAAGTCCTGGTCACTCAGGTCTCATCCGGTTCTCTCACTTACAATTCAGTCTCATATATAAATGACAAACAGAAGCAGTATATGTTTCAATAATAAGTTTAATAAAACAACTGCATCGTAGAAAGCAAAGCGTGAGCTGCAATAACCAGGATGACACAACATGACAGTATGTGAATTGTGACGAGAAGAGTGAAGCATAGAAACTACGCTATCATGTTGTCACTATTTTTGATGGACTAATCCCTACCTAGGCTATGATAGAGCACAGCATGTTAAGTTCTTATTCTGCACTTGAGGTTCCCCTGGGAAGACATCAACCCCCATACCTGAGCAAAGGCCTGTGGTCTGCGTTAGCATCTGTAGCAAAGCATTCAGCAATCAGCAGACAGTCGTGGTTCCCTGCCTGGCATCTCCCTCTAACGTGTAAGGGACAAAGAAGTGTTTTTATAATAACATAGCTGATGTTCTAAGAAAGTGTCCCTACGTAAGGATGTGTATTTTCTACGAATGTTGGAGACTAAACTTCTACCACATTCACCGGCAATGTACCGTGCTGTAGCCTTGGAAGAAGCACAGAGTGATCAAGAATGTCTTGTTTGAGAACAGAGTGCTGGCCTAGGCAAGACAGTTAGCTAGCCAGAAATAAAACAAGACCGTAAAAATGGTTATTGTAACAATAATAAGGCGAAGCCGAATAAAATATATCTAGGTTAAAGTGCACAGCGGCCTAGTGTGTTAAAATAATGGGTATGGAGCTAGAACTAAAATGGCTACACAACAGAGGTGAAGGCCGTGGTTCAGGTAGGTGAGTCCTTGGTTATGGAGGATTTGTAGGCATGGGTCAGGAGCTTGAAGTGGCATCTTTTCTGGATCGGGAGCCAATGAAGGTCCTTCAGGGCCTTGGTGACATGGGTTCTCTTGGGCAGGTTGAGATTCAGCCTGGCATCTGCGTTCTGGATCGTCTGGAGTCGTTGCATGATTTTGGTGGTGGTACCTGCATAGAGTGCGTTGCCGTATTCCAGTCGGCTGGTGATGAGGGCATGTGTCTTCCTCCTGCTGATGCAGAGCATGCAGAATGTGTGGAAGCAGGCTGCTGAAACACCGTTGACCAGGCATTTCATGGAGAATTTGCTGTTGAGACTGATGCAGAGGTTGCGGGCGTGATCTTTCGGTGTGGGGGTGGGTCCAATCTCTGCTGGCCACCAGGAGTCGTTCCAGAGGGTTAAGTGTCTGCCGAAGATCAGAACCTACATTTTGTCCGTGTTCAGCTTCAGGCAGTTGTCCTTCATTCAAGCAGAGGCCTTCTTCATGCAGTTGTGGAAGTTGGTTTTAGTCTTGGTGGGTTTTGCTGAGAGCGAGAGGAAGAGCTGCGTGTCGTAACAATGGTTTCTGTATGTGTGAGTCATTTCTTTATGAGTGTGCACTTTCATGTGTGCTTGTTCATAATGGTCTCTCTATTTGCTTGTGCATGTTTGGGTGTGGAAGAAATTATGAGTGCATGCATATATCTGTGTGATCGTGTGAACCAGTGAGTTTGTGTATAAATGGGCCTAGAATTATCTGTCAGTGAGTTTTTACATGCATACATGCAGCTGTGTGTGGAATGTGTATATACATTTTTCTTAGTGTGTTAACACTGTTGTACTACAGTCATAATCTGAGCTGCAAAATGTCAACAGAAATAGATCTTGATTCCAGAATCCTGGCTACATTATTGATGTTGTGTGTCTAGTATCGGCTTGAAATAAACCACGGAATATGCACGGCACTGGGAATGTGTGATTGTTGCCAGTATTAAGTTGTTGACCTTTTGTTGTTAAGATTTGTGCTTGGTGACGTCTATAGGGTTGCAATTCTTATCTAAAGGCTTGTGAAGGTGCAGGGTCAGTTTTATTAATTCAAGGGCTAATGAATTTATTTCCTTGAGTAGGAGATGTACGCCTCACATAAATTCTAACAGAGAATAATGTAATTTACCGATGGGTCTTGTGCAAATTTTGGACCAACTGAGTTTCACTATCAGTGATTATTCCCTTTTCTTGGTAGTTTTAGAAGAGCTGATATCCAAGGTCTCTGATTATTACCTTCCATGATGGTTCTTGTGGAACTGGAAGACCATCTGAGATTCACAGTCCGTGATTATTTTGTGTTTTCATGGGTGTCAAGTAACGCTTGGATTAGCTGTGGTCCATCACCAGTGACTATTTGCGGTTCTCCATGGGTCTTGTAGAACTGTTGAATCAGTTTAGGTCAACAGTTAGTGAATAGTACCAATTCTTGATGGGTTTAGAAGAACTGATATCCAACATCAGTTATTGTTTCCTCTTCTTGATGGGTCTTGTGGAACTACAAGATCATACACTGAGACCGCACCAACAAAAATGGCGGGTGCACCACCATCCTATTCAAGAGCACCATTGGATGCATCGCCACCAATGACAACACCTCACCACGCATGGAACACCTCGATTTCCAACCACAAACTGATGCCAAAACTACCCTAAGAGGCACCCTCATATACAGACCCCCAGGACACTGACGAGCCTTCTGTGACGCCACCCCAATATCATCACACTACTAGCCATTGACTCCAACCACTACATTCTACTCGGCGGCCTCAATTTCCATATAGACTACCCCAACAACGCCAACTCTACCACCCTTCTTAAGAACTTGAGCAACACAGGTCTCACCCAACTAGTCAGTGTACCCACACACAAGACCAAACACACTTTTGACCCCCTCTTCACCTCCAACAACATAGTCAGATTCAGCCACATCCGACCACAGCTTCGTCCACTTCACCTCTACTGATGCCCAACATACCACCACCATGAACCAAAGAGCCAACTACCACAACTGGAGCAGAGTAACTGAAACACAGTGGATGTAGGCCCTCTGCTCATCCAAACCCAAGTTTAAAAAACCCACAAAGGCATATTATTAGTGTTTATTCTTGAGCATGTCTATTCATGCTGAAAGCAAGTTTGGAACCTATGGATAAAAAGTACACCTATGAGTCTCACCGGACTGATCATCTTAGAAAGCATCATCCTTATGTAATTTATGGGTGGTTTCTGGTTACGCTCAGTTAATGTCTAGAATTTGTTTATAGTTAGCACAAATCCTCAAAATGTCTCATAAAAAAGAATATGGTGAGACAAGAATATATGCTGAAGGAAGTTGTGCAAGAGGATGGTAACATGATGCTCTGGAAGAGAGTAGGGTGTGTGAGGTGAGTTACAAGAAAGTGACTGGAGAAGGGAGAGCAGGGTGTAAAGATGGAGGGAGATGGGGCATGTTTATAAAAGTGTGAGAGAGGAGGGTATGGAAGACAGAGAAAGTGAAGAATGAGGGAGAGGAAGGTGGGAGAAGTGTGTGATTAAGAAGTGGAAGTCTGAATAAAGATGCCAAGGTTTGGACAGATTGGTGAGATTATAAAAGAATTGTGGGGGCAATGGGGTTGGTGGGAATCTAGGGAGGCGGGATATTCCTGTTTGAGGAAACTGTTATGTAACCCACATGCTGACCATGTTGTGAGCTGTTCACTCATGATAAAACTATGTAACTAATCATGTTCTGTGTGAAAGGTGAGAAGCAGGACGTCAATTTCAGGGAATGTTTGGCATGTCTGAGAAATTTCAATAAAAGTTATATCATAAAAAAGAAGAGAAAGGAGAAAAGATATTGAGAGAAGAGTAGAGGACTGAGCAGGTTTTGCAGAAGGAATACTAAATGAATGCCTCGCCTTTCTCTAGCAGAGGATTTTTTATCACCAGGGTCAGCAGAGAATGTGTCTCCATTGCTTGGGGGAGCAGGAGTGGAGGAGAAAATGGTACGTTATAGAGGGTGGTAGAAATCCTTGCACTGGTCCTAGGAGGTGGAGAGGAAGATTGAAGTAGAAGAGAGGAGCGTGAAATGGGTGGGACAGCGAGGAAAAAGGACGTGTGACACAGAAAAGGTGTAAGAGATAGGATGGGAGAGGAGAGAGTGGGACAGAGGCACGTATGAGTAAAGGATGTGTGAGTGGCAGTTAAGAGAAGGGCATAAAAAAAGAATAATAAACATGAGAAAAGACTGAGAAAAGAGAGAAATGGAGGCAGAGGAGGTAAACACAAGAGAGAAAAAAATAGGAAACAAAAATTCTCCTCTCGATTTTTCTGCTGGGAATCGCTCTGGAACCGCATGTGTCCAGTCACACCTACAACACATGCACTTGCTCCAAAGCCCCCTTAACTCATTCCACTGATGGCCCCTTCCATGACCCTCCCTGACTGTCTAGGAACGACCAATCCAGCCTGTCCACAGGAGGCCCAGCCCTAGACACCCGCGCCGCCACCAGTTGTATCAGGTGTCATGTGTGTTATTCAGTAGCGCCAATCACTTAGAGATTGCTCACAGGTGATTAATTCCACATTAATTAATTTTGAAACGCTACTTTTATCTGTTTTTGCATATTGCATTTGACCATTTATCCAAATTTTTTCAAAGCTTTCTCGGAGGAATCCCCCTTTTAACCCTTTGCCAGTGGTCTAGCTCACTCACTTCACTCACTTATTCCACATATTTTGGGGGCTGATATGACACTTGCTACGGCTGGTTTTAGTTTCCAGTAGAGCCCTATCAACTGTACCGGTTGTGCTAGGGAGGGAACCTTGTAATGCTGCTGTCCCTATTGTGTTAGGGAGGGAAACTTGTAATGCTGCTGTGCCTTATATATGAAGGAGGGACGCTTGTAATGCTGCTGTACCTATTGTGTTAGGGAGGGAAGCTTGTAATGCTGCTGTACCTGTTATGTAGGGAGGGAAGCTTGTAATGCTGCTGTGCCTTATGTGTGAGGAAATGAAGCTTGTAATGCAGCTGCCCCCGCTGTACTTGTTGTGTAAGGAGGGACAATTGTAATGCAGCTGTACATGTTGTGCAAGGGAGGGGAGCTTGTAATGCTGCTGCCCCAGCAGCACCTATTGTGTAAGGAGGGAATCTTGTAATGCAGCTGTACGTGTTGTGTAAGGGAAGGAAGCTTGTAATGCTGCTGTGCCTTATGTGTGAGGAAAGGAAGCTTGTAATGCTTCTGTACTCATTGTGTAAGGGAGGGAGCCTTGTAATGATAAGGTACCTATTGTGTAAGGGAGGGAAGCTTGTAATGCTGCTACGCCTTATGTGTGAGGAAAGGAAGCTTTTAATGCTTCCGTACTCATTGTGTAAGGGAGGGAGCCTTGTAATGATAAAGTACCTATTGTGTTAGGGAGGGAAGCTTGTAATGCTGCTGTACCTATTGTGTAATAGAGGGAAGCTTGTAATGCTGCTGGACCTGTTGTATGAAGGAGGGAATCCTGTAATGCATCTGCGCCTTATGTGTGAGGAAAGGAAGCTTGTAGTGCTGCTGTACCTATTGTGTTAGGGAGGGAAGCTTGTAATGCTGCTGTACCTATTGTGTAAGGGAGAGAAGCTTGTAACGCTGCTGTACCTGTTGTGTAAAGGAGGGAGGTTTGTAATGCTGCTGTACCTGCTGCGTTAGGGAGGGAAGCTTGTAATGCTGCTGTACCTGTTGTATAATAGACGGAAGCTTGTAATGCTGCTGTACCTGTTGTATGAAGGAGGAAATCTTGTAATGCATCTGTGCCTTATGTGTGAGGAAAGGAAGCTTGTAATGCTGCTGTACCTATTGTGTAATAGAGGGAAGCTTGTAATGCTGCTGTACCTGTTGTATGAAGGAGGAAATCTTGTAATGCATCTGTGCCTTATGTGTGAGGAAAGGAAGCTTGTAGTGCTGCTGTACCTATTGTATTAGGGAGGGAAGCTTGTAATGCAGTAGTACCTATTGTGTAATAGAGGGAAGCTTGTAATGCTGCTGTACCTGTTGTATGAAGGCGGGAATCTTGTAATGCATCTGCTCCTTATGTGTGAGGAAAGGAAGCTTGTAATGCTGCTGTACCTATTGGGTTAGGGAGGGAAGCTTGTAATGCTGCTGTACCTGTTGTATGAAGGAGGGAATCTTGTAATGCATCTGCTCCTTATGTGTGAGGAAAGGAAGCTTGTAATGCTGCTGTACCTATTGTGTTAGGGAGGGAAGATTGTAATGCTGCTGTACCTATTGTGTAAGGGAGGGAAGCTTGTAATGCTGCTGTACCTGTTGTATAATAGACGGAAGCTTGTAATGCTGCTGTACCTTTTATGTGAAGGAGGGGATGTTGTAATGCAGCTGTCCCTGTTGTGTGAGGGGGGGATGCTTGTAATGCTGCTTTGCCTCATGTGTGAGTGAAAAAGGAAGCTTGTAATGCTGCTATACCTATTGTGTAAGGGAGGGAATGTTGTAATGCTAAGGTCTTATTGTGTAAGAGAGGGAAGCTTGCAATGCTGCTGTACATATTGTGTTAGGGGGAAGCTTGTAATGTTGCTGCGCCTTGTGTGTGAGGAAAGGAAGCTTGTAATGCAGCTGTACCTATTGTGTTAGGGAGGGAACCTTGTAATGCTGCTGTACCTATTGTGCGAGGGAGGGAAGTTTGTAATGCTGCTGGACATATTCTGTTGGGGGGAAGCTTGTAATGTTGCTGTACCTATTGTGTAAAAAAGGGAAGCTTGTAATGCTGCTGTACCTGTTGTGTAAAGGAGGGAAGTTTGTAATGCTGCTGTACCTAATGCGTTAGGGAGGGAAGCTTGTAATGATGCTGCCTCAGCAGTACCTGTTGTGTAAGGAGGGAAGCTTGTAATGCAGCTGTAATTGTTGTGTAAGGGATGGAAGCTTGTAATGCTGCTGTACATATTGTGTCAGGGGGAAGCTTGTAATGTTGCTGTACCTATTGTGTAAGAAAGGGAAGCTTACAATGCTGCTGCACCTTATGTGTGAGGAAAGGAAGATTGTAATGCTGTTGTACCTTTTGTGTAAGGGAGGGAAGCTTATAATGCTGCTGTACCTGTTGAATAAAGGAGGGAAACTAGTAATGATGCTATACCTGTTGTATGAAGGAGGGAAGCTTGTAATGAAGCTGTCCCTGTTGTGTAAGGGGGGAAGCTTGTAATGCTGCTTCGTCTTATGTGTGAGGAAAGGAAGCTTGTAATGCTGCTGTACCTATTGTGTAAAGGAGGGAACGTTGTAATGCCAAGGTACCTATTGTGTTAGGGAGGGAAGCATGTAATTCTGCTGTACCTGTTGAGTAATGGAGGGAAACTTGTAATGCTGCTGTACCGGTTATGTAAGGGATGAAAGCTTGTAATGCTGCTGTGCCTTTAGTGTGAGGAAAGGAAGCTTGTAATGCTGCTGCCCCAGCTGTGCTTGTTGTGTAAGGAGGGACACTTGTAATGCAGCTGTACATGTTGTGTAAGGAAAGGAAACTTGTAATGCTGCTGTGCCTTATGTGTGAGGTAAGGAAGCTTGTAATGCATCTGTACTCATTGTGTAAGGGAGGGAGCCTTGTAGTGACGATGTACCTATTGTATAAGGGAGGGAAGCTTGTAATGCTGCTACGCCTTATGTGTGAGGAAAGGTAGCTTGTAGTGCTGCTGTACCTATTGTGTTAGGGAGGGAAGCTTGTAATGCTGCTGTACCAATTGTGTAATAGAGGGAAGCTTGTAATGCTGCTATACCTATTGTGTAAGGGAGGGAAGCTTGTAATGCTGCTGTACCTGTTGTGTAAAGGAGGGAGGTTTGTAATGCTGCTGTACTTGCTGCGTTTGGGAGGGAAGCTTGTAATGCTGCTGTACCTGTTGTATAATAGACGGAAGCTTGTAATGCTGGTGTACCTTTTATGTGAAGGAGGGAATGTTGTAATGCAGCTGTTCCTGTTATTTAAGGGGGGAATCTTGTAATGCTGCTTTGCCTTATGTGTGAGTGAAAAAGGAAGCTTGTAATGCTGCTGTACCTATTGTGTAAGGGAGGGAATGTTGTAATGCTAAGGTACCTATTGTGTAAGGAAGGGAAGCTTGTAATGCTGCTATACCTATTGTGTTAGGGAGGGGAGCTTGTAATGCTGCTGTACCTATTGTGTAAGAGAGGGAAGCTTGTAATGCTGCTGTGCCTGTTGTGCGAGGAAGGAAATCTTGGAATGCTGCTTTCCAAGCAGTATTTACTCTCTGAGGGAGGAAAGATTGTAATGCTGCTTTAGTTTCACTGATACAATATTGTGGTAAAAAATATCATTGACAAAAATATTGTGTCAAAAACATTGTTTAACACAATATCATGTCCCTATACATGAGATAGAAATGACAAGAGAATATCGTTCAAAACTGGTAGAAATGTTGTTTTTTAATATACATACACATGTTAAAGTAAAGTTTTTTAAATATTAAAATATATACATTTAATATAATGTAAAAATTGCTTACTAATTTTGTCATACTACCCATATAAATATATATATATATTTTCACTGAATAAACAAAGGTTACACGGACGTTATAATTAGGCTCACCTTTTAAACGTACAAAACCTTAGAAATTTGCCAGTTATAGTTAGTTATCTCAAGTAACTATAACTTGTGCCTTCAGGTAACTATAACTCGCGCTCTTGCAATGCACAGTTTTTTGTCAAAAATGTTACTGCAAATATTACACTGATATTATCAATGATGTTATCAAAGATGTCATAAGTGGCATTATTTGTGAGTAATTAGCAGTGCATGGCGAGGGCGCGAGATATAGTTACCTTAAGGCACGAGTTATAGTTATTGAGAAATTGAGTGAAAGAGGGAAAGAAATCGAGGGAGAGACACAGAACCTTTTCAGGGTTTGATGTCTGATATCCTTATAATGACATATTTGTGTACAATTTAAAATCAAAAATATATTTCTTATTTAAAAAAAAAAAAAAAACGTTTTTTTTTCAAAAAGAGAGAGTCCACCTGGATTCGAACCCCCAATGCTGAGCTATGGGTTTTTTTTTTTTTTTTTTTTTATCCTTTTATGGGCTATCTGTGACCGCAAGGAAGCCATCAAGGGCTTCCCTGCAGTCGCTACTGATTCATTTTTTATATAATTCTTTTTTTTTTTTGTAATACAAAGCCCTTATGGCTTCCTTGGCAGTGTCATTACCTCAGCTATTAAGCAGCTGCCTTGACAGCAGCTCTGTGCTCGCTGAACCATTTCATCTCTGCTCCCCTGCACGCGTGCAGGGGGCAGAGATGAAAGCTTCGGATTTAGACAAACCGGAAGTGTTTGCTGTGGCTTGGCTGAAGCTGCATAGCTGCAGTCAAACAACAACAAACAGCTATGTCCCAGGTGTGGGCACCCCGGGACATAGCAGGAGCTGACCCTAGGGGGTGGCGGCCCTCAAATCCATCATAGGCTCCTCGAGGGTGGCCGCGTGAACCCCCTCCGACAAGGATATAGTCCTGGGGAGTGGCTGTAATGGGGGTTCCTTTTTAATATATTTGTCCTGGGGAGGTGGGGGTCCCCAAGGCAGCGGGGGAGGCTGCGCACCTCCCCTGCTCATAAATAAGTGTAGCCCTGGGGGGGGGGGGGGTGGTCCTCTATGATGCCCCCGGGATCTGGCCCATCGGGGAGCAATTTGTTTTTAAAAACGGGATACAATTTTGTATTTGTTTCAATATAATATTTTTTTTAATTTAAAAAAATAAAAAATTAAAATGAGGCCGGTTGGACTCAAACCCCCATAACCCAATGTGAAGGTCTGTGACCTTCACACTGAGATATGGGAGTTTTTTTTTAGCCTTTTTTTCCTAGCCCTTTTTTAATGGCTTTCATATTATTTATGTATAATAATAAAAAACAATGATCAAAAGGCCTTTATGGGCTATCTGGCATCAAAGGGGAAGCCTTAAGGGCTTCCATATGGTCCCTAAATATATATATCTTTTATATGTATTTCTATTTTTTTTAATAAAACGCCCTTTACGGGCTATGTGGGACCGAAGAGAGCCCTCAACGGCTCCCCTCGTGGTCCCTATTTTCTATTTTTTATTATTAAAAAGCCCTTACAGGCTACTTGGTACTGCCGGGGAAGCCTTAAGGCTGTTATGTTGTGAGGGTTTGCCCTGCTCCGGACCGGGCAGTGGTACGCACCAGAAGTAAGGTGCGTGGTAAATAAATGCCTCTCTGGTTTTGCGCCAAGAGCGGGAATGCACCGCAGTATGTGTCTTGTGTGTGCTTGATATCGCTGCCGCCCTGGACATTACAAAATTTGCTACGAAGGTGGGAATTGCTGCCTTCCCCATGCCTCGTTACCTTGCTGCGCCAACTGCTGAGTGCGGCTGTTTGCGTTTCTGCGGTGTCCTGGGGTCTCCTTGCCTGGCGTCTTCTTGGTGGTTCTTGGATGCCGGTGCCTTCTGGCCAGCGGTGCCTTCAAGCGGGTGTGCAGCTGACAGAGGGTGCTGCCCCACCTCCTTCCTCCGAGTGCAGCGTGCCGTGGCTGGGTGTGGCAAGGAGGAAAGGTGTGAGGCTGCCTGTGCTGAGGACGGCCCCCCTGAGGCTCCGGACTGCCTTTGCCATGTGAAGTGCTGTGATTGGCTCCTCTTGCAGGAGGAGTGTGGTGTGGTGCGGAGGAGGCATTCAACAGGGGAATTCCCTGGATACAGTTTGGGGATTTCTCCTTCCCGCATCGCAAAGAGAGACTAATCGTAATGCTGGCCAGAACTCATGCAGACAGAGGCAATCCTTATAGGAACATTCATATGAACATGTAAGAATGCTGCGCTATGCATCTGTGACTGAGTGCACCTTTATTTGTGCAGCGTGTTGGGCCTGAGTTATTGGTGTGTTTTCAGGACCAGGGCCCCCATGTCCACTTGACGGACACAATCCTTGTAGGATCATTCATATGAACATGGAATAATGCTGCACTGTGCATCTGTGACTGAGTGCGCCTTCATTTGTGCAGGGTGTTTGGCCTGAGTTATTGGTGTGTTTTCAGGACCAGTGCCCCCACGTCCACTTGACGGATCATGTCATCCATAGCGGCACTGGAACCCTTCATAATTGATGGCCCACCGTTTGCCCAGGCGGCTCGGTGGAAAGACTGGGTTGAGAGACTGGAGATGTATTTCACAGCTGTGGTTCTGGACAATGATCAACGCCGTCCCATGCATCTAGGAGGGGTGGTTATCCACAAAATTAGCAAGTCACTCATAGAGGAAGGGCCCCCATTCACGTACCAGTCATTAAAAAAAACCTTGACTGCCCACTTTGAGCCGTTAGCCAATCCTGATTAGCAGAGGTTTCTTCTTCGAGAAGCCAGCTCCCTGAGGAGTCAGTGGACACATTCAATGCACGAATCCGGGAGTTATTAAGCATGTGTACCCTGCCTAATGCGGAGGACGCGATTCGGGCGTAGTTCATCCAGGTCTGTTACTTCGTGAAGCTGTGGGAGAAAATTTTACAGGTACCTGGCATGTCAATGACAAACATGCTCACTTTAGGGCGATCTGAGGAGCTGACTAAGGTTCGTACTGCTCATATGGAGGCAGCTTTGCAGTGGATCGTGCTTGCTACATGTGTGGCGGGGCATACCCTCATCAGGGCCAGTATCTTGCCCTAGGAAAGAGGTGTACAGCCTGTAATAAACGTAATCATTTCGCTAAAGTTTGCCAGTCGACGGCTCTGCGGAAGCCTGCCAGGAACCGGACGGTGCATGCTGCACAAATACGCCTGTCCGGCTAGGATAACATGGATGACGATGACCTGGATGGGGCAGTCCATGTGGTTCATGCCATGCACCCGGAAGGCTGTCCCCAGCAACGCATCCCGAAATGCAACATACAGGGGGGGGGTCAAGCCTGTGGTGGCTCCGATAGATAAAGGGGCGTCTCTTAACATCATGGCTCTCCAAATGCTGATGGCGCTACAACTTCAACCAGTGATACATACCCCTACCGCCAAAGTGTTTACTTTTGGATCATCCACTCTGATTCACCTGGCAGGGGTATTCTACTCCAACATTATACATGAGGCCCAGAAGGTTGGTGCCAAGATATATGTCACAAAAACTGGTGCTGGTATGCTGTTGAGTTGTCGGACTGTGGAGAAGTTGGGCATTGTTTCCTTTGAAATCAGCCTACATCAGGAGGGCGTTAAGGAACTCTGTCCCCACCTGATGCGTTCAAGTAACCTACCAAACTTTATATTGTTATAAGTGTGTGTTTTTGTGTCCTGGTTCATGTCCGAATATGGGTGGTATCCCCTGTGATTGGACTACGTGAGGACTGGGACAGTAAGGATGATTTTAGTTCTTTTTTTTTGTTTCTGTTTTTCACGGGTGAGGGAGGAATGTTATGTTGTGAGGGTTTCCCCTGCTTCGGAAGGGGCAGTGGTATGCCCCAGAAGTAAGGGGCGTGGTAAATTAATGCCTCTCTGGGTTCGCGCCAAGAGAGGTAATGTACTGCACTATGGCCCTCATTAGGACCCTGGCGGTTGGCAGGGAAGTGGCGGTCTTACCGCCAACAGGCTGGCGGTAAACAAATTGGAATTATGACCATGGCGGTTACCGTCATCTGCCACTTCTCCGATCCGACCGCTGGGCTGGAGACTTGGGTCTCCAGCCCGGCGGCCGTCACAAGACCGTCAACGGAATCATGACCCGGCTGACCAAAATGGATTTCATGGGGTTGGGAACCGCCATGAAATCCATTCTTTCCCTGGCACTGATAGGGGTCTCCCCCACCCCGCTTCCTCCCCCACACCCACCACCCCCCTGCCACACCTCAAAAGGTGGCAGGACCCCCCTCCTCACCCCTATCCCCAACATCGCACCCCAGACACACACCGTACACGCATGCATGCACCGCCAACACACATACCCGCACACATATCACCAAACATGCCAACAGCCACACACACAGTCATACACGCACACCCACATACAGACATACATGCACACATCCATTCAGACATACAGACAGACAGACATGCACACATTTCCAAACACAATACACCCCGCATGCATACATGCACTCACCCCCCCCTCTACATACTCACACTCACACCCCCATGCAAGCACACAACACACCCCCCCTCCCCTAACGGACGATCAACTTACTTGGTCCGTTGATCCTCCGGGAGGGAACAGGTCCATGGAGGCTGCTCTGCCGCCAGCACCCCGTCAACAGAACACCGCAACACCGAATCACGGAACATGGTTCGGTGGGCTGTGTTCTGTTGACAGGGCGGTGGAGGTGGAGTAACCTCCACTTCCCCGCCGACGGCCAGTATGGCTGCTGGCGGCTCTCTGTCTGGAAAAGGACAGAGGGCTGCCAGCAGTCATAATTCGCCGAGCGGAAAACCGCCTGCACTGGCGGTCTTCAGCACGGCGGTCCCTCAGCGGTCCCTCGGCAGTCTTGCAAAAAGACGCCGAGGTTGTAATGACCACCTGTGTGTGCTTGATATTGCTGCCGCCCTGGACATTACAAAGGCTTCCCTAGCAGTGCCATTGCTTCAGCAAGCACCGAGCTGCTTTGACAGCAGCTCCATGCTTGCTGAAACATTTCATCTCTGTGTGCAGGGGATAGAGATGAAAATTTGGATTTTCACAGCAGGACCTGTTTACAGGTCCCCCTGTCAAAACCCGAAGTGTTTGCTGTAGTGTGGCAGGAGCTGGCCCTGGGGGGTGGCAGTCCCCAGGGCCATCTGTGGCTCCACGAGGGGGGGTGGCCCCCCATGAAACAGGACATAGCCCCAGGGGTGATAGCCTACAGAAAGGTGGGGTTCCCCATGGCAGTGGGGGGGGTCCACCGGACCCCGATAATAAAAATATAAAAGCTCTGTGGAGGTTGTGGTCCCCAGAGCTGTGGGGGAGTCAGGAGGCCCTCCACACTACATTTTTTATGGCCTCAGGACCTGGCCTACCTGGGGGCCATAAAAAAAAGAAGCACGGACCCTGCACTTGTCTGAAGAATGTATGACTCATGCTGTTAAGTAACTTTTGGATTCTGAAGATGCTGAGGCTCTGAGCGCTTACGAGACACCAAACGGATGGGTGATTACTGATCCCACTGCCGGTGCCCGATTAATGTCATTCATGTTAGTAATTACAGGCAGGATTTTGCACGATCTTTAAATGTGTGACAGTAACAGTATCTTCCTTCACAACTTCAACGGGTAGAAGATTTTCGTGACAACATCAAATTAGAGGCAAAAGTTCTCCCATAGTAGTCCTGATGAGGCCCAAAATAGAAGGGGCCGAAACGCATCGACACCTTGTGATTGGCGGCAGGTTTGGGTAGAAAGTACAATTGATTTTCCAGAAGGAGATTGGACAATGCAAGAAACCCTAGGAAGTATTTGATTTGGGTTCAGCATTTGTTGTTATAGCTAACCACAACCACTGCATTTAAGTAGATTACGTCTTTAAGCACTTTGCGTACCACTGCCTCCAATGGGGGTGATTGAATTGGGACAATTTCCAGATGTTTCATTGTTGGTTATTATTTTGCGATATGTTTATATTCATGTATTTGTAAATAATTGATATTGTGATGTAAATATTAGTTCTGGTGTAATTGTTTAACTTAATTGTGAGAGTTTGTTTGTTTATGATTCTCTTCGTTCTATACAATTATAGATGAATACATTTTGACAAAGAAATTATGTCCTCAAGAGAGTACGTGGCACTCTTCTTGTCAGAAAATTTAGTAATCTATCCCAGTCTTTTGACCAACTGTTTTTGCATACATGTGTCCTTACCCAGGACAGGTAGGGCTTTCTTTGGGTAAACCTCTCTTTTGCATATGGTTAAGTAACTTTAGGCCAAGAGTTTTCGTTTTTTAACATAAGTAGAGCTAGGAGTATAATTATAACTACTGAATTTCTATTGTTTTGTGTGGGTAAAACATCAACCTTACTATAATGTCCCTGTAACATTTTTTTTCAGTGGATGTATATATATACAAATGTGTGTGTGTATATATATATATATATATATATATATATATATATATATATATATGTATATATATATGTATATATATATATATATATATATATACACACACACACACATATCCACACCTTAACGCTCCTTTTGGGCTCTAACGGTCCATGAAGGGTGGTGCATAACCCGAGAGAGAAGACAGGTAAAATCAAACCCACAACAGCAAGCAAACAAAAGTCCATATATAACACACATTCAGGATGTCAGGAAATGCAAAAAAGTGGCAAATTTAATAGCAAAAGACAACCTGTTTTGGCTGAACTCCACAGCCTTAATCGCCAGCACGTCTTCCAATAAAAATGACTTAAATACAGACTTTTCCATTCACATAGAAATGGGACAACAGCATAAAAATAAAATTCAGTAGTAATGTCTACAATTACTATACATCGATCTTCACCCATTGATGGTTATTAGTAGCCTTCACTTATTTAATCACTTTAAATATAATGCACTATTCTCAATTGCATCGAAATTCCAAATGTATGATTGTATGATTATAAGATTTATTCTATTATGGAGAGAAAATTCATATATCTTCGTGATTATACCATCAACAAATGACAGACACCAACCATTATGAAAACACTCCATAACTAAATCCTAGCAAAGTGCAAAGATATCATCAATCAGTATCTTCACAATGCTACCAAGAAGTCATATATCTGATATCTCAATATACATCATAAACATGAGACACCAAATTGCCATGCTGGTTATTTAAGACAGTAACGGGCAGTCCCTCTCCCGTTTATTTCACTCAGCCAGTTCCGTATCTATCTGAATGTCATTGGCTGCGTTGTCAGAAGGAAACACAAAATAATAACCCCAATAACAACTTCCTTAAAGTAATGCCCAAGTTGGCCAATCCCCACTACTTCACCACACATCATGTACTGATGATGTTAATAATGCACATAAAGCACGAAGACAAGTACAAAATTCCTTATCTATCACCACACCAATGCTGGACACATCACAAAGTGCAAGGAAGTAGGAGAAGTAAGATAGAAAATCCATGTCCTAGCCTCCATCAGGCCCCCTTCTTCCTGTAAAAACAATATACATATAACACCATTACTCAAAATAAACACCCAATAACATAATAAAATCTAAATTACATATGGAAAGCAAAGTGCAGACTGTAAGTAAACAAAAGCATAGGCTGCTCTGAAAATCCACTGTATTTATAAAAAATATGTACTCATCCCTCATGGAGATGGATATTTAACTCTTCATCGGCATTCAATCCCTTCGGCATTTTATTTTCTAAGTCCAATATGTATTTTGATTATTTTTTCCTTAGTTGTAGTTTTCTATCACCCCCCATCATTAGATGGGATATGTCCTATGGAGAAATAGGGGAGTAAAGAGTTGTCAGAATTATTTATCATCGGTACAATAAAAAGGAAAAAGAAGAATAAAATGAACATGGTTTTTCTTAACTGTCACCAAATCAAAGGATTGAAAATTAAGGAAAGGGTCGGCGTGCTCCTCCCCCACCCATGCAGGAGAGAGCAAGTCAAATGTCCCTTCCTTTCTTTCTGTAACATAAAGACACAATATGCAAGGAATCATTAATACAGGTCATAAAGCATATAAAAGCACAGCAAAAAAAACAAAAACCGTAAAGGTACTCTCATAAACCTGAAGAACAGCTTACAAATATATTCTCATCGAACTGATTAGTCTCTATGGTAATGTACACTTAACTCTTCGTCACAACTTAGTTCATTTGGGTTTAGAGTTTGGAGGTCAATAATCAACTCAGATTCCCTTTTCCTAAGGTACAAGGCATGGCTGCCCTCTCTAGTGTTTTTAGCAATATGTTCAAGAATAAAGTATGATAGTTGGGTACGATCTTAAAAATGAACAGCCTGAAAGTGTCTTGCTATGAGTACTTAGTATCGCCATGGCCAATAGCCCATATGTGTTCAAAAACCTGCTTCTTAGCAGTGCCCACTATACTTCCCACATAGCTCAATGAGCAGGGATACATATATCACAAATTGGGTGCTGCATGTAAGGTTTTGTCTCATAGGGCATTTGTAGTTACCTACTGTGGTGTACTCTTCTTTCAGCTCACTAAAGTTACACGTCTTGCGACATCCACATGGGTGAAAACCATACAACCCAAATCTCCAGTTCTCTTTTATCAGGGTAATGTCACTATGTGCCAGGGTATCTCTCGGAGACCTAGCTTTACAATATGTGATACTGGGTTTTGATGTAATTCTATTTACGATAGTAGCAACACTTCCAATGATACCCCAATGTTTGTTCAGGATTTGTTGTACAGCTTTAGAGCTGTTATTGTGGATGAAAATCAGTCTCAATGTGGGGTCATGCTCCTTATTGGATTTATTGGTAAAGAGTGTCTGATCTTGTGCTGTGCTCTCTACCTTTGTACTGGCTTTCTCAAGTACCCAGTTGGGATGCCCCTCTCAAAGCACAGTCGTATCAATTTATGTTCACTATAAATCTCAGTGCTGCAATTCATTTTGGCCCTCAGTAATTCCCCAAAAGGAATGCTCCATATCAGATTTTCTGGGCGCCCACTATGGGCATGTAATACGATGTTGTCTGCAGTGGGTTTTCTAAAGAGGCGTGTTTGTAGCTTCCCTTGTACTACTTCAACTGTTACACCTAAAAACTCAGTACTATTCATAAAGGTAGTCATTTTAAAATTGAGATTATATCTAAGTATTATATCTAAGTCATGATCAGTGTGTGGCTTGAGCAAAAATAAAAAATACAGGATCACGGGTATATGCAAGTGACACATGCAGGTGACACTCCCATCCCAAAACAAATGCAAATAAAATGTAAAAACAAGATTAAAATATAAAGCGTTACGCTTCTGAAAAATGGAGTTCATCTGATATTACATTTATTGAATGAGTGGCAATGGGCGAGGACACACACAGTTCAATCACTAGAAACACACAGATGTGAACATCATCAACGCCATTGCCAAAGTAAAGACAAAGGTCACACAATGACCTTCAGACCAGAAATGTTGAAAAAAGATAAAACATGACACTCTGTGGTGCAAACTTACTTAAGAGAACAACCCACATGAAAAGGAGGATCAGGAAAGGACAACACTGAAGGAGCACAGAGCAAAATGCAGAGAGGTACAGACGCACACAGGATATTACGATATAGCTCCTACTGCTCACATACACATGAGACAAAAGAAAACTATATCTTACACAAGAAGTGATAAGAAATAGAGCATGACAGTGAGTGCTGCCCTGGGATGAGCAGGTTGTTGTCCTAAATATCGATATTAAAATATCTATTACAAACATTTTTTAACTTCCACACTTTATATTTCAAATGACCAAAACGTTGTTTGTAAATAATAAACTATAAAAATATCTACTAACAAAATATCTTCTACTGCAATATTATATAATTATAAAGTAACTGTAGAATGAACAAATAAGATCTACTGAAAACTTGGGGCCAGATGTATGAAATATTTTTGCACTCGCAAACGGTGCGAATCGCAAAAATCGGCAGTTTGCGAGTGCAAAAACGTGGTCTGCGATGCATGAAAGGCATTCGCAGACCAAAAATAAGAAATCGCAAAATTTGCGATTTTTTGCGTTGCGACTTGGTTTGGCGAGTCGCAGTTTGCGATTCGGTATTTCCAGTAGGAAATTGCGAGGCGCAAATTGCGATTCGCAAAATCCAAGTCGCAAATAGATACATAAAAAAATCTCAAATTGCGATTTTTCGCAGAATGGCATTTTCCACATGCAAAATACCATGAACTGAAACAGGTGGTAACCAGGTGCAACCTATATAAAGAGGCCCAGAAAGCCTCAAACTCTTTTCAACAATGGCTGCACTCTACGTCATGGCGAGGAGGATGAGGATCTTGGCAGGTTTGAGGAGAGGGAGGAGGAGACAGGAGCGCATTTTCACAGTGCTCATTACACTTTTTGACCTGACAGAGGAGGAAATATATGAGAGGTATAGGTTGAACTCAGCCATGATACTTGATCTGATAGCTGAGCTACAACCAATACTGCAGCGCAGAACACTAAGGACTCACAGCATACCCATCCATGTGCAGGTATTATGCTCCCTCCACCTACATGCCTCAGGGAGCTATCAAGGGGTCATAGCAGCAGCTGGAGGGGTCTCACAGAGTACCCTCTCCAGATTTTTCAATGCATTCATCAACTCCATGCTGAGCAAACTACAACAGTACATCAGATTCCCTCACACCCCAGAGGAATTACAGCAGGCAAAAATAGAGTGTTACCAGATAGCACAGTTTCCCCACGTCCTAGGTGCCATAGATGGCACACATGTGGCATTCTGTCCACCATCAGCCACAGAGTATGTGTACCGCAACCGGAAATACCAACATTCCATGAATATACAGGTGATATTCAATTCCTCCTACATCATTACTGATCTCGTGGCCAGGTGCCCAGGGAGCACACATGATTCTTACATCTTTCGCCACAGCGGGATTCACACAAGACTGCTAGCTGGGGAGTTTGGTGAAGGATATCTACTAGGTAATGTCCCTCTGTACACTGGCGCATTGATGGCGTACCGATGTCAGATGGCTCAGTTACTCATCACACCCTCTGTCCCTTCCAGGAGACAGTGCTTACGCAGTGCGCACCTACATGATGACGCCCTACCTCAATCCTACAACACCAGCTGAACGTAGATACAATGCAGCACACAGGGCGACTCGCAACGTGGTGGTGCGCACATTTGGACTGCTGAAGAGTCGCTTCCAGTGCCTCCACAAAAGTGGAGGGGCACTACAGTAGAGCCCAGAGACAACATGTAGAATAGTGGCGACTTGTGCAATCCTTCACAATATAGCTACCACCAGGGGCATACCTGTAGAAATATGTGAATCCGAATCAGATGAGGATGACGATCCCATACCACCTCTAAAGCCAGCAGACAGGGCCAGTGCAGCAGAGGGAAGGCAAAGGCGTGCCGACATCACACACAACCATTTCAGACGTGAGGATTAAGGACACAAATCCTCTGACAACTGTACCTGTAGTGAAATAAATGTATTACCTTAAGTCAGGTAATGTACGTGTGAGTAATAACAATAAACAGGTAATGTGAGAAACGCAAACCAATGAAGAACCAGAGTTATGCACTATTACTCATAGTGTCAACAGCAGTCCAATGGCAGCTAGAGTCATTTTTTGCGCTCAGGCACACCACTCGGTTGCCCAGTTATGTCACTGGCACCTCTATTGTCACCCTCAGTGGCAGTGCTGTGCCTGGCACTGCGCCGTCTGGTGTCCGCTGCTGGTACGGCAACACTGCTGAGGCTGGAACTGTCCTCAGTGTCCCCCAGTGCTAGCTCACTCGGAGTGGCTGATCTTGGTCCCATAATGTGTTCGATCACATTGGTGATCTGCACAAGTCCATTGACAACGTCCCTGCTGCTGTGTGCTGCCTCCACTTGCGCAGCCACTGCACGACGGGCAATCAGTGCTGTAGAATTTGCCATCCTGTTAGACGAACGACCGAAGCTGCCAAACATGGTCCGGAATCTGCGCTCCTGTCTGCGCTGGCTCACCCTCTCATGGCGCAGCTCCTGGCAGAGTTCACGGACAGCACTTGTAAGGTCCCTGGTGTCCTGTGATGCCTGCACCTGTCCCTCACGCAGCTGTACAATGTTACTATTGAGGGAGTCAAGTTGGCGATGCAGGCCCATCATGTTGCGGTTATGTTTGCGCAGGTTTTTATCTAATGCAAGGATCCGCTTATTTTGTAGACGCTGCTGCTGCAACATAGCAGCTTCCAGCCCACCAAATAAGGAGGGACCCTCACCTGCCTCATGCTGCTGTGCCCCGGAATATGTCGCAATCCTGCGTGGTGCTGTGTTTGGATGACACCTGCCCTCCTGAATCTGGCTGCGCCTGTCTGTTGCTGATGGGGTACTTGGCCCTTCCTGCTGCTCATCGGAGTCGTTGCTGAGCTCTGGCAGTGGCAGTGCCCTGGGCCTGCGTCGGACAGTCGCTATGTTGAGAGACCCACTGGTGTTAGAATCTGAGGGCAGATGGGTGTCTGTGTCGCCTACCCGTGCAGATGCTGTGGCTGCTGGGCCTGGCCCACCTGCAACAACAATATGCAGCATGTCAGTTATGTATATTACATTTTCGGCAGGCAACGGCAATAAAGGTACAGGTACTTCTCTACACGGTGTTGTGTGTGTTGTGTTCCTCTGGGTGTCACTCTACTGAAATACATTGTTGTGCTACTTTCACTTCTGGGTTGTGGACTGCCACTACCATAATGCATTGCAGTGCTGCTTCTAAGATGTGGACTGGACTAATTCTCACACTGTTTCACATTACGTGCTAATTCCTGAGGGGCTTTAGTGCATGCACATATAGGGTTACAAAACAATATTGCACTTACCTTGGCTGGTACTTGGTGTGCCGGAGGTGTCGATCTCTGTGACCCCAGTCACAGCTTCAGGGAGGAGTGTGGACTCCACTAGGTCCTCCAATGGTGTTGATGGTGCCTCTGTGGGTGGACCGCCTCCTGTGCCCCTGGCCTCCGCAAGTCTCTTTGCCACCCTCTCCTTTGCACGGGACCGCAGGTCATACCACCTTTTTTTAATCTCTTCCATGGAGCGCTGTGCCACTCCAATTGCGCAAATTTTGGACTGTATGTGCAACCATAGTCTCCTCTTCTCACTCTCAGGCACCTGGAGTGAGCTTTTTCCAAACAGGCGGTCATGGCTCCTCACCACCTCCTCAGTTAGTACCTCAAGCTCCTGCTCGCTGAATTTCAGCTTGCGCTTCCTTTCACCCTTCTCCTGTGCTTGGCCTGGGGTATCCATCCTTGCTCAGGTGTTCTTGCTCCTTCCGAGTGCTGCTCTGTGTGGCTGGGCTGCTCTCTCTCAGGATGCTGGTTTGGGTGTGGCACCTGAAACTGCCTGGGATGAATCATTTCCTGCTGGTGGTCATCCGGCACCTCCAGGTGTGCTTTCTCGAACTTTCTCGCAATTTGTGATTTTTTACCAAATCGCTAAAAAATTGCAATTTGAGAAAATGCAAATTGCGATTCGGTAAATGGGCCTCGCAATTCACAAATAGCGATTTTTAAGAAATCGCTATTTCCGAATCGCAATATTGTTACATGGCCAATTGCGACTCGGAAATAGCGATTTCTTAAAAATCGCTATTTGCGATTCGCAAGCTCCAGTTTTCATACATATGGCCCATAGTGTTTCAAAATTTTGATAATGTAATAAAGTAATTTAAATATATTGTCATAGGGAGGACAGGATTGCTTTTTTCCATCAAACAGTTCGATATCCCGCAGCCCCAGGTGTTTGAAGGTGCTTAGAGTCCACCACAGTTCCTCACCAATTTTAGGAAGTTTATTCCTCCCAGTAGGGAAATGTGATGAATATACATCAATCTTGTGCCAATTCACCGTAAAGGCAGACTATTTGCTGAAGGGCTCCAAGGCCTTAAAGGTGTTTGCTGCATCTGATCCCTTTCCACATAGATTACAACATTTCATTCGCGTATAGTGAGCTATACAGTGATGATCCATTAACCAAATGGTCTTGGTAGCAATTTCGCTAGAGAGAGCGGGCAACCCTGCCTTGTGCCCCAACCAACTATACATTTGTCCGAAATGACCCTTCCACCCTTTTTATGGGCTTATGGAGCAATCTGGTTACTAAAATGTTGCTAAGTACCTTATAATCCACATTAAGTATGTGAGTGATCTATAGGAGAGTGGTCT
The DNA here is from genome assembly GCF_031143425.1 of Pleurodeles waltl. NCBI lineage: Eukaryota > Metazoa > Chordata > Amphibia > Caudata > Salamandridae > Pleurodeles > Pleurodeles waltl. The sequence goes on from NW_027150301.1 coordinate 4,156,973, forward strand.
ATAGCAGGCCACTTGTTCCTCATCCCTGTTCTTCATACACAGTGACACAATCAGAGCCTCCCACATTGCTGACAGGACTTAGCCCAGTATCCTAGATTCATTATACAGCTGTCAATATAGGAGCCAATTCATCCAGACAGGCTGCATAAAATTCAGCGGGTAGGCCATTGGACCCAGGCACCTTTCCTCTCAATCGGGATTTCATAGCACCCACACTTGAACTAAGATGTCCCCACCCAAGAAGGCTGCTTCCTCACTGCTCAGTCTATGTGCCCGAGCCACCAAGACATAGTCAACCTGTACAGTGAATACCTATTTATAAAAGGCCCTGGAGGTTGCATGCATTCCTCTCTGTAACTAGCTGCCACTCATCAATCGTATCTTTAAGATCGAGAAGCCTTTCTCATAGGATTAGCCATCTATGCAAGCAATCTCCCATCTTCATGCCTCGCCTCAAGACTCTCCCGGGTGAGTTGTCGCGCTCTATAAAGGTTTGATAGATTGATCTTCATCTCTTTCTTTGTGCTCCTTGGTGATGTAGCTATGATAATCGTATCATTTTTAGTGGGTCTCTCATTCCTAATAACTTTCCTCTCTCTTCATGCAACTCATGCCTGGCATCCTAGTTGCTCACAACCATTTTCTCTATGTTACATAAGATATTCTCTTGTTCAAGAGTCTTGGGCCAGATGTGAGAAGGCATTTTGCAATTGCAAAATCTTTGATTAGAAGATCACAAAAAGGCCTTTTGGTACATATGAAGCCTGAATTGCTATACGGAAACCCGTTGCCAAATCACAATTTGGATTTGTGTCTACATACCGAATCGGTATTCGCAAGGGGCGGGTTTTGGGCGTCCCTTCTGTCAGTATGCAACCCCGCTTCTGGATCCTCTGAATCGTCTTACCTCCAGGGACCGCACACAAACTATTCTGGATCGGAAGCAATGTAATCCCTTGCCAGGACTCTGGTGCTCCTCCCTGGACCCATTCCTCAACTGAGGTGTCAAGTGGAGGCAATCACTTCAATAAAGTAATCCAGTCACAGATGACAGACACTGATCTACGTTTAAAGCTTTACTCAGAATTAGTACAAGTACTGAATTTAGCTGTAAGCAAGTTAGCACGTACATGAAGTCCAGCAAATTCAATACAAAATCGAGCATAGATTCGCTTTCATAGGATGGGGAAAGGATCTTATCTCAAGCAGGAGAAATCTTTCTCTTTTATAGCAAAACAAACAGATGTAATACATTTACCACATCAGTGCGGTGTTCTCACGGACTCATCCAATAGGGATTAAAACTCAAGAAACAGTTGCCACTACTTACTATCAAGGTTATTCTCACAGATACCATGCAAGGCATTATTGTTCAGAGAAAGAAACATTTTACCACAGTTGCTGTCTCCAGTCGTCTTGTAGATTCTCCAAGTCCACATCAGTTTGTTTTCTCTTTCTCCTAATCAAAGTCCTTGATCCATGTCTCCTACAGTTGATGACATTCGTGCTGAAAGTTTAAGAGAAAAGACACATGCAGTGCATATTAGAATCACAAGAAGAGGTGTTAATAGCAGTTTAAGCACTCCCCCTCCTACACTACCCAGCCATGCACCGACCTTAGCAAAGCCCTTTCCAGTGGAATGAAACAATGACCCTATTCCTTCCAGGCACCCGTCTCTTCTCGATCATGTAATTCAGAGGTCACATTTGTGATATTAGTAATATAGCGATCAAGCTTGTCGTCTACTTTACAAATGGATGCATAACATTCACGAGTATGGGTTGCACAGCAGACTCTGCCTTCTTTTGCTTAAAGCTTGTCTACAGCAAGCCGATGCTGCAGGATCATGGCTTTCACAGCAAGCAGCTCCTTGTTAGTCACTGTTAAAGCACCGGAAGTGTTGGCATCTAGGGGATCTACTAGCGTGGAAGGATTCCTAATCTTGACGTCATTCAGTGCTACTCCCAACCAGGGGATCAGCGCTCCAAATATATCACCTAATATCTGTCCAGTACCTCTTTTATTTGCTGTCAGGTGTCTTTCTAGGTCATTTGTATGGGAAGTCTTAGGAAACACTCAGGCCACGTAACAACTACCTCCCTAACTGTGCGGCAGCTGACGTCAGCTGGTTTGTATTTAATACGTGCATCGAGTTCAGCAAAGGTTCGATCTACAACTAACTTATAATGATCCCACTCACTCCATCCAATCTCTTAAACCGTCTCATTTTCTTCGTCTGTGAACTATGCAAACATTCCTTTCTTTTCCAAGTCTAAACTCAGTCTCGGATGATCATTCTCCTTTCCTTCTGGCTCCTCCTTCACACTCCCTCTTACCTTCTTCCCATTCCTTGCCTTTTCTTCTTCACTCCGTATCCTGACATTTAATTCATCGACAGAATACGTTAGAGGGGCGAAGAATTTCATCATATACTCACGCTTCTTTAGTATATTATACGGTTTCAGAAACCAACAGGATGTCTAGTTTCCCAAAAATAAATGTCAGCATCAGTATCTTACGGTACATTTTCAAACGTACATGGGTGACCAGAACAATACAGCTTAATGGAAGTTTGGTTAAATAACACATTCACAACACAGAGCACGAAAATGCATAAGATAAAGGTAAGTGATAATATGCCGAACTATTGGCAGCTGATACTTGAAGCTAGGAACACACAAAATAATTAGTAACATTCATGATCTTAATATATTTCGACAACATTTGATGGTACACATTATAACTGTGTTGGAAGGTGGGTCATTAGTTGTGTGGCCTGCACAAGTAATGGGTCCGCACATGACCACCACTGGGAACCAAACACCCCACCGTAGCGTTTGACACTCACAGGGTAGCGTTGCTGAGCAGTTCATGGCTTACTCAAGGGAGGTGGTGTGGGCTAGTAATCCCCATTCACGAGCACGCATGTATGGCACTCAATAAATTATTGTCCAGTCTGTGCTTTTTCTTTTGATAAACTAAAAGTACATTTACTACACACACACACTACTCAATACTATTCAACAATTTACAAATATGCATAAATTGATGGAACTACCATTGAATGACATTGTGTAATCTCTCATGTCTACCCCTAGGAGAAATATACCCAACAACCCACATGTCAAAACAACCTCTGGTATCCCAATGCAACTTTTGCTTCTAATGTAGAGTAAAAGCACCAAAATCTGACAAATAAATACATGTACGGTACAAGAGCGTGGGTATCAGTCTCATAATATAAATCAACATTACCAGAATAGAGACATGTTTAAATACTTTAAACAATAAAGATTACTTTTCGATTACTTTAAAATTATTTCTTGATTACCCTGGTATAACATCATACACTTGATTAATCTGGTGTAATACCATCCTGCAATCCTAGAGAGTGCAGGCACACAAGCCAAGAACTAAAGTTCAAACAAGCGGTTGCTTTACATTTGACTGTAACCCTTTGGGGGTTATATTTCCTTTGTCTGTCCCAACCTAGGGTGGGGGACATAAATGTGAGATTGGGGGGACACTGCACTGTTCCAGCAGCTTCCCCTAACAATGGGCACTTGTTTAGTGGTGGCCCCATCTTCCTGGGGCCACCACGAGCTGAGCACTGTGCTCTGGAAGTCTTGGGCCCCGCAGGACCTTATTGGCCATATGCATCTTTAATGAGTGGCTCTCCCAATGTGCTGGGGAGGGCCGCTCTACTTCCTTTCATGCAGCCTCACGCCATCGCTTTACTCTGGGGATAGGGTGTGTCCGGTCCCACTCAGGCACCCCCTGAATGCTGGCCTCGTTGGAGGGCAGCGCGGGGAGCCTACCCCCAGCTGCCCTGTTATTTTAGGGGGTGTCCGGTTCCACCCGGACACCCCCTGTCAGGTGTGTGCTGTTGTGGAGTCGGGTAGTCCAACCCCCGCTGCTCCCGTCGGCTCCCTACACGGCCAGCACCTCCAGGGGTTGCCACGGGAGCCGGCCTTTACTCTGGTGTCTTCCCGTTCCTGCAGGCAGACGCGTGCTGCTGCGGTGGCTGTTGGGGAGACCGGGTGGAGTGTGACAGCACTCTCCCCTCCACTCCTGCCTCAATGGGGCCCTGGAATGGGGTCTGGGGCCCCCTCACACTCCCTGGCCTCAACCTCTTCGTGGGGCCCAGAGGTAGGGTACGGGGTCCCTCTGGCCCCAGACTTGGTCTTCTGGTGGGGGTCCGGGGCCCCAGAGCCACTTTCACAGGGAGTGCAACAGCGCTCCCCGGTTTAGTCTTCGACTGTCCCTCAGCTGGCAGCCATCTTCGCGTCCCCCAACTTCTCTTCTGGGCAGGGTCCTGGGATAGGGTCCAGGGCCTCCTTCCACCATTTTCATGGGGCTCCCCGTCTTCCTCGTCAGTGGGTCCCTGGGATGGGGTCCAGGGCCCTCTCCTTTTGTCTTCACGGGGGTCACAACAGTGGAACCCCGGCTCTACTTCTGTTTGTGGGCAGCCTCCAGGCCCTGGCACATCCCGGGGGCATCGACTGGAGCAGCGGCAGAGACCCACGCGCTTCACTACTCCCTAAGAAGGAGGTCACAGACCTTCTCCTTTGGATATCTCGGGCTCGAAGGGCCAATTTCGATGGTTCTGGTGTCGCTTCGCTCCTGGTGATGATCCCTTGCTATCAGAGGCACTTTCCTTAGGCCTCCTGGCCTAGAAGGGTCCAAGATTATAGCGGGCCAGTCCTTCCTCTGGTGCCCTCCTTTCCTTCTAGGCAGCGCGCTCTCCCAGTCTTTCCCCCAAGAAGCCCTCAGGAGTGTGAGAAGCTGGCCTGGTTTGTAGTGGGTACCTACGTTACTTACACCTTATACCAGGTCCAGTGATCCACCTTAGTGAAATGTAGGCATTGTCTAGCAGCTTAGGCTGTCTAGGCAATAGTTGAGCAGCCAAGGCTGAACTAGGAGACATGCAAAGCTCTTGCAATACCTCTGTAGTCACACAGCATTTATACATAATAAAAGGCAATACTCAGTGTTACCAAAAATAAAGGTACTTTTTTATAGTGACACAATGCCAAAAATATCTTAAAGGCTACACTCGCTCTGGAGGTAAGTATTATACACAAAATATACACTAGTAACCACAATCAGGTAAATAAACAGTCATAAAATTGTGCAAACAGTGAACAACACAATAGATTGCAATGGGCCTAGGTGGAACACAAACCATATACTAAAATAGTGGAATGTGAATGTCGGTTTCCCACCTAGGCAAGTGTAGTGCTGGGGGTGAAAGAAAACACCAAAGGTAAGTAAAATACCCCTCCCCAGAGCCCAGAAAAGTAGGAGTAAAGTACAGCAAGTTTCCTCAGAACACACTGCAAGTCGTGAGAAAGGATTTTGCAAGGACCAAGCAAGACTGCAAGAAACCAACAATGGATTCCTGGACCTGAAGTCCTGTGGAGAGAGGAGACCAAGTCCAGAATTCAATAGAGTCCAGGAAGAACAGGAGCCCCTGCTAAGCTGGATGAAGGTGCAAAAGTGGATTCTCCAGTTAGAAGAAAAGTACAGAAATGCACCAAAGAAGACAGCTGTGGATTCCTGCTTGGTGCAAGGGATGTCCCACATCGAGTCGTTGAATGCAGGCTGTTTTTGTCGCTGGATTCCACCAACAAGCCTTGGTTCATGCAAGGACACGTTTTCTATCAAAGAGGCACTGCCTGGGCCCAGGAGGGACCTGGGGTCTCAACTCAGACTGAGGAGACAGAGTGTGCTCTCAGCACTTCAGAGAGCCCTCAGAGAACCAGGCAGCACCCACAGGAGTCCCAGGACATGGGGACAAAGGAGTTGCAAAGTGTGGTCATTGCAGTACTACACAAAGGGGTCCCACCTCACAGAAGAACAACTCAGGGAGCTGAGTGTCACAGGATGGAGTGCTGGGGACCTGGGCTATGCTGTGCATGAAGGATTCTTGGAAGAAGTGCACAGAAGCCCAAGGAGCTGCAGAAGTCATGTTGCACACGGGTACTGTCTGGCACGGGGAGGCAAGCTCTTACCTCTACCAAATTTGGACAGCTGGATCTTTGGCCAGTCATGGTCACTTCAGTCTACCACCTGTGTTCCAGGGATCACGCTTATCGAGAAGAGAGGGGACCCAGAGTACTGGTTGTCACTGCAGAAGGGTGCCCGCTGAAGCAGGGAAGTGACTCCGTCACTCCACGGGAGATTGCTTCAGTTCTTCTGGTGCAGGTTGAAGGCAGGGAGCCTTCTGAGGATGCACAACTTGGAAACTGTTGGAATTGCTGGTAGGAGCTGGAGTTCCAGGGTCACAGTAGCCTTTTTGGATACTTTGTTGCAGTTACAGTGTTCCTGGAGCAGTCTGCGGTTGATCTGATGATCAGAAGCTGAAACAAAGAATGCAAAGGAGTCCTGGTGGAGTCTTGCAAACCAAATCTGAGGAAACACCCATAGAAGAGACCCTAAGTAGCCCTGAGAGGATGAGTGGCTACCTTATCAGGGGAGAACCGATAAGGAGGGGTCTCTGACTTCAGCTGCTGGCACTCGCCATTCAGATGCTCCCAGAGGGTCCCAACACCTTGGAATCCATGAAGTCTAACACCAGCGACAATCTGGAGGAGCTCTGGGCACCACCCCTGGGTTGGTGATGGACGGGGAGTGGTCACTCCCCTGTCCTTTGTCCAGTTTCGCGCTAGAGCAGGGACTGGGGGTCTCTGAACCAGTGTAGACTGGCTGATGCAAGGAGAGCACAATCTGTGCCCTTCAAAGCATTTACAGAGGCTCTGGGAGGATACCCCCCCATGCTTCTAACACCTATTTCCAAGGGGAGAAAGAGTAACACCCATCTCCCAAATGAAATGCTTTGATCTGCCTTCCTGGGATTGGGCTGCCCAAGCCCCGGGAGGGCAGAAGCCTGTTTGTGAGGTGGCAGCAGCTGGGGCTGCAGTGGAAACCTCAGAGAGCTGGCTTGGCAGTACTGGGGGTCCATGGTGGAGCTCCTAGTTTGTATGGAATTGTCCCCCCATACCAGAATCGGATTGGGGTACAATTTCACAATCTCTGCACCTTACATGGCCATATTCAGGGTTACCATTGTGAAGCTACATATTCACCTATATGTAGTGCACACTTGTAATGGCGTCCCCGCACTCATGAAGTCTGGGATTTGGGCCTGGACAACGTGGGAGCACCTCTGCTAGTGCGGGGGTGCCCTCACACACAGTAACTTTGCACTTAGCCTTCTGAAACTGAGGTTTAAACATATAGGTGAATTATAAGTTATCTGGTGCAGTGAAAATGGCTGTGAAATAGTGCTTGCACTATTTCACTCAGGCTGCAATGGCAGTCCTGGAGAAAGGTTTGTCTGAGCTCCCTATGGGTGGCAAAAGAAATGCTGCAGCCCATAAGGATCTCCTGGAACCCCAATGCCCTGGGTACCTAGGTACCATATACTAGGGACTTATAAGGGGGGGTCCAGTATGCCAATTTGGTGTGGAATAAGGGGTCACTAAACTAGAGTGACAAATTTGGAAGTAAAGAGAGCATGAGCACTGGAGTTCTATATAGCAGTACTCCAGTGACAATTTAGAGAAACAGTAAAAACACACTGACAAGCAGACCGTCATCCATAAGCACTGGGGTCCTGACTAGCAGGATCTCAGTGACACAGTGAAAACATACTGACAATCGGGCAGAATTTGGGGGTAACATGCCAAAAAAGATGGTGCTTTCCTACAAAAGGGAATAAGGGGGCAGAAGTCCTTCAGGGGCAGAGTCCCTGCTCCAGGTGGCAGTCAGGGGGTTCGTCTTTCCAGTTGTCCATGGTGCCTGTCTGCAGCTCAGTGTCCAGCAGTAAAGCGCAGCTAAGAGACAGAGCTCTCCCCTGTGCAGGACCTTTTACGTGGGGGTGGAAGTGTCCAGCAGACCTGCACCTCTGGCCAATCCAGACGTACCACATCTCTTCCTTGCCCCTGTCCCCTCCTTCCTGCACAGTCTTCTGGGATAGCTTAAAAATTGTGCCGTCCAGGAGCTTGGGCCACATGTGCTCTGAAAATCAGCCCCTCCTTCTTAACATTCCTTTTAGGGCTTCACCCATTTCCTGGCACGGAATGACAGCTGGCTGATTGATGCAAGGCAATGCTCGGGCAGCTGGATAGAGCAGTAATTGACCCTAATCCTGAGCTGAGCCAGAGAAAGATGACATTCCTGGATGACCCATAAGTTGTACAACTATGATTTTGTAACCCACTGCATCATTCTTGTCATACAGGTTACAGTGTACATTGGTGCAACTCTGGTCTCTGTGGGCCCTACGGGTACTGAGTTATGCCCTAGGCCACTCCTTCCTATTGACATTTAACGGAGTGTCCCTATAGTAAAAGTACAGTAAGCACACTGACTATCCCTCTGTTGTGTACACCCATCTCATGAGGCCTACTCCAGGTCATCACCTACTCTGCATAGTTCCTTCTGCACCAGGCTTACCTATGCGCAGTTCTTGGGCTGCGCACACCAGGAACCCTCCCCGCTTAGCCCTTACATGGGTGCACACACGTGTGCACACATGATCACGTATAACCAGCCAGGGGCCTCCTACTCTTGCTGCGCCACAGCAGCCTTTCCTTAGGCGGCACCGGTGGTCAAATGCAAAGTCCATTTTACCATGAGTTTACTGTGGGGGAGTTCCTGACTAGGAGGCTCCTTCATAGCAAAAGGTCAAAAACCAAGTGGTCAAAAAGCAAAAAATCAGGGCAGACCAGATGATCAGAACCATCCTCTCACAAACTGAAAATGTTTTGGGAATGGTGACATGAGTAAGCTTGCTCTCATGAGGGACTGGATAAGCAGCAGTATTACAGGTTTGATTTTCTTGCATGTGCAATGCATCTCCCTCCACGAGTCTAAAAGATAGCCAGCTACAGAAACAAAAGCTGCAACTGCCACCATTATTATGAAGCTTCTGCAGGGATCTGGCACCATTCTCCTTTGCATCAGGTAAAGCTGGTGCTACCAAGAAAATAAACCTCCTATTCTCTGCTCTAGCATCACTCCCTTCTCTCCAGCCATACAGTGAAATGTGCTGTGTCACTGCTTGGTCCTATCCTCTGCTCTAGCATCACTACCCTCTCTCCAGCCACTACAGTGAAATGTGCTGTGTCACTGCTTGGTCCCATCCTCTGCTCTAGCATCACTTCCCTATCTCGAGCCGCTACAGTGAAATGTGCTGTGTCGCTGCTTGGTCCTATCCTCTGCTCCAGCATCACTACCCTCTCTCTAGCCACTACAGTGAAATGTGCTGTGTCACTGCTTGGTCCTATCCTCTCTGCAGCTGCTACAGTGAAATGTGCTGTGTCACTGCTTGGTCCTATCCTCGGCTCTAACATCACCACCCTTTCTCCAGCCACTAAAGTGAAATGTGCTGTGTTGCTGATTGGTCCTATCCTCTGCTCTAGCATCACTACCCTCTCTCCAGCCACTAAAGTGAAATCTGCTGTGTCACTGCTTGGCCCTATCCTCTGCTCCAGCATCACTACCCTCTCTCCACCCACTACAGTGAAATGTGCTGTGTCACTGATTGGTCCCATCCTCTGCTCTAGCATCACTACCCTTTCCTCCAGCCGCTACAGTGAAATGTGCTGTGTCGCTGCTTGGTCCCATCCTCTGCTTTAGCATCACTCCCCTCTCCCCCGCCGCTACAGTGAAATCTGCTGTGTCACTGCGTGGTCTTATCCTCTGCTCTAGCATTACTCCCCTCTCTCCAGCCGCTACAGTGAAATGTGCTGTGTCTCTGCTTGGTCCTATCCTCTGCTCTAGCATCACTCCCCTCTCTCCAGCCGCTACAGTGAAATGTGCTGTGTCTCTGCTTTGCCTAAGGAGCTGCAGACCTCTGACCTTTGCCTGTCTCATCACTGGTACTGTCTCAGGGAGGTCCTTCTGGGTCAGTCAATTTGTCCACATCGTGTGGTGTGGGAGTTCGAATAATTTCCAATAAAGAACTAAGACCTGTGTTAGTAGAAGCTGAGCATGAGGGAGTTCCTTCTGCCGGCACTGGTGTGACGGCTACAATTTCAATATTACTATCACGATATTGGTGGCCAGGTCTATATAAACAGACCAAGCAATATGTCCTTTGTTGTGACATCTGCCAGCAAATAAAAGAGTCCACCTTGAAGCACCGACCGCAGACCCCCCTCCTAATTTCCAACAAACCATTACAATGTGGGTAATTGGACCATTGTGGTCCCCTGACACCAGATAGTGCATACAAATATATTCTAGTCGCTGTTGACTCATGCTCCAGATTTCTGTGGGTCTGGCCACAACGTTCGGTTGGCGCTCGAACTGTTATTAAAGATTTGCGAGTCATTTTCGGTACATATGCAGTTGCAGCTTTCCACTCGGACCGGGCCCTGCTTTTGCCTCAAGGGCCTACAGGGATACCATGGGTTAGTTAGGGGTCCAACTACATTACTCGTCTCCATTTCATCCCGAGGGAAATAGTGTGGTGGAGCGACGAAACAGAGATTTAAAGCAATTCATACCAGCTAGAGAATTAGGCACGGGTCATAGCTGGCTCACACACCTATATGGAGTCCAGAGAGCACTTAACAACCTGCCTAGAAGGTCCCTGGTGGGACGTACATCATACGAATGCCTTTTTGGAACTCAAATGTATGTTCCAGATCTTGATGGTCCTGGCATGGTGGTAGCGGATAAACCCTTTGACATGAATGAACGTGTCCCTGTCCTGCAGGACTTAGAGCAGTTCCGTGATGACAGCGCATCTGCCAATGCTGCCTCCTTTGAAATCAGGGATGTACCAGTAACATCTACTGACTGGATTCATAAGCTTGCAGATCTAGTCCGTGAAAAGATTGCTGTGAAAAAGCAATTTGGTCCTTCTTATCGTGCACCGGTCCCAGTCCAGGGAATACACAGTACCAGAATTGTGATTCTACCACCTCTGCCTGGCTCTAAAGAAAATCGCTTTGTCTCCATCGACAATGTCAAGCTACACCATGTGGCCGAACCTGCACAGCAGACCTAGACCTGAATCCCTCCCAGGATGTACCCCTACAAGTCTTCAACAGCAACACTGATAACCTCTCTGAGCTTGGGGAGGGTGGAAATTAGCTTTCATTAGTTCCACTTACAACTACTTCTACAATCAGTAATGAAAATAATGAGCAGTTTCTTACAAATTCTACACAAACGGATGTCGTAATTTATTATGAACCGCCAAGGGAGTCCTCAGCAAGTTCTCCTCTTCAAAACACAACTCTAGTTTTTGCACAAACCAAATCAGGTTATTTTGTAATTGACAACACTTTCAGCGACTCATCTGCCTCTACTAAAACAGAACTGTCAAGAGCACATAAGCTGAACCATTGGCTTAAAATGAACTATTTAATTCGTCCATGGATTTATCTGTGGCGTTTATTGACTGTACTTGCCTTTCTCCTTTGGATTGGGTTTGTCATTGTCTTCTTTCTCCTGATGGATGGTCATTTTCTTCCTGAACACTCTGCAGTTGAACTGGTGGATGGGGTCCTAAAACCAGATTTTTCATCGCACAAAATTCGCAGACTTAACCCTAGTGAACACTATAGCCATATCTATTCCCGATGGGATTGTTTGTGACAAAGTATTATTCGATATATATGGGCCTACTGAAGTCATTCAAATACAATGTGTCTTTAAACTTTCAATGACAGATGTGAGCACACCCAGAGTAGTTTCTGGTGATTGGGAAAAGTATTTGAAAATGAAGATGTGTACCAGTTTAAAGGAAATGATGGTGATATGTTCTGTTATAATTATTATGGACATTATTTCATTCACAGACCAAGTACTCCAAAGACTATTTTTAAATATACACAATGGGAACACTGCCCGACTCCACCAGTAGGCAGTTCTAAAACGTACACTGAGAAATTTGCATATTTTTCTGGGCACAATGTCAAGAATGCGGAGTCACATTATTTTTAATTGCCAGAAATAGAAAGTCAACATGTTTTATTGACAGATACAAAATTGATTTACCCTTATTCCTTTGTTTCCTGATTGACTATAGAAGGCTATGAGTACTGGTTGAAGGCAATTGACTAACAATGTGTGTGGGGAACCAAAAATTGGCAAATAAGAGGAAGAGAGACTTTATTTAGAGCATGTATGATTCCTGTTCAAATACTATTTTTTAATAAAACAGTACAACAAACAAGCTGTTTAGTCTTAGCAAACATTAAGGAATTGAATGTGCCTAGTATTCCCTCACCTGCTAAATTTTACAAATGGCAAAAGTATATAAATGCGTCCGAAGATCAGCTCAATGAATGGGTCCAGAATGGTACATCGCATCATTTTCACGTCCTGGTGGGTGGTTGTTGTGGCCTGTAGACACCAATGGGTGTCATATGCATTTTGTTAACTCCTCGGGGGTTGTAGAATGAATAGGCCAGACCCTCGCTATGTGTCCTCAGAGCACTCCGTGTATAGTGACAACATATAGTGTAGGGAAACTATGCCAGCTATGGATGAAGGTCTCCTCACTGGATGGTGTCAAAGAACATCTAAGTCCCCTGTCCAATACCACAGATTTACAGGATTTCCTGTTAGGCCCCAGAAGACAATGCAGAAAACCCTTCTTATATGCTGCCAGTATTAAATATGGAAGCTTTCCCAACAAGAGGCAGCTGCCCGTTAAGGCAAATAGATCAGCAAAACTTACAGAAATCATTAGCCGTTGTAGATAATGGAATTAACACCTTGTCCAAACGAATATACACCAAAATAACATTGTATCCTCTGCAATAGATATAGTACAGAGTAATGTATCATTTTTGCAACATGGACAAAGTCAGCTGAGATCCATTATGCAGTTAGGTTGGACACTTCAAACATTGAAGGCGGATTGCATTCCCTGGCAACACGTGATTTTTTCCACATTTAATATAACGTGACAACAACAAGTAATGGCAAAAAAAAAAGCAACATATGTCATGTTGAATATTGAAACGTTAGAAAAGTTGCCTTTTACTGTGGCTGAAATACCATCTGCTGAATGGCTAATACATGGGGTTATAAATCTGCCTATTTCAACACTTCTGTTTACATCCTGTTTGAAACACATTCCAGTGGCCAGATATGAAAGGCTGGGAGATAGTTACATACACGAAGTGTGGGAGCTTCTTTTCTCATACAAATGTTCCAGTGCCATGAAAGGGGTCATTCTTAGAGGTAGTGAATGCAAGACTTCTGTGAGCCACTCAATGGTTTGTAAACAGCTGTCCTTGCACGGGGCGTGTAATGCCTCCACGGCAAATCTGGCTTGTTATCTGAAGGGAATCCCAGTCCCCTTGATTAGACCTGCGTTCCATGTGTTCTCCAAAGGCAGCTATGTGCTCCTTAACAGTGAGGGCTGTTGTGGAATGCAAGCCAGAATAGCTTACTTTGTTTTGGTCTCCCAAATTGTTATATGTTGCAGGAATGTCCTTTTTCCCCCTTCACAGTTTCAAGGAGTAGCAGACGTTTGGCCTCATATTGCTACTTCTGATGTGAATTTTGACAAGTTGAGCAGACTAAAGGCTTTATTGTTTCAAAAACATGTGGGGCTTACATATGCACGTGAGAGTCAAAATGGGGAGCACCCTGTCTTCCATTCCAGCATTTGTGACCCCAAGGCATCATGGTAAATGCAGTCATTAGCACAAATTTGAATAGAGTTTTGAAAGTTTTTCACCATAAGTTGGTGCGGCGAGTGCCGTATCTTCGGACACATGTTTCTGGCTATTTGGCCGTCATCAGCGAAGAGCAACGTGTAGCTGGCGGGATTGCTTGAAATGCCGCCTTGAAAGTATTCACAGGTTTAAGTACCACTCAAGAAGGCGCACAGGTGCTTCACCCGAGCTCGTCAGCTCTGAGGCTCACGGGAGCCTTAATTACAACAGTCAAAATGGGGAGCACCCTGTCTTCCATTCCAGCATTTGTGACCCCAAGGCATCATGGTAAATGCAGTCATTAGCACAAATTTGAATAGAGTTTTGAAAGTTTTTCACCATAAGTTGGTGCGGCGAGTGCCGTATCTTCGGACACGTGTTTCTGGCTATTTGGCCGTCATCAGCGAAGAGCAACGTGTAGCTGGTGGGGTTGCTTGAAATGCCGCCTTGAAAGTATTCACAGGTTTAAGTACCACTCAAGAAGGCGCACAGGTGCTTCACCCGAGCTCGTCAGCTCTGAGGCTCACGGGAGCCTTAATTACAACAGTCAAAATGGGGAGCACCCTGTCTTCCATTCCAGCATTTGTGACCCCAAGGCATCATGGTAAATGCAGTCATTAGCACAAATTTGAATAGAGTTTTGAAAGTTTTTCACCATAAGTTGGTGCGGCGAGTGCCGTATCTTCGGACACGTGTTTCTGGCTATTTGGCCGTCATCAGCACCCTGTCTTCAAATTTGTGCTAATGACTGCATTTACCATGATGCCTTGGCGTCACAAATGCTGGAACGGAAGACAGGGTGCTCCCCATTTTGACTGTTGTAATTAAGGCTCCCGTGAGCCTCAGAGCTGACGAGCTCGGGTGAAGCACCTGTGCGCCTTCTTGAGTGGTACTTAAACCTGTGAATACTTTCAAGGCGGCATTTCAAGCAACCCCGCCAGCTACACGTTGCTCTTCGCTGATGACGGCCAAATAGCCAGAAACACGTGTCCGAAGATACGGCACTCGCCGCACCAACTTATGGTGAAAAACTTTCAAAACTCTATTCAAATTTGTGCTAATGACTGCATTTACCATGATGCCTTGGGGTCACAAATGCTGGAATGGAAGACAGGGTGCTCCCCATTTTGACTGTTGTAATTAAGGCTCCCGTGAGCCTCAGAGCTGACGAGCTCGGGTGAAGCACCTGTGCGCCTTCTAGAGTGGTACTTAAACCTGTGAATACTTTCAAGGCGGCATTTCAAGCAACCCCGCCAGCTACACGTTGCTCTTCGCTGATGACGGCCAAATAGCCAGAAACACGTGTCCGAAGATACGGCACTCGCCGCACCAACTTATGATGAAAAACTTTCAAAACTCTATTCAAATGTGTGCTAATGACTTCATTTACCATGATGCCTTGGGGTCACAAATGCTGGAATGATAGACAGGGTGCTCCCCATTTTGACCATATGCACGTGAGACCTATGCGCTTCAGGTTGCGAGGTCATCGTCGGAGATTCAGTCCCTTTTAAATACAAACATTCCGCAGCACTTTCGTGAACTCGTGGGACAAAAATGTTATGCATCCAGTACTGCTGGAATTGCCCACTTTTTTAAGGCTGGTGGTTCTTGTTTTATTCACACCTTCTCCTCTATATTCGGTTTAATACCATCAGCTATTCATTCTATATTTTTGAGTCTTTTCAGGGGATTTCCGATTACTTTGGCTATAATAGGTGGCATTTTGCTGTTGCTACTTTTTCTGCGCAATGGTTGTCCGGTCACAGCGAGGAGTACTAAAAGCGCTACCGCCTGCACAACTGTATTGTGAACGCATGATGCAGTATTTCGGAGCACCACTCCTGGAACAACTGGAGTGTGACTGGTCTTTGTCATTCCGACCAGTTTTGGATTGTGTGCAGCCCGTGTTTCAATGCCTCTGGTGCCTCTTTGAATGTGCACTGAAAGTCTGTCTTTCTACGCAGCGCTTAGTTTCATTGGACGCTGATCTGTTGATGTTCTTGATGAGGGCTCATTATCAGACATGTGCGTTGAGGGTGTGTTTGCTACGGGAAGCCATTTACGAGTTGCCTTTTATGGATGCCGCGACTCTTAACTCTATGGTGGGCATGACACAGAATGCTGCTGCCTCAGCTGAGGCTTTGGAACACAAGTGCTCTGTGGCTTTCCTTGGATATGATCTGGATATTTTACCACCTGCCAAAGTAGAACGTCTCCTGGCTTCAATTGTCCTGGATGTGATTGCCAATTTCCAAAGTGACCCCGACTATTGACTTTGACTTGTTCAAATGGCCATTTTCCTGCCTCTGTGTCTCTTAACTTGTCACTATTGACATATAAGTGTTTTGTTAGCGTAAGAGGTATTCCATTTTTTTTTCTCTTCTTAATCTTTTAAACCGCATTTGACCGGCAAGGGGAGGGTGTTGGTTAGCTATTTTAGCCATGTTTTAGACATGTTGTTTTAAGCTAACCAGGCCTGCAGCTGTGCACTTTAACCCTGTTACATTTCATTCAGCATTGCTTTTATTTTTCTAGCAACAGCAACATTTGCAGTGCTGTTTTATTTTCTTTATCTCATTGTACTTTTACCTAGGAAAACATTACGTTCTTAGTAGGACATTTATTTCACTTTGTGCTTTCTCCAAGGCTACAGTCAGATAGGTTTGCAGACAAACATGGTATGCTGTGTCTCTAACATTCACAGAAAACACACACTCATACATGGGGACTATTTCCTAAAATGTTGGCTGTTTTATTATAAAAACACCCCGTTGTCCCAGACTTGTTAGAGGGAGATTCCAGACAGATGACCATGACTGCATGATGATTGCTGACTGCGTTGCTGCAGCTACTTGCTTAGACGGCCGCCCCCCCTAGCCCCATGGGTACGGTGGCTCTCAAGACTACAGGCTACTTCCTGTAATATCAATATAAGTGCACTGTTCCACAAAAGAGAGAGAAAACAAGAGAACCAATTGAGTTCTATTCAGCAAAAATAAACTATACAGGGTATTTTAGGAGAGCCCTCAAGCACCCACTAGGGTGACAGGTATCATCATTGGGCTTACTCCTCGCCAGACTGGTGCTGCAATGCTTGGCGGGCCACCCAGCATTCTGGGTGGCTCTCAACCATTGTTAAATTGCTAACAAAGGAAGTCTGGGAAAGAGACTGACTAAGAAACGGAGAATATAAAGGAGAGACAAAAAACTCTTAAAATTAGCTCAGAACCTAAACCATTATTTTAATGTATTAGACATTAGGTCCAGGCCAAGATTAAAAACAGGAATATAGGAGTGTTACTGGAAATAATGTACCATTACACTCTCTAATTAGGGAAGGTAGTTTACCTAGTCCTACATGGTCAACATGTTTCGCGTCTACGGTCGGTCACAAAGTGATCCTTTGACGCTTCTTCAGGACCCACAAAAAAAACTTGTTATTAAACTACTTCTCCTATGTATCAAAAATAATCAAGTGCACAGAAAGTCACTTACAGAATAGAAGACAGAGTATGTCTAAGTCAGTTGGTCAGTACAGTCGCCCATCCCATATTAGTGATTGGGCTCCCTAGGTCTGCGCTAGCATCAACCAAGGAGATCGTATTAGTTTGCTCCTTGAAGGATCCGGAAAACCTGCCCCGTGCCGCGCACCTGAAGACAGGCTACTTCCTCCAGGTATGAGGGATGGTGTACCCCCAGGGGGAAAACCCAAAGGGCAGATTAGGCTTATTACGCTGTGCTCAGACACAGTGTAAGTAGGACAAATATATACATATATCATTCTTAGTGACAGTATGGTAGGACTATTATTGTTTTTTACTCTGTTAGTCGCCTGCTTGCTTTTATTGTGTTTTATCATCCTAGTTTTTGCAATACATGCCTTTTTATCTAAGATGCAGTTCTTCAATAAATCCTTATTGAACTATATTCTGCTTCTGTTGTTTTTGCCTGTATGAGACTTTTTAGTAACTGAGAGAAAGGGATGGGATCAGATTGACCACGATTCCCCTGAGGAGTCTTTTTGCAATGCGCCTCGTTGCCACAATCATCTCAACCAGAGATAAGGCACTGCTAGTTAGCCGGAGAACCCGGATTAGGCCGACAGGCATCATGTGGTGTGGAATCATACTTAGTATCCACAATCCATGTGATCCTGTCTCCCAAATCGAGTAGCCTCCCAGGTGAATGTCATATAAAATAGATGTTACACAAGCCGAGAACAGTCCTGGGCTGTTCTTGTACCCCTGTGGGAGTTGGGAGAATTCTTTCTGAGAACCAAGGGCGCTAAAACTTGTTAGGTCCCTACTTTCAGGCGCTATGTTTTGGCAGAAAAACCTGTTGGATATATCCTGGGTTGTTTAGTATTTTCTGCGCACTATATTGTTCATAAGTGCTGGGCTGTGTGGATTTTGTATAGTAAATGTTTTTGTGTGACTATTTAAATGTCTATAGTCTAAGACTATTCTATATGAATGGTCGGGTTTAGCGACTGGAAATAGTGGATTATTTATGGATGAGTCTGAGGGTTCAGTGACACCCTGGTACTCCAATTGATTCAGGATTTCCCTCACAGGTGCTTTAGCATCATATTTTTTAGGATACTGAGATTGGGGTTGGGCTTTTATTGTTATTACGTGGTAGGGGAGTTCTTTGTCCTATCCTACGTGGTTGCGATGTAACGCAGGTGCGTGTGCCAATGCCCACTTAATGGCATGCATTTCAGCGAGCTTTCTGGGAACAAGGGGCGAGAAAGATTTTTCAATCACATCCTCTCCATAAGGGAGATTGCGGATGAATTCTGGCAGCCAGGAGTTCAGCAAAGCAGCAGTCCAACAGAAAGGCAGTCCATCAGCATCACAACAGTCCTCCTTCCTGGCAGAGTATCCATAGGTCCAGACGTGTACTGAAGTGGTGGTGTCTGAGGTTCAGTACTTATACACAGTGGTGCCTTTGAAGTGGAGGGTTACTCCAAAGACAGCCTTTTTAAGCGCACAGAGGTCCTGCCCTTTTTGCCCTGGCTCCAGACTCCCTACAAGGGGGTATGCAGCCTTATGTAAGTAGGCAGGACACATCATACTCAGATGTAAATGTTACTGTGCCCAGCTCCTTTCTCCCATCTTGCAGAGATGGCTCACTAAGATACACCCAAGCTCCCATTGTGTGTGGCTGTCTAGGAGGAATACACAAAGCCCAGGTGTCACCCACCCCAGACATGTGATCAGAGAAAGGCATCAGACATCATATCTTAAGTAAGAAAATGCCAGCTTCCTAAAAGTGGCATTTTCAAAGCTGCAATTTAACATCCTACTTTACCATAAGTTGTGATGTTAAATTGTGATTCTAGAGACACCAAACTTGAAAGGTTTATCTTTTCCCAATTGGGAATTATACTTATAACATGTAAAACGGTTATTCCAATGTTATCCCATGGGAGAGGTAGGCCTTGCTGTAGTGAAAAATGACTTTGGGAGTTTTTCACTAGAAGGACAGGTATAACCTAAATGTACATATCCTGCCTTTTAAATACATTGCACCCTGCCGTCTGGGTTGTCCAGAGCCTACCTCAGGCGTGACTTACATGTTTAAAAAGGGTAGCTTTGGGTCTGGCAAAATGGCTATTTTGGCAGGTCAACACAGCAGTGTAAAACTGCACACACAGGCTCTGCAGTGGCAGGCCTGAGACATGGTTAAAAAGTTACTTAAGTGTGTTCGCCCTCCCTACCCTGTGTGTCAAGTGCAAAGGCACTGTACTTGACCCACTTAGCAAAGCCATATTATGGCTGGCCATGTGCCATCACTGGCAAATGACTTCAAAACCCCATGGTTGAGGCCCTCTAGCCTCTGCCTTCCCTACAGCGTCCCGGACAGGGTCTGAGAAACAGTAAATCACATTGACCCCTGGCTCTGCAATGTGGAATATCAGAGGTACTGTGGGGCCATTGCTGTTGTACAGCTCACTTTTAGTATTCTGATTCAGTCCCCAACTAGCCATGCTCTCTTTCCTGACCTCTGGGATGAAATGTTGCAATACATCTCTGTCCTTGGTGGAAACGTATGTGAAGTTCTTTTGTGTAGGCAGCACCTGCAGGCGTCTCTGGTCAACAGGGTCAGCGCTGCCTCTGATGCAGCACACCATGCATGACTCTCTGGGTAATGATGCTGCAATCTTTGCCCCTGCCTAGTCGATGTGGTCATGACTCATGATAAGGACAGTGATGCTCACAACCTTAGGTAAGCTGTGGCAGTGGTAGCAACATTCAAGAGGAGGTTGTGACGGGGTTGTGGTGCTCATAGTCAAGGAGATCATGACCACAAGCTTGGGTTCTTCTCAGGGCCACTCTCAAACCCTGTACCCAATCAGCAGCTCCCCACCATCTGTGTCGCAGTGGAGAGCACTTTGTGCAGGTATAGTTGCCTTCTGATGGTGCCAGTCTTCTTGCAGTACATGTAAGTTCCTCTTGCCCAACCACCAATGGTATCTAAAACGTCTTTAGTTCTTCAGATGCTCTTGGTGTTAAGTGGCACCGCGAAACTGGTAGCTTGTTGAGTTCTAAGAACAGCCACCTTCACTGGGGAGACATTTCTGGGACCTCACATGTAGTACAGCAGGAATGACTTCATCTTGTGTTGCAGTGTGGGCTTAAAATTGTCTGGCATCCTTTGCTTGTCCTCTCCTTCTGAGCTGTCTATTTTCCATGAAAGGGCATCTCCTATGCCACTCCTGAGCATTCGGTCAGGTCACTCCTTTGAAGCACGATCAAGGGCACCCAATGCGGCAGACTGGTTGAATATTCCTGGTTGATGTAGCTACACCAACCATGGTTTATTCAAGAATCTCCTAGTCATTACTTGTGTGTTGCTCCTGGCGTCTAGTAAGGAAAGCTTGTCACAGTCACTGGAAGCTAGTTTTTTCAAATTGCAGACAGACAATTGTGTATTCCTACAGCTCAGTTCTGAGTCTGGTTCAGAGTACTTTTCACCATTTTGCATTTTTCATACAGATTTTTCAAGCCAGAGTCTTTGTCTTAAAGCCCATGGGATCAATTTAAATCTGATAGAAATTGTTTGGCCAAGGTGGAAGCCGATGGTATGGTTTTAAGAAGAGAAAAATAGGCTATATTGGAAAAGGACTCAATGATGAATTTAATAAATAGATCTCCTCCTGCAGGTGGTGATGTAAGGATAAAAGCAGTTGACATCCTGTGCCATAGTTCAGGTGGTACAGGCTTATAAATTGTTTGGAGTGCATTAATTTTACTTAAATGGGAAATTCCCCAAGCCAGAAAATAATGCTCGACATCCTTAGTTACAGATGGCCACCAGAAGTATTGCTGCCCTAACAAGAGAGTGGCTGTAGGTCCTCTGTGGCAGGCTGTGGCAGTGTCATTACACATTCACCAAACCTCTTCCTGACGTTCCTTGGTAGGAGTGAGTAGAGGCTGTTGTTGAACTTACATATCTTCTTGGACAGATAGTGATTCAGTTAAGTCTTTAACAACCTTAAGAATAAACTGAGAATGAGTGAGACACATGTCTACAAATGTTGTACAGCATCAGTTATTTGATTGGGTTGAATGATTGCTTGAACAAAGGTGATTGGATATCTTTGTGACATCGCATCAGCAAGTGTGTTCTTCATTATAAGTAATGAAGAAGATGTACCGAGCAAAGCAGTTGTGACTGTTCTCACATTGTCAATTACAGAGGCTCTCTACGTTTCTATGATGAGTTTGAATCTCAAATGGTCTTGTATTCGGATTTAAGGATGTCTCCATTGTGTGTAGATGAGTTTCATTGCAAGAAGTTTTATAAGTCTGTGTAGTTCTGCTCACATTCTTAGTAAGTAAGAAAGGTAGAAGATTGAGTATTTGTAATCCTGAGATTGCAAATCAATTGTCATTAGACTGTCCAATTCTATTAAATTCCTGAAACATATAATTATCACTATATTCAAGGGATTCAAAATCATATTTCTTGTTTCATTCATCATCTTTCTTAAATATCTTGAGAGGGAAGGAAAGGGTGGGCTCTCTGTCACTGGAAGCTTCCCAGAATCTAACCATCATTTATTTGATGCTGACAGAACAAGGTGAGAGCCGAGAAGCAGAAAATTGAGTCTGAGATTGAACAGCTGCGTCAGCTCCTGAGAGATAAAGAGCAAACGCTGTACAGGGAACTGGAGGAGTTGGAGCAAAAAATTACCATGGTAGAAAATGCAAATATCTCCAAACTGTCCAATCAAATCACCTCTCTCAACGTCCTGATAGAAGATCTAGAGAAAAAATGCAAGGAACCAGCCTTGGACCTCCTGAAGGTGAGCCACTGCTTCGTAAATACAAGACAATACAGAAGTGCTCCATTCATATTATGAGTGATGCGTTGAATGTACGTGACAACATGCAAGATCAACATAGAGGGTCAATTTACAGCAACCTGTATTCTGACAACCCAATATAACATTCAGACAATTTAAATTAACTGCAAATGTATCTGTTCTGTGCTCTGTCGCATGACCTCATTCAGAATGTGTTTATAGATTAATTTTTATTGTTACAAAGTTCCTACGGATTTAAAAAATAACGATTCTTAAATCAATGTAAAATATAAATATATTTCAGTTCTATTCCTAAACTAAATTATCATAATATTGACACATTTGTACATTCCTAATTATCAATGGAACTTTAACAAATAGTGAGCACTGGTTACATTCATTTACTAGATGAGACTGAATATAAGTGTGTAGTTTTGGTCAATCCCGCTAGCACGTCCCACCTTCCCTTATTTATATTTAATGACAAACCGTGAGTGTGCAGATTAAGAAAGAAGTTTCTCGTAGAACGGTCACATTGTGAATTATGGTTGCGTACTTTGGTGCAGCAGTATCAACAACAGTTTAATGCTTTTTCACCAGCTTCAGTGCTGTTTATTAAAACTGCTGCAATAAAGCTCCATTGCTCATGGTCCTAAAGATTTCCTAACCTGAATGAAAAAAAATTCTAGCTGTCAAAATGGAAAGATTTATTTCCATTAAGGACACGGAAGCGAGGAGTATGCTTTTCTTCCTTTGCTGTAATCAATAGCAGCCATATTCAAACTTTATGATAAACTACAAATCCCAAGAACCTTTGGGAATGGAACAGAAAAAACATCCAATCAAACATAGGCATTACTCCATGACCAATCAGGCCCCAGCAGAGACCAATAAAGTCCATTGTCCATGTTGTGCCAGCCTCTTTCTTCACTCAAGATCAGCCACCGCACATCTATCATGAGTCCTGTAAGAAAGTAGCCTCTTTCTAGCCTTGTTACCCCCACTTTTGGCCTGTTTGTGAGTGTATGTCAGGATGTTTGTCACTGTTTTCACTGTCTCACTGGGATCCTGATAGCCAGGCCCCAGTGCTCATAGTGAAAACACTATGTTTTCAGTATGTTTGTTATGTGTCACTGGGACCCTGCTGGTCAGGACCCCAGTGCTCATAAGTTTGTGACCTATATGTATGTGTCACTGGGACCCTGTCACACAGGACCCCAGTGCTCATAAGGGTGCATGTATGTGTTCCCTGTGTGGTGCCTAACTGTCTCACTGAGGCTCTGCTAACCAGAACCTCAGTGGTTATGCTCTCTCATTACTTTTAAATTGTCACTAACAGGCTAGTGACCAATTTTACCAATTCACATTGGCTTACTGGAACACCCTTATAATTCCCTAGTATATGGTACTAAGGTACCCAGGGTACTGGGGTTCCAGGAGATCCCTATGGGCTGCAGCATTTCTTTTGCCACCCATAGGGAGCTCTGACAATTCTTACACAGGCCTGCCACTGCAGCTTGAGTGAAATAATGCCCACATTATTTCACAGCCATTTTCACTGCACTTAAGTAACTTATAAGTCACCTATATGTCTATCCTTTACCTGGTAAAGGTTAGGTGCAAAGTTACTTAGTGTGTGGGCACCCTGGCACTAGCCAAGGTGCCCCCACATTGTTCAGGGCAAATTCCCCGACTTTGTGAGTGCTGGAGACACCATTATATGCGTGCACTACACATAGGTCACTACCTATGTGTAGCTTCACAATGGTAACTCCGAATAAGGCCATGTAACATGTCTAAGATCATGGAATTGCCCCCTCTATACCATCCTGGCATAGTTGGCACAATTCCATGCTCCCAGTGGTCTGTAGCACAGACCCTGGTACTGCCAAACTGCCTTTTCTGGGGTTACACTGCAGCTGCTGCCAACCCCACAGACAGGCTTCTGCCCTCCTGGGGTCCAGCCAGGCCTGGCCCAGGATGGCAGAACAAAGGACTTCCTCAGAGAGGGGGTGTTACACCCTCTCCCTTTGGAAAATGGTGTGAAGGCAGGGGAGGAGTAGCCTCCCCCAGCCTCTGGAAATGCTTTGTTGGGCACAGAGGTGCCCAATTCTGCATAAGCCAGTTTACACCGGTTCAGGGACCCCTCAGCCTTGCCTGGGCGCGAAACTGGACAAAGGAAAGGGGAGTGACCACTCCCCTGACCTGCACCTCCCCTGGGAGGTGCCCAGAGCTCCTCCAGTGTGCTCCAGACCTCTGCCATCTTGGAAACAGAGGTGCTGCTGGCACACTGGACTGCTCTGAGTGGCCAGTGCCCTCTGCTGACGTCAGAGACTCCTTCTGATAGGCTCCTTCAGGTCTTGCTAGCCTATCCTTTGTCCCAAGTAGCCAAACCCTCTTTTCTGGCTATTTAGGGTCTCTTTCTTTGGGGATTCCTCAGATAACGAATGCAAGAGCTCATCAGAGTTCCTCTGCATCTCCCTCTTCACCTTCTGCCAAGAAATCGACTGCTTACCGCACTGGAAGCCTGCAAAACTGCAACAAAGTAGCTAAGACGACTACTGCAACATTGTAACGCCGCTCCTGCTGCCTTCTCGACTGTTTTTCTTGGTGTGCATCCTGTGGGGGTAGTCTGCCTCCTCTCTGCATCAGAAGCTGCGAAGAAATCTCCCGTGGGTCGACGGAATCTTCCCCCTGCCAACGCAGGCACCAAAAAGCTGCATCACTGTCCCTTGGGTCTCCTCTCACGACGACGAGCGAGGTCCCACGAATCCAGCAAGACTTTCCAAGTGACCCCCCACGGTCCAGTGACTCTTCAGTCCAAGTTTGGTGGAGGTAAGTCCTTGCCTCCCCACGCCAGACTGCATTGTTGGTTTTCGCGACTTTTGCAACTTCTCCAGCTCCCGTGCACTGCCGGCGGAAATCCTTTGTGCACCCGGAAGCTGGGGTCCCCGGCACTCTAACCTGCATTGCACGACTTCCTAAGTTGTTCTCCGGCAACGTGGGACTCCTTTGTGTGACTTCAGGCGAGCACCGTTTCACGCATCCTCGTAGTGCCTGTTTCTGGCACTTCTCCGGGTGCTATCTGCTGCTGTGAGGGCTCCTTGTCTTGCTCGACGTCTCCTCTACCTCCTGGTCCAATTTGCACCGTCCTGGTCCATCCTGGGCCACAGCAGCGTCCAAAAACGCCAACCGCACAATTTGCAGCTAGCAAGGCTTGTTGGCGTCCATCCGGCGGGAAAACACTTCTGCACGACTCTCCAAGGCGTGGGGGATCCATCTTCCAAAGGGGAAGTCTCTAGCCCTTGTCGTTTCTGCAGTATTAACAGTTCTTCAACCTAGTAAGAGCTTCTTTGCACCAACAGTTGGCATTTCTTGGGCATCTGCCCATCTCTGACTTGCTTGTGACTTTTGGACTTGGTCCCCTTGTTCCACAGGTACCCTCAGTCAGGAATCCATCGTTGTTGCATTGCTGATTTGTGTTTTCCTTGCATTATTCCTCTATCACGACTTCTGTGTCTTTAGGGGAACTTCAGTGCACTTTGCACTCACTTTTCAGGGTCTTGGGGTGGGGTATTTTTCTAACCCTTGCTATTTTCTAATAGTCCCAGCGACCCTCTACAAGGTCACATAGGTTTGGGGTCCATTCGTGATTCACATTCCACTTTTGGAGTATATGGTTTGTGTTGCCCCTATCCCTATGTGCTCCCATTGCATCCTATTGTAATTTTACACTGTATGCACTGTTTTCTAAGACTATACTGCTTATTTTTAGTATTGTGTACATATATCTTGTGTATATTTCTTATCCTCATACTGAGGGTACTCACTGAGATACTTTTGGCATATTGTCATAAAAATAAAGTACCTTTATTTTTAGTATAACTGTGTATTGTGTTTTCTTATGATATTGTGCATAATCATTTGTGGTACTGTAGTAGCTTCACACGTCTCCTAGTTCAGCCTAAGCTGCTCTGCTAAGCTACCATTATCTAACAGCCTAAGCTGCTAGACACCCTATACACTAATAAGTGATACCTGGGCCTGGTGCAAGGTGTAAGTACCCCTTGGTACTCACTACAAGCCAGTCCAGCCTCCTACATTGGTTGTGCAGCGGTGGGATAAGTGCTTTGAGACTACTTACCACTCTTGACATTGTACTTTTCATAAGAGAAAAATATACAAAACAAGTTCAGTGTATGTACACATAACTAAAAAGTTTAGCATTTCCTCTTTTCACTGTTTTCTAAGTGCTGAAAAGTACTTCTAAACTTTCTAAAAAGTTCTAAAAAGTTTTTAAAAAAAAATTTTCTGTCTTTCTAAAAGTTCTGAAAAACTTTTTCTTCACTTTTTCTAACACTTAACTCTTTCTAAAAATGTCTGGCACAGGCCAAAATGTTGATCTGTCCAAACTTGCATATGATCACCTTAGCTGGAAAGGAGCAAGGAGTCTCTGCATACAAAGAGGTTTAAGTGTAGGGAAGAATCCTTCTTTAGAACTGTTATTGAACATGCTTAGAGAACAAGATAAGGCCATAAGTGCCCAATCTGTTGAAAAAGTTGTTGATGGTTCTCAGTCTGATCCAGGGACACCCCTGCAGATAGATTCAGTAAGGAAACTTCCCAGCCTGCCCATTAGCAGACAGCCTAGCAAGGTTGAAGTAGATGTAGAATCACACCATACAGATAGTGTGGTCTCTCATCACAGTAGGAGGTCTCATCATACAGATGATGGACTCTCACATTATACTGTTAGTAAACTTGTTAAGGTTCCCTCTGTTAGGGACAGGTCTCCTTCTGTCCATTCCCATCACACTTCTGTTTCTAGAAATGTCCCTCCCACCCACCCTGATGACAGAATGTTGGAAAGGGAGCTCAATAAGTTGAGAGTGGAGACTTCCAGACTGAAGCTTAAGAAGCAACAGTTGGATTTAGATAGACAATCTCTAGAGATTGAAAAGGAAAGACAGAAGCTGGGTTTAACCACCCATGGTGGCAGCAGCAGTATTCCCCATAGTCATCCTGTAAAAGAGCATGATTCCAGGAAACTGCACAAGATAGTTCCCCCTTACAAAGAGGGGGATGACATTAACAAGTGGTTTGCTGCACTTGAGAGGGCTTGTGTTGTTCAAGATGTCCCTCAAAAGCAGTGGGCTGCTATCCTATGGCTATCATTTAGTGGTAAGGGTAGAGACAGACTCCTTACTGTGAAAGAAAGTGATGCCAACAATTTCACTATTCTTAAGAGTGCACTCCTTGATGGTTATGGCTTAACCACTGAACAATACAGGATAAAGTTCAGAGAGACCAAAAAGGAGTCTTCACAAGATTGGGTTGATTTCATTGACCATTCAGTGAAGTCCTTGGAAGGGTGGTTACATGGCAGTAAAGTGACTGACTATGAAGGCCTGTATAACTTGATCCTGAGAGAGCATATTCTTAATAATTGTGTGTCAGATTTGTTGCACCAGTACTTGGTAGACTCTGATCTGACCTCTCCCCAAGAATTGGGAAAGAAGGCAGACAAATGGGTCAGAACAAGAGTGAACAGAAAAGTTCATACAAGGGGTGACAAGGATGGCAAGAAGAAGGATGGTAAGCCTTCAGAGAAAGATGGTGAAAAATCTCAAGATAAGCATGGGGATAAGGGTAAAACCAAAGATTCCACTTCAAATCTTAAACACTCTTCAGGGGGTGGAGATAAAACTAATTCTTCCTCTTCTTCTCAACCCACACAATTTAAACAGCCTTGGTGCTTTGTGTGTAAAAATAGAGGCCATAGGCCAGGGGATAAGTCCTGTCCAGGTAAACCGCCTGAGCCTACCACCACTAATACATCAAGCTCTAGTGCCCCTAGCAGTAGTGGTACTAGTGGTGGGACTGCTGGCAACAGTCAAGCAAAGGGTGTAGTTGGGTTCACTTTTGGGTCCATAGTAGAAACTGGGGTAGTCAGTCCCAAGACAGTTTCTGTCACACCTAGTGGCACTGGCCTTGCCACACTGGCTGCTTGTCCCCTTTCAATGGATAAGTACAGGCAGACAGTTTCAATAAATGGTGTTGAGGCCTTGACCTACAGGGACACAGGTGCCAGTTTCACTTTGGTGACTGAAAACCTAGTGCACCCTGATCAACACATCATTGGACAACAGTATAAGATTATTGATGTCCATAACTCCACTAAGTTTCTTCCCTTAGCTATAATTCAGTTTAGTTGGGGTGCAGTTACTGGCCCTAAGCAGGTGGTGGTATCACCTAGCTTACCTGTAGACTGTCTCTTAGGTAATGACCTAGAGGCCTCAGGTTGGGCTGATGTAGAGTTTTATGCCCATGCAGCCATGCTGGGCATCCCTGAGGAATTGTTCCCTCTCATTTCTACTGAAATGAAAAAGCAAAGGAGAGAAGGCCTGAAAACTCAGGATCCCTCTCCATCAACAGGTAAAAAGGGTATCCCAGTATCCCCTAACCACCCTACCATTCAGGATACCATTCCTGTGGTGGGAGAAACCTCTCCTGGGGTGGCACCTGTTCCAAGGGAATCATCAGCTGGCAAAGCTGTACTCCCTGAGGTAGAAGTACCTCTCTGTGGGATAACTGACATTGGTGACAAAAAGAGCACCATTTTAGTTAACATGGAGCATCCCTCCAACCCTCCCAGAGAAACTTTAGTGCAGAAACCCTGCACTGCCTCACAACACTTAGGACAGCATCCCTGCCCTAGTGTGGAGCTCATAGGACAGCATCCCTGCCCTGCTCCAACTCAAGAGAAACAGCATCCCTGTTCTCTCTTCCAGCCATATGGACAAAGTTTTTGCCCAGCTATGGCTTTTCTGAGACAGCATCCCTGTCTGGCATTTCCATCACTACAAATAGGTTCAGTGGACAATTCCCACTGCTCTAAACTAAAACTTACTGATAGAAACTCTGAAAATACATCTTCACATTGTTACTTAGCTAAAAAACTTCAAACAGGGTGGTTTACATCCTCACAGGGAAGTAACCATATAGTGGATGATAAAGGGAGTAACCAGTCTATTGCAGAGCTACTCTCTACTTATCACCACTTAGACAATAAAGTCTCAACTGGCCAAGGTTAGCCTTATTGTCCTTCGTTTGGGGGGGGGTTGTGTGAGAAAGTAGCCTCTTTCTAGCCTTGTTACCCCCACTTTTGGCCTGTTTGTGAGTGTATGTCAGGATGTTTGTCACTGTTTTCACTGTCTCACTGGGATCCTGATAGCCAGGCCCCAGTGCTCATAGTGAAAACACTATGTTTTCAGTATGTTTGTTATGTGTTACTGGGACCCTGCTGGTCAGGACCCCAGTGCTCATAAGTTTGTGGCCTATATGTATGTGTCACTGGGACCCTGTCACACAGGACCCCAGTGCTCATAAGGGTGCATGTATGTGTTCCCTGTGTGGTGCCTAACTGTCTCACTGAGGCTCTGCGAACCAGAACCTCAGTGGTTATGCTCTCTCATTACTTTTAAATTGTCCCTAACAGGCTAGTGACCAATTTTACCAATTCACATTGGCTTACTGGAACACCCTTATAATTCCCTAGTATATGGTACTAAGGTACCCAGGGTATTGGGGTTCCAGGAGATCCCTATGGGCTGCAGCATTTCTTTTGCCACCCATAGGGAGCTCTGACAATTCTTACACAGGCCTGCCACTGCAGCCTGAGTGAAATAATGCCCACATTATTTCACAGCCATTTTCACTGCACTTAAGTAACTTATAAGTCACCTATATGTCTATCCTTTACCTGGTAAAGGTTAGGTGCAAAGTTACTTAGTGTGTGGGCACCCTGGCACTAGCCAAGGTGCCCCCACATTGTTCAGGGCAAATTCCCCGAGTTTGTGAGTGCTGGAGACACCATTATATGCGTGCACTACACATAGGTCACTAGTATGTGTAGCTTCACAATGGTAACTCCGAATAAGGCCATGTAACATGTCTAAGATCATGGAATTGCCCAGGATGGCAGAACAAAGGACTTCCTCAGAGAGGGGGTGTTACACCCTCTCCCTTTGGAAAATGGTGTGAAGGCAGGGGAGGAGTAGCCTCCCCCAGCCTCTGGAAATGCTTTGTTGGGCACAGATGTGCCCAATTCTGCATAAGCCAGTTTACACCGGTTCAGGGACCCCTCAGCCTTGCCTGGGCGCGAAACTGGACAAAGGAAAGGGGAGTGACCACTCCCCTGACCTGCACCTCCCCTGGGAGGTGCCCAGAGCTCCTCCAGTGTGCTCCAGACCTCTGCCATCTTGGAAACAGAGGTGCTGCTGGCACACTGGACTGCTCTGAGTGGCCAGTGCCCTCTGCTGACGTCAGAGACTCCTTCTGATAGGCTCCTTCAGGTCTTGCTAGCCTATCCTTTGTCCCAAGTAGCCAAACCCTCTTTTCTGGCTATTTAGGGTCTCTTTCTTTGAGGATTCCTCAGATAACGAATGCAAGAGCTCATCAGAGTTCCTCTGCATCTCCCTCTTCACCTTCTGCCAAGAAATCGACTGCTGACCGCACTGGAAGCCTGCAAAACTGCAACAAAGTAGCTAAGACGACTACTGCAACATTGTAACGCCGCTCCTGCTCCCTTCTCGACTGTTTTTCTTGGTGTGCATCCTGTGGGGGTAGTCTGCCTCCTCTCTGCATCAGAAGCTGCGAAGAAATCTCCCGTGGGTCGACGGAATCTTCCCCCTGCCAACGCAGGCACCAAAAAGCTGCATCACTATCCCTTGGGTCTCCTCTCACGACGACGAGCGAGGTCCCACGAATCCAGCAAGACTGTCCAAGTGACCCACACGGTCCAGTGACTCTTCAGTCCAAGTTTGGTGGAGGTAAGTCCTTGCCTCCCCACGCCAGACTGCATTGTTGGTTTTCGCGACTTTTGCAACTTCTCCAGCTCCCGTGCACTTCCGGTGGAAATCCTTTGTGCACCCGGAAGCTGGGGTCCCCGGCACTCTAACCTGCATTGCACAACTTCCTAAGTTGTTCTCCGGCGACGTGGGACTCCTTTGTGTGACTTCAGGCAAGCACCATTTCACGCATCCTCGTAGTGCCTGTTTCTGGCACTTCTCCGGGTGCTACCTGCTGCTGTGAGGGCTCCTTGTCTTGCTCGACGTCCCCTCTACCTCCTGGTCCAATTTGCACCGTCCTGGTCCATCCTGGG
The DNA here is from genome assembly GCF_031143425.1 of Pleurodeles waltl. NCBI lineage: Eukaryota > Metazoa > Chordata > Amphibia > Caudata > Salamandridae > Pleurodeles > Pleurodeles waltl. The sequence goes on from NW_027150301.1 coordinate 4,188,145, forward strand.
CCACAGCAGCGTCCAAAAACGCCAACCGCACGATTTGCCGCTAGCAAGGCTTGTTGGCGTCCATCCGGCGGGAAAACACTTCTGCACGACTCTCCAAGGCGTGGGGGATCCATCTTCCAAAGGGGAAGTCTCTAGCCCTTGTCGTTTCTGCAGTATTCACAGTTCTTCAGCCTAGTAAGAGCTTCTTTGCACCAACAGTTGGCATTTCTTGGGCATCTGCCCATCTCCGACTTGCTTGTGACTTTTGGACTTGGTCCCCTTGTTCCACAGGTACCCTCAGTCAGGAATCCATTGTTGTTGCATTGCTGATTTGTGTTTTCCTTGCATTATTCCTCTATCACGACTTCTGTGTCTTTAGGGGAACTTCAGTGCACTTTGCACTCACTTTTCAGGGTCTTGGGGTGGGGTATTTTTCTAACCCTTGCTATTTTCTAATAGTCCCAGCGACCCTCTACAAGGTCACATAGGTTTGGGGTCCATTTGTGATTCACATTCCACTTTTGGAGTATATGGTTTGTGTTGCCCCTATCCCTATGTGCTCCCATTGCATCCTATTGTAATTTTACACTGTATGCACTGTTTTCTAAGACTATACTGCTTATTTTTAGTATTGTGTACATATATCTTGTGTATATTTCTTATCCTCATACTGAGGGTACTCACTGAGATACTTTTGGCATATTGTCATAAAAATAAAGTACCTTTATTTTTAGTATAACTGTGTATTGTGTTTTCTTATGATATTGTGCATAATCATTTGTGGTACTGTAGTAGCTTCACACGTCTCCTAGTTCAGCCTAAGCTGCTCTGCTAAGCTACCATTATCTAACAGCCTAAGCTGCTAGACACCCTATACACTAATAAGGGATACCTGGGCCTGGTGCAAGGTGTAAGTACCCCTTGGTACTCACTACAAGCCAGTCCAGCCTCCTACAAGTCCTGTTACCCAGTCTAAGGGGGTCATTCTGACCCCAGCCGGCGGCGGTATCCGCCGGCCTGGCTGGGGCCGCCAGAATACCGCTCCGCGGTCACAAGACCGCCGCGGGTATTCTGGGTTTCCCGCTGGGCTGGCGGGCGACCGCCAAAAGGCCGCCCGCCAGCCCAGCAGGAAACACCCTTCCATGAGGATGCCGGCTCCGAATGGAGCCGGCGGAGTGGAAGGGGTGCGACGGGTGCAGTTGCACCCGTCGTGAATTTCAGTGTCTGCTAAGCAGACACTGAAATTCTAAGTGGGGCCCTCTTACGGGGGCCCCTGCAGTGCCCATGCCATTGGCATGGGCACTGCAGGGGCCCCCAGGGGCCCCACGACACCCCTCACCGCCATCCTGTTCCTGGCGGTCAAAACCGCCAGGAACAGGATGGCGGTGAGGGGGTCGGAATTCCCCATGGCGGCGCAGCTGGGGGATTCCTCAGGGCAGCGGAAAACTGGCGGGAGACCGCCAGTTTTCCGTGTCTGACCGCAGCCAAACCGCCGCGGTCAGAATGCCCTTAGGAGAACCGCCGACCCCGGCCCTGGGGGTCAAGGACCGCCAGGGTCAGAATCAGCCCCTAAGTCCCTAGGAAGAAAGAGAAGCATCAATTTTCCATCACCAGCTCTGAAGCAGGGGGAAACTGATTGGAAAATCCCAGGAAAGTTTCAGAAAAGCTAGAAAACAGACTGGAGATCTCCAAAAAGGTGTGATCAACACTACTTCTAAATGTTGCCTCCTAATTTGACCCGGGTGGTCATTGCAAATGGAGGGAATGCCTAACCCTTCGCCTTACTCCAATCCTGAAGGAAGGCGTCTGTCGCTGCCACCAACTGGTCCGGTCTCTAACTGAAGAAGCCGGGTAGTTGGTGGTCCAGCCAGCACACTAAAGGTCTCCTGAGAAAGGTTCCCGGCATACCTGAAGCTTGGCAAAGTTACCACAGGCTAGAATCCCAAAGATGAAGAGCGTGCCTGATCGCTTCACTTGCCCAGGGAGATATTCTGCTGTGACAGAGATTTGATGGTCCAGGCAGTGCTTCCAATAATTAGAGCCTTGGAGCGAGTGCCCCCGGATGGTTGATATATTGGACCGCTGACACATTTTTCATCTTGAGGAGAACACACAACTGAATCTTGTTCTTCGTCCAACATCGTACCATGAAAGAGCCAGTTAGAAGCTTCATTCAATTTCTGTTCTTGAGGAGACCCTTGTAGAAAACTCTATGCATCTGGTGCCCCAACCTGACCTGCTGGCATCCAATTCTATAATGAGGTCTGGGGCCGAAGCGAAAATCACTCTCCCATTTCATGCTTGTTTGTGGGACAGCCACCAGACGATTTCTTTCAGCGCCCCATCTGAGAGAGACACCAGTTGGGAGTAAGTTAGTCCTTTCTTCAAATGAGAAGTCTTTAACCTCTGTAAGGTTAAATTATGGAGGGGCTCAGGAAGGATGGCCTAGATGGATGACGACAGGCAGCCCACCAGGTGAGTGATTTCCCTCAGCGAGGTGTGAGGTTTGGCTAGGGCCTTCCTCAACTTGTGTCAAATCTTCACCACCTTCTGGGATGGAAGGCTGTGGACAGTCATAGTAGAGTCTATGATGAAGCCCAGGAAAGTTGCTCTCTGGGAAGGAACCAGCAGTGACTTTTTCTCGTTTATCACAAAGCCTACCCCCTCCAGAAGGTTAATAACTGTTTGAAGTTGGAGAGAGAGATGACATGGACATTGACCCATTATCAGCATGTCATCGAGGTAGATGATAAGGCGTATCCCCTGTGGCCTTAGATGTTCCACGACCCGTTTGAGAACCTTCGTGAAGCACTAGGGGCAAAGAAGACAAAGTGGAAAATGTTAACGTTTGTTGGCACCAAACATACTGGGGGAACCTTCAATGCAGGGGAAAAATTGGAATCAATGGGTATGCGTTTTTGAGGTCCAAGCGGACCAATCAGTCTGAGGGACGTAACACGTCTTTGAGGAAGTGGATCCCCACCATCTTGAAATCGTGGTAGACAACCCATTCATTGAATTCTCATTATTTGATGACTGGGTGTTGTCCTTCATTGCTTTTGTCCACCAGAAAGATGTTGCTGATGAACCCATGGAGATGTGGGACCATCCGACAAAAAGCCCCTTTGTCCAGTAGGAAGAGATGTCCTCGTCCATGAGGGCTGCCTCTCGGGAGGAAAACTGAAGGGGACGAGGCCATGGTTCCTGATGAGGGAAACCATAGATTTCTATTTGGAAATCTTGGGCCATTTGTAAAACCCAAGCATCTGCTGTAAAGGATCTCTAGGACTGGAGGAAAACCCCCGCCTGACCCCACTTTTGTAAGAGAGGAAGGATGAGCACTCAGCGGAATGGAGGAAGCGGAGCTCCCTCTGAATCCTCTGCACAGGATGTGTTGCCCTCTGGTGGGGTAGAACTTGGTGAATCTGGTCTTGTCCTGAAAGGAGCCTTGTCCGGAGCCTTGCCCGCGGGAAGGGTATTGGAAATGTGCATGGCTGACCGAGCGGCCTCCGCCATGACCGGCCCCTTGGAAAACCCGAGAGTTAAAGACTTTCTTTATGGAGGACCTGGCCTAGTCTAGGGAGATGAAGGTGTTCACAAACTTGCCCAACTCTTTGACAAAGGGTCCCCTTGGGCAATAAGCCCCACCGCCGACGTCGCATTGTTCCGGTGCTTTGGGTAACCTTAATCAACAGGGAGTGGCAGCACTGTGTGGACGGCGTGCAATTGGCATTACCTAAGAAGATGATAGCATGCTGTGCCCACCTTGAAAGGGCCTCTGGTGAAATAAGGGCACTCGTGGCCTTGGAGTCTTCAGTCGTATCAAGGATCTTGGTAAGGGGCCAATAGTACTCAAAAGCTTATCCTGACAAGCCCTCCAGGAATGGAATATGGTCTTTTTCGGGTCTTTTATGAATTTTGCCAGGGAAGTGGCCATTCTGGAGTCAATGTCGGGAGTCAGGGCGACTGTACCCTACAAGCCAGGGCAGGGACATTCGTCTGGAAAGCAGCTGCAGGCTTCTTTCTCCAAGGGCTTCCTAAGGTGACCTACCACATAGCTGGCTACCTTTTCTGCCGGAGCCCACTCAGAGGAGCAAGGGTAGAGGATGTAATCGGGGTCAGGAAATGTCCAAGCCCTGGTCCTGGGCCTCTGGGTTTGCAGTGTAAGGGATGGATGGATGCCAAGGTCTGTAGGACACTTCCTCATCATCTGAGTCCACAGGGGACTCATCATCTTGAGGGTCTGGGGAAATAGGGCCTGGGAATTCCAGGGCTGGTTCAGTAGGACCCGGGATTGGGGGGGGTAGCCAAGAAAGCTTGCTTAAGGCAAGCAGAAGCATCATAGTCAACGCCATCCTTGCGACGAAGCTTGGCAGGCACATGGTCTGGATTTGGGGCAGATTGGAAGGTGCCTAAGATCCCAGAGGGTGCAGTGGTATCCTTCATGGGATTAGAGATATGGGTGCAGGCACGCGCAGTTTGATCCACCAGGTACTGTTCCAAGGGGCCCATGGACCCAGCAACCGCCTGGTAAATTAAGGCATCTACGCCTCATAAAATTCATCTCTGATTGAACTAATGCCTATGTTTGATCGGATGTTTTGTCTTTTCCATTCCCAAAGGTTCTTAGGATTTGTAGTTTATCATAAAGTTTGAGTATGGCTGTTATTGATTACAGCGAAGGAAGAAAAGCATAATCCTCCCCTCTGGTCATGACATAGAATTACTTCCGTCCATTCATTTAATAATTTGTTCTTCAAATTGAAACAATTCAGAGGGAAGTCCAATTCTATACATAGAACATAGTTTGATGACTGAGACTGCTCCAGTTCAAGTGTGATCAGTTCTGAGAGCATTTGCAGCCTCCTGTTTTAAACTAAAACACCATGTTACATAGACACAAGGGCTTCTTCCTGAGTACTGGTTATACCCAGTTCTAGTGCTGCAGCTTGTATAAGTGGACATTTTCTAACAGGAACAAGAGACCTAAGGATCTTATCCCACGCTTTATCCAAAGTCCTTGTTCATTTACATTTAATCCCATACAAGTGCGTTAGAAGTATTTTTGGCGTGGTATACTTTGAATACAGACACTAGTTGTTTCTCAAGTTATGCAGGAGTAATAACAGGTCTGGCGTCTGATCTCAGGAACTCTAGACTATAATACATGATGCATTCAGAATATATCAGATTGTACTGTCATCTGCCCTCATTCAGAATTTCAAAGCTCTGCTGTCTTGTGGGACCACTTGGGATATCACAAGCTGTGCTGTGTCATGTGACCCTATTCAGAACTTACTCTCATGTGTGTAACTTGAATTTCACAACTTATATTGTATCTAAACTTCTGCCAGAATTTAAAATCTGTTGTGGAAACTGATGTCCTTCTGCCTGTTCTTCTGTTTTGCAGGATGTAAGAAGCGCCCTGGACAGGTAAGGTTGGTTTATTGTTCTCCTCTCAGTGTGTACGGAGCAGATCTGGCTGCAGTGTGGAAATGTCAGTACTGAGCTCACACAAATCCACTCTGCTGCCGGAGCAGTACTACCTCATACAATTACTATATGTAGACCACTTCGTAGCTACTCTCCTGTCTTCCAAACAGTGTTGAGGCCCCTCTGCTTATCCTGGAACTCAGAGTCTTATGAAAATACCCCCCAAGCCCAGGGAAACACGCTCATGTCCACAAAAATCACTTTTGTCCACAGAAACTACCTCAAGTTTTCCACAATCACAGCATACTCAAAACCTCCTTCAACCTCCACATGATCAGAATGTCTATGAACCCATGAAAGCCGCTTTACTGGCCAAGTTTGGACTGAACCCTGAAAAATCAGAGGTTTAGGGACAGCACCAAACTCTCCACACAGACCTGGGTAGTCTGTTTTGATTTCTCCAATAAGGCACTGAATGGTTGGGTGCGGGGCAACAAAGTAAATGATTACTAAGGATTATATGATTTGATTCTGAGAGAGAATATGCTCAGTATTTGTTCTACAGAGTTGCGCCAGTACCTGGTTGACAGTAAGCTGACTGATCCTAGAAAGCTTGCTGATGCTAACCGGTATTCTAGCTATACCGGGTCTGATTGACCCAGACCAAAATGTGATGCACCCCCAATGTGGGGATACACGAAACGCATTCTTGACTTAATAAATAAGGCAGATCAGGTTCGTAGGGACATTATGCTTTTAACCCTGGACGTGGAGAAGTCCTTCATCATAGAGCATTGGCCTTAACTGACAACAACATTAACCCACTTTGGTTTCGGCCCTCCGTTTCTCACATGGATCCATAGCACCTATAGCAAACCGTGGGCGATGGTGTGGGAACTGACATTCCTCCCAATCATTTCCCATATGCAGAGGCACCAGACAGGGGTGCCCTTTGTCACCCCTACTATTGGAGCGGTTTACACAGTGTACGAACGAATCCAAATATAACAGGTGTGACATTTGAAGGCGAAGTGCACACCTTGGCTTTATACGTGGATGATGTTTTAGTCTCCTTAAATATTAATCCCAAGGGGGCCTTTCCGGCTCTTCTGCAGGAGATAGAGGAGTTCGGAAAGACCTCCGGCTTCCGTGTAAATTTTCAGAAATCCCAAGTCCTTAATATTGCTGTCCCTCTTGTGGACCATCAATATGTGGAAAGGCAGTTTCCAATATGTTGGCAGAGACAGAGTATCCCTTATCTAGGGCTCAAGTTTGCTCCAATCATCTCAGACACTACCCCTATCTCAAGTTTGCTCCAATCATCTCAGACACTACCCCTATTAACTACCGCTTATTGGTACAGCGAGTACGATGCAGCCTGGCTAAATGGCAATCACCCCTGATTTCATGGCTCAGCCTCGTTGCTGCCCTTAAAATGACGATCCTTCTGCAAATCTTATACCTTTTTCTAACCATACCGGTCGAGCCTCTCCAGGGAACGCTTTAATCTTTACAGAAAGATTTTTACCATTTCATTTGAGCGGGAAGGCGGCCTCCCTATGCTATCAATCACCAGCACAAGGCAGTCTGGGAGTGCCTAACCTACTGCACTATTTTCAAGCCACCCAACTCTACTATTTAGTAGAGTGGTCGAGAGACGAGTCCGAAAAGAGGTGGCTGTTTATGTATAGGGCGCTCGCAGGCACATCCCTGTGGAAGATCCCCTTCCTATCCCACCCACAACATCCCTGGGCTTTATATTCTTCTCCAATCACACACTCACTTAGGAGAACGTGAGACCGGGTGGCAACAAGGAAAAACTTTACTACATTTCCCTCGCCCTTGACGCCAATTGCTATCAATCCATCCTTTACCCCTGGTATGAACAGCCTGACCTACAGCAAGTGGTTGCAACCGGAGTGTCGCACTGTGGCCATCTAATTGATGTCAAGGGCATGATACCTTTTGACAATCCGAACATGCACTCCCCGAGACAGAGCGGATGCGCTACTTACAAATTCGTCATTGGGCCATGCATCCAGGGATACGAGATCAGGCACAGAGATCCCTTACTGATGTTGAGAAATGGCTGTTGAAGAAGACCTCAGATAAAAGATTAATCACTGACCTGTATAATTTCCTACAAAAGGCCCCGATACACAGAAATCCCCAGGACAACAACAATGGGAGGCCGAAATCGGTAGATCTCTCACACATAGGGAATGGGAGGACATATACTACAGGGCACGTCACACAGCTAAAATATGGCAAGCGTAGAATCTGCAACCATAGGGGGCGTCTAATAGGGTTGGCATTGGATTCGGACACTGAAAACATACTCACTCACTGGGGTACTGATACTCTTCCCATGCACCTGGGATGGATACACCCCCTGTGGCACATCTTAGGCATGGAGAATATTACTCTGACATTGACGAGCCAAGCAACTCTTTCCAAGAGTTATGGGGCTCATTTATGGTGCTCCTTTTTACGGAGTTTAGGGAGTTGACATGCCCCAGATATCTTCAGCTCCTGGGGCTTCTCCACACACCAGCCATGATACAATGAACAGAGAACAGGGTTATGTAGGGGTTTAACCTTTAGTTTTTTCTCTCATTGTTGCTGCATTAATGGGTAAATGTGCTCCCGGGCAGAGGGAGGGGGGTAGGGGGATACTTTGTTTACCTTTCATCCCATTCAATGTTATTACTTTTAATACAGCTATATAATTATTATCACTATGCAGCCCCCTTCCGGGCAGGTCAAACAATGCGATCGCTGTATAATGTTACATACCAATAAAAATTATTTGAACCTAAAATGCAGGACTTAGGTGAGTGCAATATTTAGCCGTTTAGAGATTTCAAGGAACATGCCTTCAGTTCTTACAAGGTAGAGGGATCCAGAGATCCCAAGGTACAGAGATCCAGAGATCCCAAGGTACAGGAATTCAGAGATTCTAAGGTACATGGATCTGGAAATTCCAAGGTACAGAGATCCAGAGGTTCCAAGGTACAGGGATCCAGAGATTCCAAGGTATAGGACTCCAGAGATTCCAAGATGCAGAAATGCAGAGATTCCAAGGACCATGACTCTAAAGATCCCACAGTGTAGGATTTTAAGGATCCCAAGGTGGAGGAGCTCAGTGATTCGACGATGCAGGAGATGTAGTAATTCCAGGTTGAAGGCTATAACAGACAGGGTGCAGGATGCAGGATCTAACAGACAGTCATACTCAGCACTACTGAGATTTTATAAGAGGAGAGGAAGAAAGCAAGAGTGAGAGACAGAAAGAGAGAAAGTGAGCCTGACAGACGCAGGAGATCACGAGAGCGAGTTGAAGATCAAGAGGCATACGTAGAGAGTGGGATAGGGAATGAAAGAGATAGTGTGTGATTATTCACATCTGCTTTTGAGATGCCAAGAACTGTCAGCGAGACAAACACACCAAGAGAGTTAATATGAAAGAGAGAGAAAAAAGAAACAAAGTGTGTGTTTGTGTGTGTGACAAGCTTTATTCAGTTACAGAGAAGCAAAGAGGGGCCGAGAGATGCTGAGACAGAGAGAGTGAGTGTGAGGGTAGTACCAGCAATTGTGCACAATTATGTTAGAGTCGCAGAGAGAGAAGGAAAGAGGGAGGAGGTGGGAGGATGAAATAAAGTCGAGACAGCGCAGCATAGAGTCTGTGCAAGTGTTTGTTTTTGTAGTAACACTCAATGTGCACAGATACCTTTGCAATATCTGGCGCATTCTGAAAGAGAGGACCAGAGAGAGCGAGGAACACTAAGTGATGTGAGAGACGAAGAAAGAGTTATACAGGTAATCAGATAAATAGACAGAAAGGGAGGTGGAGAGAGACAGTGGCCATGTGTGTTAGTTGCTGAGTTTTTTTGTTTCCTACGAGATCCTGAAGCTTGTATTATCATGTGCTAATCCCTACAACGTTCTGAGCAGAGGGATATGCATAGTAGAAGAGATAATGTGTGACACTTGTGGTTGCCCCCCAGGGCTGTTGATGTGTGTGTGTGTGTGTGTGTAGTGAGACACACAAATTGCTGTCCTGCTGGAGCTCCTGTAAATTGCAGTATTCTGTTTCCAATTACAGGGTGTTTGTGCAGTTCTTTTCCAGATCCTGTAGCCTCCCAGTCTTCTGTAACACTAAAATGATTTGTGTGTCCTTCAGGTGTAAGAAGGTGAAGTTTCAGGGTCAGGAGAGTGAGATGAAGAAAACAAGGGAAAAAGAAGTTATGATAACGCTGAAACCTGAAGAGGAGATGAAGAAATATAAAGGTAAATAGAGTTGCACTGAATGTAATTATATGTTGGTGTCCACACTGAGACCTTTGGCCTCCACCAGCTACAGCTACAGCTTTTACTGTGGAAAGACCTGGTCGAACGTTTGGCGAGTGCAGGTCTACACTGACCCCCTCGGCTGTGCTAACTCCTGAGCCGTGCTGGTGGTCCCTCAGCAGTACAGGGAGTTCCTCCTTAACATTGACCATGATATCCCCTTGGCTGGGCATCTGGGGGTGACCGAGACCTGAGAGAGGCTGGTCAACCACTTCTACTGGTCGCAGATGTCAGAGAAGGTGAAGGACTTTTATCGCTCCTGTGTGCCCTGCCAAGCCTGTGGCAAGGGAGGAGGCAAACCCAAGGCTCCCCTGATACCACTACCAGCGGTGGGGCAGCTTTAGAGAGGGTGGTGCATTGCTTGAGACCATTTGTAAAAGTTCAATCAGCTGCTTCAGAAGGAAGTGCCCGCGCTCGGGAGGTAACCAACCGAGAGTCATTATCCAGAATGAAGTAATGGGGGCCACAATAGTGGAGGCTGACGAAGATTAAAGTTCTGCATGAGCAGAAAAGTCTTGAGCTGTGTTCAAAAGATAAAATGATTTGGTTGGGAATAGAGATGATGCTGCAGTTTTATCATTTACTACAGTTTACTGTCTGGTGCAGCACTGTGGACAGTGTAGTATAGTGTTCTGTGTAATGCAGTGTGCTCTCTTGTGCAACTGCTGTTTGGTGCAGCGTTTTGTGAAATAGTGCTCCGTCTATTCTGGTGTGCTGTCTAGTGCTGTATCCTGCTTCAAACTATGTGCTGTCTTGTATAGTGTTTTCTCTAGTTGTAGGAAGCTGGCCCCTTGTTTGCAGTACCCTCCCCCCACTCTTTTTGCCTGATATCTAATGCCAACTTGACTAAGTGTGTGCTGGGATCCAGCTAACCAGGCCCCAGCATCTGCGTTCCTTCCCTAAAACTATACCATTGTTCCACAATTGGCACACCCCTGGCCCACAGCTAAGTCCCTTGTAAAAGGTATCACTGATACCAAGGGCTCTGTGACCAGGGAGGGTCCCCAAGAGCAGCAGCATATATTGTGCCACCCTAAGGGACCCCTCACCCAACACATGTGCACTGCCAATGCAACTTGTGTGTGCTGGTGGTAAGAAAAAAGTAAAGTTGACATGGCATCCCCCTCAGGATGCCATGCCCACAAACCGCTGCCTGTGGCATAGGTAAGTCACCCCCCTAGCAGGCCTCACAGCCCTAAAGCAAGGTGCACTATCCCACAGTACAGTGTTCTCCCTCCAGGTAGGTGCTGTGTAGTGCAGTGTATTCTACAGTGTGGTCCTTCCATGTAGGTGCTGTGCAGTATAGTGTATTATAGAGTAAAGAGTGCTCCTTCCAGGTAGGTGCTGTGTAGTGCAATGGTTTTCTACAGTGTGGTCCATCCAGGTAGGTGCTGTGTAGTGCAGTGCATTCTACAGTACAGTATGCTCCTTCCAGGTAGGTGCTGTCCAGTGTATTGCACAGTACAGTGTGCTCCTTCCAGGTAGGAGGTGTGTAATGCAGTGTCTTCTACAGTGTGGTCCTTCAAAGGTAGGTGCTATTAGTGCAATGTATTGTACAGTACAGTGTTTTATTTCCAGGTAGGTGCTGCATAGTGCAGTGTATTCTACAGTGTGGTTCTTCCAGGTAGGTGCTGTCTAGTGTAGTGTGTTGTACAGTACAGTGTGCTGCTTCCAGGTTAGGTGCTCTATAGTGCTGTGTAATGCACAGTACAGTGTGCTCCTTCCAGGTAGGTGATGTATAGTGTTGTGTAATCCACAGTACAGTGTGCTCATTCTATAGTGCAGTGCGTTGTGTGATGCCGTGTATTCTACAGTACAGTGTGCTCCTCCCAGGTAGGTGCTGTTAGTGCAGTGTATTGTACAGTACAGTGTGCCCCTTCCAGGTAGGTGCTGCGTAGTGCAGTGTATTCTAGAGGGTGGTCCTTCCAGGTAGGTGCTGTCTAGTGTAGTGTATTGTACAGTACAGTGTGCTGCTTCCAGGTAGGCGCTGCATAGTGCTGTGAATGCACAGTACAGTGTACTCCGCTCCTTCCAGGTAGGTGTTGTGTAGTGCAGTGTATTGTACAGTACCGTGTGCTCCTTCTAGGTTGGTGCTGTGTAGTGCAGTGTATTCTACAGTGTGCTTCTTCCAGGTAGGTGCTGTATAGTGCAGGGTAATGCACAGTACAGTGTGCTCCTTCCAGGTAGGTGCTCTGTAATGCAGTGTATTGTACTGTGTGCTCCCTCCAAGTGGGTGAGGTGTAGTGCAGTGTATTGTACAAAACAGTGTGCTCCTAACCAGGTAGGTGCTGTTAGGCCTGTGTACTGCGCAGTACAGCGTACTCCTTCTAGGTAGGTCTGGTGTAGTGCAGTGTATTGTACAATACAGTGTGCTCCTTCCAGTTAGTTTCTGTGCAGTGCAATGTATTCTACAGTGTGCTCCTTCCAGGTATGTGCTAATTAGTGCAGTGTATTGTAAAGTACACTATGCTCCTTCCAGGTAGGTGCTGTGCAGTGTATTGCAGGGTACAGTGTGCTACTTCCAGGTAGGTGCTGCATAGTGCAGTGCATTCTACAGTGTGGTCCTTCAAGGTAGGTGCAGCTTATTCTACAGTGTGGTCCTTGCAGGTCGGTTCTGTGTAATGCAGCGTATTGTACAGTGTTCTCCTTCAAGGTAGGTGCTGTGTAGGGCAGTGTATTGTATAGTACAGTGTGCTCCCACCAGTTAGGTGTTGTGTATTGCAGTGTATTACTCAGTGTGCTCTTTACAGGTAGGTGCAATATAGTGCAGTTTATTATACTATGTGTTCCTTCCAGGTAGGTGTTTTATCGTGCAGTGTATTGTACAGTGTGCACCTTCTAGGTAGGTGCTGTGTAGTGCAGCGTATTGTAAAGTACAGTGTGCTCCTTCCATGTAGGTGCTGTGTAGTGCAGTGTAACGTACAGTATAGCGTGCTCCTTCCAGGTAGGTGCTGTGTAGTTCAGTGTATTGCACAGTACAGTGTGCTCCTTTCACATTGGTGCTGTGTAGTGCAGTGTACTGTACAGTACTGTCTACTCCTTCCAGGTAGGTGCTGTGTGGTGCAGTATATTGTACAGTACAGTGTGCTCCTTCTATAGTGCAGTGTATTGTACAGTGTGCTTCTTCTAGATTTCTGCTGTGTAGAGCAGTGCATTGTACAGTACAATGTTCTTCTTCCAGGTAGGTGTGGTGCAGTGCAGTGTATTATACAGTACAGTGTGCTCCTTGCAGGTACGTGCTGTGTAGTGCAGTCTATTGTACAGTAGAGTGTGCTCCTTCCAGTTAGGTCAGGTGTAGTGCAATCTATGGTACTGTGTGCTCTTTACAAGTAGGTGTATTGTACTATGTGTTCCTTCCAGGTAGGTCCTGTGTACTATAGTGTATTGTACAGTACAGTATGTTCCTTCCAGGTAGGTGCAGTTTATTCTATAGTGTGGTCCTTGCAGGTCGGTGCTGTGTAATGCAGCGTATTGTACAGTGTTCTCCTTCAAGGTAGGTGCTGTGTACTGCAGTGTATTGTATAGTACAGTGTGCTCCTACCAGGTAGGTGTTGTGTATTGCAGTGTATTACTCAGTGTGCTCTTTACAGGTAGGTGCAATATAGTGCAGTTTATTATACTATGTGTTCCTTCCAGTTAGGTGTTTTATTGTGCAGTCTATTGTACAGTGTGCACCTTCTAGGTACGTGCTGTGTAGTGCAGTGTATTGACAGTACAGTGTTTTCTTTCTATAGTGCAGTGGATTGTACAGAGTGCTTCTTCCAGATTTCTGCTGTGTAGTGCAGTGCATTGTACAGTACAGTGTTCTTCTTCCAGGTAGGTGTGGTGCAGTGCAGTATATTATAAAGTACAGTGTGCTCCTTGCAGGTAGATGCTGTGTAGTACAATCTAGTGTACACTAGAGTGTGGTCCTTCCAGTTAGGTGCTGTGTAGTGCAGTGTATTGTACTGTGTGTTCCTTCCAAGTAGGTGCTCTGTAGTGTATTGTACAGTACAGTATGTTCCTTCCAGGTAGGTGCTGTTAGTGCATTTGCACAATACACTGTGCTCCTTCCAGGTAGGTGCTGTGTAGTGCAGTATATTGTACAGTGTATTGTACAGTACAGTGTGCTCCTAACCAGGTAGGTGCTGTTAGGCCAGTGTATTGTGCTGTACAGTGTGCTCCTTCCATGTAGGGGTGGTGTAGTGCAGTTCATTGTACAGTACAGTGTGCTCCTTCCGGTTAGGTGCTGTGTAGTGCAGTGTATTGTACTGTGTGCTCTTTACAGGTTGGTGCAGTATAGTGCAGTTTATTGTACTGTGTGTTCCTTCCAGGTAGGTGCTCTGTAGTGTATTGTACAGTACAGTATGTTCCTTCCAGGTAGGTGCTGTTAGTGCAGTGCATTGTACAATACACTGTGCTCCTTCCAGGTAGGTGGTGTGTAGTGCAGTGTATTCTACAGTACAGTGTGTTCCTTCCAGGGAGGTGCTGTGTAGTGCTGTGTATTCTTCAGTGTGCTCCTTCCAGGTAGATGCTGTATACTGCAGTGTAATGTACAGTACAGTCTCCTCCTTCCAGGTAGGTGGTGTGCAGTGCAGTGTATTGTATAGTCTGCCCCTTACAGGTAGAAGCTGTGTAGTGCAATGTATTGTACTATGTGCTCCCTCCAGGTAGGTGCGGTGCAGTGCAGTGTATTCTACAGTATGCTACTTCCAGGTAGGTGCTGTGTAGTGCAGTGTATTGTACAGTACAGTATACTCCTTCCAGGTAGGTGCTGTGCAGTGTATTGCACAGTACAGTGTGCTCCTTCCAGGTAGGTGCTGTGTAGTGTAGTGATTTTCTACATTGTGATCCATCCAGGTAGGTGCAGTGTGGTGCAGTGTATTGTACAGTACAGTGTGCTCCTTCCAGGTAGGTGCTGTTAGTGCAATGTATTGTACAGTACAGTGTTCTCTTTCCAGGTAGGTGCTGCGTAGTGCAGTGTATTCTACAGTGTGGTTCTTCCAGGTAGGTGCTGCATAGTGTAGTGTATTGTACACTACAGTGTGCTGCTTCCAGGCAGGTGCTGTATAGTGCTGTGTAATGCACAGTACAGTGTGCTCCAACCAGGTAGGTGCTGTGTAGTGTAGTGTATTGTACAGTACATTATGTTCCTTCCAGGTAGTTGCTGTGTAGTGCAGTGCATTGTATAGTCTGCTCCTTCCAGGTAGAAGCTATGTAGTGCAGTGTATTGCACTGTGTGCTACCTCTAGGTAGGTGAGGTGTAGTACAGTGTATTGTACAGTACAGTGTGCTCCTTCCAGGTAGGTGCTCTGTGGTGTAGTGTATTTTACAGTACAGTGTGCTCCTTCCAGGTAGGTGCTCTGTAGTGCAGTGTATTTTACTGTACAGTCTGCTCCTAACCACGTAGGTGCTGTTAGGCCAGTGTATTGTACACTACAGTCTGCTCCTTCCAGGTAGGTGGGGTGTAGTGCAGTGTATTGTACAGTACAGTATGCTCCCTCCAGGTAGGTGAGGTGTAGTGCAGTGTATTGTACAGTACAGTGTGGTTCTACCAGGTAGGTATGGTGTAGTGCAGTGTATTGTACAGTGTGCTCCTTCCAGTTAGGTGCGGTGTAGTGCAGTGAATTGTATAGTGTGCTCCTTCCATGTAGGTGCGGTGTAGTGCAGTGTATTATACAGTGTGCTCCTTCCAGGTAGGTGAGGTGTAGTGCAGTATATTGTATAGTCTGCTCCTTCCAGGTAGAAGCTGTGTAGTGCAGTGTATTGTACTGTGTGTATTGTACTGTGTGCTTCCTGAAGGTAGGTGAGGTGTAGTTTAGTGTATTGTACAGTGCAGTCTGCTCCTTCCAGGTAGGTGGGGTGTAGTGCAGTGTACTGCACAGTATGCCCCTTGCAGGTAGGTGCTGTGTAGTACAGTGTGCTCCTTCCACATAGGTGCCGTGTAGTGCAGTGTATTGTACATTGGGCTCCTTCCAGGTAGGTGCATTGTAGCACAGTGTGCTCCTTCCACATAGGTGCTGTGTATGTACAGTACTGTCCGCTCCTTCCAGATAGGTGCTGTGTGGTGCAGTATATTCTACAGTATAGTGTGCTCCTTCTATAGTGCAGTGTATTGTACTGTGTGCTCCTTCCAGATTTCTGCTGTGTAGTGCATTGTATTGTACAGTACAGTGTGCTCATTCCAGGTAGGTGATGTGTAGTGCAGTGTATTATACAGTACAGTGTGCTCCTAACCATGTAGGTGTTGTGTAGTGCAGTGTATTGTACTGTGTGCTCTTTACAGGTAGTTGCAGTATAGTGCATTTCATTGTACTATGTGTTCCTTCCAGGTAGAAGCTGTGTAGTGTATTGTACAGTACAGTATGTTCCTTCCAGCTAGGTGCTGTGAAGTGTAGTGTATTCTACAGTGTGGTATTTCCAGGTAGCTGCTGTGCAGTGCAGTGTTTTGTATAGTATAGTGTGCTCCTTCCAGGTAGGTGCGGTGTAGTGCAGTGTATTGTACAGTACAGAGTACTCCTTACATGTAGGTGTGGTGTAGTGCAATGTATTGTACTGTGTGCTCTCTCCAGGTAGGTGCAGTGTAGTGCAGTGTTTTCTAAAGTGTGGTCATTCCAGGTAGGTGCTGTGTAGTGCAGTGTATTCTACAGTACAGTATGCTCCCTCCAGGTAGGTGCAGTGTAGTGCAGTGTTTTCTAAAGTGTGGTCCTTCGAGGTAGTTGCTGTGTAGTGCAGTGTATTCTACAGTACAATGTGCTCTTTCCTGGTAGGTGCTGTGGAGTTCAGTGTATTGTGTAGTCTGCTCCTTCCAGTTAGAAGAAGTGCAGTGTATTGTTCTCCTTCCAAATGGGTGAGGTCTAGTGCAGTGTATGCCATAGAACAGTGTGCTCCTAACCAGGTACGTGTTGGTAGGCCAGTGTATTGTGCAGTACAGCGTGCTCCATCCAGGTAGGTATGGTGTAGTACAGTGTATTGTACAATGCAGTGTACTGCTTCCAGGTAGTTGCTGCGCAGTGCAGTGTATTCTACAGTACAGTATGCTCCTTCCAGGTGGGTGCTGTTAGTGCAGTGTATTGTACAGTACAGTGTGCACCTTGCAGGTAGGTGCTGTGTTATGCGGTGTATTGTACAGTACAGTATGCTCCTTCCAGGTAGGTGCTGTTAGTTCTGTGTATTGTACAGTACAGTGTGCTCCTTCCAGGTAGGTGCTGTCTAGTTTAGTGTATTGTGCAGTACAGTGTGCTTCTTCCAGGTTGCTGCTGTATAGTGCTGTGTAATGCACAGTACAGTGTAGTCTACTCCTTCGAGGTAGAAGCTGGTTAGTGCAGTGTATTGTACTGTGTGCTCCCTCCAGGTAGGTGCTCTGTAGTGCAGTGTATTCTACAGTACAGTGTGATCTTTCCAGGTAGGTGCTGTGTAGTGCAGTGTATTCTATAGTGTGGTCCTTCCAGGTAGGTGCTGTGCAGTGTAGTGTATTGTACAGTGCAGAGTGCTCCTTCTACATAGGTGATGTATAGTGCAAGGTAATGCACAGTACAGTGTGCACCTTCTAGGTAGGTGCTGTGTAGTGCAGTGTATTGTGTAGTCTGCTCCTTCCAGGTAGAAGCTGCGTAGTGCAGTGTACTGTACTGTGTGCTCCCTTCAGGTGGGTGAGGTCTAATGCAGTGTATGGTACAGAACAGTGTGCTCCTTCCGGGTAGGTGCTGTGGAGTGCAGTGTATTTTACAGTACAGTGTGCTCTTAACCAGGTAGGTGCTGTTAGGCCAGTGTATTGTGCAGTACAGCGTGCTCCTTCCAGGTAGGTATGGGGTAGTGCAGTGTATTGTACAATGCAGTGTGCTCCTTCCAGGTAGTTGCTGCGCAGTGCAGTGTTCTACAGTGTGCTCCTTCCAGGTAGGTGCTGTTAGGCAGTATATTGTACAGTACAGTGTGCTCCTTCCAGGTAGGTGCTATGTAGTGCAGTGTATCGCTCAGTGTGGTCTTTACAGGTAGGTGCAGTATAGTGCAGTTTATTATACTTTGTGTTCCTTCCAGGGAGGGGCTGTATAGTGCAGTGTACTATACAGTACTGTGGGACCCTTCCAGTTAGGTGCAGTTTATTCCACAGCATGGTCCTTGCTGGTCAGTGCTGTGTAGTGCAGCGTATTGTACAGTACAGTGTTCTCTTTCAAGGTAGGTGTTGTGTAGTACAGTGTATGGTATAGTACAGTGTGCTCCTACCAGGTAGGTGTTGGGTGGTGCAGTGTATTACTCAGTGTGCTCTTTACAGGTAGCTGCAATTTAGTGCAGTTTATTGTAATATGTGTTCCTTCAGGTAGGTGTTGTATTGTGTAGTGTATTGAACAGTACAGTGTGCTCCTTCCAGGTAGGTGCTGTGTAATGCAGTGTATTGCACAGTACAGTGTGCTCCTTCCAGGTAGATGTTGCGTAGTGCAATGTATTCTATAGTGTTGTCCTTCCAGGTAGTGTGAGAAAGTAGCCTCTTTCTAGCCTTGTTACCCCCACTTTTGGCCTGTTTGTGAGTGTATGTCAGGGTGTTTGTCACTGTTTTCACTGTCTCACTGGGATCCTGATGGCTAGGCCCCAGTGCTCATAGTGAAAACACTATGGCCCTCATTCCAACCCTGGCGGTCGGTGTTAAAGCCGCGGCCATACCGCCGACAGGCTGGCGGTCCGAAAAATGGAATTCTGACCCTGGCGGTTACCGCCAACAGAGACCGCCGCTTCAACAATCCGCCCGCCACGGCGGTCCAAACAAACAGCCTGGCGGTCACCGCCAACAGCCCGGCGGGAGACAATGTACCGCCTACCCGATCACGACCCACCAATCCGCCACATTTTCCGGGGCGGGAGCACCGCTGATAAAAACACGGCGGAAACAGACTACAAACGGGAAAACGCTCACCTCGACACACTCCACGCGGAATTCCGAGAGCATGGAACCAGAGTTGCAGGTCATCCCCGCACTCCTATACCTGCTCCTCTTCCAGAAGCACGCCCGGCGGCGCGGAAGACATCAGTGAGTACTGCACCTACGACACAGGGGAGGGAAAAAATTACCGGCACACACCCACCCACCCACACCCACTACAACACACACATCAATGCATTCCCACAGATCACTGTCACAACCCCCAACACCCCCCCCTCCGTAATAATGCAAAGACCAAAGGAAGAGTACTGAAACAGGCAGATATATTGAAAATAGTTAAGATAAATGTCAAAAAATAAATAAACTATGTACAAATTATTTACATCTACAAACTGTAGTCCAACTACTGTCCGGGGACCACAGTGGTCCAGAGCAAATGGGCAAGGCCCAGTCCCACGACAAGAACTCCACGGAGAGAACACTGCAGGGGCATCAGATAGAAAAAGGACAGGCACCTCAGGGGGAAGGGAAGGGGGGGGCACCTCAGCCACTTGAGTACACGACGCCAGATCCACGAGGGGACTCCACCACCACTGGGCCATCCTGGGGAGAGCAAAGCCACAGTCCAAACAGTCCATACAGTGGGTGGCCTGCCCACTGGGCCATCCTGGGGAGAGCAAAGCCACAGTCCAAACAGTCCATACAGTGGGTGGCCTGCCCACTGGGCCATCCTGGGGAGAGCAAAGCCACAGTCCAAACAGTCCATACAGTCCATACAGTGGGTGGCCTGCCCACTGGGCCATCCTGGGGAGAGCAAAGCCACAGTCCAAACAGTCCATACAGTGGGTGGCCTGCCCACTGGGCCGTCCTGGGGAGAGCAAAGCCACAGTCCAAACAGTCCATACAGTCCATACAGTGGGTGGCCTGCCCACTGGGCCATCCTGGGGAGAGCAAAGCCACAGTCCAAACAGTCCATACAGTGGGTGGCCTGCCCACTGGCCCATCCTGGGGAGAGCAAAGCCACAGTCCAAACAGTCCATAACAGACTCCACTGCCACTGGAGGAGGCATGTTGCCCAGAGGACATCCTGCAGCCCTGCCCGAGACAGATCCTGCCCTGCCACGTCTGGCAAAGGGCCAGTGGTGCTTGACTTGAAGGGCCCAGTTCAGCGGTGCTTGCCCAGTTCAGCGGTTCTTGAGACGGCGGGGCCCAGTTCAGCGGTGCTTGCCTTGAAGGGCCCAGTTCAGCGGTTCTTGAGACGGCGGGGCCCAGTTCAGCGGTGCTTGAGATGAAGGGCCCAGTTCAGCGGTGCTTGAGATGAAGGGCCCAGTTCAGCGGTGCTTGCCTTGAAGGGCCCAGTTCAGCGGTGCTTGAGACGGCGGGGCCCAGTTCAGCGGTGCTTGCCCAGTTCAGCGGTTCTTGAGACGGCGGGGCCCAGTTCAGCGGTGCTTGCCTTGAAGGGCCCAGTTCAGCGGTTCTTGAGACGGCGGGACCCAGTTCAGCGGTGCTTGCCCAGTTCAGCGGTTCTTGAGACGGCGGGGCCCAGTTCAGCGGTGCTTGCCTTGAAGGGCCCAGTTCAGCGGTTCTTGAGACGGCGGGGCCCAGTTCAGCGGTGCTTGCCCAGTTCAGCGGTTCTTGAGACGGCGGGGCCCAGTTCAGCGGTGCTTGCCTTGAAGGGCCCAGTTCAGCGGTTCTTGAGATGAAGGGCCCAGTTCAGCGGTGCTTGCCTTGAAGGGCCCAGTTCAGCGGTTCTTGAGACGGCGGGGCCCAGTTCAGCGGTGCTTGCCCAGTTCAGCGGTGCTTGCCCAGTTCAGCGGTTCTTGAGACGGCGGGGCCCAGTTCAGCGGTGCTTGCCTTGAAGGGCCCAGTTCAGCGGTTCTGGAGACGGCGGGGCCCAGTTCAGCGGTTCTTGAGATGAAGGGCCCAGTTCAGCGGTGCTTGAGATGAAGGGCCCAGTTCAGCGGTGCTTGCCTTGAAGGGCCCAGTTCAGCGGTTCTTGAGAAGGCGGGGCCCAGTTCAGCGGTGCTTGAGACGGCGGGCGTCCTAAGGCCATCTGCCCATTGGCTCGTGTTGCCCTCCTGGGCAGCGGGGATGGGGCTCCTTCAATGCCCACCTGGGCTGTGGGTTGTGGGTCCCTCCTGGGCAGCTGTGCTGGGTCCACCCTGGGCAGCGGGCCTGCTGCCTGACTTCTCCGCCCTTCTGCCCTTGCCCTCCTTGCCTGAGGGTTTGTGGCCCTTTCCTCCCTTTGGAGATGTGGCAGGTGACGTTGGCAGGGTAGTGTCCTTGTGGGCTGGTGACTCTGGGCTCCTGCGCCGGCCCTTCCCTTTTCTGCTCCTCTTCCCAGGGGGTGGGCTGCATGTCCCCTTGCTGCTGTGGGAGGATCCGGACCTTGGAGCTGGGGGACTCCAATAGCCCTGCACCTTTTTCAAGGGTGCTGCAGGGCTGGTGGTGGCTGAGGTGCTCTTCTTACTCCTACCAGATGGAGGGGGTGGGTCAGTGGTGGGAAAGAGGTCAAGGTTGGAAAGGAAAATTAGTTTAGAAAGACAGGGACGGGTAGGAGTAGTGGGAATGGGAGTGAAGGAAGAGGATGTGGTTGTAGGAGAGTCAAGTGTGCTGTCTTTGGGTGCAGGTGATTGTGCTGGAGGCTGTCGTGAGGTGGATGGCTGTTGGGTGGGTGGCTGCCTGCGTTTGTGTGCTTTGGCTGAGGGGGTGACAGACACAGTGGGAGAGGACACAGGGGATGTGTAAATGGTAGTGGGGGTGGTGACTGCACGTGTGCGGACTGTACTGGAGGGTGTGCTGGTGATGGAAACACTGGCTGATGTTGGGGTGCATGAAGGTGTGAGTGTAGATGTCACAGGGAGGGAGGAGGGAGACGAGGAGGTGGGGGACACAGAGGTGGTGGTGACTGTTGGCATGTGTGCATCTGGATGTTGCTGGGGTGAATGCTTGTGTGATCTGTGGTGCTTATGTTTGGATGAGCTTCTCTTGGGTGTTGAGGTGTGTGCAGGCTGGTCTGATGGTGTGGCTGGGACAGGCAGAGGAACAGGAGACTGGGAGGAGGGAGTTAGTGGAGGGAGGCAGGAGACCGGGACAATGGCTGCCGTCAGTGCTGAGACCAGAGCCTGGAACGATCGCTGATGGGCAGCCTGACCCGAATGAATGCCCTCCAGGTACGCATTGCTGCGATGGACCTCCCTCTCCACCCCCTGGATGGCATTCAAAAGGGTAGACTGCCCAACAATGAGCGTCCTCAGGAGGTCAATGACCTCCTCACTGAGGGCAGCAGGGGTAACAGGGGCAGGGCCTGAGGTGCCTGGGGCGAAGGAGATGCCCGCCTTCCTGGCAGAGCGGGCACGGGGCGAACGCTGAGGTGCTGCTGGGAGGGCGGAGATGGTGCGCTGGGTGGCGGCTGTACCTGTAATAGCGGGGGCACGGATGTTGCCGCCACCGCAAGGGAGCTCCCTTCCGAGGACGTGTCCGTGTCGCTGCAGGCTCCAGTCGTCCCCGTTGTGGAGCTCCCCTCGCCCTCCGTCTCACTGGTCCAGTCAGACTCGGTGGCATGGCCCTCCTGGGCCATGTGAGATGCAGCTCCCTCCTGCCCCGATGACACTTCTCCTCCGCCTGATGATGCTGATGCACACAAGCACAGAAAGACAAACAAAAAGGGGGGGGGGAGAGAGAAAAATAAAGAGATGTTGAGTACATGGAGCACCAGTACAGTTAGCGGACATGACAGACACAGATGCCCCCTGCACTAAGTTGCGCACTTGGGGTCTGCTATGCACTCCATGGAACATGCCCTACACGCCTAGAGTTGACAACTGCACCCATGGATGACACGGCCCAGGGATGGCTGTACTGGCACACTACTGAGGGTGATGGCTGGGGACACAGGGGCTTACGGGGGTGCTTAGCCTATAGATTTCGCCCTGGCCTAGGGGGAACCACAGCCCTCCTCCCCCACCCAGACACCTCCACTTGCGCGACAACAGAGTAGATTGTACTTGTACTCACCCCCTTGTGTCTGCTGTGCTGCCCTCACGCGCCCATCCAAATCAGGGTAGGCCACCGCCAGGATCCGGGACATCAGGGGGGTCAGTTGACGGCAGGCACCCCGCCTGCGTTGGGAGGCCATCCCCAGCAGAGACTCGGCGGTCTTCTTCGTCCCGCGGCGGATGTCCTCCCACCTCTTGCGGCAGTGGGTGCCCCGTCGATGGTGGACCCCCAGGGCCCGGACTTCCTTGGCGATGGCACGCCAAATCCCGATCTTCTCATGGGCGCGGACCTATGTGACACGTACAGGGAGGGAGAAATACCAAGTTCAAGTCTGTCTGCGTTTACGGTGCCAGTGGCCCCCCGCCCCCCATCCCCGCCATGCCCCCCGCCAGGCCCCGCCATGTGCCCCCCATCCCCGCCATGCCCCCCGCCAGGCCCCCCATCCCCGCCATGTGCCCCCCGCCAGGCCCCCCATCCCCGCCATGTGCCCCCCGCCAGGCCCGCCATGTGCCCCCCATCCCCGCCATGCCCCCCGCCAGGCCCCGCCATGTGCCCCCCGCCAGGCCCCGCCATGTGCCCCCCATCCCCGCCATGTGCCCCCCGCCAGGCCCCGCCATGTGCCCCCCATCCCCGCCATGCCCCCCGCCAGGCCCCGCCATGTGCCCCCCATCCCCGCCATGCCCCCGCCAGGCCCAACATACCCCCCATCCCCGCCATGCCCCCCGCCAGGGCCCCCATCCCCGCCATGTGCCCCCGCCAGGCCCCCCATCCCCGCCATGTGCCCCCCGCCAGGCCCGCCATGTGCCCCCCATCCCCGCCATGCCCCCCGCCAGGCCCCGCCATGTGCCCCCCATCCCCGCCATGTGCCCCCCGCCAGGCCCCCCATCCCCGCCATGTGCCCCCCGCCAGGCCCGCCATGTGCTCCCCATCCCCGCCATGCCCCCCGCCAGGCCCCGCCATGTGCCCCCCATCCCCGCCATGTGCCCCCGCCAGGCCCCGCCATGTGCCCCCATCCCCGCCATGTGCCCCCCGCCAGGCCCCGCCATGTGCCCCCCATCCCCACCATGCCCCCGCCAGGCCCAACATACCCCCCATCCCCGCCATGCCCCCCGCCAGGCCCCCCATCCCCGCCATGCCCCCCGCCAGGCCCCGCCATGTGCCCCCCATCCCCGCCATGTGCCCCCCGCCAGGCCCCGCCATGTGCCCCCCATCCCCGCCATGTGCCTCCCGCCAGGCCCCGCCATGTGCCCCCCATCCCCGCCATGCCCCCCGCCAGGCCCAACATACCCCCCATCCCCGCCAGGCCCCCCATCCCCGCCATGTGCCCCCCGCCAGGCCCGCCATGTGCCCCCCATCCCCGCCATGTGCCCCCCATCCCCGCCATGTGCCCCCCGCCAGGCCCCCAAGCCAGCCAGTGGCCCCAAATCCATAATGCATTGAACTCACTTGTTGGTCTGGAGGACCGTAGAGTAGCGCATACTGGGGGAGGACCCCATCCACAAGTTTCTCCAACTCCTCTCCGGTGAAGGCAGGGGCCCTTTCCCCAGTCGCAGCAGCCATTGTCCCTTCCAGACCGAGGTCACAGCAGCACTTGCAGTATAGGTCCTCTCCTGTGAAAGATCAAGTCGCGAGTGAATAAGTAGATAGAAAATGGCGGTCACGCCCGCGGCGGTGCGTACCGCGGCGGTGTGTACCGCGACCGCCGGCGCACTTCGTCATTGGCTCCTGAAACCCATAGGGTTCAATGTTAACCAATGCGGCTTCGCGCCGCGGTCTTCGACCGCCTACCGCCACGGTGTGCCACGCCAGCGCATTGACCTCACATCCCATTGTCCCACTTCACAGGTCAGGCAGCCGCCATTTCGAGGGCCCACATGGCTCAATTTCAACTGCGTCACACAGGCCTAGGCCTTGCATGGCCACACATACAAGCCAATCACTGCATGGAGAATCGTGTACTGTGCAAGCTGTGAGTACGTACCTGTGGGTTGCTTGACTGTGTGCTCCATGTTGTCCTTCCTAGGCACCGTCCGCTGGGTTTGGCGAGGAGAAGGAGGAATCCGCCCGTGTACAGACCGCTGGTGGACCTGTCAACAATGGAGGAACGCCACATCATCATGACCTACCGGCTTGACCGTGCCACTATAAATGAACTGTGTGCCCAGCTGGAGCCCGACCTGATGTCCCCCATCCGCCAACCCACAGGGATTCCCCCTCTGGTGCAGGTCCTGTCAGTACTCCATTTCTTGGCAAGTGGGTCATTTCAGACAACGGTGGGAATTGCTTCTGGGATGTCTCAGCCCATGTTTTCTAAGGTGTTATCCAGAGTGTTGTCTGCCCTGATGAAATACATGAGGAGCTACATCATTTTCCCTGAGGTGGCTGAATTGGCTACAGTGAAGGGTGATTTCTATGCCCTTGGACATATTCCCAACGTCATTGGTGCCATTGATGGGACCCATGTGGCTTTGGTTCCCCCAAGAGACAGTGAGCAGGTGTACAGGAACAGGAAAAGTTACCATTCCATGAACATCCAGGTGGTGTGTTTGGCTGACCAGTACATCTCCCATGTTAATGCCAAGTTCCCTGGGTCAGTGCATGACGCCTACATCCTAAGGAATAGAAGCATCCCTTACATGATGGAACAGCTAGAGAGACACCGTGTATGGCTATTGGGGGACTCTGGGTACCCCAACCTGTCGTGGCTACTGACCCCAGTAAGGAATCCCCGGACCAGGGCAGAGGAATGGTACAATGATGCCCATGGGCGTACTAGGAGGGTGATCGAACGCACCTTTGGCCTCCTAAAGGCCAGGTTTAGGTGCCTGCATATGACAGGGGGATCCCTAATGTACTCACCCAAGAAGGTGTGTCACATCGTCGTGGCCTGCTGCATGCTTCACAACCTGGCTTTGCGCCGCCAGGTGCCTTTCCTGCAGGAGGATGGTCGAGATGGTGGTGTAGTGGCAGCTGTGGACCCTGTGGAGAGTGACGAGGAGGAAGACGACGGGGCTGAAACAGACAACAGGGACAGAATTATCGAACAGTACTTCCAATAGGAGACAGGTAACAATTCAAACATTATTTAGTAAATGTATGGTACTCTACTGCATCTCTGCTGCCTGTCTATTTGCCCCAGTGTCTGATGACTGAGTTGTGGCTTTTCCCTCCCTATTTCAGATCTGGGGTCCCCACTACGAGTCCTGTGCTTCGTTTCCCCATGGACTACAGCTTTGTGGCAGCGGTTTGTTGTCTTCACTATGTACAAGGACATATTTGCACTGTAATGTCAATTACAAAATTTAGAAATCACAGCCAGACTCCAGATATTTTTGTGCAACACAGGTGTTTATTTAAGTGCTCAAAATGGGATGGGTGGTTTCAAGTGGGTGGGGGCTATGGTGAAGGAATGTCCATGGTAGAGTCCAGAGTTACAGTCACACAGGTGCATTGTCCATAGGCCTGTGGAGAGATGGAGCAGGGGCAGTTCAAGGATGGACAGGGTAACAATGTGGGACAGTGTGATGACATCAGGTGGTATCCTTTGCTGGCGGGGGTCTTGACATCTTACTCTGTCTTCTTTCTAGATCTCAGGGCCCTCTTGCGGGGTGGTTCTTCTCCTGCAGGAGGTGGGGGTCTGGTGGGCTGCTGTTGGGCGGGGACCTCCTGTCCACTAGCGCCGGCGGAGGTGGTTGGCAGTTCTTGTTCGAGGCTAGTGGCAGGGGCCGCTTGTGGTTGTTGAGTGTCCGTCCTGGCGGTGATGAGTTACTGCAGCAGCCCTACCATGGTGACCAGGGTGGAGGTGAGTGCTCTGATGTCCTCCCTGTACCCCCGATAGTGTTCCTCCTGCAGCACCTGGATCTCCTGGAACCTGGCCAGTACCGTCGCCATCGTCTCCTGGGAGCGGTTGTATGCTCCCATGATGGTGGTGAGGGCCTCGTGGAGAGTGGGTTCCCTGGGCCCCTCCCCCCCCTGTCGCACAGCTGCCCTCACAGTTCCCCTGTTTCCCTGGGCCTCTGTCCCCTGGCCGGTGTGCCCACTACCACTGCCCCCAGGTCCCTGTTGTTGTTGGGGTGGTGGGTTCTCCTGGGTGCCCTGTAGTGGTAGACACACCGCTGATTGACGCGCCCTGGAGACAGAGGCATGGGCCCGCTGGGTGGGAGCTGTGCTGGTGTTCCCAGAGGGGGTTGGGTCTGGAGTGGCCTGTGGCTGTCTGAGGGGAACCGACTGTCCAGAGGTCCCCGATGGTCCGGGCTGGTCATCAGTGTCCAGGTCGACAGAGCTGCTGTCATCGCTGACGGCCTCTTGGGTGGGGGGTGTGGAGAATTCTGGGCCCTCCGTGGCGGTGTGTTGGCGGTCGGGTCCTGCAGGGGTATAGAGGTATGGTTATAGTTTCAGTGTGCCATATGGGTGAATGTGTGGGTTCCCGTGTCCCCCAGTGCTGGCATTCGTGTGTGGGGGCTTTGGTGAGGGTGGCTTGTGGGCGAGATGTGTATGTGCATTGGGCATGCTTTGGTGATGGGTGTCCATGCTTAGTGGACGCATGCAGGCCTAGGTTTTGGGATGTGTGGGTTGTGATGGTGAGACATTGGCAGGGAATGGGTGTGCTGGGGGTGGGGGTGAGGATGGTGGTGGGGGTGAGGATGGTGGTGGGGGTGAGGGTGGGGGTGAGGATGGTGGTGGGGGTGAGGGTGGGAATGTGGGTGAGGGTTGGGGTATGATTTGCCATGCAGGTGGGGGGGAGCAGTATTGAAGCTTCAACTTACCAGAGTCCATTCCTCCTCCGACTCCTGCGAGGCCGTCAGGATGCAGGATGTTCAAGACTTCCTCCTCCCATGCTGTAAATTGTGGGGGTTGAGGTGGGGGTCCTCCGCCAGTCTTCTGCACGGCGATGTTGTGCCTGGATACCATGGAACGCACCTTCCCCCGTAGGTCGTTCCATCGCTTCCTGATGTCTTCACGGTTTCTGGGGTGCTGTCCCACTGCGTTGACCCTGTCGACGATCCTCTGCCATAGCTCCGTCCTCCGGGCAATGCTGGTGTGTTGTACCTGTGTGCCGAGGAGCTGGGGCTCTACCCGAACGATTTCTTCCACCATGACCCTGAGTTCTTCGTCGGAGAAGCGTGGGTGTCTTTGGGGTGCCATGGAGTGGTGTGTATGATGTCTGAGGTGGAGTATGGGTGGTTAAGTGTGTTGTTTTGTGCTTGGTGATTGTGTGGGTGATGGTGTAGTGTGCCTCTGTGTGATGGTATTCTCTGTTCGGTGCTGTGTCTCTCTGTGCTTTTTTTCGGAATTTTGTCGTAGGGGTTTGTGGGTGATGTAGGCGTGTGTTTTATTTTGTATTGTGTGTGTGGGAGTGGTGTGTGTATGTGTATCAGGTGTGTGGAATTCAAATGGGCCAATGTTGCTGAGTTTTGTTCGTTTGTGGTTATTCTGACCGCGGCGGTGTGTACCGCCAATGGAATACCGCGTTTGAAAGACCGCCGCGTGGATTCGTGGGTCAGAATGGCATGGGCGTATTTCTGTTGGCGTGACGGTGGAGGTTTGGCCGCCTCCACTTTTCCGCCGACCGCTGCTCTGGCGGTCTGTTGTGGCTGTCGGATTTTCAGCGGTTTGGCTGCTGTGGGTCAGAATGACCGTGGCGGATTACCGCGACTGCGGCGGAATTTTGGAGGATTTCTGACCGGCGGTAAGCGCCTTTTACCGCCGAGGTCAGAATGACCACCTATGTTTTCAGTATGTTTGTTATGTGTCACTGGGACCCTGCTGGTCAGGACCCCAGTGCTCATAAGTTTGTGGCCTATATGTATGTGTCACTGGGACCCTGTCACACAGGGCCCCAGTGCTCATAAGTGTGCCTGACTGTGTTACCTGTGTAGTGACTAACTGTCTCACTGAGGCTCTGCTAACCAGAACCTCAGTGGTTATGCTCTCTCATTACTTTTAAATTGTCACTAACAGGCTAGTGACCAATTTTACCAATTCACATTGGCTTACTGGAACACCCTTATAATTCCCTAGTATATGGTACTGAGGTACCCAGGGTATTGGGGTTCCAGGAGATCCCTATGGGCTGCAGCATTTCTTTTGCCACCCATAGGGAGCTCTGACAATTCTTACACAGGCCTGCCACTGCAGCCTGAGTGAAATAATGCCCTCATTATTTCACAACCATTTTCACTGCACTTAAGTAACTTATAAGTCACCTATATGTCTATCCTTTACCTGGTAAAGGTTAGGTGCAAAGTTACTTAGTGTGTGGGCACCCTGGCACTAGCCAAGGTGCCCCCACATTGTTCAGGGCAAATTCCCCGACTTTGTGAGTGCGGGGACACCATTACATGCGTGCACTACACATAGGTCACTATCTATGTGTAGCTTCACAATGGTAACTCAGAATATGGCCATGTAACATGTCTAAGATCATGGAATTGCCCCCTCTATACCATCCTGGCATAGTTGGCACAATTCCATGCTCCCAGTGGTCTGTAGCACAGACCCTGGTACTGCCAAACTGCCTTTTCTGGGGTTACACTGCAGCTGCTGCTGCTGCTGCTGCCAACCCCACAGACAGGCTTCTGCCCTCCTGGGGTCCAGCCAGGCCTGGCCCAGGATGGCAGAACAAAGGACTTCCTCAGAGAGAGGGTGTTACACCCTCTCTCTTTGGAAAATGGTGTGAAGGCAGGGGAGGAGTAGCCTCCCCCAGCCTCTGGAAATGCTTTGTTGGGCACAGAGGTGCCCAATTCTGCATAAGCCAGTTTGCACTGGTTCAGGGACCCCTCAGCCTTGCCTGGGCGCGAAACTGGACAAAGGAAAGGGGAGTGACCACTCCCCTGACCTGCACCTCCCCTGGGAGGTGCCCAGAGCTCCTCCAGTGTGCTCCAGACCTCTGCCTTCTTGGAAACAGAGGTGCTGCTGGCACACTGGACTGCTCTGAGTGGCCAGTGCCCTCTGCTGACGTCAGAGACTCCTTCTGATAGGCTCCTGCAGGTGTTGCTAGCCTATCCTTTGTCCTAAGTAGCCAAACCCTCTTTTCTGGCTATTTAGGGTCTCTTTCTTTGGGGATTCCTCAGATAACGAATACAAGAGCTCATCAGAGTTCCTCTGCATCTCCCTCTTCACCTTCTGCCAAGAAATCGACTGCTGACCGCGCTGGAAGCCTGCAAAACTGCAACAAAGTAGCTAAGACGACTACTGCAACATTGTAACGCTGCTCCTGCTGCCTTCTCGACTGTTTTTCTTGGTGTGCATCCTGTGGGGGTAGTCTGCCTCCTCTCTGCATCAGAAGCTGCGAAGAAATCTCCCGTGGGTCGACGGAATCTTCCCCCTGCCAACGCAGGCACCAAAAAGCTGCATCACGGTCCCTTGGGTCTCCTCTCACGACGACGAGCGAGGTCCCTTGAATCCAGCAAGACTGTCCAAGTGACCCCCACGGTCCAGTGACTCTTCAGTCCAAGTTTGGTGGAGGTAAGTCCTTGCCTCCCCACGCCAGACTGCATTGTTGGTTTTCGTGACTTTTGCAACTTCTCCAGCTCCCGTGCACTTCCGGCGGAAATCCTTTGTGCACCCAGAAGCTGGGGTCCCCGGCACTCTAACCTGCATTGCACGACTTCCTAAGTTGTTCTCCGGCGACGTGGGACTCCTTTGTGTGACTTCAGACGAGCACCATTTCACGCATCCTCGTAGTGCCTGTTTCTGGCACTTCTCTGGGTGCTACCTGCTGCTGTGAGGGCTCCTTGTCTTGCATGACGTCCCCTCTACCTCCTGGTCCAATTTGCACCGTTCTGGTCCATCCTGGTCCACAGCAGCGTCCAAAAACGCCAACCGCACGATTTGCAACTAGCAAGGCTTGTTGCCGTCCATCCGGCGGGAAAACACTTCTGTACGACTCTCCAAGGCGTGGGGGATCCATCCTCCAAAGGGGAAGTCTCTAGCCCTTGTCGTTTCTGCAGTATTCACAGTTCTTCAGCCTAGTAAGAGCTTCTTTGCACCAACAGTTGGCATTTCTTGGGCGTCTGCCCATCTCCGACTTGCTTGTGACTTTTGGACTTGGTCCCCTTGTTCCACAGGTACCCTCAGTCAGGAATCCATCGTTGTTGCATTGCTGATTTGTGTTTTCCTTGCATTATTCCTCTATCACAACTTCTGTGTCTTTAGGGGAACTTCAGTGCACTTTGCACTCACTTTTCAGGGTCTTGGGGTGGGGTATTTTTCTAACCCTAACTATTTTCTAATAGTCCCAGCGACCCTCTACAAGGTCACATAGGTTTGGGGTCCATTTGTGATTCACATTCCACTTTTGGAGTGTATGGTTTGTGTTGCCCCTATCCCTATGTGCTCCCATTGCATCCTATTGTAATTTTACACTGTATGCACTGTTTTCTGAGACTATACTGCATATTTTTGGTATTGTGTACATATATCTTGTGTATATTTCTTATCCTCATACTGAGGGTACTCACTGAGAAACTTTTGGCATATTGTCATAAAAATAAAGTACCTTTATTTTTAGTATAACTGTGTATTGTGTTTTCTTATGATATTGTGCATAATCATTTGTGGTACTGTAGTAGCTTCACACGTCTCCTAGTTCAGCCTAAGCTGCTCTGCTAAGCTACCATTATCTATCAGCCTAAGCTGCTAGACACCCTATACACTAATAAGGGATACCTGGGCCTGGTGCAAGGTGTAAGTACCCCTTGGTACTCACTACAAGCCAGTCCAGCCTCCTACATTGGTTGTGCAGCGGTGGGATAAGTGCTTTGAGACTACTTACCACTCTTGACATTGTACTTTTCATAAGAGAAAAATATACAAAACAAGTTCAGTGTATGTACACATAACTAAAAAGTTTTGCATTTCTTCCTTTCACTGTTTTCTAAGTGCTGAAAAGTACTTCTAAACTTTCTAAAAAGTTCTAAAAAGTTTAAAAAGTTTTTTTCTGTCTTTCTAAAAGTTCTGAAAAACTTTTTCTTCACTTTTTCTATCACTTAACTCTTTCTAAAAATGTCTGGCACAGGCCAAAATGTTGATCTGTCCAAACTTGCATATGATCACCTTAGCTGGAAAGGAGCAAGGAGTCTCTGCGTAGAAAGAGGTATTAGTGTAGGGAAGAATCCTTCTTTAGAAATGTTATTGAACATGCTTAGAGAACAAGATAAGGCCATAAGTGCCCAATCTGTTGAAAAAGTAGTAGTAGCTAATGGTTCTCAATCTGATCCAGGGACTCCCCAGGAGAAAGATTCAAGAAAGAAACTTCCTAGCCTGCCCATTACTAGACAGTCTAGCATAGTTGGTATTGACGTAGGGTCACACCATACAGATGGTGTTGCCTCACATCATAGCAAGAGTATTCCTTCTCACTACAGTAGAAGTGATATTTCTGTTAGTCAAGCTGTTAGGGTGCCCTCTGTAAGGGATAGGTCTCCTTCTGTCCATTCTCATCACACTTCTGTTTCTAGGCATGTCCCTCCCACCCACCCTGATGACAGAGTGTTAGAAAGGGAGCTCAATAGATTGAGAGTGGAGGAATCCAGGCTGAAGCTTAAACAGCAACAGCTGGATTTAGATAGGCAGTCTCTAGAAGTAGAAAGAGAAAGACAGAAATTGGGTTTAGAAACCCATGGTGGCAGCAGCAGTATTCCCCATAGTCATCCTGTAAAAGAGCATGATTCCAGGAATCTGCATAAGATAGTTCCCCCTTACAAAGAGGGGGATGACATTAACAAGTGGTTTGCTGCACTTGAGAGGGCTTGTGTTGTTCAAGATGTCCCTCAAAGGCAGTGGGCTGCTATCCTATGGCTATCATTTGTTGGTAAGGGTAGAGACAGACTCCTTACTGTGAAAGAAAGTGATGCCAACAATTTCACTATTCTTAAGAGTGCACTCCTTGATGGTTATGGCTTAACCACTGAACAATACAGGATAAAGTTCAGAGAGACCAAAAAGGAGTCTTCACAAGATTGGGTTGATTTCATTGACCATTCAGTGAAGTCCTTGGAAGGGTGGTTACATGGCAGTAAAGTGACTGACTATGAAGGCCTGTATAACTTGATCCTGAGAGAGCATATTCTTAATAATTGTGTGTCAGATTTGTTGCACCAGTACTTGGTAGACTCTGATCTGACCTGTCCCCAAGAATTGGGAAAGAAGGCAGACAAATGGGTCAGAACAAGAGTGAACAGAAAAGTTCATACAGGTGTGACAAGGATGGCAAGAAGAAGGATGGTAAACCTTCAGAGAAAGATGGTGAAAAATCTCAAGATAAGCATGGGGATAAGGGTAAAACCAAAGATTCCACTTCAAATCTTAAACACTCTTCAGGGGGTGGAGATAAAACTAATTCTTCCTCTTCTTCTCAACCTACACAATTTAAAAAGCCTTGGTGCTTTGTGTGTAAAAATAGAGGCCATAGGCCAGGGGATAAGTCCTGTCCAGGTAAACCCCCTGAGCCTACCACCACTAACACATCAAGCTCTAGTGCCCCTAGCAGTAGTGGTACTAGTGGTGGGACTGCTGGCAACAGTCAAGCAAAGGGTGTAGTTGGGTTCACTTATGGGTCCATAGTAGAAACTGGGGAAGTCAGTCCCAAGACAGTTTCTGTCACACCTAGTGGCATTGGCCTTGCCACACTGGCTGCTTGTCCCCTTACAATGGATAAGTACAGGCAGACAGTTTCAATAAATGGTGTTGAGGCCTTGGCCTACAGGGACACAGGTGCCAGTTTCACTTTGGTGACTGAAAACCTCGTGGCTCCTGAACAACACATCATTGGACAACAGTATAAGATTATTGATGTCCATAACTCCACTAAGTTTCTTCCCTTAGCTATAATTCAGTTTAGTTGGGGTGGAGTTACTGGCCCTAAGCAGGTGGTGGTATCACCTAGCTTACCTGTAGATTGTCTCTTAGGTAATGACCTAGAGGCCTCAGGTTGGGCTGATGTAGAGTTTTATGCCCATGCAGCCATGCTGGGCATCCCTGAGGAATTGTTCCCTCTCATTTCAAGTGAAATGAAAAAGCAAAGGAGAGAAGGCCTGAAAACTCAGGATCCCTCTCCATCAACAGGTAAAAAGGGTATCACAGTATTCCCTAACCACCCTACCATTCAGGATACCATTCCTGTGGTGGGAGAAACCTCTCCTGGGGTGGTGTAGGAGGCTGGACTGGATTGTAGTGAGTACCAAGGGGTACTTACACTTTGCACCAGGCCCAGGTATCCCTTATTAGTGTAGAGGGTGTCTAGCAGCTTAGGCTGATAGATAATGGTAGCTTAGCAGAGCAGCTTAGGCTGAACTAGGAGACGTGTGAAGCTACTACAGTACCACAAATGATTATGCACAATATCATAAGAAAACACAATACACAGTTATACTAAAAATAAAGGTACTTTATTTTTATGACAATATGCCAAAAGTATCTCAGTGAGTACCCTCAGTATGAGGATAAGAAATATACACAAGATATATGTACACAATACCAAAAATATGCAGTATAGTCTTAGAAAACAGTGCAAACAGTGTAAAATTACAATAGGATGCAATGTAGGCACATAGGGATAGGGGCAACACAAACCATATACTCCAAAAGTGGAATGTGAATCACGAATGGACCCCAAACCTATGTGACCTTGTAGAGGGTCGCTGGGACTATTAGAAAATAGCAAGGGTTAGAAAAATACCCCACCCCAAGACCCTGAAAAGTGAGTGCAAAGTGCACTGAAGTTCCCCTAAAGACACAGAAGTCGTGATAGAGGGAAAATGCAAGGAAAACACAAATCAGCAGTGCAACAACGATGGATTGAGGGTACCTGTGGAACAAGGGGACCAAGTCCAAAAGTCACAAGCAAGTCGGAGATGGGCAGATGCCCAAGAAATGCCAGCTGTTGGTGCAAAGAAGCTCTTACTAGGCTGAAGAACTGTGAATACTGCAGGAACGACAAGGGCTAGAGACTTCCCCTTTGGAGGATGGATCCCCCACGCCTTGGAGAGTCGTGCAGAAGTGTTTTCCCGGCGGATGGACGCTAACAAGCCTTGCTAGCTGCAAATTGTGCGGTTAGCGTTTTTGGATGCTGCTGTGGCCCAGGATGGACCAGGACGGTGCAAATTGGACCAGGAGGTAGAGGGGACGTCGAGCAAGACAAGGAGCCCTCACAGCAGCAGGTAGCACCCGGAGAAGTGCCAGAAACAGGCACTACAAGGATGCGTGAAACGGTGCTCGCCTGAAGTCACACAAAGGAGTCCCACGTCGCTGGAGAACAACTTAGGAAGTCGTGCAATGCAGGTTAGAGTGCCGGGGACCCCAGCTTCCGGGTGCACAAAGGATTTCCGCCGGAAGTGCACGGGAGCTGGAGAAGTTGCAAAAGTCGCGAAAACCAACAATGCAGTCTGGCGTGGGGAGGCAAGGACTTACCTCCACCAAACTTGGACTGAAGAGTCACTGGACCGTGGGGGTCTCTTGGACAGTCTTGCTGGATTCGTGGGACCTCGCTCGTCGTCGTGAGTGGAGACCCAAGGGACCGTGATGCAGCTTTTTGGTGCCTGCGTTGGCAGGGGGAAGATTCCGTCGACCCACGGGAGATTTCTTCGCAGCTTCTGATGCAGAGAGGAGGCAGACTACCCCCACAGGATGCACACCAAGGAAAACAGTCGAGAAGGCAGCAGGAGCGGCGTTACAAGGTTGCAGTAGTCGTCTTAGCTACTTTGTTGCAGGTTTGCAGGCTTCCAGCGCGGTCAGCAGTCGATTCCTTGGTAGAAGGTGAAGAGAGAGATGCAGAGGAACTCTGATGAGCTCTTGCATTCGTTATCTGAGGAATCCCCAAAGAAAGAGACCCTAAATAGCCAGAAAAGAGGGTTTGGCTACTTAGGACAAAGGATAGGCTAGCAACACCTGCAGGAGCCTATCAGAAGGAGTCTCTGACGTCAGCAGAGGGCACTGGCCACTCAGAGCAGTCCAGTGTGCCAGCAGCACCTCTGTTTCCAAGATGGCAGAGGTCTGGAGCACACTGGAGGAGCTCTGGGCACCTCCCAGGGGAGGTGCAGGTCAGGGGAGTGGTCACTCCCCTTTCCTTTGTCCAGTTTCGAGCCCTGGCAAGGCTGAGGGGTCCCTGAACCGGTGCAAACTGGCTTATGCAGAATTGGGCACCTCTGTGCCCAACAAAGCATTTGCAGAGGCTGGGGGAGGCTACTCCTCCCCTGCCTTCACACCATTTTCCAAAGGGAGAGGGTGTAACACCCCCTCTCTGAGGAAGTCCTTTGTTCTGCCGTCCTGGGCCAGGCCTGGCTGGACCCCAGGAGGGCAGAAGCCTGTCTGTGGGGTTGGCAGCAGCAGCAGCTGCAGTGTAACCCCAGAAAAGGCAGTTTGGCAGTATCAGGGTCTGTGCTACAGACCACTGGGAGCATGGAATTGTGCCAACTATGCCAGGATGGTATAGAGGGGGCAATTCCATGATCTTAGACATGTTACATGGCCATATTTGGAGTTACCATTGTGAAGCTACACATAGGTAGTGACCTATGTGTAGTGCACGCATGTAATGGTGTCCCCGCACTCACAAAGTCGGGGAATTTGCCCTGAACAATGTGGGGGCACCTTGGCTAGTGCCAGGGTGCCCACACACTAAGTAACTTTGCACCTAACCTTTACCAGGTAAAGGTTAGACATATAGGTGACTTATAAGTTACTTAAGTGCAGTGAAAATGGCTGTGAAATAATGTGTGCATTATTTCACTCAGGCTGCAGTGGCAGGCCTGTGTAAGAATTGTCAGAGTTCCCTATGGGTGGCAAAAGAAATGCTGCAGCCCATATGGATCTCCTGGAACCCCAATACCCTGGGTACCTTAGTACCATATACTAGGGAATTATAAGGGTGTTCCAGTAAGCCAATGTAAATTGGTAAAATTGGTCACTAGCCTGTTAGTGACAATTTGAAAGTAATGAGAGAGCATAACCACTGAGGTTCTGGTTAGCAGAGCCTCAGTGAGACAGTTAGGCACCACACAGGGAACATATACATGCACACCTATGAGCACTGGGGCCCTGTGTGACAGGGTCCCAGTGACACATACATATAGGCCACAAACCTATGAGCACTGGGGTCCTGACCAGCAGGATCCCAGTGACACATAACAAACATACTGAAAACATAGTGTTTTCACTATGAGCACTGAGGCCTGGCTATCAGGATCCCAGTGAAAACAGTGACAAAACACGCTGACATACACTCACAAACAGGCCAAAAGTGGGGGTAACAAGGCTAGAAAGAGGCTACCTTCTCACAGGTGGCACCTGTTCCAAGGGAATCATCTGCTGGCAAAGCTGCACTCCCTGAGGTAGAAGTACCTCTCTGTGGGATAACTAACATTGGTGAGAAACAGAGCACCATTTTAGTTAACATGGAGCATCCCTCCAACCCTCCCAGAGAAACTTCAGTGCAGAAACCCTGCACTGCCTCACAACACTTAGGACAGCATCCCTGCCCTAGTGTGGAGCTCATAGGACAGCAGCCCTGCCCTGCTCCAACTCAAGAGAAACAGCATCCCTGTTCTCTCTTCCAGCCACATGGACAAAGTCTTTGCCCAGCTATGGCTTTTCTGAGACAGCATCCCTGTCTGGCATTTCCATCACTACAAATAGGTTCAGTGGACAATTCCCACTGCTCTAAACTAAAACTTACTGATAGAAACTCTGAAAATACATCTTCACATTGTTGCTTAGCTAAAAAACTTCAAACAGGGTGGTTTACATCCCCAAAGGGAAGTAACCATATAGTGGATGATAAAGGGAGTAACCAGTCTATTGCAGAGCTACTCTCTACTTATCACCACTTAGACAATAAAGTCTCAACTGGCCAAGGTTAGCCTTATTGTCCTTCGTTTGGGGGGGGTTATGTGAGAAAGTAGCCTCTTTCTAGCCTTGTTACCCCCACTTTTGGCCTGTTTGTGAGTGTATGTCAGGGTGTTTGTCACTGTTTTCACTGTCTCACTGGGATCCTGATGGCTAGGCCCCAGTGCTCATAGTGAAAACACTATGTTTTCAGTATGTTTGTTATGTGTCACTGGGACCCTGTTGGTCAGGACCCCAGTGCTCATAAGTTTGTGGCCTATATGTATGTGTCACTGGGACCTGTCACACAGGGCCCCAGTGCTCATAAGTGTGCCTGACTGTGTTACCTGTGTAGTGACTAACTGTCTCACTGAGGCTCTGCTAACCAGAACCTCAGTGGTTATGCTCTCTCATTACTTTTAAATTGTCACTAACAGGCTAGTGACCAATTTTACCAATTCACATTGGCTTACCTGAACACCCTTATAATTCCCTAGTATATGGTACTGAGGTACCCAGGGTATTGGGGTTCCAGGAGATCCCTATGGGCTGCAGCATTTCTTTTGCCACTGTAGGAGGCTGGACTGGCTTGTAGTGAGTACCAAGGGGTACTTACACCTTGCACCAGGCCCAGGTATCCCTTATTAGTGTAGAGGGTGTCTAGCAGCTTAGGCTGATAGATAATGGTAGCTTAGCAGAGCAGCTTAGGCTGAACTAGGAGACGTGTGAAGCTACTACAGTACCACACATGATTATGCACAATATCATAAGAAAACACAAGACACAGTTATACTAAAAATAAAGGTACTTTATTTTTATGACAATGTGCCAAAAGTATCTCAGTGAGTACCCTCAGTATGAGGATAAGAAATATACACAAGATATATGTACACAATACCAAAAATATGCAGTATAGTCTTAGAAAACAGTGCAAACAGTGTAAAATTACAATAGGATGCAATGTAGGCACATAGGGATAGGGGCAACACAAACCATATACTCCAAAAGTGGAATGTGAATCACGAATGGACCCCAAACCTATGTGACCTTGTAGAGGGTCGCTGGGACTATTAGAAAATAGCAAGGGTTAGAAAAATACCCCACCCCAAGACCCTGAAAAGTGAGTGCAAAGTGCACTAAAGTTCCCCTAAAGACACAGAAGTCGTGATAGAGGGAAAATGCAAGGAAAACACAAATCAGCAGTGCAACAACGATGGATTCCTGACTGAGGGTACCTGTGGAACAAGGGGACCAAGTCCAAAAGTCACAAGCAAGTCGGAGATGGGCAGATGCCCAAGAAATGCCAGCTGTTGGTGCAAAGAAGCTCTTACTAGGCTGAAGAACTGTGAATACTGCAGGAACGACAAGGGCTAGAGACTTCCCCTTTGGAGGATGGATCCCCCACGCCTTGGAGAGTCGTGCAGAAGTGTTTTCCCGCCGGATGG
The DNA here is from genome assembly GCF_031143425.1 of Pleurodeles waltl. Lineage (NCBI taxonomy): Eukaryota > Metazoa > Chordata > Amphibia > Caudata > Salamandridae > Pleurodeles > Pleurodeles waltl. Next base: position 4,227,025 of record NW_027150301.1, read on the forward strand.
ACGCTAACAAGCCTTGCTAGCTGCAAATTGTGCGGTTAGCGTTTTTGGATGCTGCTGTGGCCCAGGATGGACCAGGACGGTGCAAATTGGACCAGGGGGTAGAGGGGACGTCGAGCAAGACAAGGAGCCCTCACAGCAGCAGATAGCACCCGGAGAAGTGCCAGAAACAGGCACTACGAGGATGCGTGAAATGGTGCTCGCCTGAAGTCACACAAAGGAGTCCCACGTCGCCGGAGAACAACTTAGGAAGTTGTGCAATGCAGGTTAGAGTGCCGGGGACCCCAGCTTCCGGGTGCACAAAGAATTTCCGCCGGAAGTGCACGGGAGCTGGAGAAGTTGCAAAAGTCGCGAAATTCAACAATACAGTCTGGCGTGGGGAGGCAAGGACTTACCTCCACCAAACTTGGATTGAAGAGTCACTGGACCGTGGGGGTCACTTGGACAGTCTTGCTGGATTCGTGGGACCTCGCTCGTTGTCGTGAGAGGAGACCCAAGGGACCGTGATGCAGCTTTTTGGTGCCTGCGTTGGCAGGGGGAAGATTCCGTCGACCCACGGGAGATTTCTTCGCAGCTTCTGATGCAGAGAGGAGGCAGACTACCCCCACAGGATGTACACCAAGAAAAACAGTCGAGAAGGCAGCAGGAGCGGCGTTACAATGTTGCAGTAGTCGTCTTAGCTACTTTGTTGCAGTTTTGCAGGCTTCCAGCGCTGTCAGCAGGCGATTTCTTGGCAGAAGGTGAAGAGAGAGATGCAGAGGAACTCTGATGAGCTCTTGCATTCGTTATCTGAGGAATCCCCAAAGAAAGAGACCCTAAATAGCCAGAAAAGAGGGTTTGGCTACTTAGGACAAAGGATAGGCTAGCAACACCTGAAGGAGCCTATCAGAAGGAGTCTCTGACGTCAGCAGAGGACACTGGCCACTCAGAGCAGTCCAGTGTGCCAGCAGCACCTCTGTTTCCAAGATGGCAGAGGTCTGGAGCACACTGGAGGAGCTCTGGGCACCTCCCAGGGGAGGTGCAGGTCAGGGGAGTGGTCACTCCCCTTTCCTTTGTCCAGTTTCGAGCCCAGGCAAGGCTGAGGGGTCCCTGAACCGGTGTAAACTGGCTTATGCAGAATTGGGCACCTCTGTGCCCAACAAAGCATTTCCAGAGGCTGGGGGAGGCTACTCCTCCCCTGCCTTCACACCATTTTCCAAAGGGAGAGGGTGTAACACCCCCTCTCTGAGGAAGTCCTTTGTTCTGCCATCCTGGGCCAGGCCTGGCTGGACCCCAGGAGGGCAGAAGCCTGTCTGTGGGGTTGGCAGCAGCAGCAGCTGCAGTGTAACCCCAGAAAAGGCAGTTTGGCAGTACCAGGGTCTGTGCTACAGACCACTGGGAGCATGGAATTGTGCCAACTATGCTAGGATGGTATATAGGGTACAATTCCATTATAGGCCACTGCAGCCTGAGTGAAATAATGCCCACATTATTTCACAACCATTTTCACTGCACTTAAGTAACTTATAAGTCACCTATATGTCTATCCTTTACCTGGTAAAGGTTAGGTGCAAAGTTACTTAGTGTGTGGGCACCCTGGCACTAGCCAAGGTGCCCCCACATTGTTCAGGGCAAATTCCCCGACTTTGTGAGTGCGGGACACCATTACATGCGTGCACTACACATAGGTCACTATCTATGTGTAGCTTCACAATGGTAACTCCGAATATGGCCATGTAACATGTCTAAGATCATGGAATTGCCCCCTCTATACCATCCTGGCATAGTTGGCACAATTCCATGCTCCCAGTGGTCTGTAGCACAGACCCTGGTACTGCCAAACTGCCTTTTCTGGGGTTACACTGCAGCTGCTGCTGCTGCCAACCCCACAGACAGGCTTCTGCCCTCCTGGGGTCCAGCCAGGCCTGGCCCAGGATGGCAGAACAAAGGACTTCCTCAGAGAGGGGGTGTTACACCCTCTCCCTTTGGAAAATGGTGTGAAGGCAGGGGAGGAGTAGCCTCCCCCAGCCTCTGGAAATGCTTTGTTGGGCACAGAGGTGCCCAATTCTGCATAAGCCAGTTTGCACCGGTTCAGGGACCCCTCAGCCTTGCCTGGGCTTGAAACTGGACAAAGGAAAGGGGAGTGACCACTCCCCTGACCTGCACCTCCCCTGGGAGGTGCCCAGAGCTCCTCCAGTGTGCTCCAGACCTCTGCCTTCTTGGAAACAGAGGTGCTGCTGGCACACTGGACTGCTCTGAGTGGCCAGTGCCCTCTGCTGACGTCAGACACTCCTTCTGATAGGCTCCTGCAGGTGTTGCTAGCCTATCCTTTGTCCTAAGTAGCCAAACCCTCTTTTCTGGCTATTTAGGGTCTCTTTCTTTGGGGATTCCTCAGATAACGAATGCAAGAGCTCATCAGAGTTCCTCTGCATCTCCCTCTTCACCTTCTGCCAAGAAATCGACTGCTGACCGCGCTGGAAGCCTGCAAAACTGCAACAAAGTAGCTAAGACGACTACTGCAACATTGTAACGCTGCTCCTGCTGCCTTCTCGACTGTTTTTCTTGGTGTGCATCCTGTGGGGGTAGTCTGCCTCCTCTCTGCATCAGAAGCTGTGAAGAAATCTCCTGTGGGTCGACGGAATCTTCCCCCTGCCAACGCAGGCACCAAAAAGCTGCATCACGGTCCCTTGGGTCTCCTCTCACGACGACGAGCGAGGTCCCTTGAATCCAGCAAGACTGTCCAAGTGACCCCCACGGTCCAGTGACTCTTCAGTCCAAGTTTGGTGGAGGTAAGTCCTTGCCTCCCCACGCCAGACTGCATTGTTGGTTTTCGTGACTTTTGCAACTTCTCCAGCTCCCGTGCACTTCCGGCGGAAATCCTTTGTGCACCCGGAAGCTGGGGTCCCCGGCACTCTAACCTGCATTGCACGACTTCCTAAGTTGTTCTCCGGCGACGTGGGACTCCTTTGTGTGACTTCAGGCGAGCACCATTTCACGCATCCTCGTAGTGCCTGTTTCTGGCACTTCTATGGGTGCTACCTGCTGCTGTGAGGGCTCCTTGTCTTGCACGACGTCCCCTCTACCTCCTGGTCCAATTTGCACCGTTCTGGTCCATCCTGGTCCACAGCAGCGTCCAAAAACGCCAACCGCACGATTTGCAGCTAGCAAGGCTTGTTGCCGTCCATCCGGCGGGAAAACACTTCTGTACGACTCTCCAAGGCGTGGGTGATCCATCCTCCAAAGGGGAAGTCTCTAGCCCTTGACGTTTCTGCAGTATTCACAGTTCTCTCGTAGGGGATTTCCATGTATAGTCATAAGCACTGAATAGTTCCGCGCGCCTGCGGGGACCCCGGAGCACTGTTGTGTAGTATATTCTTAAGTGCAATCATCAGCTCCTTGACAAAAAGGTCTGTGAAAAACACTTAAGAATAACAATGTGCAGCCTATGTGAACAGCTACACAGGCCAAATTGTTAGAAGAAAAAAACAGTTGTAGTGTAAATTTCACGTTTAAACCTCTATTTATTCTATAAATACATAAATAAATACATTCTCATATTTTATTTACACCTCTCATGAGAATAAAACAATGTAGGGCAGTGTAGCCCATAGGCTGCCATTATACAGAATGAAAATAGAGCTGTGCCTTTAAGAAAGTAAAGTCTTCCTGTTTCCCATCATGCACAGCAAAAGGCAGTTGCCTCAGTTCTTTTTTCCGGCTCCTTTCTGACAGGACCCTGAAGCATTGAGCTCTACCTCACAAAATCCTTTTGTGACAGAAATTCATTTAAAATCTTTTGAATTTCATTTTCACTCGACGTTTTTAACATTGAGTGATAATTTTCTGCTTTTTTCTGTTAGATTCTGACAGAATTTTGAGGTTTTTCTACTTCAGAAATGCCTTCACTGTTTGACAAATGTCCTTCTTGTGGCAGAAAAAAGGCCAAAACAGATCCACATCGGGTCTGCATAATTTGCCTTCCATCCAGCCACAAACCGGAGTCGTGTGACATCTGCAAAACCTTCTCCAGAAGGACCCTTCGTGACAGGGAGAAGATCCGACTCCAGGCGAAAGAGGACAGGAGGAAAAGTGGTCATTCTACCACAGAGCGAGGAGAAGGTCAGTCTTCTACCAGGGCTCACACTGGTTCCTCTATAACTCCGACCAGACCGGCTCAAAAACGGCACAGGTCTCCGACGACGTCGAGGGCGTCGACGTCGAGGCAAGGAACGGCGCCAACATGCTCGCCGTCGAGGAGTGGTTCGCCGGCGAGAAAGAGACATCGCTCGCCGTCGACGACGATTTCGCCGTCGAGACGGCGTGGACTTTCGCCGTCGAGATCTGGGTCACCGTCGACACGGCGAGGACGTTCCACGTCGAGGAGATCTGAATCCGGTTCGCCGTCGAAACGGCGAGATCGATCAACGTCGAGGGGTGCTCGACGTCGTAGACGTTCACCGTCATCACGGCGACGTCGAGGGTCGTCGTCGAGAGATTCTCAACGGCGAGAAGAATCGACGGCGAAGGACACTCGCCGTCACCGTACTTCGACGTCGAGGAGTGTGTCGACGTCGAGACAATCAAAAAGACCTAGGAGGGTTTATACAACCTCAGAATCCTCGGCTTCAATCATCCTCCTTCCAGCGTCTCCACAACTCTCTCCTCGACAATCACCATTGCCACAGACGCCGGTAACACCTACGGCGCCTCTTCCGGCTCTGCCTGTAGAGTCTGTTTTGAGGACTCCAACGCGGTCTGTAAGACGTTCGGGACATTCCTCTAGACGCTCTTCTTCCTCTCGACACCGTCATGACCCACAGAGATCTCAGCATTCACATCACAGGCGTTCTTCTTCGTCTACACGGGACTACTCTCCAACCCTATCGGACTCACCGTCCCCGAGAGTGTCCCCCATAGATGATGTGAATACGTTCCAGGAGGTCTTAGTACGAGGGGCAACCAAGCTGAACATCCCGCTGGCGGTACCTGCCCCATCGACGTCAGTGATCTTCGAGACCTTGCATCACAGGACATCTTCCAGACCTTTGCTTCCACTGGTTCCAGGTCTCCTTGAACCAGCAATGGATATTTTCCTTGCACCGGCCGCAACAAAGTCTGCTCCTTCCAGACTTATTAAAAAATATCGTCCACCAGAACAAGATCCTCTATTCTTGAGGTCGGACCCAGTTCCTGATTCGGTGGTCATAGTAGCGGCAAAGAAACTGCATTCAACCTCACCATCTTCTTCTTCACCTCCAGATAAAGAGAGCAGAAAGATAGATGCTGCAGGACGAAAAGTATGCTCTACTGCAGCCGTCACGATGAAGGCAGCCAGCGCTACTGCGTTATTAGGGCGGTACGATCGTGCCCTCTGGGACTCTTTAATACAGTTTGCGGAACATCTTCCTAAGGATAAAAGGGAAGATTTCCTGGAGGTCGTGGGTGAGGGATCCATGGTGTCTAACCAAATTATAAGTGCTGCAGCTGACTCTTCGGTGCTATCCGCACACAATTATGCACACGGGATAGCGCTCAGAAGGCATGCATGGTTGAGACTTACATCACTCAAACCTGAAGCGCAGCAGAGAATACAAAACCTGCCTTTCTCGGGCTCCACCTTGTTCGGTTCTCATGCCGATGACGAGATGGCTAGAATGAAAGCTGAACTAGATACCTTGAAAGCGGTAGGGATGGAAAGACCGAAAGAACAAAGAAAGGTTTTCCGGCCATATCAACGACGACTTTTCACCCACCGGTATCAGTCGCCACACTGGATGTCTTCGCGCCCCCAGCAACAGCAACAACAGCAGTATCAAAGGGGTTTCTCTACTCAGCGAAGGTCGACAAGGGGTCGTTCAACACCTCAAACTCAGGCAACTCGACAGGCTCCCACGTCTAAGCCCTGAATCTTTGCTTCCCCCTCCTCCGTTATCCACTCCGGTAGGGGGAAGTATCTCAAATCATCTGGACGAGTGGCTACGCATCACAACAGACGCCTGGGTATTGAATATTGTGAGACATGGTTACGCTCTCAGATTCACCAGTCCTCCACCATCTGTTCCACCCAAAACAGCCAACCGCCATCTCGAAGCTCTACAGTTAGAGGTCAATATCCTATTGCAAAAAAGAGCCATAGAACCCGTTCCCATCAGCCAGCAAGGGAAGGGGATTTATTCGAGATATTTCCTTGTACCGAAAAAAGACAAACAAGAGTTTCGTCCCATCTTAGATCTGAGGACAGCAAACAAATGGATTCGCAAAGAAAAATTCAGGATGTTAGCCTTACACCAAATTTATCCACATCTACGTCAGGGCGACTGGCTATGTGCGATAGATCTTTGCGACGCTTACTTTCACATCCCAGTAACCAAGAAACATCGAAAATTCCTAAGGTTCACTGTCGGAAAACGCCATTACCAATTTGCAGTTCTACCTTTCGGCCTAAAATCAGCGCCAAGAACTTTTTCCAAATGCATGGCGGTAGTAGCCGCCCACTTGAGGAAACAGCGAATATTCGTCTACCCCTATCTAGACGATTGGCTCATAAAGGCCTCCAGTTGTCTCGAGACACAGCAACATTTCGAATGGACTCTACAACTGCTGCAAAAACTTGGTCTTCAAGTCAATCTCCTGAAATCTACAGCAACACCTGTTCAGAGGTTGCATTACTTAGGGGCCATTGTAGATACCAGGCTAGGAAAGGTGTTTCCTTCGGAGGAACGACGGTTATCGATTCTCCAGAAGTGCAAACAACTGCAGGAAAGACCTCAAGCCACTGCAAGAATAATAGCTTCTCTACTGGGCTCGATGGCGTCTTGTATCCATCTGGTTCCCAATGCTCGCCTCCATATGAGACCATTGCAGGAAAACCTGGAGGATCAGTGGTGTCAACTGAGGGACGATTGGGAGAACAAAGTCCTTCTTTCTCCTCACACCCTACAATCCCTCAAGTGGTGGTGTTTACCCAGCAATCTCTTGGTGGGGATTCCGTTCCAACAACGGCCCCCATCTCAAACCATCGTAACAGATGCGTCACTGATCGGATGGGGGGCGCACATGGAACATCTTCGAGTCCAAGGCGAGTGGTCACAGAGAGAGAGTCTCTATCACATCAACCTGCTGGAACTTCGCGCAGTCCACCTTGCGCTCAAAGCCTTCCTTCCCTCTCTGAGAACGGAAACTCTCCTTCTCCAGACAGACAACGTGGCCACTATGTACTACGTGAACAAACAAGGAGGCACCAGGTCCAGAATTTTATCCAGAGAGGCTCAGACAATCTGGCATTGGCTTCTAGCCAGGAACCTGTCACTAGTGGCAACTCACCTGCCCGGCATCCAGAATGTTCAAGCGGATGCCCTCAGTCGGGTAATGGACGAGAACCACGAATGGGTACTACACGACGACGTCGTTCATTCCATTTTCGCACTCTGGGGTACCCCCTCTACAGACCTATTCGCAACCCCAGAAAACAAAAAATGCCAAAACTTCGCCTCCAGATATTACCATCCAGGGACACTGGGGAATGCCCTGTGGATAAGCTGGTCAGGAGCATTTCTTTACGCCTTTCCACCGCTTCCCCTGATTCCGGCGGTCCTCCAGAAGCTGTCCAATGTTCAGACCAAAATGATCCTAATTGCTCCGGAGTGGCCACGCCAGTGGTGGTTCCCAGACCTTCTTCACCGGTTACTCAAACCACACATCAGGCTACCATATCGTCCGGACCTTCTCACGAAGTTCAGAGGGCAGATATCTCATCCCAACCCCTCATCGTTGAGTTTGGCAGCATGGCTCCTGAGCTAGTGCAATATGGACACTTGAACCTACCTCAGGATTGTATGGAAATTCTGAAGGAAGCAAAGCGCCCTTCCACACGATCAGCCTATGCAAGCAAGTGGAAGAGATTCTGCATTTGGTGTTTACACAACAACATTGACCCGGTTTCCTGTGGAGAACAATCTATCCTGCCATACTTGTTAAGTTTGGCAAAATCGGGCTTACAACTGTCGTCAATAAAAGTTCACTTGGCGGCTGTCACAGCATACAGAAAGAGTCCTTCACAAACTTCCTTTTTTCGGATTCCGATTATTAAGGATTTCCTAGAAGGTTTAAAGAAGGTTTTTCCCCCCATTAGAAAGCCTTCTCCTCCATGGGAACTGAACGTTGTCTTATCACGTCTGATGCTGCCGCCATTCGAGCCAATACATAAGGCATCGCTGCAACATCTCACATGGAAAGCTGCTTTTCTGGTGGCAATCACTTCAGCGCGTAGGGTCAGCGAAATCCAGGCCCTTTGCGCTCAGGAACCCTACACGGTTTTTCATTCTGCAAAAGTGGTAATGAGAACTCATCCAAAATTTTTACCTAAGGTAGTCTCCGACTTCCATGTGAACCAAACAATTTCATTACCGACTTTCTTTCAGAATCCAGCTACTCCTGCTGAGAGAACTCTGCACTCTCTGGATGTAAAGAGAGTATTGAAATTTTACTTGGACAGGACAAAAAGCTTACGAAAATCACAACAGCTTTTTATTAACTATGGCCCAATCAGAACAGGTTTGGGTACATCTAAACAATCTTTATCCAGGTGGATTGTTTCATGTATAATGTTATGTTATCAGTTAGCAAACAAATCCCTTGGTGGTAGGCCAAAAGCCCACTCTACCAGAGGGAAAGCAGCTACTGTAGCCTTGATGAGAAATGTCCCTTTGGCAGAAATATGCAAGGCTGCCACTTGGAGGTCGGTCCATACCTTTACTAAGCATTACTGCCTTGATACAGACGCTAGGGCAGATGCTCAGGTTGGGCAGGCTTTGCTCAAGAATTTGTTTGCATGATTCATGTTTTTCTCAGTATTCTTATATCTACTCCACCGCGGTTATGGGGATGGGCTTGCTACTCTATTCAGTGCTTATGACTATACATGGAAATCCCCTACGAGAGAAGAAATGGTTTCTTACCTGTAACTCCAGTTCTCTCGTAGGGGTATTTCCATGATAGTCATAAGCAACCCTCCCTCCTCCCCGGTGGAGTTGACATAGAACATGAATATTATGGAGGTTGGTACTCCAACAAATGTTTTGTTTTTTCTTCATGTCAGGTTAATAGCCTCCAAAAAAGAACTGAGGCAACTGCCTTTTGCTGTGCATGATGGGAAACAGGAAGACTTTACTTTCTTAAAGGCACAGCTCTATTTTCATTCTGTATAATGGCAGCCTATGGGCTACACTGCCCTACATTGTTTTATTCTCATGAGAGGTGTAAATAAAATATGAGAATGTATTTATTTATGTATTTATAGAATAAATAGAGGTTTAAACGTGAAATTTACACTACAACTGTTTTTTTCTTCTAACAATTTGGCCTGTGTAGCTGTTCACATAGGCTGCACATTGTTATTCTTAAGTGTTTTTCACAGACCTTTTTGTCAAGGAGCTGATGATTGCACTTAAGAATATACTACACAACAGTGCTCCGGGGTCCCCGCAGGCGCGCGGAACTATTCAGTGCTTATGACTATCATGGAAATACCCCTACGAGAGAACTGGAGTTACAGGTAAGAAACCATTTCTTCTTCAGCCTAGTAAGAGCTTCTTTGCACCAACAGTTGGCATTTCTTGGGCGTCTGCCCATCTCCGACCTGCTTGTGACTTTTGGACCTGGTCCCCTTGTTCCACAGGTACCCTCAGTCAGGAATCCATCGTTGTTGCATTGCTGATTTGTGTTTTCCTTGCATTATTCCTCTATCACGACTTCTGTGTCTTTAGGGGAACTTCAGTGCACTTTGCACTCACTTTTCAGGGTCTTGGGGTGGGGTATTTTTCTAACCCTAACTATTTTCTAATAGTCCCAGCGACCCTCTACAAGGTCACATAGGTTTGGGGTCCATTCGTGATTCACATTCCACTTTTGGAGTATATGGTTTGTGTTGCCCCTATCCCTATGTGCTCCCATTGCATCCTATTGTAATTTTACACTGTATGCACTGTTTTCTGAGACTATACTGCATATTTTTGGTATTGTGTACATATATCTTGTGTATATTTCTTATCCTCATACTGAGGGTACTCACTGAGATACTTTTGGCATATTGTCATAAAAATAAAGTACCTTTATTTTTAGTATAACTGTGTATTGTGTTTTCTTATGATATTGTGCATAATCATTTGTGGTACTGTAGTAGCTTCACACGTCTCCTAGTTCAGCCTAAGCTGCTCTGCTAAGCTACCATTATCTATCAGCCTAAGCTGCTAGACACCCTATACACTAATAAGGGATACCTGGGCCTGGTGCAAGGTGTAAGTACCCCTTGGTACTCACTACAAGCCAGTCCAGCCTCCTACAGGTAGGTGCTGAAAAGTGCTGTTTAATGCACAGTACAGTGTGCTCCTTCCGGATAGTTGTTGTATACTGCAGTGTAATGTACAGTACAGTCTGCTCCTTCCAGGTAGGTGCTGTGTAGTGCAGTGTATTGTACAGTCTGTTCCTTCCAGGCAGAAGCTCTGTAATGCAATGTATTGTACTTTGTACTCCCTCCAGGTAGGTGGGGTGCAGTGTATTCTACAGTGTGATCCTTCCTGGTAGGTGCTGTGTAGTGCAGTGTATTGTACCCTACAGTCTGCTCCTTCCATGTTGAAGCTGTGTAGTGCAGTGTATTGTACAGTACAGTGTGCTCCTTCCAGGTAGGTGCTGTGTAGTGCAGCGTATTGTACAATATAGTATGCTCCTTCCAGGTAGGTGCTGTTAGGCAGTGTATTGTACAGTACAGTGTGCTCCTTCCAGGTAGGTGCTGTGTAGTGCAGTGTATCGGCAGTGTGGTCTTTACAGGTAGTTGCAGTATAGTGCAGTTTATTGTACTTTGTGTTCCTTCCAGGTAGGGGCTGTGTAGTGCTGTGTGTAATACAGTACTGTGGGGTCCTTCCCGTAGGTGCAGTTTATTCTACAGTGGGGTCCTTGCAGGTCGGTGCTGTGTAATGCAGCGTATTGTACATTACAGTGTTCTCCTTCAAGGTGGGTGCTGTGTAGTGTATTGTATAGTACAATGTGCTCATTCCAGGTAGGTGGTGTAGTGCAGTGTGTTGTACAGTGCAGTGTTCTCCTCCTATAGAGGTGTTGTGTAGTATAGTGTATTCTACAGTACAACGTACTCCTTCCAGGTAGGTTCTGTGAAGTGTAGTGTATTGTACAGTACAGTCTGCTCCTTCCAGGTAGGTGGTGTAGTGCATTGTATTGTACAGTGTCTCCTAACCAGGTAGGTGCCGTTAGCCAAGTGTATTATGCAGTACAGTGTGCTCCTTCCAGATAGGTGTGGTGTAGTGCATTGTGTTATACAGTGCAGTGTGCTCCTTCCAGATAGGTGCTGTGTAGTGCAGTGTATTGTACTGTGTGCTCCCTCCAGGTGGGTGAGGTCTAGTCCAGTGTATGGTGCAGAACAGTGTGTTCCTTCCGGGTATTTGCTGTGTAGTGCAGTGTATTTTACAGTACAGTCTGCTCCTAACCAGGTAGGTGCTGGTAGGCCAGTGTATTGTGCAGTAGAGTGTGCTTCTTCCAAGTAGGTCTGGTGTAGTGCAGTGCATTGTACAATACAGTGTACTCCTTCCAGGTAGTTGCAGTGCACTGTATTCTACAGTGTGCTCCTTCCAGGTAGGTGCTGTGTAGTGCAGTGTATTGTACAGTACAGTGTGCTCCTTCTATAGTGCATTGTATTGTACAGTGTGCTTCTTCCAGGTAGGTGCTGTTAGCCCAGTGTATTGTGCAGTATAATGTTCTCCTTCCAGGTAGGTGTGGTGTAGTGCTTTGTATTGTACAGTGCAGTGTGCTTCTTCCGGGTAGGTACTGTGTAGTACAGTGTGCTCCTAACCAGGTAGGTGCTGTTAGCCCAGTGTATTGTGCAGTACAGTGTTCTCCTTCCAGGTAGGTGTGGTGTAGTGCATTGTATTGTACAGTGCAGTGTGCTCCTTCCAGATTGGTGTTGTGTAGTGCAGTGTATTGTACAGTACAAAGTGCTGCTTCCAGGTAGGTGCAGTATAGTTCAGTTTATTATACTATGTGTTCCTTCCAGGTAGGTGCTGTGAAGTGTAGTGTATTGTACAGTACCATCTGCTCCTTCCAGGTAGGTGGTGTAGTGCATAGTATTGTACAGTGTGCTCCTAACCAGGTAGGTGCTGTTAGCCAAGTGTATTGTGCAGTACAGTGTGCTCCTTCCAGATAGGTGTGGGGTAGTGCATTGTATTATACAGTGCAGTGTGCTCCTTCCAGATAGGTGCTGTGTAGTGCAGTGTATTGTACAGTACAGTCTGCTCCTTCGAGGTAGTTGCTGTGTAGTGCAGTGCATTGTACAGTGTGCTCCGTCCATGTAGATGCGGTATATTTTACAGTGTGGTACTTGCAGGTAGATGATGTGTAGGGCAGTGCATTGACAGGACAGTGTTCTCCTTCCAGATAGGTGTGTGTAGTGCAGTGTATTGTATGGTACAGTTTGCTCCTTCCAGGTAGGTGCTCTGTAGTGCAGTGTATTGCTCAACGTGCTCTTTACAGGTAGGTGCAGTATAGTACAGTTTATTGTACTATTTGTTCCTTCCAGGTAGGTGTTGTATCGTGTAGTGTATTGTACAGTACAGTGTGCACCTTCTAGGTAGGTGCTGTGTAGTTTACTGTATTGTAAAGTACAGTGTGCTCCTTCCAGGTAGATGCTGCGTAGTGCAGTGTATTCAATAGTGTTGTCCTTCCAAGTAGTTGCTGTATAGTGCTGTGTAATGCACAGTACAGTGAGCTCCTTTCAGGTAGGTGCTGTATAGTGCTGTGTAATGCACAGTACAGTGTGCTCCTTCCAGATAGGTGCTGTGTAGTGCAGTGTATTGTACAGTAATTTGTGTCCTTCCAGGTAGGTGCTATGTAGTGCAGTGTATTGTACAGTCTTGTCCTTCCATGTAGGTGCTGTGCACTGTAGTGTATTGTAGAGTACAGTGTGCTCCTTCCAGGTAGGTGCTGTATACTGCAGTGTAATGCACAGTACAGCATGCTCCTTCAAGGCAGGTGCTGTGTAGTGCAGTGAATTGTACAGTGTGCTTCTTCCAGGTAGGTGCTGTGTAGTTCATTGTATTGTACAGTACAGTGTGCTCCTTCTAGGCAGGTGATGTGTAGTGTAGTGTGTTGTACAGTGTGCTCTTTTCAGGTAGGTACTGTGTAGTGCACTGTATTGTACAGTAAAGTGTGCTCCTTCCAGGTAGGTTCTGTGAAGTGCAGTGTATTGGACAGTATACAGTAGTGTGCTCCTTCCAGGTAGGTGAGGTGTAGTGCAGTGTATTCTACAGTCTGCTCCTTCCAGGTAGATGCTGTGTAGTGTAGTTTATAATATTCTGTGCTCGTCCATGTAGGTGTGGTGTAGTGCAGTGTATTTTACAGTACAGTGTGTTCCTTCCAGATAATTGCTGTGTAGTGCGGTGTATTGTACAGTACAGTTCGCTCTTTCCAGGTTGGTGCTGTGTAGTGCAGTGTATTCTACACTACAGTGTGCTCCTCCTATAGTGCAGTGTATTTTACAGTGTGCTCCTTCCATGTAGGTGTGGTGCAGTGTATTTCACCGCACAGTGTGCTCCTACCCAGGTAGGTGTTGTTCGGCCAGTGTATTGTACAGTACAGCCTGCTCCTTTTAGGTAGGTGGGGTGTAGTGTAGTGTACTGTACAGTACAGTGTGTTCCCTCCAGGTAGGTGAGGTGTAGTGCAGTGTATTGTACAGTACAGTGTGTTCCTACCAGGTAGGTGCTGTGTAGTGCGGGGCATTTTACAGTACAGTGTGCTTCTAACCAGCTGGGTGCTGTTAAGCTAGTGTACTGTACAGTACAGTATGCTCCTTCCAGGTAGGTGCTGTTAGTTCAGTGTATTGTACAGTACAGTGTGCTCCTTCCAGGTAGGTGCTGCGTAGTGCAGTGCATTGTACAGTGTGCTACTTCCAGGTAGGTGCTGTGTAGTGCAGTGTATTGTACAGTACAGTGTGCTTCTTCCACATAGGTGTTGTGTAGTGCAGTGTATTGTACAGTACTGGCTGCTCCTTCCAGGTTGGTGCTGTGTGGTGCAGTGAATTCTACAGTACAGCGTGCTCCTTCTATAGTGCAGTGTATTTTACAGTGTGTTCTTTCCAGATTTCTGCTGGGCAATGCAGTGCATTGTACAGTACAGTGTGCTCCTTCCAGGTAGGCGCTGTGTAGTGCATTCTATTGTACAGTAGAGTGTGCTCCTCCCACTTAGGTGCGGTGTAGTGCAGAGTATTGTACAGTGTGCTCCTTCTAGGTTGGTGCTGTGTAGTGCAGTGTATTGTACAGTCTGCTCCTTCCAGGTAGATGCTGTGTAGTGCAGTTTATTGTACTGTGTGCTCCTTCAAGGTAGGTGCTGTGTAGTGCAGTGCATTGTACTGTGTGCTATTTACAGGTAGGTGCAGTAAAGTGCAGTATATTGTACTATGTGTTCCTTCCAGGTAGGTGCTGTGACGTGTATTGTATTGTACAGTACAGTGTGCTCCTTCCAGTTAGGTGCTGTTTAGTGAAGTGTATTCTACAGTACAGTGTGTTCCTTCCAGGTAGGTGCTGTGTAGTGCAGTGTTTTCTACATTGTGGTCCTTCCAGGTAGGTGCTGTGTAGTACAGGTTATTGTACAGTACAGTGGGCTCCTTCCAGGTAGATGCTGCGTAGTGTAGTGTATTGTAGAGTTCAGTGTGCTTCTTCCAGATAGGTGTTGTATACTGCACTGTAATGTACAGTACAGTCTGCTCCTTCCAGGTAGGTGCTGTGTAGTGCAGTGTATTGTATAGTCTGCTCCTTCCAGATAGAAGCTGTGTAGTGCAATGTATTGTACTGTGTACTCCCTCCAGGTAGGTGCAGTGCAGTGTATTCTACAGTTTGCTCCTTCCAGGTAGGTGCTGTGTAGTGCAGTGTATTCTACAGTACAGTGTGTTCCTTCCAGGTAGGTGCTGTGCAGTGCAGTGTATTCTACAGTACAGTATGTTCCTCCAATGTAGGTGCTGTGCAGTGTAGTGTATTGTAGAGTACAGTGTGCTTCTTCCAGATAGGTGTTGTATACTGCACTGTAATGTACAGTACAGTCTGCTCCTTCCAGGTAGGTGCTGTGTAGTGCAGTGTATTGTATGGTCTGCTCCTTCCAGATAGAAGCTGTGTAGTGCAATGTATTGTGCTGTGTACTCCCTCTAGGTAGGTGCAGTGCAGTGTATTCTACAGTGTGCTCCTTCCAGGTAGGTGCTGTTAGGCAGTATATTGTACAGTACAGTGTGCTCCTTCCAGGTAGGTGCTATGTAGTGCAGTGTGTCGCTCAGTGTGGTCTTTACAGGTAGGTGCAGTATAGTGCAGTTTATTGTACTTTGTGTTCCTTCCAGGGAGGGGCTGTATAGTGCAGTGTACTATACAGTACTGTGGGACCCTTCCAGTTAGGTGCAGTTTATTCCACAGCGTGGTCCTTGCTGGTCAGTGCTGTGTAGTGCAGCGTATTGTACAGTACAGTGTTCTCTTTCAAGGTAGGTGTTGTGTAGTACAGTGTATGGTATAGTACAGTGTGCTCCTACCAGGTAGGTGTTGGGTGGTGCAGTTTATTACTCAGTGTGCTCTTTACAGGTAGCTGCAATTTAGTGCAGTTTATTGTAATATGTGTTCCTTCAGGTAGGTGTTGTATCGTGTAGTGTATTGAACAGTACAGTGTGCTCCTTCCAGGTAGGTGCTGTGTAATGCAGTGTATTGCACAGTACAGTGTGCTCCTTCCAGGTAGATGTTGCGTAGTGCAGTGTATTCTATAGTGTTGTCCTTCCAGGTAGGTGCTGAATAGTGCTGTGTAATGCACAGTACAGTGTGCTCCTTCCAGATAGTTGTTTTATACTGCAGTGTAATGTACAGTACAGTCCGCTCCTTCCAGGTAGGTGCTGTGTAGTGCAGTGTATTGTATAGTCTGTTCCTTCCAGGCAGAATCTCTGTAATGCAATGTATTGTACTTTGTACTCCCTCCAGGTAGGTGGGGTGCAGTGTATTCTACAGTGTGATCCTTCCTGGTAGGTGCTGTGTAGTGCAGTGTATTGTACCCTACAGTCTGCTCCTTCCATGTTGAAGCTGTGTAGTGCAGTGTATTGTACAGTACAGTGTGCTCCTTCCAGGTAGGTGCTGTGTAGTGCAGCGTATTGTACAATATAGTATGCTCCTTCCAGGTAGGTGCTGTTAGGCAGTGTATTGTACAGTACAGTGTGCTCCTTCCAGGTAGGTGCTGTGTAGTGCAGTGTATCGGCAGTGTGGTCTTTACAGGGAGTTGCAGTATAGTGCAGTTTATTGTACTTTGTGTTCCTTCCAGGTAGGGGCTGTGTAGTGCTGTGTGTAATACAGTACTGTGGGGTCCTTCCCGTAGGTGCAGTTTATTCTACAGTGGGGTCCTTGCAGGTCGGTGCTGTGTAGTGCAGCGTATTGTACAGTACAGTGTTCTCCTTCAAGGTGGGTGCTGTGTAGTGTATTGTATAGTACAATGTGCACATTCCAGGTAGGTGGTGTAGTGCAGTGTGTTGTACAGTGCAGTGTTCTCCTCCTATAGAGGTGTTGTGTAGTATAGTGTATTCTACAGTACAACGTACTCCTTCCAGGTAGGTGCTGTGAAGTGTAGTGTATTGTACAGTACAGTCTGCTCCTTCCAGGTAGGTGGTGTAGTGCATTGTATTGTACAGTGTCTCCTAACCAGGTAGGTGCTGTTAGCCAAGTGTATTATGCAGTACAGTGTGCTCCTTCCAGATAGGTGTGGTGTAGTGCATTGTATTATACAGTGCAGTGTGCTCCTTCCAGATAGGTGCTGTGTAGTGCAGTGTATTGTACTGTGTGCTCCCTCCAGGTGGGTGAGGTCTAGTCCAGTGTATGGTGCAGAACAGTGTGTTCCTTCCGGGTATTTGCTGTGTAGTGCAGTGTATTTTACAGTACAGTCTGCTCCTAACCAGGTAGGTGCTGGTAGGCCAGTGTATTGTGCAGAAGAGTGTGCTTCTTCCAAGTAGGTCTGGTGTAGTGCAGTGCATTGTACAATACAGTGTACTCCTTCCAGGTAGTTGCAGTGCACTGTATTCTACAGTGTGCTCCTTCCAGGTAGGTGCTGTGTAGTGCAGTGTATTGTACAGTACAGTATGCTCCTTCCAGGTAGGTCTTGTTAGGCAGTGTATTGTACAGTACAGTGTGCTCCTTCCAGGTAGGTGCTGTGTAGTGCAGTGTATTGTCAGTGTGGTCTTTACAGGTAGTTGCAGCATAGTGCAGTTTATTGTACTTTTTGTTCCTTCCAGGTAGGGGCTGTGTAGTGCTGTGTGTAATACAGTACTGTGGGGTCCTTCCCGGTAGGTGCAGTTTATTCTACAGTGGGGTCCTTGCAGGTCGGTGCTGTGTAGTGCAGCGTATTGTACAGTACAGTGTTCTCCTTCAAGGTGGGTGCTGTGTAGTGTATTGTATAGTACTATGTGCTCATTCCAGGGAGGTGCTGTAGTGCAGTGTGTTGTACAGTGCAGTGTTCTTCTAGAGAGGTGTTGTGTAGTACAGTGTATTCTACAGTACAACGTACTCCTTCCAGGTAGGTGCTGTGAAGTGTAGTGTATTGTACAGTACAATCTGCTCCTTCCAGCTAGGTGGTGTAGTGCATAGTATTGTACAGTGTGCTCCTAACCAGGTAGGTGCTGTTAGCCAAGTGTATTGTGCAGTACAGTGTGCTCCTTCCAGATAGGTGTGGTGTAGTGCATTGTATTATACAGTGCAGTGTGCTACTTCCAGATAGGTGCTGTGTAGTGCAGTGTATTGTACAGTACAGTCTGCTCCTTCGAGGTAGTTGCTGTGTAGTGCAGTGCATTGTACAGTGTGCTCCGTCCATGTAGATGCGGTATATTTTACAGTGTGGTACTTGCAGGTAGGTGCTGTGTAGGGCAGTGCATTGACAGAACAGTGTTCTCCTTCCAGGTAGGTGCTGTGTAGTGCAGTGTATTGTATGGTACAGTTTGCTCCTTCCAGGTAGGTGCTGTGTAGTGCAGTGTATTGCTCAATGTGCTCTTTACAGGTAGGTGCGGTATAGTACAGTTTATTGTACTATTTGTTCCTTCAAGGTAGGTGTTGTATTGTGCATTTTATTGTACAGTACAGTGTGCACCTTCTAGGTAGGTGCTGTGTAGTGCAGTGTATTGTAAAGTACAGTGTGCTCATATCTAGGTAGGTGCAGTTAGGCCAGTGTGTTGTGCAGTACAGTGTGCTCCTTACAGGTAGGTGCTGTGTAGTGCAGTGTAATGTACAGTGTGCTCCTAACCAGGTAGGTGCTGTTAGCCCAGTGTATTGTGCAGTAAGTACAGTGTTCTCCTTCCAGGTAGGTGTGGTGTAGTGCATTGTATTGTACAGTGCAGTGTGCTCCTTCCGGATAGGTGCTGTGTAGTGCAATGTACTGTACAGTGTGCTCCTTCTATAGTGCATTGTATTGTACAGTCTGCTCCTTCCAGGTAGGTGCTGTGTAGTGCAGTGCATTGTACAGTACAGTGTGCTCCTCCTATAGTGCATTGTATTGTACAGTGTGCTCCTTCCAGGTAGGTGCTGTTAGCCCAGTGTATTGTGCAGTATAATGTTCTCCTTCCAGGTAGGTGTGGTGTAGTGCTTTGTATTGTACAGTGCAGTGTGCTCCTTCCGGGTAGGTACTGTGTAGTACAGTGTGCTCCTAACCAGGTAGGTGCTGTTAGCCCAGTGTATTGTGCAGTACAGTGTTCTCCTTCCAGGTAGATGTGGTGTAGTGCATTGTATTGTACAGTGCAGTGTGCTCCTTCCAGATTGGTGTTGTGTAGTGCAGTGTATTGTACAGTACAAAGTGCTGCTTCCAGGTAGGTGCAGTATAGTTCAGTTTATTATACTATGTGTTCCTTCCAGGTAGGTGTTGTGAAGTGTAGTGTATTGTACAGTACAATCTGCTCCTTCCAGGTAGGTGGTGTAGTGCATAGTATTGTACAGTGTGCTCCTAACCAGGTAGGTGCTGTTAGCCAAGTGTATTGTGCAGTACAGTGTGCTCCTTCCAGATAGGTGTGGTGTAGTGCATTGTATTATACAGTGCAGTGTGCTCCTTCCAGATAGGTGCTGTGTAGTGCAGTGTATTGTACAGTACAGTCTGCTCCTTCGAGGTAGTTGCTGTGTAGTGCAGTGCATTGTACAGTGTGCTCCGTCCATGTAGATGCGGTATATTTTACAGTGTGGTACTTGCAGGTAGGTGCTGTGTAGGGCATTGTATTGACAGGACAGTGTTCTCCTTCCAGGTAGGTGTGTGTAGTGCAGTGTATTGTATGGTACAGTTTGCTCCTTCCAGGTAGGTGCTGTGTAGTGCAGTGTATTGCTCAATGTGCTCTTTACAGGTAGGTGCAGTATAGTACAGTTTATTGTACTATTTGTTCCTTCAAGGTAGGTGTTGTATTGTGCATTTTATTGTACAGTACAGTGTGCACCTTCTAGGTAGGTGCTGTGTAGTGCAGTGTATTGTAAAGTACAGTGTGCTCATATCTAGGTAGGTGCAGTTAGGCCAGTGTGTTGTGCAGTACAGTGTGCTCCTTCCAGGTAGGTGTTGTGTAGTGCAGTGTAATGTACAGTGTGCTCCTAACCAGGTAGGTGCTGTTAGCCCAGTGTATTGTGCAGTAAGTACAGTGTTCTCCTTCCAGGTAGGTGTGGTGTAGTGCATATTATTGTACAGTGCAGTGTGCTCCTTCCGGATAGGTGCTGTGTAGTGCAATGTACTGTACAGTGTGCTCCTTCTATAGTGCATTGTATTGTACAGTCTGCTCCTTCCAGGTAGGTGCTGTGTAGTGCAGTGCATTGTACAGTACAGTGTGCTCCTTCTATAGTGCATTGTATTGTACAGTGTGCTCCTTCCAGGTAGGTGCTGTTAGCCCAGTGTATTGTGCAGTATAATGTTCTCCTTCCAGGTAGGTGTGGTGTAGTGCTTTGTATTGTACAGTGCAGTGTGCTCCTTCCGGGTAGGTACTGTGTAGTATAGTGTGCTCCTAACCAGGTAGGTGCTGTTAGCCCAGTGTATTGTGCTCCTTCCAGTACAGTGTTCTCCTTCCAGGTAGGTGTGGTGTAGTGCATTGTGTTGTACAGTGCAGTGTGCTCCTTCCAGATTGGTGTTTTGTAGTGCAGTGTATTGTACAGTACAAAGTGCTGCTTCCAGGTAGGTGCAGTATAGTTCAGTTTACTATACTATGTGTTCCTTCCAGGTAGGTGCTGTGTAGTTCAGTTTATTGTACAGTACAGTGTTTTCCTTCTATGTAGGTGTTGCTAGTGCAGTGTATTGTACAGTAAAGTGTGCTCCTTCCAGTTAGGTGCTGTGCAGTGCAGTGTGTTCTACATTGCTCCTTCCACGTAGGTGCCGTGTAGTGCAGTGTATTGTACTGTACAGTGTGCTCATTCCCGGTATAGTAAAGTGTTCTCCTTCCAGGTAGGTGGGGTGTAGTACAGTGTATTGAACAGTACAGTTTGCTCCTTTCAGGTAGGTGCTGTGTAGTGCAGTGTATTGTGCTGTGTGCTCCTTAAAGGTAGGTGCTGTGTAGTGCAGTGTATTGTGCAGTACAGTGTGCTCCTTCCAGGTAGGTGGGGTGTAAGGTGCTGTGTAGTGCAGTGTATTGTACAGTAAAGTGTGCTCCTTCCAGGTAGGTGCTGTTAGTGCAGTGTATTGTACAGTACTGTGTGGTCCTTCCAGGTAGGTGCTGTGTAGTGTAGTGTACTGTAAAGTACAGTGTGCTGCTTCCCGGTAGGTGCTGTGTAGTGCAGTGTATTGTACAGTGCAGTGTCTTCCTTCCAGGTAGGTGCTGTGTAGTGCAATGTATGGTGCAGTGCAGTGTGCTGCTTGTATGTAGGTTCTGTTAGTGCAGAGTATTGTACAGTGTGCTCCTTTCAGGTAGGTGCTGTGTAGTGCAGTGTATTTTAGTGTTTTTTCCTTCCAGGTAGGTGCGGGGGTAGTGCAGTGTATTGTGCAGCACAGTGTGCTCCTTCCAGGTAGGTGCGGTGTAGTGCAGTGTATTGTAGTGTTCTTTCCTTCCAGGTAGGTGCGGTGTAGTGCAGTGTGTTTTACAATGGGCTCCTTCCATAGTGCAGTGTATTATAGAGTAAAGTGTGCTCCTTCCAGGTGGGTGCTTTGTAGTGCTGTGTATTGTACAGTGCAGTGTGCTCCTTCTAGAGAGGTGCTGTATAGTTTTGCCTCGTGTCAATCACCTGAATATAAAATATAAATAACATGTATTTAGCTTTAAATCTCTAACTCTGAGTCTCTTCCCTGCAGTGATGGTGACTCTGGATCCAGACACAGCACATCCTCAGCTCCTCCTGTCTGAGGGGGGGAGACGTGTGAGACGGACACGCACAGCACAGCCCCTGCCGGACACCCCCAAGAGATTCACCTCCTATCCCTGTGTGCTGGGGGGCGAGGGGTTCACCTCAGGCAGACATTACTGGGAGATGCATCTGCTGCGGGAGATGGGAGGATGGGCTGTGGGGGTCGCAGCGGAGTCTGTGGAGAGGAAGGGAGGGGTCACATGGTCACCTGAGGGGGGAGTCTGGGCTGTGGAGAGGGGGTGGGATGGTGAGTACTGGGCTCTCACCTCCCCTGGGACCCCCCTGTCCCCTCGTGGGAGGCCCCTGAAGCTGGGGGTGTATCTGGACTACGAGGGGGGGCGGCTGTCCCTGTACAATGCGGACTCCATGGAGCTTCTCTACACTTTCCCCCGGACCCGCTTCACCCGCAGGCTCTTCCCCTTCTTCCGTTTCTGGGGCCGTTTCCAGCACGGGAGCTTCCCGGCACAGCTGAGGCTGGTGTAGGAGCCGCAGGGGGGGGGGGAGGGGCTGTGACTTCCATCTCCAGCTCAGATTTAACCCCTTCTGCTCCTGATTCTTCATTTAATTAACATTCAGCACTGAGACTGTGAGCACACCCGACTCCAGATACAGGCACTACCGATTCCTGTCACAGGCACTCCTGTCTCAATATTGATGGCTCTAGGCACTCAAGGCACAGGCACTGCTGGCTCATTTCCAAATAACCCTAACTTCAAATTCAGATACTGCTTACTAAAGATGGGCACTACTGATGTGAAACACCGTCACTGCATATTCCAAAAACAGGCACTGCTCACTCAAATACAGATAACTATGCACAGGTATAACAGACTCATGTCACCGGCCCTCCAGACTCCAACCATGTGCACTGCTAACTCGGAGCCCTTCTTAATCCAAGCACAGATACACCTTACTCCGAGCACAGGCACTGCTAGCTCCAAGCACAGGCACTGCTGATTCAAAACACAGCTACTGTTGATTCAAACTGGGCACCGTTGATTCCAGTTACTGGCACTGCTTGTTCAAAAAACTGCTTGTTCAATACACAGGCACTGCTGACTCCTTGTCAGCTAATGTGGGCTTCAAGAACAGGCACTGCTGACCACGCACATGGACTACTGTGTAAAACACTGTTGTTGTTTACTCCACAAACAGCCACTGCTCACACATAACCCCAAATGCAATCACAGGCACTCCTGATTGCAAGTACAGGTCTGTTCAGTGACTAGGCACTACTGACTCCAAGCACATGCTCTACTGATATAATACACTGTCACAGCCTTCCTCCGCAAACAGATACTGTTCACTTAATTACAGGTAACCCAGACTCCAAGAACAGGCACTGCTGACTCCAACCACAATCATTCCACTGGCACAGGCACTGATGATTACAGTTCTGCTAATGCTGACTCCAAGCATGCACTGCTGATGCAAGAAACAAATACCTCTGATTCAAAACACAGAAAGTAATGTCTCCAGTTATAGGCACTGTTCAATCAAAATTGGTACTGCTCATACAGGCACTTTCCCCCGGGCTCCTTCACTCACAGGCTCTTCCCTATCTTCTGTCTCTATGGCTTCTTCTTCCTGGCAGAGCTGAGGCTGGTGTAGGAGCTGCAGGGGGAGGGGCTGTGACTCCTGTGGGGGGGCGGGGCTGTGACTCCTGTGTGGGGGAGGGGTGTCTGCTTCATGGGGGAGGGGCTGTGACGTTCCATCTCCAGCTCAGATTTAACCCCTTCTGTTCCTGATTCAGCATTTAATCAACATTCAGCACTGACTCCGTGACCACACCTGACTCCAAATACAGGCACTACTGATTCCTGTCACAGGCACTGGTGGCTCAATTTCAAATAATACTGATTCCAAATACATGCACCATCTACTCCAGTCACAGGCACTACCGATTCTAGTCACAGGTACTGCTGACCCAGTCACAGGCACTCAGTCTACTCACAGGAACTCCTGTCTCAGTAATGATGGTCCAGGCACTCAAGGCACAGGCACTGCTGGCTCATTAACAAATAACCCTACCTTCAAATTCAGGTACTATTTACTAAAGACGGGCACTACTGATGTGAAACACCGTCACTTCATATTCCAAAAACATGCACTGCTCATTCAACTACAGATAACTATACACAGGTATAACACTCATGTCACAGGCACTCCAGACTCCAACCACATGCACTGCTAACTCCGAGCGCTTCTTAATCCAAGCACAGATACACCTTACTCCAAGCACAGGCACTGCTAGCTCCAAGCACAGGCACTGCAGATTCAAAACTCAACTACTGTTGATTCAAACTGGGCACCGTTGATTCCAGTTACTGGCACTGCTTATTCAAAATACTGCTTGCCCAATACACATGCACTGCTGCTTCAGACACAATAAATCCTGACACTACAGATAATGTTGACTCCAAGCCAATAGGCATGATCACTACTGAGGCAAAACACAATACATGTTTACTTCATGAACAGGCACTGCTCAGTCAGTTACAGCTAACCTTGGCTCCAGGCATAGGTACTCCAGACTCCTATCATAGGCACTCGACTCTAAAGACAGACACTGCTAAATCCAACCATGTTTTAATCAAAGTAAAACCACTGCTGACGTGTGGCAGGCACTGCTGACTCCAAGCATTGGTACTGCTGATTCAGACACAGAAACTGCTGCCTCAAGTAATGGGCACTGCTCATTCAAAAGAGGCAAAGCTGACTCCAAGCACATGCACTGCTACCTCAATTATAAATAATCCTTACTCCAAGCACAGGCATCGCTCGCTCCAGGTAGAGGCACTGCTGTCTTAATTAAATATAACCCAGACTCCAAGCATAGGCAGCGCTGACTCTTTGAACTGGCACTGCTGAGTCAGTTAAGGAGTTTCTTGACTCTAAGCCTAGGCAATGTTGAATTAAAACATAGGCACTGAAGGCTTCACTAATACTGACTCCAAACACAGTTTTTTATGGCTTAATTATTGATAACCTAGCACTTGAAGTCAGCAGTGCCTGTGACTGGTGTCAGAGATAACGCCCACAGCTGACTCCAAATCACAGGAACTATAGACTCCAGGCACAGACACTTCAGACATGGGCACTGCTGATTTAAAAAAGACAACAGGTATTGATGGCTTCAATCACGGAAACACCTCATTCAAAACACAGGCACTGCTGACACCTGACTTCAAGCACAGGGACTTCTGTTTTACGACACAGGCACTGCTCACTCCAAGCACAGTCACTTGTCACCCATTACAGATAATGCTGTCTGCAAATACAGGCACTGTTAAACACAAGCACTACTGATGTGAATTAGTGTCACTGCTTACTCCATGAATAGACACTGTTCACCTAATTCCAGGTATCCCAGACTCCAGGCACAGGCACTGCTGACTCATTACAGATAGTGCAGACTCTAAGCCTAGGGGTCCTGACTACAGGCACAGGATCTGCTGACTACAGTACTCATAATGCTGACTCCAAGCACAGACACTGCTGATGCACAAAACAAATACTACCAATTCAAAACAGGAAGACAAGACTGAAGCCACTGACACCAGTCACAGGCACAGCTAATTAAAAATAGACGCCTTTGATACAGGCGCCTCTCACCTCATCCACAAGCACAGCTGAATCAAATTACACGTACTATTGGCTCAAACACAGGCACTGGTGACTCAGTTTCAGATAACCTTCTAGTCATACACAGTCCTTACTCCAAACACAGGCACTGGTGACTCAGTTATAGATATTTTTTGTAATGTTTACACCAAGCACAGAATTTCCTGTCTCCAGTGCATCTAAGACTTACACCCAAGCACATGCACTGCTGCCTCAGTTATAGATCATCCTGATTCCAAATACAGGCACTGCTAACTCGAAACAAAGACACTACTTACTCCAAGCACGGTCTCTCATGGCTCATTACAGATAATGCTGACTTCTACAAATACAGGCATTTCTAAATATGCGCACTACTGAGATGAAATGCTGTCAATGCTTAATCTACAAGCAGGCACTGCTCACTCACTTACAGATAACCTTTCTCCAAATGCAGGTACTGGTAACTCCAGTCATAGGCACTTTCGTCTCCTAGCATGAGCAGTACAGGCATTCCTGACTTCAATCACAGGCACTGCCGGTTCAAAACACATGTATTGCTGACTCCAGTATAGCTTACTTTGACTCCAAACAGGCACTGCTGGCTTTAAACAGTCAATGTGGACTTCAATAACAGGCACTACTGTGAGAAAGTAGCCTCTTTCTAGCCTTGTTACCCCCACTTTTGGCCTGTGTGTGAGTGTATATCAGGGTGTTTGTCACTGTTTTCACTGTCTCACTGGGATCCTGATGGCTAGGCCCCAGTGCTCATAGTGAAAACACTATGTTTTCAGTATGTTTGTTACGTGTCACTGGGACCCTGCTGGTCAGGACCCCAGTGCTCATAAGTTTGTGGCCTATATGTATGTGTCACTGGGACCCTGTTACACAGGGCCCCAGTGCTCACAGGTGTGCATGTATATGTTCCCTGTGTGGTGCCTAACTGTCTCACTGAGGCTCTGCTAACCAGAACCTCAGTGGTTATGCTCTCTCATTACTTTCAAATTGTCACTAACAGGCTAGTGACCAATTTTACTAATTTACATTGGCTTACTGGAACACCCTTATAATTCCCTAGTATATGGTACTGAGGTACCCAGGGTATTGGGGTTCCAGGAGATCCCTATGGGCTGCAGCATTTCTTTTGCCACCCATAGGGAGCTCTGACAATTCTTACACAGGCCTGCCACTGCAGCCTGAGTGAAATAATGCACACATTATTTCACAGCCATTTTCACTGCACTTAAGTAACTTATAAGACACCTATATGTCTATCCTTTACCTGGTAAAGGTTAGGTGCAAAGTTACTTAGTGTGTGGGCACCCTGGCACTAGCCAAGGTGCCCCCACATTGTTCAGGGCAAATTCCCCGACTTTGTGAGTGCGGGGACACCATTACATGCGTGCACTACACATAGGTCACTACCTATGTGTAGCTTCACAATGGTAACTCCGAATATGGCCATGTAACATGTCTAAGATCATGGAATTGCCCCCTCTATACCATCCTGGCATAGTTGGCACAATTCCATGCTCCCAGTGGTCTGTAGCACAGACCCTGGTACTGCCAAACTGCCTTTTCTGGGGTTACACTGCAGCTGCTGCTGCTGCCAACCCCACAGACAGGCTTCTGCCCTCCTGGGGTCCAGCCAGGCCTGGCCCAGGATGGCAGAACAAAGGACTTCCTCAGAGAGGGGGTGTTACACCCTCTCCCTTTGGAAAATGGTGTGAAGGCAGGGGAGGAGTAGCCTCCCCCAGCCTCTGGAAATGCTTTGTTGGGCACAGAGGTGCCCAATTCTGCATAAGCCAGTTTACACCGGTTCAGGGACCCCTCAGCCTTGCCTGGGCTTGAAACTGGACAAAGGAAAGGGGAGTGACCACTCCCCTGACCTGCACCTCCCCTGGGAGGTGCCCAGAGCTCCTCCAGTGTGCTCCAGACCTCTGCCATCTTGGAAACAGAGGTGCTGCTGGCACACTGGACTGCTCTGAGTGGCCAGTGCCCTCTGCTGACGCCAGAGACTCCTTCTGATAGGCTCCTGCAGGTGTTGCTAGCCTATCCTTTGTCCTAAGTAGCCAAACCCTCTTTTCTGGCTATTTAGGGTCTCTTTCTTTGGGGATTCCTTAGATAACGAATGTAAGAGCTCATCAGAGTTCCTCTGCATCTCTCTCTTCACCTTCGGCCAAGAAATCGACTGCTGACCGCGCTGGAAGCCTGCAAAACTGCAACAAAGTAGCTAAGACGACTACTGCAACATTGTAACGCCGCTCCTGCTGCCTTCTCGACTGTTTTTCTTGGTGTGCATCCTGTGGGGGTAGTCTGCCTCCTCTCTGCATCAGAAGCCGCGAAGAAATCTCCCGTGGGTCGACGGAATCTTCCCCCTGCTAAAGCAGGCACCAAAAAGCTGCCTCACGGTCCCTTGGGTCTCCTCTCACGACAACGAGCGAGGTCCCACAAATCCAGCAAGACTGTCCAAGAGACCCCCACGGTCCAGTGACTCTTCAGTCCAAGTTTGGTGGAGGTAAGTCCTTGCCTCCCCACGCCAGACTGCATTGTTGGTTTTCGCGACTTTTGCAACTTCTCCAGCTCCCGTGCACTTCCGGCGGAAATCCTTCGTGCACCCGGAAGCTGGGGTCCCCGGCACTCTAACCTGCATTGTACGACTTCCTAAGTTGTTCTCCGGCGACGTGGGACTCCTTTGTGTGACTTCAGGCAAGCACCGTTTCACGCATCCTCGTAGTGCCTGTTTCTGGCACTTCTCCGGGTGCTACCTGCTGCTGTGAGGGCTCCTTGTCTTGCTCGACGTCCCCTCTACCTCCTGGTCCAATTTGCACCGTCCTGGTCCATCCTGGGCCACAGCAGCATCCAAAAACGCTAACCGCACGATTTGCAGCTAGCAAGGCTTGTTAGCGTCCATCCGGCGGGAAAACACTTCTGCACGACTCTCCAAGGCGTGGGGGATCCATCCTCCAAAGGGGAAGTCTCTAGCCCTTGTCGTTCCTGCAGTATTCACAGTTCTTCAGCCTAGTAAGAGCTTCTTTGCACCAACAGCTGGCATTTCTTGGGCATCTGCCCATCTCTGACTTGCTTGTGACTTTTGGACTTGGTCCCCTTGTTCCACAGGTACCCTCAGTCAGGAATCCATCGTTGTTGCACTGCTGATTTGTGTTTTCCTTGCATTTTCCCTCTATCACGACTTCTGTGTCCTTAGGGGAACTTCAGTGCACTTTGCACTCACTTTTCAGGGTCTTGGGGTGGGGTATTTTTCTAACCCTTGCTATTTTCTAATAGTCCCAGCGACCCTCTACAAGGTCACATAGGTTTGGGGTCCTTTCGTGATTCACATTCCACTTTTGGAGTATATGGTTTGTGTTGCCCCTATCCCTATGTGCCTACATTGCATCCTATTGTAATTTTACACTGTTTGCACTGTTTTCTAAGACTATACTGCATATTTTTGGTATTGTGTACATATATCTTGTGTATATTTCTTATCCTCATACTGAGGGTACTCACTGAGATACTTTTGGCATATTGTCATAAAAATAAAGTACCTTTATTTTTAGTATAACTGTGTATTGTGTTTTCTTATGATATTGTGCATAATCATTTGTGGTACTGTAGTAGCTTCACACGTCTCCTAGTTCAGCCTAAGCTGCTCTGCTAAGCTACCATTATCTATCAGCCTAAGCTGCTAGACACCCTCTACACTAATAAGGGATACCTGGGCCTGGTGCAAGGTGTAAGTACCCCTTGGTACTCACTACAAGCCAGCCCAGCCTCCTACAACTACTCACTAAATTATAAATTTATATACAGACATTCATGACTCCGGTACAGTTAATGCTCACTCCTGGTCCATGCACTGCTAACTGAATTACTTGTAATTCTGATTCTAATCACAGGCACTGATGACTGCCAGCCAAGGCAATTCTAATTGAAAACGCAGGCACTGTTGACAGCTGTGCTGCTAATGCTAGCTCCAAGCAAAGGCACTGCTGATGCAAAAGACAAATATTGCTGATTCAAAACGCAGAAACTACTGTCTCCAGTAATAGGCACACCTGCTTTTAGGCACTTGTCTTCAAGCAAGGCGCTGCTGACTCAACACACAGGAATTGCTGACTCAAGCACGTTCACTGCTCTCTCAGTTGTACATAATTCTTACTCCAAGCACAGATACACTTAATAATTGCTCCAGGCACTGCTATCTGAATTGCAGGTAATTTTAATTCAAAACACAGCCATTGCTCGCTCAAGGTAGAGGCACTGCTCTCCCAATTAAAAATAACCTAGACTTCAATCATAGGCTTAATCTTGGAGTCAAGGAACTCTTTACCAGAATCAGCAGTGCCATCTGACTTTAAGCACAGGAACGCATTACAGAGAATGCTGACAGCAAATACAGGCACTGCTAAAAACAGGCACTAATAATTTGAACTACTTTCACAGCTTATTCCACCAACAGACACTGTTCACTTAGGCAGCACAGACTCCAAGCAGAGGCACTGCTGGCTCCAAAAAGGCACTACAGACTCCAAGCACAGGCACGTCTCACTAAAGTATAAATAATCCTTACTCCACACCAGACACTTCTGACTTCCATACACTTAGGGCCAGATGTAGGTAGGTAGAAATTTGCGACTTGCAATTTGCGAGTCATAGCGACTCGCAAATTGCAACTCGCAAAACGAAATGCAGAAAAGTGTCTCAGACACCGTCTGCGACTCGCTATGGGGTCGCAAAGACCCACCTCATGAATATTAATGAGGTGGGTCGCAGTTTGCGACCCCATAGCGAGTCCATGCACTCACAGGGATGGTGGCCTGCTGGAGACAGCAGACCACCATGTCTGTGATTGCTTTTTTAATAAAGCAGTTTTTTTTTTCTTTTTGCAGCCGTTTTCCTTAAAGGAAAACGAGCTGCAAAAAGAAAAACTTCCGAAACCATTTGGTTTCGGTTTTTTCAGAGAATGCTCTGAAGAATATTTTTTTGGGCATTCACAAAGGGAAAGGGGTCCCATGGTGACCCCTTCCCTTTTGCAAATGAGTTACCATCCACTTCAAGTGGATGGTAACTGCGAGTTGGTTTGCGACCGCATTCGCGGTCACAAAGCAACTCAGCATGGCGATGCGGTCGCAAATACGAAGGGAACACCCCTTCCTATTTGCGAGTCGCAGCCTCAAATTGCGAGTCGGTACAGACTCGCAATTTGCAGTTGTGCATCGCGTTTGGCCTTTTGCACATCGCAAACTGCGTTTTTCGCAGTTTGCGGCGTGCAAAAGGCTACCTACATCTGGCCCCTGATGCTCACTTCAAGCACAGGCACTGTTTACTAAATTAAGGATAATCTTGATTTTAATCACATGCACTGCTGACTGCAGACTGAGGGAATAATAATTTGAAAACACAGACCCTGTGGCTCCAAAAAGGCACTGCAGACTCCAAGCACAGGCACTTCTCACTAAAGTATAAATAATCCTTACTCCACGCCAGACACTCCTGACTTCCATACACTTAATGCTCACTTCAAGCACAGGCACTGTTTACTAAATTAAGGATAATCTTGATTTTAATCACATGCACTGCTGACTGCAAACCAAGGGAATTCTAATTTGAAAACACAGACCCTGTGGCTCCAAAAAGTCATTGCAGACTCCAAGCACAGGCACTACTCACTAAATTATAAATAATACCTACTCCATATACGGACACTCATGACTCCGGTACTCTTAATGTTCACTCTAGGCACAGCTAATTAAATTACAGTAAATCCTCACTCCAATCTCAGGCACTTCGAAATGCAAGCCAAACCAATTCTGAAGCAAACAGCCGGCACTGCTGACTCCAATCATAACCACTCCTGGCTCATTACAGATGATGTTGACTCCAAGCCCAGGGGCACAATCACTACTGATGCAAAACACAGTCCCTGCTTAATCCATGAACAAGCACTGCTTACTTAGTTACAGCTAACCTTGTCTCCAGGCACTACAGGCTCCTATCACAGACAATTCTAAATCCAGGCATGCTTTAGTCAAAATAGAGACACTGCTGTCTTTTGACAGGCACTGCTGACTCCAAGCATTGGTACTGCTGATTCAAAGAATAGAAACATAATTCCACACTCCTGATTTCAAACATAAGTACTGCTGGTTACAGGCACAGATACCCCTGACTCCAAGTACAGGCACTTCAGCTTCAAATCACAGGAACTGTAGACTGCAGGCCCAGGCAGGTCTGACTCCAAGTACAGGCACTGATGATTAAAACACTCTGCGCATGGATACAGCTGATTCCTAGCAAAGGCACTGCTGGCTCTAAATGTAAGCATTGCTGGCACAAATGCAGATAACCTTGATCCCAATATCAGGCACTGGTGACTCCAAGCACATGCAATTCTCACTTAATTTCCGATAACCCTGTCTCCGAGTACAGACACTGCTGCTGACTCCAAGCTCAGACTATCATGTTTCTTAGGAGAGGGATTTATAATAAAAAAAAAACAGGTTTTGCTCACTCCACAAACACTCCTGACTCAATCACAGATAATTCTGACTCAAAGCGCCAGCACTCTTGACTCTAAGCACAAAAACTGCTCACTATTCACTCATTAAGAGATAACCCTGACTCCAAGCTTAGGCACCTCTCATTCAACAAACGGCACTGCTGTTCCCAAGCACCAGCATTTCTGATTCAAATAAGAGACATCTGATTCAGAACCAGGCACTGCTGACTACTCTTGACTCAATTACAGATAACTGTGACTCCACAGGTACTCCTCACCAGACACCAAGCTCAGTTACTATTGACTTCAAGCACCTGCACTGCTGATTCAAAACATAGGCACTGCTGATTGTAAGCACCGTAATCTGTGGTCTCATTCAACATGGAGGCTTTCCTTTTTCCAAACAGGCACTCCTTTCTCCAGGCAACTGTACCTCTAACTCTAAGCACAGACACAGGTACTGCTGATTCAAAACATAGGCACTTGTGATGTCAAGCCCAGGCACTGATGATTTCATGCACAGGCATCTCTGATACAAAACACTGGCACTGTTGACTTCAAGCTGAGGAGTTCCTGACTCCAAGCACAGACACTTCTGATTACAAACATGAGGACTGCTGATTTAACACTCAAGCCACCTGACTTCAAGCACAATCACTTATGTCTCAGTTACAGATACCACTCTCTCCAGGCACTGCGAATAGTCAATTACGGATAATCCTAATTCTAATCGCAGGCACCCCTGACTCCAGTCAGTACTTCTAATTATGACTCTAAGCGCAGAAACATTTGTTTCATTTATTGATCATGCTATGCCTGGAGTCAGCAGTGCCTGTACTTGGAGTCAGGGCTGTCTGTAATGAACATGTAAATGCCACTGCTGACTCCAGGCAAAGACACTTCCAAATTAAACCACAGGCATATCTGAATCAAAACACAGGCACTGCTGACACCTGACTTCAAGTGCAGGGACTTTCGGTTAAAAACATAAGCTGCTCTGATTCTAACCACACGCACTGCCTTCACAAGCACAGACACTCCTCACTCCTACACATGCACTTCTGATTAAAAAAACAGGCACTGCTGATTGCAGACACAGGCACTGCTACCACATGGAATTTGGATTCAAAATATAGGCATTGCTGATTCAAAACACAGGCACTTTGAACTCAATTGTTGGTAGACCTTGATAGACACTGCTAATACCACAGGCACTGTTGACTCCAAATAAAGGAACTGATGGCTCTCAAAGGCTGGCACTCCTGTTTCGAAGGACCGGGAGTGTTGATTCAAGCGCATCAACTGTGGCTTCAAAGCTAAATCATTCCTAACTCAGTTGCAGATAATTCTGACTCCAAGCTCAGGAACTCCTGACTCAAAGCGCACGCATTTCTCACTCTAATACAAAGAATCCTGACTCCAAACACAAGTGCGGCGGACTCCAGTACAGCTAATCCCGTCGCCAAGCACTGGTGATCCTGGTGCCAAGCACAGGCACAGCTGCCTCAAAATAAAGGCACTGTTGACCCAAGCATAAATACTCCTTCGTACAGTACAGCTAACCCTGACTCAAAGTAATCCTGATTCCAATTGCACTCATGTCGCACAGCAGGCATAGGCACTGCTCACCAGAGCACAAGCACTCCTCACCAGGGCACAGGCACTTATCACCGGAGCACAGGCACCTTCTTACCAGAGCACAAGCACTTCTCACCAGAGCACAGGCACACCTCCGCACAGGCACTCCTCAGCATAGGCACTGCTCAGGAGAGCACAGGCACTCCTCACCGGAGCACAGGCACACCTAATCGAAGCACAGTCACTCCTCACCAGAGCACAGGCACACCTCAGCACAGGCGCTGCTCAGCAGAGCACAGGCACACCTCAGCACAGGCACTGCTCAGCAGAGCACATATGAATCAAAACACAGGCACTGCTGATTCTAAGCATAGGTATTGCTGACTCCAAGCACACACAGTCCTGACTCCTAGCACACGCACTGCTCAATCACAAATTACCCTCTCTCTGAGCAGAGCATTCCTGACCCAAATATAGTTAATGCTAAATTGAGGCAGCCTTCTTGCTGTATGGATCATAAGGCTGCCAGAAGTTGTGTAATTTTTCTCGTGAAATTTTTGTTGATGAAAATCTTGGAGATTTATGCTTTTGTAGCAAAATGTGATTTTTCTGGCATTTTGCATCAGTGTTTTCTGTGCACACATCAAATTAAAAAGTCTTGGGATACAAGCAGGAGACGGTTTGACTAGAAAATGTCTCTCCAGTAGATATTTTTTACTTAAACCAGCCTTTCCTTGATTGTGCATGAGAATGTTTAGAGGTGCACACTGTGGAAAAAGCAAAAGTGGGGTCTATTGTTAATTTTAGAGTCGTCAATAAAAGATATGAAACTAAAAGGTATAAAGGTGTCTGAGCATTATTTGACAGAGCAGCGTCTTCAGTCCAGAGAGAGCTAAGAGATCACGCAGGAGGCCAAGGGCTGGCACATTGAGTGACCCTCGGGATGGGCTTATCAGCCTGCCAAGGACACAGAACTGTTGAACAAAGGAAGAAAGACAACAGCTGGCTTCAGACAGAACAGTAATTCCATTAAGGTCTGCAGATGTGGTGGGCAACGCCTCCCAGGAAACATTCAAGCTGTCTCTAGTGCTAGGGTTAGTCGAGACAGAGGATGGGAAGGAGACTTTGGAGAAGAATTAGGAAGAAGTTTTGAGACACCATTATCATGTTTCAATATTTCCTATCATGTTTCTTCCTACTAAATATTGGAGCCACTACCTTGGTTATATGGGCACTACGATAGGTTTATATAGATACTGTAATAAAATCATAAAAGCATATTTGTAGTGTGGGTTCTTGTGCATGTTGTAGGAAAGTACCATCTTGCCTGGCATGTTACCCCCATTTTTACTGTATGTATGTTTGTTTTTGCCTGTGTCACTGGGATCCTGCTAGCCAGGTCCCCAGTGCTCATAAAGTGTGCCCTGTATGTGTTCCCTGTGTGGTGCCTAACTGTATCACTGAGGCTCTGCTAACCAGAACCTCAGTGTTTATGCTCTCTCTGCTATTAAAATTTTCACTGCAGGCTATTGACTAATTTTACCAATTCTCATTGGCACACTGGAACACCCTTATAATTCCCTAGTATATTGTACCTAGGTACCCAGGGTTTTGGGGTTCCAGGAGATCCCTATGGGCTGCAGCATTTCTTTTGCCACCTATAGGGAGCTCAGACAATTCTTACACAGGACTTCCACGGCAGCCTGAGTGAAATAACATCCACGTTATTTCACAGCCATTTTACACTGCACTTAATTAACTTATAAGTCACCTATATGTCTAACCCTCACTTGGTGAAGGTTAGGTGCAAAGTTACTTAGTGTGTGGGCACCCTGGCACTAGCCAAGGTGCCCCCACATTGTTCAGGGCAAATTCCCCTGACTCTGTGAGTGCGGGGACACCATTACACGTGTGCACTACATATAGGTCAATGCCTATATGTAGTGTCACAATGGTAACTCCGAACATGGCCATGTAACATGTCTAGGATCATGGAATTGTCACCCCAATACCATTCTGGTATTGGGTGGACAATTCCATGCATCCCCGGGTCTCAAGTATAGACCCCGGGTACTGCCAAACTAACTTTCTGGGGTCTCCACTGCAGCTACTGCTGCTGCCAGCCCCTCAGATAGGTTTCTGCCCCCATGGGGTCTGGGCAGCCTGGTCCCAGGAAGGCAGAACAAAGGATTTCCTCTGAGAGAGGGTGTTACACCCTCTCC
The DNA here is from genome assembly GCF_031143425.1 of Pleurodeles waltl. Lineage (NCBI taxonomy): Eukaryota > Metazoa > Chordata > Amphibia > Caudata > Salamandridae > Pleurodeles > Pleurodeles waltl. The sequence goes on from NW_027150301.1 coordinate 4,262,259, forward strand.
CTTTGGAAATAGGTGTGAAGGGCCTGGGAGGAGTAGCCTCTCCTGGCCTTTGGAAATGCTTTGAAGGGCACAGATGGTGCCCTCCTTGCGTAAGCCAGTCTACACCGGTTCAGGGATACCCCCAGCCCTGCTCTGGCGCGAAACTGGACAAAGGAAAGGGGAGTGAACACTCCCCTGACCAGCACCTCCCAGTGGAGGTGCCCCGAGCTCCTCCAGTGTGTCCCAGACCTCTGCCATCTTGGATGCAGAGGTGTGAGGGCACAATGGACAGCTCTGAGTGGCCAGTGCTAGCAGGTGACTTCAGAGACCCCTCCTGATAGGTGCTTACCTTTCTCTGTAGCCAATCCTCCTCTGTGGGCTATTTAGGGTCCCTCCTGTGGGTATCTCACCAGATAACGAATGCAAGAGCTCACCAGAGTTCCTCTGCACTTCCCTCTTCGACTTCTGCCAAGGATCAACCGCTGACTGCTCCAGGATGCCTACACAACCGCAACAAAGTAGCAAGACGACTACCAACAACATTGTAGCACCTCATCCTGCTGGCTTTCTCCACTGTTTCCTGGTGGGGCATGCTCTGAAGGCTGTCTGCCTTCACCCCGCACTGGAAGCCAAGAAGAAATCTCCTGTGGGTCGACGGAATCTTCCCCCTGCTAACGCAGGCACCAAACTGCTGCATCACCGGTCCTCTGGGTCCCCTCTCATCCTGACGAGCGTGGTCCCTGGAACACAGGAGCTGGGTCCAAGTGTCTTCGACAGTCCAGTGGCCCTTCTGTCCAAATTTGGTGGAGGTAAGTCCTTGCCTCCCCACGCCAGACAGTAATCCTGTGTATTGCGTGAACTGTAGCTGCTCGGACTTTTGTGTACTTTTGCAAGACTTCCTTTGTGCACAGCCTAGCCCAGGTCCCCAGCACTCTGTCCTGCATTGCCCAACTCGCTGAGTTGGACTCCGACGTCGTGGGACCCTCTTTTGTCACTCTGAGTCAACAGTTGTCCTCAGATCTTCTAAGTGCCTGTGCAGGTGCTTCTGCGGGTGCTGCCCGCTTCTGCATGGGCTCTCTGTGTTGCTGAGCGCCCCTTCTGTCTCCTCCTCCAAGGGGCAACCTCCTGGTCCTTCCTGGGCTCTAGCAGCACCAAAAATCCTCAACCGCGACTCTTGCAGCTAGCAAGGCTTGTTTGTGGTCTTTCTGCGTGTAAAGCAACTCTGCATCCTCCAGCACACCGTGTGACATCTTCTGACCAAAGAAGAAGTTCCTGGCACCTTCCGTTGGTGCAGAATCTTTGGCTTCTTCCACCCAGAGGCAGTCCCCTGGCACCTTCCGTTGGTGCAGAATCTTTGGCTTCTTCCACCCAGAGGCAGTCCTTTTGCACCTTCATTCGGGTTTTAGTGGGCTCCTGCCCCCCCTGGACACTTGCATGACTCTTGTACTTTTCAGGGTCTTGGGGTGGGGTATGTTGGACACCCTTAGTGTTTTCTTACACTCCCAGCGACCCTCTACACACTACACTAGACCTGGTGTCCATTCGTGGTTCGCATTTCACTTTTGGAGTATATGGTTTGTGTTGCCCCTAGGCCTATGTCTACCTATTGCATTCTATTGTGATTCTACATTGTTTGCACTACTTTTCTGTTACTTGCCTGAATTTGGTTTGTGTACATATAACTTGTGTATATTACTTACCTCCTAAATGAGGGTATCCTCAGAGATACTTTTTGCATATTGTCGCTAAAATAAAGTACCTTTATTTTTAGTAACTCTGAGTATTGTGTTTTCTTATGATATAGTGCTTTATGATATACGTGGTATAGTAGGAGCTTTGCATGTCTCCTAGTTCAGCCTAAGCTGCTCTACTATAGCTACCTCTATCAGCCTAAGCTTCTAGAACAATACTAATCTACTAATAAGGGATAAGTGGACCTGGCACGAGGTGTAAGTACCATCAGGTACCCACTATAAGCCAGGCCAGCCTCCTACACATGTCTGTTCATGGTGAAAAAGATTTGGAGTCCAGCGTTCATGAGTTTCACAAGTCTGATGGTTACCCAGTATGCACCTTCCTTGCATAAAAAAGTGCCATGGGTTGCGTGTGTTTCCACCACCAGGATTCTCTGTTTCGTGTTGTTATGTTGACTTAGTCTGTGCTGCCAGAGGGTCTAGGAAGACTTTAGCCCAGGCCGTCTTCTGAATAAAATCTAGGAAACATATCACTGTAACTCAGTGTTTCACCTCTTGTCACCACCAGCCTTGAGCTGCTGGTAATCAGTGATGGTATTACCGTCAGATACCAGTAATGACGTCACTTATCTTAACAGTGGGCAGTTTAAAAACCCAGTAACCCCATTGACCGTTATTACCACCATTCCACTTCATTCCCTGAAACTTATAAATGATGTCCAGCTTCTCTCCACCTTGACGCTGAGTTGAAGACGCCCCAATCCTCCTCAGCATCCCCATTTTTCCAGCAGGTGCTCAACACAAAGATACCTGATCTCTGCTGCCATCTCTCTGAGTCATCACCACAGACTGACCAGACAAAAGCCTGAACAATGTGTCTGAGCGTAATCAAGAAATAAAGCGAATTCCAGCTTTGGGCCTCTTACCGGGTCTGATTGTGAGGTGGGCGGAAGTAAAAACAACTCTCCTCTCTGAAGAAGCCAGAAGAGTGTCAGGATAAATATGAATCCCATTATATCAATGTGCCACAGAGTTCATCGTGAAATTATTGTTGTCAGACAAGTGGGTGGGAATCATTACAGACACCTTGGTCCCTGCACACGGCACATGAGGACTGACACAACTCCACTAGTTATTACTACACCCTCCGAGGGAACTCTTAGCCCTGCATCTGCTGAGGAGTACTGTGTGCATGTGCACATCATGCTTCTATGTTCGGTAAACCGGGCACCATTGTGTATGATAAGGGCTCTCCAGGTCATTGCTAAGTTAGCACATTTGAATGAAAACCTATTATTGGCCATAGTTGTGTCAAACTATAACATTAGCAGGACTCCTATCAGAGACGCAATAGTAAAAGCACTGAGTGGGCACAGAGGCCAACTGGAAATATTCCTGATAGGACCCCAGTGTCCATGATTCCTAGTGTGGCATTACCTAGCCCTAAATGTGTGGGGATGCACCAAAGCTTTACAAAAACACCCACATTGTCCAAGATGGACCTGAACTACCACACAGGGAGTGAGCAAATGTCTACGGCAGCTTTTCCTATGTGTATCACTAGACCTACATATTAGTTGCAGCATTTCCGTTTACCCTCAGTGTGTGATCCTGGGTAAATTAAAGTTAGCAGTGCCTAGAAATGGCCAGGACCCCAATTTAAGTGGAGTACAAAGAAAAGTATTTCTGTTCTGCGATATGTTATGTGTTACGTTGTGTGTATTTGTTCTCTCCTCTTCGGTGGGTGCCCACATTCCTAACTGTGAACAGAACAATTTATTTTAGAGTTTTCTTCAGGACTCACCGCTGCAGGCTGGCCTGTGGTTGTCACAAGTGTGGCCATAACTGTCTCCAATACTTTAGTGTCCTGCAAAGACTGAACATCAATTGCCCACATCGGCATTTGGGAAATGACAGGAAGTGCACAGAGAAGGTAGCGCTGCACATTTTACGCTGTGTGATGACATTGCCCCCACTGTCTATGCATAAGGATGGGGCGGGGACTATAGCATTCAGGGGAAGAGGAGGGTGGACTTTAAAGTGTGGGGAAGGACAGATGGACTGTAAAAGAGTTCATGCTTGGGGACTACAACACAAGTCATCTTAATTTAAAGTTTATTTTTTATTATTGGCAAAGCTTGTAGGTCTGGCTTACAAATGAAAAAAACAATCTAGAGTTGTTAGCTGTAGGAAGCTGGCTATGTATGTAGTGTAGCAGTGTAAGGAGACACTACACAGATAGTCCGTGGTGACCCTTATTGGCTGACAAGGGTTCAAATAATAACCCTAAAAGCTCTTGTTTGTGGTACTGTGGGCGCACAAGGTCACCTCAGAGGCTCTGGAATATCCGGGTGCAGAGGTGAGTTACGGAGTTGGGTGTTTCATTCAATGCAGATCGGTCCGGTTTGAAAGAGGCTGCAAGCATGGACTAGGGGGGTGGTCAGTCCGGGGGAACCCACGGGGGGCTCGACCCTTGAGATGCTCGGGTATGTAGGAACACCACTGGTCCACTTCTTCTTAGAGAACCCTTGGTTCTAGATGGCGTCTAAGGTTCACGCCATCCTCATGTGTCGTGATTACAGGTTGTTCTTGTTCCATGATTCATAGAAGGGCCACGCCCACTTCAAAAGGGTCTTAACTCGGTTATTATTCTGAATGTGATCATTGTCTAAGGTTCACGCCATCCTCATGTGTCGTTATTACAGGTTGTTCTTGTTCCATGATTCAAAGAGGGGCCACGCCCAGTTCTTAAGGGTCTCAGCTCACTATCGGAGACGCCTTAGTCCAAGAGCATATTTGTGAGTTAATACGGCTTATGAGTGAGTATATGCATATATGTTTTAACCATTTCCTTTTCAGATCTCTCTCCCTGCAGTTCCCTATCCTAATTTCCCTTCCCCCCGCCTGGCTTCATCAATACTCGATGCTCTAATAGCTTTCTGAGTTGGTGATGCCGGGAGGTGGGCCTTTTGATCAGCAGCATGCAGATCCAGAGGAAAGGCCACTGTGACAGCATCAGAGTGCTTGCATATTAGAGGCCAATAGAAGTGGGTGACAAGCCTGTCAAAGGTCTTGCCCTGCCCCAGATGTCCAGCTAAAGGCACGTCATGAGCCAGACCCAGTAGGAAGGTCTTAAATCACTGGGGTACCACCAGCACATAGGCAGACCCAGGCTCTGGCACATTAGGCTCACTATACAGGAGGCCGTCCTCCCAATAGATTAGGTGAGATCCTGGCTCCTTGCCAGCCGCCTGGTCTGCAGCCTGCTGCCACAACCCCTCTAGAGCAGGACATGTCTTCTGTGCCTCACAGAGTGCCTCCCTGGTGGGTCCCCATTCCTCCTGCCACTGTGACAGCTCAGGGACTTCCCCCAGTTCAGCCACCTGTTCCCCTGTAGGCTCCTGGGAGTCACCCTTATGCTCCGCCTCCTCCCGGACCGTGGGAACTTCTGCGGCCGGTTTCCCACGCCCCCTTCCCTTCCTCTTTTAGGCGGTCACCTGGAGCACTGTTTCAGGCTCCAGGGGCTCTTGACCACCCTGATGGGCCGCCATTGACCTGGTAGATATGTATACCCACCCAGGCAGGCCCAACATCTCCAAGGGCGACCTGTGTTCCCCCTCCTTCCAAGGGGAATCCTCCAGGTCATTGCCAAGCAAACAATCTACAGGCATGGTTGGACTCACAGCTACCTTCAAGGAACCAGAACCCCCCCCCCATTCAAAGGGAACCTGCACCACTCTACACAGGCGCTCTGAGTTGTCTACCGCAACTACTTGGTGAAGTACCCCGGGATCTATCTGCTCCTCAGACACCAGGTGACTCCTCACTGTAGTCACACTGGCTCCTGTGTCTCTCAGAGCCTCCACCCTCTGTCCATTGATGGTCACTCACTGCCTGTACTTTTTAGTGTTCTCAGGCACAAGGGTTCTCTGGACCATCTCATTGTCCCCTAGTGAGACAAGAGTCATCTCAGCTGGCTCCCACCCACCTGGAACCAACTCCTCCCAAAGCAATATACTAGCCAAACCCTGGGACTGCACACCAGTGGGTGCCGGTGTACTCTTGGGGCATTTGGGGCCCCCCTTCGCATGACCCACTTTGTCACATGCATAACACTTACGTGAGGGCCCTCCTTCCACAGGCTTCCATTTAGAGAACCATGGTTTCTTTTCACTGGGGGTTGGGAATCCTTACCCTGGGAAATAGGTTGGGGCCCTTTAGAGAACTCCTCCTTTTTACCCTTACCCCCCCCTTTCTTCTGAGAGGGACCCTGCCCACTCTTGGCCTGGTCTCCCCCATACCTCTTCTGGACCCTGGTGCTCTCCCAGCGGACCGCTTCCTGCGCAAGCTTCCTGGGGTCAGTCAGTTTGCTGTCAATTAGGTGCTGGCACAGCGCTAGAAACCATAAACTGTACAAGTGCTCCCAAGCAATCAAATTGTAAAGCCCCTCATACGTTGTCACCTTATTGCCCTTCACCCAACCATCCAGTGATCTGCAGAATGAATCAACACATTCCAACCATGTTTGGGATTCCTTCCTCTTATAGGACCTGAACTTTTCCTTATACTGCTCAGGGGTGGGACCATACTTTGTGAGAAGGGCATCCTTCATGATAGAGTAGGTGGGCCCAGGAGGATCCCCTAAGGATGTCAGAGTATCCCTCCCCTCTACCTCAAAGTGCTTACACAGACCCGCCCCCAATGAGCTTCAGGGACCAGATTCATATGGAGAGCAGACGCATACCCCTTAAACCACAATACTATGTCGTCCTCCCTTTTGTAATACTTCACAAGATCTTTAGGAATGTGCACCCTCCTCTCAGGCTGCACTGTGATGTGGCTGTCACCATCCCTACTAGACTGGCTCCTCTGATCCAGCTCCCTCACGCTGAGTTCATGAGCGAACAATAACTTTTTCTCCTCCATGGCCATCCTCATTTTCTCCAACTCCAACTGGTGAGCCCTCTCTGCCTGTCTGTCCTGCAATTCTTCAGGAGTCAGACCTTTAGATGAGACACTGCTACCTGCCCTGGAGGCCCTCCCCCTGGACATAACAGGCCCACCCACAATACCACTGTGTATGGATTACTTTTCCTCCTCCTCATCCTCCTCCTCATCCTTTGTGTGCCCTTCAGTTTCCTTGGCTGTCACCCAGGCCCTCAGCTCCTTTTGCAGCTCCTCCTTCCTGGTCGAGCCCTTAATGGGACAGGCAAGATTTTTACAGAACTGCTTCAACTGCGCCACTGTAAAGCTCTCCAGTTTTTCAAAATCAAAAGCAGCTCCAACTGATGCATCTCCAGACTGAGACATGATGAAGAGTTAAAAGTGCAAAGTTCCAAAGGCAGAAAACCAAGTTCCAAATGAAGTTCAAAAGTCAATCAAGGGATTACCACAAAATGGAAATAGGAAAAAATCCAAAAAAGAGAAAAAGGCAAAGATTACAAAGACAAGTAGTATGTGGTCACGTAATGGTCTGCACTGAAAACAGTATTGTACACTTAATCACTGTATGTCAGGTACAAACACAAGTCCAATCCCAACCGCTGATCACCAATGTTAGAAATGGGGTCTTTGGTTGGCAGTCAGATTACCCCTGTCCAAGCAAGGACCCTCACTCTAGTTAGGGTAAAGGAGAATCACCCTCAGTTAACCCCCGCTCACCCCCTTGGTAGCTTGGCACGAGCAGGCAGGCTTAACTTCAGAAGCAGTGTGTAAAGTATTTGTACCAACACACACAGTAACTCAGTGAAAACACTACAAAATGACACAACACAGGTTTAGAATAATAGGTAATATTTATCAAAACAAAACAAGACCAAAATGACAAAATTCCAACATACGCAAGTCAAGTTATGAATTTTTAAAGGATAAGAGTCTTAAATCCTTAGGAAACAGTGTGAACACTGTTAGCGTGAAAAAGTACCTGGATTGCATCAAAATAATACCGCACGGGCAAGTGTGCGCCGGAAAAGGCCAGCGATGCATCGATTTCTCACTCGCAAGCGAGACCGTGCGTTGTTCCTCCTCCGGTCGGGTTGGCGTGCACCGTTTTCCCTCTCCGCAAGAGAGCGATGCGTCGATCCGGATAGGAATCTCAGGTCCGAGTAGGCTTTGCGTTGTTTTTCCGTGCCCAGCGATGTTGCATTGAAAATCCGGTTGCATGGTATCCCAAAACCGCGCAGCTTGGGGTTGCGACTTTCTCAGCCTCTGTTAGTGGGTGTTGTGTGTCGCTTCTCCAGCCGCGTTCATTGATCTTCCAGGCGCGATACAGGTGGAGCGTTGATTTCAGCCGCGAAGCTGGCGGCGCGTCGTTTCTCAGCCGCATCTTGGAAGGTGCGTCGAAAATGTCCCCGCATGGCTGTCTGTGCGTGGATTTTCAGTGTTGGTCTGCCAGCTTCAACTTTCAAGGGCCCAGGAACTGGATAGGGCACCACTTGGCAGGGCAGTCCAGGTGCTGGCAGGGGGAAGTCTTTGATGACCGAGACTTCAACAGGAGGCAAGCTCAGGTCAAGCTCTTGGAGATTTATTCACAAGCAGGAATGCACAACTGTAGGAAAGTACCATCTTGCCTGGCATGTTACCCCCATATTTCACTGTATATATGTTGTTTTAGTTGTATGTGTCACTGGGACCCTGCCAGGGGCCCCAGTGCTCATAAGTGTGCCCTGTATGTGTTACCTGTGTTATGACTAACTGTCTCACTGAGGCTCTGCTAACCAGAACCTCAGTGGTTATGCTCTCTCATTTCTTTCCAAATTGTCACTAACAGGCTAGTGACCAATTTCACCAATTTACATTGGCATACTGGGACACCCTTATAATTCCCTAGTATATGGTACTGAGGTACCTAGGGTATTGGGGTTCCAGGAGATCCCTATGGGCTGCACCATTTCTTTTGCCACCCATAGGGAGCTCTGACAATTCATACACAGGCCTGCCATTGCAGCCTCAGTGAAATAACGTCCACGTTATTTCACAGCCATTTACCACTGCACTTAAGTAACTTATAAGTCACCTATATGTCTAACCTTTACCTGGTCAGGGTTGGGTGCTAAGTTACTTAGTGTGTGGGCACCCTGGCACTAGCCAAGGTACCCCCACATTGTTCAGGGCAAATTCCCCGGACTTTGTGAGTGCGGGGACACCATTACACGCGTGCGCTATACATATGTCACTACATATGTATAGCGTCACAATGGTAACTCCGAACATGGCCATGTAACATGTCAAAGATCATGGAATTGTCACCCCAATGCCATTCTGGCATTGGGGAGACAATTCCATGATCCCCCGAGTGTCTAGCACAGACCCGGGTACTGCCAAACTGCCTTTCCCGGGGTTTCACTGCAGCTGCTGCCAACCCCTCAGACAGGTTTCTGCCCTCCTGGGGTCCAGCCAGGCTTGGCCCAGGAAGGCAGAACAAAGGCCTTCCTCAGACAGAGGGTGTTACACCCTCTCCCTTTGGAAAAAGGTGTTAGGGCTGGGGAGGAGTAGCCTCCCCCAGCCTCTGGAAATGCTTTCATGGGCACAGATGGTGCCCATTTCTGCATAAGCCAGTCTACACCAGTTCAGGGATCCCCCAGCCCTGCTCTGGCGCGAAACTGGACAAAGGAAAGGGGAGTGACCACTCCCCTGACCTGCACCTCCCCTGAGAGGTGCCCAGAGCTCCTCCAGTGTGCTCCAGACCTCTGCCATCTTGGAAACAGAGGTGCTGCTGGCACACTGGACTGCTCTGAGTGGCCAGTGCCAGCAGGTGACGTCAGAGACTCCTTCTGATAGGCTCCTACAGGTGTTGCTAGCCTATCCTCTCTCCTAAGTAGCCAAACCTCCTTTTCTGGCTATTTAGGGTCTCTGCTTTGGGGAATTCTTTAGATAACGAATGCAAGAGCTCATCAGAGTTCCTCTGCATCTCTCTCTTCACCTTCTGCCAAGGAATCGACCGCTGACTGCTCTGGAAGCCTGCAAAACTGCAACAAAGTAGCAACGACGACTACTGCGACCTTGTAACGCTGATCCGGCCGCCTCCTCGACTGTGTTCCTGGTGGTGCACCAACAGTCCAAAAATGCATGGGCGACGCCCACAATAGATACCTGACCAAAATACGAGCGAACACTGCCGGGGCATCAAATAGAAACAATACAGGCACCTCAGGGGGAAGGGAAGGGGGGGCACCTCAGCCAGATGAATGCGAAGCCAGATCCACGACGGGGCTCCATGCCTATTGAGAGACTGTGGCTTTGCACTCCCCAGGATACATCAAGTCTCTACAGTGGGTGGCTTGCCCACTGTTCAATCCTGGGGAGTGCAAAGCCACAGTCTCTCAAGTCTCTACAGTGGGTGGTTTGCCCACTGCCTTATCCTGGGGAGTGCAAAGCCACAGTCTCTCAAGTCTCTACAGTGGGTGGCTTGCCCACTGCCTTATCCTGGGGAGTGCAAAGCCATAGTCTCTCAAGTCTCTCCAGTGGGTGGTTTGCCCACTGCCTTATCCTGGGGAGTGCAAAACCACAGTCTCTCAAGTCTCTCCAGTGGGTGGCTTGCCCACTGTTACATCCTGGGGAGTGCAAAGACACAGTCTCTCAACTCTCTACAGTGGGTGGCTTGCCCACTGTTACATCCTGGGGAGTGCAAAGACACATCTTCGCAAGTAGATGCAGTTCTCTACTGGTACTGGGTGGGACTGGTGCCCAGACTGGATGAGTCTCCCCGTGAAAGTACATGTCCTGTCACAGTCCCAGCTGCTCATGGGAGAACAATGCCTGATGTGCCGGACTATTCATACCCACGCGGTCTTTGCCCTGTTCAGCGGTGCTTTGCCATGGCAGTCTTGGCCTTGTTCAGCGGTGCTTAGCCATGGCGGTCTTTGCCCTGTTCAGCGGTCTTCACCATGGCGGTCTTTGCCCTGTTCAGCGGTCCTCACCATGGCAGTCTTGGCCTTGTTCAGCGGTGCTTAGCCATGGCGGTCTTTGCCCTGTTCAGCGGTCTTCACCATGGCGGTCTTTGCCCTGTTCAGCGGTCTTCACCATGGCAGTCTTGGCCTTGTTCAGCGGTGCTTAGCCATGGCGGTCTTTGCCCTGTTCAGCGGTCTTCACCATGGTGGTCTTTGCCCTGTTCAGCGGTGCTCTGCCATGCCGGTTCTGGTACGGATATTGGTGTGTGGCATTACGATCTCTACACTGGACATTGGTGTGTGGCATGACGAACTCCACACTGGACATTGGTGTGTGGCATGACGAACTCCACACTGGATATTGGTGTGTGGCATGACAAACTCCACACTTGACATTGGTGTGTGGCATGACGAACTCCATACTGGACATTGGTGTGTGGCATGACGAACTCCACACTGGACGTTGGTGTGTGGCTTGACGTTCCATCATTGCCCAGCGGGGCTGTGGGATTCTGGACCCTCACGGGCTGTGACTCTGGCGGTGGTCTCCTGACCAGTGACGATACTTGGGCCCTCCTGGGCTATGACTCTGGCGGTGGTCTCCTGACCAGTGACGATACTTGAGCCCTCCTGGGCTGTGACTCTGGCGGTGGTCTCCTGACCAGTGACGATACTTGAGCCCTCCTGGGCTGTGACTCTGGCGGTGGTCTCCTGACCAGTTACGATACTTGAGCCCTCCTGGGTTGTGACTCTGGCGGTGGTCTCCTGACCAGTGACGATACTTGAGCCCTCCTGGGCTGTGACTCCGGCGGTGGTCTCCTGACCAGTAACGATACTTGGGCCCTCCTGGGCTATGACTCCGGCGGTGGTCTCCTGACCAGTGACGATACTTGAGCCCTCCTGGGTTATGACTTCTATGACTCCGGCGGTGGTCTCCTGACCAGTGACGATACTTGAGCCCTCCTGGGCTATGACTCCGGCGGTGGTCTCCTGACCAGTTACGATACTTGAGCCCTCCTGGGCTATGACTCCGGTGGTGGTCTCTGTGAGAAAGTAGCCTCTTTCTAGCCTGGTTACCCCCACTTTTGGCCTGTTTGTGAGTGTATGTCAGGGTGTTTTCACTGTCTCACTGGGATCCTGCTAGCCAGGGCCCAGTGCTCATAGTGAAAACCCTATGTTTTCAGTACGTTTGTTATGTGTCACTGGGACCCTGCTAGTCAGGACCCCAGTGCTCATAAGTTTGTGGCCTATATGTATGTGTTCCCTGTGTGGTGCCTAACTGTCTCACTGAGGCTCTGCTAACCAGAACCTCAGTGGTTATGCTCTCTCTGTACAAATTGTCACTAACAGGCTAGTGACCAATTTTACCAATTCACATTGGCTTACTGGAACACCCTTATAATTCCCTAGTATATGGTACTGAGGTACCCAGGGTATTGGGGTTCCAGGAGATCCCTATGGGCTGCAGCATTTCTTTTGCCACCCATAGGGAGCTCTGACAATTCTTACACAGGCCTGCCACTGCAGCCTGAGTGAAATAATGCACACATTATTTCACAGCCATTTTTCACTGCACTTAAGTAACTTATAAGTCACCTGTATGTCTATCCTTTACCTGGTAAAGGTTAGGTGCAAAGTTACTTAGTGTGTGGGCACCCTGGCACTAGCCAAGGTGCCCCCACATTGTTCAGGGCAAATTCCCCGACTTTGTGAGTGCTGGAGACACCATTACATGTGTGCACTACACATAGGTCACTACCTATGTGTAGCTTCACAATGGTAACTCCGAATATGGCCATGTAACATGTCTATGATCATGGAATTGCCCCCTCTATGCCATCCTGGCATAGTTGGCACAATCCCATGATCCCAGTGGTCTGTAGCACAGACCCTGGTACTGCCAAACTGCCTTTTCAGGGGTTTCACTGCAGCTGCTGCCAACCCCTCAGACAGATTTCTGCCCTCCTGGGGTCCAGCCAGGCCTGGCCCAGGATGGCAGAACAAAGGACTTCCTCAGAGAGAGGGTGTTACAACCTCTCCCTTTGGAAAATGGTGTGAAGGCAGGGGAGGAGTAGCCTCCCCCAGCCTCTGGAAATGCTTTGTTGGGCACAGATGTGCCCAATTCTGCATAAGCCAGTCTACACCAGTTCAGGGACCCCTCAGCCCTGCTCTGGCGCGAAACTGGACAAAGGAAAGGGGAGTGACCACTCCCCTGACCTGCACCTCCCCTGGGAGGTGCCCAGAGCTCCTCCAGGGTGCTCCAGACCGCTGCCATCTTGGAAACAGAGGTGCTGCTGGCACACTGGACTGCTCTGAGTGGCCAGGGCCAGCAGGTGATGTCAGAGACTCCTTCTGATAGGCTCCTTCAGGTGTTGCTAGCCTATCCTCTCTCCTAAGTAGCCAAACCCTCTTTTCTGGCTATTTAGGGTCTCTGCTTTGGGGAATTCCTTAGAAAACGAATGCAAGAGCTCATCCGAGTTCCTCTGCATCTCTCTCTTCACCTTCTGCCAAGGAATCGACTGCTGACCGCGCTGGAAGCCTGCAAAACTGCAACAAAGTAGCTAAGACGACTACTGCAACTCTGTAACGCTGATACTGCCGCCTTCTCGACTGTTTTCCTGGTGGTGCATCCTGTGGGGGTAGTCTGCCTCCTCTCTGCATCAGAAGCTGCGAAGAAATCTCCCGTGGGTTGACGGAATCTTCCCCCTGCAACCGCAGGCACCAAAAAGCTGCATCACCGGTCTCTTGGGTCTCCTCTCAGCACGACAAGCGAGGTCCCTCGAATCCAGCAAGACTGTCCAAATGATCCCCACGGTCCAGTGACTCTTCAGTCCAAGTTTGGTGGAGGTAAGTCCTTGCCTCCCCCCGCCAGACTGCATTGTTGGAAACCGTGACTTTTGCAACTACTCTGGCCTCTGTGCACTTCCGGCGGAAATCCTTTGTGCACAGCCAAACCTGGGTCCACGGCACTCTAACCTGCATTGCACGACTTTCTAAGTTGGTCTCCGGCGACGTGGGACTCCTTTGTGCAACTTCGGGTGAGCACTGTTTCACTCTTCTTTGTAGTGCCTGTTCTGGCACTTCTGCGGGTGCTGCCTGCTTCTGAGAGGGCTCCTTGTCTTGCTCGACACCCCCTCTGTCCCCAGATGCAATTGGCAACATCCTGGTCCCTCCTGGGCCACAGCAGCATCCAAAAACGCTAACAGCATAACTTGCAGCTAGCAAGGCTTGTTGGCGTCCTTTTGGCGGGAAAACACTTCTACTCGACTCTCCACGCCGTGGGGGATCCATCCTCTAAAGGGGAAGTCTCTAGCCCTTGTCGTTCCTGCAGAATCCTCAGCTTCTTCAGTTCAGTAGAAGCTTCTTTGCACCCACAGCTGGCATTTCCTGGGCATCTGCCCATCTCCGACTTGCTTGTGACTTTTGGACTTGGTCCCCTTGTTCCACAGGTACCCTCGACTGGAAATCCATCGTTGTTGCATTGCTGGTTTGTGTCTTTGCTGCAGAATTCCCCTATCACGACTTCTATGTCCTTTGGGGAACTTTAGTGCACTTTGCACTCACTTTTCAGGGCCTTGGGGTGGGGTATTTTTCTAACCCTTAGTATTTTCTAATAGTCCCAGCGACCCTCTACAAGGTCACATAGGTTTGGGGCCCATTCGTGGTTCGCATTCCACTTTTGGAGTATATGGTTTGTGTTGCCCCTATGTGCTTCCATTGCATCCTATTGTAACTATACATTGTTTGCACTGTTTTCTAAGACTATACTGCATATATTTGGTATTGTGTATATATATCTTGTGTATATTTGCTATCCTCATACTGAGGGTACTCACTGAGATACTTTTGGCATATTGTCATAAAAAATAAAGTACCTTTATTTTTAGTATATCTGTGTATTGTGTTTTCTTATGATATTTTGCATATGACATTAGTGGTACTGTAGTGGCTTCACATGTCTCCTAGTTCAGCCTAAGCTGCTCTGCTAAGCTACCATTATCTATCAGCCTAAGCTGCTAGACACCCTATACACTAATAAGGGATAACTGGGCCTGGTGCAAGGTGTAAGTACCCCTTGGTACTCACTACAAGCCAGTCCAGACTCCTACATTGGTTGTGCAGTGGTGGGATAAGTGCTTTGAGACTACTTACCACTCTTGACATTGTACTTTTCATAAGAGAAAAATATACAAAACAAGTTCAGTGTGTATACACATAACCAAAAAGTTTTGTATTTCCTCTTTTCACTCTTTTCTAAGTGCTGAAAAGTACTTCTAAACTTTCTAAAAAGTTCTTAAAAAGTTTTAAAAGTTTTTTTTCTGTCTTTCCAAAAGTTCTGAAAAACTTTTTCTTCACTTTTTCTATCACTTAACTCTTTCTAAAAATGTCTGGTACAGGCCAAACTGTTGATCTGTCCAAAATTGCATATGATCACCTTAGCTGGAAAGGAGCAAGGAGTCTCTGCCTACAAAGAGGTTTGAGTGTAGGGAAGAATCCTTCTTTGGAATTGTTGCTTAACATGCTTAGAGAACAGGATAAGGCCAGAAGGGCCCCATCTGTTGAAAAAGTAGCTAATGGTTCCCAATCTGATCCAGGGACTCCCCTAGAGATAGATTCAGGAAGGAAACTTCCCAGCCTGCCCAGTATCAGACAGCCTAGCAGGGTTGAAGAAGATGCAGAGTCACACCATACAGATAGTGTGGTCTCTCATCACAGTAGGAAGTCTCACCATACAGATGGTGGACTCTCACATTATACTGTTAGTAAACTTGTTAAGGTTCCATCTGTTAGGGACAGGTCTCCTTCTGTCCATTCTCATCACACTTCTGTTTCTAGACATGTCCCTCCCACCCACCCTGATGACAGAATGTTAGAAAGGGAGCTCAATAAATTGAGAGTGGAGACTTCCAGACTGAAGCTTAAGAAGCAACAGCTGGACTTAGATAGACAATCTCTAGAGATTGAAAAAGAAAGACAGAAGCTGGGTTTAAATACCCATGGTGGCAGCAGCAGTATTCCCCATAGTCATCCTGTAAAAGAGCATGATTCCAGGAATCTGCACAAGATAGTTCCCCCTTACAAAGAGGGGGATGACATTAACAAGTGGTTTGCTGCACTTGAGAGGGCTTGTATTGTTCAAGATGTCCCTCAAAGGCAGTGGGCTGCTATCCTATGGCTATCATTTAGTGGTAAGGGTAGAGACAGACTCCTTACTGTGAAAGAAAGTGATGCCAACAATTTCACTATTCTTAAGAGTGCACCCCTTGATGGTTATGGCTTAACCACTGAACAATACAGGATAAAGTTCAGAGAGACCAAAAAGGAGTCTTCACAAGATTGGGTTGATTTCATTGACCATGCAGTGAAGTCCTTTGAAGGGTGGTTACATGGCAGTAAAGTGACTGACTATGAAGGCCTGTATAACTTAATCCTGAGAGAGCATATTCTTAATAATTGTGTGTCAGATTTGTTGCACCAGTACTTGGTAGACTCTGATCTGACCTCTCCCCAAGAATTGGGAAAGAAGGCAGACAAATGGGTCAGAACAAGAGTGAACAGAAAAGTTCATACAGGGGGTGACAAAGATGGCAAGAAGAAGGATGGTAAGCCTTCAGAGAAAGATGGTGAAAAATCTCAAGATAAGCATGGGGACAAGGGTAAAACCAAAGATTCCACTTCAAATCTTAAACACTCTTCAGGGGGTGGAGATAAAACTAATTCTTCCTCTTCTTCTCAACCCACACAATTTAAAAAGCTTTGGTGCTTTGTGTGTAAAAATAGAGGCCATAGGCCAGGGGATAAGTCCTGTCCAGGTAAACCCCCTGAGCCTACCACCACTAATACATCAAGCTCTAGTGCCCCTAGCAGTAGTGGTACTAGTGGTGGGACTGCTGGCAACAGTCAAGCAAAGGGTGTAGTTGGGTTCACTTATGGGTCCATAGTGGAAACTGATGTAATTAGTCCCAAGACAGTTTCTGTCACACCTGGTGGCATTGGCCTTGCCACACTGGCTGCTTGTCCCCTTACAATGGATAAGTACAGGCAGACAGTTTCAATAAATGGTGTTGAGGCCTTGGCCTACAGGGACACAGGTGCCAGTTTCACTTTGGTGACTGAAAACCTAGTGGCTCCTGAACAACACATCATTGGACAACAGTATAAGATTATTGATGTCCACAACTCCACTAAGTTTCTTCCCTTAGCTATAATTCAGTTTAGTTGGGGTGGAGTTACTGGCCCTAAGCAGGTGGTGGTTTCACCTAGCTTACCTGTAGACTGTCTCTTAGGTAATGACCTAGAGGCCTCAGGTTGGGCTGATGTAGAGTTTTATGCCCATGCAGCCATGCTGGGCATCCCAGAGGAATTGTTCCCTCTCATTTCTACTGAAATGAAAAAGCAAAGGAGAGAAGGCCTGAAAACTCAGGATCCCTCTCCATCAACAGGTAAAAAGGGTATCACAGTATCCCCTAATCACCCTACCATTCAGGATACCATTCCTGTGGTGGGAGAAACCTCTCCTGGGGTGGCACCTGTTCCAAGGGAATCATCAGCTGGTAAAGCTGGACTCCCTGAGGTGGAAGTACCTCTCTGTGGGATAACTAACATTGGTGAGAAAAAGAGCACCATTTTAGTTAACATGGAGCATCCCTCCAACCCTCCCAGAGAAACTTTAGTGCAGAAACCCTGCACTGCCTCACAACACTTAGGACAGCATCCCTGCCCTAGTGTGGAGCTCATAGGACAGCATCCCTGCCCTGCTCCAACTCAAGAGAAACAGCATCCCTGTTCTCTCTTCCAGCCATATGGACAAAGTTTTTGCCCAGCTATGGCTTTTCTGAGACAGCGTCCCTGTCTGGCATTTCCATCCCTACAAATAGGTTCAGTGGAAAATTCCCACTGCTCTAAACTAAAACTTACTGATAGAAACTCTGAAAATACATCTTCACATTGTTGCTTAGCTGAAAAACTTCAAACAAGGTGGTTCACATCCCCACAGGGAAGTAACCATATAGTGGATGATAAAGGGAGTAACCAGTCTATTGCAGAGCTACTCTCTACTTATCACCACTTAGACAATAAAGTCTCAACTGGCCAAGGTTAGCCTTATTGTCCTTCGTTTGGGGGGGGTTGTGTGAGAAAGTAGCCTCTTTCTAGCCTTGTTACCCCCACTTTTGGCCTGTTTGTGAGTGTATGTCAGGGTGTTTGTCACTGTTTTCACTGTCTCACTGGGATCCTGATAGCCAGGCCCCGGTGCTCATAGTGAAAACACTATGTTTTCAGTATGTTTGTTATGTGTCACTGGGACCCTGCTGGTCAGGACTCCAGTGCTCATAAGTTTGTGGCCTATATGTATGTGTCACTGGGACCCTGTCACACAGGGCCCCAGTGCTCATAGGTGTGCATGTATGTGTTCCATGTGTGGTGCCTAACTGTCTCACTGAGGCTCTGCTAATCAGAACCTCAGTGGTTATGCTCTCTCATTACTTTCAAATTGTCACTAACAGGCTAGTGACCAATTTTACCAATTCACATTGGCTTACTGGAACACCCTTATAATTCCCTAGTATATGGTACTGAGGTACCCAGGGTATTGGGGTTCCAGGAGATCCCTATGGGCTGCAGCATTTCTTTTGCCACCCATAGGGAGCTCTGACAATTCTTACACAGGCCTGCCACTGCAGCCTGAGTGAAATAATGCACACATTATTTCACAGCCATTTTCACTGCACTTAAGTAACTTATAAGTCACCTATATGTTTAACCTTTACCTGGTAAAGGTTAGGTGCAAAGTTACTTAGTGTGTGGGCACCCTGGCTCTAACCAAAGTGCCCCCACATTGTTCAGGGCAAATTCCCCGACTTTGTGAGTGCGGGGACACCATTACATGCGTGCACTACACATAGGTCACTACCTATGTGTAGCTTCACAATGGTAACTCCGAATATGGCCATGTAACATGTCTAAGATCATGGAATTGCCCCCTCTATACCATCCTGGCATAGTTGGCACAATTCCATGCTCCCAGTGGTCTGTAGCACAGACCCTGGTACTGCCAAACTGCCTTTTCTGGGGTTACACTGCAGCTGCTGATGCTGCCAACCCCACAGACAGGCTTCTGCCCTCCTGGGGTCCAGCCAGGCCTGGCCCAGGATGGCAGAACAAAGGACTTCCTCAGAGAGGGGGTGTTACACCCTCTCCCTTTGGAAAATGGTGTGAAGGCAGGGGAGGAGTAGCCTCCCCCAGCCTCTGGAAATGCTTTGTTGGGCACAGAGGTGCCCAATTCTGCATAAGCCAGTTTACACCGGTTCAGGGACCCCTCAGCCCTGCTCTGGCGTGAAACTGGACAAAGGAAAGGGGAGTGACAACTCCCCTGACCTGCACCTCCCCTGGGAGGTGCCCAGAGGTCCTCCAGTGTGCTCCAGACCTCTGCCATCTTGGAAACAGAGGTGCTGCTGGCACACTGGACTGCTCTGAGTGGCCAGGGCCAGCAGGTGACGTCAGAGACTCCTTCTGATAGGCTCCTTCAGGTGTTGCTAGCCTATCCTCTCTCCTAAGTAGCCAAACCCTCTTTTCTGGCTATTTAGGGTCTCTGCTTTGGGGAATTCCTTAGATAACGAATGCAAGAGTTCATCCGAGTTCCTCTGCATCTCTCTCTTCACCTTCTGCCAAGGAATCGACTGCTGACCGCGCTGGAAGCCTGCAAAACTGCAACAAAGTAGCTAAGACGACTACTGCAACTCTGTAACGCTGATCCTGCCGCCTTCTCGACTGTTTTCCTGGTGGTGCATCCTGTGGGGTAAGTCTGCGTCCTCTCTGCATCAGAAGCTGCGAAGAAATCTCCCGTGGGTTGACGGAATCTTCCCCCTGCAACCGCAGGCACCAAAAAGCTGCATCACCGGTCTCTTGGGTCTCCTCTCAGCACAAAGAGCGAGGTCCCTCGAATCCAGCAAGACTGTCCAAGTGACCCCCACGGTCCAGTGACTCTTCAGTCCAAGTTTGGTGGAGGTAAGTCCTTGCCTCCCCCCCGCCAGACTGCATTGTTGGAAACCGCGACTTTTGCAACTACTCCGGCCTCTGTGCACTTCCGGCGGAAATCCTTTGTGCACAGCCAAGCCTGGGTCCACGGCACTCTAACCTGCATTGCACGACTTTCTAAGTTGGTCTCCGGCGATGTGGGACTCCTTTGTGCAACTTCGGGTGAGCACTGTTTCACTCTTCTTCGTAGTGCCTGTTCTGGCACTTCTGTGGGTGCTGCCTGCTTCTGAGAGGGCTCCTTGTCTTGCTCGACGCCCCCTCTGTCCCCATACGCAATTGGCGACATCCTGGTCCCTCCTGGGCCACAGCAGCATCCAAAAATGCTAACAGCACGACTTGCAGCTAGCAAGGCTTGTTGGCGTCCTTTTGGCGGGAAAACACTTCTGCACGACTCTCCACGGCGTGGGGGATCCATCCTCCAAAGGGGAAGTCTCTAGCCCTTGCCATTCCTGCAGAATCCTCAGCTTCTTCTGTCCAGTAGAAGCTTCTTTGCACCCACAGCTGGCATTTCCTGGGCATCTGCCCATCTCCGACTTGCTTGTGACTTTTGGACTTGGTCCCCTTGTTCCACAGATACCCTCGACTGGAAATCCATTGTTGTTGCATTGCTGGTTTGTGTCTTTCCTGCAGAATTCCCCTATCACGCCTTCTATGTCCTTTGGGGAACTACTTTGCACTCACTTTTCAGGGTCTTGGGGTGGGGTATTTTTCTAACCCTTACTATTTTCTAATAGTCCCAGCGACCCTCTACAAGGTCACATAGGTTTGGGGTCCATTCGTGGTTCGCATTCCACTTTTGGAGTATATGGTTTGTGTTGCCCCTATCCCTATGTGCTTCCATTGCATCCTATTGTAACTATACATTGTTTGCACTGTTTTCTAAGACTATACTGCATATATTTGGTATTGTGTATGTATATCTTGTGTATATTTGCTATCCTCATACTAAGGGTACTCACTGAGATACTTTTGGCATATTGTCATAAAAATAAAGTACCTTTATTTTTAGTATATCTGTGTATTGTGTTTTCTAATGATATTGTGCATATGACATTAGTGGTACTGTGGTGGCTTCTCATGTCTCCTAGTTCAGCCTAAGCTGCTCTGCTAAGCTACCATTATCTATCAGCCTAAGCTGCTAGACACCCTATACACTAATAAGGGATAACTGGGCCTGGTGCAAGGTGTAAGTACCCCTTGGTACTCACTACAAGCCAGTCCAGCCTCCTACAGTCTCCTGACCAGTAACGATACTTGGGCCCTCCTGGGCTATGACTCTGGCGGTGTTCTCCTGACCAGTGACGATAATGGAGCCCTCCTGGGCTATGACTCTGGCGGTGGTCTCCTGACCAGTTACGATAATTGAGCCCTCCTGGGCTGTGACTCCGGCGGTGGCGGTGGTCTCCTGACCAGTAACGATACTTGGGCCCTCCTGGGCTATGACTCTGGCGGTGGTCTCCTGACCAGTGACAATACTTGAGCCCTCCTGGGCTATGACTCTGGCGGTGGTCTCCTGACCAGTTACGATACTTGAGCCCTCCTGGGCTATGACTCCGGCGGTGGTGTCTGAACCAGTTACGATACTTGATCCCTCCTGGGCTATGACTCTGGCAGTGGTCTCCTGACCAGTAACGACGGTGCTGGCGGTTTTGTCTGGACCGCCGGAAATGATGGCGCACTTCTCTGCCGTGACACTCACAACAGGTTGGGGACACTTCCTCGGGACCTTCCCCACCTTCTTTTGAGTTACAGATGACTCACCAATCGCCTTGGATCCCATTTCACTGTTTGTCCCACCAGGAGTCTTGACACGGTCCCATCGTCCACTCTCCAATTTCGGAGCCTTTACAGGGGGTGGGCTGACAGTGCCTTGGCTCCGGGTCCTACTGCCTGCCCTGGTGGACGGGGCACTCCAAAAACCTGGTACACGCACCACTGGTACTGGAGGCTTTTTGGCTGAGGCGCTACGACGGGACTGATGAATTGGAGGGGTGGGAGGGGGCAAAAAGGTCAATTTGACATAGGGACAGTTTCTGAAGTACACTGGGATGGGTAGCTGGAGGGGCTCTGGGAGTGGAGGAAGAGGAGGTGGTTGTAGGAGGTGTCACTTTAGCTGTTTTGGGTGCAGGTGCAGGTACTGGAGGCTGTCGTGAGGTGGATGGATGTTGGGTGAGTGATTGCCGGCATTTGTGTACTTTGGGAGTGGGCGTCACAGACACACTGGGAGAGGACACAGGGGACGTGTAAATGGCAGTGGAGGTGGTGAGTGCAGGTGAGCGGCTTGTGGTGCTGGGTGTCCTGGTGCTAGTCCTAGTGCCTGTAGATGTGGTGCATGCAGGTGTGTGTGTAGACGATACTGGGAGGGAGGAGGGAGAAGAGGAGGAGGGGGACACAGTGGAGACAGTGGATGTTGCTGTGTCTGTATGGGTCTGATTCTTGTGAGTGCCTGTGGTGTGTGTGGTGCCTATGTTTGCTTGAGCTACTTGTGTGTGTTGACTTGTGTGCATGCTGGTCTGTAGGTGTGCTTGGGATGGGCTGGGGTACAGGGGATTGGGTCTGGGTGGAGGAAGTTGGAGGGGGGAGGCTGGACACAGGGACAATGGCTGCCATCAGTGCTGAGGCCAGAGATTGCAGGGTTCGCTGAAGGACAGCCTGACCAGAATGAATGCCTTCCAGGAATGCATTACCGTGTTTCAACTCTCGTTCTACACCCTGGATGGAATTCACAATGGTAGACTGCCCAACAGTGAGTGACCTGAGGAGGTCAATGGCCTCCTCGCTGAGGGCAGCTGGGGTGACTGGGGCAGGGCTTGAGGTGCCTGGGGCGAAGGTGATGCCCACCCTCCTGGGTGAGCGGGCACGGGATGAATGCTGAGGGGCTGCTGGGAGGGCGGTGCTGGTAGGGGAGGTGGCAGCTGTACCTGTAGAAGTGGGGTGCACAGATGGTGCCGCCACCACAGGGGAGCTCCCATCAGCAGACGAGTCTGTGTCGCTGTTTGGTGATCCTGTGGCCAACGTGAAGCTCCCCTCGCCCTCCGTCCCACTGGTGAATTCAGAGTCTGTGGTGTGGCCCTCCATGGCCATGTGGGATGCAGCTCCCTCGTGCTCCGGTGCCACTGTACCTCCGCCTGTTGATGCTTGTGACCGGGCGGCCCCCAAAACATCCTCGGTACTGACAGAGGCCGTCGTGTCGGATGATTCCGACACGTCATTTCCGCGTTCCCACATTGCCGTGGGAACGCGCTCAGACGGAGGCTGGCGTCCCTGGGTTGCTGGGGAAACCCAGGACGATTCCCGGGTCGCCGGGTTGAAGAGGCGGGGAAAGCCCTTCGGAAAAGGAGAGAGAGAGGATGGAAAGGCGGAGAGAGACAACAGAAACGCGGGGAGAGGAGACGAAAACGTGGAGAGAGAACCGGAGAAGGGAGAGCCCGAACAAGGAGAACCAGAGAAGACCGTCTTAACGCGGAGGAACAACAAGATACTGGAGAAGGAGAGCGTTGCCAGGGACCATCCACCGACCTTACACCCCAGCGCCAGCCACGACCCAGGAGGGTCGTGGCTTGCTAAGGTACGGTCTTTGTGGGACACCAGAGGGAATAACAGGGTTAAAAAGGGCACTGGGGAAGGGAGCTGAAAAAGAGTGAGGGGAGGACTGGGCTGGAGTTCAGGGAGCACAGGGGTAGACACGAGTGAGCCACATAAAAGTGCACTATAAGGAGTTTATTCACTTTCGCCCTAAACTCACCACCGGCACAACCCCATCCTTTTTTACCTCTTCCCCTTTTGTCATAAAAATCATGAAACGTACGTAAATACCCCACTTACCGTAGCATTTTCCTGTTTTTCCCGGTACCTCACCGCTGGAATCCACCGAGAGACAGAGGGAACACCCACCTAAAAAGAGAACAAAGAGAAGAAGAAAATCCCAATAAGAAGAAGAAAAGACAAAGACTTGAGACCTTCAAACTCATTAAAATTATAAGAAAAAATTATAAACAAACCCTTTACACAGAAATAAACCACTTACCTGAGCACCGCAAATTTCTCTCCGTTGTCTTTATACTGTTCAACCTGCCACAGTGGTGTCAGAAGTGGGATCATATGCGGAAAGGACTCCAACCCGGGCAGCCGAACGGTATAAACAATGAGTGAAAGTCCGTCTCTCGAAGATATGATTAAACAACTGGCGGAGGGGCAACGCCATTTGCAGTTGGTATGGGAGGCACACCAACGAGAGGCAAAAGAGGACAGGGAGGCCTTGCAGTCGGCCTTGAAAAGCCAAGCGACGATACTAGCAAACAACCAATTGGTACATGAAACAGCAATGAAAAAACTAACCGAGACAATCGCCACCAGCAAGGTCCACCCCAATGTCCCCAGTTCGGTGTTGCAAAAATATCAAGAGGGGGAAGACCCGGAATCGTTCTTCACTAACTTTGAGAGAGTTGCTTCTTCAGCGCAATGGCCGGAAGAAAGATGGGGACAATACGTTGCACCATTGCTTACCGGTCTCTTACAAGCCGCATATCAAGCCGCAAATCCCGGAGGAACGACCCCATACAAAGACATAAAGACCAGCATCCTGGAACGGGTAGGACATGACACAGAGTACTATCGAGTCAAATTCCGGAAAGTAAAGTGGGGACCAAATGAGGACCCCCGATCCTTTTATTTTCGCGTCAAAGATCTGGCACTGAAATGGTTGGGTTCCACCGGGAATAGCCGGGAGGAGGTGATACAAACTATTGTCCTCGAACAATATTTAGACTCCTTACCTCCTTCTACCAAGAACTGGATACGACAACATCCAAAGGTAGATACAGATATGGCGATCGACTTAGCCTGCGCATACCATCGATCCACAGATGTGAGAGGTATACCGCCCAGAACCAACATAAAATCGGTGGTACCCAGTCCCAAACCTTCACCACGATTTTCCATAGAGGACCCGGTCCCCCGCAGACATGCAGAAGGTCCACCCCTACAGGGACCCCAATGTTACCACTGTGGGGAATGGGGACACATAGCCCGTATGTGCCCGCGGAAACTAGAGGGAAGTGAACCTATGGAAATAGGAGTGACCAGGCGACGCGTACTCTGTACAGGAGGGGGAGACATTAGATTTAAGAAAACCCTGAATATCAATGGGCGACCAGTATGTGCCCTCGTCGATTCCGGGTGCAGCCAATCAGTTGTTCGTGAAGACTTAATAAGCCCAATAGATAGGGAAACCAGTCAGTGGGTCACTATTTGCTGTATTCACGGCGACAAGGAACAATACCCCGTGAAAGTACTTGACGTTGAGTGGGGAGACTACCGGGACTTTCTTCCTATGGGGGTAATGGCTCAACTTATTGAGGATTGTATCATTGGCACCGACTATAAACATTTTCAAGAGCTCTTAGATCAGGTTAGAAGTCCAAAAGCTCCCCAGGAATGGTGGGGTGAGGCTCCTTTTTCCAAAATTGCTATTGAGTGTCCTCTAACCCGGAAAAAACTTTCACGTCGAGAAAAGCGAGATGAGAGAGAACATTTCCGGGCTCAGAAAGAGCGGGAGCAAACCCAAGGACTTATAGCTGAAACACATGAAGCACCCTTAAGTTTCCATCACCAGCAGAGAGAAGATCCCTCCCTCGCTCAGGCCTGGAAGGCCGCAAAAACAGAAGAAACTGAGGAGGTGGGTCCCTACTTCCTAGTTAAAAGAAATCTCCTATATAGGGTGACCACTACCCGAACTGGGGAGTGTAAACATCAGCTAATAGTACCAGAAACATATAGAAATCAAGTCCTGACCCCAGCCCACAGTCAACCAGGGGGGAGACATTTTGGAAGGGAAAAAACTGAAGAGTATCTTCTCAGACGATTTCATTGGCCAGGGGTTTTTGCCCACATAAGGAGGTATTGTTCCCAATGTCCTAGGTGTCAGCTTACAGAACCGGGGAGACCTAAGAAAGCACCTCTTTTCCCCCTCCCCATCATAGACATTCCCTTTAGCAGGGTGGGGATGGATTTATTTGGACCCGTAGTGCCATCCTCTAAGGGTCACACATATATACTGGTTATTGTTGACTATGCCACTCGATACCCTGAGGCCATACCACTGACAAGTATGACCACTAAAACAGTTGCCCAAGCAATGATAACGGTCTTCGCTCGAATAGGGTTTCCTCGCGAAATACTC
This sequence comes from Pleurodeles waltl, assembly GCF_031143425.1. Taxonomy (NCBI): domain Eukaryota; kingdom Metazoa; phylum Chordata; class Amphibia; order Caudata; family Salamandridae; genus Pleurodeles; species Pleurodeles waltl. The sequence goes on from NW_027150301.1 coordinate 4,288,037, forward strand.
ACAGACCAGGGGACCCCGTTCATGTCAACCCTCATGAAACAAGTGTGTAAGACATTAGGAATTTCCCAAATCAAAACCTCCGTTTATCACCCACAAACGGATGGATTGGTGGAACGATACAATCGGACCATCAAAACCCTACTAAGAAAAATAGTCCAGGATTCAGGGAGAGATTGGGATCAAACATTACCGTTAGTGCTCTACGCTATCAGAACTCATGAACAGGCCTCAACAGGGCATAGCCCATTCGAATTAGTGTTCGGACGACAACCCCGTTCCCTTTTAGACATGGCCATCGAAACCTGGGAGGAAGAAGCTGAGGGAGGGGGAAGACCATTGTTAGAATACGTCCACAACTTAAGATCCCATTTACAAGGGCTATGGGAAGAGGTGCGAGAAAACATGGAACAGGCCCAATCAACACAAAAACATTATTATGACAAAGGGAGTAAGTTGAGGGTTTTCCAGCCAGACGACCAAGTATTAATAATGCGTCCCACTTCGGAGCAAAAGCTTCTTGCGACATGGCAAGGTCCTTATCGGGTGATCAGAGCAGTTTCTCCTGTTACTTACCTTCTAGAAATATCGGCCAATCCTAAAAAGACCCAAATTTACCATGTGAACCTTTTAAAGAAGTGGGAAATTCCGGAAAATACAGACAATGCCGTGGAAATGGGCCGGTTCCTATATCCGAGTAAAGAATTAAACATTGAGTTTTACCCCAAAGAACGACACGATACTCACAAATTACCCTCTATCAATAATGCATTGACACGTTCAGATAAGGGACAGTTATATCACTTATTGAATAAATTTCCACAGGTGTTTGCAGAGACACCCGGAAAAACCTCCTTGATCTGCCATAGAATACGCACCCCCCCAGGTAAAATAGTTAGATTAAGACCCTATCGTATCCCAGAAGCAAGGAAACAGATCATAGAGGAGGAGATACAGAAAATGTTAGCTCTCGGACTGGTGGAACCCTCTAATAGTCCCTGGTGTTCCCCGATAGTCCTGGTACCAAAACCTGATGGGACCGTCAGATTTTGTATCGACTTTCGAAAACTGAATGAAATATCAATGTTTGACACGCATCCAATTCCTAGAGTAGACGACGTCCTTGAAAAATTAGGCAAAGCTAAATATATGTCCACAATAGACCTAACTAAGGGATATTGGCAAATCCCTTTGGCAATCGGTGATAAAGAAAAAACAGCCTTCTCTACCCAATCCGGCCTTTATCATTTCACAGTGTTACCCTTTGGACTACATGGGGCTCCGGCGACCTTTCAAAGGTTAATGGATAGGTTACTAAAACCCTTCTATGCCTTTGCAGCAGCTTATTTGGACGATGTTGTCATTTTTAGCGAGACATGGGGGGATCATTTAGACCATCTGCAACAAATATTCACTACCCTAACAAAAGCAGGACTAACAGCCAACCCCAAGAAGTGCGTCCTAGGGAACACAGACATCTCCTACCTAGGATACAAAATCAGTCAGGGTACTCTACAACCCCAAACCACAAAAGTGGAAGCCATCAAACATGCTCCTACCCCTAAAACCAAAAAAAACTTACGCTCTTTCCTTGGATTAGTGGGCTATTATCGGAGGTTCATACCTGGATATTCCACCCTTGCAGCTCCCCTCACAGACCTCCTATCCAAATCCCACCCTAACAAGTTATTACCTTTTTCTGACCACCAGACGACTAGTTTTGAGATTTTGAAATCCTATCTGACTAAGGAACCGATATTGCTATGTCCGGACTTCTCCAAACCATTTCATCTGTATACCGATGCCTCCGATGTGGGACTGGGGGGGGTTCTTACTCAGCCTGACGGGGAGGGCCGAGATCACCCTATAGTATTTATCAGCAGAAAACTGTTTCCTCAGGAACGTCATTATCCCATCATCGAAAGAGAGTGTTTAGCCATTAAATGGGCAGTGGACAGTTTACAGTATTATCTGTTGGGCAGACCATTTGTGCTATACACTGATCACGCTCCCCTTACCTGGATGGCCGCTCATAAAGAGTCCAATTCCAGAATTTTGCGATGGTTCCTTGAACTGCAGCCTTTTTCTTTTCAGGTCCGCCACGTCCCAGGGTCTCAGCAGGGTCCTGCGGATTATTTGTCTAGTTTTCCTTGCTCTTCTTCGGTCCTGGAGCAGGACCGTTCTTGGGAAGGGGTGTGTGACCGGGTGTCCCCGAAAACATCCTCGGTACTGACAGAGGCTGACGTGTCGGATGATTCCGACACGTCATTTCCGCGTTCCCACGTTGCCGTGGGAACGTGCTCAGACGGAGGCTGGCGTCCCTGGGTTGCCGGGGAAACCCAGGACAATTCCCAGGTCGCCGGGTTGAAGAGGCGGGAAAAGCCCTTCGGAAAAGGGGAGAGAGAGGACGGAAAGGCGGAGAGAGACGACGGAAACGCGGGGAGAGGAGACGAAAACGCGGAGAGAGAACCGGAGAAGGGAGAGCCCGAACAAGGAGAACCAGAGAAGACCGTCTTAACGCGGAGGAACAACGAGATACTGGAGAAGGAGAGCGTTGCCAGGGACCATCCACCGACGGTACACCCCAGCGCCAGCCACGACCCAGGAGGGTCGTGGCTTGCTAAGGTACGGTCTTTGTGGGACACCAGAGGGAATAACAGGGTTAAAAAGGGCACTGGGGAAGGGAGCTGAAAAAGAGTGAGGGGAGGACTGGGCTGGAGTTCGGGGAGCACAGGGGTAGACACGAGTGAGCCACATAAAAGTGCACTATAAGGAGTTTATTCACTTTGGCCCTAAACTCACCACCGGCACAACCCCATCCTTTTTTACCTCTTCCCCTTTTGTCATAAAAATCATGAAACGTACGTAAATACCCCACTTACCGTAGCGTTTTCCTGTTTTTCCCGGTACCTCACCGCTGGAATCCACCGAGAGACAGAGGGAACACCCACCTAAAAAGAGAACAAAGAGAAGAAGAAAATCCCAATAAGAAGAAGAAAAGACAAAGACTTGAGACCTTCAAACTCAGTAAAATTATAAGAACAAATTATAAACAAACCCTTAACACAGAAATAAACCACTTACCTGAGCACCGCAAATTTCTCTCCGTTGTCTTTATACTGTTCGACCTGCCACAATGCTGATGTACAGAAGGACAGGGAGAGCAGAAAAAGGGTGGAGACAGAAGAAAGAGAGTTTTAGTGCATGGCATACTGCTACTGTTGGCGGACAAGACAAACGCAGCAGCCCCCTGCATTACGCCGTGCTCCTGCCCTCTGCACATGCAATTTCTGGGATATGGCCTACATGGCAATGGTAGAAATCTGCCCATATGGATGGCAAAGGGGCAACTATACATCAATTTGCCATTTTTTTGAGCTGGGGTAGAGTGCCACATGGCCTACATAACGGAGGGGCCTTGCCTACCTAACTCGCCCTGGCCTAGGGACACCCACAGCCCACCACCCCCACCCAGACAGCTCCACTGCACGCAAAGTCCATAGGATGAGGTTGTACTCACCCCCTTGTGTCTGCTGTGATGTCCTTAAGCGCCCATCCAACTCCGGGTAAGCCATCGCCAGGATCCAGAACATCAGGGGGGTCATGGTGCGACGGGCACCCCTCCCACGTTGGGAGGCCATCCCCAGCTGAGCCTCCGCCGTCTTCCTGCTGCAGCGGCGAATGTCCTCCCATCTCTTCCGGCAGTGGGTGCCCCGTCTCTGGTGGGCCCCCAGGGTCCGGACTTCCTTGGCGATGGCACGCCAAATGTCCCTCTTCTGGTGGGCGCTGACCTACATGACATGCACAAGGAAAGAGGAACAGTCATTACCTACAGCACCGTCGTTGTAATTGACCCCCTCCCAACTCTATCCCTGTGGCCCATTCATCCCCATGCATGACTGTTCTATGTACTCTGCCCCCTTCCCTCATCCACCCAGCCCTCTCCACCCAGGCCTAGCCCATACAACGTGCTCCCTGTGTACTAACCTGTTGGTCTGGAGGACTGTAGAGTAGCGTATACTGGGGGAGGACCCCATCCACAAGTTTCTCCAACTCCTGTGAAGGGAGGGGCCATTTTCCCAGACGCAGCAGCCATTGTTGCTTCCAGACCGAGGTCACAGCAGCACTAGCAGTGTAGGTCCTCTCCTGTCGAAGGTCAGGTATCTAGTGATTGAACAGATAGAAAATGGTGGTGACGTCCGCGGCGGTGACGTCCGCGGAGGTGCGCATCATCACCGCCAGCGCCACCATAGGGTCCAATGTTAACCAATGCAGCATTGCGCCGCGCTCTACGACCGCCTACCGCGACGGTGTCCAACTCCAGCGCAGTTACCCCACAATTCCAATGTCCCAGTTTAGAGGTCAGGCAGCGCCATTTCAGGGGCCCACATGGCTTCAATTACTACTGCGTCACACATACCGAGGCCTACACTCAAAACCTTTCCCGGATGGGTTAATTGTCTGTTGTAGTCTTGTGTGTGACTGTGGGTACATACCTGGAGGAATGCTGACAGTTTCTTCGCTGTTGTCCTTCTTAGGCACCGTCAGTTGGGACATATTGGAAGATGGCGGAATCCACCGGTGTACCGACCGCTGGTGGACCTGATGACAATGGAAGAGCGACATGTCATCGTGACCTACCGGTTTGACCGTGCCACAATCCAGGAACTATGTACCCAGTTGGAGCCAGACCTGATGTCACCAATCCGCCATCCGACTGGAATCCTCCCTGACGTGCAGGTGCTGTCAGTGCTCCATTTCCTTGCAAGTGGGTCTTTTCAGACAACAGTGGCCATGGCATCAGGGATGTCCCAGCCTATGTTTTCCAACGTGTTGTCCAGAGTGTTGTCTGCCCTGCTGAAACACGTAAGGAGATATATCATTTTCCCTGAGGTGGCGTGACAGTGGCGTGACAGTGAAAGGTGACTTCTATGCCCTTGGACATATCCCCAACGTCATAGGTGCCATTGATGGGACCCATGTAGCTCTGGTCCCCCCGCAGGAATGAACAGGTGTACAGGAACAGGAAGAGTTATCATTTGATGAATGTCCAGATGGTCTGTTTGGCAGACCAGTACATCTCGCAGGTAAATGCAATGTTCCCTGGCTCAGTGCATGACGCCTACATCCTGCGGAATAGCAGCATCCCTGATATGATGGGTGAACTCCAGAGGCACAGTGTATGGCTATTGGGGGACTCTGGTTACCCCAACCTGTCCTGGCTACTGACCCCAGTGAGGAATCCCAGGACCAGGGCAGAGGAACGGTACAATGAGGCCAGGTTCAGGTGCCTCCATATGACAGGTGGGTCCCTATTCTACTCACTGAAGAAGGTGGTGCAACATCATCATCGCCTGCTCCATGCTCCATAACTTGGCATTGCGACACCTGGGGCCTTTTCTGCAGGAGGATGATGCAGATGACGGTGTTGTTGCAGCAGTTGAGCCTGTTGAGCCTGTGGACAGTGATGAGGATGAAGCTGATGAAGATGAAAACGACAACAGGGAGTCAGTCATACAGCAATATTTTCAATGAGACACAGGTGAGTACAATTTCATGTTTCACATTATATTACATTTCACACGTCTACCTCTATCCTGCACCTACATCTCACTCCCTATTTGGTAACTGAGTTGTCCCCTTTCATTTCAGTTTCAGTAATGTGGTAACCTACGTGTCAACAGCTTGCACCCTTGAAAGGCTTGTGATGTGTGACATTGGTATGTTGACCTTCCAATGGGTAACCTTTTTTAACACTGTAATTGACAATACAAAGTTCACAATCATTGACTGACTCCAATATTATTGAGGTTTCAAGGGTGTTTATTGAAGTGCATAAAAATGTAGGGGGGTTGTGAAATGGGGAGAGGTCATGGTGGAAGAATGTCCATGGCAGAGTCCAGTCCATTAGTCTCACAGGTACATTGCACATCTGGCCATTGGAAGTGGAGCTGGGGCAGTTCCAATTTGGACAGGGTAACAAAGTGGGACAGTGGGGGGACAATCAGGGTGGTCTTATTTCCTGCCGGGGGTCTTGCCATCTTGCTCTGTCCTGTTCCTGGATCTCAGGGCCCGCTTGCGTGGTGGTTGTCCATCTGCAGGGGGTGGGGTGCTGGTGTGTTGGTCCTGTGGCGGGGCGTCCTGTCCACTAGCGCCAGCGGAGGTGGTGGGCATTGCATCGTCGTGGCTAGTGTCAGGGGCCCCTTGGAGTGCCACGGTGTCCCTCAAGGTCTTTTGAATGTCCGTCAGCACCCCTACGATGGTGCCCAGGGCGGAGCCGATGGTCCTGAGCTCCTCTCTGAACCCCAAATACTGCTCCTCCTGCAGACGCAGGGTCTCCTGCAACTTGTCCAGGACCGTTGCCATCATCTCCTGGGAGTGGTGGTATGTTCCCATGATGGAGGATAGGGCCTCGTTGAAATTAGGTTCCCTTGGCCTGTCCTCCCTCTGTCGCACAGTAGCCCTCCCAGTTGCCCGGTGTTCCTGTGCCTCCGTCCCCTGGACCGTGTGCCCACTACCACTGCCCCCAGGTCTCTGTTGTTGTTGGGGTGGTGGGTTAGCCTGGGTGCCCTGTAGTGGTGGACACACCGCTGATTGACCTGTCCTGGGTAGGGAGGTATGGGCCCGCTGGGTGGGTGCTGTGCTGGGGTTACCAGAGGGTGTAAGCTCGGTGTTGGGCTGTGGCTGGGCAAGGGGAACCGACTGTCCTGAGGCCCACGATGGTCCGGGTTGGTCATCAAGATCCAGTAGGGCAGAGCTGCTGTCGTCACTGTGGGCCTCTTCTGGGGGTGGAGTGGTGTTGTCTGGACCCTCTGGTGTGGTGACGTTCCTTCGGGTTCCTGCAGGGGTATAAGTACATGATTATTGCATGTGTGTGTTTCATGGTGTGCAATGGTTGGGTGTGCGTGAACCCCAGTGCAGGCATTCCTGTGTGGGGGCTTGTGTGGTGATGTTTGGGGGGTGTTGTGGGTATGTGCAGTGGGCATGCTTTACTGATGGGTGTCCATGCTTAGTTGTGTCATGCAGGTCTTGGGGTTGGGATGGTTGGTTGGTGTTATGGGTAGATTAGTGAGGAGTTAGGGTGATAGGGGAGGGTGTGAGGGTGTGTGATAGCATGCAGGTAGGGTGGGGGATATGATAGTGAAGATTTGACTTACCAGTGTCCGTTCCTCCAACGACTCCTGCGAGGCCCTCAGGATGCAGGATGGACAAGACTTGCTCCTCCCATGTTGTTAGTTGTGGGGGAGGAGGTGGGGGTCCGCCGCCAGTCCGCTGTACTGCGATGTGGTGCCTGGATACTGTGGAACGCACCTTCCCCCGTAGGTCGTTCCACCGCTTCCTGATGTCCTCCCTATTTCTTGGGTGCTGTCCCACAGCGTTGACCCTGTAGACTATTCTTTGCCATAGCTCCATCTTCCTGGCTATGGATGTGTACTGTACCTGTGAGCCAAATAGCTGTGGCTCTACCCTGATGATTTCCTCGACCATGACCCTGAGCTCCTCCTCAGAGAAGCGGGGGTGTCTTTGGCGTGACATGGGGTGGTGTGTGTAGTGGTATGTGGTGTTTTGTGCGTGAATGTTGTGTGGGTGATGGTGTAGTGTGCCTCTGTGTGATGGTGTTATCTATTCTGTGCTGTCTCTCTCTGGCCTTCGTCTCTAATTTGTGGTCGTAGGGGTTTGTGGGTGATGTGGGTGTGTGTTTTATATTGTGTTGGGTGTGTGGGAGTGGTGTGTGTATGTGTATCAGGTGTGTGTATTTGGAATTGTCCAGTGTGGCTGTGTTTTGGAGATGTGTGTGTATTTTGAGCGCAGAGGTGTGTACCGCCAATGGAATCCCGCGGTTGAAAGACCGCCGCGTGGATTCGTGGGTCGTAATAGCATGGGTGTGTTTCTGTTGGCGTGGAGGTGGAGGATTTGTTTCCGCATATTTATCGCTGACCTTTGGTGTGGCAGACTTGTGTGGGTGTCTGAATTTCTGCGAAATCCGTGATGTGTGCCATAATAGCTGTGGAGGTCTCCCGCTGCCGCGGCGGTGTATTGGCGGTCTTCTGCACGGCGGTAAGCGGCTTTTACCACCAGTGTTGTAATGACCCCCTATAGCTTACTTTGAAATAGTATATACAGAGCCAACTTCCTACATTGGTGGATCAGCGGTGGGGTACAAGACTTTGCATTTGCTGGACTACTCAGCCAATACCTGATCACACAACTAAATTCCAAAAATTGTCATTAGAAACTGATTTTTGAAATTTGAGCTATTTTTCTAAATTTCTTAAAGTCCTGCTAGGGCCTTGTGTTAGTCCCTGTTAGCATTTCTTTTAGAGTTTAAAAGTTTTGTAAAAGTTTGAATTAAGTTCTAGAGATAGTTTTAGATTCTTAAAATGTATTCCAACTTTTAGAAATATAGGCCCTGATTCCGACATTGGCCGGCGGCGGTCGCCGCCGGCCTGTCGGGGGCCGCCAGAATACCGCTGCGCGGTCAAAAGACCGCCGCGGTAATTCTGACTTTCCCGCTGGGCTGGCGGGCGGCCGCCTTCAGGCCGCCCGCCAGCCCAGCGGGAAAGATGCTTCCACGATGAAGCCGGCTCGGAATCGAGCCGGCGGAGTGGAAGCTGTGCGACAGGTGCAGTTGCACCCGTCGCGTATTTCACTGTCTGCCAAGCAGACAGGCCCCGCGACCCCCCCTACCGCCATCCGATTCCCGGCGGTCGTACCGCCGGGAACTGGATGGCGGTAGGGGGGGTCGGAATCCCCTTGGCGGCACAGCTAGCTGCGCCGCCTTGGAGGATTCAATGGGGCGGTGTACACTGGCGGGAGACCGCCAGTGTTGCCGGTCCGACCGCGGCTTTACCGCCGCGGTCGGAATCCCCATTGGAGCACCGCCGGCCTGTCGGCGGTGCTCCCGCTGTCCTCCGCCCTGTCGGTCATTGACCGCCAGGGTCAGAATGACCGCCATAATGTCTAATGCAGATGAGAAGGTGATGGAACTCGACATCACCCCTTACCTGCATCTTAGGATGTCAGAGTTAAGGTCTCTCTGGAAAATCAAAAAGATAAAAACTGGTTCAAACCCTACCAAAGTACAGCTCCAGGAGCTTTTGGCAGAGTTTGCTAAAAACAACCCCTCTGATGATGGCCTCACAGAGGGGGACACTAGTGAGTTGGAGGAATTCCCACCTCCAACCCTAGATAGGGAGAACAGGGTTCCTCCAACCCTGACTCCAGAAGTGATAGTCAGAGATGCTGCTTTTCTCACAGGAGAGTCCAGCAACTCTGGAAGCATTGAAGGCAGCCTCAATGAATCAATCAATTAATCAACCACAATATTTATAGAGCGCACTACGTACCCGTTAGGGTTTCAAGGTGCTGAGGGGAGGGGGGCTGCTGCTACTGGTCGAAGAGCCAGGTCTTGAGGAATCTCCTGAAGCTGAGAAGGTCCTGGGTCTGTCGCAGGGCGGTCGGGAGGGCGTTCCAGGTCTTGGCGGCGAGATAGGAGAAGGACCTGGCGCCAGAGGTCTTGCGTTGGAAGCGGGGAACGATGGCGAGGGCGAGGTTGGCGGAGCGGAGTTGGCGGGAGGGGACGTAGAAGTTGAGTCCGTAGTTCAGGTAGGCTGGTCCAGTGTTGTGGAGTGCCTTGTGAGTGTGGGTGAGGAGCTTGAAGGTTATCCTCTTGTCCACGGAGAGCCAGTGGAGGTCCTTCAGGTGGTGGGAGATGTGGCATCGGCGGGGTACGTCGAGGACCAGTCGGGCGGAGGCGTTTTGGATGCGTTGGAGGCGTCGGATGTCTTTAGCTGGGATGCCTGTGTAGACTGCGTTGCCGTAGTCCAGTCTACTGCTGACGAGGGCCTGGGTCACCGTTTTTCTGGTTTCCATCAGGATCCATTTGTAGATTCTACGTAGCATGCGGAGGGTGTTGTAGCAGGAGGAGGAAACTGCGTTGACCTGCTTGGACATGGTGAGGTCGGAGTTGAGGACGAAGCCCAGGTTGCATGCGTGGTTGGTTGGTGTTGGAGGAGGTCCCAGTGCGGTGGGCCACCAGGAGTCGTCCCAGGCCGAGGGGGTGCGTCCGAGGATGAGGACCTCCGTCTTGTCGGAGTTCAATTTCAGGCGGCTTTTTCTCATCCATTCGGCTATGGACTTCATTCCTTCATGGAGGTTGGCTTTGGCGGTGTGAGGGTCTTTGGTGAGGGAGAGGATGAGCTGGGTGTCGTCGGCGTAGGAGAGAATGTTGAGGTTGTGCTGACGGGCCAGTTGTGCGAGGGGGGCCATGTAGACGTTGAACAGCGTCGGGCTTAGGGAGGAGCCTTGGGGTACGCCGCAGATGATGATGGTGGCTTCGGAGCGGAAGGGAGGGAGTCGGACTCTCTGGGTTCTGCCGGAGAGGAAGGAGGAGATCCAGTTGAGGGCTTTTTCCTGTATTCCGGCTTCGTGGAGGCGTGTTAGTAGGGTGTGGTGGCAGACCGTGTCGAAGGCTGCGGAGAGGTCCAGGAGGATGAGGGCTGATGTTTTGCCGTTGTCCATGTGCTGTCTGATGTCGTCTGTGGCGGCGAGGAGGGCAGTTTCGGTGCTGTGGTTGCGTCTGAAACCGGATTGGGAGGGGTCCAGGATGGAGTAGTCCTCGAGGTGGTGGGTGAGCTGAGCGTTGACGATCTTCTCGATGACCTTCACCGGGAAGGGGAGGAGGGAGATCGGGCGGAAGTTTTTGAGGTCGTTAGGGCTGCCTTGGGTTTCTTGAGGAGGGCGTGGATTTCGGCGTGCTTCCAGCTTTCCGGGAAGGTTGCGGTTTCGAAGGATAAGTTGATGATCTTTCGAAGTTGGGGTGCGATAGTAGAGTCGGCTTTGTTGTAGACGTGGTGGGGGCATGGGTCTGAGGGGGATCCTGAGTGGATGGAGTTCATGATCTTGCAGTTTTCCGAGTCGTCTAAGTGGGTCCAGGCGGTCAGACGGTTGGTGTAGGTGGAACTGTCGGAGGTGGGGTCTGGCGGATGCGTGGTGTTGAGGCTGTTGTGGATGTCGGCGATCTTCTGATAGAAGAAGGTGGACAGGGCGTCGCAGAGTTCTTGGGAGGGTGGGATGTCGTTGGCGTTGGCACTGGGGTTGGATAGCTCTTTTACGAAGCAGAAGAGTTCCTTGCTGTCGTGTGCGTTGTTGTTCAGGCGTTCTGTGAAGTGGGAGCGTTTGGCGAGTCGGATTAGCTGGTGGTGCTTGCGGGTGGCTTCCTTGTTGGCTGTCAGGCTGTCTGGTGTGCGCTTGAGGAGCCATTTCTTCTTTAGTTTCTGGCAGGCGCGTTTGGAGGTGATGAGTTTGTCCGTGAACCAGGCGGCTTTTTTCTTTCCTTGGTTGTCGGTGGGCTTTTTGAGAGGTGCGAGGGTGTTGGCGCAGTCGTTGATCCACCGTCGTAGGTTGATGGCGGCGGTGTCTGGGTCGGAGGGGTCGGTAGGCGGGTTCTGGGCGAGGGTGCTGGTCAGTTGGTCTTCGGTGACTTTGCTCCAGCGGCGGTGAGGTGGTAGTTGGGTGCGGTGGTGTTCGGTGTGCTTGTTGAACGTGAAGTGGACGCAGTGGTGGTCGGTCCAGTGGAGTTCGGTGGTGTGGGTGAAGGTGACGTGGTTGCTTGCGGAGAAGATTGGATCGTCGATGTGGGTGGGTGTGTTGACCAGTTGTCTGAGGCCGAGGTTGGAGAGGTTGTCGATCAGAGATGTGGTGTTGGCGTCGTTGTTGTTCTCCAGGTGGAAATTGAGGTCTCCAAGGAGGATGTAGTCCGTAGAGGCGAGGGCGTGGGTGCTCGTGAGGTCGGCGATAGAGTCGCTGAAGGGTGCTCGTGGTCCTGGCGGTCGGTAGATGAGCGTTCCCCTGAGGGTGGTGTTGGGGTCAGTGTGAATCCGGAAGTGCAGGTGTTCGGCGGTCTTTAGGGTGTCGTCCGTGTGGGTGTGGATTTTGAGGGTGGATTTGTGGGTGATGGCTATTCCTCCTCCGATTCCGTTGGGGCGATCTCTTCTGGTGATCTTGTAGCCGTCCGGGATGGCTATGGCGATGTCAGGTGCTGAGGAGTCGTTCCACCAGGTTTCGGTCAGGAAGGCTACTTCTGGGGCGGTGGTGTCGAGCAGGTCCCAGAGCTCGATGGCGTGCTTTCGTGCGGAGCGTGTGTTGAGGAGTATGCAGTCGAAATGGTTTGTGCTGGTTTTCGCAGGTTTTCTTGTTTTGTTGCAGGTGAAGTTGCAGGCGCGGCAGGAGAAGGGTCCTTTGGTGTTCTTCGGTGTGGCCTGGAAGCAAGTTGTGGAGGGGCCGGGGTTGAGGGCGATGAGTTCGCTGGCCGAGTAGCGGCGTCTGTTGGTTCGGGGGTCGTGTGGACCGGGGGGTGGCGCTGGGCGCGGTCCAGGGCCAGGGCACAGACGGGCTTGCCCCTGGCGCACCTCCGGCCATTAAGAAGGGAGGGGGGGAAGGGTGGAGGGAGGAGCAGCTGGGAGGCGGGAGGGAGCGGCGAATGGGGGCGCGAGGGGGGCGGGGCCGCAGGGAGTCAGTGGCAGGGAAAAGCGGCAAGGGGGAGCGCACAAGGGGTGAAAAGCGGAATGAAGCAAAAAAGGTACAATTGGAAAAAAGCACAAAGGCACAAAAAAAGCAAGGCACAGAATGCAGAATACAATCACAAATACGGCGGACACGGCACAATGCACAGGCGGATTACAACAGTCTAAAAAAGGCATAAATGGGGGCAAAAGCGCAGAGAAGCAGGCACAGAAAACAGAATACAATCACAAATACGGCGGACACAGCACAATGCACAGGCGGATTACAGCAGTCTAAAAAAGGCACAAATGGGGGCAAAAGAGCAGAGAAGCAGGCACAGAATACAGAATACAATCACACATACGGCGGACACGGCACAATGCGCACGAGTCTAGCGACGCAAAAGAGGCAGAGTTGACCAGGGCACAGAATACAGTCACAAATACAGAAAATGGCACAAAGCTTACCAGAAGCCCTCTAGACGGGCCTCGAACACGCTAGCAGCAGTGGGGGTCAGGGACACGGGCACAGCGAGGTGGTGCTGCGGACGTGGGGGAGCGAGCTCTTGGTCGAAATCAGGTGACATAGGTATCGACGTGGGGATGGAATGTCGGGGAGAGTCGGTGATGTGCTGTTTGTATCTGTTCATGTATCTCTGTTTAATTTACAATTTAACTTATAAATACAAATCAGCGTAAAGGAAACGAAGAACGAGTTAACATTCTTCGCGACACACTTCGACGGCTGTATGAACTACATTGTTCCACTTGCGATAAAAGTGTCACTCAAACGGCACTGAAATGTCACATTAACTGCGCTCATAATATGGATATGTCACACGAGCAAAGCGAAAGCTTGACACTATATTGGGCTCCAGAGGGTTAGTGCGCTCCGAGAAGATGCTCGTGTCTAGCCTTAGTGATCACCTTCCTCTCCGTAGGTAACCTGCTACTAGAGTCGTCTCTACTTGTCCATGAATCCCTCAGTCAGAGGAGCATTGTTTGCCGTAGGCGATTCAACAGAACTCCCGCCGAGGGCATATATAAAGAAAGTTTTCCAAAACAGTACGAGGACCAGAGCTCAGGGTACAGATGCTTACCTCCTGTTAGCCAGGATGGTCAAAAGATTGGCTTTGGAAAGACAGATCCTAGCCATAGAAAGGGAAAGACAAGAGATGGGCCTAGGTCCCACCAATGGTGGCAGCAACATAACTAGGGTCAGAGATTCTCCTGACATGTTGAAAATCCCAAAAGGGATTGTAACTAAATATGAAGATGGTGATGACATCACCAAATGGTTCACAGCTTTTGAGAGGGCTTGTGCAACCAGAAAAGTAAACAGATCTCACTGGGGTGCTCTCCTTTGGGAAATGTTCACTGGAAAGTGTAGGGATAGACTCCTCACACTCTCTGGAAAAGATGCAGAATCCTATGACCTCATGAAGGCTACCCTGATTGAGGGCTTTGGATTCTCAACTGAGGAGTACAGGATCAGGTTCAGGGGGGCTAAAAAATCCTCGAGCCAGACCTGGGTTGATTTTGTTGACTACTCAGTCAAAACACTGGATGGTTGGATTCATGGCAGTGGTGTAAATGATTATGATGGGCTGTACAATTTATTTGTGAAAGAACACCTGTTAAGTAATTGTTTCAATGTTAAACTGCATCAGCATCTGGTAGACCTAGGACCAATTTCTCCCCAAGAATTGGGAAAGAAGGTGGACCATTGGGTCAAGACTAGGGTGACTAAGACTTCACAGGGGTTGACCAAAATAAAGGGGTCACAAAGACTCCTCAGGGGAAGAGTGTTGAGACATCCAAGGGAAAAAGTAAAGAGTCTTCTACAGGGTCCCAAAAACCTGCTCAGGAGGGAGGGTCCAAAGCCTCTTCACAATCCAATTTTGGGTACAAGGGTAAAAACTTTGATCCCAAAAAGGCCTGTGTCGTAGCTGTAATCAGCAGGGACACCAAACTGGAGACAAGGCCTGTCCCAAGAAAGGTTCCACTTCAAACTCTACTCCAGCTAACACTGGAATAGCCAGTCTCCAGGTGGGATCAACAGTGTACCCAGAGCAAATCAGGGTTCACACTGAAGCTACATTAGTCTCTGAGGGTGGGGTGGACTTAGCCACACTGGCTGCCTGGCCCCCTAATATGCAAAAATACAGGCAGCAACTCTTAATTAATGGGACTAGTGTAGAAGGCCCGAGGGATACAGGTGCCAGTGTCACCATGGTGACAGAAAAACTGATTTCCCCTAGTCAATACCTGGCTGGACAAACTTATCCAGTCACCAACGCTGACAATCAGACTAAAGTACATCCCATGGCTATGGTAACTTTAGAGTGGGGAGGGGTAAACGGCCTGAAACAGGTGGTGGTCTCCTCAAATATCCCTGTAGACTGTTTGCTTGGAAATGACCTCAGCATGGGCTGAGGTAGAAATCAAAACCCATGCAGCCATGCTGGGTATCCCTGAACTGGTGTGTGTCAAGACAAGGGCACAGTGCAAAGCTCAGGGTGAAAAAGTGGTGTTGGAGCCTGGAAAAATGGCCCAACTCTCCAATAGAAAAGGAAAGAAGACTGGGGAACCAGCTTCAACACAACAACAGAAAGAGAACCTCTCTTCCCAGGAAGAAGTTCTGCCCTCTGAGGGAACTGAGCCCATGGAGTTAGAACCTTCTCAGGTTGAGCTCCTAGGCCCAGGGCGACCCACAAGGGAACAGTTGTGTAAGGGGCAAGAAGCATGTCCCTCTCTTGAAGGCCTTAGGGAGCAAGCTGCTGAAGAGACCAAAGGAAAAATCACTGGAACACATAGGGTCTATTGGGAAGATGGACTCCTATACACTGAGGCAAGAGATCCCAAACCTGGTGCCACTAGGAGAGTGGTAGTGCCTCAGGAGTTTAGGAAGTTCATTCTAACCTTAGCTCATGATATTCCACTTGCTGGGCATTTGGGAGAAACCAAGGCCCATATTTATACTTTTTTAGCGCTGCATTTGCGTCGTTTTTTGACGCAAAAACGGCGCAAACTTATAAAATACCATTTTATTTTGTAAGTTTGCGCCGATTTAGTGTAAAAAAACGACGCAAATGCGGCGCTAAAAAAGTATAAATATAGGCTCAAGACTTGGGAAAGGTTAGTTAACCATTTCTGTTGGCCCAACATGTCCCAGAACGTAAAGGAGTTTTGTGTCTCCTGTGCCACCTGTCAAGCCAGTGGTAAGACAGGTGGACACCCAAAGGCCCCCCTCATTCCACTTCCAGTGGTGGGGGTCCCCTTTGAAAGAGTGGGTGTGGACATAGTGGGTCCACTTGAACCTCCCACAGCCTCAGAGAACCAATACATACTAGTAGTAGTGGATCATGCAACTAGATACCCTGAAGCAATTCCCCTTAGGTCCACTACTGCCCCTGCAGTAGCTAAAGCACTAATTGGTATCTTTACCAGAGTGGGATGTCCTATGGAGGTGGTGTCTGACAGAGGTACCAACTTCATGCCAGCATACCTAAAGCATATGTGGAATAAGTGTGGGGTGACTTACAATTTCACCACACCATACCATCCACAAACCAATGGTCTTGTAGAAAGGTTTAACTAGACATTGAAAGGCATGTTCATGGGGCTCCCTGAAAAGCTCAAAAGGAGATGGGATGTCCTCTTGCCATGTCTGCTTTTCGCCTACAGAGAGGTGCCTCAGAAGGGAGTAGGGTTTTCCCCCTTTGAACTTCTGTTTGGCCATCCTGTCAGGGGACCACTAGCTCTTGTAAAAGAAGGCTGGGAGAGACCTCTTCATGAGCCTAAACAAGATAAAGTGGACTGTGTGCTAGGCCTACGTTCAAGGATGGCAGAGTACATGGAAAAGGCAAGTAAAAACCTTGAGGCCAGCCAACAACTCCAGAAGATGTGGTATGACCAAAAGGCTGCTATGGTTGAGTTTCAGCCAGGGCTGAAAGTCTGGGTTCTGGAGCTTATGGCTCCCAGGGCACTTCAGGACAAATGGAGTGGCCCTTACCCAGTGCTAGAAAGAAAGAGTCAGGTCACCTACCTGGAGGACCTAGGCACTAGCAGGACCCCCAAAAGGGTGATCCATGTGAACCGCCTCAAACTCTTTCATAATAGGGCTGATGTGGATCTGTTGATGGTAAAAGATGAGGACCAGGAAGCTGGGAGTGAACCTCTCCCTGACCTCCTCTCCACAAACCCTAAAGATGGCTCAGTAGATGGAGTGATCTATTCAGACACCCTCTTTGGCCAACAGCAATCTGACTGTACGAAAGTCTTGCAACTGTTTGCTGAGCTCTTTTCCATAACCCCTGGTCAGACACACCTGTGTAGCCATGATGTGGACACAGGAGAAAGCATGCCTGTCAAAAACAAAATTTTCAGACAGTCTGACCAAGTGAAGGAAAGCATCAAGGTGGAAGTCCACAAGATGCTGGAATTTGGAGTAATTGAGCACTCTGACAGCCCCTGGGCTAGCCCAGTGGTCTTAGTCCCCAAACCTCACACCAAAGATGGAAAGAGAGAGATGAGGTTTTGTGTGGACTACAGAGGACTTAATTCTGTCACCAAGACAGATGCCCATCCCATTCCAAGGGCAGATGAGTTAATTGACAAACTAGGTGCTACCAGATACTTAAGTACCTTTGACTTGACAGCAGGGTACTGGCAAATCAAAATGGCACCAGAAGCAAAAGAAAAGACAGCATTCTCCACACCTGATGGGCATTATCAGTTCACTGTTATGCCCTTTGGTTAAAAGAATGCCCCTGCCACCTTCCAAAGGTTGGTGAATCAAGTCCTTGTTGCTTGGAGTCCTTTAGTGCAGCTTATCTTGACGATATTGCTGTCTTTAGCTCCAGCTGGCAGGATCACCAGGTCCACCTGAAGAAGGTTTTGAAGGCCCTGCAAGCAGCAGGCCTCTCTATCAAGGCATACAAATGCCAGATGGGGCAACAAACTGTGGTTTACTTGGGACACCTTGTAGGTGGAGGCCAAGTTCAGCCACTCCAGCTCAAGATCCAGATTATTCTGGACTGGGCAGCTCCAAAAACCCAGACTCAAGTCAGGGCATTCCTTGGCTTGACTGGGTACTACAGGAGGTTTGTGAAGGGATATGTATCAATAGTGACACCCCTCACAGAACTTACCTCCAAGAAAATGCCCAAGAAGGTAAACTGGACTGTAGAATGCCAACAGGCCTTTGACACCCTGAAACAAACTATGTGCACAGCACCAGTTCTAAAAGCTCCAGATTACTCCAAGCAGTTCATTGTGCAGACTGATGCGTCTGAACATGGGATAGGGGCAGTTTTGTCCCAAACAAATGATGATGGCCTTGAGCAGCCTGTTTCTTTCATTAGCAGGAGGTTACTCCTCAGGGAGCAGCGTTGGAGTGCCATTGAGAGGGAGGCCTTTGCTGTGGTTTGGTCCCTGAAAAAGCTGAGACCATACCTCTTTGGTACTCACTTTGTAGTTCAAACTGACCACAGACCTTTCAGATAGCTAATGCAAATGAAAGGTGAAAATCCAAAACTGTTGAGGTGGTCCATCTCCCTACAGGGAATGGACTTTATAGTGGAAAACAGACCTGGTACTGCCCATGCCAATGCAGATGGCCTTTCCAGGTTCTTCCACTTAGAAAATGAAGACTCTCTTTGGAAAGGTTAGTCTCATCCTCTTTCGTTTGCGGAGGGGGTGTTGTGTAAGGAAATGCCTCCTTGACTTTGTGCCTTTGCTGATGCCAAGTTATGATTTGAAAATGTGCTGAGGCCTGCTAACCAGGCCCCAGCACCAGTGTTCTTTCCCTAAAACTGTACCTTTGTCTCCACAAATGGCACACCCTGGCATCCAGGTAAGTCCCTTGTAACTGGTACCCCTGGTACCAAGGGCCCGATGCCAGGGAAGGTCTCTAAGGGCTGCAGCATGTCTTATGCCACCCTGGGGACCCCTCACCCAGCACAGACACACTGCTTGCCAGTTTGTGTGTGCTGGTGGGGAGAAAATAACTAAGTCGACATGGCACTCCTCTCAGAGTGCCATGCCAACCTCACACTGCCTATGGCATGGATAAGTCACCCCTCTAGCAGGCCTTACGGCCCTAAGGGAGGGTGCACTATACCATAGGTGAGGGCATAAGTGCATGAGCACTATGCTCCTACAGTGCCTAAGCAAAACCTTAGACATTGTAAGTTCAGAGTAGCCATAAGAGTATATGGTCTGGGAGTCTGTCATACACAAACTCCACAGCACCATAATGGCTACACTGAAAACTGGGAAGTTTGGTATCAAACTTCTTAGCATAATAAATGCACACTGATGCCAGTGTGCATTTTATTGTGAAATACACCCCAGAGGGCATCTTAGAAATGCCCCCTGAAAACGTACCCGACTTCCCGTGTGGGCTGACTAGTTTTGCCAGGCTCACCCCCTTTGTTACAGCGCCCCAGGGCACTCCAGCTAGTGGAGATGCCCGCCCCCTCCGGCCACGGCCCCACTTTTGGCGGCAAGGCCGGAGGAGATAATGAGAAAAACAAGGAGGAGTCACTGGCCAGTCAGGACAGCCCCTAAGGTGCCCTGAGCTGAGGTGACTATAACTTTTAGAAATCCTCCATCTTGCAGATGGAGGATTCCCCCAATAGGATTAGGGATGTGCCCCACTCCCCTCAGGGAGGAGGCACAAAGAGGGTGTAGCCACCCTCAGGGCTAGTAGCAATTGGCTACTAATCCCCCAGACCTAAACACACCCCTAAATTGAGTATTTAGGGGCCCCCAGAACCAAGCAAGATAGATTCCTGCAACCTGAAGATAAAGAAAAACTGCTGACCTGAAAGCCCTGCAGAGAAGATGGAGACACCAACTGCTTTGGCCCCAGCCCTACCGGCCTGTCTCCCCACTTCGTGAAAAACTGCAACAGCGACGTGTTCCCCAGGGTCCAGCGACCTCTGAAGCCTCAGACGACTACCCTGCATCTAAAAGGACCAAGAACTCCTGAGGACAGCAGCTCTGCTCCAAAGAAGAAACATCTTTGCAACAAAGAAGCAACTTTTAAAGACCACACGTTTCCCGCCGAAGCGTGAGACTTTGCACTCTGCACCCGACGCCCCGGCTCGACCTGTGGAGAAACAACACTACAGGGAGGACTCCCCGGTGACTGAGACCCTGAGTAGCCAGAGTTGACCCCCCTGAGCACCCCCAACAATGCCTGCAGAAGGAATCCAGAGGCTCCCCCTGACCGCGAATGCCTGCTTATAAGAACCCGACGCCTGGTAAAGACCCTGCACCCGCAGCCCCCAGGACCTGAAGGATCCGACCTCCAGTGCAGAAGCGACCCCCAGGTGGCCCTCTCCCTTGCCCAGGTGGTGGCTACCCCGAGGAGTTCCCCCCACCCCCCGGCCTGCCTGCTTCGCTGAAGAGACCCCTGGGTCTCCCATTGAAACCTATTACAAACCCGACGCCTGTTTACACTCTGCACCCGGCCGCCCCCATGCCGCTGAGGGTGTACTTTCTGTGCTAACTTGTGTCCCCCCCGGTGCCCTACAAAAAACCCCTGGTCTGCCCTTCAAAGACGCGGGTACCTACCTTCTGGCAGACTGGAACCAGGGCACCCCCTTCTCCATTGAAGCCTATGCGTTTTGGGCACCACTTTGAACTCTACACCTGACCGGCCCTGAGCTGCTGGTGTGGTAACTTTGGGGTTGCCCTGAACCCCCAAAGGTGGGCTACCTAGGACCCAACTTCGAACCCTGTAGGTGGTTTACTTACCTGCAAAACTAACAAACTCTCACCTCCCCCAGGAACTGTTAAAATTTGCAGTGTCTAGTTTTAAAATAGCTTATTGTCAGTTTTGTGAAAACTGTACATGCTATTTTGCTGATTCAACGTTCCTAAGTTACCTAAGTGAAATACCTTTCATTTGAAGTATTACTTGTAAATCCTGAACCTGTGGTTCTTAAAATAAACTGAGAAAATATATTTTTCTATATAAAAACCTATTGGCCTGGAATTGTCTTTTGAGTGTGTGTTCCTCATTTATTGCCTGTGTGTGTACAACAAATGCTTAACACTACCCTCTGATAAGCCTACTGCTCGACCACACTACCACAAAATAGAGCATTAGGATTATCTCTTTTTGGCACTATCTTACCTCAGGGTCAACGCAGTGGGCCAGCACCCAAGAACATGGGATGACATCAGTAAGAGGTGGAATGACCTATGGGGGAAGGTACGTTCCATGGTCTCAAGACACCACATTGCAGCTCAGCGGACTGGCTGCATCCCCAGGAGACGATGGCAATGGTACCGGCCAAGTTTCAGGAGACCCAGCGGCTGCAGGAGGAACAGTATCTGGGGTTCAGGGAGGAACTCAAATCCATCAACACCACCCTGGGCACCATTGTAGGGGTGCTGAAGGAACTTGTCAACACCAGGAGGAACACTGTGGCAGAACAAGGGGCCCCTGACACTAGCCTGGACGATGAACTGCCCACCACCTCTGCCGGCGCTAGTGGACAGGAGGCAACGCCACAGGACCACGACACCAGCACCCCACCCCCTGCAGATGGAGAACCACCCAGCAGGCGGTCCCTGAAATCCAGGACAAAGACAGAGAACAATGCCAAGACCCCCGCCAAGAAATGAGACCACCCTGATTGTCATCCTTCTGTCCCACTTTGTCACCCTGTCCATCCTTAAACTGCCCCAGCTCCACTTCCCATGCCCCTTTGGACAATGCACCTGTGAGACTAATAGACTGGACTCTGCCATGGACATTCCTCCACCATCACCCCTGACCATTTTACAACACCCTCCAATATTTAGCACTTAAATAAACACCCTTAAAGCACAAAACAATCTGGAGTCTGTCTGTGCTTTCGAAAATGTGTATTTGCAATAACTGTGTAAAAATGCTATATCCATTGTATAGTCAACATACTTATGTCACACAGCTCTAGTCCATGTGGAAACAAAGCAGATGCCATACAGTGGGACCCACATCTGTGAAATTGAAAGGGAAACACAACTCAGGGTCCATACAATCGGTGAAAGTGACAGACAGATGAGAGGTCGAACAATTATATCAGATGTAGCAGGCAGTGATGTCTTCTTACCTGTGTCTCACTGGAAGTATTGATGAATCACTGTGTTTCTGTTGTCGATGTCCTCTTTTCTGCTTCCTCCTCTTCACTGTCCACAGGCTCCACAGCTGCCACAACACCTCCATCTGGACCATCCTCCTGCAGAAAAGGCACCTGTCATCGCAAAGCCAAGTTGTGAAGCATACAGCAGGCCATGATGATCTGGCACACCTTCTTTGGTGAGTAGAATAGGGAACCACCTGTCATATAGAGACACCTGAACCTGGCCTTCAGGAGGCCGAAGGTCCTCTCTATAACCCTCCTAGTTCACCCAGGGGCCTCATTGTAGCGTTCCTCTGCCCTTGTCCTGGGATTCCTCACTGGGGTCAGTAGCAATGACAGGTTGGAGTAGCCAGAGTCACCTGCAAATGTTGAGGGAAATCTGTTAGACACACACTAACTCTTAGGGACATCCCCAGACCCAGACACCTAGTCACACTGTATAGGCTCCATGTCCTCACCTAATAGCCACACACAGTGCCTCTGGAGTTGCCCCATCACATAAGGAATGCTGCTATTCCTCAAAATGTAAGCGTCATGCACTGAGCCAGGAAACTTGGCATTCATATGGGAGATGTACTGGTCGGCCAAACACACCATCTGCACATTCATTGAATGGTAACTCTTCCGGTTTCTGTACACCTGTTCACTCCTGCGGGGGGTACCAAGGCCACATGTGTCCCATCAATGGCACCTATGATGTTGGGGATATGTCCCAGGGCATAGAAGTCACCTTTCACTGTTGGCAAATCCTCCCCCTGAGGGAAAACGATGTAGCTGTGCAGGTGTTTCAGCAGGGCAGACAACACTCTGGACAACACGTTGGAGAACATAGGCTGGGACATCCCTGATGCTATGGCCTCTGTAGTTTGAAAAGACCCACTTGCCAGGAAATGGAGTACTGACAGCACCTGCACTAGAGGGGGGATTCCTGTGGGATGGCGGATAGCTGACATCAGGTCTGGCTCCAACTGGGCACACAGTTCATGGATTGTGGCACGATCAAGTCTGTAGGTGACAATTACATATCGCTCCTCCATTGTCGACAGGTCCACCAGCGGTCTGTACACCGGAGGATGCTGCCACCTCCTCACCTGCCCCAGCGGACAATCCTCTATGGAGGGGAACAGCTAGCAGAGAGTCAACCAACACTGAGGTACGTAAACACAACTTTATTCCTCAAATTTTTTAAACCGCTATGTGCCTGTATTAGTGTGTATGCAAGGCCTAGATATGTGTGACGCATTTAAAATGAATGCCATGTGGCCCCCTGAAATGGCGTCTGCCTGACCTGTAATGTGGGACAAGGGGATATGAGGTAACTGTGCTGGCGTTGTACACCGTCGCGGTAGGCGGTCGAAGACCGCAACGCAATCCTGCATTGGTTAACATTGGACCCTATGGGTCTGAGGAGCCAATGACGATTTACGCCGGCAGTGACGGTACACACCGCTGCGGACGTTACCGCCATTTTCTCTCTGTTCATTTACTTGATACCTGATCTTCGACAGGAGAGGACCTACACTGCAAGTGCTGCTGTGACCTCAGTCTGGAAGAGACAACGGCTCGTGTGTCTGGGGAAAGGGCCCCTGCCTTCAGCACGGAGGAGTTGGAGAAACTAGTGGATGGGGTCCTCCCCCAGTACACGCTACTCTACGGTCCTCCAGAAAAACAGGTAAGTACACTGTGAGCATGCTGAATGGGCAATTCCTGTGTGGAGTGGTGTGGATGGAAGATGGGGGGTGAGAATGAGGCATGCATGAAACGAAGGTGAGTGCATGTGCGTCATGGCAAGGGTAGGGATGCGGGCCAATGACTGTGACGGTGCGGACGGTTATATCTTCTCCTTTTCCCCTGTACTATTCCTGTAGGTCAGCGCTCACCAGAAAAAGGATATTTGTCCTGCCATCGCCAAGAAAGTCCGGACCCTGCCGTAAAAGATGGGAGGACATTCGCCGCTGGAGCAAGAAGACGGCCGAGGCCCAACTGGGGATGGCCTCCCAACGTGGAGGGGTGCCCGTCGCACCATGATCCCTCTGATGTTCCGGATCCTGGCGGTGGCGTATCCGGAATTGGAAGGGCGCTTGAGGGCATCACAGCAGCCACAAGGGGGTGAATACACTTTCATTCAGCTGATTCTGCGCGCAGTGGAGGTGTCTGGGTGGGGGAGGTGGGCTGCGAGTTCCCCTAGGCCAGGGCGAGATTAGTAGGCAAGGTCCTGTCGTAAGGCAGGCCATGTGTCACCCGACCCCACCTGTGTTCAGAGCTAACTACACACACCTAGTCAGGCTCCTGTGACTTCCATGTGTGCAGCAATCGGGCATAGGCCTTGTACCCCATGTCCCTGTGATTAATTAGGGAACGCAAAGTGCATGGCGTAGTGCAGCGGCATTCTGTGTCTGTAGTGTCCACCAACTGTAGCGGTATTGCATGCACTCAATATGTCTTTCTTCTGTCTTCCCCCCTTTTTGTGGTCTCCCTGTTCTTGAGTGCATTAGCATCATCAGGCAGAGAAGCAGTGGCACCAGATCAGGAGGGAGCTGCATCCCACATGGCTCTGGAGGGCGATACAACGGAGTCTGAAGCCACCAGTGGGACAGTGGGCGAGGGGAGCAGCAGTGTCCTTGATAGTAATCCTGTAAGAGAACAAGATTCTAGGAACCTGCATAAGATAGTCCCCCCTTACAAGGAGGGTGGTGACATTAACAAGTGGTTTGCTGCACTTGAGAGGGCCTGTATGGTACAGTTGGTCCCTCAAAGGCAGTGGGCTGCTATCTCGTGGCTATCTTTCACTGGTAAGGGTAGGGATAGGATCCTTACTGTGAGAGAAAGTGATGCCAACAACTACAAAGTTTTGAAGGATGCCCTCTTAGATGGATTTGGCTTAACCGCTGAACAATACAGGATAAAGTTCAGAGATACCAGAAAAGAGTCATCTCACAACTGGACAGACTTTGTAGACTGTTCAGTGAAGGCCTTAGAGGGATGGTTACATGGCAGTAAGATGACTGACTATGAAGGCCTGTATAATCTAATCCTGAAAGAGCATATTCTGAATAACTGTGTGTCGGACTTGTTGCATCAGTACGTGGTAGACTCAGATCTGACCTCTCCCCAAGAATTGGGAAAGAAGGCAGACAAATGGGTCAGAACAAGAGTGAACAGAAAAGTTCATACAGGTGGTGACAAGGATGGCAAGAAGAAGGATGGTAAGTCTTCTGACAAGGGTGGGGACAAAGATAAAAAACATTCTGAGTCTTCATCAGGCCCACAAAGCTCCCCTGGGGGTGGAGGGTCCAAATCCTCTTCCAACAATCAAAAGAAGCCATGGTGTTATTTCTGTAAAAGTAAAAGCCATTGGGCAAGTGATTCCACTTGTCCAAAGAAAAACACCAAGGCTCACACTACCACAACCCCAATTGCGTCCTCTAGTGCCCCTAGTAATAGCAGTGGTGGTGGGAAGTCTACTACAAATATCCAATCAAAGGGTGTAGCTGGGCTCACCATTGGTAGTGTAGTTGGGGCTGGTCTTGTTAGGGTGACCACAGAGGCTGTTTTAGGCTCTGATTGGGGTTTTAACTTTTCCACCTTGGTTGCTTGTCCCCTTAATATGGGAAAGTACAAACAACTTCCCCTAATAAATGGTGTTGAGGTTGAGGCCTACAGGGACACAGGAGCCAGTGTCACTATGGTGATTGAGAAACTCGTTGACCCTGATCAACATCTACTTGGTCAGCAGTACCAAGTGACTGATGCTCATAACAACACTCTTAGCCACCCCATGGCTGTTGTGAATCTCAACTGGTGGGGTTACTAGTCCAAAGAAAGTTGTGGTAGCCACTGATTTACCTGTAGACTGCTTACTAGCCAATGATGTGGTGACATCAGCTTGGGCTGAAGTGGAGTTGGAGGCTCATGCAGCAATGCTGGGCATTCCATGGCATATCTTTGCTCTTTCACAAGGGCTCAGGCCCAGAAGCAAAGAGGACAGGGAAGCTTGGATCCTGGAACAATGGACCAAGTGTTCCCAAAAGCTAGGGGTAGAAATGGTAAATCCTTGCCCACTATCCCTCCCTCTCCAGAAGATTCCCCTTTTGAGGAAGAGGAATCGTCTCCCTGTGCAGAACCTACACCAGATGAACTGGCAGCAGACACTGCTGAGCTTTTGGGTGCAAGGGGGCCTGCTAGGGAAGAGCTGAATGTGGCGCAGCAAACCTGTCCCACACTTGAGGGTTTAAGACAGAAAGCTGTCAAACAGCAGAATGGGGATGTCACTGATAGCCATAAGGTCTATTAAGAAGACAACCTCCTTTATACTGAGACAAGGGACCCTAAACCTTGAGCTGCCAGGAGATTGGTTATCCCTTTGCAGTATAGGGAGTTTCTTCTGACCTTAGCACATGGCATTCCTTTGGCTGGGCATTTGTGCCAGAGCAAAACCTGGGACAGGCTTGTTCCATTGCTTCACTGGCCTCACATGTCAGAGGACACTAAGGAGTTTTGTCGCTCCTGTGTGACCTGCCAAGCCAGTGGCGAGACTGGTGGCACACCTAAGGCCCCCTTAATTCCACTTCCTGTGGTTGGGGTACCCTTTGAAAGGGTAGGGGTTGACATAGTTGGCCCCCTTGACCCTCCAACAGCTTCAGGCAATAGGTGTATCCTGGTAGTAGTGGACCATGCCACTAGGTACCCTGAAGCAATTCCCTAAAGGACCACTACAGCTCCTGCAGTGGCAAAAGCCCTCCTGGGAATCTTTTCCAGAGTGGGTTTCCCTAAGGAAGTGGTGTCAGACAGAGGTAGTAACTTCATGTCTGCATACCTCAAAGCTATGTGGAAGGGGTGTGGTGTAACTTATAAGTTCACTACTCCTTATCATCCACAGACAAATGGTTTGGTTGAGAGGTTTAATAAAACTCTCAAAGGTATGATTATGGGACTCCCTGAAAAACTCAGAAGGAAATGGGATGTCCTGTTGCCATGCCTCCTTTTTGCTTATAGGTAGGTACCCCAAAAAGAACTGGGCTTTAGCCCCTTTGAGCTTCTCTTTGGGCACCCTGTAAGAGGTCCCCTTGCACTTGTGAAGGAGGGTTGGGAACAACCTTTAAAAGCTCCAATGCAAGACATTGTGGTCTATGTACTTGGCCTAAGATCCAGAATAGCTGAGTACATGAAAAAGGCCAGTAAAAACCTTCAGGCCAGCCAAGAGCTCCAAAAGCAATGGCATGGCCAGACGGCTGTCCTGACTCAGTACCACCCAGGACAGAAGGTGTGGGTATTGGAGCCTGTGGCCCCAATAGCACTCCAGGACAAATGGAGTGGACCCCATCTCATTGTTGAAAAGAAAGGTGAGGCCACCTATTTGGTAGACCCGGGCACTGCCAGGAATCCCCTTAGGGTGCTCCATGTCAGTCGCCTGAAACCTTACTATGACAGGGCTGATTTAACCCTATTCATGGCAACTGATGAGGGGCAGGAAGAAGAGAGTGACCCTCTCCCTGACCTCTTCTCCACCACTGAAGCTGATGGCTTAGTGGAGGCAGTGGTGCTTGCAGATTGCCTTACTGCTTTGCAGAAGGACACTTGTATACATCCCCTAGGCCAATTCTCTGGCCTCTTCTCACTGATACCAGGTACAACTACCTGGTGTGAGCACACAATCAACACTGGAGACAGTTTACCTGTCAAAAATACGATTTATAGGCAACCTGACCATGTCAGAGATTGCATAAAACAAGAGGTGCAGAAAATGCTGGACTTAGGAGTGATTGAGCCTTCAGAAAGCCCATGGGCTAGCCCAGTGGTGCTTGCCCCAAAACCTCACAGTAAAGATGGTAAAATAGAAATTAGGTTTTGTGTTGACTCCAGAGGTCTCAATCAAGTAACCAAAACTGATGCTCACCCTATACCCAGGCAGATGACCTAATACATACACTGCTAAACTCTAGGGGGGGGTTATAAAAACCAAGTGAATGGCGCTCCTACCTCCATAATATTATTAACTAATCATCTAGTAATACACTGTGCCTAATACTAAGGTTAACCCCTCCAATACCCTCAACTGGTAACCCAATGTTACCTAAAACATAAAATAAAGTATTAGCACACGTGAATAAGTCAAATGAAATTGAACATGTTGGAAGTAATCAATTCAAAATATAATACAATCCAAAAAGTATCAATAATTATAACAAGAAAGTCAACAATGTACATAAGAAAAATCAACAAGGTACATAGAATCAATATTACAGAAATCCAATTGTAGGTTGATTGATCAATAGTCCATATTCCAATATGAAAGTCCTAACATTTCCTCACTTCCAAATAGGGATCCAAAATAAATTCAAAGTTTCCAAACACGATCCAGTCCAATTCAAAATTATCCACAATAGGTATGTCCGTCCTGTCGTCAACACGTGTTTCATCCGGGGGGTACCCCTGGATTTCATCAGGACCTCCTCAAAGGATGTCTCCAAATTGTTAAGTTATAAGTTCATAGCTATCGCAAATCCTTAACACAAACTTCCTATGCCGTGTCTCTAATTGGTTAATGAAATTCGATATCCGTTTATTTTCTCTCCCTTTTATTCTCTGTTTTTATTTCCCATCCCCTATTGATTCTTAAATTAGAAGCCGCGCTCACCGAGTACGCATTCCCGAGTGTCAAAAAAGAGTGTCTAATCGAATTTCATTAACCAATTAGAGACACGGCATAGGAAGTTTGTGTTAAGGATTTGCGATAGCTATGAACTTATAAATTAACAATTTGGAGACATCCTTTGAGGAGGTCCTGATGAAATCCAGGGGTACCCCCCGGATGAAACACGTGTTGACGACAGGACGGAAATACCTACTGTGGATAATTTTGAATTGGACTGGATCGTGTTTGGAAACTTTGAATTTATTTTGGATCCCTATTTGGAATTGAGGAAATGTTAGGACTTTCATATTGGAATATGGACTATTGATCAATCAACCTACAATTGGATTTCTGTAATATTGATTCTATGTACCTTGTTGATTTTTCTTATGTACATTGTTGACTTTCTTGTTATAATTATTGATACTTTTTGGATTGTATTATATTTTGAATTGATTACTTCCAACATGTTCAATTTCATTTGACTTATTCACGTGTGCTAATACTTTATTTAATACATACACTGACTTCTGCCAAGTATCTAAGCACTTTTGATTTAACTGCAGGTTATTGGCAGATTAAATTATCAGAGGATGCTAAACATAAAACTGCATTTTCCACCATTGGAGGTCACTATCAGTTCACTGTTATGCCCTTTGGTTTGAAGAATGCACCTGCCACTTTTCAGAGGTTGGTGAACACTGTCCTGCAAGGTTTGGAAGCTTTTAGTGCAGCATATCTAGATGATATAGCTGTCTTTAGCTCCACCTGGGATGAGCACCTTGTTCACCTATGGAAAGTTTTGGAGGCCCTGCAAAAGGCAGGCCTCACTATCAAGGCTTCAAAGTGCCAGATAGGGCAGGGGAAAGTGGTTTATCTGGGCCACCTGGTAAGTGGGGAACAGATTGCACCACTGCAGGGGAAGATCCAGACCATTGTGGAATGGGCTCCCCCTACAACTCAAACCCAGGTGAGAGCCTTTTTAGGCCTCACAGGGTACTATAGGAGGTTCATTAAGAACAGTGGCTCCATTGCAGCTCCTCTTAATGTCCTCACTAGTAAGACAATGTCTAAAAAAGGTATTGTGGACAGCTAGCTGTCAAAAGGCTATTGATGAGCTAAAACAGGCCATGTGCTCTGCACCTGTCCTAAAAAGCCCCTGTTACTCCAAGAAATTCATAGTCCAGACTGATGCTTCTGAATTAGGGGTAGGGGCAGTTCTATCACAGCTGAACACTGAGGGCCAGGATCAACCTGTTGCTTTTATCAGCAGGAGGTTGACCCCTAGAGAAAAGTGTTGGTTGCCATAGAGAGGGAGGCCTTTGCTGTGGTCTGGGCACTGGAAAAATTGAGACCATACCTGTTTAGTACTCACGTTGTTGTTCAGACAGACCACAAACCTCTATTATGGCCTAAACAAATGAAAGGTGAAAACCCTAAATTGTTGGCGTGGTCTATCTTCCTACAGGGAATGGACTATACAGTGGAACATAGATCTGGGAGTACCCACTCCAATGCAGATGGACTCTCCAGATATTTCCACTTAGACAATGAAGACTCATCTGGGCAAGGTTAGCCTTATTGTCCCTCATTTGGGGGGGGGGGGGGGGGGTTGTGTAGGAAAGCACCATCTTGCCTGGCATGTTACCCCCATTTTTACTTGCTAATCAAAACCTCAGTGCTTATGCTCTCTCTGCCTTTAAAATTGTCACTGCAGGCTAGTGACCATTTCTACCAATTCTGATTGGCACACTGGAACATCCTTATAATTCCCTAGTATATAGTACCTAGGTACCCAGGGTATTGGGGTTCCTGGAGATCCCTATGGGCTGCAGCATTTCTTTTGCCACCCATAGGGAGCTCAGACCAATATTACAAAGGACTGCCACTGCAGTCTGAGTGAAATAACGTTCACGTTATTTCACAATCATTTTACACTGCACTTAAGTAACTTATAAGTCACCTATATGTCTAACCCTCACTTGGTAATGGTTAGGTGCAAAGTTACTAAGTGTGAGGGCACTCTGGCAGTAGCCAAGGTGCCCCCACATAGTTCAGGGCAATTTCCCCAGACTTTGTGAGTGCGGGGACACCATTACACACGTGCACTACATATAGGCCAATACCGATATGTAGCTACACAGTGGTAACTCCGAATATGGCCATGTAACATGTCTAAGATCATGGAATTGTCCCCCCATGCCAAATCTGGTATTGAGGGGCCCATTCCATGCATCCCCAGGCCTCCAGCATGGACCCAGGGTACTGCCAAACCAGCTCTCTGGGGTTTTCACTGCAGCTACCGCTGCTGCCAACCCATAGACAGGCTTCTGCCCTCCTGTGATCTGGGCAGCCCAGTCCCAGGAAGGCAGAACAAAGGGTTTCCTCTGAGAGAGGGTGTTACACCCTCTCCCTTTGGAAATAGCTGTTAAGGGTCTGAGAGGAGTAGCCTCTCCTGGCCTCTGGAAATGCTTTGAAGGGCACAGATGGTGCCCTCCTTGCATAAACCAGTCTACACCGGTTCAGGGATCCCCCAGCCCCTGCTCTGGTGCAAAAATGGACAAAGGAAAGGGGAGTGACCACTTCCCTGTCCATCACCACCGCAGGGGTGGTGCCCAGAGCTCCTCCAGTGTGTCCCAGACCTCTGCCATCTTGAATGCAGAGGTGTGAGATCACAATGGAGGCCTCTGAGTGGCCAGTGCCAGCAGGTAACGTCAGAGACCCCTCCTGATAGGTGCTTACCTGAATAGGTGGCCAATCCTCCTCTGAGGGCTATTTAGGGTCTCTCCTGTGGGTTTCTCTTCAGATAAAGAATGCAAGAGCTCACCAGAGTTCCTCTGCATCTCCCTCTTCGACTTCTGCCAAGGATCGATCGCTGACTGCTCCACCTGCAAAACTGCAACAAAGTAGCAATAAGACTACCAGCGACATTGTAGCGCCTAACCCGGCTGGTTTCCTCGACTGTTTCTTGGTGGTGCATGCTCTGGGGGCTGTCTGCCTTCACCCTGCACTGGAAGCCAAGAAGAAATCTCCAGTGGGTCGACGGAATCTTCCCCCTGCCAACGCAGGCACCAAACTTTTGCTTCACCGGTCCTCTCGGTCCCCTCTCATCATGACGAGTGTGGTCCCTGGAACACAGGAGCTGGATCCAAGTGACCCGACAGTCCAGTGATCCATCTGTCCAAATTTGGCGGAGGTAAGTCCTTGCCTCCCCTCGCCAGACAGTAATCCTGTGTACTGCATGAACTGCAGCTGCTAGGGCTTCTGTACAGTTTTGCAAGGAATCCTTTGTGCACAGCACAGCTCAGGTCCCCAGCACTGCGTCTTGCATTGCTCAACTCGCTGAGTTGACCACCGGCTTCATGGGACCCTCTTTTGTAGTGTTGAGACGACCGCCATGCTCAGTTTCCTTGAACCTGTGTTCAAGTACTTCTCTGGGTTCTGCCTGCTTCTGTGTGGGCTCTCTGTAGTGCTGTTTGCCCCCTCTGTCTCCTCCTCCAAGGGGAAACCTCCTGGTCCTTCCTGGGCTCGGGCAGCACCCATTTTCTTCAACCATCACCTTTGCAGCTAGCAAGGCTTGTTTGCGGTCTTTCTGCATGCAAACAACTCTGCATCCTCCAGCACACCGTGGGACATCTTCTGTGCAAAGGAGAAGTTCCTGGCATCTTCCGTTGTTGCAGAATCTTCAGCTTCTTCCACCCGGAGGCAGCCATTTTGCACCTTCATCTGGGGTTTAGTGGGCTCCTGCCCCCCCTGGACACTTTTGTGACTCTTGGACTTGATCCCCTTCCTTTACAGGTCCTCAGGTCCAGGAATCCGTCTTCAGTGCTTTGCAGTCAGTTGTGGTCTTTGCAGAATCTCCTATCACGACTTTAGTGTGTTTCTGGGGAAGTAGAGTAACTTCACTCCTACTTTTCAGGGTCTTGGGGTGGGGTATCTTGGACACCGACTTGATCACTGTAAACACGAGCCATCCTGGGAGGGCCGAGGTGTGACCTCCTCCCTTCTCAGGTGCTTTGTCTCTGTCCTGAGGTGAAGTGTTAGCACCACCAGCAGGAGGGCACACTCTTGTCTTGGCAGCAAATGGTTTGGGGGAGCCCTCCAAGGCAAGAGAAATATTGCAATTTGGTGGGCATCCTTTAAGGTCGCCACCAGGGTGCATGCTAGCTAATCCAGCGCACGTGAATCATGCTCAGGGTTAAACAGCACAGTGTTTGACACCAAACGGGGAAATTGGTCGGGCCATCATGGAGCTGGGTATCTGGGGGTTTGTCCGTGGGCCAGCCCGTGTTATCCTATGGACCGCCAGTTACTTGCAGTAGCATTAAGTTTTAAATGCTATCACTGGCCATAAATGCTCATGCATATATGTCCACACTCATAACACAGTGCACAGTGTGTCCTTGTGTATTGGAGGCCTGCCTCAGGGGTGATTGACCTGTGCTATGGCAGTGAATGGACTCTGCCAGCACTTGGTGTGGGCAGAGTTGAACTCGAGCAGACAAGCTGCTCGTGCAGGCTGACATGGCAGCTCTGCAGGCTTTGCTTTTACTTGGGTCACACAGGGTGGCACAACCAGTGCTGCAGCCCTGGTGACCCCTTTACCATCCCTGCCCTGGGTACCACTGGTACCATTTACTAAGGCCTTTCAGGGGTGGTAAAGTCCTTGTCAATTGGGTTTACAAAATCACAGCACAATTTAAAGAAAAAGCACTGGCACTAAGGTCTGATTAGCAGGCCTCAGCGCACTTTCCGATCAAAAACGACAGCATCAAGCAGCAAAAAGTTGGGTTGACCATTTAAAAAGGGGATTTTACAACAGGAGGTAAATGCGATCAGGGATCGCTGTGGGTTAGGAAGAGTGGGGAGAGTGTCATGGTTTTTGGGAGGCTGCAGACTCACTGGGGAGCGTCCTCTACTCCCCGTGTTGTGCTTGAGGAGGCGTCCAAAGGCCAGGATGTGCATCTGCCTGCGGCTCCTGCGCCTGGGAAGACCACTCTGCAGTGCTGCAGCCCCTGCCTTCACAACACCTTCTTCTGCAGTTTGTCACTCTGTTAGTCATTTACACCCTTTTCTTCCCACATCTTTTTGAAATCCTCCATCTTCGTAGCTCATTCTTTTCTTTTGCACAATTGCAATTGGCAATCATTATCCATCACTCTGTGCATTCTGCAGAGAAGCCAAGGATTGGGTATGCATGTAGTCTGAACACCTTTATGACCCATTGTTGAAAGCATACACAGCCTTCTGTCTCAGCTTCAAGCTCTCAGTAGTGCCCTGTCATGAGGACTCACATAAAGCTGCATCCACTGAGACACCTGTAAGTTACTCATTGCAGAGTCCATACCACACAAGTGATATGTTGCATGAAAAAAAACTACAGAAACAGAAGAACTAGTAAAAGGTAAATACTCTTAGTGGGTAGAGCAAGATGTAATAATACATGAGATGTGGCAGGGGCTGATTCGCTGAAATGAATTACTGTAGGGCTTTTACAGTCAACCTTTTGAAATCCATCACTGTGTTTACTTGTCAAAGATGCAAATATAAGGCCAGGTAGAGACCCACTTGGAAGTCAGTTTTTAGGTCTTGCCTACTAGACAGTACGTGCGCTGTCTGTTGCAGGACCTATTGTTAGCTTATAATATGTTTAAAGCCCAACCATTGCTTACCATTGGTTGGCTCCATTGTCTCTCTCATATGTTTGCTTTTTATTTGTCCACTTTCGTAGGTTTTCCTTCCTCATCTTGTGTTTGTCCAGTCTCTGCAGCATGAGCGCATTACTTTTGTCCTTCCACTACTCATTTTTCGGGCGCTGTTTTTTTAGTTCATTGTGTGTATAATAAGAGCAAATCTGGTGACCCACCCCTCAGGCCACAGGACAAGTTTAACACATTACACATGATGAGAAACAGGCCTAGATCTCTTCACACTCATTACATTAGTGTGAGGTGAGGGACAAAATCAAAAACCAAGATACCAGATACATGCAGCCAGGCACTCAGGGCAGGGGCTCACATCTGTGCACCATGTAGGGGATAGAATCTCAGCAAATGTCTGATGTGTAATAGATTGCATTTTAGTCTGGATTCCAGTACGTCTGGCATGATTGGATGTGTGTCTTGCATGTCATGTAGCCCCACACTGGGGATACTGCTTGGGATCTGCTTTTGAGTTGACGTCTCGGAGACCTTCAGCTTGGAATTGATACGGCGAACGAATGCACTTCCATCCTGTAGACTTCTTTTGCTGCGTGTTTCACGCACCAGTGTGGACGTTTCTTAGCTTTTAAAGACTTAGTGCCTGATTTAGAACTCAGTGAATGGGTTACTCTGTCATAACGGTGAAGGATATCCCATCTGCCGAAATATAAATCCCATAGA
Source organism: Pleurodeles waltl (assembly GCF_031143425.1). Lineage (NCBI taxonomy): Eukaryota > Metazoa > Chordata > Amphibia > Caudata > Salamandridae > Pleurodeles > Pleurodeles waltl. The sequence continues at coordinate 4,322,697 of NW_027150301.1, forward strand.
ATATAATAGGATTTAGATTTCGGGGGACGAGATATCCATCACCGTTGTGAGGGAGTAACCTGTCCACTGAGTTCTAAATCAGGCCCTTAGAGAGGCCTTTTCAGTTCTGGCCGGCCGTGTGTCCATCAAGGGATAAATGTGACCAACAAGTATGACCCCCAGCCACGTCTTTTGCAGGATGATCTTAGTAAAGCCGACTAACCACAAAATCGTGGCTGTTCTGACTGTGCGCTGCCCTACAGGAACTACTGTAGTGAACTCAATGAATGGATCCCTGTGCAATCAACAGTCAGACACCCAGGAACATCAACTAAATGTTGGGTGGCAGGGAGCAGGGGTAAACAACAGACCACATCCTGCAGCTCCCCGCAGGCACCTCTTCACGTACAGGGCCACAGTAATGCTAAATGTGCTATCTATGGAGCTACAATGGTGGTACTGATGCCTCTATCCCACATGAGCCTCAGGTATTATGTACTTATATATTGGGGTGCACCAGGCCGTCACATTTTTTTTTTTTCAGTGGCTCCTTGATTTCTTCCCTAGAATGAGATGACACCACACAGTATGGTCTCCTTTGTGAACCTTTATTGAAAGGCTGTCAGCTCACACGCCACATCACAGACAACATTTCACTAGGACTGGGGATGAGGACAATGCAAGAGAAGAACAGTCAAAGCACCAGGATGAATTAGTCAAGATCAGAAAGGCCAAGAGACAGAACTATCAGCTGTGACGTCTCCACAAGGAAGGACCACAGGTGGATGATGGTGGCCACAAGGCAGCCTTTACAAGTTTAGACTCATCCATCCTGGAAGAACAGCCACTCTAATTTCTAATTCTGCAAATGTTCACAATCCTACTTTCTATATGTCACCCTCTTTGTAACATAGGGTTACATGTTGGCACCATGTGTTTATGTCAGTACAGAACAGTTCAGTGGATGTGGACTGTCATACTTACAAACCCCTCATTTACACAGACATAGTGGAAGCTTGCAAGAGTTCCAGCGACTGCCCCAGGGTACAACAGCAATATATAAATCAAGAAATGCATCATGGGACAACCCCAACAAGAGAACTGTGAGTGTTGCTTCAGCCTGCATAGCAAAACCATTGTAAACTTAGCCTTTCAGAGGGGAGAGTAAACCAGAGGGAGTACACCTTGCAAGGGTAGAGTGCCTGACACCAGCCCTATATCCCACCCTAGAATACTGCATAGAAGGTATGCCCCACAATGGCGGTGTGCCTCACCCCATGTATACATCCCATCCTGGAGTACCACACACCATAGGTGCAACCTGACGGAAAGCTACACCTTGCTATGGAACTGTGCCTCACACAAGGCATATATCACACCATGGAGTACCACATACCGTAGGTGCTCTCTGAGTTAGAGGTACCCCTTGTGTCTCACAACTGACTATATCCCACCCTAGAGTACCGCTCCCCAAGCTAGAGCTACACCTTGCCAGGGATATCCCACCAACGAATACCACCCCTTAGGTGCTCCCAGAGTGAGACGTACACCTTGCTATGGAAGTGTGCCTCACACTAGGAGTATATCCCAACCTACAATACTGCACATCACAGCTGTCCCCTGAGGTAAAGGTATATCCCACAAGGGAGGTGTGCCTCACACAGGGTGTATATCCCATTCTAGAGTACCACAAACCATAGGTGCTCCCCGAGGTAGAGGTACACCTTGCAAGGGAGGTGTGCCTCACACCGGAGTAGAGCACCCCCACAACATAGTTTGCAATGGGAGCCTACCTCATACAACAGGTATGCCGTGCACTGAAGTACCCAACGCCACAGGTGCACTGCAAGCCAGAGTCACACCTTCAAGCAAAGTTATACTTCCATCGTAGGCATACTCCACATCTCAGGAACACCAATCACAAGCAGTACCCATCATACTGCCTTCTGTCTGCATATACTCCCACACTGAGGAATACTGGAGAACCACGGGCTGCCATCTTTCCTCGCTAGGATATACCTACACTCTGCCATCACTCCTCAGTGAAATCCTCAGTCTGCCATCATTCCTCACAGAAAGACCCCTAAATTCTGCCATCATTCCTCGCTGTGAGATACCTACATACCACCATCACTCGTCAGATTGCAATACCTACTCTGTACCATCATTCCCCCAGTAAGATACTCATAGTCTACCATCATTCCTCACAGTAGGATACTCACAGTTTACCTCATTCCTCACAGTAAGATACTCAAGGTCTACCATCATTCCTTGCAGTAAGATACTCACAGTCTACAGTCATTCCTCACAGTAAGATACTCACAGTCTACCGTCATTCCTCGCACTAAGATACTCGCAGTCTACAGTCATTCCTCGCAGTAAGATACTCAAGTCTACCATCATTCCCCACACCATGATGCTCACAGTCTACCGTCATTCCTCACAGTACGATACTCACAGTCTGCCATCATTCCTCACAGTATGATACTCACAATTTGTGTCATTCCTCACAGTAAGATACTCCAAGTCCACCATCATTCCTTGCAAGTACGATACTCACCGTCTACCATCATTCCTCACAGTATGATACTCACAGACTGTCATTCCTCACAGTAAGATACTCACAGTCTACCACCATTCCCCACAGCATGATACTCACAGTCTACCGCCATTCCTCGCAGTACGATACTCACAGCCTACCATCATTCCTCACACTATGATACTCACAATTTGTGTCATTCCTCACAGTAAGAAACTCAGTCTACTGTCATTCCTTGCAGCAAGATATGCACAGTCTACCATAATTCCTCACAGCATGATACAGTCTACTGTCATTGTTTGCAGTACGATACTCACGTCTACCATCATTCCTCACAGTATGATACTCGCAATCTGTGTCATTTCTCACAGTAAGGTACTCAAAGTCTACTGTCATTCCTCACAGTACGATACTCACAGTCTACCATCATTCCTCACAGGATGTTATTTCCCACTGTGAGACGTCATTCCTCAGTGAGATATCTACACTCTACCGTCATTCCCTGCAGTGAGATGCTCACAGTCTGCTGTTGTTCCTCAAAGTGAGATATCTGCACTCTACTGTTATTCCTCACACTAAGATATTCACAGTCTGTGTCATTCCCCACAGTGAGATGCTCATAGTCGGCTGTCATTCCTCACAGTAAGCTATATACAGTCTGTGTTATACCTCCAGTCTACCGTCACCCCTCAGTGTAAAATACCCACAGTCTTCAATCATTCTTCAGTTTAAGATGCCTAGCCTGTCATCATTCCCACCATGACATGACCTAGAGCCGTCCATTATTCCTCACAGTGAGATACCTATGGTTTGCCATCACTCACACCATGCTGTGTGTAGCATTCCATCATTTCTCACAGTGAGGAGCTAGAGTCAGCATCATTCCTCACTGTAAGGCACCTATGGTGTGTCATTGTTCCTCATAAAGAACCCTACCACCTTCCATCATTCTGCATGCTCTTCCAGCATTCCTTGAGGCGTACCATCCATCTTTCCTGTGAAATACCTGCAGTATATCATTCTTCTCTGTGAGACACCTGAAGTCTTCCTTCATTCCCCACAGTGAGCTACTTACAGTATGCTGTCATTCCTCGCAGTGGGATGGCTACAATATGCCATCATTCCTCCCAGTGTAATACCTATACTCTACCGTCATTCCTCACAGTCAGGTACTCACAAACTGTCATCATTCCTCACAGTAAGCTACTTACAGTATGCCGCCATTTCTCACAGTAGGATGTCCACAGTCTTGCATTCATCACAATGAGGTACTTAGAGTCGGCCTTCATTCCTCACAGTCAGGTACTCACAGTCTGCCATCATTCCTCATAGTCGGGAACTTGCAGTCTGCCATCATTCCTGACAGTATGATGCCTGCACACTACTGTCAATACTCACAGTCAGATGTCCACAGTCTACCTTCATTCCTTACAGTGAGCTACTCAGTCTGCCATCATTCCTGACAGTGTGATACCTGCACACTACAACCAATACTCACAGTCTGATACCCAAAGCCTACCTGCAACCCTCACAGTGTGATACCTGCACTCTACTGTTACTCTTCACAGTGAGATGCTTTCAGTCTACAATCATTTTTCACAGTGTGATACTCGCACTCTACGAGCATTACTCAGTCACATGTCCGCAGACTGCCATCATTCCTCACAGTGCAACACTCACACACTGCAGTCAGTACTCATAGTCAGATGTCTACAGTCATTCCCGACAGTGAAATACCCAAAGTCTGCCATCATTCCTCACTCTGTGATACTTGCACTCCACCATTACTCCTCTCAATGCGATGCTTACAGTCAGTACTTACACTCAGATGTCCACAGTCTACCCTAATTCCTTACATTGAGATACTCAGTCTGTCTTCATTCCTCACAGCATAAGTGAGATGCTTACATATTATAATCATTCTTCAGTGTGATACCCGCACTCTACTTGAATTACTCAGTCACAGGTCCACAGACTGCCATCATTCCTCTCAGTGAAACACTCAGTCTGCCATCATTCCTCACAGTGTAATACCTACACACTACAGTCATTACTCACAATCAGATGTCCACAGTCTACAGTCATTCCTCACAGTGAAATACTCAAAGTCTGCCATTATTCCTCACACCTAGTTCACTACCATGCCACACTACCTGATACTAGCACACTACCATCATTCCTCACGGTAAAAGACTTACAGTCTGTTTTCATTCCTTAGTGTGATGCCCACACTCTACCTGCATTATTCAGTCACATGTCCACAGTCTGGCATCATTCTTCATTGTGAAATACTCAGAGGCCCTCATTACAACCCTGGCGGATGAGGGAGCATTGACGGTAATACCGCCAACGGGTCGGCGGGAAAAAAAATTGAATTACTGGGACGTGATTCGGTGGGCAGTGTTCTGATGACGGGACGGTGGAGGTGGAGCAGCCTCCACTTCCCCGCCGACCGCCAGTATGGCTGCTGGTGGCTCTCTGTCTGAAAAAGGACAGAGGGCTGCCAGCAGTCATAATACGCCGCGCGGAAAACCGGCTGCACTGGCGGTCTTCAGCACAGCGGTACCTCAGCGGTCTTTAGAAAAGACCGCCGAGGGTGAAATGAGGGCCAGAGTCTGCCATCATTCCTGACAGTGTGATACCCACACACTACAGTCACTACACACAGTCAGATGTCCACAGTCTGCCATCATTCCTCAGAGTGAGATGCTCACTACTGCCCATCATTCGTCAAAGTGTGATACATACAGTCTGTCTTCATTCCTCACAGTGTGATACCTGCATTTTAGTGTCATTCCTCACAGTGAGATACCCAGAGTCTGTCAGTCTTCATTCCTCATACTGTTATACACAGTGAGATGCTTACAGTCTACAGTCATTCCTCACAGTGTGATACCTGCCACTCTACTGTCATTCTTCATAATGGATACCTACAGTCTGTCCTCATTCCTCACACTGTGATACCTACACTCTCACATTATTCCTCACAGCGAAATTCTTACAGTCTGTGGCCATTCCTCATAGTATGATACCTGTACTCTGTCATTCCTCAAAATGAGATATCCAGTCTGCTGCTCTTCCTCACAGTGAGATACATATAGTCCTCAAAACAGGACACCTGCAGTCCAACATTTCTCTTCTCAGTGAGATGCTTACAGTCTGCCATCATTCCTTACAATGAGATACCAACAGCCTGCAGTCATTTCTAACACCCAGATAATTACAGTCTGTCACAATTCCCTACAAAGATACCCACATTGTGTTGTCACTCCTCAGTTACCTCCAAGTCCCACAGTGTGATACCTTCTGTCTGCCACCATTCCCTTCTGTGAGTCACCTGAAATCTGCCATCATTACTCACAGTGAGATACTTACAGTCTGCCATCATTCCTCACAGTGAGATACCTCCAGTCTGCCATCATTCCTCACAGTGAGATACCTCCATTCTGCCATCATTCCTCACAGTGGGATACCTCCAGTCTGCCATCATTCCTCAAACTGAGATATTCACATTCTGCCATCATTCCTCACAGTGAGATATATACAGTCTACCCTCATTTCTCACACTGAGATATCTACAGTCTGCCATCATTCCTCACACTGAGATATGCACAGGCTGCCATCATTCCTCACACTGAGATATCCACAGCCTGCCATCATTCCATACACTGAGATATCCACAGTCTGCCATAATTCCTCACACTGAGATATCTACAGTCTGCCATCATTCCTCACAGTGAGATACTTACACTCTCCCATCATTCCTCACAGTGAGATACTCACAGTTTGCCATCATTCATCACATTGAGATACTTACAGTCTGCCATCATTCCTCACACTGAGATACTTAGTCTGCCATCATTCCTCACAGTGAGATACTCACAGTCTGCCGTCATTCCTCACAGTGAGATACTCACAGTCTGCCATCATTCCTCACATTGAGATTTCCACAGCCTGCCATCATTCCTCACATTGAGATTTCCACAGCCTGCCATCATTCCTCATATTAGATACTTACAGTCTGTCATCATTCCTCACACCACAATATCCACAGCCTGCCATTGTTCCTCGCTCTGAGATATCCATAATCTTCCATCATTCCTCACACTGAGATATTCACATTCTGTTATCATTCCTCACACTGAGATATCAACAGTCTGCCGTCATTCCTTTCAGTGAGCTATGTACAGTCTGCCATCATTCCTCCCACTGAGATACTTTCAGCCTGCCATCATTCCTCACAGTGAGATACTTACAGTCTTCCATCATTCCTCATATTGAGATATCCACAGCCTGCCATCACTCCTCACAATTAAATATCCACAGCCTGCCATCATTCCTCTTACTGAGACACTTACAGTCTGCCATCATTTTTCACACTGAGATATCCACAGCCTGCCATAATTCCTCATACTGAGATACTTAGTCTGCCATCATTCCTCACAATGAAATACCCACAGCCTGACATCATTCCTCACCATGAGATATCCACAGTCTGCCATCATTCCTCACAGTGAGATATCCACAGTCTGCCATCATTCCTCACAATGAGGTACTTAGTCTGCCATCATTCCTCACATTGAAATATCCTCAGCCTGCTATCATTCCTCACAGTGAGATACTTACAGTCTTCCATCATTCCTCATATTGAGATATCCACAGCCTGCCATCACTCCTCACAATTAAATATCCACAGCCTGCCATCATTCCTCTTACTGAGACACTTACAGTCTGCCATCATTTTTCACACTGAGATATCCACAGCCTGCCATCATTCCTCACACTGAGGTACTTAGTCTGACATCATTCCTCACATTGAAATATCTTCAGACTGCCATCATTCCTCACAGTGAGACACTTATAGTCTGCCATCATTCCTCAATCAGGTACTCACAATCAGCTATCCTTACTCACATTGAGATACTTACAATCTGCCATTGTTCCTCTCTATGACAGATCTACACTCTACTGTCATTCCTCACACTTTTGATATCACTGTTCAGAGTGAGATATCTACACTCTACCATCATTTCTCACAGTGAGGTACCCACCTTTTGATATCACAGTTCAGAGTGAGATACCTCCAGTCTACCATCATTCCTCAGAGTGAGATACCTCCAATCTACCATCACTCCACACGGTGAGATATCTACCCTCAGGTATCATTCCTCACAGTGAGATACCTCCAGTATACCATCACTCCACACGGTGAGATATCTACCCTCAAGTATCATTCCACACAGTGAGATATCTACCCTCTGGTATCATTCCTCACAGTGAGATACCTACCTTTTGATATTACTGTTCAGAGTGAGATAACCATAGTCTGCCATCATTCCTTGGATTCACATATCCAGTCTGCCATCATTCCTCAGATTAAGATATCCACAGTTTGGCATTGTTCCTCAGACTGAGATACCTACAGTCTGCCGTCATTCCTCACAGTAAGATACCTACAGCCTGACGTCATTCCTCATACACTTACCGACACCATTTCCAGTACTGTTTTATAGCACTAGACTTCAGCTAGTTTTCTTATACCCTCCATACAAGTTTAGCTGGGCACCCCTCATCACCAAAAGGACCACTGGACTACTCATGTCAGCATCAATGAGTGATGCTGTGCTCAGGGACTCTGCGTCCATTCACTGCACTTGTGTTTGTCCTCACAACACCTTCTGATGCAAGTGGCTGAGGCTGCAGTAGGTCTCTGGGACCCTCACCGTCCTCTTCTGTTCCCCATGAGGAGGGTTGAGTATGGCATGCACGTGCCCCTCTCTGGTTCACACTGGTTGGCACCATACTAAGCATCGCCCACTGCAGAGATGACTGGATGCCGGGTCAGCTGATCAATCTCCACACGCGATACCCCCGTCTGCTTGTTACAATCCTGCGGCAGATGCATCTGCAGACGTCAGCCAGGAAGTGTGGGGGTCCTGACCACACGACACAGTGTCAATGGATGCTCGCGCTGTCGGGCGCTGGTCTACCGCTCTACCTTGGATCGCTTGGATCTCTTGCAGATGCCACTGAGAAGCAACTGTCCAGATGAGGGTAAGCCCAGTCGTAAAGGGACGACATATATAGCTGCAGGAGTTAGGGGGAGATCAAGGTACAGTGCAGAGAATAATGCTGAAGGTTAGAGGTTTAACAAAGGAAACCTCCTACCAAACAGTTCAAGCCTACGCATGCCTGCGATGCAAGACTATGGCTCCAGTCTGGATCCAGAGTTCTCCCATCTCAACTTGTACAATGAGCTCACTATAGGTCAGTGTGCTATGCCAGAGCTTCTAGGTGAATACCATGACCCCGCAAAGTCCTGCCAGGACACTGAAGACCCTACAACAGCCACAAGCGAGTTTGAGGGAAGCGGTTTGTATAGTAGCACATCATGGACTGAACGTCCTATAGACGCGTCCAGGCAGAATACAACAATTCAGATTTCTTTGGGGCTTAGTACTGGTGTTCAGTTTGTTTGTAAGGACCCAAACATGGAAGGGTAAAGGTACAAAGGCAGAGAGAGAACCAGCCTAGGATCCCAAAAAGTGGTGAAGCAGTGAGGAGGCCATAAGAGCTCTGGTCTGCTGGTTCCAAAGTCAGCTATTTGGCCATCAGCACACATCTCCCCACAAGAACACTTCCCATTCACGACATTACAGCGCCTCACTGCGGACGCCAGCACTGCATAGAAGAGAGTTACGCAGTCCCTCCCCGTGGGTTCATTCATTCATTTTCATCCATTTCTATGGGTGCATCTCCTGTATCAAAACATAACTGTGACCTACAGGAGGTTAGGTGCAAGGTTATAAAGAAGTGAAACTGTGTAAGCTTATTAGGTAAAGTGAGGGCCGGGGAACGTGAGGTGAAGGAGGCTGCCTCCTGCATCCAACTGAGAGATACCTTAGCATGGATGAAATAAAAAGGCGATGGAAGGGAGATCCAAACTTGAGAAGAACTAAGGGAGAAAAATGATAATGACCCACACATCCTGGAAAAAAACTCCCAGCTTGTGAGGGGCCATTAGTTTTTTGTTTTTCAACAACAAACTCCCACTTTGGGAGTTTGCTGTTGAAAAATATAAATTGTTAAAAGATTGGTGAACAGCTGTCAAAACTGAAGGTGGTCATCTACAAATCTTAAAGGTAACCTCTGAGACTGTGGTTTCTGTCAACATACAGGGATGCCCACTAGGCTGGCAGTCGTCTCTAAATAGGGTGGACTGTTCTTCAGGATGGCGGACACAAAGTCCTCCACCACCCTGGCAGACTGTAGTCATCCTTCAGCGTCTAATCCAGGTTCATAATTTAAGTGAGAAAAGATAAAGGTTTGAAGTTTGATATCATGAAAGTAAGAAAAGTTTGCATTATTTTAGTCCTGTAAAGTGTTACATTTCACTGACTGAGCCTCAGAAACTTTGAGATGATATAAATAGGGATGTACCATATGATTATGCAGTCAGAGGAGGAGGGAAGGAATACAAGTCTGGAACACCCTATCTACCCGGGCCCAGGTGCTCATGAGATCTACCGTGAATAGGGAACAGAGATTTAAATGGAAGAGTCCCTCAATCAGCACACACAGAGGTTAAGCACAACCACCCCAGGTTCAAATTACTATTGGTGAAGTGAAGGTAGGCGGTGTGAGAAGAAGCAGAATTGAGAACATCAGCCTCAGACATTCATCGCTAATGGTTTCGACTTGTAGGAGCTCAGAGTGCCTGTTGGATGACACCGGAAGCAACAATGGAGCTGACTTTTTACCATGTGCTCTGTTTGACCAACAAAGGTATCTTTCATTTACTCAACTTTAAAGCACAGAAGATGCATTACACCTTAATGTACTTACACAACAGTATAGACATTGGGGACCACTGAAAAGTGGATCCCCTGAAAATGCAAACAAGAGGAATTGAAGCAAACACAGATTGCCTATGTACTAGTTGTGGGCCGCCCTTGCTCGCCCACAACAATAAAACAAGCATCCAGTCCTAACATGTGGGTCGCTCAGGTGAAGTCTTTGCAGCCCAGATGGACAACAGACTGACCATCACTGAGGTTTTACAATGACTCAAAAGAGATCTTAGATAGGCTGAGAGAGGGATGGCAGGAACACGGGTGATCTAAGCGGGGAAGCGAGCATCAGTCCAGGAGCAAACTGAAGCTTGGCAGGAGGCGGAAGACGAGAGGGCGTCCAATGGGAATCTGCAAGCTTCTGGGTGTACTCCGACATCTTACTTCAGGGCTGCGACAGCACCTAGGATTCCAATGAAGAAAGAACATTTAGTTGGAGACATATCAGTAAATGCAGACTATCTTGCCATAGCAGTCTAGAAGGCTTCAAATAGAAATTCACTCATGAAGGGCAGTACCTACCTGTAGAGCACAAGGATGTGATTGTGATGAGTAGGACTGGACGCTTCAAACGCTCACTTGTAATCTCTAATTCCCATTTTGTGAATTATGTGTATTTAATTTCATTTTTTCCCCAAGCTTGTTTAGCTATTTTGCCTACGTTTTGGCAAAGGGAGACTACTTTGAGCACAAAAAGTCTTGGGCTGGTTGGAAACATTATTCTGCTACTGCCAGTAACTCATGTAACCTTTGTTTAGGGAGAAACAAATACATGGCATTTGGTTTACTGGTATCTTAACTAAACATTTCTACCAATGGAAAAAGCCTCCAGTGATACCAGAGGACACTGGTTCCAGCAGCAGATGTCTGTTAAGTGAGATAAGTTATGCTTGTCTCCCTGGTATAGTTACACGACCATGTTTCTTACAAATGTTATTTTTACAGTGGTGCCCTCTAGTGGCTGTTCTGAGCATTACAGTCAAGATAGTTCGTTTTCGCTGCACTTGGAAACTTGCCCCGTAGTGCTATGTGGGGTATTCCTTTTACAAAACATTTTTGCCCATTTTGACTTTCTGTCTAGGTCATCTCTGGGTCCCTAAAGTAGATTGGGGGGACCCCGAAATAATAATAAAAAATATATAATAAATCATGGCAATACTTTTATTTTTAGCTGAAGATAAAGGAAGAAGATAAATATAAGTACTTTAGTTATATGAAGGTCCACTGGAATTATGTGGCAGAGAGGACCAAATTATGCAGCAGTGTTGATCAACTTATGTGGCAAGAAAAGTCCAGTTATGCATTTACAACGCCAATAGCTCTAACTCAAGCAAATGCAAAACCTATTGTATAACCAATGCTTGTTTACAAAAGTATTTGGAAAGGTCCATGCCTATCCCCACCTGACAACAAAGTAAATAGCGAACCCTGTTGCTATGTGCACCCTCTGGCTGGCTAGGGTGCTGTTATACACGGACAACATTATAGTTTATGGAATCAAACACAAGAGAAGGGTTTGTACAAGGCGCATGCTGAGGCCCTCTATATGTGGCAGTGAAGAAAAAGGAAGTGATAGTGAAATAAAACAATTGCCTAGGATCACACAGTTTGTTGAAGTAAGAAGCCAAGGTTGATACCAGGTAAAATTCAACTACTAGATGTACAAGCCTCGCTTCCCCTATGCCACTGCACACCTGATCACCCCCCTGCTGGCACCAGTGCAGCCCTCGATCACACCACAGATGGAACATTTTGGCCCCTGGGAATGTTAGCAAGGCCTCATGTTCCAGATTACTGGTGTGTAGAGTAGAGGGAAAAGTCCTGCAGCATCCTTAGGGCATCTCACCTCCACAAGACTTGCTTCTTGATTGGCTGACCAGTTTGAATTCAGAACGTGGGGCGCAAGGCACCGTAGAACTCAGTGAACAGCAGTAGACATAATTGACAGACTCTTTGCTCGGTCCAATATTTTATGCGGATTGTGTTTTTTTTATCAAACTAAGGGCCATATTTATACTTTTTTTAGCACCGCATTTGCGTCATTTTTTGATGCAAAATCAGCGCAAACTCACAAAATACAATTGTATTTTGGAAGTTTGCGCTGTTTTTGCGTAAAAAAAATGACGCAAATGCGGCGCTAAAAAAGTATGAATATGGGCCTAAATGTGATCGGCCTTGCTGATTTTGATGTAATGTATGTAGAGATTTAATCACTTACAGCCCTGCCAAGTTTCCCAGGTCCATGCATGATTTCCTGCCCAAGTCCCTGTTTTTTTCTTTGAATTTTGGCACTTTTAGTCTTTTTTATTCCGTTATAAATGGGACTACAGGTCCCAAAATTCAAAGGAAAAACCAGGACTGAACTTTGTGATGCAATTGTTGTAATGCATTGTGTATTTTTTTCAAAACCAAAAATTGTCGGCAAAAAAACCCATGTTTCCAATTTAACACAATTATTACGTGTGAGGAGTGCGGGGAGCAGAGATGGCCGGGTAAGAAAGCAAGCTGTAAAAGTCAGTGGCGGTTGGTGAAGTTTGAGAGTGGTGGGGCTGGGCTTGGCCCGGGGTCGGGGGAGGAAGAGGTTCACATTGTGGGGGGTGGGGAGCATGGCAATTTTTGGGATGCTAGTCACCATTTCAGTGTTTTCAATTTGGCCCCAACCCATTTTTCTAAGTACAATCCATGTTATTTCCACATTATTGTGGGCTACTTAACACTGATCAGCGGATGGGGGCTAGTGAAGAATCAGCTTTCCTTTGCAATATTACGTGATTACTTTAGTACACCCACTACATGTTATCCGATAGCGTATTATGTGCACTACATTGGTTAGCATGGTTTTAAATCACATATATCATGTTAATTGTACTGTCTGTTTTTCCACCAACACTAAGATGGAGTCTGGAGAGAATCTGTCTCCCTGGCCACACAACATGTTTGCACTAATGGATGAATCCATCACTGCCCCCTAAACATGCTAATGAGCAGTTTCAACATATACCGTGTTTGGCATGTTTTTCGGTCACAACTGTGCGCACACTTGGCACCTTCCCCTACAGGAGTTTTAATGGGTTTGCATGCCCTTTGGGGACTTCTGGCCCAGCGTTCACTATATCTGCTCTGTGGCTGGTTCAAGGGAGAAGCCAGAAAATTGAAACACCACACACTTCGAACAAAAGCTCTTACTATATGGCACCAAGCAAACAAAGCAAGTCATCACATCCCTTCCCAAAAGAGCGCTCCTGTTTTAATTGTATCCATTCCCCATTTCCTCCTTCCATTCGCCTGCTGATATCCACCATTTAATTCTGTCATTCATTCATTCTTTCATCCATCATTCAGTCTTTCACCATTCTGTCCGAATACCCATACATTTCCAGTCTATCCATTCATCTCAATATGTAGCCATCAAACCTATCCATCCATGCACCTATCATTTATCCATCCTTTCACACATCCATCTTTTCAGTCACTCACTCATTCATCCATCCACCCTTTCATCAATTCATCGACCCTACCTTTCACTCATCCATCCGTTATTTCCCTCATCCATCTATCCACCCTTTAATCCATTTATCAATCCACCTTCCCTTTCACTCATCCATCCATACTTTCACTCAGCCATCCTTTCACTCATCCATCCATCATTTTATCTCTCATAATCTTTCCATCCATCCATCCATTGTCCACCTATCCATCCACCTTTCACTCACCCAACAATTCACTCTTTAATCCATCTATCTACCCTCCCTTTCACTCATCTATCCATTTGTTCACTCATCCACCCTTTAATCTATGCATCAACCCACTTTCACTCATCAATTCATTCTTCTACTCATCCATCCTTTCACTCATCTGTGCATTCCTTCGTTCATCCATCTGTCCACACTTTCACTCCATCCATCCATACCATCACTCAACCATCCATACCTTCTCTCATCATCCATCCACCCTTTCACTCATCCACCCATCCATACATTTACCCTTTCACCCTCTCTTTCATTCATCCATCCATTTTTTCATGTATTCATCCATCCACCATTTTATCCATCCATCCACCCATCCACCCTCTCTTTCACTCATCCATCCTTTCTTTACTCACCAATCCATTCTTTTACTCACCCATCCTACATCCATCCTTTCACTCATATACCCACCCACCCTTTTACTCACCCATCCATCCATCCATCCATCCTCCCTTTCACTCACACATCCATCCATCCATCCTCCCTTTCACTCACACATCCATCCATCTGACTTTTCACTCAACCATCCATACTTTCACTCACTCAAGCATCCATAATTTCTCTCATCATCAATCCACACTTTCACTCATCCGTCCTCCTACCCTTTCACCCTCTCTTTCATTCATCCATCCATCATCCATTCTTGAACTTAATCATCCATTCGCCCTTTTACCCATCCATCCTCTCTTTCACTCATCCATCCATTCTTTTACTCATCCATCCTACATCCATCCTTTCACTTTTACCCTCCAACTGTTTACTCACCCATCTATCCACCCTTTCACTCATACATCCATCCACCCACCCTTTCACTCACACATCCATCCATCAGCCATCCATCCATTCACTCACACATACACCCATTCACCCTTTAACGTTATTTATGACCCCCAGCTGACATTTTTGTTGTCTCACCTGGTGACATGGAGGGAAGCTTCAAGCCAGGCGAGTCGGGACTGACTAATTAAAATAAACACACGCACATGCAATGTGCAACACCTTGCTCTTTGCTTCACTGTCCCCACGAGTCTGCTTGCTGGCAGTAAATCTAAGGCATACCGGAGCCCAAAAGGCATCCAGCATGAACTGCAGCGTGGGAAGCAGCACCTCGAGTCTGCGCAGTGTGTCTTCAAAAGTCCAGCTCACACACTGCGCACACTCGATTTCGTGGCTTCCTGATTGTAGTCTCTACCTCACTCGTCACAGGGTCTGGTACCACCCCACCCTGTGACGAGTTGGAAAAGGGTGTGGTGACAATGGTCTCCTCTCACTGATTGACGTGGAGGCCGAGAGCTGCAGGGCTTGAATCTGAAACGCCCAGAGCTAACTCTACCTCCACGTCATCAGGGGGTGGAGACTGTACCTTTGATTTAGTGTCTTTGCCGAGTTGTGACCTCACAGGCCTCAGGGATGTGAGATTGTCCGCCCAGCAACATTCTCTAGACTTTGTGCCTGCCCAGGAAAGCGTCACTCCACTGTCATCACTGCAAGGAGTACAGTTCGTAGTGTAGAGCAGCCTCAGAAAGATAATTCAACATGTATATAATATACACTGTGTTCACAAGTTTTAAGGAAGCAGTTTCAGCTTTGCTTCCATGCATTATTTTTCACGGAGAATGTAAAGGGGGCGGAGCCCGACGCCCTTGAAGAGAAACCGCCACTGGTAAAAGTACAGAAGCAGACCTGAGGTGGCCGTCCTTCGGGACTCACCTGGAGACGTGAAGGACTCCTCTGAATCCACGTCAATGTCCACACCTTAAAAAAAAAAGGAGAGATCTGGTCACTCAACAGATTTACTTATCTCTCTCCCACACCTGAGCAGCAGCAAGGTGAGCCCAAGGCCGAAGCATGACCCAGGAGCCCCGTGCGATGTGAGCGCCAAGAAGACTCCAGGACCGCTCTATCGAGCCGTTTCAATATGGTAGCGGAAGCTGTACGAAATCAGCTCTGTATATACTATACCAAGGTAAGGCATAGTGTGCACAGATCCAGGGGTTCTCCAGATGCTTAACAAAGGCTAAAGTAGATAATACTAATGCTCTCTTTTGTGGTAGTGTGGACGAGCAGTTAGGCTGTTCGGAGGGTGGTACAAAGCATCTGTTGTACACAAAGTATAGAAGAAGCACACACTCAATAGATAACTCCAGTCCAATGTTTTTATGTATCAAAAATATGCTTTGTTACTTTATTTCTAGAACAAAAATGATATTTGTTGCAGGTAAGTACAGTTTCAAGAATATATCACTTTCAAGTATCAAATGCACTTGAATTCACAGGTAAAATAGTTTACAAGTAAGTAAAATGTTTCAATTTCAAAAGTAGACACAGCGCAGTTTTTCATTGAAAGCAATGCAGTCCTAGGAGAGGAAAAGTAACAACACAATTCACAGGTAAGTACGGGGGCTACAGTGTCCAAAGGGCAATGTTTAGGAAGACACCAAGAGTGCACCACCAGCAACACAGGGCTGGCCGGGTGCAGAGATCAAAGTTGGTGTGGTGCGCCCAATAGAATCCTATGGTGGCATCGGGGCTGTGGTTTGAAGCGCCGCTTTCCATAGAGACTGTGATAACAGAGCAGCAGGCGACGACTCAGGGGGCCAACTCCAGGGCTCACCTGTTTCAGTCTTCACGCTTCTGTCATGATCTCAGAGCTGTCCTGCCACAGGTGCCGTCTGTGGCTGCTTCAGCCTTCAGTCAGCACACTAGGACTCTGTGCTGCAATAAATGCAGCACCAGTCGGTTGTGGTCACTTATCTGCTTCATCCTAAAGTGCAGGTGGCAAAGCTGGTGCTACAAATGCGTGATTAATACATTTTAATTCAGTGATGCGGGCCACCACATTAAATTGTGTTAGTCTGACGTCCGATGTGTGGTTACTGATAGGGCTGCGTGAACAGTTAAATGGGTTGTTACATCTTATTTCATCCTGTCCTGTACGGGATGTGCTCCAGGTGACCATGTAATTTTGTAATCACCTTAGGTGACATAGGCCTGCTCAGGTCCTGCTGCGCCCCTATGTTTCCTCCCAGTTAGTTGTGGGAAAAAATTCTGCTTTGCCAGCAGAGTTCACTGAGGTTTTCTCACTGTGCTCAGAGCAGAGAGTTCCGGAAAAACTCCACCAACCACCGGGTGCTGGAGTTTTTTCTCACGCATGGCCCGCTGTTAGAAATGGGGTCTTTGGTTGGCAGTCAGGTTACCCCCTGTCCAAGCAAAGACCCTCACTCTAGTCAGGGTAAAGAAGAATCACCCTCAGCTAACCCCTGCTCACCCCCTTGACAGCTTGGCACGAGCAGGCAGGCTTAACTTCAGAGTGCTACGTGTAAAGTATTTGTACCAACACACACAGTAACTTAATGAAAACACTACAAAATGGCACAACACAGGTTTAGAAAAATAGAAAATATTTATCTAAACAAAACAAGACCAAAACAACAAAAATCCAACATACAGAAGTCAAGTTATTGATTAAAAAGCAATAAGAGTCTTAGGGCCAGATGTAGGTATATTCCAATTTGCGACTTGCAAATTGCGAGTCACAAATTGGAATGTAGGATGGTGTCCCTGACACCATCTGCGACTCGCAAAGGAGTTGCAAAGGCCCACCTCATTAATATTAATGAGGTGGGTCGCAATTTGCGACCCCCTTGAGACTCGCGGCACTCACAGGGATGGTGGCCTGCTGGAGACAGCAGACCACCATGTCTGTGACTGCTTTTTAAAGGAAAACGAGATGCATTACAAAACTAAAAAATGAAATGTTTATTAATGCCATTCACAAAGGGAAAGGGGTCCCCTGGGAATCCCTTTCCTTTTGCGAATTGGTTAGCACCCATTTGAAATGGGTGCTAACTGCGATTGCTTTGCGACCGCGGTCACAAAGCAATCTGGCATTGCACTGCGACTCGCAATTAGGAAGGGGACTCCCCTTCCTAATTGCGACTCGCAAACCCGTTTTGCAATTCGGTAACCAGGTTACCGAAACGCAAAAGGGGTTTTGTGCATTGCCAAGTGCAGTTTGCATGTCGCAAACAATGAAATTTGCTGTTTGCAATGTGCAAACTGTTTGCTACATCTGGCTCCTAAATCCCTGAGAAAACAGGTAAAACACTGTTAGCGTAGAAAAGTACCTGGGTAGCGTCAAAATAACACACACAGGCGAGTGTGTATCGAAAAAAGTAGGCGGTGCGTGGATTTCTCACCCACAAGCGAGCTCATGCGTCATTTCTCCTTCTCCGGTCAGGTAGGTGTGCGTTGTTTTTTCTACCCGCAGGGTAGCAATGCGTCGATCCGGGCAGCACTCAGGTCCAGGCAGGCATTGCGTTGTTTTTCTGCACCTAGCAAGGTTTGGGTAGAAAATCCTGTTGCACGGTCTCAGCAAAACCGTGCAATGTGGGTTGCGCCTTTAACAGCCTCCGTCAGCGGGTGTGAGCATCGTTCTTCCAGCTCCGTGCGTTGATTTCCTAGCCGCGATGCCGGTGGTGCGTCGATTTCTGCTGCAAAGCCGGTGGCGCATCATTTTTCAGCCGCGTCTCGGAAGGTGCGTCAAGTTTTTCCCCACACAGCGGTCTGTTCGTGGATGTTTGGTCTTGGTCTGCCAGCTTCACCTTCCAGGTGGCAGGGCAGGAGTCTCAGCAGAGAGTCCTGGTGCTGGCAAGAGAAGTCTGTTGATGGCCCTGAGACTTCAACAATGGAGGCAAGCTCAGGACAAGCCCTTGGAGATTTCTTCACAAACAGGAATGCACAACAAAGCCCAGTCTTTGTCCTCTTGCACAGGCAGAAGCAGAAACTGCAGGATAGCTTCTCAAAGCACAGTCACAGGCAGGGCAGCACTTCTCCTCAGCTCTTCATCTCTTCTCCAGGCAGAGGTTCCTCTTGTTGTACAGAAGTGTTCTAAAGTCTGTAGTTTTAGGGGCCCTTCTTATACCCATTTTGCCCTTTGAAGTAGGCTTACTTCAAAGGAAAGTCTCTCTTGTTTGTGAAATCCTGCCTTGCCCAGGCAAGGCCTCAGACACTCACCAGGGGGTTGGAGACTACATTGTGTGAGGGCAGGCACAGCCCTTTCGTGTGTGAATGACCACTCCTCCCCTCCCTCCTAGCACTGATGGCTCATCAGGAAATGCAGACTATACCCCAGCTCTCTTTGTGTCACTGTCTAGAGAGAGGTGCAAACAGCCCAACTGTCAAACTGACCCAAACAGGGAATCCACAAACAGGCAGAGTCACAGAAATGGTTTAAGCAAGAAAATACCCACTTTCTAGAAGTGGCATTTTCAAACACACAATCTCAAAACCAGCTTTACTAAAATATGTATTTAAAAATTGTGAGCTCAGAGACCCCAAACTCCACATGTCTATCCGCTCCCAGAGGGAATCTACACTTTAATCATTTTTAAATGCAGCCCCCATGTTAACCTATGAGAGGGACATGCCTTGCAACAGTGACAACCGAAAGTGGCAGTATTTCACTGTCAGGACATATAAAACACTTTCGTATATGTCCTGTCTTAAACATACACTGCACCCTGTCCATGGGACTACCTAGGGCCCACCTTAGTGGTGCCTTATATGTAAGAAAAGGGAAGGTTTAGGCCTGGCAAGTGGGTGCACTTGCCAAGTCGAATTGGCAGTTTAAAACTGCACACAGAGACACTGCAGTGGCAGGTCTGAGACATGATTACAGGGATACTTATGTGGGTGGCACAGCCAGTGCTGCAGGCCCACTAGTAGCATTTGATTCACAAGCCCTGGCACCTCTAGTGCACTTTACTAGGGCCTTACCAGTAAATCAAATATGCCAATCATAGAAAGCCAATTACATACACATTTTCTACATGCGCACTTGCACTTTAGCATTGGATAGAAGTGATAAAGTTCCTAGAGTAGGAAAAACAGAGTCCAGCACACATCAGCAACCTGGGAAACAGACGCAAAAAGTTAGGGGAAACCACGCAAAGATGAAAAGTCTAACACCTGCCAGAATTAAGTTGGCGAGTGCAAGCGAGAATTAGCATTCTCTGGTGTGATTTTCGGGCACTAGATTGGTTCCCAGCAAGATTTCTCACCACGTGTGGTCACGGCAGGTCACTTCTGTTTGCATTAAGTAAGATGCCGCTCAAGTAGAAAATCTACTCGAGTGGCAGAAAGAGGCATGTGCCCTCTGCTGCATGGCGTGGTGCAGTTGGGACTGATTTTACAGCACAAAAAAAGCTTCCAGTGCTAAAACTCTGAGTGGTAGAACAACAGGAATCTTCCGCCTGCAACCGCAGGCAACAAAAGACTGCATCACCAGACCTCTGGGTCCCCTCTCACCACAACAAGCGTGGTCCCTGGAACTCAGCAACTCTGTCCAAGTGACTCCCACAGTCCAGTGACTCTTCAGTCCAAGTTTGGTGGAGGTAAGTCCTTGCCTCTCCACGCTAGACTGCATTGCTGGGTACTGCATGATTTGCAGCTGCTCCGGCTCCTGTGCACTCTTCCAGGATTTCCTTTGTGCACAGCCAAGCCTGGATCCCCGACACTCTAACATGCAGTGCACAACCTTCTGAGTTGTCCTCCGGCGTCGTGGGACTCCCTTTTGTGACTTCGCGTGGACTCCGGTTCACTCCTCTTCTAAGTGACTGTTCCGGTACTTCAGCGGGTGCTGCCTGCTTCTTTGAGGGCTCCCTGACTTTCTGGGCACCCTCTCTGTCTCCTCATTCAAGTGGCGACATCCTGGTCCCTCCTGGGCCACAGCAGCATCCAAAAACCCTAACTGTAACCCTTGCAGCTAGCAAGACTTGTTTGCAGTCTTTCTGTGTAGGAACACCTCTGCCAGCTTTTTCACGACGTAGGACATCCATCCTCCAAAGGGGAAGTTCCTAGTCCTCTTCGTTCTTGCAAAACACCAAGCTTCTTCCATCCAGTGGCAGCTTCCTTGCACCCTCAGCTGGCATTTCCTGGGCTCCTGCCCACTCTCAACACTGTCGCGACTCTTGGACTTGGTCCCCTTGTCTTACAGGTACTCAGGTCCGGAAATCCACTGTTGTTGCATTGCTGGTGTTGGTTTTCCTTGCAGAATCCTCCTATCACGACTTCTGTGCTCTCTGGGGGTTGTAGGTGCACTTTACACCTACCTTACAGGGTCTTGGGGTGGGCTATTTTTCTAACCCTCACTGTTTTCTTACAGTCCCAGCGACCCTCTACAAGCTCACATAGGTTTGGGGTCCATTCGTGGTTCGCATTCCACTTTTGGAGTATATGGTTTGTGTTGCCCCTATACCTATGTGCTCCTATTACAATCTACTGTAATTTTACACTGCTTGCATTACTTCCTTTTTCAAAATTACTGCATAATGTTGGAATTGTGTACATATATCTTGTGTATATTTCTCATCCTCATACTGAGGGTACTCACTGAGATACTTTTGGCATATTGTCATAAAAATAAAGTACCTTTATTTTGAGTATATCTGTGTATTGTGTTTTCTTATGATATTGTGCATATGACACCAGTGGTATAGTAGGAGCTTTACATGTCTCCAAGTTCAGCCTAAGCTGCTTTGCCATAGCTACCTTCTATCAGCCTTAGCTGCTAGAAGCACCTCTTCTACACTAATAAGAGATAACTGGACCTGGCACAAGGTGTAAGTACCTCTGGTACCCACTACAAGCCAGGCCAGCCTCCTACATTGGTTGTGCAGCGGTGGGATAAGTACTTGTAACTACTTACCACTTTGTCATTTTGTACTTTTCATAAGGAAAAAAATATACAAAACAAGTTCAGTGTATGTACACCTAACCAAAAAGTTTTGCTTTTCTTCTCTTAAACTTTCTGCTAAGTGCTGAAAAGTACTCCTAAAACTTCTACAATGTTTCAAAAAGTTTTTTCTTCTGTTCTTTAAAGAGTCCTGAAACTTTGTCCCTCTTCTCACTGTCTCTAAACCCTCTTCTATCATTTCTGATGTAGGAACTTCTCTTAAAATGGTCAATACAACATATGACAATTTAAACTTTAAGAGCCTAAGGAGTCTCTGCATTGATATAGGTTTAGTGATAGGAAGGAATCCTTCAAGAGAATTTCTATTTAACCTGCTCATTGAGAATGATAAGTCCCTAGCTGGCACTTCAATAGAGAAGTTAGTAGATAGCTCACACTCTGACTCAGGGGAACCCCATGAGGGAGGTGTGGAGGGTTCTCTTCCAAATCTGCCCCTCAGCAGACCACAGAGCAATGCTGGTAGTAATAGAAGCTCCCATCATAGTACGGATGTTTTTGTTCCTTGAGGCCAGGTTGTTCGAGTCCATGTTGATAGGGACAGATCTCCCTCTGTTGGTTCCAATATATCCTCAATGTCCAAGCATTCTCAACCCACCCACCCTGAAGACAGCATGTTAGAAAGGGAACCCAAAAAGTTGAGAGTGGAAGAGACCAGGCTGAAGCTTAAACAGCAACAGCTGGCTCTAGACAGGGAATCCCTAGACCTGGAGAAGGAGAGACAGAGATTGGGGTTTGGACCCCATGGTGGCAGCAGCAGTATTCCTGATAGCAATCCTGTGAGAGAGCATGATTCCAGGAATCTGCACAAGATAGTTCCCCCTTACAAGGAGGGATATGACATTAACAAGTGGTTTGCTGCACTTGAGAGGGCCTGTATGGTACAGGGGGTCCCTCAAAGGCAATGAGCTGCTATTCTATGGCTATCTCTCGATGGAAAGGGTAGGGATAGGCTCCTTACCGTTAGAGAAAGTGATGCCAATAACTTTGCAGTTTTGAAGGATGCACTCTTGGATGGATTTGGCTTAACCACTGAACAATACAGGATTAAGTTCAGAGACACCAGAAAAGAGTCCTCGCAAGACTGGATAGACTTTGTTGACTGTTCAGGGAAGGCCTTGGAGGGGTGGTTACATGGCAGTAAAGCTTCTGACTATGAAAGCCTGTATAATCTTATTCTGAGAGAGCATATTCTGAATAACTGTGTGTCTGACTTGTTACACCAATATCTAGTGGACTCAGATCTGACCTCTCCCCAAGAATTGGGAAAGAAGGCAGACAAATGGGTCAGAACAAGAGTGAACAGAAAAGTTCATACAGGGGGTGACACGCATGGCAAGAAGAAGGATGGTAAGTCTTCTGACAAGGGTGGGGACAAACTAAAAATGAGTCTTCTTCAGTCGCACAAAAATCCTCTGGTGGGGGTGGTGGGTCCAAATCCTCTTCAAATTAAGTAAAAAAGCTTTGGTGTTATTTATGTAAAGTAAAAGGCCATTGGACAATTGATGTCAGTTGTCCAAAGAAAAACACCAAACCTACCACTACCACAACCCCTACTGCAACCTCTAGTGCCCCTAGTAATAGCAGTGGTGGTGGGAGCAAACCTACTAATAGCCAATCCAAGGGAGTAGCTGGGCTCACTTTTGGTAATTTAGTTGGGGTTGGTCTTGTTAGGGAGACCACAGAGGATGTGTTAGTCTCTGAAGGTGCCATTGATTTGGCCACCTTGGTTGCTTGTCCCCTTAATATGGATAAGTACAAACAACTTCCCCTAATAAATGGTGTTGAGGTTCAGGCCTACAGGGTCACAGGTGCCAGTGTCACCATGGTGATAGAGAAACTGGTACACCCTGAACAACACCTACTTGGTCACCAGTACCAAGTGACAGACGCTCATAACAACACTCTTAGCCACCCCATGGCTGTTGTGAATCTCAACTGGGGTGGGGGGTTACTGGTCCAAAGAAAGTTGTGGTTGCCTCATATTTACCTGTAGACTGTCTACTAGGTAATGACCTAGAGACCTGAGGTTGGGCTGAAGTAGAGTTTTATACCCATGCAGCCATGCTGGGTATCCCTAAGGAATTACTTCCTCTCATTTCAGCTGAAATGAAAAAGCAAAGGAGAGAAAAAGGCCTGGAAACTCAGGATCCTTCTGCTGAAATGAAAAAACAAAGGAGAGAAAAAGGCCTGAAAACTCAGGATCCTTCTCCAACAATAGGTAAAAAGGGTATGACAGTATCCCCTAACCACCCTGCCATTCAGGATACCATTCCTGTGGTGGGAGAAACCTCTCCTGGTGTGACACCTGTACCAAGGGAATCATCAGCTGGCACAGCTGTACTCCCTGAGGTGGAAGTACCTCTCTGTGGGATAACTAATAATGGTGAGAAAAAGTCCACCATTGTAGTTAACATGGAGCATCCCTCCAACCCTCCCAGAGAAACTTTAGTGCAGCAACCCTGCACTGCCTCAAAACACTTAGGACAGCAGCCCTGCCCTAGTGTGGAGCTCATAGGACAGCATCCCTGCCCTGCTCCAAAACAAGAGAAACAGCATCCCTGTTCTCTCTTACAGCCATATGGACAATGTTTTTTCCCAGCTATGGCTTTACTAAGACAGCATCCCTGTCTGGCATTCTCATCACTAGAAATAGGTCCAGTGGACAATTCCCACTGTTCTAAACTAAAACTTACTGATAGGAACTCCGACAATATATCTTCACATTGTTGCTTAGCTAAAAATCTTCAAACAGGGTGGTTTACATCCCCACAGGGAAGTAACCATATAGTGGATGATAAAGGGAGTAACCAGTCTATTCCAGAGCTACTCTCCACTTATCACCACATAGACAATAAAGACTCAACTGGCCAAGGTTAGCCTTATTGTCCTTCGTTTGGTGGGGGGGGGGTTTGTGTGAGAAAGTAGCCTCTTTCTAGCCTGGTTGCCCCCACTATTGGCCTGTTTGTGAGTATATGTCAGGGTGTTTTCACTGTCTCACTGGGATCCTGCTAGCCAGGGCCCAGTGATCATAGTGAAAACCCTATGTTGTCAGTATGTTTGTTATGTGTCACTGGGACCCTGCTAGCCAGGACCCCAGTGCTCATATGTTTGTGGCCTATATGTGTTCCCTGTGTGATGCCTAACTGTCTCACTGAGGCTCTGCTAACCAGAACCTCAGTGGTTATGCTCTCTCTGCTTTCCAAATTTGTCACTAACAGGCTAGTGACTAAATTTACCAATTCACATTGGCATACTGGTACACCCATATAATTCCCTAGTATATGGTACTGAGGTACCCAGGGTATTGGGGTTCCAGGAGATCCCTATGGGTTGCAGCATTTCTTTTGCCACCATTAGGGAGCTCTGACAATTCTTACACAGGCCTGCCAGTGCTGCCTGAGTGAAATAACGTCCACGTTATTTCACAGCCATTTACCACTGCACTTAAGTAACTTATAAGTCACCTATATGTCTAACCTTCACCTGGTGAAGGTTAGGTGCAAAGTTACTTAGTATGTGGGCACCCTGGCACTAGCCAAGGTGCCCCCACATAGTTCAGGGCAAATTCCCCGGACTTTGTGAGTGCGGGGACACCATTACACGCGTGCACTGTACATAGGTCACTACCTATGTACAGCGTCACAATGGTAACTCCGAACATGGCCATGTAACATGTCTAAGATCATGGAATTGTCCCCCCAATGCCATTCTGGCATTGGGGGGACAATTCCATGATCCCCCGGGTCTCTAGCACAGAACCCGGGTACTGCCAAACTGCCTTTTCCGGGTTTCCACTGCAGCTGCTGCTGCTGCCAACCCCTCAGACAGGTTTCTAACCCCCTGGGGTCCAGGCAGCCCTGGCCCAGGAAGGCAGAACAAAAGACTTCCTCTGAGAGAGGGTGTAACACCCTCTCCCTTTGGAAATAGGTGTGAAGGCTGGGGAGGAGTAGCCTCCCCCAGCCTCTGGAAATGCTTTGATGGGCACAGATGGTGCCCATCTCTGCATAAGTCAGACTACACCGGTTCAGGGGTCCCCCAGCCCTGCTCTGGCCCGAAACTGGACAGAGAAAAGGGGAGTGACCACTCCCCTGACCTACACCTCCCAGGGGAAGTGCCCAGAGCTCCTCCAGTGTGTCCCAGAACTCTGGCATCATGGAAACAGAGGTGTTTGTGGCACACTGGACTGCTCTGAGTGGCCAGTGCCAGCAGGTAACATCAGAGGCTCCTTCTGATAGGCTGTTACCTCTTTTGGTAGCCAATCCTCCTTCCTAGGTAGCCACCCTCCTTTTCTGGCTATTTAGGGACTCTGTTATGGGGATCTCAGCAGATACCGAATGCAAGAGCTCACCAGAGTTCCTCTGCATCTCCCTCTTCACCTTCTGCCAAAGGATCGACCGCTGACTGCTCAGGACGCCTGCAAAACCGCAACAAAGTAGCCAGACGACTACTAGCAACCTTGTATCGCTTCATCCTGCCGGCTTTCTCAACTGTTTCCAGGTGGTGCATGCTTTGGGGGTAGCCTGCCTCCTTTCTGCACCAGGAGCTCTGAATAAATCTCCCGTGGGTCCACGGAATCAACCGCAGGCAACAAAAGACTGCATCACCGGTCCTCTGGGTCCCCTCTCAGTACGACGAGCGTGGTCCCTGGAACTCAGCAACTCTGTCCAAGTGACTCCCACAGTCCAGTGACTCTTCAGTCCAAGTTTGGTGGAGGTAAGTCCTTGCCTCCCCATGCTAGACTGCATTGCTGGGTATTGCGTGATTTGCAGCTTCTCCAGCTCCTGTGCACTCTTCCAGGATTTCCTTCGTGCACAGCCAAGTCTGGGTCCCCAACACTCTAACCTGCAGTGCACAACCTTCTGAGTTGTCCTCCGGCGTCGTGGGACTCCCTTTTGTGACTTCGCGTGGACTCCGGTTCACTCCTCTTCTAAGTGCCTGTTCCGGTACTTCTGCAGGTGCTGCCTGCTTCTGTGAGGGCTACCTGACTTGCTGGGTACCCCCTCTGTCTCCTCATCCAAGTGGCGACATCCTGGTCCCTCTTGGGCTACAACAGCATCCAAAAACCCTAACTGTGACCCTTGCAGCTAGCAAGGCTTGTTTGCGGTCTTTCTGCGTGGGAACACCTCTGCAAGCTTCTTCACGACGTGGGGCATCGATCTTCTAAAGGGGAAGTTCCTCATCCTCTTCGTTCTTTCAAAACACCAAGCTATTCCATCCGGTGGCAGCTTCCTTGCACCCTCAGCTGGCATTTCCTTGGCTCCTGCCCACTCTCGACACTGTTGCGACTCTTGGACTTGGTCCCCTTGTCTTACAGGTACTCAGGTCCAGAAATCCACTGTTGTTGCATTGCTGGTGTTGGTTTTCCTTGCAGAATCCCTCTATCATGACTTCTGTGCTCTCTGGGGGTTGTAGGTGCACTTTACACCTACCTTACAGGGTCTTGGGGTGGGCTATTTTTCTAACCCTCACTGTTTTCTTACAGTCCCAGCGACCCTCTACAAGCTCACATTGGTTTGGGGTCCATTCGTGGTTCGCATTCCACTTTTGGAGTATTTGGTTTGTGTTGCCCCTATACCTATGTGCTCCTATTGCAATCTACTGTAATTGTACACTGCTTGCATTACTTCCTTTTTCAAAATTACTGCATAATTTTAGTATTGTGTACATATATCTTGTGTATATTTCTCATCCTCATACTGAGGGTACTCACTGAGATACTTTTGGCATATTGTCATAAAAATAAAGTACCTTTATTTTGAGTATATCTCTGTATTGTGTTTTCTTATGATACTGTGCATATGAAACCAATGATATAGTAGGAGCTTTACATGTCTCCTAGTTCAGCCTAAGCTGCTTTGCCATAGCTACCTTCTATCATCCTTAGCTGCTAGAAACACCTCTTCTACACTAATAAGAAATAACTGGACCTGGCACAAGGTGTAAGTACCTCTGGTAGCCACTACAAGCCAGGCGAGCATCCTACAATGTGTCACTGGGACCCTGTCAGGCAGGGCCCCATTGCTCATAGGTATGCGCCCTGTATGTGTTCCCTGTGTGACGACTAACTGTCTCACTGAGGCTCTGCTAACCAGAACCTCAGTGGTTATGCTCTCTCTGCTTTCCAAATTTCTCACTAACAGGCTAGTGACTAAATTTACCAATTCACATTGGCATACTGGTACACCCATATAATTCCCCAGTATATGGTACTGAGGTACCCAGGGTATTGGGGTTCCAGGAGATCCCTATGGGCTGCAGCATTTCTTTTGTCACCCATAGGGAGCTCCGACAATTCTTACACAGGCCTGCCAGTGCAGCCTGAGTGAAATAACGTCCATGTTATTTCACAGCCATTTACCACTGCACTTAAGTAACTTATAAGTCACCTATATGTCTATCCTTCACCTGGTGAAGGTTGGGTGCAAAGTTACTTAGTGTGTGGGCACTCTGGCACTAGCCAAAGTGCCCCCACATCATTCAGAGCAAATTCCCCGGACTTTGTGAGTTTGGGGACACCATTACACGCGTGCACTGTACATTGGTCACTACCTATGTACACCGTCACAATGGTGTAGGAAAGTACCATCTTGCCTGGCATGTTACCCCCATTTTTCACTGTATATATGTTGTTTTAGTTGTATGTGTCACTGGGACCCTGCAACACAGGGCCCCAGTGCTCATAAGTGTGCCTGACTGTGTTACCTGTGTAGTGACTAACTGTCTCACTGAGGCTCTGCTAACCAGAACCTCAGTGGTTATGCTCTCTCATTACTTTCAAATTGTCACTAACAGGCTAGTGACCAATTTTACCAATTCACATTGGCTTACTGGAACACCCTTATAATTCCCTAGTATATGGTACTGAGGTACCCAGGGTATTGGGGTTCCCGGAGATCCCTATGGGCTGCAGCCTTTCTTTTGCCACCCATAGGGAGCTCTGACAATTCTTACACAGGCCTGCCACTGCAGCCTGAGTGAAATAATGCCCACATTATTTCACAGCCATTTTCACTGCACTTAAGTAACTTATAAGTCACCTATATGTCTATCCTTTACCTGGTAAAGGTTAGGTGCAAAGTTACTTAGTGTGTGGGCACCCTGGCACTAGCCAAGGTGCCCCCACATTGTTCAGGGCAAATTCCCCGACTTTGTGAGTGCGGGGACACCATTACATGCGTGCACTACACATAGGTCACTACCTATGTGTAGCTTCACAATGGTAACTCCGAATATGGCCATGTAACATGTCTAAGATCATGGAATTGCCCCCTCTATACCATCCTGGCATAGTTGGCACAATTCCATGCTCCCAGTGGTCTGTAGCACAGACCCTGGTACTGCCAAACTGCCTTTTCTGGGGTTACACTGCAGCTGCTGCTGCTGCCAACCCCACAGACAGGCTTCTGCCCTCCTGGGGTCCAGCCAGGCCTGGCCCAGGATGGCAGAACAAAGGACTTCCTCAGAGAGGGGGTGTTACACCCTCTCCCTTTGGAAAATGGTGTGAAGGCAGGGGAGGAGTAGCCTCCCCCAGCCTCTGGAAATGCTTTGTTGGGCACAGAGGTGCCCAATTCTGCATAAGCCAGTTTACACCGGTTCAGGGACCCCTCAGCCTTGCCTGGGCGCGAAAGTGGACAAAGGAAAGGGGAGTGACCACTCCCCTGACCTGCACCTCCCCTGGGAAATGCCCAGAGCTCCTCCAGTGTGCTCCAGACCTCTGCCATCTTGGAAACAGAGGTGCTGCTGGCACACTGGACTGCTCTGAGTGGCCAGTGCCCCCTGCTGAAGTCAGAGACTCCTTCTGATAGGCTCCTTCAGGTGTTAGTAGCCTATCCTCTCTCCTAAGTAGCCAAACCCTCTTTTCTGGCTATTTAGGGTCTCTTTCTTTGGGGATTCCTCAGATAACGAATGCAAGAGCTCATCAGAGTTCCTCTGCATCTCTCTCTTCACCTTCTGCCAAGAAATCGACTGCTGACCGCACTGGAAGCCTGCAAAACTGCAACAAAGTAGCTAAGACGACTACTGCAACATTGTAACGCCGCTCCTGCTGCCTTCTCGACTGTTTTTCTTGGTGGTGCATCCTGTGGGGGTAGTCTGCCTCCTCTCTGCATCAGAAGCTGCGAAGAAATCTCCCGTGGGTCGACGGAATCATCCCCCTGCCAACGCAGGCACCAAAAAGCTGCATCACGGTCCCTTGGGTCTCCTCTCACGACGACGAGCGAGGTACCTTGAATCCAGCAAGACTGTCCAAGTGACCCCCACGGTCCAGTGACTCTTCAGTCCAAGTTTGGTGGAGGTAAGTCCTTGCCTCCCCACGCCAGACTGCATTGTTGGTTTTCGCGACTTTTGCAACTTCTCCGGCTTCCGTGCACTTCCGGCGGAAATCCATTGTGTACACCCAAGCCTGGGTCCCCGGCACTCTAACCTGCATTGCACGACTTCCTAAGTTGTTCTCCGGCGACGTGGGACTCCTTTGTGTAACTTCAGGCGAGCACCGTTTCACGCATCCTCGTAGTGCCTGTTTCTGGCACTTCTCCGGGTGCTACCTGCTGCTGTGAGGGCTCCTCCTTGTCTTACTCGACGTCCCCTCTACCTCCTGGTCCAATTTGCACCATCCTGGTCCATCCTGGGCCACAGCAGCCTCCAAAAACGCTAACCGCACGACTTGCAGCTAGCAAGGCTTGTTGGCGTCCATCCGGCAGGAAAACACTTCTGCACGACTCTCCACGGCGTGGGGGATCCATCCTCCAAAGGGGAAGTCTCTAGCCCTTGTCGTTCCTGCAGTAGTCCTTGCTTCTTCAGTCCAGTAGAAGCTTCTTTGCACCAATAGCTGGCATTTCTTGGGCATCTGCCCATCTCCGACTTGCTTGTGACTTTTGTACTCGGTCCCCTTGTTCCACAGGTACCCTCGATTGGAAATCCATTGTTGTTGCATTGTTGGGTTGTGTTATTCTTGCATTATTCCTCTATCACGACTTCTGTGTCTTTAGGGGAACTTTAGTGCACTCTGCACTCACTTTTCAGGGTCTTGGGGTGGGGTATTTTTCTAACCCTTGCTATTTTCTAATAGTCCCAGCGACCCTCTACAACGTCACATAGGTTTGGGGTCCATTCGTGATTCGCATTCCACTTTTGGAGTATATGGTTTGTGTTGCCCCTATCCCTATGTGCATACATTGCATCCTATTGTAATTTTACACTGTTTGCACTGTTTTCTAAGACTATACTGCATATTTTTGGTATTGTGTACATATATCTTGTGTATATTTCTTATCCTCATACTGAGGGTACTCACTGAGATACTTTGGCATATTGTCATAAAAATAAAGTACCTTTATTTTTAGTATAAGTGTGTATTGTGTTTTCTTATGATATCTTACATAATCATTTGTGGTACTGTAGTAGCTTCACACGTCTCCTAGTTCAGCCTAAGCTGCTCTGCTAAGCTACCATTATCTATCAGCCTAAGCTGCTAGACACCCTCTACACTAATAAGGGATACCTGGGCCTGGTGCAAGGTGTAAGTACCCCTTGGTACTCACTACAAGCCAGTCCAGCCTCCTACAAATGGTAACTCCGAACATGGCCATGTAACATGTCTAAGACCATGGAATTGTCACCCCAATGCCATTCTGGCATTGGGGGGAGAATTCCATGATCCCCTGGGTCTCTAGCACAGAACCCGGGTACTGCCAAACTGCTTTTCCTGGGTATCCACTGCAGATGCTGCTGCTGCCAACCCCTCAGACAGGTTTCTGCCCTCCTGGGGTCCAGGCAGCCCTGGCCCAGAAAGGCAGAACAAAGGACTTCCTCTGAGAGAGGGTGTAACACCCTCTCCCTTTGGAAATAGGTGTGAGGGCTGGGGAGGAGTAGCCTCCCCCAGCCTCTGGAAATGCTTTGATGGGCACATTTGGTGCCCATCTCTGCATAAGCCAGTCTACACCGGTTCAGGGAATCCCCAGCCCTGCTCTGGCATGAAACTGGACAAAGGAAAGGGGAGTGACCACTCCCCTCATCTGCACCTCCCAGGGGAGGTGCCCAGAGCTCCTCCAGTGTGTCCCAGACCTCTGCCATCTTGGAAACAGAGGTGTTTGTGGCACACTGGACTGCTCTGAGTGGCCAATGCCAGCAGGTGACATCAGAGGCTCCTTCTGATAGGCTCTTACCTCTCTTGGTAGCCAATCCTCCTTCCTAGGTAGCCAAGCCTCCTTTTCTGGCTATTTAGGGTCTCTGCTTTGGGGATCTCACCAGATAACGAATGCAAGAGCTCATCAGAGTTCCTCTGCATCTCCCTCTTCACCTTCTGCCAAAGGATCGACCGCTGACTGCTCAGGACGCCTGCAAAACCACAACAAAGTAGCAAGACGACTACTAGCAACCTTGTATCGCTTCATCCTGCCGGCTTTCTCGACTGTTTCCAGGTGGTGCATGCTCTGGGGGTAGCCTGCCTCCTTTCTGCACCAGGAGCTCTGAAGAAATCTCCAGTGGGTCGACGGAATCTTCCCCCTGCAACCGCAGGCAACAAAAGACTGCATCACCGGTCCTCTGGGTCCCCTCTCAGCATGACGAGGGTGGTCCCTGGAACTCAGGAACTCTGTCCAAGTGACTCTCACAGTCCAATGACTCTTCAGTCCAAGTTTGGTGGAGGTAAGTCCTTGCCTCCCCACGCTAGACTGCATTGCTGGGTACCGCGTGATTTGCAGCTGCTCCGGCTCCTGTGCACTCTTCCAGGATTTCCTTCATGCACAGCAAGCCTGGGTCCCCGACACTCTAACCTGCAGTGCACAACCTTCTGAGTTGTCCTCCGGCGTCGTGGGACTCCCTTTTCTGACTTCACGTGGATACTGGTTCACTCTTCTTCTAAGTGCCTGTTCAGGTATTTCTGTAGGTGCTGCCTGCTTCTGTGAGGACTCCCTGACTTGCTGGGTGCCCCCTCTGTCTCCTCATCCAAGTGGCGACATCCTGGTCACTCCTGGGCCACAGCAGCATCCAAAAACCCTAACCGCGACCCTTGCAGCTAGCAAGGCTTGTTTGCAGTCTTTCTGAGTGGGAACAGCTCTGCAAGCTTCTTCACAACGTGGGACATCCATCTTCCAAAGGGGAAGTTCCTAGTCCTCTTTGTTCTTGCACAACTCCAAGCTTCTTCCAACAGGTGGCAGCTTCCTTGCACCCTCAGCTGGCATTTCCTGTGCTCCTGCCCACTCTCGACACTGGAGCGACTCTTGAACTTGGTCCCCTTGTCTTACAGGTACTCAGGTCCGGAAATCCACTGTTGTTGCATTGCTGGTGTTTGTTCTTCCTGCAGAAACCCCCTATCACGACTTCTGTGCTCTCTGGGGGTTGTAGGTGCTCTTTACACCTACCTTTCAGGGTCTTGGGGTGGGCTATTTTTCTAACCCTCACTGTTTTCTTACAGTCCCAGCGACCCTCTACAAGCTCACATAGGTTTGGGGTCCATTCATGGTTCGATTCCACTTTTGGAGTATATTGTTTGTGTTGCCCCTATACCTATGTGCTCTTATTGCAATCTACTGTAACTTTACATTGCTTGCATTACTTCCTTTTGCTATTACTGCATAATTTTGGTTTGTGTACATATATCTTGTGTATATATCTTATCCTCATACTGAGGGTACTCACTGAGATACTTTTGCCATATTGTCATAAAAATAAAGTACCTTTATTTTTAGTACTTGTGTATTGTGTTTTCTTATGATATTGTGCATATGACACCAGTGGTATAGTAGGAGCTTTACATGTCTCCTAGTTCAGCCTAAGCTGCTTTGCCATAGCTACCTTCTATCAGTCTAAGCTGCTAGAAACACCTCTTCTACACTAATAAGGATTAAATGGACCTGGCACAAGGTGTAAGTACCTCTGGTACCCACTACAAGCCATGCCAGCCTCCTACACTTGTGGTCCTGTTCTGTAATGGGACAAGCAAGATTACAAGTCCAAGAATTCAAAGAAAAAACCTGCACTGAAGCAGGACATCATTTGTGGAACTGGGAAACTCGGTACAGCAGTTATCTTTGTCAATGCAGTTCTGTTATTGGCTGTGTCAGAGCCACTGGAATTGTGCGGCCTCAGCGATAAGCATAATCATAGATTTTCCGCATTTGCTACATAATCCATCATTTGCTTCATAATCTGTAGCTTTTAATCTGTAGATTTTAACAAAATAAATCTTCTTTCTAGCTCAAACAGTTCAAAAGCTACGAAAAATGCAGCTTCATTTCTTGTCGCTCAGTGGAAGGCCCTTTGCAAAGCTGGACTGGTCACCTTTCTGTTGCTTATTGCTCTATTTGGGTGTTAAACTGGCACTAATGATCATACACTGTTATCAAGTTTAAAAACGATGATATAATGTAATACTACTACGAAATGTGTTGCATTATTTTGCATGACTTGTGTTTTCTTGCCGGATAATTTACTCAGATGACTGATGCATATTTTGCCCCTCTCCTGCCACATACT
Organism: Pleurodeles waltl; assembly: GCF_031143425.1. NCBI lineage: Eukaryota > Metazoa > Chordata > Amphibia > Caudata > Salamandridae > Pleurodeles > Pleurodeles waltl. Next base: position 4,357,041 of record NW_027150301.1, read on the forward strand.
TGCAGTGACTGTGACTATTGTTTCGTGGCCTCAGTTTCTAGATTTCACTGAGTGGGTTCTGGATGCTCACAGCAGGTAGGGACAGTGCCTCCTGAGGTTTCTTTATCGAGGAATACATTCCTTCCCACACTGCTGGTCTGACGTGTGCTCTCTCCTAGAGCTCCCTGGCAGCCTGATGGATTTTTACTGTTTTCTTTATTTCTTTAGCATTTTGTTTTAAAGGTGTGTTAGAAATTGTCCTTTTTGCAGGGTTATCCCCAAACATTTTGCTTCTGACCTCATGTTTTTGATCGTGTGCTGCATTTTGTTTTTGACGTTTTAGGACTCTGGGCACTTTACCACTGCTAACCAGTGCTAAAGTGAAAGCGCTCCCTGTCTAAATTGTGGTGATTAGTTTATCCATGATTGGCATATTTGATTTACTGGAAAGTCCCTAGTATAGTGCACTATGGGTGCCCAGGGCCTGTAAATCAAATGCTGCTAGGGGACTGCAGCACTGGTTGTGCCACCCACATTGGTAGCCTTGTAAACATGGCTCAGACCTGCTGCTGCAGTGTCTGTGTGTGCAGTTTTAAACATCCATTTCAACCTGGCAAGTGTACCCACTTGCCAGGCCCGAACCTTCCCTTTTACTACATGTCAGTCACCCCTAAGGTAGGCCCAAAGTAGCCCCCTGGGCAGGGTGCAGTGTATTTAAAAGGTAGGTTTACATGTCCTGATAGTGAAATGCATCTAAATTCGATTTTCATCATTGTAAGAGCTATCTCTCCCTCATGGTAACATTGGGATTTCCTTGAAATATCTTTTAACTGTAATTTCCCACTGGGAACAGATAGATGTGTGGAGTTTGGGGTCTCTGAACTCACAATTTAAACATACAATTTATGAACCAACTTCACCAAAAGTTTTGAAATGCCCCTTTTAGAATGTGGGCAGCTGAACTATTCTGCGCCTCTGCCTAGTTGTGGAATTCATGTATGGGTCAGGATGACAGTAGGGATATTTGCAAATTCACTCTAGACAGTCACACAAAGGGAGCTGAGGTGTGTCCTGCATATTCTGATGAGTCTTCCTGGGCTAGAGTGGAGAGAGGAGGTGACACTTGCACCTGAGTAGGGCTGTGCCTGTTCTTACACAGAGAAGCCTCCTACCTCATGGAGTGTGTCTGGGGCCAGGAAAGGAAAGGCAGGGTCTTGTGCACTACAAAGACTTTCCTTTGACGTTTGCTTACTTCAAAGGCAGAAATGAGTATAAGTAAGGACCTCTGAGACTGCAACTTCAGAACACTTCTAGACTGAGGACATTCTGCCTGGAAGAAGAGGAACTGCCCCTCTGCCTATTGCTTTGCTGTGCTGGTCTGCTACTTGCTGCGTCTGTCTTAGGAGTGAAAGGACTGGGCTTGGCTTTCTACATCCTGCTTCCAAAGGTACTCCCAGGGCTTAGACTAAGATTGCCTCCTGTTAGAAGTCTCAGGGACATCAAAGACTTCATCTGCCAGCACCTGGGCTCTCTTGCTGAAGGTCCTGACTCACCAAGTGGTGCTAAATGCAGTTCCTGAGCCCTTGGGAGTGAGTTCTGGTGTAACCAACAAGAAACCAAGTACATCAACTCCAGAGCAAATTCACAACTGGTGCTGCTGTCTGACTTCACACCACTGCCTGCACCGGAGCTGTGGTCTGAGTGCAATGGCTGCAACCAACGCCGCAGGCCCTGGTGCCGCCGCCAACCCGACACTACCACAGCGTGAGTCCCGAGTGCTAATTCACTGATGGCCATGACACCCGACTCCACAGCAGCACCGGTGGCCCCTTGTTGAAGCATCACGTCTTGACCTGCTGGATTCATCAACCCCACCAGAATGTAAGGAACCGACGCCTCACCACCGATGCCGCATCACCTCTCCTGCAACTGTAAGGAACCTCCACCTCACCTCCCCTGCCTAGCAGTAAGGAACCAACACCTCACCTCCCAATAGAAGTAAGGAAACTGTGCTGCCAAGGCTCCAGCGACGTGCAACATCTTTGCTTCCTCGTTTTCCAAAGGTACTGTACCTGAGGTACATGCGACTCTGTGACTGGCCTACACTCCTTTGTGAGTGGCGTGGGACTGTTGGGAACGACTCCATCAACGACCTAGTGATAGCGCCAGTTGGACCTATTGTGTTTTTAAGTGCTTTACTGAGATTTCATCTTTAAAAATTTGTATCTTTGCTTGTGTATGTTGGATTTTTGTAGTTTTGGTCTTGTTGTACTCAGATACATATTGTCTTCTAAACTGATGTGGAGTACTTTTGTGATGTTTTCACTGTTACTATGTGTTTGTGTGTGTGTGTGTGTGTACAAATACTTCACACATTTCCTCTGAGATATGCCCGACTGCTCGTGCCAAGCTGCCAAGAGGGTGAGCAGGAGCAGGGGTTATCTTAGCTGTGTGGCTCCCTTACCCTGACTAGAGTGAAGGTCCCTACTTGAACAGGGTGGAAACCACTTCCAACTAAAAAACCCATTTCTACCATGGTGTGTCCCTTTTCCACATCTGACTGGTCCCTAGTTCTTCTCATGTCATTTTCATCTCAGTTAATATGTGTGACACTGGTTGAACTTTCAGGGTCCAGACATACAGTTTAGAGGTTCTTTCAGTTGGATGATTTGATGTCTGGCACTAGACTCTGTGTTCCTTCAGTTGGATTATTTGGTGTCTGACGCTGGACTCTGTGTTCCTTCAGTTGGGTGATTTTGTGTCTGGCGCTGGACTCTGTGTTCCTTCAGTTTGATGATTTGGTGTCTGGCGCTGGATTCTGTGTTCCTTCCATTGGATGATTCGGTGTCTGGCACTGGACTCTGTGTTCGTTCAGTGGCATGATTTGGTGTCTGACGCTGGACTCTGTGTTCCTTCAGTTGGATTATTTGGTGTCTGACACTGGACTCTGTGTTCCTTCCATTGGATCAATTGGTGTCTGACGCTGGACTCTGTGTTCCTTCAGTTGGATTATTTGGTGTCTGGCGATGGACTCTGTGTTCCTTCAGTTGGGTGATTTGATATCTGGCGCTGGACTCTGTGTTCGTTCAGTTGTTGCTTTTGGCCTTCTGGTGCTTTGGTGCTGTGGTGACTGTTGGCGGCACAGTACTCTTATGGTTGGGACTGTCTTCTGCGGCCATTTATTTGGGGTTTCCTGAACAGTGTTTTGGAGCCAGGGTTTTGAGTGATGCCTCACTTGTGGTTAGCTGCCAACGAGGTCTGTTGAAGACCTGCCAGTGCTTGGCACTCCTCATCCCATAAGGACTGATACATGGAAGGTGGCTCAAGTTATAATGGTGCCATCACTAGCCTGTGCCCCTCATTACACTGAGTACTGCTCCTCATCACAGCCCTAGGGTGTCCCCCTCCAGCCTGTGCCACCGACCGTGGTGATGATGCTTAGGATTTATCAATAGGGTGTCTGGGTGAAGGGTCAGGTGTTTATGTCCCCCAGCTAAGGCCAGTGTGGTCACCTGTGTCCCAACGTGACTGACCCTCATATTGTGACATCTGTAACTAGCAAGAGTAGGACTAGTTAAATCAGGATCACTAGTAAGTAATTAAAGCTGCCATTAAAGCCCTTACCCAGAGACAATGCGTTAATCTGATCAGCAGGTTTAGGATTGTAGGTGCATGAGGGTTACTCATCACAGGAGATTTCTAAGTACAATTACGACAAGCCAAGAGGCCGGTCTTCTTCTAACGCTGCTCTGGGGCTCTGGAACTCTGGGCCAGTCACAAACCATCTCACCTCATTCTGTGAGCGTCTGAAGGCGCGCGCCTCTAGCCTTGCCTTCCATGCGCTTTAGGTTTGCCCTCTTGTTACTCAGGGCATGATTTAGATTTCGGCGGACGAGTTACTCTGTTACAACGGTGACGTATTTCCAACCGCCGAACTATAAATCTCATTATATCCTATGGGATTTATATTTTGGTGGACGGAATATCCGTCACTATTGTGACAGAGTAACTCGTCTGCCAATCAGGCCTCTAGCTTCTATTACGTTTGTTTCTAAAAATCTTTACCATATTTAGTTTATCATTCTCTCTATTTTCAGATGTATTATTCCGGTTGTCGTGTTATTATTTTTCGCACTATGATTTTATATTTTATACAGGATCATTTTATTGCAAGGTCTATTGGGTACTACTCTGCCACACTTCGAGGTAAGTGAATGAATACAAAAAGTATCAATATATAAATAAATTGGCTGGTGGAGAGATGTAGAGCCAGACCAGCTCTACAGGGGCGTAGTTTCATCAGTGAGTTTCGGGGTGCAGGAAGTGAATCTGAAATTTCACAACTAAAAAGTTGTGGACGGGAGGGTGAATGGGTGAAATGACCAAGGCTCAGTATGAACTGTTCCTGTGAGGATCAGGGTCCGTACTGATTGGCATTAGATGAGCCGCTGGGGCTGATTTAGGGTTTGGCGGACAGGTAACTCCATAGCAACAGCAACAACATGCCCTGTCTGACAAACTCAGGGTCTGTGAACCCAATGATGAGTAGGGAGGATTGCAAGCTTTATGCTGATTGGGTAAACTTTACTGCACAGGTGTAAAACCTCTTCCAGTGGCCGCACAGTGAATGTACAGTGAGGATTCCAACTCACAAAATGTAGTTGAAACAAGAGAATGCGTGGTGGTGCCCGTGACTAGCCATTTCTCACAATGTGCTGTGTTAAATCCTAAGCATAAATGTCAACAGACACGATTCAGGCAGAGATTCCAGAATCTTGTAGCTAAAAATGTCTTCATTTGAACTTCTTCCACCTAAAACTGCCTCTTCTTCAGTAGAAGTCAATTGGAAAAATATATTCAGAATGCAGGTGGGAGCACACTGCCACACATCCCATCATTGTTTGCCCCAGTGCATTATGGTAAATACGGAACAGGTTCACGCTTACTTCAGCGGTAGTCTGTAGTTTGTCACCCTTGTCGGTGCAGCTAGTGTTGTATGTGTTTAGACATCTGTTTCTGGATTTAGTCCAGAGAGCAGCAGGATGTTTTTGGGGTTGCTGGAAATGATGCCAAAGTCTTCTCAGGTCTCAGTAACACTCACTGGCGTACAGACAGGGGCATCAACCAGAGTTCGTCAGCCCAATGGCCCAAGGGAGCCTTTTTAAACAGAAGTAGCAGGGGTGCACACTGCCTCACATCCCAGCATTCAGTTTGTCCCAATGCATTATGGTAAATGAAGTACAAGTTTACACTTACTTCAGTGGTAGTCTGTAGTTTTTCAGCATTTCCAGCAGCCCCAAACAATGTGTTGCTCTCTACTGGAGAAGGACAGCTATCCTGAAATACATGTCTAGCGATACACAGCACTGGCTGCACCAACAAGTGTGAAAAACTGAACACTGTCACTGAAGTAACTGTTCTCGTGCACTGCATTTACCATGATGCAATGGGGTGAACTGAGTGCTGGGGTGTGAGGCAGTGTGATCCCGCCCTCTTTTTGTTTGAAAAGGCTCCCTTGAACTAATGAGCTGACGAGCTCTGGCTCATACACCTGCATGCAATGAGTGGTGCAAAGACCTGAGAAGACTTTGGGCAGCATTGCAGCACCCCTCAAACAATGTGTTGCTCTCTACTGAAGGAGGACAGCTATCTTGAAACACGTGTCTAGAGATACACAGCACTGGCTGCATCAACAATGGTGAAAAACTAAAGACTGTCACTGAAGTAAGTGTCATGCACTGCATTTACCAAGATGCACTGGGGTAAGCTAAGTGCTGGGATGTGAGGCGGTGGGCTCCCACCCTCTTTTTGTGGGGAAAATATATTTCCCTGACTTTGTTTTAAAAATTCCCACTTTCCTGCTCTAAAATGTTGGCATGTATTACTAAAAAAGTAGCCAGAGTGTAGGACCCCCTAGCAGACAAGTCTCTAAGGCATCATTCGTCGGTGATCAGTACTTAGTGAATCAGCGACAAGTGGTCGGGGAGCACTTACTTTCTTGAGATTCAACCGACTCTTCTGGCACTTCTCCAGCAGGACCTAGAAGACAGACAGAAAAATATCACACACTCTGTTCTCCACGTGATGATGAAGTCAGATTATGGTTCATCAGAGCCCTTCAGGAATGTGGAGACTCTGGGAAGTCCAGAATGGGACAAGACACTGAACTGGTCTATAAGGGATTATTTTAAGGGTACAACAGTGTGTAAACATTCAGAGAATGAATACAAATAAGGAGCCTGAGGTCCATCCATTGTGGCCCTTCCTGTGCCTGCTGCAACTTCACAGCCTATCAGTGTCTCCTGGAAGCACAACAGGCAAGAAACTATCAGTGCCTACAGCATCAGCACCAGAGGCATCATCACCTCAGCAGACAGTGTACACAACAACACAAGAGACAACACACATTATAGAAACAACAAACAACAAGACATCAGCTGCTGAAGCATCAGCACCACAGGCATCATCACCTTTGCAGACAGTGTACACAACAAAACAAGAGACAACTTACCTTATTGAAACCCAACAAACAACAAGACATCAACTGTTGCAGCATCAGGACCACAGGCATCGTCAACTCAGCAGACACTGTATGCAACATCACAACAAACAACAAGACATCAACTGCTGCAGCCTCAGCACCAGAGGCATCATCACCTCAGCAGACAGTGTACACAACAACACAAGATAAAATGCACATTATAGAAACACAACAAACAACAAGACATCAACTGTTGCAGCATCAGCACCAGAGGCATCATCACCTCAGCAGACAGAGTACACAACAACACAAGATAAAATGCACATTATAGAAACACAACAAACAACAAGACATCAACTGTTGCAGCATCAGCACCAGAGGCATCATCACCTCAGCAGACAGTGTACACAACAACAAAAGAGATAACACACCATATAAAAACACAACAAACAAGACATTAGCTGCTGCAGCATCAGCACCAGAGGCATCATCACCTCAGCAGGCAGTGTACGCAACAACACAAGAGACAACACACCTTATAGAAACACAACATACAAGACATTAACTGATGCAGCATCAGCACCACATGCATCATCACCTCTGCAGACAGTGTACGCAACAATACAAGAGACAACTTACCTTATAGAAACACAACAGACAACAAGACATCAGCTGCTGCAGCATCAGCACCACAAGCATTATCACCTCTGCAGACAGTGTATGCAACATCACAACAAACAACAAGACATCAACTGCTGCAGCCTCAGCACCAGAGGCATTGTCACCTCAGCAGACACAGTACGCAACAACACAAGATAAAATGCACATTATAGAAACACAACAAACAACAAGACATTAGCTGCTGCAGCAACAGCACCCCAGGCATTGTCACCTCTGCAGACAGTGTACGCAACAACACAAGAGACAACACACCTTATAGAAACACAACAAACAACAAGACATCAGCTGCTGCAGCATCAGCACCAGAGGCATCATCACCTCAGCAGACAGAGTACACAACAACACAAGATAAAATGCACATTATAGAAACACAACAAACAACAACACATCAACTGTTGCAGCATCAGCACCAGAGGCATCATCACCTCAGCAGACAGTGTACACAACAGCAAAAGAGATAACACACCTTATAAAAACACAACAAACAAGACATCAGCTGCTGCAGCATCAGCATAAGAGGCATCATCACCTCAGCAGGCAGTGTACGCAACAACACAAGAGACAACACACCTTATAGAAACACAACATACAAGATATTAACTGATGCAGCATCAGCACCACATGCATCATCACCTCTGCAGACAGTGTACGCAACAACACAAGATAAAATGCACATTATAGAAACACAACAAACAACAAGACATCAGCTGCTGCAGCATCAGCACCAGAGGCATCATCACCTCAGCAGACAGTGTACACAACAACAAAAGAGATAACACACCTTATAAAAACACAACAAACAAGGCATCAGCTGCTGCAGCATCAGCATAAGAGGCATCATCACCTCAGCAGGCAGTGTACGCAACAACACAAGAGACAACACACCTTATAGAAACACAACATACAAGACATTAACTGATGCAGCATCAGCACCACATGCATCATCACCTCTGCAGACAGTGTACGCAACAATACAAGAGACAACTTACCTTATAGAAACACAACAGACAACAAGACATCAGCTGCTGCAGCATCAGCACCACAGGCATCATCACCTCTGCAGACAGTGTACACAACAACACAAGAGACAACTTACCTTATAGAAACACAACAAACAACAACACATCAACTGTTGGAGCATCATGACCACAGGCATCAACACATCAGCAGACAGTGTACACAACAACACAAGAGATAACACACCTCATAAAAACACAACAAACAAGACATCAACTGCTGCAGCCTCAGCACCAGAGGCATCATCACCTCAGCAGACAGAGTACACAACAACACAAGATAAAATGCACATTATAGAAACCCAACAAACAACAAGACATCAACTGTTGCAGCATCAGCACCAGAGGCATCATCACCTCAGCAGACAGTGTACACAACAACAAAAGAGATAACACACCTTATAAAAACACAACAAACAAGACATCAACTGCTGCAGCATCAGCACCACAGGCATCATCCCCTCAGCAGACAGTGTACACAACAACACAAGAGACAACACACCTTATAGAAACACAACATACAAGACATTAACTGATGCAGCATCAGCACCACATGCATCATCACCTCTGCAGACAGTGTACGCAACATCACAACAAACAACAAGACATCAACTGCTGCAGCCTCAGCACCAGAGGCATTGTCACCTCAGCAGACACAGTACGCAACAACACAAGATAAAATGCACATTATAGAAACACAACAAACAACAAGACATTAGCTGCTGCAGCAACAGCACCCCAGGCATTGTCACCTCTGCAGACAGTGTACGCAACAACACAAGAGACAACACACCTTATAGAAACACAACAAACACCAAGACATCAGCTGCTGCAGCATCAGCACCACAGGCATCATCACCTCTGCAGACAGTGTACACAACAACACAAGAGACAACTTACCTTATAGAAACACAACAAACAACAACACATCAACTGTTGGAGCATCATGACCACAGGCATCAACACATCAGCAGACAGTGTACACAACAACACAAGAGATAACACACCTCATAAAAACACAACAAACAAGACATCAGCTGCTGCAGCATCAGCACCACAGGCTTCATCACCTCTCAGACAGTGTACGCAACAACACAAGAGGCAACACATCTTATAGAAAAAGATCAAACAAGAGAACATCAACTGTTACAGCGTCAATACCACCTCTCCAAACACTCCTTGCCCCAACAAAAGACACTACAGACCTTATAGAAGGAAGCAATAAGGCATTAACTCCTCAAGCATACACTGAATGTACATCATCACCTGTGCAGACAATCCAGCCTCAGACAGAACACACAATAGAGCTTATGGAAGCAGCACACACCACAAGGCAACCCTAGTGCCATCAGCACCAGATGCATCATCCCCTCCATTGCACAGACCCACACAAGATGCAACAGAGATGCAGAAGTTATGCTGCCTCTTTGTTAAGCATTATGAACTTCTGCAGACATCAGTTATGAAGGCTGAATGGCACTATATAATGGTAGAAATATCAACCAACATATTGCATCCACAGTACTGCCTACCACCATAGCGCAAAGGTACATTTATATTATAGCCTTATATCCCCCTTACCAGGCCCATTCCCGCCTTAAAGCCCGGAGTGGACGGCGAGGGGCCCTTAACAAGGGAGCGGGCCTTAAATGGCAAGTATAACCCACTACGGCAGACTATTAAAACATTCCACCCCAAGAGGGCAAAATGTTCTAATTAGTAAAACAAAGGCCTCACGAAGCCCGAGGGGGCTGAAATCACCCTCGGACTCCGAAGTCTTTCTTCACAGCTGTTGATGTGAATGTTGTACAGCTAACAACGTACGCAGGGCCAGGGCTCTTAGCTGTTGAACAGTCGCAGCAAGTGTGAAAGGAGGCTGAAGTCAGTCCATGGTTCTCCCAAGGCTCGGCTAAACTGCTTCTTCTTGTTCGACCGGGCCAGGGAGACCCAGGAGCTGAGCAGCATTCCCCCTCCCTCCTTCTAAGGCTCAAGTGATTCTGTGAGCTATGGGAGGAGGGAGGCTCCGGTGTCTCCTGCACCACAGTCCCTGCCTTTTGCTTTCCTTTGCACACTCCATAGATTTGGAGAGACAGGGGAAAGAGATAGACAGAGGCTGTGGATTAGCACATTAAAAAGTTGAGAGCAGCGGGTCTATACCAGTTCATGTAGGCCACTGCCACTCCACTGTCTTCACTGGAGCTCTCAACATTCCGAAGTTCTAATTATTGTTCTTAAGTTACCCTGACAATATAGTGGTGGTCGCATGGTGGTCGCCATGGAGCATGCAGTGTTTTTGAAGGTCGATAATCCAAAGGCGATATGGTGACAGAACAACATCCTTACAAGGTTTAAGGGTCTCAGCAGCAAAAACTGAAAGGTAAACATGAGACTAGGCCATAGAGGTCTAGAGCCAGAGGTGCCCGTGATCCTCAGTCCTCTCTCACCCTCTACAGCATGGACATCGTGGTCCTCTTACCACTAGGAGTCTCCTCGTTTAGTGGCAGAAGGTCGGTGTTGGTTGGGTCCACATTGAAGGAGTCACTGTTTTGGGCTTCGCTGTTGGCTGAGTCGCTATTGGACGAGTCGCTGTGGGAGCTGCCTCCTGGACTCATCTTCTCTGTGAGGGACCGATCAGCCCCTGCAAAGCTGATGGGCAGCATCTCTGGAAGGAGAAAGAGCCAGACGGGTATATCTTAGTGACCTTCTAATGCAGATGAACTGTACACAGCTAGACACAATGATGACGCCAGCTGTACACATCAGAAGATCTGTCAGAACTTAAGGACTCAAAGGATGGAGGAACACTGGCATCCGCAAGCTGAGGAGAATCTCAGAAAATAATGAAGCTGCCACACTCTAGTAACAACCAAAATAAACAAGTGAGAGAACAGATGCCTCTGCATATAGTAATGTAAAAGAATACAAGCAAGAATGAGAGATGGTATGGTGTTGTCCAGACAGAATATCAGAAACAGAAATATTGTGGGACAAAATATTGTGAAGGTTGGTAAGTTTCTATGGGGAAGCAAAGTTTTACTTTACTTAACTCCACATCTACATATCTTCAAGGTACGCAGATGTGGAGTGAAGAATAGTAAATCAATACTTACCTCTTTGTATTTACCTTCGTGGTATTTTGGTCCTCAATATTTTTTACACAATATTATGTCCACACAATATTTCTGTTTCCGATATTCTGTGAGTGATCCGGTATGGTGATGGGAAGAGAAGGGATGGATAAGAGATGTGACCAAGCATAAACAGAGGTATGGCGAAGGCGACAGAGACTGAATTGAAGAGGCATGAGAGAAGGTTTCAGGTATGTGAAGATGTTATGGGTAAAAGATGTGACAATATACATAAAAAGGTATAGGGAAAGGAAAAGAGACTTAAGGAGGAGGATGAGAGAAGGAGTGTTGCACCCATGGTCACTCATGGATGGCGTCTTCTTAAACGAGTGGATTCCATGGGTAGCCTCTAGTTCTATGGGTTCCCACTGAAAGATTGCAGGGCTGATGGTTCCTGCAGGAGCGGGTTATTGGTAGTTTTCGAATTTGGGGATAAGATGCACCTGCAGTCCAGAGGGGTCCTTGGTTGGACATCCCTCCCTCCCTGCGTGAGCCATCTTGGAGCTCTACTGCTCCAACTGGGTAGTTGGAAGGGATCGGGTCCACACTCACCAGTGACCTCATGGCCTTCCAGGAGGATGAGGGCTACCGCTTGTCCAAAGGCCAGTAAAGACCTTTTAAAAAATGAAATCAAGTCCATTGTTCCTATGTTCCACCTGGTAGTTCCAAGATGGAGGTGTGCTCTTAGTTGTGCTCCAATCTCTCACTGTCATCATGTGATTTCTTTGTCATTTCCTCCTCCTATCTGTATACTACTGTACAATGCCTTTCTTTCATTTCAGTGAATCGCAACTCGGCTGTAGTATTTTTCTGCAGGTTCTACGCCTCCTAGTCTTTAATTTTGACCCACCTTTTCTCCTTGGATTCCTCTGGACTCAGCCTATAGCCAGATCATCAACCTCTTCTCAAGGTTCCTCTTTGCTGTCTTCTAAGGCTCTGTCTTCCATTGTTCCGGAGGTTTTAATGCTTCTGGCCTTTCCCCAGAATTCAGCGTTCCTTCCTGCAGACACTTGTCAATCACTAGTATAACTAGCAGTGGGAAGTCACTGTGGCTTCAAGAAGGAATCGCCCTTATCGTGGACAGGGAAGAACCCAGACTAGGAACCTTTGACTGCGTCAGCCGTTGACAAGGTATGAAAGAGGTGAGACGTGACACTGCATAAGTGAAGGTATAAGCAGGGAATAGACACTTCAGGGTCTGAGGCATGAGAAAAGGTATAGGTAGGAGATGTGTAGGAGATGTGACAGTGCATAAGAGAAGGTATAAGAAGGGAATAGACACTTCAGGGCATCAGGGATGAGAGAAGGTATAGGTAGGAGATGTGTAGGAAATGTGACAGTGCATAAGAGAAGGTACAAGGAAGGGAAAAGACACTTCAGGGGCTAGGAGATGAGAGAAGGTATGGGCAGGAGTTATGTAGGAGATGTGACAGTGCATAAGAGAAGGCATAAGGAAGGGAATGGAGACTTCAGGGCCTAGGAGATGAGAGAAGGTGTGGGTAAGAGATGTGACAGTGCATAAGAGAAGAATGCAAGGAAGGGAATAGACACTTCAGAAGCTAAGAGATGAGAGAAGGTATAGGTAAGAGATGTGAAAGAGAACCAGGCGGGGGCCTTGCCTGGTGGTCTGCGGGCTCATGCAAGCCCTCGTGTGGCTGCCTTCCCGCCTTGGCATTGGTGTCCAGTGGCTGTCCTTGTCCGGGACAGAGCGCTGCAGCTGAACTGTTTCGGAGGCCGGGCCACTAGGCTGCGTGGCGGGTGCTGTGGCCCCAGACTGGAGTGAGGAGAGGGCCACTTGCGCCCTGCCTGATGTGCGATGCTCCTTGGTGCTGGAGGCCTTCTGGGCAGTGTTGGAGGACTATTCACCGACATCGACTTTGCCCTGGGTGGCGGCGGAGAGTGTCAACTGGCATAAACTGGCAAAGCTGAGTGCAGCACGTGGGAAGGCAGTTGTCGTATGCAGCCCCCCCCGCATCCTCGCAGCGGTAGAGAGAATGTGGTGGCTCCCCTCTAGTGTAGGGCAGTTTACCTGTTTTTCTGCCCCCCCCCCCAAACTTCTTTACTGAACACCAGCCCTGTCTCATTGACCTGGGCCTTACCGGCGGTGGAACTCATAGTGCAACAAAATGGAGAGTGTGAAATGGGGGCACACATTAGTGCATTGAAGGGGGGGCCCAACCGCCATCTACAACACTTGCCATGCAGGCCTCTTCATTAGGCCGCTTGTGGGGGAGCCTGGACTGCCCGTGCCTCCCTCCTGGAAGCAGACCTTTGATTGGCATGGGGAGGTGAGGCAGGTCCGGAGATGGTGATTTAACCCCCTCTGGCTGCACCATATAGGTGTGAGGACCTAACGCGATTGGCAGAGAACCCCTACCGGGGGTAACCTCAGGAAGCCTCCTTATGTGCTAACGAGGATTGACAATTGTCCGTTTTCCTATCCCCATGTGCAGTTCTTAGTGGCCACGAGAGGTGAGACGGGTCCCATATGTTGAAGAGCGCTAGCATGTAATGTCCTACAGAATCTTCAAGGCAAAGATCGGACACTGGGATTAGTGACAGGCCACCTCTTGAAGCCTACCAATTAATTCTTGGACTGCTCACTACGGGAATATTTTGCACTTGAGAAGAGACTCCATCTATTGTCAGCTCTATTTGCCCCCTGTGAGTATTGCCCTGGTGGTTGGTGCCGATCCTTGCGTTGGGAGGGGGAGTTCTCCACTCACTGTTCTCCTCCTCCGTTTTCATTTGGCCTGTGCCAATATATTGGAGAGTCTCCTTGTGAGGGTGGAGCATGGGGAAGCTGGGGGGTGTTTGTGGACAGAGGACACTATCCCTGGGTCATCTGGAGGCGCAATTCCCAGGACAGAGACTACAGGGAGGTGGAGACTCCCCCCAATAGATAAACTAACTGGATAAAATATTAACAGCCATTGCAAACACTAGACAAGACTTGTGCACCAGGGTTGATGCTATGGCAATCGAGGCGGGCCTATTGCGTGAGAACCATAAAAAGTTGTCGAGAAGAGTCACCCAGATGGAGAGCACCCTCCAGGAGTTGTAACCTACAGTCACAGACCTAGAAAGCCAAGTCCACACTTTGGTGACCAGAACTCAGGAGCTCGAAGATCGAGTGGAAGATGCAGAAGGACGTTCTCACCGCAACAATCTCCAGGTTTTCAGCTTCTCTGAAGGAGCAGAAGGCCAAGACCCAGTCTCTATCTTCCAGAAATGGCTTGCCCAGGTAATAGCCCCAGTGTCTCTAGCTACACACTACCAGGTGTAGCGGGCACACAGAGTACCAGCACATAGGCTGCCTTTGAGATCGCCCCCCAGGCTGGTGGTGATCCGCCTATTAAACTTCATGGACAGGGAAACCATCCTAAGAACTGTTCACTCTGCAGACCCTATTTAAAATGAAAATGTGTGTATTTTTCTCCTTCAGGATTATACGCTAAAGATGCAGCATCGGAGGGCCTTTTCTTAGGAGTCAAAAAACGTCTGAAACAGGTAGGACTCACCTACTCCCTGTTGTTCCCAGAGACGTTTAAGTTATAGCCAACCAGAGCAGTTACTTTTTCATGGGGCCCACTGATGTCTGGGAGTGGGTGGACCAGTGCCGTTATGAATCCTCTGCCCCGACCACTCCATCACAGTGACCCACCTTGGAGAGGAGATGAAGGGGGGCAGATAGCAAAACCATGAGGATGCGGTACCGCGTGCAGAGGGGACTCCCTCCTCGGCACAGGAGCGGGACCAGCAACAACGCACATTGATGGCTGTGTCATACCTAGCAACAGAATGGCACTCCACATTTCACAGCTTACTGAGGACTCGCCGTCACACTCTGGCTCCGTTCCCTTGCACAGCAGCTGCTCTTCACTGATCTTGCCGAACTTAACCCCACAAACTGCAGGTTTACTGGCTTAAATATTATTTTAGTAACATTGAAACATGCATGCTTGTGTGAACTCAACCGCTGCCCCCCAGAGGGGCCAGTTATTAATCTGTGGTCATTAGCCGACATTCCATACTTCTTTCCCTGCTGAAAACATGGATCGAGGAGGCCTGGAAAAGCAAGCCTGCCTAGATTGCTCTAAACCCCTATGCTACTTCATCAGGAGGCTGAGTATTGGTTCATTATACCGGTCGTCACTCCCGCTCACCAAACAACAATCCTACCAAGTTAGCCAGAAACCTTTATGAGGCTTCGCTAATTGAATTCCCTTGGTATGGGTCTGTTCGTTCACTTTTGGGTACTGGTTGCCTATGTGCGTACCCTAGGTTGGGAGTTGGGGATGATGTTAATCTTGTATTTTCTGTTTGCAGGTCATTCATTACACAAAGTTGTGTCTGCACCTCACTCCTGTAATACGCCATGGCTTGGCCACATATAGGCCCTCATTCTGACCTTGGCGGGCGGCGGAGGCCGCCCGCCAAAGTCCCGCCGTCAGGTTACCGTTCCGCGGTCGAAAGACCGCGGCGGTAATTCTGACATTCCCGCTGGGCTGGCGGGCGGCCGCCTTCAGGCCGCCCGCCAGCCCAGCGGGAAAGAGGCTTCCACGATGAAGCCGGCTCGGAATCGAGCCGGCGGAGTGGAAGCTGTGCGACGGGTGCAGTTGCACCCGTCGCGTATTTCACTGTCTGCGCAGCAGACAGTGAAATACATTTAGGGGCCCTCTTACGGGGGCCCCTGCAGTGCCCATGCCAGTGGCATGGGCACTGCAGGGGCCCCCAGGGGCCCCGCGACCCCCCCTACCGCCATCCGGTTCCCGGCGGGCGGACCGCCGGGAACTGGATGGCGGTAGGGGGGATCGGAATCCCCTCGGCGGCGCAGCTAGCTGCGCCGCCTTGGAGGATTCCAATGGGCGGCGGTACACTGGCGGGAGACAGCCAGTGTTGCCGGTCCGACCGCGGCTTTACCGCCGCGGTCGGAATGCCCATTGGAGCACCGCCGGCCTGTCGGCGGTGCTCCTGCGGTCCTCCAACCCGGCGGTCATGGACCGCCAGGGTTGGAATGACCACCATAGTTACCTGGAATGTACGGGGAATGGGTGCGTAAGCGACCCTTAGTCCAGCAAACCATGCAACAGCGTAACACCCATGTCACATTACTGAAGAAGACGCACATGGCGGTGGAGGATGCCAGACTACAACAACTATGGCGTGGGCAGTTTTCCTGCACTACATACTCTGGTTTTGCTCATGGGACTTTAACTTGGATACGCCCTGACGTTCCCTTCAAATGCAGTACTATAGAAATAGATCCAAAGGGAAGGTATGTGTTTATAGAGGGACAGCTTGATTGTTGCCCACGACTGCTGGGCAGCATTTATGCACCAAATGTAGCCCAACAAGCCTTTTTGGCCCAGTTATCCACTACTCTCACGAAGTGGGAACACGTTGCGTGGCTCATTGGTGATGATTTTAATAGCATACTGCATCCAGTTCTTGACTGATCACACCCACCGCCGACTTCCCCCATCGTGGCAACTGCAGCAGGCCTCACCCAATGGCTTGCTCATTGGTCGCTACTGGATAGCTGGTGTGCATTATACACAGATGTAAAAGACTAATCCTACTACTCCCTGCCCCACGAACCATATGTGAGATAGGACCGTATACTCTGCCACCTAACTATACATGTAGGGGTAAAGACTGCGGAATACCTTGGGTGGACCTTTTCAGACCATAACTGTAGGAGGCTGGCCTGGCTTGTAGTGGGTACCAATTGGTACTTACACCTTGTGCCAGGTCCAGTTATCCCTTATTAGTAGAATAGAGGTGTTTCTAGCAGCTTAGGCTGATAGAGGTAGCTATAGCAGAGCGGCTTAGGCTGAATTAGGAGACATGCAAAGCTCCTACTATACCACTTATATCATATGCACAATATCATAAGAAAACTCAATACAAAGAGTTACTAAAGATAAAGGTATTTTATTTATATGAAAATATGCCAAAAGTATCTCAGTGAGTACCCTCAGTAAGAAGGTAAGTAATATACACAAGTTATATGTACACAAACCCAAAACAGGTAAGTAATAGTAAGAAAAGTAATGCAAACAGTGTACGATTACAATAGGATGCAATAGGCAAGCATAGGTCTAGGGACAACACAAACCATATACTCCAAAAGTGGAATGCAAATCACGAATGAACCCCAGAGTTATGGGAGCTTGTAGAGGGTTGCTGGGACTGTAAGAAAACAGTTAGGGTGTCCAAGATACCCCACCCCAAGACCCTGAAAAGTAGGAGTAAAGTACACCTACTACCCCAAAAGAGCACAATAGTCGTGATGGGGGAATTCTGCAAGAACAACAAACACCAGCAGTGCACTAAAAACGGATTCCTGGACCTGAGGACCTGCAAAGCAAGGGGACCAAGTCCAATAGTTGCGACAGTGTCCAGGGGGGGCAGGAGCCCAGAAAACCCCGGATGAAGGTGCAAGGAAGCTGCCTCTGGATAGAAGAAGCTTGGAATTCTGCAACAACAAAGAGGACTAGGAACTTCTTCTTTAGATGGAAGATGTCGCACGTCGTGATGAAGGTTGCAGAAGTATTCCCATGTAGAAATACCGCAAACAAGCCTTGCTAGCTGCAAGGGTCGCGGTAGAGGTTTTTGGGTGCTGCTGAGGACCAGGAAGGACCAGGACGTCGCCACTTGGAAGAGGAGACAGAGGAGGTGTCCAGCAACTCAGAGAGCCCCCACAGAAGCAGGCAGCACCCACAGAAGTACCCGAACAGGCACTTAGAAGATTTGTGAACTGGAGTTCATGCAGAGTTACAAAGGAGGGTCCCACGATGTCGGAGGCCAACTCAGAGGGTTGAGCACTGCAGGACGGAGTGCTGGGGACCCAGGCTGGGCTATGCACAAAGGAAATCCTGGAAAGGTGCACAGTAGCCGGAGCAGCTGCAAATCACGCAGTATATAGGTTTGCAGTCTACCGTGGGGAGGCAAGGACTTACCGCCACCAAACTTGGACTGAAGAGTCACTGGACTGTGGGATTCACTTGGATAGAGTTCCTGTGTTCCAGGGACCATGCTCGTCAGGATGAGAGGGGACCCAGAGGACCAGTGATGCAGTCTTTTGGTGCTTGCGTTCGCAGGGGGAAGATTCCGTCGACCCATGGGAGATTTCTTCTGTGCTTCTGTTGCAGGGTGAAGGCAGGTGACCCCCAGAGCATGCACCACCAGGAAACATTCGCGAAAGCCGGCAGGATTAGGCGCTACAATGTTGCTGGTAGTCGTCTTGCTACTTTGTTGCGGTTTTGCAGGCATCCTGGAGCAGTCAGCGGTCGATCCTTGGTAGAAGTCGAAGAGGGAGATGCGGAGGAACTCTGGTGAGCTCTTGCATTCGTTATCTGAAGAATTCCCCAAACCAGAGACCCTAAATAGCCAGAAAAGGAGGTTTGGCTACCAAGAAAGGAGGATTGGCTACCAACACAGGTAAGAGCCTATCAGAGGGGGTCTCTGATGTCACCTGCTGGCACTGGCCACTCAGGGCAGTCCAGTGTGCCCCCAACACCTCTGAATACAAGATGACAGAGGTCTGGGACACACTGGAGGAGCTCTGGGCACCTCCCCTGGGAGGTACTGGTCAGGGGAGTGGTCACTCCCCTTTCCTTTGTCCAGTTTCGTGCCAGAGCAGGGCTGGGGCATCCCTGAACCGGTGTAGACTGGCTTATGCAGAGATGGGCACCATCTGTGCCCATCAAAGCATTTCCAGAGGCTGGGGGAGGCTACTCCTCCCCAGCCCTGACACCTTTTTCCAAAGGGAGAGGGTGTAACACCCTCTCTCAGAGGAAATCCTTTGTTCGGCCTTCCTGGGCCAGGGCTGCCTGGACCCCAGGGGGGGCAGAAACCTGTCTCAGGGGTTGGCAGCAGCAGCAGCTGCAGTGTAGACCCTGAAAAGGCAGTTTGGCAGTACCCGGGTTCTGTGCTAGAGACCCAAGGGATCATAGAATTGTCCCCCCAATACCAGAATGGTATTGGGGTGACAATTCCATGATCTTAGACATGTTACATGGCCATGTTCGGAGTTACCATTGTGGTGCTATACATAGGTAGTGACCTATGTGTAGTGCACAAGTGTAATGGTGTCCCGCACTCACAAAGTCCGGGGAATTTGCCCTAAACGATGTGGGGCCACCTTGGCTAGTGCCAGGGTGCCCACACACTAAGTAACTTGGCACCCAACCTTCACTAAGTGAAGGTTAGACATATAGGTGACTTGTAAGTTACTTATGTGCAGTGAAAAATGGCTGTGAAATAACGTGGACGTTATTTCGCTCAGGCTGCAGTGGCAGGCCTGTGTAAGAATTGCCTGAGCTCCCTATGTGTGGCAAACGAAATGCTGCAGCCCATAGGGATCTCCTGGAACCCCAATACCCTGGGTACCTCAGTACCATATACAAGGGAATTATATGGGTGTACCAGTGTGCCAATGAGAATAAGTACATTTAGTCACTAGCCTGCAGTGACAAATTTGGAAAGCAGAGAGAGCATAAACACTGAGGTTCTGGTTAGCAGAGCCTCAGTGATACAGTTAGGCACAACACAGGGAACACATACAGGGCACACACTATGAGCACTGGGGCCCTGCCTGGCAGGGTCCCAGTGACACAAGGACTAAAACAACATACATACAGTGAAAATATGGGAGTAACATGCCAGGCAAGATGGTACTTTCCTACAATAACCCCTTACAGTTGCTTATGGTATTGTGTGTCTGTTACTGTATCTGTCTCAGTTTTTGGGCCATTTGTCCTTGGTTTGTGCCATTTCTGTGTTTTTTTGCTTCTGTGCAATTTTTTTCTGTGCGCCTTGAATCGCCGCTTTTCGGTGCGTTTCCCACCCGTTTTCAGCTTCTCAGCCGCTCCTTCCCGCTGCTGCGTCCCTGCGGCCCGCCCCCCTCGTGCTCCCAGTCGCTCCCGCCTCCCTGCTGCTCCTCCCTCCCACCTCCCCTTCCTAATGGTTGCCGCTGCGTGGCCGTTCACAGCGGGCGCGCCACTGGCGCACCAGAGGCAAGCCCGTCTGTGCCCGTCTGTGCCTGGATCGCACCCAGCGCCAGCCACCCTGGCCCGCACACCCCCCACGCCACCCGTAGCCGCTACAGTGCCAACGAACTCCATGCCCGCAACCCAGTCTGCTCCACCGCCTGAGTCCAAGCCACCATGAGGCACACCCACTGGCCCTTCTCCTGTCGGTCCTGCAAGTTCGCCTGCCCCCAAGCCGCCAAGGACCACACCAGAACCACACACAACCACCTCAGCTGCATCCTCCTCAACACCCGCTCCGTCCACAAGCATGCCGTCAAACTCTGGGACCTACTCACCTCATCATCCCTGGACATCGCCGTCCTCACCGAAACCTGGTTGAACCCCTCCTCGGATACAGACATCGCCATAGCCATCCCCGAAGGTCATAAGATCACCAGCAGAGACCGCACCAACAGACCAGGAGGAAGGATCGTCATAGTCCACAAGAACACCATCAGAATCTCAACTAACACCAATGACATCCTTGATACCGCCGAACACCTACACTTCCAGATCCACATCAACGCCAACACCACCCTCGGAGGAATCCTCGTCTGCAGGCACCCAATTAATGGTGGGACCCCCACATAGTGAGATGGGAACCCTGCATGGGAGCCCTGCAAATTTCAATATCTTCAGATCCGGATCTACCATGCCCCTAGGGACCTGATAGATGGCAATCCCACGAGCCATTGCCTCCCTGCGATCGCAACTGACATTCTGGAGCACACTTCTGCTAACGGTGCAGGGTCGAGTCTCCCTGCCGAAAATGGTTATGCTTCCCCGGCTCAATTTTTATTTCCATAATTTACCGCTCCACATACTGACCTCCACCTTCCGAACGCTCCATGGTATGATGGGGGCCTCCATATGGAACAGTGCATAAGAGAAGGTATAAGGAAGGGAAATTACACTTCAGGGGATAAGGGATGAGAGAATTTATGGGTAAGAAAGGTGACAGTGCATAAGAGAAGAGAATAGAAATGGGTAATGCACGGGAGCAGTATGGAGGAAGGTATGAGCGAATTGTATGGAAAGGAAGGATGTATGGGAGAATGTATTACAGAAGGTGTGGGGATTGAAGGAAGAATGCAGTGCACAGGAGAAGATTTGGGGAATGGAATAGAGAATGTATGGAGCAAGGATAAGAGAAGCTACGGGCAAAAGAAGGAACAATGCATGGGAGAAGGTATGGGAGAATGCACAGAGAGTTGAACAAGATTGCAGGGGAGAGGGTATACAGAAGGCACCTGGTGGCAAAGGGGAATGCATGAAAGAAGGTTTAGAGAAGGGATATAAGAGAGCATGAAATAGGCTATGATAGAAGGAATGACTGTCCAAGGGTCCAGGTCTTGTGCCTTACGTAACTCACCACTTACCTTGAGTGGTTTCTTCATACATGGCATTGCCCACGATGGTTGTTCCGTCCGCTGCAGAGAGAGTCACAAATAAAGGTACACGGTTACCACATGTGTGTATCGACACATACTTACATAGACAGATAGACTGAGATGACAGGTCCCAGATCCATCCACTCTCCCTCCTACTGTTCCCACCTCTGACAGCTGCCAGAAGATACAGAAAACACACAAAATTACACACAAAGAGGACCTGGTGCTCAGAAAAAGAAACTTATGAATGACTTTGTTGAGGTCACCGAGTCCATTTAGGGATCCCAGAGGTTGGTTGTAGCCCTTACCCCTGACTTCCCTGAGGATCCTCTGCTCCACTGCTGAGATCTCCCTTTCATGGGTTGCACATACAGGGCCATGAACAGGAGGTAAATGGAGCCCCCCTAAAGCTCCATTACAGCTCTCTGAGCCCCCCCTTGTCCTTCCACTACCCCTCACCATCAGACAGGAGGCTGCTGAGAGGCAAGGGGGGGGGGGGGTGACACTACCACCCCCATCCATCCTCTAGCCTCTGAGCAGCCTCCTATGTGATGGTGAGGGGTGGAAGAGCAGCAGGTGGGCCTTGTCCTCCTCCTCAAACATCACCAGGACATCAGAGTGGAGAAGTGATGCCCTGTGTGGGGAGCATGGGCAGCAGGGCTCTATGCTGAGCAATCTTCATTGGGTTTCAGCTAATAAATAAGTGTTGTTCATGTGCGTATGTCTGTCCAACTTCCTTCTTATAAAAACCTATTTATTTATTTATGCATTTTTGTGTAGCGCGGACATTACCTAAAGGTGGTAGAGCGCTTTACAGCAGAAATAGCTCATTACATAAGGCACAAGGGGCCATATGTACGAACACTTTTTCCAATAGACACAGAATGGGTAAAAACCTTTGCTACATCTGGCCCAAGGTTCCATGACCTGAAGATGTTGCTCCATTTAAATAAACCAAGAATATTAGAGTGTAGAAATAGAACATTACATAAGGCTCAGGATCACATAATCCGAAGATGTTGCTACATTTATATAGGCGCAAACCATTAGAGTTTGCAGTAAATTACAAATTACAGCAGTCATAAAAGCTGAGTACCAAGGTGTTGACTGGTGCAAAGTACAAGGCAGAGTGCAGTGAAACTGAGGTGGAGAGTTAAACCTCAAGGCACTGAGGAGAGTGGAGACCAGAGAGGTGAAAACTGGGGAGGAGAGGGTACCTACAATGTCTTTGAAAGAGACCGGCTTTCAGCTCAGATTGAAGTGAACCTTCGAGGTGGGGTGTGGAGTTCCAGAGGTAAGGAGCTCCCTAATCTGGTGGAGCTTCCTGAGGAGCATGGAGCCACGAGTCATTCCTTTTTAAAAGTCCGGGGCTCTAGCAGCAGGGCTTCAGTATTCCACAATGGCCTGGTGTTCCCAGATAAATGAATATGGGGATATGGTCAGGTTGCGTGAAGGGCCTTGTGAGGGATAGAAGCCATCTTGTATAGCCCTATCTTCATTGGGAGCCAGGGAAGGGGAACCGGTATCAGTGAGATATGGTAATTCCGTGTGGCCCAACAGATGAAAGTTGCTGCTGAATGTAGAATTGATTTAAGAAGAGTGAGATGAGTCTTGGGAAGACCAGTCAAGAGGGAGCTACAGAACTCGATTCTGGATAACACCAGTGATTGAACAAGGGCTTTGAATCTTGCTCTGGAACGTGGTGGCAAATTCTCCAGAGAAGACACAATTGATAGAACACATTTGAGGCAAAAGTTGTTGATTTGTGTTTGTAAGTTGATTCTACATAGTTTTTTTTCATATTATTCACAATACATGATGCCATTTTGGCCAGCCCTGTCATCAGATCTCCCCACTCCAGTGACTGAGATCAGTCAGTAATGCCCTGGTGGTCACGCCATACTCACTCTCTTCTGGCGCCTCCGTCTTCTCTGGCTCCTCGGGTTCTGTAAGGGGACAGTCCAGGTGTCACATAAGCAGTTACTGAAGGTGATTTTGAACCTGCACTTTGTTACAACTCAGAGTGAGGACAATACATACATTGACTGGTTCTAGGGTTGCAGGTGTCTAATGTCCCATCCTACGGTAAATTTGTGCCCGTGGACACCCCTCACCCTATGGACACCTAAAAGGATCACCTGCAGCAGCCAGGTGAAAGCTTTTGGTCCGTGAGGTGTACCCCATCAACCTTTGAGGCCAACAGGGTTTCCCGGCAAAGTGCTCACCCAAGGAGCCCCACGGACATTCATCGAGGTGTGGTTTGGATTCTTAAGTTAAAGTTATTTTGAGTTTGGGGTCATGTCAGCCATTCTAACTGTGGGGTAATTCAAAGTGTTCCTGTTCTGTTGATGTATTTCTATTAAAACAAATACTACTGACTAAATATTGCTTTTAATTAATATTAAGACTATATTAGAGACCTCCAGCTCTACACTAAAAACCTCCGGCTCTACACTGGACACCCACAGCTCTACACTAGACACCCACAGCTCAAAGCTAGACACCCACAGCTGTACACTAGAGACCTCCAGCTCTACACTAGAGACTTCCAGCTCTATACTAGGCACCTCCAGATCTATACTAGACACTTTCAGCTCTACACTAGAGACCTTCAGCTCTACACTAGAGACCTTCAGCTAGACACCCCTAGATCTACACTAGACATCTCCAGCTCTACACCAGACACCACCAGCCCTACACTAGATACCTCATGCTCTAACAAGACACCTCTACTATGCATTAGACACCTCCAGATCTACACTAGAGACCTCCAGCTCTACACTAGACACCTCCACACCAGACATCTCCACCTCCATAATACCTTCAGCTCTACACTAGGAACTTCCATCTATACGCTACACACCAACAGATCTACACTAGACACCTCCAAATCTACACTTGACACCTCCATATCTACATTTGACACCTCCAGCTTTACACTGAAGACCACCGGCTCTACTCTAGACACCTCCAGTTCTAATCTAGACACCTCAGCTCTACACTAGACACCTCTAGCTCTACACTAGACAGCCACAGTTCTACACTAGATACCTCCAGCTCTACACTAGAAATCTTAAACTCTACACTAGACACCTCCAGCTCTACACTAGAAACCTTAAACTCTACACTAGACACCTCCAGTTCTAGACTACGAACCTCCAGCTCTACTCTAGAAACCTTAAACTCTACTCCAGACACCTCAAGCTCTACATTAGAATCCTTAAACTGTACACTAGACACCTCCAGTTCTATACCACAAACCTCCAGATATACGCTAGAAACCTTAAACTCTATGCTAGGCACCTCCAGCTCTACATTAGAAACCTTAAACTCTACATTAGACACCACCAGTTCTATACTACAAACCTCCAGCTCTACACTAGAAACCTTAAGCTCTACGCTAGACACTCCAGCTCTATACTAGACACCTCCAGCCTTACACTAGAGACCATCGGATCTACTATAGACAGCTCCAGCTTTACACTAGGCACCTCCAGCTCTACACTAGACACCTCCAGCTACACTAGACACCTCCAGCTCTACACTAGAAACCTTAAACTCTACGCCAGACACCTCAAGCTGTACATTAGAAACCTTAAACTGTACACTAGACACTTCCAGTTCTATACCACAAACCTCCAGATCTACACTAGGCACCTCCAGTTCTACACTAGGCACCGCCAGCTCTACACTACACACCTCCAGCTACACTAGACACCTCCAACTCTACACTAGACACCTTCAGCTCTGCACTACACACCTCCAGCTTTACACTAGAGGCCTCCAGCTCTACACTAGAGACCTCCAGCTCTACACTAGACACCCCCAGCTCTACACTAGAGACCTCCAGCTCTACACTAGACACCCCCACTCTCCACTAGACACCTTCAGCTCTACACTAGAAACCTCCGGCGTTACACTGGACACCTCCAGCTGTACACTAGAGACTTCTGGCTCTACACTAGACACCCAAGATCTACAATAGACACTCCCAGCTCTAACATAGACACCTCCAGATCTATACTAGACACCACAGGCTCTACACTAGACACCTCATGCTCTAACTACACACCTCAGCTCTGCACTAGACACTTCCAGCTCTACACCAGAGACCTCCTGCAAGAGCACTGGAGCCACTGGCCCATCCTACGGTACATTTGTGCCCCTGGACACCCCTCATCCTACGGTCACCTAAGATGGTCACCTGCAGCAGCCAGGTGATCCCCCGGCTGTATACTACAGACCACTGGCTATACTCTAGACACCTCCAGCTCTACACTACACCCCCCAGCTCTACACTAGACACCTCCAGCTCTACACTACACCCCCCAGCTCTACACTAGACACTTCCAGCTCTACAGTACACCCCCCAGCTCTACACTCGACACCCCCAGCTCTACACTAGACACCACAAGCTCTACACTAGACATCTCATGCTCTAACTAGACACCTCAGCTCTGCACTAGACACCTCCAGCTCTACACCAGGGACCTCCTGCAAGAGACACCTCCAGCTCCACAGCTCCACCATACCAGATACCTCCAGCTCTACACTAGACACCTCTAGCACTGACTAGACAACTCAGCTCTAGACTAGACACACCCAGCTCTGCACTAGAAACCTTAAAATCTACACTAGACACCTCCAGCTCTAAACTAGACACATCCCGCTACACTAGACACCTCCAGCTTTACCATCGACACCCCCAGCTCTACACTAGAAAATTCCAGCTCTACGCTAGACATCTCCAGCTGTACACTAGATCAGTGGTTCCCAATCTGTGGTCCGGGGACCCATGGGGGTCCGCAAAGCCTCCTCAGGGGGGTCCGCAACTGCTTAGAAAATTTAATATTATTAATAGATTAGGTCCCCAGCTCTTAGTAATGACTCAGTGGGGGCTCCCCAGATTCCATTAAAGATTGTGTGGGGGTCCCTGGGCTCCAGTAATGATAAAGTGGGGGTCCACAGAAGTCAAAAGGTTGGGAACCACTGCATTAGATGCCTCCAGTGCAACACAAACATTCAGCTATGCAGTCTAAATGTTGAGCTGCACAGTAAAAATGTTCAGCTATAGAATATAAACATTCACCTCTACAATATAAACGTTGAGTGGACAGTAAAAACGTTCAGCTACACTACATGCATTCAGCTATACAGTAGGAACATTCCGCTGCGCACTGTAAACATTCAGCTGTACAGCAAAAGTTTCCGGAACCACGCCATACACCTCCAGCTGCACAGTGTAAGCCTTTAATTCTACACTAGAAACCTCAAACTTTAAAGCATAAGTATTCATCTCCACACTATAAGTGTTCAGCTCTACACTATAAAACTTCACTTCTAGACTGGAAACCTTCAACTGCACAGCAGAGACCTATGTAGCCACCCATCTTGTCTCCCATTACACCTTTCGCCGTGTTCATTAAGCCAGGCCGCAGACCCTCAAGGACAGTTTTGGGGTCCCCAGTCTTACCTCTAGCTTGGCCCTCAGAGAAGGGGGTGGGCTCCACCGTGGAGGCTGTCACTTCTGAAAAGAAACCATAGAAAGAGCTGAGTTTAGAGAATGTTCTTCAAACTGGAAGCTTCCTACAAAGTAGGGATTGTTGGAGTAATGGACTTGCACCGCTTGCCCTATGTAGGGTGGATGGTCTAATTGCTTTGTTTTCTGCCGGTCGCCGCCATGAAAAGCCTGGCAGCGAGGGACAGAAAAAAGACAACATTGACCTCCAAGCTCTAGATTGACAGTCCCAGGGTGTGGGTGTCATTAGTTTTTTGTTCTTCAAAAACAAACCCCTGCTTTGTGAGCTTGTTTCTGAAAAACCTTATCAAAACCGAAGGCAGCCGCCCACCAAACATTTTGTACAATGAAAGGAACTGCTGTGATGGCGGTTCCTTGAAGCATACAGAGATGACCGCTGGGCCAGTAGTCATTTCTGAATTTAGAAAATGGTAGTCCGTCAGGGTGGCAGAGGTAATGTTCTATGCCACTCTAAAGAATGGAGCACAGTGCCCTTAGTCTTTTTTTCTATTTTTATCTTAAACCACAGCCTCCTCAGACTAGGAACGCCTGATCCTCAAACACGTCTTTTTTCCTGAAGGACAGATCTGGTGTGGTGCACTAAGAGAACAGCTCAACACCTCGTACCGAGCTTCTGCCACCAACCTAGAACAAGGAATTAAGAACTTCAATGCCTGGATTACCAACTGCACCATAAGCATTGCACCTATCAAAAGCAA
Source organism: Pleurodeles waltl (assembly GCF_031143425.1). Taxonomy (NCBI): domain Eukaryota; kingdom Metazoa; phylum Chordata; class Amphibia; order Caudata; family Salamandridae; genus Pleurodeles; species Pleurodeles waltl. The sequence goes on from NW_027150301.1 coordinate 4,384,992, forward strand.
CAATCAGACAGGATCTTCTAAAATGGCCAGCTGGTACACCCAGGAACTCAGCACAGTGAAACGTAAAAGCAAACAGCTGGAAAGGAGATGGTGTGCCAGCAAGGGCACCTCCAATAGGGTAGCCTTCAAGACTTCCCTCAACTTCTCACACGCCTGCTGAAGACAATAAAGCCCCAGCCGCACGCATCATTATTGAGAACTTCTCCAACCCAGCTACCAGCGAAAACAACATCACACCTTCTCAAGAGGTGTGCCACAACCTCGCCAACCTCTTCCATGACAAGATTGCAACCATATACAGAAACTTCAAACCCCAACCTACACCCATAGACTTCTTCAACAGACACGTCTCCACCGCAACTGATAGAAACCACAGACTGACCACCTGGAGCCTCTTCTCCACCCAGGACATCACTTACACCATGAAATTCATCCACTCAGGAGACCTATGCCTGTCCAACATTTTTAACCTCGGAAACCAAAGGATTGTCTGAAAACCCACCACACAGTTCAACACCTTGATCACCATCACAATATTTACTGATGCCGGGAAACACGCCAAAGTCAGACCACTTCTCAAAAACCCTTCACCGACCCCAGCGAGCTCAAAAACTACTGACCAATATCCCTGCTCCCATTCCCAGCAAAGGTACTGACAAAGATTATCAACAAGCAACTCACAGTGCACCTGGAGCAGAACCAGCTATTGGATGCTTCCCAATTCAGCTTCTGCAGCAATCACAGTACCGAAACCGCCCTGATAGTAGCCACCGATAACATCCGAACCCTGCTCAACTGAGGAGAAATAGCAGCCCTGTTCCTCCTCGACCTCTCGGCAGCCTTCAACACTGTACCCCACCACACGCTGATACAGAGACTCCACCACACTGGACTCCAAGGGAACGTTATCAGATAATTCACCTCCTTTGTCACTGGAAGAACATAAAAAGATCTGCATACTACTTTTCAACTCTGAAACCAAGGATAGTGTCTGCGGTGTCCCCCAGGGCTCATCGATCAGCCCCACTCTCCAACGCATACTTGACTCGGCTAGCCAACGTCATCAGATGTCACGGTCTCAACATTATATCCTACACAGAAGACACACAACTAATCCTCTCACTCACCGATGACCCTACCACCAGCAGGACCAACTTCCACAGATGCATGACGAGCCTCGCCAAATGTATGAAGAATAACTGCCTGAAGCAGAACTCAGACAACATAGAAGTGCTGATCATCAGCACCAACAGCAACCCATGGAGCGACTCTTTGTGACCATCAGACATAGGACCCACACACTTTGACCGTGCCAGAAACCCTGGAATCATGATTGACAACAAACTCACTATGAAATCACAGATCAGTCTGTCTCCTCTGCCTGGTTCATCACTCTGCGCATGCTACATCAGTTCTTAAAATGGCCTCACCAGCACATGAAATGCACCGTGACACAGGCCCTCATCACCAGCCAAATGGACTACGGCAACGCTCTCTACGTAGGAATCTACACACACCTCCTACAGAGATGCCAAACCATACAGAACACAGCAGCCAGACTCATCCTCGACCTCCCCCGACAAACCAACATCACACCCCAACTCCACTAGCTCCCCATACAGAAGAGATGCCAATTCAAGCTGCTGCCCCACACACAAGGCTCTACACAACCTATGACCCGCGCACATTAACCACCAGCTGAACTTCCACCAACCTTTGAGAACATTATGCTCTGCTTCCCTACCACTGACCCATACTCCCCGCATCTACCAAAGCAGAAGTGGAGGATGCTCCTTCTCTTACATCGCAGCAAAGGCCGGGAACAGCCTCCCCACGCACCTCCGGCCCATCACCTCACTGCTTGAATTCTGAAGGGCCCTCAAGACCTGGATGTTTGAATGAGCCCCCAGCACCGGCAAGCGACTGGAAACCCTATGGGGTGATTGGCTGCACTATATAAAACCTGATTGATTGGGAGGTACTCTGTTTGAGCGAGTACAGTTGTTCAGTGGTATTCTTTGCTGTACTCCCCCTCCCAGGTGTCGTGCATGAGCCATGCAGAGTGTTAGTAGGCATAATAATTGAGAGTGTGCGGTGGCAAGGACCTGTAGACACGAACATCTTGAGAAGGCTTACCAGAGCTACACTCTGTAAATTACAATACTTCCGCTTCTGGATAAACATGTTTGTGCCTATTCAGAAACTGCATTTTGTAGTGCATTAGCAACACTAAAGTACTACAAAATGCTATTCCCACCCTACAAGTGTAAATCTGCACCTTGACCCATCCTACCTTTTGTATGGGGAGAGCCTCACACATGCAAGTTTATTACTTAGTAGTACATGTAGGAGGGACCAGGAGGAGGAGTTGGAAACAGGGGCTCACTTACTACTAAATGGAAGCATTTGGGGAGGAATAATGAGGGGTTTATGGAGTGGTTTTGCATGGACATACAGCCACCCACAAAAGGGTTTGCCAATTGCTATTCCCAGACTGCACTTCTAAAGTTACAGCTAAAAGGGGCCCAAACAGTAGTAAATCACTCCATTTCAGAGCTGGCGTAAGTATAGCATCACATATGGCCAATCACTGGTACTGCAATACCTTTTCATAGAAAATAATGGAGGTAGGAACTTAAAATAAAACCCCATAGGAAATAATGTTGAAGTGAGTTAGATTACTAAAAGTGGATAAAAAAAAAGTAAATATAAGTTAATGTCAAAAACAATCTGAAAATAACACATTTGCTATTTAATTATAAAATCCTTTTAGACCTATTTTTGATTATATAAAGCAATGTAACATTTATTTAGTGAAACATAATGAAATTCTTTTTAATTAATTGTATAAGTCTCTTTTAATAATTATGCCTGTATGATATTTTTTACATAAGGTGGGAATTTATTTTGTAATTTGAACTTAAAATAGATGATTTTGATTTAATGCAATAGTTTTAAACTAATTAAAGATTTAAATCTAATGTAATAGTACTGTAGTATTTTTTCTTTTTTCCTACATTTAAAATAAATATATGACATCATTTACATTTACTATTTAGCTTAAAATTATTTTACTAATTTCTTGAGTTAAATAAATTTGCACCATTAACTTAAGTTGATATAAAATCTTTCATTGATTTAAATATATTGGATAAATAAAAAATATTTTTTTGACGTTTACATTAAAAAATAAATTTTAGCTTAAAGTAGAAAAAAACGATTTTCATTATGCATTAATAATGATTAAAAGTGGGGTTTAAAATTAATGAAAAGTAGTTTCGTAAATCTTTTAATACAAAATAATAGTACGTTCATTTATAAATTCAAAAAAGGTTGTTAAAATGATTTATTATATAATAATGAATGTTTTAATGTTATATTATTGTAAGATTAAAGTATACTTTTTCATATTTTTAACTCTTTTAGAAAAAAAATTATTTACTTTGGGGTTTTATTTTAAGTCCCTACCTCCACTATTTTGTATAGGAGGGTTGTGCAGTATCATGCGTGATGCTGGACTTACTACTGTTTCTTTTAGCAGTAATAACTTACGTTTATAAGGTCAGTTCTACCCACTATCTCAAGGAATGGAGAAGTGCAAGTCAACACTTTTGAGGAACCTTACACTTGAATTTAGTGAATAGCCCAAAATAGCAAAGTTACTCAAAAGTGTAAGAGAACCTGACATGTAAATTACTCATAAGAGTAAGTTACTTTTGTGTATAACCACTGTTCTCTTCGGAAAAAAGTCTCTTAGGGTGAATTATGAGTCTGCTATGTTGCTGAGCCTGGTGCCTTTGAGCACATCTTTGCTTAGCGCATGTGTACTGCACTTCAGACTCAGTTTCCATGTCAACGAGGAAAGCAGGAAATAGTTACTCTACAAATGGCAGATAGTTCTGGGATTCGTTGATCCACAAGAGAGTTTGGGGCAAAATGAAGACTGCTAAACAGGCTGAAAAACGCAAGAATATTGAAGAGCCCCTTCAGCAACAAGAAAAGCAAATAATTGTCCTTGTTCCTGGATAGTTTAAGGCAAATAGAAATAAGGACCCTATTTTTCCATTTTACTGATTTTTACAGATAAATGCAGACAGAAAACTATCTATTTTCCTTTCTGTATTTATTTTAAAAAATGGATACAAATGGGTAAAAATGGAAATTAGGTTGCTTTTTGAGTGATTGTAAATGCTTACTGCCAGGCCAATAGCTGTGCAGATCAATGTGTAAGGAAGTAAAAAAAGAGACAAAGGGGCATATTTATACTTGCTTTGCACTGAATTAGAGTCATATTTTTACACTAATTCAGCGCAAACTTATCTCCATATTTATATTTTGATGCTAGACATGTCTAATGTCAAAATATTGGAGTTAAAGTTATTTCTTGGATGCCTGAAACCACCTTGCGTCAATCTCATTGACGCAAGGTGAGTGTTCCATTCCAAAAAATGACTTCAAGCCTCTAACGCCTTATTTTTCATCCCGTGCAAAAAAAGGTGCACGGATGCAGGCAGGCCTAAATAATGGCGCTAAGCCAGCTCAGTGCCATTATTTAACGCCTGAGACTGAGCAGGCGTTCGGGGACCAGTGGACCCATTTCCATGGTCAAACACCAGGGCAAGAGGCCACAAGTGCCCTCCCCAAGCCCCAGTAACACCCCCACCCACTGACACCATAGGATGGGGGGATCCCATCCCAGGTAAGTAGGGTAAGTAGAGGTAAGTATTTAAAAAATATTTTTTATTGTCATTGTGGGCCCTGAAATGGGTCCCCACATACATGGCACTGTGTGCAATGGCCATGCCCAGGGGATCCTTGTCCCCTGTGCTCGCTATTGGGGTGGTGGGCATGACTCCTGTCTCTTATAAGACAGGAATCATGTGGTAAGGATGGTTTTGCATCAGGAAATGACGCTAGGCTGATTAGAGGCATTTTTTTGCCTCTAACCAACCTAGCGTAATTTTTTGATGCAAAACCCCCTTCCCCCATACTGCCACCCTCACCCGGCTAAGGTAATCTTTCTAGTCCCTAGCCCACCCTTTGCACCGGTTTGCGGGATTCCATAAATTTGGTGCCCGCTTGGCCCTCTGAAATGTTGAAAGCTGGCGCTATACTTTTATGTTTGTGCAGTTTTGCGTCAAAAAGTATAAATATGGGCCAAAGTTTCCTAATGAGGCTTAAGCAGCTATTGATATACATGTTTTCACATGAGTGTATTGGTTTATCATTTATGGGGAGTCATACCATTGAAATCGGTGAGGTGTTTGTGTATGAGTGTACATTTATTGGTTAAATATGGGGAAAAATACTCATTTCTGCAGAAAGTTTTTTACAAGTCCCAAAATAAGGGCCTCATTGTGAGTCTGGCGGTCCTTGCGGTGACAGTTGGACAGCCGCAACTGTGGCGGTCTGACTTCCACATTACAACCCTGGCAGATGGACCCGCCAGAAGACCGCCGTCCCCACCAGGAACAACGTTCCTGACGGGGTGTTGGTTGTCTGAGTTGTAAAGGCTGGTGAAAAGCCAGTGCCAGAGGAACAGGGGGGACCCTGCACTGCCCATGCCCATGTTTTATTATAAAATATCTTTGTGCCCCCTATACGTTAGAGGGAGAGTTCCAGCCAGAAGTTTGCCACCGCATTCTGTTGCTGTCTGCTGAGACTTTATGTCTTTCTGTCATGAGAGAGGACTTTCAATAGACTAACAGCCCTCTTCACTGCTACAAAATCCAGGTATGGGGATGATGTCTTCCTAGGGATTCTGAAGGGCGGATTAGAGCTAATGATGCTGTGTTCTAATTCAGTACTTTAGTGGCATAGGTTGGAATTCCAACACCTAGCATTCTGACACTGCGTTGGAACTTTTCTCATGTTTCGCTCTCTTCGTCACTGCATTATTAGTATTATGTTTTATCATCCTAACCATTGCAGTACATGCTATTTTATTTAGAACGCAATTATTTCAATAAAGTATATTGGACCAATCTTAGCTTCTATTTGTCTTTGCATGTGTGATGCTAATGTGACCGAGAGAAAAGGATGAGACCTGTTGCACCACGATTTCCCTTTGAAGTCAGAATGTCATGCGCATGGCTGCCACAAATCACCACCACTTTAAGTGCTGGTGAGGTGCTGCTAGCTGGCCAAAAGGGTTAGGCCGACAGTTGTCACAAGGTGTGGAATTGGGCTAAGTTCCCCACAGCCTGGTGGCGCCCGAATCCAGCAGTCTCATTAGTACAATGAGAGCCAACACGTCAAAGCAAAAGAAAAATGTAGTGTGCCACACTAAGCTATATGGCAGATCGTGCAATAATCCATGTAACAGGGTCAGTCTCCAAGGTGGTAACAAAGCAGCCTCAAGGCGGGACAAAAGTAGAGCATTTACCTACGAAATCAAGGGAATTTTGAAAGGCAGGCCAAGGAACAAATGAAAGTGTTGGGCGTGAGATGGGCGTGGTGCAAGCCCACAGATGTAGATTACAACATGTCAAGGGAAAGCACTTGCGCCCTGCCTAGGCTCGACCTAAGAATTATCAGAATCCAAGTAAAGAGGACAGTGGCCTTCTGTAGGAGACTTAGAAGAGATTCCCATTCAGGAAAATGTATTCCGTTAGCAAAGAAATGACTACATACTTTTTAAAGAAGAAAACTGATTGTTCAAGGAAGGATTGCCGGTCATGTAGACCTTTTGTTCTCATTCACTCACTCCAAGAATGAGTCACTTTCTCTTGTCTATCACTTGATGTTGATGGTTCTAGCTGGACTTTCTAAAACATCTATACATTGTGCATTAGTCCTCTCTGTTAATGCACAGAGTGCTCCATCATTCAGGACCTGATTACTTATCTGTCAGGATTGCCGACTAAAGCCCAATAAGAGTCTTATTTTTCTGGCCAGGATTCCTAGAGTGCGTATGGCTAAAGCAGTCAGGCCCGGTAGGTTTGAATAATCTCCCTTTGAATTTGCGACAGAGAGACGATGAAGCAATATTTTAGAAAGAGCTCAAGAAGTGTCTCTTCTCGCAGTAGCTGTCATCTCCTTTCCTTTCACTGACTACACCGTGTAGCACCGGAACACTCTTTCAAGTAGCCGTGCGCTTTAGAAATCTCTCTACATTAACATTAACATCATTTCTTCATGACCACCCATAGCTGAGACCATTGTGCCCTTAATGACATTTACTGCCCATAGGCCACTTTCGAGGTGTGGAATTTTCCTGGGGTGTCTATCACAAGAGCTTCATCTCTCACTAACATACTCACTTGTTAATTTCTTCATTTTTGACTCATTAAGGTGGTCATTCCGACCGTGGCGGTCGGCGGTGAAGCGGCGGTAAGACCGCCAACAGGCTGGCGTTTTTTTTTCATGTATTCTGATGACCATGGCGGTTACCGCCAAACCGCCATGGCCAGCTGCACTTCACCGTTCTGACCGCCACAGCGGTAACGACCGCCGGGCTGGAGACCTGGGTCTCCAGGCCGGCGGTCGTCACATACCGCTGGCGGTATTCCAACCCGCCTGACCCTGGCTTACCGCCATGGATTGCTTGCGGTTTGGGACCACCATGAAATCCATGGCGGTAAGCACTATCAGTGCCAGGGAATCCCTTCCCTGGCACTGATAGGGGTCTCCCCCACCCCCAACCCCCACCCCGACTCCCTCCCCTACCCCCCCACCACCCCTGCCACCCCCAAAAGGTTGCTGGACCCCCGTCCCCCACCCCGATCCCCAACACACACATACACGCACGCATTCATGCACATACACAACCCCCGCATTCATGCACGCATTCATGCACATACACACCCCCCACATTCATGAATGCATTCACACGCCCCCTCAACATACACACACGCACACCCCCATGCATGCAAACAACTCACAACACCCCCCAACCCCCTTCCCTAGTGGACGATCACCTTACCTGTTCCTGGTGATCCTCCGGGAGGGAACGGGACCCATGGGGGCAGCTCCGCCGACACCGCCACGCCAACAGAACACCGCCACAGCGAATCACAGATCGTGATTCGCTGGGCGGTGTTCTGTTGGCGTGGCGGTGGAGGTGGAGCTACCTCCACTTCCCCGCCTGCCGCCAGTATGGCTGTTGGCGGCGCTTCGTCCGGAAACGGGCGGAGCGCTGCCAACAGTCAGAATGGCCCGTGCGGAAGACCGCCAGCACTGGCGGTCTTCCGTACGGCGGTCCCTCTTCGGTCTATTGAAAAGACCGCCGAGGTCGGAATGACCCCCTAAGTCTTTATTTCTTAGCCTCCTCAGGTGGTTTGTGCCACAGTCCAGCTGTTAGGGTGCCAACCAATGAGCCACCCTAGCGAAGTCCAGGTTTCACCATCAACTGATGATTTTGCAATTGGTTCCTACTTTATTGCCTTTGGACATGGACTCTGCATCACTAAGGGGCTTATATTTGGGAGTCTTGTGCCAAACCTTTCAGCCATATGTACGAGGCCACGCAAAGCCAAGGCAAAGCACTAAATCAACAGTTACTGGGGAAGGTAAGTATTGGTTAGTTTCTCAGGTAAGTAAAGCACTTACAAGTTCCGTCTCCTGGGCATAGGCAGCCCACAGTTGGGGGTTCAAGTCAACCCCAAACACCCAGCACCCCCAACACAGGACCGGTCAGGTGTAGAGGTCAAAGTAGGGCTCAAATAGCATAGGCAACTATGGCGAACAGAGGTGCTCCAGTTCCAGTTTGTTAGCAGGTAAGTACCTGCGTCCCCGGGGAGCAGACCAGGGGAGGTTTTGTAGAGCACTGGGGGTCCCAAACAGGCACACAAAATACACCCTCAGTGGCACAGGGGCGGCCGGGTGCAATGTGCAAAGAAGGTGTCGGGTAGTAGATAGGAATCATGGAGCGACCCGGGGGTCACTCTGGGGATGCAGGAAGGGCACAGGGGAGCTTTTCGGGACAGCCACAAATGGGCTTGGATGAGGGCAGCCTGCTGGTCACTCCTATACCTGTAGTTGGTTCCTCTCAGACCTGAGGGCTGCGGGTGCAGTGTTTCTTCCCGGCATTAGGTTCCTTTGTTACCAGGCAGTCGCGGTCAGGGGGAGGCTCTGGATCCTCTCTGCAGGTGTCGCTGTGGGGGTGCACGGAGGTCATCTCAGGGTGCCCACGTCATGGGAGTTGCCTAGGGGTTCTCTCTACGGTGTTGGTTCTTCTGGACACGAGCCGGGGGCATCAGGTGCAGAGTGTGGAGACTCACGCTTCCGGAGTGAGGCTGGAGTCTCTTTAAAGATGGTTTCTTTGTTGCAGTTTTGGACAGAGCCACTGTCCACAGGAGTTTCTTGGTCCTTCAGGTGCAGGTCAGTCCTCTGAGTCCTCAGAGATCACTGGTCCCACTGGATGCATCACTGTGCAGGTTCTCTGAGTCAGGAGACAGGCCGGTAGGCCTGGGGCCAAGTCAGTTGTGTAGGAAGGTAGCCTCTTTCTAGCCTTGTTACCCCCACTTTTGGCCTGTTTGTGAGTATGTGTCAGGGTGTTTTCACTGTCTCACTGGGATCCTGCTAGCCAGGTCCCAGTGCTCATAGTGAAAACCCTACATTGTCAGTGTGTTTGATATGTGTCACTGGGATCCTGCTAGCCAGGACCCCAGTGCTCATAAGGTTGTGGCCTATATGTGTTCCCTGTGTGGTGCCTAACTGTGTCACTGAGGCTCTGCTAACCAGAACCTCAGTGTTTATGCTCTCTCTGCTTTTAATAATTGTCACTGCAGGCTAGTGACTAACTTTACCAATTCTCATTGTCACACTGGAACACCCTTCTAATTCCCTAGTATATAGTACCTAGGTACCCAGGGTATTGGAGTTCCAGGAGATCGTTATGGGCTGCAGCATTTCTTTTGCCACCCATACGGAGCTCAGACAATTCTTACACAGGCCTGCCACTGCAGCCTGAGTGAAATAACGTCCCCGTTATTTCACAGCCATTTTACACTGCACTTAAGTAACTGATAAGTCCTGTATATGTCTAACCCTCACTTAGTGAAGGTTAGGTGCAAAGTTACTTAGTGTGAGGGCACCCTGGCACCAGCCAAGGTGCCCTCACATTGTTCAGGGCCAATTCCCTGAACTTTGTGAGTGTGGGGACACCATTACACGCATGCACTACATATCAGTCAATACCTATATGTAGTGTTACAATGGTAACTCCGAACGTGGCCATGTAACATGTCTAGAATCATGGAATTGTCACCTCAATACTATTCTGGTATTGGGGGACAATCCAATGCATCCCCGGGGCTCCAGCATGGACCCCGGGTACTGCTAAACTAGCTCTCGGGGGTTTTCTTTGCAGCTACCGCTGCTGCCAACCCTCAGACAGGTTTCTGCGCCCCTGGGGTCTGGGCAGCCCAGTCCCAGGAAGGCAGAACAAAGAATTTCCTCTGAGAGGGTGTTACACCCTCTCCCTTTGGAAATAGGTGTGAAGGGCTGGGGAGGAGTAGCCTCTCCTGTCCTCTTTAAATGCTTTGAAGGCACAGATGGTGCCCTCCTTGCATAAGCCAGTCTACACCGGTTCAGGGATCCCCCAGCCCCTGGTCTGGCACGAAACTAGACAAAGGAAAGGGGAGTGACCACTTCCCTGACCAGCACCTCCCCAGGGGAGGTGCCCAGGGCTCCTCCAGTGTGTCCCAGACCTCTACCATCTTGAATGCAGAGGTGTGAGGGCACAATGGACAGCTCTGAGTGGCCAGTGCCAGCAGGAGACGTCAGAGACCCCTCCTGATAGGTGCTTAGCTTTCTCTGTAGCCAATCCTCCACTGAGGGCTATTTAGGGTCTCTCCTGTGGGTATTTTACCAGATAACGAATGCAAGAGCTCACCAGAGTTCCTCTGCACTTCCCTCTTCGACTTCTGCCAAGGATCGACCGCTGACTGCTCCAGGACGCCTGCAAAATCGCAACAAAAGTAGCAAGAAGACTACCAGCAACCTTGTATCGCCTCATCCTGCCGGCTTTCTCAACTGTTTCCTGGTGGTGCATGCTCTGAGGGCTGTCTGCCTTCACCCTGCACTGGAAGCCAAGAAGAAATCTCCCGTGGGTCAACGGAATCTTCCCCCTGCTAACGCAGGCACCAAACTTCTGCATCACCGGTCTTCTGGGTCCCCTCTCATCCTGATGAGCGTGGTCCCTGTAACACAGGAGCTGGGTCCAGGTGTCTTCGACAGTCCAGTGGCCCTTCTGTCCAAATTTGGTGGAGGTAAGCCCTTGCTTCCCCACGCCAGACAGTAATCCTGTGTAGTGCGTGAGCTGCAGCTGCTAGGCACTCTTGCAAGACTTCCTTCGTGCACAGCCTAGCCCAGGTCCCCAGCACTCTGTCCTGCATTGCCCAACTCGCTGAGTTGGACTCCGACTTTGTGGGACTCCCTTTTTTTGTGCTGAGTCGACCATTGTGCTCAGATCTTCTGAACGCCTGTTCAGGTGCTTCTGCGGGTGCTGTCTGCTTCTGCGTGGGCTCTCTGTGTTGCTGAGCGCCCCCTCTGTCTCCTCCTCCAAGATGCGACGCCCTGGTCCTTCCTGGGCCCTGGCAGCACCCAGAATCCTCAACTGCAACTCTTGCAGCTAGCAAGGCTTTGCCGTCTTTCTGGATGGAAACAACTCTGCATCCTCCAGCACGCCCTGGGACATCTTCTGACCAAAGGAGAAGTTCCTGGCACCTTCTGTTGTTGCAGAATCTTTGGCTTCTTCCACCCAGAGGCAGCCCTTTTACACCTTCATCCGGGGTTTAGTGGGCTCCTTTCCCCCCTGGACACTTGCGTGACTCTTGGACTTGGTCCCCTTCCTTTACAGGTCCTCAGGTCCAGGAATCCGTCTTCACTGCTTTGCAGTCAGTTGTTGTTCTTGCAGAATCCCCTATCTCGACTTTACTGTCTTTCTGGGGTAGTAGGGTAACTTTACTCCTACTTTTCAGGGTCTTGGGGTGGGGTATCTTGGACACCCTTAGTGTTTTTTTACACTCCCAGCGACCCTCCACACACTACACTAGGCCTGGGGTCCATTCGTGATTCGCATTCCACTTTTGGAGTATATGGTTTGTGTTGCCCCTAGGCCTATTTCTCCCTATTGCATTCTATTGTGTTCTACAGTGTTTGCACTACTTTTCTAACTGTTTACTTACCTGATTTGGTTTGTGTGTGTATATTTTGTGTATATTACTTACCTCCTAAGGGAGTATATCCTCTGAGATACTTTTGGCATTTTGTCACAAAAATATAGTACTTTTATTTTTAGTAACTCTGAGTATTGTGTTTTCTTATGATATTGTGCTAAGTGATATAAGTGGTATAGTAGGAGCTTTGCATGTCTCCTAGTTCAGTCTAAGCTGCTCTGCTATAGCTACCTCTATCAGCCTAAGCTGCTAGAACACCTCTAAACTACTAATAAGGGATAACTGGACCTGGCACAAGGTGTAAGTACCACAAGGTACCCACTATAAGCCAGGCCAGCCTCCTACAAGTTGTTGTCTCCGTCGTCTCTGCGGGGCTTTCAGGTCAGCAGTCCAATCTGATTTCCTGGGTTCAGAGTTGCCCCTAAATGCTCAATTTAGAGGGGTGTTTAGGTCTGGGGGCAGTAGCCAATGGCTACGGTCCTGGAGGGTGACTACACCCTCTTTGTGTCTCCTCCCTGTGGGGAGGGGGGCACATCCCTAATCCTATTGGGGGGAATCCTCCAAAACAAGATGGAGGATTTCCTAAGGCAGGGGTCACCTCAGTTCAGGACACCTTAGGTGCAGACCTGACTGGTGGGTGGCTCCTCCTTTTTTTCCTCATGATCTCCTCCAGCCTTGCCGCCAAAAGTGGGGTCTGTGTCCGGAGGGGCGGGAATCTCCACTAGCTGGGATGCCCTGGGGCGCTGTAACACCAGGCTTGAGCCTTTGAGGCTCACTGCCAGCTGTTACAGTTCCTGCAGGGGGGGGTGAGAAGCACCTCCACCCAGTACAGGCTTTGTTCCTTGCCACAGAGTGACAAAGGCACTCAACCCATATGGCCAGAAACCCGTCTGGATGTGGTAGGGTGGCAGAAACTGGTCAGCCTAGCACTAGTAGTTGGGCTGGTATACAGGGGGCATCTCTAAGATGCCATCTGGATATTTCTCAATAAATCCCACACTGGCATCAGTGGGGATTTATTGGGCTGAGAAGTTTGACACCAAACTTCCCAGTATTCAGTGTAGCCATTATGGAACTGTGGAGTTCATATTTGACAAACTCCTAGACCATATACTCTTTATGGCTACCCTGCACTTACAATGTCTAAGAATTTTCCTAGACACTGTAGGGGCATAGTGCTCATGCAGCTATGCCCTCAGCTGTGGTATAGTGCACCCTGCCTTAGGGCTGTAAGGCCTGCTAGAGGGGTGGCTTACCTATGCCACAGTCAGTGGGGTTGTGGGCATGGCACTCTGAGGGGAGTGCCATGTCGACTTAGTCTTTTTCTCCCCACACCAACACACACAAGCTGTGAGGCAGTGTGCATGTGCTGAGTGAGGGGTCCCCAGGGTGGCATAATACATGCTGCAGTCCTTAGAGTCCTTCCCTGGTCACTGGGCCCTTGGTACCAGGGATACCATTTACAAGGGACTTATCTGTGTGCCAGGGCTGTACCAATTGTGGAGACAAAGGTACAGTTTAGTGAAAGAACACTGGTGCTGGGGCCTGGTCAGCAGGGTCCTAGCACACTTTCAAGCATAACTAGCATCAACAAAAGGCAAAACGTTTGGGGGTAAACATGCCAACAGTGGCATTTTCCTACACACAGCCTTACCCTACTACTCACTGTACCTTCACTGGGAGCACAAAAGACCACTATATTTTCAGGGACTAAGGGCCTGATTTAGATAATGTAGGAGGCTGGCCTGGTGTGTGGTGGGTACCTATGGTACTTACACCTTGTACCAGGTCCAGTTGTCCCTTATTAGTGAAATGTAGTCAGTGTCTAGAAGCCAGGCTCTCTAGGGGTAGCTGTAGGCGGAGCAGCCAAGGCTGATCTAGGAGACATGCACACCTCATGCAATACCACTGTAGTCACACAGTACTCACACACATGAAAGAAAATACTCAGTGTTACAAAAATAAAGGTACTTTTATTTGATGACACAAATGCCAAAAATACCATAGGGACTATACTCCCTTAGGAGGTAAGTAATACACAAAGTATATACACTAGTATGCAGAAATAGCTGCAAAAACAGATAGAAAACCGTGCAAATACTGATAATCGCAATAGTTAGAAATGGGCCTTGGGGGAACACAAACCATATACTAAGAAAGTGGGATGTGAATGTTGGTTTCCCACGTAGGCAAGTGTAGTGTGTAGAGGGGCGCTGGGAGTATTAAAAAAACACCAAAGGTAAGTAATAGAACCCATCTTGGAACCCAGGAAAGCAGGAGTAAATCACAGTAACTTTCCTAGAACGTACAAGAACACGAGAAAGAATATTATGCAAGAACCAGAAGAGACTGCAAGACACTAACAGTGGATTACTGGACCTGAGGACCTGTGGAAGAAGGGGACAAAGTCCAAGAAGCATAGAAGAGTCCAAGGAGAACAGGAGCCTCTGCTAGCCCAGATGAAGGTGCAAAAGAACCACCAGTGAACAGTCAGTACTGCCTCCAAGAACACAGATGCGGGTTGGTGCAGAGGATGTCCCACGTTGGATGGATGATTGCAGTCTGGTTTGCATCATCCACCAACAAGCCTTGGCACATGCAAAGCTCGCAGTTAGCAGAAAATTACGCTGGCCAGGACCAGGAGGGACCCGGTGGACTCAACCCAGAAGGAAGAGTCAGAGGGGGCTCTCAGCAACTCAGAGAGCCCTCAGAAGACCAGGCAGCATGCACAGGTGTCCCACAGCACGGGGACAGAGAAGGTGCAAAAGAAGGCCCAGGCAGCACTACAACAAAGGGTCCTACGCTGCCGGAGAACCACAGAGGAAGCTGTGCGTCGCAGGAAGGAGTGCTGGGGGCCGGAGATGCACGGTGCATGAAGAAATTTGTGGAAGAATGCCAACAAGCCTTTGCAACTGCAAAACACACAGTGCACAGGGGTACTGTCTTGGGAGGGAGGCAAGCTCTTACCTCCACCAAAGTTGGACAGTTGGACGTCAGGACCGTCGGGAGGGGACCCACGGAGTTGGTCGTTGTTGCAAAGAGGTACCTGCTGAAGCAGGGGAGTGACTCCTTCACTCCAAGGGAGATTCCTTTGTTCTTCTGGTGCAGGCTGAAGACAGGCTGTCCTCTGTGGATGCACGACTGGGAACCAGTTGCAGTTGCTGGCAGAAGCTGAAGATACAATGTTACAGAAGTCATCTTTTCTTCTTTGTTGCAGTTTGTATAGTTCCTGGAGGGTCCAGATGCAGTTTCTTCGGTAAGAAGGTGAAGCAAAGGATGCAGAGGATTCCTGCTGGAGTCTTGCAATCCGAATCTGAAGAATCACCCTAGAGAGAGACCCTAAATAGCCCTGAAAGGGGGATTGGTCAGCTAAACAGGTAAGCACCTATCAGGGGAGGGCTCTGATGTCACCTGCTGGCACTGGCCACTCAGATGCTCCCAGAGTTCCCTGTCAACTTGGAATCCAAGATTGCAAAACCCAGGGACCCTCTGGAGGAGCTCTGAGCACCACCCCTGGGGCAGTGATGGACCGGGGAGTGGTCACTCCCCTTTCCTTTGTCCAAAGTGGGGGTAACCAAGCTAGAAAGAGGCTACTTTCCTACAGATAATCCCCCAAAATCGAAATCTTATTTTATTCTATGGAAATCGTAAATGGATGGATGGAATATCTGCCACCGTTGTGATGGAGTAACTCGTCCATCAATAACTAAATCAAGCCCTAAATATCATCTGATAATAATATTGTTCCCTAAATATCATTTAGAGAAATATTACCCCATTGAAGGTAATAATAAAACTCATAAACAAGCAAACACACAACAGGTATGTAGACTGTTATACAGAGACCTCCACTGGATGTCTCATCACCTATCCCAGGTATCAAAAGATGCTGGAAGAGGAAACCTCATCCACACTTTCTCATGGCATACATCATCTGTGTCCTCTCCACATCTAGGTAGGTTAATACCTCATTGATTGACTCAACCACTAGAGCAAGTTCAGGATACATTTGCTTGCATTAAAGTAGGGATCCAGTAAGTTAAAAATGTCTTAGGGTATACCTGGAGGATTTATCTCCTTATTCAGAGAGTACCCAAGATATGATAAAAAATTAGATTAGGATGTTTATTCAAGCCAGTGGTTCATACATCCCATTATTTTTGCCTAACTGGTCCGCATTTCTTTAGTGCAATAAAATGGCCTGTTAAAGCTAAAGGAGGGTCACTTATAGGTACGCCAACAGGGCCGATCCCTTGATGAATGTTTGATTACTAGGAAGTGATTCTTCCTTATGTCAGGAAGTGAGAATGACCCTTAATTAGGGTGACTATCTCTTCCGAAGAGGCATGAGGGATTTACACCTAATTTCACAAATATGCTGCATAAAAGAAATGCAGATTAGTTGTGATCTTATAAGCCCTGAAGAAGGTCCGTGCCCCACTAGGGCACAAGAAGGGGCTGAAACCTGTAGTAAAAAATAACCGGATGTGGGAACCATTGTCTTCAATAAACATTCTAATCTCAGAGCAGGTTTTATTAAAGTCACAGAGTAATGGACATGTTGGGGGGTTCTCTGCAGGCAGATGGGATCAGTAGAGGTTCAAAGGGCATAGTGAGTTATATAGAGGTTATGCAGCAGAACATATGGGTTATATAGAAGACATTAAGGTACACAAAGTATACATGTTATGGTCAATAGATCAAATATTATGTAAAGGGTATAAATTAATGGATACAGTGTTTGCAGTCTGTACATGGGGATACAGGGCATATTGAGTACAGAGTCTGATGACTTCTCACCATCAGCAGCAACGATGGCCAAGATGAAGACCACGGCACAGAAGAGCAGCGAGAACCTGCAAAAGAAATTAGAAGAATAAGAACCAGGCAAAAAAAAACAGGAAAGAAAAAATGATAGTCAGAAGAGGGCATGTATTTAAAAAAACAGATACATTTGAGCATATCTAGATAGAAATAAAAATCGAGATTCACACAAGTATATCAACAGTAACAAAAATAGAAAAAAGGCACCATGCCGCAGCCACTGTTATGAGTAAAACAGTTTACAGGCACATGCAGGTGTGATGACATATACACATGCAAGCTTAAATGCATGTGTGTGCCTGAAAAATGAAATGGATGTACATTTTTTATGTCACAGATCTGAGACAGATCAGTAAGTAAAAATTAAGGGCCATATTTATACTTTTTGATGCAAAACTGCACTAACGCAGTTTTGCATCAAAAAATTTAACGCGGGCTAACCCCATTCCAATGCGCCAGCCGGGCGTCATATTTATGGAATGACGCTAGCCGGCGCTGCTGCCTGGTTAGCGTAAAAAAAAATGACGCGAACCGGGCAGCGCTGGCGTAGGGAATAATGGGGTTGTGCGTCAAAAAACGGTGCAAGTCAGTTTAGAGTCAAAAATATTGATGCTAACCTGACTCGCGTCATTTTATGACGCACAACCACCATGGAAATGACTCCTGTCTTAGCAAAGACAGGAGTCATGCCCCACTGCCCAATGGCCATGCCCAGTGTACTTCTGTCCCCTGGGCATGGCCATTGGGCACATTGGCATGTAGGGGGGCCCAAGTTAGGCCCCCCTATGCTACCTAAAATATTATAAAAAATACTTACCTCTACTTACCTGTACTTACCTGGGATGGGTCCCCCCATCCATGGGTGTGCTCCATGGATGGGCGAGGGTGGCAGGGGGTGTCCCTGGGGGCAGGGGAGGGCACCTCTGGGCTCCTTCCGAGCCCACAGAACCCTTAACGCCTGCCCTAACTAGGCGTTAAAAAATTACGCAAATGCGGCTGCGCGTCATTTTTTCAAGTCCGCTACCTCCGGTGTGTCATTTTTGCACGGGAGTTTAAATAAGGGGTAAATGCCTTAGAGTCATTTTATGCATGGAAACGCCTACCCTGCATCTCATTAACGCAAGGTAGGTGTCCACGCAATAAAATGACGCAGACTCCATGATTTTTTACACTAGGTGGGTCTAGCGTCAAAGTATAAATATGGAGTTAGCTTTGCGTCGGATTTGCGTAAAAAAAAATGACGCAAACCCAGCCTAAACAGAGTATAAATATGCCCCTAAATTGGAGGAGGGCAGAAGCCTGACCCTCAATTTTTTTTATTATTAATAAAAGGGCCACAACAGTTGAGGTAATGGATACACAGGTGGGATGTGAAATGAAATAAAATATAAATTAAGCTGGGTGGGGAGAGGAGGAGAAAATCAGCACACAAGTAGAGAGCAACAGTACGGGTAGGGAGAAGCACACAAGGGAGAGAGCGGGCCAGTGGTGCGGGGAGAAGCACACAAGGCAGAGAGCAACAAGGCGTATGGGTCAGAGCACACAAGTGAGAAAGCTGGAAAACACATTCACTCTCATGGAGTGTGCAATAAACAAGAAGAAAGCAAATCCCTAAAAGAGAATAGTGGAAGGATACAAGTCAGCCAATCAAAAGGGTGGTAAAAAAACTATGCACCAGTGGAGTGACAAACACAAGAAGAGGTGGGGAAGGTATGCAAGCTAACAAATAAGAAGTAAGCAAAAGAGAGTGAGAGTAAAACCAACCAATGGTGAGCAATGGTGAGCAATGGTACATTTTAAAGCCACATTTTGATGTGTTTGGACAGCCAGAAGAGGATAGGTTTGTTAAAACAAGATTCTAAACAAGTATTGTCAAAGCCAAAAGGTCAAGAGTTAACAATCTGTTTATTATTATTTTTAATTGCCTTTAACGGACAATGTTAAGTTATATACTCATTTTTATTTATTGAACACACAATCACCGTGGTGTAAATTGCTGACAAATGAGCAAAAGACAGACAATAAATGACCAGTATAGGCTTGTCTGAACAGCCACTTTTTTCATTCTTTGCTAAAGGAAACATGATTTTTCTGCAACCAGAGAGAGAGAGGGAGTGAATCCAGTTATAAGAACTCAGCGGCCACCCACGCCCCTTTTCTTAAGTCTAGTCTAGTCTAGGCAGCAGAAACTCAGACGAAGAGTGGAGTTCCCATACAGGACAGTAGTTTGCGTTCCTTAAAAGCTGCGGTCCCTTTCCTGCTAAGGCTTTGAAGGTAGGGCAGCAGACCCTAAACATGATCCCATGTTCCACAGGCACCCAGTGAGGTTCCCTGAGCATGTGTAAGGTATGTGAGTATCTCAGGCACATATTTATACTTTTTTATCGCCGCATTTGAGTCATTTTTTTACACGAAAGCGGCGCACACTTGCAAAATACAATTGTATTTTGCACGTTTGTGCCGTTTTCGCATCAAAAAGCGGCGCACATGCGGCGCTAAAAAAGTATAAATATGGGCCTCAGTGTCTTATAGATCAGTCTAGCTGCTCGATTATGAACCATTTGTAGTCTATAGATCAACTTTTTTGGGAGGCCCGAGTAGAGACGTAATTTGCATGATCTAGTTTAGCTCTTACTAAAGCTGGAATTACTGTTTTCAATGCTTCTCCCGACGGAGACATAGCTATTCTTTGAATCTTTCTTAATATTTGTGTGGAAGAAGTGATCTCCGCACCCGTTTTTGGTTTTAAGGTCAGGTCACCATCAATGATGACTCCAAGAGCCAGATTTGCAAGGCCCTTGCGCCTCCTTGTGCCACACTAGCACCATTTTTTTACGCTAATGTGGCTTAAAGGAGCCCATTCCCCAGCGCAATATTTATAAAGTGACGCAATGCTTGCATTGTGCCACTTTGTAACCCCTTGCGCCACATTAAGCCTGTGCCAGGCGTAATGTATGCAAGGGGGCGTTCCCCCATTCGGAGGCCTAGAAAAATGGTGCAATTAAATCGACAAGATTTCACTGCGTCATTTTTTCTGTAATTTTTAATGCCTGCACAGGACAGGATTTAACGTACATGGACCCGTACTAATCTATGGGCTTCCATAGTGCTTTGCTCTACCAGCGCCATAATTTATGGCGCTAATGCTGCAAAGCGTCACAATGGCATCATAAATTATGACGCTATTGTGAAAACGACTCCCATAGTGCGCCATATTGTAAATACGGCACAACCATGGTGTTGTTAGATGGGGCAGGGGGTGACGCAAGACTTTCTTGTAAATCTGGGCCCAAGGCTTTTATCTTGTTCCTAATGGGTGGGAGTCTGTCTCAGCTCAGCAGACCAATGTAGTTGGCTCAATACACTATTTTGTACAGTTACGATTTCGGTCTTATCAGTGTTGAGTTTCAGGGGGCGTGGCTTGGCACTGTAAGAAGATGGCCATCTTCCTGTGAGCTCCGTGACAGCGGCGGGAGGCGAGGAAGCCAGTCCGCGCTTCGCAGCTAATTTTGTTACAACGGAGAGCGGGTAATATTGGGGCAATCTGTGCACAACAAAGAGGCCACCCCTACGACTTTCATGCTGTTAGTGATATAATTTAATTGAAAGTCATGGAAGTCACCTGAGGAAACGATTACGTGCGCCATTTTATTTTCTCCTCAGCTGTCCTCATCATGCATTCATCGCTACCTCTTATGTTTTTTAATGGATCGGAGCATCTTTAAAGTGGTTTACTTATCATAATCTGAGTTTTCAGATCGGAATTAATCAATTTACTTTACTGATCATTCTACTTTCTTCAGAAAAGAGAAGCAGCTCGATTTGTTTCCTAATAATTTTCAACATATTATATTTGGCAATAAGGCAGATCTAGAAATCTTCAATTTAATAACAGTAAAATACACAGTAATAAAAGCTTTGATAAAATTGTTTTATCTAATTTATTCTCCCTATTATCAAATATGGAAAACACAGGAGATACCATCCAAGATTTCGCTTTTTCTACAACATCTACGTCTTCATCATCTGCTATTAATAGATTATCATCAGCTTTAACCAATAGAAGAGCCACAAAAAATCCTCCATCACCTATTAAAACTGGCAATAACATAGGTATGGAATTACTTCTTGAGGAGATTAGAGCTCCTAAACCTTATGTGGCAGAAACAAATAAACAACTACAAATATTAGATAATAAATGGTCACATGTGGAGAACAAGGTTTCTCAAATAGAACTAAAGATGGAAGTGCTTGAGGACTCGGTTGTGTCTATTAAAACTTTACAAGCTGAAGTTACCTTGTTGAAAAAGCACGCAGAGAACATGGGAAATTGAAATAGAAGAAACAATCTCCGTATTTATTGTCTGCCTGAGGGAATTGAAGGATCAGATCCCACATCTTTCTTCCAATCGTTTTTGTCCAAAATTCTATAATTGACTAGTTCTCCATCTTTGAAAATAAAAAGAGCACATAGACTTGGTCACCCTTTTAATATGACTTCATTGTCAAATAAACCTATGGGGGTAAACCTTTATTCTTTGGAATATTGGAATCTCTTGAAAGTTCTAAGAGCTGCCATTGTTAATGGTCGGATCTCGTGCTCAGGTTTCAATCTCTTCTTTTCACAGGACTATTCCAAATCAACAGCAGACAAACAAAAAAAAATTGTAGACATGCGCCCAGCAGCTAAAGCTCTCAATGCTCGATATGGGCTCTTTCACCCCTGTTTATTTAAGGTGACTCCCAATAATAAAACCACATCATATGAGGATCCAGCTTTATTGCAGAAATGTATTGTCAACTCCAAAGGTGAAAATATGGACATAGCCAAAGCAACAGGGAATTGACTATCATAATACTCTTATGAACGTATAGATGTGCTCATATTAGTTTCTGTAATATTAAATTTGACTTAATATCCAAGGAGTCAATAGATATTAACCTTTTTCTTCTCTCCTTGGATTTTTCTTCATCAAAATATCAGTTTCTGTGATAGAGTTTTGTGAGGTCCGATGTTCCTTCCCTTCTGTGTCTGCAGTTGTGGAGCTACGGTTATGTCATCTTCTTTTTGTGCTTTCACCACCCTCATTTTGTGTTTGTTTCGTAGGTATGTTTTTTATTACTTGTTATGTTCTATTGTGTTTCGAATTTATCTTTTTACAATCTATTTTCTTCTATCTTTTTTTTTACTCTCTCCATTTCATAGTTATTCTCTCTCTCTTCTATATCTTATTATGTCTCTTTTTGATAAATATTTCACTATTTGGTCCATATTTACATTATAGTTATATTATAAAGATTGCATTTCTTTTTTTTAATTGTAATTTAAATGACAATTAGATTTATTTCTTCGAATGGTAAAGGTTTAGGATCTCCAATAAAACGTCAAAGAGTTTTAATGCATACTTCAAAGATAAAAGCTGATGTTGCTCTATTGCAGGAAACTCAAATTTCTGATACTGAAGCAGCCAAGCTAAGGAGACAAGGGTGGGACATGTTTTCTCATCTCCTGGCACAGGGGAGAAAAAGGATCAATTATACTATGTCATAAAGCTTTAGATATTTATATTATTTCTCAAGAATCTGATAATATGGGCAGAAGGGTCATTGTCTTGCTAACCATTAAAAAAATACCTTTAACTATAATCAATATTTATGCGCCCACTCAACCAGATAAATCATTTTGGAATCACATTTTAGCAAAGTTAATGAATCTTTCTGGTGAATATTTAATTTTGGGGGGGATTGTAATATTATTATGGATCCTTTTATTGATCATAATTCTAAATCCAAGTTTATACCATCCATCATTGTTTCGAGTTTACCTCTATGATTAAACAAAGAGCATTAACGGATGTTTGGAGATTATGTAATCCTACTTTACAAGAATATACCTTTTTCTCTCCTGCTCATTATTGCCAATCAAGAATAGACTATTTATTTGTCTCACACCATCTTGTACAACATATTTTAGGTTCAGAAATCGGTTCTATGTTAATTTCAGATCATGCTCCCGTTAGTGTAGATTTAGATCTCATACAACATAGCTTAACAAATAAAAGATGGAGATTTAATAACTCTACTTCTTGATACTAATCTTTCCCAGCTTTTTGAAAAATTTGTAACACAGCTGTTTTAGACAATGACACTCCTCAGTCATCGGTTCAGACAATTTGGGATGAATTTAAAGCAGCATCCAATGACATTATTATTTCATATATTGCCAATAAAAAGAAAATTGCTTCAAAATATTCCTTCAATCCATGAAACACATTAAACAGTTTGTCTTAATGAGTTACTTCAAGATAAATTTACCTTTATTAGGAATTCAATGGACATTGCTAATTATTATCTTCTTAAATCAGGGGCTAAATATTATGGAGGACAAAATAAGTCAGGACATTTTTTGGCAAACTATCTCAAAATTTAAAAGGACAGAACAAAGATAGAATCTATTTTAAACACACCCCATCCTCTGTTACATAAAAATTATGACATTTAAGTGAATTTATTCATTTCTTTTCGCAATTATATACTCCAGAATCACACCTTTCACAGGATCATATTCTTTAATATTTGTCAACTATTAATCCACCTTTACTTCCAAACTCTGAATTCTCTGCTCTTGATAAAGATATTTCCATTAAGGATATTCTCAATGCAATGAGATGGTTTCACAATAGAATTTTATTAGCATTTCTCTAAAATTCTAATTCCAAAATTATATCAACTCTTTTCATATTTCATCACATCTAATTCGACTGGAGGTTCTTTTCAAGATGCTTTAATTTGCCTTGAACCAGATGATAACAAAGATCCAAAGTTGTGTAAAAATTATAGACCAATTCTTCCAGTTAATTTGGATGATAAAATCTTTGCTAATATTTTGGCTCTTAATTTGGAATCTATTCTCCCTAGGTTAATTGGTAGGGAGCAATCTGGAATTATTAAAATATAATACAAGATTATTTTTTTTATATTTTAAGTAAATCTGTTACCTATAAAGATTCTTTCTCAGCAATTGCTCTAGATGCTGAAAAATCTTTTGATTGTGTTAATTGGCTTTTTATTTTCTTCACTCTTTCCTGGTTTAGGTTTAGAACTAATTACATAAAACTAACGTCATTAGTGTATTCTTCTCCTAAAGCAGCCATTTTTCTAAATGGTTTTATTTCTCATTCATTTTCACTCTATAGAGGAGTCCGTCAGGGATGTCCATTGTCACCACTTTTATTTATTCTTGCTTTGAAATCTTTTCTAGTGAAATTTAGAGCTAATCCAAACTTACATGGTTTTCAATATGGAGGAAATCGCTGAAATGGCATAATGATTCTGCAGAGGAGGAGAGGGAGAACATGGTGCACGGCATGACGGCCGCGCACTGAACGCTTACCTGAGCCCCCCGGCCACTTGCCGAGTTTCTTTTTCTGTTTCCCCCTTCGGCTTCGGAGCAGTCACTGGAGTGGTGGCTGGATACGTGTGAGGAGTCGGGTATTGACCAGGGACAGCGTCGGCTGGCAGCAAGCTGGATCCGCGCCCGCCCTGGAGCTCCATAGGAGCCGCCAAGCAGTATCTTGTGTTCCCCTCTTGGGGAGTGGGGGCAGAGTCAGCACTGGTTGTGCTGCAGCCCCAACGACGACATCCTGTTCGGCGCTGGATTCAGGAAAGACAGCTGGAGGGGTAAGAAAGCCCGTGGAACCAAGTGACCAGCGTTGGACGGTAAGGGGCCCTGCTTCTGCTATAACAAAACAAAGGGGGAGCCTTAAGAGAGGCAAAATTATTACTTTATTCAAAACAAGCTCAGGCTTAGGTTCAGCTTTGGGCTTAAAGGCTGGAGAGGCTGGAGAGGAGGAGGAGGGGCCGCTGGAGAGGTTGAGAAGCTCCTGGAGGAAAGAGGAGGTGTGGGACCCTAAGAAAAGTAAAACTAAACCGAAAACCAGCATTGTTAACACTAAGGTTACTCCATCCTTACGGGCTTATTTTAGGGCTCTGCCCTTAGTAACTTCTAATATTCTTGGCACTTTGATGGAGCAAGAACTGGGGGAGGGCTCTTTACCCATGCAAGTTTTGGAGTCTGAGAGCTTTACACCACCCCCATTAAATTACCTCTTGAAGTATCGCAAATTATAAATCAAGATCCTTCAGGGATACATGAGACTTTCGATGCATCTAGGCCTTCAAAGAAGATGGAATCCTCTCGCTCCCTAGATAATCAGGTTCAGGCTGAGGCATTAGAGCCTAACACTTTGGGGAATATGCTTGCCTCACTTACAGATAAGATCAATAAAGGTTTTGCAATTTCAGAAGCTAATCAAGGGGAGATAAGGCTGGCTTACGAATCATTGGGAAAAAAAAAATGATCTCCTGGGTCCTAGAACTCAAGCCCTTGAGGAATCGGTTGAGATTATTAAGGGGGAGTTGAGCAGGAACAAGGAAGAAATTCAATTATTAAAGGAGAATGAGCGTGATTTTCAGGAGAAGCTGGAACATTTAGAAAATAGTTCTAGAAGAAATAACTTAAGACTTTTAAATGTTCCAGAAGGAGTGAAAGGAGCAGATTTGAAGAAGTACGTAGTCTCTCTTCTCAAGCGGGCAATGGTCCTGGATGAAACTGAGGTTGAAATCATGAAAGATATTCAGAGGATTCATAGGGACCCGTTTCGGAGGAAGCCCAACAATAGGAAGCAGCGGAAGATCTTGGTGAACTTTCAAACTTATATGCTGAAAGAAATTGTTTTGACAAAGACCTTGGCTGTAAGATCTCTAGAAGTTGAAGAATTCTCTTTTGAGATTAGATCGGACCTTTCCAGGATAACACTAAATAGGCAATGGGAGCTGGGAAAACGACTGGGGAAGTTTAAAAATGTTGGTGCGGTAGCCCAACTTAAATTTGCAGCAATCCTTTGTGTAATGTACAATAACAAAATACATAGTATTAGGGATCCTGCGGTAGCCGATGAACTATTAGAAGGTATAAAGAAGGGGGGTATTGTGTAAGGAAGACTGGGGAGCTCATTGGCGTTCTAAATGGGACCAGCAGGGCTGTCAGTTTATAGGGGGGTTCTTCCAGGGAGGGGAGGGAGGTCACAGAACATAGATGGGTGTATTGTAAGGGGTTTTTGGGGGTGTACTAAGGTGGAAGCATGGGGGAAAAATGACAAAAATAACCTCATACACCTCAATTTTCTTAAGCACAACTGGATGAGGTTAAGAGATGCCAGGGGGATGGAAGGGGACTAATATAATTAATGTCTTGGAATGTTAATGGCCTATGAGTGAAAGGGAGGGCAAGGAAAATCATGCAGTTTCCTAAAGACTCCCCAGCTCATATAATAGTTCTACAGGAGACGCATTTAACTAAAGAGGAAAGCACAACATTGTTTAAAACTCAGAAGTGGGTACAACATTTTGTTACCACTGAATATAATTTTAATACTAAGGGGGTTGTAATTCTGGTTAAACATCAGGTGAATGCGATTCGGTCTGGGGTGATAACGGATAGATTAGGTAGATGGATTATACTCAGACTGCAGTTGGGGGGTAGGAAATTGACATTGGTAGGCTTTTATGGGCCGAATTGTGACGATATAGAACCCCTCCGAATTGTTTTTTCCCACCTTTTGAACTTTTCAGATCCAATTATTAGGACTGAGGATTTTAACGTGGTTCTAGATAATACACTAGATAGGTCAACAAAATGTAGGTCAGTTGGTACCCTGAAGTCTCAACAATATCTTAAGTTAATGATGAAAGACTTTCGACTATGTGATCTGTGCAGGCAGAGAGCAGGGCAGAAGCAGGAATTTTCTTTCTATAATAGGAAGTATGGGCATGCCTCTCGAATTGACTATTTCTTAGTTGATTATTTGGTGTTTGATCTAGTTGAGGATATTGTGTATTCACCGGCCCCCTTATCAGAACATGCTGAAGTGATTTTAAAAATGAGATTCCCCAAGAGGGAGGTGGGATGAGATGGACCTTGGATCGGACTCTGTTATTAGAGGAGGAGGTCATTAGTTATCTTCGTAAGGAGACCTAGGACTTTTTTAGTATTATTCAGGGGTCTGCTTCTAAAATAGTAGTGTGGAACATCTTTAAGGCAGTGATGAGGGAAAGGATCATAAGTTTAGCTAGCTATAGAAGTAAGCTCTACAGGGAGCAGTTGGAGGGGATAGAACAGGATATTTTGCTATGCAACACCCAATGTGTGGAGGGGGGACAAAGAGGATTTGAACAATAGGAGAAGACAGTTGAAGTTGCAGATGGAATCTATACTACAAGCAATAGTCGCAAAACGATGGGAGGCAAGTAAACTAGCTCAATTTGAATATGGAGAAAATATGGGACAAATATTAGCTTGCAAGACTAAGAAAGATCAGGCAAGGAATTGGATTAAGGAGTTAGTGGATAGCCAGTTGGGGGTTAGTCTTATTGCCTCGGAGGCTATAGAAGAGGGCTTTTATAAGTTATTTTCTGTACTTTACACTGAAGAGAGGGAGGTGCGAGATGAGGAAGTTGGTGAATGGTTGGATGTAGATAGGCTTCCTCGTCTTATTGAGAGTAAACAGACGTACCTGACTAGATCAATTCCTGAGGGAGAAATAAGAACAGTTCTAAAAGAGTGCACGAGGGGGAAAGCGCCAGGACCGGATGGTATAAGGCATTGGGTGACTCTATATTCGGTTAAATTGTTTTCAGAAAGTTTTGAGTAAGGAGCCCCACTGCCTGCTTCTTGGTATGAGGCAGCTATCTCTCTTATTCTAAAACCAGGAAAATCCCCACTGAGCTCTGTGTCCTATCGTCCAATATCACTGTTGAATTGTGACTATAATCTGTATGCCAGGATATTGGCAAATAGGTTAAGTGGGGTGATGAGTGATTTGATCCACCCGGATCAGAAAGGTTTTATTCTGAATAGAACCTTGCACTAACAAATATTCAACCTAATAGGTGCTATTGATTTAGCTACTGCATATCGAGAACCTTTGGCCGTCATTGCTATTGATGCAATGAAGGCTTTCGACAGAGTCAATTGGAATTATTTGAATATGGTTCTCGAACGCAACAATTTGGATACTAAATTTTGTCGAGCAATTCAACAAATTTATCAGGCGGCATTGGCACGGGTCCTGGTAAATGGGAAGTTAACTGACACTTTCAGGGTTACTAGGGGTACCAGACAGGGTTGTCCCCTTTCTCCCCTGTTGTTTGATTTGCATATAGAGCCCTTGGCCTGAAGAATTAGGCAAGATCCTAGAATTTCCCCCTTTAGTAGTAAGGGGTGGGTGAAGAAAGTTGCTTTGTGTGCCAATGATCTTTTAGTTTATACTTCAAATTCATCTACAGCTTTACCCACTCTATTAGATATCACGGCAAAATTTGGAATGATTTCCGGCTATCACATTAACCCCGAAAAAACTGAGACAATGGTAAGGAACTTGAACCCCGACAAGTGGCGTACTACTAATTCAATGAGGAATTTAGGGATAGAAATTGTGCAGGATTTGGAACGAATACCTGCGGTAAACATTAGGACTGTTGTAACAGACTGTACTAAGTTAATGCTAGGCTGGCTACACCTCCCTCACCATAATAGGGAGGGTCAATTTGGTCAAGATAATAATCTTTCCTAAGTTGACCTTTCTTTACAGTTCCATCCCACTACAAATGGATAAAAATCTTTTGGCCATCCTTCAACAGAAAATAAATTCCTTCATTTGGGAGCACCAGGGTCCCAGAATTGCATGGAAGAAATTGCGTAGAAGAAAGGAGAAGGGGGCCTTACTCTTCATTACTATGCATGGGCGTTTCATCTTAAGAATGTTAGAATGTTATTCTCCTCCCCGGATCATTCAGCGATTGGAGAGATGTTTAGTTCTATGGTAGCTACAAAAAAGGGCTCAACAAAATATTTTTTATATAAGTTCGGTGACCCAAAATTCTTTAAGAAAGTAAGATTGAAAATACTGCAGGATGCAGCTAAAGTTTGGTTTCAGTTGCGGCAAGTGGCAAAAATAGACTATTACAGTCAATGGGTTCCAGTTTGGGAATCCCCGGGAACCCCAAGTGTTTAACAGATGTATTGGCTTTACCTCTTAAAAAGGCAGGGATTGAATTTTGGGGGGACTTAGTTAGGGACGGTCTTTTATTATCTTGGGAAGAACTTACGGAGCAGACAGGAGGGAATTTTTCAAGATTAAAGCACATTCAACTAAGGAATTGGACACAAGGGCCACAGTTAGTCTGGGGTCTGTAAACCAGTTAGAGGGTGATTTAATTAAGAATCAATGGGGATTCAAGAAGGTTTGAAGTTGGTATTGGAGTATTTTGGATACCCTGGATGGAGACTTTAAGTTGCCTGTCTCCCTTTGGGGGGGAGAGATGCCTCCGGATCAAGGACAAGCATGGTGGGGGTCATCTATGCGAAGGGAATTAAAGGCTATTAAACCGGTATCTCTAAGGCGGAATCACCTTTTCACATTGCATAGGGTTTTTTTTCCCCCGAGGAAACTAAGATAAGAGGGGGAGAGGAAGTTAGTTGTGTTAAATGTGGCTTATCGAGGGCGTCCGATATTCATATGTTCTTAGAATGTCCAGTAGTATATTGTTTTGGGGGAAAAGTATGTGAAATGATCTTGAGTCTTGTAATGCATCACATTTCGCTGTCTCTTCCCTTAGTTCTCTTTTGTATATTGGAGGAAGGGGAAGTAATGACTTGAGCAGTAAAGACAATGTTGTTTTACGCAATACTCTTGGCTAGGAGGGAAATTTGTCGGAAATGGGTATCCGTGTCTTCCCCTTCGTATGCAGATTGGCTGGATGCCCTGATTGCTATATCAAAACTGGATATAGAGGCAGATAAATCCCATAAGGAGAAGAAAGTAAAAACATGGTCACGGTTGTTAGAAGGAAGGGTCACAGGAGAGTAATACATGATTGGAGTTTATGTTCTATGATTACGAGCTTGTTCACTCTCTTGCCTCGGATGCAGACCTTGTGTCAAGGTTTAAGTGAGAGGGATTCGAGTTCCCTGGCATTAGTCATCTCCAAGTTTGAGAAGTTTTGGTAAGGGGCTATGGAGCTGATTAGAAGCCAGAGGTGTATGAAGACAAAATAAAAAGAAAAAAAATATGGAGGAAATCAATTAAAATGTTCTGCCTATGCAGACAATATATTACTTTTTATGTTAAAACTGCAATCTTCACTTCATGCTTTCTTGTTGGAAGTTGAAAATGTTGCCTCTGTTTTGATATGTAAATTTAATAAAGATAAATGTGAACTACTCTCTTTAAATAAATTCTGTATTCCTGAAGATGTTAAAGTATTCAATTTCCACTGGAATAATCATAAAATTACATATCTGGGCCTTTGGTTTAAGCCTTCATTTAAAGATACAATCTTCTGCAACCTCTTCCAATTGTTTTCTACTCTTAACTCTTCTATCTAAATGGAATCCTTTATTTCTATCTTGGTGAGGCAGATTGGATTCTCTTAAGATGATGTTGCTTCCTGTAATTCTTTTTTTATTCATCAAATATTCTAATTAACATCCCCTGTCATTATTTTAAGAAGATTAATTCTATTTTATCTAAATTCTTATGGAATAATAAAAAACCTGAATGTCCCTTCAAAAATTAATGAGACCTAAACTTCAATCAGAAGCCACAGTGAAGCAGCCTAATGGAATGCACTGGTTACTGGCAGTCACTGTAAATACTCTACAGGGCCTATTGAGGAGCGACAGCGGGCAGCCCACGAGAATGCAGTGGGTACAAGCATCCACAGTAAACACTCTACAGGGTCCACCCAAGAGCCACATAGGAGCAGCCCACGAGAATGCAGTGGGTACAAGCATCCACAGTAAACACTCTACAGGGTCCACCCAAGAGCCACATAGGAGCAGCCCACGAGAATGCAGTGGGTACAAGCATCCACGGTAAATACTGTACAGGGCCACCTAGGAGCCACAGAGGAGCAACCCACGGGAAGGCACTGGTTACTGGCAACCACAGTAAAAACTCTGCATGGTCCACCGAGAAACGATACATCACAAATGTAGACTCTGTCATCACACCTATGTCCCCTTCATGCCTTTTGCATACGAAGCAATACTTAGGAGTGTATTTTGCAGTAGCAGGCATGTTCTCATTGTTTTGTCAGTGCTTGAACTGGAGTGTGAAGCAGCTTGTCCTGGCAAGGACCCATCAGCGCCCAGACAGCCAGACCTGTGACAAGCCTGTCCCTGCTTTGTCCTGGTCCACAGTGCCGCACGGCTGGTGCTGAGAGCTCTTCCCACATTAACTGCAGGGCCAGACTGGGGACCCGAAGTGACCCCAGCAAAAATGCTTCGGCTCCTCGTGCTGTCTCTCTCTTTCCATCCATCCATCCTCTCTCTCTTTCTATTCTTTTCTTCTCTCTCTCTCCTCCCTTCACTTGCAATTCATTTTGGGAACTGGGGAAAGTGACAAAGGCACCAGGAGTCGCCCTGGGCTTTCAAAACCGGTCTCCAAAGGTACCATCCGGGAAATGCCTGGTGGAATAAAGACCTGTCCGTCCCTGAGGACCTGCACCTGGCACAGACTCCGCTTCCTAGCACCCGCGGACACGTAGAGCTGCAGTTACATTATGAAGCAGAGAGCTGTAATCAGAGGAGTGTACAATGGATCTGAAAAGCTACAAAGTAGCCACATCTTACCTCACAGGAGGGTACGATGAAGAGGGAAAGCACCTATTGCATTTGCCAGTGTTTGTTACAGTTTAAAGTGAAGCAGGAGGATTCGGCTTTTGCAGCACCCCCCAGAAGTCACTACTTACCGTTAACTCATTTTGTGTACTCCTTTCAGCCCAGCTTTTGGCAGTGGCGTAAGGAAACTGGAGGGGGGCCCCCTGCAAAAAACATGGGGGGGCCTCCTTCCAGACTCACTCAGGCCAGGTGCTGTGTTGAGGGGGTCCACCCCCACACACTGCAGGGGCTGCAGCAGCCTTTGATACACCACTGGCTTTTGGCCAGCCCACAATACTGAGTCCGCTATGCTCTCTGTTCTTGATGATATGCGTGGGGCAGGTGACGCAGGACAAACAATAGCCTTGGTCCTGTTGGACCTTTGTGCGGCTTCCGACATGATCGACCATAAAATCTTAGTCATTGGTTGTGACTTAAGATGGATTAAGGGCCTGATTTCAATATTGGCGGATGAGGTTACTCCGTCATAACAGTGAAGGACATCCCATCTGCCGAAATCTAAATCCCATTGTTTCCTATGGGATGTAGGTTTCGGCGGATGCGATATCTGTCACTGTTGTGATGGAGTAACTCCTCCACCGAAATCCAAATCAGGCCGTAAGTCTTTCCTGGAGGACTGCACCCGAGATGCTCATCTTGGGTCATTTAAAGCCACGACAGTCCAGGTGGAAAGAGTGTGCTTCAGGTATCTTTTCTATTTGCCGCATTTCTTTATTCTTTATATGAGGCCTCTCAAATAAGAACTTGGGAATAGAAATTGCATTTTTTACAACTATGCGGATGACTCCATGATTCTTTTTCGGCTGGAGGGTTCTAATGCCTCCCAGGGAAACTTTCAAACTAATATGCAGCACATAAAGCAGTGGATGACCAATGACCAATTGAAACTCAACACATTTTTTAGGTTTAAAAGAACATTTATTAATAATTAATGCAATAATCAAACAAAAGAAATACAATTGATAGTTTGAATAAATAATACAGTAAAAGTTCAGTTACATGAGATGATTCTCTTATAACAAAGGCAACTTGCATATTAATATCATTAATTTTAAACATATATCCACTATATATATATGAGACTATTAAAAATATATGTAAGTATTTTAAATGTACAAAACAAAAATCATGGTGGTTTGATACTTCTTAATTTCTAGGAAAGTGAGTAAGTGAGGAGTAAGCCAAAGAGTTTAGGAAGTTTGTAATGGGTATCCATAGCATGTCTCTTTCAATAGCAAGGGGTACAGGCGATACATAAGCTCTATCTAGTCTATGGTTAAAGCGTACACCATACCACCAAGCTTAAAATGATAATTTTGAAGATTCTTTCCAAGATTTAGTAATTTGTTGAAATGTATCAGCTAATAATATATCTAAAATTAAAATATTTATTTTTTGATAAAGAGGTCATTCCTCTGCAAGACTTTCCAAAAATATATTTGTAAAATTAAAAGTGATTTGAGTATCGACTATAATATTTATTTGATTCCAAACATTTACCCAAAATTGATATGTGAAAGGACACTCAAATAACATATGTTTAAGATCTGATAACAGCCTATTACTGGACCAACAAGAGGACGGAAAAGTAGAATTTATTTTGTGTAATGACAGTGGAGTAATTAATGATCTATTATAGTTTGAATTGCATTAGCTGATCTTGAGGATTTTCATATTTTAATAAAAATTTTATTCCATAAGGAAATTGGAAAGGAAGAATCCTTTCTTCAGGAGGGGCAGTAATAACATGATAAATACGGGAAGCTAAGGGAGACTTTAATAAGAGATTTTTAATTTGAGAAGATTGAACAATAGATTTTTGTTGAGCTGGAAACTCTTGATATGATCTATTTACAATATTTATTAAAGCATCTTCTTTTCTCGCAAATGATGATGGAAAGTAGAAAATATGCTGACCCTGTACAAATGAAAGAGGGTTGCCATTATCAAATAATTGGTGCACCCATTTTAAAACTTTCATATGCCATGCTTTCCAATAAATCGTTCTATTATTCAACTTGATATATTTGTTATACCAAATTGATGAATTAAGGAACTCATCTTTACTATCAATATAAGAAGTATAACTGGGCTGTAAAATTCTATAGGAATTTTTCAAGAAGGGCAGAGGAATAGAAGCTGGTTTCTGTGTTAGGGTTAAAACTTCTGAGAATGAAAAAGGATCAAAAAATGATCTTTCAACATCAGCCCATAACAGCAATGTAACAGAATCATCCTCTTTTAATAGAAAATAAGCTTGCTTAAGGGAAAAGACCATTTGGTTTGAGTGAAAATCTAGAAAATTAACCCCTCCTAGAAGTTTAGGTCTCATTCATTTTTTTTCTCACTGCATTTCCGTGGGTTGCTCCTCTGGGGCTCCTAGGTGGGCCCTGTAGAGTATTTACAGTGACTGCCAGTAACCAGTGCATTCCACTGGGCTGCTTCTCTGTGGCTTCTGATTGGACCATGTATACTGTTTACTGTGGCTGATGTAACCACTGCATTTCCGTGGGTTGCTCCTCTGTGGCTCTCCCTGTGAGCGATTAGTGTGGCTGCCTGTAACCAGTGCATTCCCATGGGCTGCCTGCTCTCACTCCTTGGTGAACCCCGTAGAGCAGTGGTTCCCAAACTGTGGTCCTCGGACCCCCAGGGGTCTGTGACACATTCCCAGGCGGTCCGCAGGACAGAAATACGTGTGTGCTTTTATATTTAAGACTTCATTGTGCAGCAGTTTTAAAAGCCCTGCAAAGTTCCCCGTAAAACCGTCAGCTTTCAGGCAAAAATAAAAATGTCAAGATACCTCTGGTGAATAATGTTCCTGCTGGAGGGAGATAGTTTTGTCTAGTGGCAGTTTTGACTCATCTAAGGTAGCACAGGTGGTTAATATGCCTGCTGCAAAGAATGTGTATCATGCAAAAAACAGTATTTTATGTGCCTCGCACCGTGGGTTATTGCTTTTGTCACAGAGATTCTTGTGTTACTGTGCAGTTTATAAGTTACAACGGTAATCTTATGAACTGTCATCAGAGTTACATCCAAACTGCATGGCACAAATTAGAAAGTTTGTATTTTTACCAGTCTTTCATTAACCTTATGCTGCTAAAAAATGGTTTGCTTGGGTAGAAATACATTCTTATTATTAAAAGCAATGCTAACCACTGTGTCATATTCTGAATCTAGATTTTGTGCTTCTCCAGGCCAACCACTCTTAGAAAATGCCTACCAGTGTTGATCAGATGTGAATCCTACACCTTTCAGTCCCCAGTAAAGTGCTCCAACACCCTACACTGGTATGCGAGGTGCTATAAAATAAATGAATTGCATGTGACAGAGAGGCTGTGGCGATATGAGGCCCTTATGATTTTATTTCCTTTCCTCACCACATATTTATGTGAAAAAGCTTTCTCAGATCTTATGTACTTAAAAAATAAAAACAGAAATTGCTTGGGAAATGTAGACTCTTCCCATTAAAATTTTATCGATTTTTGCATATTTTTTAAATATAAAATAATTATATCTTTAGTAATTCGGGTATTTGTTTGGTGTGTACTTTTTTGAGTATTTTGTGTGAATTACTGTTTTATTGTTTGAAATTTAAATTGTACAAATTGCTTGGGGGTCCCCGGCATCCAGTAGTGATTCAGTGGGGGTCCTCAGGAATCAAAAGGTTGGGAACCACTGCCGTAGAGTGTATTCCGTGGCTACCAGTAAACAGTGTATTCCAGTGGGCTGCTCCTTTGTGGCTCCTGGGTGGACCCTGTAGAGTGTTTACCATGGCTGGTGTAACCAGTTCCTTCCCATGGGCTGCTCCTCTGTGGCTCCTAAGTGGACTCTGCGTAGTGTCTGACAGTGCATGCATGTGAGTTGCTCCTCTGTGGCTCCTTGGTGGACCCTGGAGAGTATTTACTGTGGCTGCTGGTAACCAGTGCCTTCACGTGGGCTGCTCCTCTGTGGCTCTTGGGTGGACCCTCTGAGTGGTTACTGTGGCTGCTGGTAACTAGTGCCTTCCTGTGGGCTGCTCCTCTGTGGCTCATAAGTGGACCCTGTATAGAGTTTCCCATAGCTGTCAGTGCCCAGTGCATTCATGTGGGCTGCTCCTCTGTGGCTCTTGGGTGGACCCTGTAGAGCATTTACCGTGGCTTCCAGTACCAGTGCATTCCTGTGAGTTGCTCTTCTGTGGCTCCTGGGTGGACCATGTAGAGCATTTACCGTGGCTGCATGGAAGTGTGTATTCCTGAGGGTTGCTCCTCTGTGGACCCTGGGTGGATCCTGTAGAGCGTTTACCATGGCTGCCTGGAAGTGTGCATTCCTAAGGGTTGCTCCTCTGTGGCTCCTGGGTGGATCCTGTAGAGCGTTTACCGTGGTTGCCTGGAAGTGTGCATTCCTAAGGGTTGCTGCTGTGTTTCTCACACCCACCCAAGAAGCAGAAATTATTGTTTTTATAAGATGGAAGGCAGGACCGCTTGAGCATCAGTCTTTCACTCCAGTTCATTCCACCCCAGGTGTACTTGCAGCTTGGTGATCACAGCACAACACCAAAGCTCTGCACACAAAGGCCTCACTAACAACGCATGCGCTTCTAACCAGACACAACAATGAATTACAGTGAGGGAAAGTGCGTTAAAAGAAGGAAAGTGCCCCAAGAGTGGGAAAATGTATGTCATGGTAATATGATTTGTTAAGTGCATGGCTGCCCCAGAGACGGGACTTCTGAGCGTTGACCACGGTAGGACAACCTTCCTGTACAAAACCTATGCTAGACTCATGCACAGACCCTAGCACTAGGGCGCTCAGCTGTGTGTGTGGCGCACAGCAGCTGAAATCAGTGCCAACGCTAGGGAGAGCAGAGCAGAGCAGAATGCAATTTCTAGGTGAATAGGGGGATCTCCCGCTCTCTCTTCACGCAGTGCACCTCATCAAAGCTTTTTTGGATGTTGCACTGCACTGCGTGACACCTACCAGAATCTTAACCCAAGAGGTACTAGGTCTGCACCACCTGTACAAGGAAGCACCACATCTGGTGCACAAAGACTTGAGTAGCACCAGACGGTTACGATCCCACATGAAAAATGCTCAGCGCTGTAACTCCACAAAATGAGGCACAGCGTCAGGGCCTGATGAGCTGGGTCGTCCCGACCATCTGATAACTCCAAAGCCAATTCCCAATGTGGTACTTCCTCAGAAAGAGGCACACAGTCTGGTGTGTGATGACTTGAGCCGCACCAGACAACCCCGGATGCTCGCACTGAGAACGTAAATCCAGCACATCACTGGAATGAGGGACAAAGTCCAGCACTCAATGACTTGAGTCGGTCTAGACACAAGGAACTTTGTTTCCGTACCTCCCTTGAATGAGGCACAACATCTGGTATGCAATTACTTTAGTCGCACCAGACTCCCCGGTCACACACTTCAATGCAAGTTCAGCCATGCCGTACAAGGCAGAGTAAAACACAACTCCAGCAGTGGCCGCCACCTCCAGGGGTCGCCACTTGGGATGGCGCCCAGCATGCAATGCACGTGCAGTCGAGGGTCACACAAGAGAAATGTGATGTACTTGGCAACCGTGGGCCACATAGGGTCCCACACCAGGTGATCCCATTCATAACACAAGATGTTTTGGTGTGCAGTGGTCCCAAGATGAAAGGCTACTCTCCTGAAGTGTGACAGTACTTGGCAAGCCCCGCACAAGGCAATTCTGGTCTCAAGGCACAATACTTAGTCCACGCTCATGCCACTGCTGTCAGGTGGAGTCCAGCATACGATGTAGGTGCTGAAGAGGGCACCGCTCTCCAGATGATACCGTCAGATGATCTAAGTCCCTCACCATGGGTCTTTGATGTCCCTGAGACCTCCACAGAGAACATGGGGCAGGCCGATCTGCCCTCATAGAGCACACTTCGGGTTACTACAGAGCAGCAGCCAGTCGGCTCAGGCCAGTCACAATACAGGAAGGGTGCGCGGATCCCTTCCTCGGATAGTTTTCCTCCTGGGCACACTAGACTCCTCTGGCCATGCGCACCACGCAGTCCAGCAGTATCGGTCCTGTGTCACCGTAGATGCAACTCTCCCTTGCTGATGGGAAATAGCCCTAGTTATACTAAAGAGTGCCTTTGAAATTCAGGGTGGTTCAAAGGGTTCTCCTTTGAACCACATATGTCTCCCCTAAATTTCGTCCCTGTCTGTCCTGAGGCCATGGAATGTAGATTTTTATCTTTAGTGGGGCCATGCTCTGGGTTTGTGAGGCCGGTGTCAGAAACCTCTCCGTCCAATCGATCTATTCCAGGCCCCAAATGGCAGGGGTCTGTCATTCTGCATGCCCAAGTTTTGTAGCTGTCGCTTGGTAAATGCACAGATGAATGAAGTTGAATTTACAGGACACATGAAGCATTTTAGAACCTAGAAATGTCCACTTCCTATAAGTGGCTTTTCTAGGGCATTAATAACAAAATGACCTTTCCCATCCAAGGCGGTTTGTCATTCTGAATCAGATGATACTGAGCATCATGAGGCTGTGCCCCTGCAATCCAGTATTGCAGGCAGACCAAATAAGACTTTTTCTCCCATGTTATCTTATGGGCAGAGCAGCTCTCATGGGCAGTGTGAACACACGTTTATTTTGCCTCCTGTGCACATTTGCTCTGGTGCACACACAAGCCTGCAGAGGAAGGCTGGACACTGAGGTTGAAGCCACAACAGGGGGCAAGTGCGCCTACACTGGCCTGCGCTGTGTGGCTCAGTCCCTAAGCTGGAATACCCATGTGCAAGTGTGCACACCCTGCCAAGTGATGCCAGATCCAGTCTCTATCCAGGAAACCACCCATGTGCCAGTATGCACACATGGACTAGTGCCACTTCCGGATGGATGGAAGGATGTACTTACAGTGGGAAAGTGCCCAGGGCCGGTAGGCCGCTTGCGAGAACCAGCAGAAGATCCTAGAGAAAAGCAAAATACCTTGAGGAACCATTATCTCCAGGAGTCAGGTCTAACACAGGGGGAGCTAAGAAGTCCTTGTAACAAGTACTACCATTGTCACTAGAAGTGCCAAAGCCAGGTACTACTACAAGCTCACTGAATTACCACATACCTTCTTACTTTCAGTGGTAACAAGGGAATCCTTGGAACAAGTATTGTCATTGTCACTAGCACCACCGCAGCCAGGTACTAGTGTGAGCTCACTGAATTACTGACTACTTCCTTACCTTGAGGGGAAACTAAGCAATCCTTGTTACAAGTATTAACATTGTCACTGGAAACACCAGAGCCAGGTATTACTGAGAACTCATTGAATTACAGCGTACCTCCTTACTTCCAGGGCTAACTAAGCAATCCTTGTAACAAGTATTACTATTGTCACTGGAACCATTACATCCAGGTACTACTGTTTACTCACTGAATTACCAAGTACTTCCTCACTTCCAGGAGAAAATAAGCAATCCTTGTAACAAGTATTACTATTGTCACTGGAACCACCGGGGCCAGGTACCTCGGTGAGCTCAATGAATTACTAAGTACCTCCTTACTTTGAGGAGTAAGTAAGCAATCCTTACAACAGGTACTGCCATGGTCACTGGAGCCACTGAAGCCAGGTGCTACTGCGAGCTCACTAAATTACCAAGTACATCCTTACTTCCAGGGGTAACAAAGGAATCCATCATAATAAGTATTATCATTGCCACAAGAACAACCAGAGCCAGATACTACTGCGAACTCACTGAATTACCAAGTATCTCTTCACTTCCATGGGTAAATGAGCAATCCTTGTAACAAGTATTACTATTGTCACTGGAACCACAAGAACCAGCTAATATTGCAAGCTCACTGAATTACCAAATACCTCCTTACTTCCAGAAGTAACTAAGCAATCCTTGTAACAAGTACTACTGTTGTCACTTGCCCCACCAGAACGAGGTAGTGCTGCAAGCTCAATGAATTACCAAGTACCTCCTTACTTCCAGGGGTAACTAAGCAATCCTTGTAACAAGTATTACCATTGTCACTGGAACCACCAGAGGCAGGCACTACTTTGAACTCACTGAATTAGGAAGTACCTCCTTACTTCTAGGGGTAACAAGGGAATCCTTGTAACAAATATTACCATAGTCACTGGAACCACCAGATCCGGGTACTACTGTGAGCTCACTGAATTACCAAGTGCCTGTGTTAAGTCTTCCTAGGGCAGAGGATGGGAAGGGCTCACACTTAAACTTCAAAGGGTAGTGACCAGAGTCCACACAAAGGGGCTGAAACACAGAAACGTTTTGAAGTTATCCTCCACATCAAAGGCACTTGTTAGTATAAGTACTGGGTCTCTGACCGGCTAAAATCAGTACACTTCTGTACTCAAGGAAACGGTGCAGCAGCAAAGACTGTGCCTGACAGTTTCAAGGAACTGCTGCCCTGCCTTGCTTAGCTGTCCTGCTGCCTGCTGATCTGTGCCCTACAACCAAAGAATCCACAAGCAACCCCAGAGTTACTCCAAAGACTTGCTAACGTGCCTCCGGTTCTACAAAAGGTCTCTGGGACATCAAAGACCTCAGCACGGCTTTGTTGCAGCCTGCCGCTCCTCTCAACAAGACTTCAGCACAGCAACTTGTCGCCTCACCTCATCAGGACTTCAGAGCAGCTTCAGTGCGGGCTGCCGTCCGTGTAACCAAGTGATGGAGACGTGCGACACGCACTTGCCTTCTCCACCTGGTAAGCCTTGCTCGGGTGCAACCCAGTTGCATGCCCTCATGCGGCCCGATTTAGATCACTTTGCCCTCGACCCGAGGCTGCGGCGGTGTCATCCAGGACCACGAAGGCCCAAGCGGCCTTAAAGTTTCTGCTGCGCTCACTACATTCCGAAGGTAATTCACCTGTTACTCTGTGCCCAGGCCAGTCCCAAGCGGTCCCGCTCAGTCTGCGCTGCACACCTTGCAAGAAGACACCTGTGTTCTCATAAACTACCGTAAGGACTCTAAACAAGCCCCATACAAAGTGTGCTTATGCTTATGTGGTAATTCTACGACATGAATACTTATTGGATTTTTTGTCGTTTTTGTCTTGATCTATTTAGAGCATTGGTACTCGCAAATATTTTCCAGGGGACCAACATTTTGGTCTGTGATGTGACCGAGGGCCGCAATGAAGCGAGCAGGGCGGCAGTCGTGGTTGGGGGGTGTTGGGGGTGTAAGGTGGGTTTATGGGAGTAAAGCATAAACATCTAGTGGCTGTAGTGTAGAAAGTGAAACCAGAAAACCAGTCGTTAATCCTTGCTTCCCCACTTTACCAATTTTTCATTCCACTTTCTCTCCAATTTCACATATAAAAGGATGAAAAATACAGGACTTCAGGATGAATGGTGTACGAAACTTTCTCCTGTGTCTGGTTTAATAAACAATATTGTTGTTCAGGTATAAGACAAAACCAGGCCACTTAAAGGGCCACATAACCACTGACTTGCCTCTTAGTTCACTACTGGCATTGTTTCTAGGGTGGGGGAAGAATTAATGTTTCTAGATTCATGTTTTTAAAAAATTACTTTTAAAAAAAAGAAACTTCTCAATTTTCCATGTACTGATATAATCTGATTTACTAAGGTGAAACTGTTCTGCAAGTTAATAAAATACACTTTTTGAATTCTGAAGAGACTTAGCAAATTTTTACCCTTTTGCTGCGAGATGTCTTTAAAAAATTAAAGTGTTCCTAAAGTTAAGGGGTGCAGGACACTCTAGTTATATCCTTTTTAGGTTGAGCGTTAGCATTCAGCCTGCTGCATACTAAAGTATACAATAGTGTGAGTTTCAGTGTTTTGATTTCTTAGTTGCAGTGTCTTTCAACAATCCTTGCTTGCTAGTGGTCCGTTCTGCGTCTTTGTCCTGCCTTTTTTCACTTTGGGAGCAGCACAAAGTACTGTGTAGTTACGCTATGTCCTGCTTATCTCTTCTGTAAGGGACTTTTTTTCTTAGTATTTTCCTGCTCGTCTTACACTCTGGGTGTGTTCAGTCCCTCCTCCCCACCAGCTCCCTCTGTAAACATAAACCAGCAGCAGAGGGGGGCTCTTCCAGGGACAGCTGCCCTCGCTCTCTTCCTTTTGTTATTTTCAGTCTGTCTGGCAAGAAAAGTCCAGTCAGTAATATGCAACGCTAAGAGCTGTAACTCATTTTATGTTGTGTTGCTAAAACTTTTGGAAGAAGCACTCAAAGTGATTTTGTTTGTAATGTGCTTTCTTTGTTTAGCCATGTTGACAGACTTTTAGAAAATTACATACTTTATTTTACAAAAAATAAACTTATTTTGTTTAGTAAGTCTTTGCCTGCCTTCTATATGAGTAGGCTCCTCCAGTGGGAGGCAGCGCAGTGAAGCAGTATAACTTTGGGCTTCCAGCACTATGGGCCTGATTCTAACTTTGGAGGACGGTGTTAAACCGTCCCAAAAGTGGCGGATATACCACCTACCGTATTACGAGTCCATTATATCCTATGGAACTCGTAATACGGTAGGTGGTATATCCGCCACTTTTGGGACGGTTTAACACCGTCCTCCAAAGTTAGAATCAGGCCCTATGTGTCTCTTATAATAATTTCATTGGAAATTCGGAACTGAAACGTCAATTTGAATAAAAAGCATATAATAATTGGCTAAGCTGGGTGCTATTAAAAAAAAAGCATTTCCATTGCGAAAGGTTTGAGTGTGTACTGGTTTTTACTTGGTGTGTTTCCCTTTGTTAGCACCGCAGCCGTGCTTTATCTTTAAGTATGGCGGCCTCCTGTCTTTGTTTTTTCCTGCACGGCGTGGCTTGCTCTTTCTCCCTCCTGCTTTCCCTTTCCACAGGTAGGACTGGGGTCCTGTCTGCGTGGTTTACAGATTCTTGTAAATCTGGGGTAGCATCAAAAACCATGGGTGTTGCCT
This sequence comes from Pleurodeles waltl, assembly GCF_031143425.1. NCBI lineage: Eukaryota > Metazoa > Chordata > Amphibia > Caudata > Salamandridae > Pleurodeles > Pleurodeles waltl. The sequence goes on from NW_027150301.1 coordinate 4,427,575, forward strand.
GGAAAAACCCACTGCAGTGCCCATTGAATGTCTCCCTTGCACAGGTTAGGGCAATGCAGCGATTTGCACTGCCTTGCCTTATTCAATATTTATGAAGCCATTCAAATCCATGCAAAGAGGCTTTGTGTGGCCTCATAAATATGGATTAAAGGTGTGGGCCACTGTTGTGTCAGAAAAGTGACGCAACAGCAGCGCCAAGGTCTCGTAAATATGCCCCTTGGTGTCAGAGCTAAAGAAAAAGTTTGGAAACACATAAAATGCTGCCAGTGAGAGTGAGTTCATTGAGCGTGAGAAAAGAAAGTGTCCTTATCACATTCATTTTAAAGTACAGAGGGTAGAAGTCTCTGCAGGGTTCCGAAGATGAAGGTACCCCAGGGTGCCCATGATGAGGTGCCATCCACAGTAGCTTTTGAAAACAATACAGTGGATGGAGCCACCTAAGCTTCTGAGAGGTGGGCTGCCTCCTAGCTGCCCTGGCCTGTATGTTTAAGCGCAGGCAGGTAAGAAAGGTGGGAGCCCCAGCTGCAAGTGGACAGAGATAGATGGATGAGGTGGAAAAGAACACGGAAGACAGACACCTGGATGCGGAGTAAGATATAGATGCCTTATTAGGTATTTGAGGAGAACAACACAAAGAGAAGAGAAATAATTCAGATGAGACAGATTCAAAGCTTGTATGAGAAGTTTTCAAAGAGGAACAAGTATTGACAAAGCCCATAGATCTGCCCTATGCAAGAGATATCGGACTTGCCAATGTGTTTTAGCCATGTTGTACACCAGCGTGGCTGCTGTTCAGTGTGGCAAAAACATAGTGGCGTAGAGTGGTGTGTTGTAGAGTGGAGTAGAATGGTGAAGAGTGGAACAGAATGGTGTGGAGGGGAGTGGAGGGGAGTGGAGGGGCGGGGAGTAAGGGGACGTAGAAGGCAGTGGTGTAGAGTTGAATAAAGTGTTGTAGAGTGGAGTAGAGTCATAGTTTGGAGCGCCATAGAGTCGACCAGAGTCGTAGTGTGGCCTAGAGTGAAGTGGCATAGAATGGAGTGGCATATTGTGGCACACAGTGGAGCAGGGTGTGGTAGAAAGGAGAAGAGTGTTGTAGACTGGAGTAGAGTGTTGTAGAGTGGAGTGACCTGGAGTGGAGTGTCGTAGAGTGGAGTTGCGTAGGGTGGAGTGGCGTAGTGTGGAGTATTCATGATGTGGTAGCGCACTGCCATTACAGACAACCCATTTTCAGTTGAAATTACCATCGTATTTGCACATAGAGTTTACTGATAAAACTATACAGTGCACAAGCGAAAATCTGTAGAAATGGCATCACCTAGTGTACTGATTTGGTTTGATTTATTAAAATGTTTGTTTCCAGCACACTTCCGAATTACAAACAAATGTCTTCTTTGTGCTTTCCTCGTTCTGAAGTATTCTAAAATATTTGCACAGTCCGCTTATAGACATTTGAATGTTGTGCACTAGAACGAATAATTATTTCCCAGTACAGAAAGATTGTCATACAAATCCTCTCACTTTGAAGTTAGAGAAAGACAAGTAAACACCAAGCTCCCTGGAAGACACAGCCTGATGTTTGACCTCTGTCTTTCAATGCAAAGCAAATGTAACAAGATAAGAACAAAATTTACAGGCCTGTTTACAGAAAACAAGCACTCTTGGAAGAATACAAGGAGCAATGGTGAGCAAGCTTTCCTTCTCGGAATGGACAAAGACATGATAGAATGCCTAAAACAAACAAAGTCAGCAAATAGAAAACCTGAAAATGTGAGTTAGAAACCATAAAGCCAATTGTAAGCAATGGGTTGAATGGATTAACAGGGAAGCTTTCAGCATTCCCCCAAGGGAGTCTTTTTGCAACCAGACAGCTGTGCTTTCTCGTATGCTTCAACCTAAAAATGGCAAAAGGTTTTATTTTTGAAACGTGACAGAGTAGAAGTCTTTGGGTTTATAGAACAGAAAGGAGAATAATTAAACAGGAAGCCTAAAGTGTGAGCTGTGGTACAACAGCAGAAAGCAGAGAGGCTAGAACAGAGCCCAGCTGTGGCATTAAACACTGGAGGGCCCTCCACAATGTTATCTGCCCACACCAGTGCATGGGAAGCCTTGTTCTCAGAGACTGCATGCATTTCTGACATCGATTCAGCAGTGCGCAATCTTACCCACAAGGTGACTTGGAATCTTGGCCAAGGCTTGCATTAGTGTCTGTGAGACTGTCCAGATGGCGCGATTATGTGAGATCCACATCTCACTGGAAAAGTAGGAGAAAAGGGGATCACCATCCAATGCCAAGGACCGGTCTATGCAAACCGCCTTCTACCTGGTCATCAGTCAGGCTTCAGCCCACACTACAGCTCTGGGTGGACACTACTCAAGCGGTGAATGAGGCGCTCCGCGGACAATGGCGGGCCCTTCCTCTTACACCTCAGGGTCTCACGGCACCTGTGACCATCACACGCTAGGACGCTGTATAGGATGACCCCTGCAAGCAGGCACAGGATGGCTCCCACAAGATAAATCTGCCCACATTGGCCCGGGGGAGAGTGACCAGGCATCAGCTCACACTTGGCACCAAGCATCATGCCACAAGAGCTGCCTGGATGAGCTGCAGCGGTGGGAAGTAGAGCTAAGAAGCAGGGAGGATGGCTGGGAAGTAGGGATGAGAAGTAGGAATGAAATACACCTGAGAGGATGCTGATAAGTAGGGATGATTGATGAGAAGCAGGGAGGAAGGGATGAGAAGCAGGGATGGGAAGTAGAGATAAGAAGCAGGGAGGATGGCTGGGAAGTAGGGATGAGAAGGATGGATGACGTACACCTGAGCCCATTTCAAGGACAGACTCTATTCTCACACCCACAATCTGTTGTACTCCGGGACAGAGAGACCCTCCGAGCGCCCCTGTTCCTGTGAAGGGACCGTCTGTCCCAGAGAGCTCACCTCCCGGAGGGGACACTGTATTTCATCCCAATGGTATATTGTGTTCTTGGATTAGTCCGATCAAAGTGAGTGGTCCGTCAGACTGATGCCTTCCCCTTGTAGGGCTCATCTCCTTCAGGAGAGCTCCCTGGGTGAGGGAAGGACAAGGCCCCGGGTCCGGCCGTGCACACCCTCTGGCAAGATCCTGAATGTAGGGTGAGAACAGGGGCAGCAACAGGAAGTACTTCCAGTGGGCTGGTTTGGCCACAGCAGGCAGCCCCATAGGACAGATTATGCACCAGAGGTCCTGTGGGTATGAGCTGCTATATAAATACTGCTAGGCAGGAGTGTAATGTCCCAATGTCTACAAAATCTGAGTCGCCAGATGTAGTATCCAGATGAGGCACAATCTCACTGTTGGGTGGGGAGAACCCACAGCATTTTGATTCAAACTTTACGTACAATGGAAAGAAGAAAACAGCTTCTGCCACGTGGCCACCTGCAGCAGAATTAGGACATGGTTTGCACCAGGGCAAGAATAGAGTAAACTGATTTCACCTCATTGTCGCCTCTCCTCCAGTATGAATGCACAGCACCAAGTGAGAGTTGCTTTTTAAATATTAACCATGGGCGGAGTCTAAGGCAAAACAGGTGCAAACTCAGGGCCTCATTTACAAGAAACTGACGCATCGGCATTGATGAATCAGATTTCTTGCGCCTGCCGCACATGCCTTTACGACAACAGGGATGCAGTGTATTTACAATACAAATCTCCATGGCGCGTGTTCATGGGTGCATCAGCAATTCTGACGCATCTGTTGGCACTAAAATGACGCATTGCTGGAGCTGAGTCGTAAAACTGACGCAACTCCAGCATTGCTTGAGAACACAGAGAAGAGTCTCATTTTAAAAAGCCTTGCATCAGTTTAACACCCGCCCTGAGAAGGCATTAAATTTTTCATGCAGCGAAGTCATACAGTGACACAGTGAAAAGTGGTAAATTTCACAGCGCCCGTTCTATGTGGCTTTTTACGTAGGAACACCCACCCTGCATACATTATACCTGGTGCAGATAAAATGTGACTCCATGTTTTACAAACTGACGCATTGGGCCCAAGCAGTGTGGAGCATTCTTAATTCTTATTTATCTTAATTAGGCTTCAAAGTAAAAATCTACATTAAACCATACTGAATTGTTCCGTTCCCTAAGTACTGGAATGACACTCCGGTAAGCCCGGCCAACTCGCTTTTAGGCGCTGCACCCAAAACCACGTGCACTCTTACCTGGCGACGGTGCTCATGTTTCAGGCAGTGGGGGGCCTCTGCTGGACGAGGTCTGTGGATGGGCAGGTGAGGGTGGGCACCCGAAGCAAAGACCGATGGGACACCCTGGGCCTGGAGGAGACAGTCAGGGACCCGTAGAGGCAGTCAGGGCCCGATTGGACAGTCAGGGTCTGGAAGAGACAGTCAGGTATTGGTAGAGGCAGCCAGGGCCCGATGGGACAGTCAGGTACTGGTATAGGCAGTCAGGGACTGGAGGAGACAGTCAGGTACTAGTATAGGCAGTCAGGGACTGGAGGAGGCAGTCAGGGCCCGATTGTAAAAGAGCTAGGGGCAGTTACAGACAGTCAGGTCCCGTTGGAGACAGCCGGGGAGCAACAGACCACCTGGGATGATGCTGTCACCGACGGGGGCCACCAGGGGCCGAGACCACGGAGCTGGCACGAAGCTCTCACTGAGAGGGACAGGTACAGGTGGGCACGGAGCTCTCACTGAGAGAGGCAGGTGGGCACGGAGCTGTCACTGAGAGAGGCAGGTGCAGGTGGGCACGGAGGGGCCCCTCTTATAGGCCTCTGAGGAGGGCGGGGGCAGGGAGGGAGAGGCAGCCAACCAGCAGCAGAGGAACTAGACTGCAGGGGACGCACCTGTGCACAGGAGGCTGCCCCCCTCCACCTCCCCAATCAGTGCCCACAGGTGGACAATGCGCTCCTTTCATGCCCAGGCTCTCCGGGCCTGTGCCAGCAGCAGCGGTGCCTGCAGCATCCCCCGAAGGGAGAGGGGAGACAGAGCCCAAGGGACCAACAAACTCTGCAGCAGGTGCATCCACCCACTGACTGCCCTAACAAGGAGGACTGACAGCTTCTCTCTGTACAGTATATACCCAGGCGCTTTGGGCCTGTACCAGCACCAGCGGTACCTGCAGCATCCCTCGCAGGGGGAGGGGAGACTGAACCGAAGGGACCATCAAACTCTGCAGCAGGTGCGCTCACCCACTGACTGCCCTGACAAGGGGGAATGACAGCTTCTCTCTGTACAGTATATACACAGGCTCCCTGGGTGGGAGTGGTGTGCTCACTGAAAGATGCTGTGGAAGGAGGGGTGATGTGCTCACTGAGAGATGCTGTGGAGGGGGGTGATGGTCTTACTAAGAGACGCTGAAGAAGGGTGAGAGCCATGTGCTCACTGAGAGGCAATGCAGAGGGTAGGAGTTATGTGCTCACTGAGAGACGCTGTAGAGAGTGAGAGTGATCTGCTCACTGAGAAACGCTGCTCGGGATGGGAGTGGTGTGCTCATTGAGAGACACCGTAGAGTGTAGGAGCGATGTGCTCACTGAGAGACCCCATAGAGGGTGGGAGTGATCTGCTCACTGAGATACCCCATAGTGGGTGTGAGTGATGTGCTCACTGAGAGATCCCATAGAGGGTGGGAGTGATCTGCTCACTGAGAGACCCCGTAGAGGGTGGGAGTGATGTGCCTACTAAGAAACTCCATAGAGGGTGGGAGCGATGAGATCACTGAGAGACACTGTAGAGAGTGGGGGTGATGTGCTCACTGAGAGATGCTTTGGAGGGTGGGAGTGACGTAGTCACTGGGAGATGCTGTGGGGTTGGGAATGATGTGCTCGCTGATAAGCACTCTAGTGAGTGGAAGCAATGTACTCACTGGAGAGATACAATAGAGTATGGAGTGATGTGCTCACTGAAAGACTGAGAGACGCTGTGGAGGTTGGGTGTGATGTGCTCACTGATAGACGCTGCAGAGAATGTGAGTGAAGTGCTCACTGAGAGACCCCGTAGAGAGTGGGACTGATGTGCCCACTAAGAAACCTTATAGAGGGTGGAAGTAATGAGCTCACTGAGAGACGCTGTAGGGGGTGGAAGTGATGTGCTCACTTAGAGACCCCGTAGAGGGTGGAAGTGATGTGCTCACTGAAAAATGCTGTAGAGCAATGGAGTGATGTGCTCACTGAGAGACGATGTAGAGAGTGCGAGTGATGTGCTCACTAAGAAACCCTGAAGGGGTGGGAGTGATTGACTCACTGAGAGATACTGTAGAGGGTGAGAGCGACATGCTCACTGAGAGACGCCGTAGAGGGTGGGAGCGATGTGCTCACTGAGGGCAAATGTGGAGTGTGAGAAGATCTAGTCACCGAGAGATGCTGAGGAATATGGAAGTGATTTACTCGCTGAGAGACGTCGTAGAGGGTAGGAGTGATGTGCTCACTGAGAGACACTGTATAGGGTGGGAGTCTTGTGCTCACTGAGAGACGCCACAGAGGGTGGGAGCATTGTGCTCATTGAGGGATGCTGTGGAGGGTGAGTGATCTGCTCTCTGAGAGACGCTGCTGGGGATGGGAGTGATGTGCTCATTGAGAGACACCGTAGAGGGTGGAAGCGGTGTGCTCACTGAGAGACACAGTATAGAGTGGGAGTGATGTGGTCACTGAGAGACGCTGTGGATGGTGGGAGTGATGTGCTCACTGAGAGATGCAGTAGAGGGTGGAGTGATGTGCTCACTGAGAGATGCAGTAGAGGGTGGGAGTGAAGTGTTCTCTGAGAGACGCTGTAGAGAGTCGGAGCGATGTGCTCACTGAGAGACACCGTAGAGGGGGGAATGATATGTTGACTGAGAGACGATGTAGAGGGTGGGATCAATGTGCTCACCGAGAGACGATGTAGAGGGTGGGAGTGATGTGCTCACCGAGAGACGATGTAGAGGGTGGGAGTGATGTGCTCACTGAGAGACTCTCTAGAGGGTGGGAGTGATGTGCTCACTGAGAGACTCTGTAGAGGGTGACAGATTTGCCCACTGAGAGATGTTTTGGAGAGTAGCAGTGATGTGCTCACTGAGAGTCACTGTAGAGGGTGGAAGTGATGTGCTCACTGAGAGACACTGTTGAGGTTGGGAGTGTTGTGCTCCTTGAGAGTCGAAGTGGAGGGTGGGAGTGATGTGCTCCTGGGAGGCTCTGTAGTAAATTGGAGTGATGTGCTCACTAAGAGAGACTGTGGCAAATGGGAGTGGTGTGTTCACTGAGTGACACTGTAGCGGGTGGTAGTGAAGTGCTCACTGAGAGACACTGTGGAGGGTAGAAGTGATGTGCTGAAAGCGAGACTCTGTAGAGTGTGGTAGAGATGTGCTCAGATAGAGGCTGCGGATGGTGGGAGTGATGTGCTCACTGGGAGATACTGTGGCGAATGGGAGTGATGTGTTCACTGAGTGACACTGTAGAGGGTGGGAGTGATGTTTTTACTAAGAGACATGGGAGTGAGGTGTTCACCGAGAGACACTGGAGCGGGTATGAGTGATGTGCTCACTATGAGATACTGTGGCGAATGGGAGTGATGTGTTCACTGAGAGACACTGCACAAAATGTGAGTTATGTGTTCACTGAGAGACGCAGTAGAGGGTGGGAGTGAAGTGCTCACTGAGAGACACTGTGGAGGGTAGAAGTGATGTGCTGATAGCGAGACTCTGTAGAGTGTGGTAGAGATGTGCTCAGATAGAGGCTGTGGATGGTGGGAGTGATGTGCTCACTGGGAGACAATGTAGCGGATGGGTGAGATGTGTTCCCTGAGAGACACTGTAAAGGGTGGGAGTGATGTGCTCAGTGAGAGATACTGTGGAGGGTGGGAGTGATGTGATCACTGGGAGACACTATAGCGAATGGGAGTGATGTGCTCGCTAAGAGACACCGTGGCCCATGGGAGTGATGTGTTCAATGAGAGACACTGCAGAGGGTGGCAGTGATGTGCTTACTGAGAGGCACTGCAGAGGGTAGGAGTGATGTGCTCACTGAGAGGCGCTGTAGTGGGTGGGGGGCATGTGCTCACTGAGAGATGTTGTAAAGGGTGTGAATGATGTGGTCACTGAGGGGCGCGGTTGTGGGTGGGAATGATGTGCTCACTGAGAGATGCTGCAGAGTGTAGAAGTGATGTGCTCACGGAGAGACGCCGTAGAGGGTGGGACTGGTGTGCTCACTGAGAGATACTATGACGAATGGAGTTTTGTGTTCACTGAGAGAGATGGCAGAGGATGTGAGTGGTGTGCTCACTGAGAGACCCCATACAGGGTGGGAGTGATGTGCTCACTGAGAGACTCAGTGGAGGGTAGGATTGATGTGCTCACGGAGAGACGCCATAGAGGGTGGGAGTTTATGTGCTCACTGAGAGACACTGTGGAGGGTGAGAGTGATGTGATACACTGGGAGACACAGTAGCGAATGGGAGTGATGTGCTCACTAAGAGACACTGCTGCGAATGGAAGAGATGTGTTCACTGAGAGACTCCGTAGAGGGTGGGAGTGATGTGCTCACTGAAAGGCACTGCAGAGGGTAGAAATGAAGTGCTCACTGAGGGATGCTGTGGATGGTGAGACTGATGTGCTCACTGAGAGGCGCTGTAGAGGGTGGGAGGTGTATGCTCACTGAGAGACCCTGTAGAGGGTGGGAGTGATGCCCAAAAAGGGGGTTTGGTCACTCTCTGGGTGACCACCTACCAGGATGGGGTCACTGACATCAGCTACCAGGCTTACCCAGTCAGATGCTCCCAGAGGCCTCTGCACGCCTTGTTTCCAAGATGGCAGAACCAAGTGGCCACCTGAAGGAGCTCTGGGCACCACCCATATGGTGGTGATGGACAGGTGAGTGGTCACTACCCTTTCCTTTGTGTGTTTCGTGCCAGAGCTGGGACCAGTGGTCCTTAGACTGATGCAAACCGGATTATGCAAGGAGGGCACCAAATGTGCTCCTCAAAGCAGTCCGGTGGCTTGGGGAGGCTTCCCTTCCCAAGCCTTGAAACACCAATTTCCAAAGGAGAGGAGGCTGCACCCCTCATCTACAGGAAATCATTTGTTCTGCTGTGCCCTGCTTGAGCTGGTCAATCAGCAGGAGGGAAGAATCATCGTGTCTAGGGGGCTGCCCGCAGACCCTGAGATACTGGTAGGAGCAGAGCTGGTGAATCCTCTAAGGAACCCCCAGAGTGCATGGAATCATGCAACCAATACTGGAATCAGTATTGGGGTATGATTCCGACATTTTTGATACCAAACATGCCCAGGTTCGGAGTTACCATTATGTAGCTGGAGAGTGACCAGTGGCCAGTACTTAGATAAAACGGCTTACTCGCACTTATGAAGTCAAGGAAATTGGAACTGGAGTTCGTAGGGGCACCTCTGCTAATGCAGACGTACCCACTCACACAGACACAGGGACCTGCACCCTGCCCTTTGGGCTGAAAGGGCCTACCACAGGGGTGACTTACAGTGACCTGGTGCAGTGACCAGCAGTGAAAGGGTGCATGGTCCATTTCACGCAGTCTGCAAATGGCCGGCCTGCAAGACACAGTTTGCATGGGTGACATAATACAGTCCAGCCAAGTGACCCTTGAAGTATCTTGCTTGGCTGGGCTCAGCAGTCGACGTCTCCATGAGCAGAACACAGCAGACACAGCCCCTCTATCTCTGCGAGCCACCAGGTTCAGCAGGTGCAGTCCACATTGGTGCAGCCTTTCTTTACTGTGTCCTTGGTACAGCAGGGCAGTCCTTCTGTCCTCTTCTCAAGTCTCAGGTCTGAGTTCTGTGTGCCAGGGGTGCCCCTTTTATGTTCAGAAGTTGTGATTAGGGGAGTTTGTTTTCATAAGCCAATGGGCTACCCCTGTAGTTCCCAAACATTTTCAACCTGTGCTTCCCTTGGCCTGTTGGCCATTGGCTGTTGCTCACCATTATGTTTGTTTTGGCTGGTGGGGGGGATGTAAGCCCAGCCCAGGGAGTACTTCCATTTTTCTCTCTGAAAATAATCCTACCTATGGCAGGCAGGAAGAACAAGGGTGTCTGGAGACTGGTGAGTCCTTGAAAAGTCAAGGCAATATGAGCTAAACACCAACAGAGGCAAAAGGAAAAAAATCTTGGGGTGTTTGTTTGTGCGATGTGAGTTAATAAACAGTAATTTTAAACAACCTTTGCCATCCTAGTTAAGCTATGCAAAAAACAAGGGCTGCTGTTATTCATCAAATGGCCCAGTCGTCCTACGAAAAGCTAAAGCCTGCTTGCAAGCTACAAACTGGTGTTTTGTGAGTGGTTTTAGTAAGTGGAAATGGAGAGGGACAGGCTCCTCTGGGCTTTGCATTGCGGAATGCTATGCAGGTCACTCTGTGGCCCCAGAGGAGGCCAGCGCTGCTTCCTGCCTCGAAGCCTGCTCAGTCAAGGGCACCGGACAGTAGCCAGAGATAGGCAGCTCTGTGTTTGAGGCACTAAGGAGGCACGACAGCGCGCACCCACTGAAAGCCTGGTCACAAGGAATAATATTATCACCACCCTCCTCCCAATCACGGAACAGGCCTTGCTACACCCACAGTGGATGGAGGACACACAGTGGACTTCTTCTGGGAGACAGAATGTAGGGTGTCCTTACTTGTGAAAGCAGGAATTGGGAGCTTTGGAGGATGGACTTACGGAAAGGCAAACCACATCTATTTATGATTTACTGATTCAGTAGTATATTCATTTGCATTTTCATTTTCATGAATTGCCCGCAATGGGGACGTATAGCGCTGTGAACAAAATACCACAGCTGTACAGAGAGTTGATGATTTTGTGTGTTATCGTTTAATATTTTAGTGCAAAATAAGCATTTATTCACTGTTTTATATGATAATGTGGAGGACATTTTAACTAAACATACTTTATTTAATTACTTACATTTGTATTTATGTATGAGTATTGTTATTAACTTGCTGATGTGTTACTGTAATACTTTGTACCTGCCAGCATTCTGTGACAAAAGGAGGCAGAATTTGCTAGCTGAAAAAAATACCACCAAGAATAATGACAATGTCTCCAGAAATTATGAAATACAATCTTTGCCCCTGCCATGTCATCACTGGAAATGAAAGCATATGTTGCGGAGTAAAGTTACTCTGCCTGAAATCCTGGCCCATGCTGCAGAACACAGTGGGTGTAACATGCTTTTTCTGGCAAGAGTTAAAGGTGCACGGATCTTTCCTGAACTTGCGTAGTCATTGCTCACACGCCTGCCCAGGATCACACCAAACCCAGGAGCTTGCCTGCAAATTAAGGTGAATCTCTGCCCTCACATGGAGCTTTCCACAGTGCGATACTCCAAACGTGCAGTACTGGTAACTCTAAAAACAGGGGCGTAGCTTGGTCAGTAAGACTGGGGGTGTTCGCTTCAGAATGCCCAACAATCATGCTGCCATATAATCTCAAAACTATGCAAACCTGGCAGGGGCACAAAGTCAACTGCAGAGCCAGGAATGTAAACGGTGGGTCCGTTCAGTTGTTGTGAAACAGTGTCAGCACCTTGCTCGAAGTGATGGACCACTGTACATCCAAGCCTACTCCATACAGGCAGCCACACAAACAAGCATTTGCAATGCAATCGGTCTTGCATCTGCTCGAGTTACAGCTATTAATGTTTTAAACTCCTAACCCGACTTTTCTTGACACATCAATTGAAAATTGAAAGTTAAACACTTCCACATAAGCGAGCCGATTCACAGCGCCACGGCCGCCATGAGCATCAGCGTGAAGAGACACACAGAATGAAAAGAAGTTTGCTCACAGTTAAACTTATCGACAAAAGTGCAATTAGCCATGTAACAGGGCCGATGGCCAAGCCGTTAACTAAACCGCCCCAAGGATGGACAAATGTAAACCATTTACCAATGTCATCAAAGGATTTTTGAAGGGCAAGCCCACGAACGAGTAGTAGTGATGGGCGTAAGGTGGGCGTTGTTAAAAGCCCAGATACACACCAACACGTCAGAAAAGCAGGGCATGCGCGCTGCAATGCTCGACCTGAAAAGGCCACTTTTGAAAATGGAAGAAATGTTCAGAAAGAAAAGCACATGCTGCAGAGAGCAGGCGGCACGAGGAAAAAGGATATTAACTGACTGGCTGCCAAGGTAACCTTCAGTGCAGCGCTCACGCCGCTGACATTGTGTCCTGATGCTCGCAGCCACCTTGAATCAGAGAGCGGCTTGCCGTGTTAATCGAAAAAAGTGGAAGGATCAAATCAAATCAAATCAAATCATTAACATTTATAAAGCGCGCTACTCACCCGTGCGGGTCTCAAGGCGCTAGGGGGGAAAGGGGGGGTTATCGCTGCTCGAACAGCCAAGTCTTTAGGAGTCTCCGGAAAGCGGAGTGGTCCTGGGTGGTCCTGAGGCTGGTGGGGAGGGAGTTCCAGGTCTTGGCCGCCAGGAAGGAGAAAGATCTCCCACCCGCCGTGGAGCGGCGGGTGCGAGGGACGGCAGCAAGTGCGAGGCCAGCGGAGCGGAGGGGGCGGGTGGGGACGTAGAAGCTGAGGCGTCTGTTGAGGTATTCCGGTCCCTTGTTGTGGAGGGCTTTGTGTGCGTGGGTGAGAAGACGGAAGGTGATCCTTTTGCTGACTGGGAGCCAATGCAGGTGTCTCAGGTGTGCGGAGATGTGGCTGTTGCGGGGTACGTCGAGGATGAGGCGGGCCGAGGCGTTTTGGATGCGTTGCAGGCGGTTTTGGAGTTTGGCTGTGGTCCCGGCGTAGAGGGTGTTGCCGTAGTCCAGGCGGCTCGTGACGAGGGCGTGGGTCACGGTTTTTCTGGTGTCGGCGGGGATCCAGCAGAAGATCTTACGGAGCATGCGGAGAGTGAGGAAGCAGGCGGAGGACACGGCGTTGACTTGCTTGGTCATGGTGAGAAGAGGGTCCAAGATGAAGCCGAGGTTGCGGGCGTGGTCTGCGGGGGTCGGTGCGGTGCCGAGGGACGTGGGCCACCAGGAGTCGTCCCAGGCGGACGGGGTGTTGCCGAGGATGAGGACTTCCGTTTTTTCAGAGTTCAGCTTTAGGCGGCTGAGCCTCATCCAATCTGCGACGTCCTTCATACCCTCTTGTAGGTTGGTCTTGGCGCTGGCGGGGTCCTTGGTGAGGGAGAGTACAAGTTGGGTGTCGTCGGCGTAGGAGGTGATGATGATGTCGTGCTTGCGTACGATGTCGGCGAGGGGGCTCATGTAGACATTGAAGAGTGTCGGGCTGAGCGATGAGCCTTGAGGTACGCCGCAGATGATCTTGGTGGGTTCTGAGCGAAACGGAGGGAGGTAAACTCTTTGGGAGCGGTTAGCGAGGAAGGAGGCGATCCAGTCCAGGGCCTGGCCTTGGATCCCGGTGGAGCGTAGGCGGGTGATTAGGGTGCGGTGACAGACGGTGTCAAAGGCAGCTGAGAGGTCGAGGAGAATGAGGGCGACTGTTTCACCGTTGTCCATCAGGGTTCTGATGTCGTCTGTGACTGAGATGAGGGCGGTTTCCGTGCTGTGGTTGGTTCGGAATCCGGTTTGTGAAGGGTCGAGCAGGTTGTTGTCTTCCAGGAAGGTGGTCAGCTGTTTGTTGACGGTCTTTTCTATTACCTTGGCTGGGAAAGGTAGAAGAGAGATGGGGCGGAAGTTTTTAATATGACACACAAACAATCAAGACAGCGAATCTTTGTTGTAAACAGGGAAAAAGTGTACGCTTCCCCTCTCTGGGCAGGGTGTTGAGTTGTTGAATGAATGCTCGCCTTCTTCTCCTGTGCCAAAATGTTTTTATATATCAGCACAATGGAATCACCGTCTATTTTCAGTGGTTTGGGGATTTGTAATGCTTGTCTCTCTTGACTAGCATGGTTCCCAAACTGTGCACGGCACCCCTGGCTAGTTTTGACGGCGCACCAGGGAGCCGAGGCACACAGATTGGGCTGGGCTACCCGGATTCCTCATGTCTAATGACAACCTCCTGTGAAATGTAGCATCTAGCTATACCAGAGTGCCTTATTCTGTCCACTCTCAAGATGGCAGAGCCCCTCTTTTGGTCGAGAGCTTGGTAGCCCATCATAGGCTAGTGTGGCTACCACTGGGCTATACGTACACAGGAAAACAGATTTGGCAACTGTTTTCCCTTTATGTCCCTGCTGTCAGCCTATTTACCTACACAATAGGCAGCCCGTCCCACATCTGCTTGCTACTCGCCCCTCAAAGGTGGCTTCCCATTTAAAGCTCACCTTTTAGGCCAACACCCCTTCCTGCCGGGGGAGGTAACACCCCCTCCAGTGGCAGCCCTCTACTGTTACCTCTTGTGAGAGTCATTCACATATCTTCTCAGGGGGAAGACGGGTGTCTGTGACCAGCCTCAGCACAGACCACTGGATAACTGGACAACAGAGTAGCAACTTTTTAACAGTTAGATGTGGCAACAAGTTACAATAATTCCAACTTGGGTATCATGTCAGCCTTAATGTAACAAGTTGTTTGATACCTTGAAGTACCAAAATTTGTAGTCCCATTCAGGACTAGCACAGTTGAGCTGTCAGCGTGTAACTCTGTACTTGGCAACGGGGCTACCAATGCCTCCCTGAGTAAAAATGACTATTGTGGGTTTATACTACCAGAACATGTTAAACACATGTTTTATCTTAATAATATGTTCAACTCTGGCTTAGGACTCGATAAGTCTGCTGTAAGGGTGACTTACACACATTACACAGGGAGTTTGGGCTGTGCCATTGCTTAAAATGGCAAAGTCGAGTTTGCAGTTTAAAACCGCCCTTCCAGTCTGCAGTGGCAGGCAGGCGCCATGTTTTGCCTTATCCCTCTCAGGGTGGTACAACTGGTGCTGCAGTTCCGGAGGGCACACTCTAACTTACAGGCCCTAGGTACCCTGGTACCATACACACATAAGTTAGGCTATGCCAATGAGGTATAAACTAATCAACCATGTACCTTTTTAAGGACCAGAGCACAAGAACTCAGTCCTGTAAAGCATGGCTCAGGGCATTACTGAGCCACTACACCAGTGCCAAGTAATCAAACTTGAGGCAAAAAGTAGGGGTGAAACCTGGAAAAAGCCTCACACCCCCCACTTTTAAATCTGACCCCTACAGAGCAGAGATCTAGGCACTGTCAAGGTCTACGCAGATCCTTGTGGTTTCTGAGTGCAGGTTCTGGAGAATACCTTGAGAACTACATACTATGCAGGGTCAAAGTGCAAATCAGGGCAGTCAGTAGCAAAGAAAGGGCAGTCATTCCAGTACGGACAATAGTAACAATATCCTTATAATACGTCAGGAGTGTGCAACGCCATCACAGGAGCAGGCATGCCAGGGGTAACAGAGCATGGGATGGAGGTGGACTCGCTCTGGTGAGTATTGGACAGATTTATGGACTCGCTTTGGTGAGTATTGGACAGATTTATGGACTCACTCTAGTTAGTATTAGGCTGGTTTATGGACTCACTCCTGTGAGTATATGACAAGGTATGGATTTACTCTTTGACAGATTTATGGACTCACTCTTGTGAGTATTGGACAGATTTATTGACTCACTCTGCTGAATATTGAACAGATTTATGGACTCACTCAGGTGAGTATTGGACAGATTTATGGGCTTAATCTTGTGTGTATTGGACAGAGTAATGGACTCACTCTTGTCAGTAATGGACAAATGTATGGACTTATTGTGGTAAGTATTAGACAGATTTATGAGCTCACTCTTGGGGGTATTTGACAGATTTATGTCCTTACTCTGCAGAGTATTGGACAGATTTATTGGCTCACTCTGGTGAGTATTGGATGGGTTTATGGACTCTCTTGTGAGTATTTGACATATTTATGGGCTCACTCTTGTGAGTATTGACAGATTTATGGACTCACTCTTGTGAGTGACAGATTTATGGACTCACTCTGGTGAATATTGGACAGATTTATGGACTCACTCTTGTGAGTGTTGGACAGGTTTATGGACTCACTCTGGTGAGTATTGGACAGGTTTATGGACTCACTTTTGCAAGTGTTGGACAGATTTGTGGACTGACTATGGCAGAATTGGACAGATTTATGGACTCACTCAGGTGAGCATTGGACAGATTTATGGACTCACTCTTATGAGTATTCAACAGAGCTATGGACTCACTCTGGTGAGTATTGGATAGATTTATGGACTCACTCTGGCGAGTATTCAACAGATTTATGTACTCACTCTTATGAGTATTTGACAGATTTATGTACTTACTCTGAGTATTGGACAGATTTACTGACTCACTCTGGTGGGTACTGGACAGGTTTATGGACTCACTCTGGTGAGTATTGGAAAGGTTTATAGACTCTCTCTTGTGAGTATTTGACATATTTATGGACTCACTCCGTTGAGTATTGACAGACTTATGGTCTCACTCTTGTGAGTGACAGATTTATGGACTCACTCTTGTGAGTATTGGACAACTTTATGGACTCACTCTTGTGAGTGTTGAAAAGGTCTGTGGATTGACTCTGGACAGTACTGGACAGATTTATGGACTCACTCATTGAGCATTGGACAGATTTATGGACTCACTCTTATGAGTATTTGACAGACTTATGGACTCACTCTGGTGAGTATTGGACAGATTTATGGACTCTCTCTTGTGAGTTTTTGACAGAGTTATTGACTCACTCTTCGTAGTGTTGGACAGATTTATGGACTCATTCTGGTGAGTATTGGAGAGATTTATGGACTCACTCTGGTGAGTATTTGACATATGTATTGACTCACTCTGGTGAGTATTCAACAGATTTATGGACTCTCTTGTGATTATTTGACAGATTTATGGACTCACTCTGGTGAGTATTGGATGGATTTATGGACTCACTCTGGATAGTTTTGGACAGATTTATGGACTCCCTCTCTTGTGAGTATTGAACAGATTTATGGACTCACTCTGGTGAGTTTTGGATAGATGTATGCACTCGCTCTGGTGAGTATTGGATAGATTTATGAACTCGCTCTGGTGAGTATTGGACAAATTTATGGACTCACTCTTGTGAGTGTTGGACAGATTTATGAACTCACTTTGGTGAATATTGGACAGATTTATGGATTCACTAGTGAGTATTGGACAGATGTATGAACTCACTCTGGTATCAGTATTGGACAGATGTATGGGCTTTCTCTGGTGAGTGTTGGACAGATTTATGGACTCACTCTTGTGAGTGTTGGACAGGTCTGTGGTTTGACTCGGGACAGTACTGGACAGATTTATGGACTCACTCATGTGAGCAGTGGACAGACTTATGGACTCACTCTTATGAGTATTTGAAAGAGTTATGGACTCACTCTGGTGAGTATTGGACAGATTTATGGACTCACTCTTGTGAGTTTTTGACAGAGTTATGGACTCACTCTTCTTGGTGTTGGACAGATGTATGGACTCATTCTGGTGAGTATTGGACAGATTTATGGACTCACTCTGGTGAGTATTTGACATATGTATTGACTCACTCTGGTGAGTATTTGACAGATTTATGGACTCTCTTGTGAGTATTTGGCAGATTTATGGACTCACTCTGGTGAGTATTTGACATATGTATTGACTCACTCTGGTGAGTATTGGATAGATTTATGGACTCACTCTGGAGAGTTTTGGATAGATTTATGGACTCACTCCTGTGAGTATTGGATGGATTTCTGGACTCACTCTGGTGAGTTTTGGACAGATGTATGGACTTGCTCTGGTGAGTATTGGACAGATTTATGGACTCACTCTTGTGAGTGTTGGGCAGATTTATGAACTCACTATGGTGAGTATTGGACAGATTTATGGACTCACTCTAGTGAGTATTGGACAGATGTATGAACTCGCTCTGGTGAGTATTTGACATATGTATTGACTCACTCTGGTGAGTATTCAACAGATTTATGGACTCTCTTGTGATTATTTGACAGATTTATGGACTCACTCTGGTGAGTATTGGATGGATTTATGGACTCACTCTGGATAGTTTTGGACAGATTTATGGACTTACTCTTGTGAGTATTGGATGGATTTATGGACTCACTCTGGTGAGTATTGGACAGCTTTATGGACTACCTCTCTTGTGAGTATTGAACAGATTTATGGACTCACTCTGGTGAGTTTTGGATAGATGTATGCACTCGCTCTGGTGAGTATTGGATAGATTTATGAACTCGCTCTGGTGAGTATTGGACAGATTTATGGACTCACTCTTGTGAGTGTTGGACAGATTTATGAACTCACTTTGGTGAGTATTGGACAGATTTATGGATTCACTAGTGGGTATTGGACAGATGTATGAACTCACTCTGGTATCAGTATTGGACAGATGTATGGGCTTTCTCTGGTGAGTGTTGGACAGATTTATGGACTCACTCTTGTGAGTGTTGGACAGGTCTGTGGATTGACTCGGGACAGTACTGGACAGATTTATGGACTCACTCATGTGAGCAGTGGACAGACTTATGGACTCACTCTTATGAGTATTTGAAAGAGTTATGGACTCACTCTGGTGAGTATTGGACAGATTTATGGACTCACTCTTGTGAGTTTTTGACAGAGTTATGGACTCACTCTTCTTAGTGTTGGACAGATGTATGGACTCATTCTGGTGAGTATTGGACAGATTTATGGACTCACTCTGGTGAGTATTTGACATATGTATTGACTCACTCTGGTGAGTATTTGACAGATTTATGGTCTCTCTTGTGAGTATTTGACAGATTTATGGACTCACTCTGGTGAGTATTTGACATATGTATTGACTCACTCTGGTGAGTATTGGATAGATTTATGGACTCACTCTGGAGAGTTTTGGATAGATTTATGGACTCACTCCTGTGAGTATTGGACGGATTTCTGGACTCACTCTGGTGAGTTTTGGACAGATGTATGGACTTGCTCTGGTGAGTATTGGACAGATTTATGGACTCACTCTTGTGAGTGTTGGGCAGATTTATGAACTCACTATGGTGAGTATTGGACAGATTTATGGACTCACTCTAGTGAGTATTGGACAGATGTATGAACTCACTCTGGTATCAGTATTGGACAGATATATGGGTTCTCTCTTGTGAATGTTGGACAGATTTATGGACTCACTCTTGTGAGTATTGGACAGATTTATGAACTCACTCTGGTGAGTATTGGACAGATGTATGAATTCACTCTGGTGAGTAGTGGACAGATGTGTGGGCTCTCTCTGGTGAGTGTTGGACAGATTTATGGACTAACTCTTTTGAGTGTTGGACACATTTATGAGCTCACTCTTGTGAGTGTTGGACAGATTTATAAACTCATTCTGGTGAGTATTGGACAGATGTATGGGCTTACTCTTGTGCGTATTGGACAGATTTATGAACGCAATCTGTTGAGTATGGGACAGCTTTATGGACTCACTCTTGTCAGCATTGGACAGATTTATGGACTCACTCTTGTGAGTAATGGACAAATTTATGGACTCATTGTGGTAAGTATTAGACAGATTTATGAGCTCACTCTTATGGGTATTTGACAGATTTATGTACTTACTCTGCTGAGTATTGGACAGATTTATTGACACACTCTGGTGAGTACTGGACAGGTTTATGGACTCTCTTGTGAATATTTGACAGATTTATAGACTCACTCTTGTCAGTATTGGCCAGATTTATGGACCCACTCTTGAGAGTATTGACAGATTCATGGACTCACTTTGGTGAATATTGGACAGATTTATGGACTCACTGTTGTGAGTGTTGGACAGATTTGTGGACTGACTCTGGACAGTATTGGACATATTTATGGACTCACTCAGGTGAGCATTGGACAGGTTTATGGACTCACTCTTATGAGTATTCGACAGAGTTATGGGCTCACTTTGGTAAATATTGGATAGATTTATGGACTCACTCTGGCGAGTATTCAACAGATTTATGGACTCACTCATGAGTATTTGACAGATTTATGTACTTACTCTGCTGAGTATTGGACAGATTTATTTACTCACTCTGGTGAGTATTGGGCAGGTTTATGGACTCACTCTGGTGAGTATTGGAAAGGTTTATAGACACTCTCTTGTGAGTATTTGACAGATTTATGGACTCACTCTGTTGAGTATTGAAAGATTTATGGTCTCAGTATTGTGAGTGACAGATTTATGGACTCACTCTTGGGAGTATTGGACAGCTTTATGGACTCACTCTTGTGAGTGTTGGAAAGGTCTGAGGATTGACTCTGGACAGTACTGGACAGATTTATCGACTCACTCATGTGAGCATTGGACAGATTTATGGACTCACTCTTATGAGTATTTGACAGATTTCTGGACTCACTCTGGTGAGTATTGGACAGACTCATGGACTCACTCTTGTGAGTTTTTGACAGAGTTATGGACTCACTCTTCTGCGGTTTGGACAGATTTATGGACTCACTCTGTTACGACTCGGTCGTCCCATTTCCAGGGGGCGCTGTAAGGGGACTGTCAGAAGCCTGGGAATCACCCTGAACACCTATTTAGAGTCCCTTGCTGACCCCTGTTTGTTTCTCTTTTCTCTATGGTACACTTGTATAGTACTACATTTGTTTCTTGGGACTGCAAATCCCATAATGCACAGCTTGGTAGTCAGGAAAACCCGGATTCTGTTTCCCATTGTCTTCTATGGGAGAAGTCCAGTTGCTCCTTTTCACTGGATCCTCTCCTCCAGGACTTGCAAGTATCCGAAACCACACACACCTGAAACCTCTCCTGTGCAGCCCAGCTTGGAACTGCTTATAAGCAGCCATTCCCTCAAGCTCCCCGTCGTGCATCGGACTTCAATTCCTTTGTGTTACAGACCCCTTGTCGGATGGTGTTCCAGTTTTGTTCCTGTTCTGTTCCAGCCTGATCCTGTTTCCTGTTTCTCTGCCCTGCTCCTGATTGTTCCAGCCAGAGTCTGCTCCCTACTTCTTAGCCTTGTACATGTTTGTTTCTTCCAAAGCCTGCTCCCTGTTTCTCTGCCCTGCTCCTGCCTTGTTTCAGCCTGAACCTTCTCTCTGTTTCCCAGTCCTGTTTACTGCTCATTTTCTTACTCCCTGTATTCCAGTCCTGTCCTTGCCTGTTCCAGCCAGAGCCTGTTCTCAGTTTCCCAGTCCTGTCTCTGTCTGTCCCAGCCAGAAGTTTGCTCCCTGTTTTCAAGTCCTAGACCCGCCTTTGCTTCACCCTGAGCCTGTTCCTAGTTCTTGCCTCTGCCTCTTTGTTTGTTCCCTTCTGTTTCTGTTTCTTCTTGGTTCTTTGTGTCTGGTAAGTGTTCTATCAGTCTTCACCAGTGTATACGTGTCCTCCTGTGTACTGGGGTTGGCTCCTGGTTTCCAGGAGGCAATTCCAGCCCCCATCCTTGTCCAGTGTTATACGTTGTATTTCGTGCCTAACAGTGACAGTGTGCTATTGCTGTTTTCTCAGGAATCGCCACTGTGTTTCCAGCTGGACCCACAAGAGCGTGTCCTGTGTATGTAAGTACTATCTTTGTTTGTGCTCTAGGGTCCAGAGACAGAATCACTTCTGCTGCCTCCTTTCTATGGGGCTGGCAGGGTGACTATCTGTAAGAGCAAACTGCACAGAGGCATTGAGATTCCCTGTCACTGTGGGAGGTTCTGCGCCTTACTCTGTGTACAACCCCAGCGTGTTTGTCCACTGGTAATCCGTTTCCTGTTTGTTCACACAAGGGTTGCTCTGCTTTTACTTTCCTGTTTCCTGTGCCTATCCATAGCTGTTCTTTCCGTGTATGCCTTTAGCTGCTCCTCTGCCCCAGTGTACTACCTCTTTAGGATATTCAGTGACCTCAAGGGGTGTCCAACCAAAGTCCTGATCAGACCCGCCCGAAACCGTGACACACTCTGAGTATTGGACAGATTTATGGACTCACTCTGGTGAGTATTTGACATATGTATAGACTCACTCTGGTGAGTATTCAACAGATTTATGGACTCTCTTGTGAGTATTTAACAGATTTATGGACTCACTCTGGTGAGTATTTGATAAATTTATGGACTCACTCTGGAGAGTTTTGGACAGATTTATGGACTCTCTCTCTTGTGAGTATTGAACAGATTTATGGACTCACTCTGGTGAGTTTTGGACAGATGTATGGACTCTCTCTCTTGTAAGTATTGAACAGATGTATGGACTCACCCTGGTGAGTTTTGGACAGATGTATGGACTCACTCTGGTGAGTATTGGATAGATTTATGAACTCGCTCTGGTGAGTATTGGACAGATGTCTGAACTCACTCTAGTGAGTATTGGACGGATGTATGGGCTCTCTCTGGTGAGTGTGGGACAGATTTATGGACTTACTCTGGTGAGTATTGGACAGGTTTATGGGCTTATTCAAGTGAGTACTGGACAGATTTATGAACTCACTCTTGAGAGTATAGGACAGGTTTATGGGCACACTCTATTGAGTATTGGACAGATTTACGGACTCACTCTTGTGAATATTGGACAGATTTACGGACTCACTCTTGTGAATATTGGACAGATTTACGGGTTTATGGACTCTCTCTGGTGAGTATTGGACAGATATATGGACGCTCTCCCTGGAGAGTATTGGACAAATTTATGGATTCACTGTGGTTAGCATTGGGCAGATGTTCGGGTTCACTCTGGTGAGTTTTAAACAGATTTAGGCGAAGGCCCGCGACCGTAGGGAGCTCAGGAGGGCCAGAGCGGAAACCACACCGCGGCCCTGATCTAGAAACGCGCTGAACACGACGCGCAAGATCAAAGGAAAATGGGGAGCCGGAAGGGCCCGCAGAAAAACAAGCACCCCACCCTTTCTGGCCAGAATGCAAAGAGGACATTTTGGCGGAAACGGAAAGGGGGGGCAGGAAATGGACATGTAAGCCAATGGGGGGGCGCAGGCATTTTTCGAATCGCCCCCCCCGAGTGCCTGGAGGGCAAAAATGGGGGATAAAAGGCTGCCCAGCTCTAAGGATCTACAAAGTTTGCAGGAGACTGGGCAGCAGGAGAAAAGACGACACCCACCCACCCACACCTAACACCAGGCACCCAGAGCGTCGCAGGCTGGGAAAAGGGGTAACGGGCAGTAGCGGTGTAAGGCAGAAAGGAGAGATAAAAAAGAACTACAAAGGCCACACCCAACGCAGCAGGGTGGCAGGGCTACTTACCTTGGGATGCCTCATGGCAGGGTATGGAAGCCAGCGGAGGTACTCGAAAACGTGGCACTCGCAGCCCGGGTCCGCCGGAGAGTGGGACTCAAGAACTAAACAAGGTAGCGAGTTAAGTCTAAAGAGAAACGAGTACCTTACTACTGGAAAAAGGAATAACGGCTAAAGACCAGACGGGAGATTGATTGAAAACAAAGGAATGACGGCATGTAACAAAGAAGTCATTGTTTAGCGGAAAGGCAAAGCGATGTATGACACAAATGTACCAAGGTGAACCACAAACATGGCAAATTTATCGCTCATAACAACTTGACAGAATGATTTATGGCCCTGGTAAAGCAGGGCGGGCATGCTGTAAACTAACTGTTCAATCAACTGCGGCCAAAGAATTTCCAAAAGCATACATACCAACTGTGGTGTTATCATTTGCGGGAATGGGCCGTCTGGAGGGGTTTTTACAGACGTCACGCCATAGATAGGGAGAGGAATGACGAATCAGAAATGTGGCAGCACCGAGACACGTGTGTCCTGAAGAAGCCTCTAAACAGCAGCTCCAGGTGAAACGTATAAAGGCTGCAAAGCAATTAACTGAACTGGAACCAGATGTTTGTAACCACATCTGGGGGCCGCCATCATGTATACAGCTGTGTGTGGAGATGTGCTGTGTGGGGACTGCACTCCAACAACGGATCACAGCTTGGAGCTGCAATGCTCTCACTCCTCACTGATCCGAGGCAAGGCCCGTCAGGACTGAGTACTCTTGAATCACAGAAGGAGAAGCACTGAGTTGTCTTAACTTTGTATTTACTGTTTGTTCCTCCCTTTTCAGAACCCGCTTAATCACCGTTTGCAGATAATGCACTCTGTAACCTTCACCTGTGCGGAGGTTGGGGGTGGGGGGGGGGGCGGGTATTTCACCTCTGACCCCTCCCAGTCAAAGACAAGACCCTGTAGAACACCCGAGAATGAGCCAGTCTTCTGCCTGGGCGCCCCCCCTCCTCCTCCTCCGGGGTCAGAGGTCCCCACTGTGCACCCTTTCCATCCCCCTCTAAGTACTGCCTTGCAATGTTTATTAGTTTCCGTCGCATCTCCAAAGGAAGCTAAAAGCACTTTAATCAAACTGACCATTAAAGGGGCCGTAGAGACCATCACTCTAAATCGCCCAATGACCCCTGACCTCTTAATTCCAGCCTGAGGCTCCTCTCTCATTATCTCTTCGATGCCCCCTCTGTGCCCCCTTCTCTCAGCGCGGAAGTGACTGCATTTTATAAGATGGCATTAGCGAGCAATGCAGCTGGGTGGGTTGAGCTCCGGCGGCTGCGAGCTACGGATACACGTGCGGGTCACCGGTTCGAGGCCAGCCCCAGGCTTTCCGCCTGTGAATTAGACACATGATTACCAGGAGATGCGCTGAGGTGAAACCCTTTGTGCCTGTAGTGCTATGAAACAGTAAGATCTGCAGTTCTTAGCGTGGTTTCAACCCGCTGTGTAACAGCGCCCTCTCCCGCTGCAGGCAGAGCTGGCCTCGAAAGAAGCCCTCTGGGCGCAACACGGATCAGCTCTAATTCCATTATCTGTAAATAGCTAAACACGTCTAATTAATAACTAGCTAGCGTGACTTGAATATGATGTATGCATTGCTTATATAGCGCACATTGCAAACATGTTTGCTTCTAGGCACTAGGACACAAATTAAACTGTACAAATAGTTTCGACGAATACAAAATAAAGATTTGTAACATTTTCTGGAATTGCAAACCTCAAACACGTCACCATCTCTGAAATACCGGAGGGTTTGCACTTTACTAACAGAGCCATATGTAGAAAATTCACCAAAAACCAGGCAGCGTTTAGGGATTTGAGTACTTTTAGTCTTCGATTAGTAGAAGCATTTTTAATTATCTGCCACAATAAATAAGAATTATGAACGCACAAATGAAGTATATTTGTTTGTTATTTCTGAATGGCGTTGGAAACAAATACTTTAATATAATCAAAATGAAAAATTTCACCAGGTGAATCAATTTCCACACATATTGGTCTGTGCATTGTACAGTTTTATTAGTAAAACCACATGTCTGTGCAAATGTAATGGTGATTTCAATGCAAAATGTGTCATCTGTAATGGCAGTGCGCTAGTACACCATGCATGCTCCACTCTACGCCGGTTCACTCTGCTATGCACCGCTCACTGCACTCTGCAACACTCTCTGCACTCTGCTCTGCACCACTCACTGCACTCTGCTCTGCACCACTCACTGCACTCTACTCTGCACCACTCACTGCACTCTGCAACACTCTCTGCATTCTGCTCTGCACCTCTCACTGCACTCTGCTCTGCACCACTCACTGCACTCTACTCTGCACCACTCACTGCACTCTGCAACACTCTCTGCATTCTGCTCTGCACCTCTCACTGCACTCTGCTCTGCACCACTCACTGCACTCTGCTCTGCACCGCTCACTGCACTCTGCTCTGCACCACTCACTGCACTCTTCAACACTCTCTGCACTCTGCTCTGCACCGCTCACTGCACTCTGCTCTGCACCACTCTCTGCACTCTGTTCTGCACCACTCACTGCACTCTGCTCTGCACCACTCTCTGCACTCTGCTCTGCACCACTCACTGCACTCTACACTGCACTGCTCACTGCACTCTGCAACACTCTCTGCACTCTGCTCTGCACCACTCACTACACTCTGCTCTGCACCACTCACTGCACTCTACTCTGCACCACTCACTACACTCTGCTCTGCACCACTCACTGCACTCTGCTCTGCACCGCTCTCTGCTCTGCACCGCTCACTGCACTCTGCTCTGCTCTGCTCTCTGCACTCTGCTCCGCTCTCTGCACTCTACTCTGCACCACTCACTGCACTCTGCTCTGCACCACTCACTGCACTCTGCTCTGCACCACTCACTGCACTCTACTCTGCACCACTCACTACACTCTGCTCTGCACCACTCACTGCACTCTGCTCTGCACCGCTCTCTGCTCTGCACCGCTCACTGCACTCTGCTCTGCTCCGCTCTCTGCACTCTGCTCCGCTCTCTGCACTCTACTCTGCACCACTCACTGCACTCTGCTCTGCACCACTCACTGCACTCTGCTTTGCAGCACTCACTGCACTCTGCTCTGCACCACTCTCTGCACTCTGCTCTGCACCACTACCTACAGTTTACACCACTGCACTCTACGCCACTTCACACTACGCCACTCTACCCTGTACCACTTTGCTCTATGCCAATGTACTCTTCGCTACTCTACTCTACACCACTCCACTCTACGCCACTTCACACTAGGCCTCTCTACTCTGTACCACTCTGCTCTATGCCAATGTACTCTTCGCCACTGTACTCTACCCAACTTCACACTGCGCCTCTCTACCCTGTACCACTCTGCTCTATTACAATGTACTCTTTGCCACTCTACTCTACGCCACTTCACACTACGCCTCTCTACCCTGTACCACTCTGTTCTTTGCCACTCTACTCTACACCACTCCTGTCTAAGCCACACACCAATCCACTCTGCACCGCTACAATCTATGCCACTGTACTCTACACTGCTCTGCAACACTTCCCTCTATGCCAATACACTCTACGCCTATGCACTTTATGCCAGTCCACTGTACGCCACTCTAATCTACTCTGCACCACTGCACTCTATGCCACTTGACTCTACTCCGTACACCACTGCATTCTATGCCACTCAACTCTAATCTGCACCACTACTCTCTTCATCTCTCAAGTCGACAGCACTCCACTCTGCACCACTCTAGTCCACACCACTGCACTCTACGCCTCTCTACTCTGCGCCACTCCACCCACAATGTACAAATGAAGCATATTTAATGTTATTTCTGAAGTGTGTTGGAAACTGTTGGAAATGGCCGCCTCTGCGGGGTGACCCCAACTTTTTGCATCCCTCCTCTTTTTTTTCTGACCTTATGTTTGCTGGCTTTAGGACTCTGGGCACTTTACCACTGCTAACCAGAGCTAAAGTGCATGTGCTCTCACCCTACAAATGCTACTCTACGCAACTGCACTCTACCCTGCACCACTCCACTCTACGCCACTTCAGACTACTCTGAAACAATCTACTCTAATGCACTGCACGCTATGCCGCTTCACTCTCTGCCACTCTATGCCACTTCACTCTCTGCCACCCTCTGCCCCTTCACTCTCTGCCACTCTATGCCACTTCAGACTACTCTGAAACAATCTGCTCTAATGCACTGCACTCTATGCCGCTGCACTCTCTGCCACTGTGTGCCACTTCACACTACTCTGAAACAATCTACTCTACAACGCTGCACTCTACGCCACTCTACTCCACTCTGTGCCACTTCACTCTATGTCACTGCACTCTACACCACTGTGCTCTAATCTGTATCACTGCGCTCTATGCCACTGCTCTCTACTCCACTCTGCCAGTGCACAGGCTGCGGGCTGGAGAGACCGAGGGGAGGATGGGGATGGGGCTGGGCTAGGAGCCGGGAGACAGGTGCAATGAGGCCAAATCCTGACCAGGCTGGTGTGGGTTAAACAGGAGGCAGGGATGCAGGCAGGTTAAGGGGCGTGACCGTGACCGTGACCTGCCCTTCATGGGTTCCCCATTGATGGGTCTTGCAAAGCACGTGGGACAGGTTTCCTGCTACGTTCAGAATGGAAGGAAGGAGAGAGAGAGGGGGTACTGATTGGGATACCTAGTGGTATCGCTGGGTGGGGATGGCGAGGGGTGCTCTCTGGTAAATTGTTGTGCCCCCGTTATATCCCACCACCAAGCCACCACCAAGCGACAGCTGCAGCTAACAAAACAAGCACTGGCAAAACCAAAGGATTTTTCATACACAAGAGCTATTGGCTTTCCCAATGTCTTCTATCCATGTTGTACAGGGGAGTGCATTGGCATTGCGTAAAGTGGCGTGGAGTGGCATATAGTGGAGTAGAGTGGCTTGGACTGGCGTACAGTGGTGTGGAGAGGTGTGGAGTGGAATAGAGAGGCTTGAAATAGAGTAGAGCATGGAGTGGAGTGGCGTAGAGTAAAGAGCATAGAGTAGAGTGGAGTGGTGTAGAGTGGTGTGGAGTGGCATAGAGTGGCTTGAAATGGCGTAGAGTAGAGTATGCAATGGAGTGGCGTGGAGTAAAGAACACAGAGTAGAGTGGAGTGGTGTAGAGTGGCTTGGAGTGGAATAGAGTGGCTTGAAATGGCGTAGAGTAGAGTATGCAGTGGAGTGGCGTGGAGTAAAGAACATAGAGTAGAGTGGAGTGGTGTAGAGTGGCTTGGAGTGGAATAGAGTGGCTTGAAATGGCGTAGAGTATGCAGTGGAGTGGCGTGGAGTAAAGAACATAGAGTAGAGTGGAGTGGTGTAGAGTGGTGTGGAGTGGCATAGAGTGCTTGAAATGGCGTTGAGTAGAGTATGCAGTGGAGTGGCGTGCAGTAAAGAACATAGAGTAGAGTGGAGTGGTGTAGGGTGGCTTGGAGTGGAATAGAGTGGCTTGAAATGGCGTAGAGTAGAGTATGCAGTGGAGTGGCGTGGAGTAAAGAACACAGAGTAGAGTGGAGTGGTGTAGAGTGGCTTGGAGTGGCATAGAGTGGCTTGAAATGGCGTAGAGTAGAGTATGCAGTGGAGTGGCGTGGAGTAAAGAACATAGAGTAGAGTGGAGTGGTGTAGAGTGGTGTGGAGTGGCATAGAGTGCTTGAAATGGCGTTGAGTAGAGTATGCAGTGGAGTGGCGTGCAGTAAAGAACATAGAGTAGAGTGGAGTGGTGTAGGGTGGCTTGGAGTGGAATAGAGTGGCTTGAAATGGCGTAGAGTAGAGTATGCAGTGGAGTGGCGTGGAGTAAAGAACACAGAGTGGAGTGGTGTAGAGTGGCTTGGAGTGGCATAGAGTGGCTTGAAATGGCGTAGAGTAGAGTATGCAGTGGAGTGGCGTGGAGTAAAGAACATAGAGTAGAGTGGAGTGTTGTAGAGTGGCTTGAAATGGCGTAGATTAGAGCATACAGGGGAGTGGCGTTGAGTGCAGAACATAGAGTGGGGTGGCATAGAATAGCGTGGAGAGGACTGGCTTAGAGTAGAGTGGTGTAGAGTGCAGTGGCATGGGGGGAATTGGCATTGAGTTCCGTAGAGTTGAATGCCAGAGTGTGGAGTGAGGCAGTGGCGTAGTGAAACTTGAGATGCCCCCCCTGCACACTAAATGGAAGGCCCCCCTCCAGGCTCACACAGGAGCACATAGGCCAGGGTACTGCAGTGAGGGAGGACCCCAGGAACTTCGGCTCCCCGCACCGTGGGGGCTGCTGGGGCCTTTTGTTATGCCACTGGAGTGGAGTAGTCTAGAGTGGTGGAGAGTGGAGTGGCATGGCATAGAGTGGTAGATAATGGAGTAGAGTAGACAGGACTAGAGTGGCGTTGAGTTGCTTGGAGTGATGTAGAGTAGAGTGGCGTAGCATAGAGCGGCGCTGAATAGAGTGGCAGTGTCTTAGAGTGCAAGGTAGGTGGGTGGGAGGGAAAAAAAGCAACATTGAAGGGGGATGGGTGGGAGGGAATAGAAGCTACATGGACAGGGACATGGGAGACAGACTAAAATGGAAGCAGTGGATGGACTCAAGTAATTGGTCCATGCTCCAGGGAAGATCAAATAGAAGAAAAGGACATGACATCTGCAGAGCATGAAAAAAGGGATGAAGGAAATAAGAGGGGCACTGAAGTTAACAAATGGTAAGATAAAGCCTGGCTGTAATCCCACTGTTTGTGTACAGCATGTCTCGCAGAGACAGCGCATGAGCAAACCGTGATGCAGCTCATGCAGAATGCAGCACACATAGAAAAATAAAAGTATTTCTCCTCGTTGTTCCATGCTAACGCCTCCCTTGAAATGGCGTTAGCTTTTGGCGCTGCGTCAGGTTTATGATTTCTCGTAAATCTGGGGCAGCTGCAATATGCAATGGGGCCTGCAGTAGAACGCCAACAGCAACACCCATTGCACCCCCTTTTCACGCTAAGTGATGCATGTAAAGGGGCTGTACTTACAAGGTGGTGTTAAGCCACTAGAAGTGGCTTAACGCCACCTTGTAAATATGGCACAGTTCATTGCACCACCGAGCATCGCTAAAAGTGACGCTCCAGTGGGACAAGGGGCTTGTAAATAAACCCCTAAGTGTCTAACCGCAGAAGAAGTGTGAAGAGGCGATCTGGAGTGATTGAAGCACTCCCAATACTACTATCCTTCCACATGTTAAATTCACAGCATGCTTAAATATACACGCACACACACGCATACATACACACACAAATGCTCACAAAATTTTCCAAGAAAATATGACACTCACTTGACCTGCTGTCTGGAAAGTTTTGGGGTGATCTGTCCAGGGGTGGGCCGAGAAAAACTGGAGGTCCCAAAACGCTTTTTCCCCATTCATTTTTCCATAGGAAAAATTGAACAGCGATATCGCCGAAACTACCGAATATAATTACAACAAATTTGGCAGAAAGGTAGATCCTGGTCCAGAAAGCGACTTTTTTTTTTGTTTTAGTGTAAATCCGTTCAGTAGTTTTTAAGAAAATTAAGCTGAAAACAAATTTGCATATATAGGGATATGAAGGATGCACAACCCCTCCCGATCTTGTGCTGAGATCGGATTGGCTGTCAACACTTCAACCAGTTGGCAGCAATCTTGGGACTCAGCAGCTGAGACCCAGAAAAAAAGTTAAAAAAAAAAGAAATGAGCCCAGGGTACAGACACTCTGACGCCTTAGCACTGGTGGTGGTGTCCCAGGATTAAAAAACATTTTTTAAACATTTTCGGCAGGAGTCGTGGTCGATCCTCAGATCTGCCAAACCTTTTTTTTAAAATCGAAGTGCGGGCTCTTGGGATTCATCTTTTTTAAGCACTCAGATGGGCCGAGTCCCAGGGGCATTTGTATCAAAATGCGCAGGCGGGCACCTGGCTCCCTCCCACTGCCCCGGGGACCACCACCTCTCCGGGGCTTTGGTCATATATAGTGCGGGGGTCCTGCACCCCCCCGCCTCAGGCAATATTATCACCTCCCTGGGGCTATAATGGGGTTCCGTTTCAGACCCCCAGGCCCTGGCGACCACTGCTCCACAGAGCTATGCACGTTGGCCCCCTTCCAGGGCTGGCTCCGGCTATGTCCCAGGATGCCCACCCCCAGGTCTTAGTTGTTTGCTGTGGCTTGGATGCAGGTTTGACAGCTGCAGCCAAGTCACAGCAAACACTCTGCTCCTGTCAAGCACGTCCCGCTGTCAGAAAGCAGACTTTTCATCTGTCTTCATGCAGAGAACAAAGATGAAAGCTTTGCTCCAGCAAGCATGGCGCTGCTAATTAAAGCAGCTCTTCGTTGCTGGAGCAAATTCTGGCTCACGCATGAGGTGGGACCCAGCTGGGATTGCATGGGAAGCCCAGATAGCCTGTAACTGGCAAGAAAAACTATATAAAAAAATAAAGATGTAGGGTAGTGGTGAAGATCACAGATCTTCACACAGAGAATTGAGGGTTTGACTCCAGGTGTATCCAGAGTTGTTTCCCTCTAATTTATTCTAAATTGCAAATGTTTAAGGCTCCTACTGAAAGGTGTTCTTCCTATTTTTAAATGACAAAAACATTTTTCTCTTCAAATTGTGCAGAAATATCTCATTCTAAGTATATCATACATCAAAGCCTAAAAAAAATTCTCTCTCCCTCTCACTCTTTCTCTCTCTCTCTCTTTCAGTCTCCTACTCAGAGACCCACTTAGACACTCACCCACCCACTCAGAACCTCGTGCACACACACACACACACAGCCCTAGACACTCACACACTCAGTCACAGCCCCATCAGACCGTCATGCATCCACTCAGAGACCCACTCAGTTACTCACTCACCCACTCACAGACCCACTGACACCCTCATGCATCCAACACTGTGGCCAACCGCCACTTCAGCCATGCGTGCTGGTGGTTGGATTTACGTATAGTAATGAAAATTACTATAAGTTAAAAAACATAGAAATTCACTGAAAAACTGAAGGCGTGAGTTATAGTTACCTTAGGGCATGAGCTATAATTGCTTGAGATAACTCTAACTATAACTGCTGAATTTCTGTGGTTTGGTACGTCTACAATGTGAGCCTAAGTAGAACGTCCCCGTAACCTTTGTTTTTTTACATGAACTTCTGTTTTTTTAATTCAATTTCCTAACTATAACGTCCCATTAACCTTTGGTTTGGCAGAAAGGAGAAGGGAACCCTGGGTAGTTCCCAAGACTTAGGTGGAGAGTAGCTCCTTTTTATGGAACACTCCACAACACCAGCAACACTCCAACTCTCCTCAAACGCCTGTTTTTTCCCGCCAGAGTTTTTAAGCATATTATCAGCACGGTGCCATCCAGGCAGAGCTAGAAAGTGACTAATCTTTTTGCCATTTTTACAGCAAAGTCTTTTTACACTTGGAATTAGCAAGTGCCATCCAGGCTGAGCTGAAAGGTGACAAACGCCCTTTATCATTTCAGGTACACTATTACAGCATTGGATTGGTAAAATAACATGCAAGCCAACCTGGAATAAATAAAAGCAACCCCTGACACATGCATTTCGCTCGTATTAGATCTCGTCAGGGGTTTGGAGTGTTAGTGTTGTTGTAGAGTGCTTCACATAAAGGAGCTGCTCTCCACCTCAGCCATGGGAACTACCCAGGGTTCCCTGCTCTTTTTTGCTTAATTTATGCACCACTCTAAGCCCGAAAGGGCATTGTCTGGACTTATACTGGGTGATCCCGTGTATCTGGAGAAAGCTGTATCTCTTTAAAGAAAACATTAAGCATTCTCATCTGTACAGCTAGGCCTATTGATCCCTGATTAGAAAACACAAATAAATTACCCCAAAATGTCCTCAGCATCCTTTAGGCATGCACTATTACAACCAATCCAGAACAGTATATTTTAGTGGGAAAACAAGTCCTATATGTGTGTTAAAGATTAGCAATGGATGTTTAAAGCCCAGATCCGAACAGTGGAAACCCTTAACCCAACCAAACAGAAATAAAACCTCCGGGCTTGTGAGACACTATAGCTGTCACTCATTTGTCAGCTTTGGACTGGGAGGCCTCCGGGTAGCCATGCGCTCTACAAATATCTAAAAATAATAATAATAGACTGAGGATGGTGCTGAGTTGGCCATCTAAGACTTAGATGCACCTAGGCCCCGTTTATCTTCAACAAAGGCGACAAGGAGCCGATGCATCCGAAACAAACAGCAGGTTACACTGTACCTGGGCAGGTGCTGGCATAACTCAGGTTCTCCTGAGGTCCAGTGGGGCTCATCCCATGAACGGTTCTCTATTTGTTGTAACAGACATCAACTCTGTCCATTCCAAAGCCATTCATACTCTGCTAAGGTGAGTTGAGGATTGAGTTGTGTATAGATTCCTATCTTACGGAAACATATGGGCATGCGCTATCTGTACGGTAGATGGGTGGGGCGGTGCACATTCTGGCGTGCAGCATTACACTGACAGCACCTTCCTTTTACATCACACACTGCTCTATCCCTGGCTGTTCCTGCTAGGGGTGGGAACCTGGTTCTACCCTTTTGTGGGGAACGTCTCTTTGGAGCATAACGGGGGTCCCAAGAGCTACAGAAAATCTGAAGAAAATGTTCTTGTTTGGGCCTAACATGAATGGTCCATGCTCCCGTCGTGGTGGACATATTGTTTTCAATATTTATTTGCTTTAAGGGTCTTTGGGTTAGCCACCTTCAACCAATGGTTTCTTTTGCCTTGGAGTCTTCATCCATTGGTTTGCAGCATTTCCAGTCTCATCTGAGACCAGCCCACAGGGGTGCTTTGATGCTGCTGTTTTTCAATTCATTGGTTCTTTGTATCTAGCGACATCCACCTCAGCGAAAGAAGGACTATTTCACAGCCTTTGGATTGGCTTTGTTGCAGCGTGCAGTGACTGTGGACAACCGAACCTAAAAAATAAGATGCTGCAGAAAACCTGCAGCAACCATGATGATCTGGCTTGACAGCACAGCCGTCGCAAGATAATATGGGAGAATCACCAGGAGAGTGACTTTGACTACACCCATGTTTGATGCCAGGCGTATGTTTTGATTGTGCAGAAGTTGTGTGCTACCACAAAAAAGGACTTGCCCTCCACGCAGCTGTGATCATGTTGTTTATTTATCCAGCTGCCTGAGGTGGAACTTCCAGGGGCACATAAAAGACATTGTATGTATACTGAAGTGTCTTAGATGGCTAAATAATTTATTGTGTTTTTCTCTGGCAGCACAGATGAGAGCAGGGCAGTCATTAACCTACATGGATTTTTGGATGTGGCTTTCAACCTACGCCAATCATATTCTGCAGTTCTTTGCTTCCACACAAGCACATTTCCATTCTCATGCTATCTACTTGTAAAGCTTCATGTTGCCATACAACATGCTTTTGAAGTCGTACCGATTGGCCATGCCAATCCTGTTTTTCAGACACTTTTGCCTGGGCTCCCTTCCCTAAACGCAGAGCCACTGGAATTTTACTTTTTTGTGGCTGCAATGATTTTCATGTAACTATGTGCTTGCCAGGGGGCGGAGCTTGCCCGGTTACAAGATGGCCGTGTTGTAGTGAGGCTCCGCCAACCACCGTAAAATCCGTTCACAATCCTACATGTCACATTCGAATTATGCTACCAGGTGCGGTGCCAAGAACAGCTACGAGGTGGAGGCACATGTGGATGCCCTTTTTCCCCTAAAAAAAGGAACTACGGGAGCCCTGTAGAGCGAATTGCGTCGGCGGCTAGCCGAGAGAGGGACGCGTGGTGGGCCGCAAGTTCGGACGGGAGCGGCCCTGGAGGAAAGACGATCGAAGACAAAAGCCCAGAGAGATAGAGAGAGGTGGAGCATCTCTTGGGCCCCGCGGAGGAGGGCGGC
This sequence comes from Pleurodeles waltl, assembly GCF_031143425.1. NCBI lineage: Eukaryota > Metazoa > Chordata > Amphibia > Caudata > Salamandridae > Pleurodeles > Pleurodeles waltl. Next base: position 4,462,632 of record NW_027150301.1, read on the forward strand.
CCCAGAGGCGAACCTTGGACACCTTGTGACGAAGGGAGGTGAGGAGGGCCGGCGTACGATGCGAGAGAGCACCGAGGGCACGAGTGCGCTTGAGAAACACGGCGTGTGGATGCAGGTGGGTACCCCCTCCCCTCGAAAGTCGGGATCGGTCTTTTGGGGAAAATTAGAAACAGTGCATTAGGGGCAACGGAGTACGCTGGATTGGACATCATGAGGCGGGGCCCGGTGGGCCCGGGAGTCCGCTGGTTCCGCGAGGGGGCCCGCTGTTGGCGCACTTGATTAGGCGAGACTGGAACATTAAAGAGAATGATTAACAAGCGTAGCACTTTCAACGTACAACCGAGCAAAAGTGGATGATTACACCCAGCATCGATAGTCATTAACGCACAGCGCCGTCCACAGTGGGGCGGGGTGCGCTGGCAGCGGGTGCTTCTTGGAACCGCAAGTAAAAAACTCCACGACACCTAAAACATGGGCAAGACAGACAAAACACAAGCCCGGCTGCAATTTCAGCGACGAAGGGCACAGGGCCCAGCAGGAGATGGAACAGGGACGGACTCAGAGAAAGGCCCGGAGGGCACTCCTGGGGAAGAACAGGACTTGAGGCAGCTCCTAGTTTCAATGCAACACAGCCTTAATCAGATAGATGGGAAAATAGACGCCCTCGCTTACCGCATGGACAGAATGTCTGAACGCATAGATAAGCACACGGAGAGATTAGACCATGTGGAGAATAGGGTGTCTGCGATTGAAGACGGTCAAACGGAACTAGTAAGCGGCCAATTGAAACTTAGCAAAGAACTAGGGGCGCTCAAGCTAAAAGTGGAGGATATGGAAGCCCGGTCCAGAAGGAATAATTTACGCATAGTGGGCCTTGCAGAATCCACCGCGATCACCAACATGGAAAGCCACATTGAACAATTACTGGTGCAACTACTGGGTCGAACTACCTTTTCGGACCTATTTGTAGTAGAGACAGAGCACAGATCCTTAGCGGCTCGCCCACCTCCGGGGGCCCCTCCACGCCCAATCATCGCCAGGTTATTAAACTTTAGGGACCGCGATGGCGCCTTGCTTCGCACAAGAGAACTTAAACAATTGCAATATGAGGGGACAACGTTGTCGATATACCCGGACTTCACAGTACAGGTACAGGAGGCGAGGAGAAAATTCATTGAGGTGAAAAAACAATTATGGTCCATGCACCCGGAGTACAGAATGCTTTACCCAGCAAAATTGAGAATTGACGTGGTTGGGAATGTGATTTTTTTCACAGACCCTAAAAAACTGGAACAATTAATGAAGCGTAGGAAGGCGAACAATGGTGCTGAAGCCGCCGCAGACGAGGACATGTAGGTAGCGACAAGGAATTGGTGCTTCCAACACCACTATCATCCTTGATACACTACCAACCTGCAGAAGATGGAGCGCTTGAGATACAACGGAACAGAGAGATCACATGCACCGCACGTTATTGAACAATCTGAGCGCAATATGAGAGCAAAATGTGACATGATTACTCACAAAATAGGTGGCTGGCACGCTAACACACAGAGACAAAGCAGGGTAACATCCGCCCTGATGTGTGCTCCACTTATACCTCAGGAAAAGAGAGGTGTTGTTTTGGGTAGGGGGTGGGGGAAGACGAAGTTGGGTAATTGATGGGTGAGCTGGGCAAGTTGGGATATAGCCTATCGTGGGAGGTGGGCGGGAGGGCAGAGGGATGTTCGGGGACAGTTATTTGAGTACATACTCTTACACAAGATAAGGAGCTACAAATTTACAACACAAATAGGATTAATACAACACTGCACAATAATAGAGAAGACAAACCTCTGCACACACACACCCTAACATAAATAAAGATCGCAAGCAGCTTCGATTGATCACTTGGAACGTTCGGGGCCTCAAAGACGCGCGAAAGACTCGCAAGGTAATTGCATACCTACGTAATCACAAGGTAGGTATAGCTATCTTGCAGGAGACACACTTGGCCCCCAACAGCCCTATGCTCACATCTCGAAGATTTCAGGGACAATTTGTTGCGGCAGGATACACATCACATTCCAGGGGTGTGCTGATTTGGGCTTCAAAAGAAACTGATATTGGTCTCTCCTTGGTGGCAGAGGACCCAGGAGGGCGATATGTGGTGGCACGTTGCACGGTGCGAGCATTCACATTTTTACTGATAGATATATACAGCCCCAATTATGATGACCCACTATTTTATCGAGAACTGGCACTTAGGGCGGGCTCCTGGGGAGGGCAACCACAGCTCTGGTGCGGTGACTTCATCTGTACATTGGACCCGGCACTGGACAGATCGGGTGGGGTGGCTCGAAGGCCGGCGGCGGCGGCACGCGAGATATCGCTTTTAGCCGCTGAACTGGATATGGTAGACGTGTGGCGTGATAGACACCCAGAGAGAGGGGGCTATACACACTGTTCGGCTGCACACAATCTGCACACGCGTATAGATTTTGGGCTAGTGGCTCGCTGGTTGCTGTGCAGCCTGGTCCCGGAAGCTCCTTGGCCTCAAACATATTCAGACCACTCCCCAGTACCAATACTGTTGACAACTGGTACGATAAAGGCTCCTCCATTTTCGTGGAGGTTTCCTCCCTTTTCGCTTTTAGACATCCTCTTTAAGGCCAAATTGGCCTCAGAGATCACAGAGTTCTTTCGGATTAATGAGGGTTCCGTTCCTGAGGTAGGCACGGTATGGGAAACCTTTAAGGTGTACATCAGAGGGATTACCATAACCAAACATGCTGGGGTGCTCCGATCGATAAGGCGGCGGCTCCAAATACTTGAAAGCAACTTATCAAAACTGGAGCAAGACCACAGTGACACTGCAGACGCCAACGTGTTGAGCCAAATTCACGCTAAGATACAAGAATACCAAGAGACAGCTCACACAGAAATACAACACCTGGGTAAATACACCACAGCCCGAATATACGGGGAGGGAGAAAGACCGGGGGCAGTACTGGTGGGATTGATACGTCCCCAGCGAGGCAAAAACACAATTGAAACCATACGATCTGAGGGGTGAGAGGATATAAGAGATCCTGAACGTATAGCTGATAGATTCAGAGAATACTATCAATCATTATACTCCTCCAGGGTAAACCCAAGCTTGGATGCAATAGCAGACTACCTCACACATATCACTATGCCCAGACTGACAGGAGGATAGAGAGGCTCTCGGTGCACCTTTGACTCTAAGTGAAATTACGGAAGTGCTGGGGGGTATGGCTGAGGGGAAAGCTCCTGGTCCAGATGGGCTGACAGTATACTTCTACAAAGCATATCAACACCTATTACTCCCAAAGTTAAAAGACGTATATGATGAAATGGTAGAGAAGGGCAGCATGCCCCCATCGATGAGAGAAGCAATGATAATTGCCCTGCTCAAACCGGGTAAACCCAGAGAAAACTGCTCCTCTTATAGGCCATTGTCGCTGTTAATTGTAGATGTAAAAAAATTTGCCCGGATTTTGGCTGATCCCTTGGCTGGAGTGCAGCCGCGTCTGATTCGGCCTGAGCAAGCTGGTTTTGTCCCCGGTCGCAGTCTGTCTTCGCACATTATTTGGCACAATCCAAAACATTAACCCGGAGTTGAAGGCGGTGGCAGTCTTCCAGGATGCCAAAAAGGCGTTCGACTTGGTAGAATGGGAGTTCCTAAGGGCGACTTCGCACAGATTTGGGGTGGGCGACACCTTCCTCCAAATGATCTTCACATTGTATAGCGACCCCCGAGCCAGAGTTTGCGCTAACGGTACGGTGACGGAATTGTTTGGGGTTACGAGGGGTACCAGACAGGGTTGCCCGTTATCTCCCCTGTTATATGCGTTGGTAGCGGAGCCTCTGGCGTGTGCATTAAGAGAGTACCATGGACACCGGGGCCTCAGATTTAAAAATTACACCCTTGTTCTGTCTACGTATGCAGACGATACCCTATTATATATAAAAAATCCTGAGCGTAACGTCGCTCCAATACTTCGAGAAAACATAAAATTTGGCTCTCTGTCAGGGCTAGTAATAAATTGGAATAAGTCCATCGTGTTTCCCTTAACTCCAGTAACAACGCAGGTAGATGTACACTTCCCACTGGCATGGGAGACGAACACTGTCAGATATTTGGGGATAAAAGTGCATACTGACCCTAAGAGAGTGATAGAGGATCATTTTTTAACTGCATTGAAAAAATTGTCAATGGATGTGGAGAGGTGGATAGCACTGATGAAAATGGTGGTTTTACCGCACTTTTTATTCCTGTTTCAAAATATACCTATACTCCTGCCGAAGACATACTTTGCCGCTTTGAAAACGTTATTAATTAAATTGGCATGGGCGAACAAGGTACCTCGCGTGAATTGGCGAACTCTGACGCTCCCATATGAGATGGGGGGATTGGGCGCCCCAGACCTTGAGATATATTACATAGTAGCGCATGCAGCAGTGGCACAGGAGTGGTTTCATGGGACGGGAGAATGCTGTGCCTGGTTCTCTCCTGGGAGAGACCGTAGTTTGGTGCAATCCATGCACGAAATAGGCATTGACAAAATGGGAGATATCTTCGAAGAGGGCATTGTGAAGACCCAGGACGCAATAGCAAGGGACACGGAGACACCACCTTCCCTACACCGATATCAGTACCACAGGGTGAGACACGCTCTGACGAAATTATTAGGAGATGATATGCAAGAACTCCCGGAGGTACAGGCCCTCTCGGTGGTTCTGTTGGGAAAACAACATCGCCGACTGATTTCTTGTCTCTATGCACATGTCCAGGGGGCTAGGGAACATGAGCTATTGAGAGCTCACCTGGAGTGGCAGAGAGAGCTAGAAGTGCAGATCTCAGACGCACAATGGCAATACTGCTGCTCTAGAACGAAATCCATATCCTTAAACGGCCGACACCGGCTAATACATTTTAAATATCTAAATAGAGTATATTATACCCCCGTGCGACTCTATCAATATGGACTGAAAGAGACAGCTAATTGTCCCAGATGTGGAGAGGAACGGTCTGGATTCTTACACATGTCCTGGGGGTGCGGAATGGTGCAGCAATTTTGGAAGGCAGTGACACAGGAACTAAATAGTATCACTGGAGAGCAGATGACCTGCGAACCGATGACAGCACTTTTGGGCTGGGATAAACAATTAGCGGCTCAAAATCGCAGGCTACTGGCGATGGGGTTCCTATTAGCCAAACGACGGATAGCAATGAGATGGGATCGCGGCCCAGTCCCCACAATACAAGAGTGGCATAGAGATATGGCATATTGTAACACACAGTCAGACAATTATAATGAGATGCTCCCCCCCACCACTAGGCCGAAGAAATACTGGGAGGCCTATAGCCGCTACCTTGCTGGAATGGAAACAAGCAAACCAGAAACAGGAGAGACATTCTGATGGGACATAATAAAACTGAATCACATGAACATAGGCAGTAACTGTGGCCGGATTGATGACCCGATGTTTCAGGGTGGAAGGGAAATGTGTAGAACTGTTTACCGTATGCGACCGCCTAAATACGTCAAGTGATTGATAAGTTTTTCAGCAAGATGAATACTTTGTTATGTTGTAAATTACTACATTAAAACATAAATAAAGATTAAAAAAAAAAAAAAAAAAATATGTGATTGCCACGTAATCCATCATCTGCTGCATAGCCTGCTGATTTTTTACAAAAAAAAGGTTTAGTTTCTAGCTCAAACGGATAAAAAGTTACAAAAAATATGGCAACCTGCGAACCGGAACGCTTTTCACATAGTTTAACTGGTCATCTGTAAATTGCTTATTGCTGTATTTGGGTATGAAATTATTTCTAAGGTGAACTCTGTTCCCAGACACTATTACCAGGTGTAAAAACAAAAAAAATAGTGAAGTAATACTATCACAAAATGTGTCGCATTATGCCGCATAAGATGCCTTTTCTTGCTGCATAATTTGTCCAATCCTGCCATATAATTTGTTCAACGTTGCCGCATAATTTGGTCCTCCTCTGCCACATAATTCCAGTGGCCCTGCCTATGCCCAAACAAACATTGGCAGAGTCAACAGCGGGCTGTACAAACCAATGCTTGTTAGTTTCGCGCCTGCCACAGTACCAGGAGCATTGACCCTCTGCAGCAGTAACACCGCCCCCACTGCTGCAGCCCACCTCTCTCTCCTCCCCTGTACCTGAGTCTAAGCTTGGCAGGATTGCAGGTACTGCCAAAGCAGCTGCAATGTGAGCCACAGAAACAATTTCCCAGGCAGGCTCAGATTCTCCCATGAAATGGGTAGCCAGGCGATGGATTACATGAGAGGAGCAGGGCACACGCACCATACTGTATAAGTCCAAGATGGCCGACACTGGAGCCATTATTAGCTGACACAAAGCCCACTTTCAGGCAGGAAGGGGGTATCCATCCGCCAGTGATGTACATAACACATAACATGCTGTGTAGAATTCCTCCCAGATCCTGGCTTGCATAGTGCCCTTCTGTTGAGAAGACACAACCTGCAGTGGGCCTTGGCTACCTGCCCACAGGGAGGGGGGGCACTCGGTGAGCTGGGACGGTAACATGGGCCACTTGTGTTCACATCCGCTCTCAGGTGCACTTTACACCCACCTGATCCGTCCAATGTCCCCTGTATGCACCAGTCCCTGCTGGTACAAGCCCTGGCAGGCCCTCCCGCTGCCGCAACCCAGCCCTGGGCTCTGCCAACCATGACCTGTGCCAGCTCCGAGGAGCCAGTGTTTCCTGGAAGGAAGAGGCCGCAGATCAAGTGCCAACATTTGATCTTCGTGGCACCCTCTGAGGCCTTTTCTTGGAGGTCTGGGGCAGTCAGAGGCCACTGGGCAGTACGGGGGGGGGGGGGGGGGCTGTCAGATGGCCAAGTTGCACCTAGTGAAGGCTTACTCTAGGAATCTGAGGGGGTAGAAACTAGCTCGAAGGCAGTGCGACACAGCAAATAACACTCAAGAACTTTAAGGCCAGTCAGCGCTTTACTTTAGGGACATTATTTAACAATTACAAATATTGTTATAATGATTTCCACGTAATTTAAGAATTTAAAAAAGGCTGTTATGTTGTTTTACAAAATTACTTAACAATTAAAACAGGTTGATATAATTGTTTTCAGCGTTATTAATAATTAAAAGCGGCCATTCCAAGGCATGGTTTGTGATACAAAGGTGTATCTTTGTGGGCATTTCCAGCTTCCTCTCGGTCCACTTCTCACCATGGAAATGGTCAAAGATTTACCCCGTCACTTGGTTGGAGTAACTCATCTTCCAGGAAGGGAAGGTGAACAGACTACCCCTGATTTGGCGGTGTGTATGCAAATGTCTTTCTCCAAAGGCAAAGAGTTGCCTGCAAACAAAAAAAGTGCATTTGAACCGTAGGCCCCACTTGTCTGGAAGAGCAGGGACTCCACAGTAAGGTCCCATGACATTCCCATAAGTACACCGAGAAACTCTTGCCCGGCACAGCTGTGCTTCTGGGAATGTTTGTGAATTCCAAAAACAGGGAAAAGTAATTCCAGACCTAACTCCTGGGCCCACCTTGGGGACTACTTTGGCACCACGACATGTTTATATATATTTTATTTCCATTGTTTTTATTTGTAGGTTGGAACACAAGGTGTTAGCTCTAAAAATTTGTAGGGATCAGAATAAAAGGTGTTACCCAAAAATGACTATCCCAACAGTCGCCACCTAAACCGCACAACAAAGTCACTGGTGCTCTGCCTGTGTCCTGGTGAGGCTGGTATGTAGTCACCAGTGTCTGTTGAGGGGCACAGACCACCGGCATAACAGCATCGGGGTCCATCTAGAGTGTTCACAGTCAAGTAAGATTCTCTCTCTCTCTCTCTCTCTTCCACCCCCCCCCCCCCCCCCCCCCACACACACACACGGTAAAGGACCCAAGGCCCTGACAATCATTTTAATGAAGTTGTTGGTAAGTGTGGGTGACCTGCCTGTCCATCCTCAGCCCTTGATGGCTCTTGCTGGTATCTGCGGGGTGCCCTTTAGTGCTGAGAGGATGTCTGGGGTGTCTGCGAGTTAGCACCCTCTAGATGGCTGTGGCCACAGACCGGCTCGGAAGTGCTGCCCGGGAGCTGTGCTTGGAGCTTGGTAGCAGTGAGATCTGGTGTCAGAGGGTCTGTGTCTTCTCAGGTGGGTCTGGGAGCAGAGTTTGCTGTACACACTGACTCTGCCCTGCCTGCACAGGGCTCCTGTGAGACACCTCTGTCACTGCACACTGTCCTGCCTGCACAGGGCTCCTGTGAAACACCTCTGTCACTGCACACTGACTGTCCTACATGTAGAGGGCTCCTGTGAGACACCTGTCAGTACACACTGACTCTGCCCTGCCTGCACAGGGCTCCTGTGAGACACCTCTGTCACTGCACATTGTCCTGCCTGCACTGGGCTCCTGTGAAACACCTCTGTCACTGCACACTGACTGTCCTGCATGTAGAGGGCTCCTGTGAGACACCTGTCAGTACACACTGACTCTGCCCTGCCTGCAGAGGGCTCCTGTGAGACACCTCTGTCACTGCACACTGACAGTCCTGCCTGCACAGGTCTCCTGTGAAACACCTCTGTCACTGCAAACTGACTGTCCTGCATGTAGAGGGCTTCTGTGAGACACCTGTCAGTAAACACTGTCTTTGTCCTGCCTCTGGAGAGCTCCTGTGAAACACCTGTCAGTACACACTGACTCTGTCCTGCCTGCACAGGGCTCCTGTGAGACACCTGTCAGTACCCACTGACTCTGCCCTGCCTGCACAGGGCTCCTGTGAAAAACCTCTGTCACTGCACACTGACTGTCCTGCATGTAGAGGGCTCCTGTGAGACACCTGTCAGTACACACTGACTCTGCCCTGCCTGCACAGGGCTCCTGTGAGACACCTCTGTCACTGCACACTGACTGTCCTGCCTGCACAGGGCTCCTGTGAAACACCTCTGTCACTGCACACTGACTGTCCTGCATGTAGAGGGCTCCTGTGAGACACCTGTCAGTACACACAGACTCTGCCCTGCCTGCACAGGGCTCCTGTGAGACCCCTCTGTCACTGCACACTGACTGTCCTACCTCCAGAGGGCTCCTGTGAGACACTGCTGTACTTGCACACACTGACTCTGTGAGATCCCCTAGGCCCTCCTTTAAGCACCCCGGGCACCCAGCTCAGCTCATACTGTCACCTACACCCAGCACATGCTTGGCCCCTCTCAAGCTCCCCATACCCCCCTTGACTATGTCAGGCCGCCAGAGGATCCCAATGACCTCTGACACCTCCAGATGAGAGGCCATTGGGTCCTGATACAAAGGAATAAAAGGCTGATTTCCGGGCCATGCATGTTGGGTGTTCCCAGTCCCCCCAACCGAGACTAATCCCCCATAGATGGTCCGCAACTACATCTATGTACTGAGTGCTGATTGGTCTCTGATTCCTGCGCCGTGGACATTGCCGGGAGAACCTTGAGTCAAGTAGTGGAGTCTGGGTACAAGCCCCCAAAACCCCGGTGTCTCCAATCACCCCAACCCCTACCACCCCTTTTACTACCCCAAAGAAGTATCCCCAGCGGGCCAATGGGGCCAGCATGGGGTAACTCTGCGCCCCCGTGGGGGCCACGAGGAGCTCGTGAGCGACAGTGACGCGCTGAGCCTGGGAGGTGTTGGAGTGTAGCTTTTATGATCAAAGTTAACATGAAATGTTTGCGAATTAATGTGTAATGATGCTGCATTGAAAATGTATTAATGTGCTTTACTAAACGTGTGTCCAAAATGTGCCCACTGGGAGTGGCCGTCAATGTATACGATGATTAATGAAATTGACTAATAATGAAATATTAAGGTACTAATGTATGATTTTGTACTAGTATTAGGGATTATATGTTAAGGTTTTGTTAATTAATCACTAGGCCTTAGTTAGCATGAGTTGGGGCCTAGCTGCCCGGTTTCATATTATATGTGTTTTTCTAACGTGCACTGTGCTGACTTGCTGAAGGACATGATGTCGGACTTTTCCAGAAGCTAGAAGATGTATTTAACCGTAGTAAATCCGTTCTCATGAGACTCGACTTGCTCAAGGAGACATTCTTGCCGAATGCAACAGTGTAATTCGCAACAGGTACAATGTTGCCTAAACTGGTAAAGACAATGGAACTACTGACTGAGCCTGAGAGACTGAAAGTTTTCACCTGACATTCTACCCGTTGGGGAAGTCAATTACAGGAGCCAATAAACCACGTGAGAACTGTTATGGGGTGACAATCTTAATGAGACGACAAGTGGATTATTGGTTGAAGATAATGGTGCACCAAAACTTGTCCAAATGGAAATTAGGGGACTGTACAACAAATTTGGTATAACTGTATGACACAAGGGGAAATCAGGATTCTGGAGAGAGATGTGAAGCCATTCTTGCCGTCATTTAGACACTCTGTCACCGTGCCTAAAGACTTTGCGGTTTGATTCTTCAAATCATCCTTACCCCACTTTGCTTAGCCGTTCTATACTTTTCCTCCTTATGAGGGAAGTGCCCCTATTGCCCGTCTTGCTGAACTTTGCTGAGTTTCCTGGCTGATGGCGAATCGACTGATGTCTTGAGGATGAAGACTGACTATGTATGCTGACCCAATACGGAGGGTAACTATCTGATGATGAAATTGTAATTGTCTGTTTTCCTTTCCTTTCTAGACACCAACTGCTTCGTTTGACAGAGACCATACTTAGATGTTTTTCTAAATTTGTTTTGCTAAATTGTTTTGCATGAAGCCCAACATGCCGATGCTAATTCGAGGTTAGTTAAGGAGTTCACTGAAACAGCCGCAAATAGACAAATGACTGAATCTATGTTTTGTTCAATGATGCGCTAATGATACTCTGCTAAGATTGATCCATGTTGATGTCGTGCCATGTGCTAATGTTAATGATCTTTGCTTTGATGAAGTCTTATTCGAGTTGCCACATTGTGACATTGCTGATGAGTTTTATGGTATTGGCACTAATAAATTTACTGATAGAATTGTAACCAATAGGGAATAAATATCACAAATCTTGCTAAATTCTGAGTGTTTATTCATGACTGAACGGTCATGGTGTGTCTCAATATTATTGATGTCATTGTTTAATCTGATTGACTTGCTATTGTGATTATTGAAGTGGTTATTGGTCTATTTATTGACATGTTGAGTAGTAATCTTGTTCTAAGGAGACTTCAATCAGGGTCAAAAGATTTATCGGCCTAAAACGAGTCCCAGAGTGAGTAAATTATCTAGATTGGGACGCGTTGACAGAGGCCACTGAGTACCACTGAGCTGAGTCCATCGATGTCACTCAGTCAAAAAAAAGTGTTTACTGAGACTATGGGGGTCATTACAACCCTGTTCTGACGGAAGCACCGACAACAGGCTGGCGGTGCTTCCCATGGCATTACGAGCATGGCGGAAGCGCCGCGGTCGCACCGCCGGGGCCGGCTGTTTACCGCCACATTGGTCCCAGTGGATTTAATCCTCCAGGGCAGCGCTGCCCAGGGGGTTACGAGTCCCCGACCGTCAGCCTTTTCATGGCAGTTTGAACCGCCAGGAAAATGCTGGCGGTACAGGGAGTCATGAGGCCCCTGGGGGCCAACTGCACCCGTTGCACAGCCGCAACACCGCTGGCTCCATTTGCGCCCGAGATCCCCAGCAGGGATCTCCAAATGGCCGCGGCGGGAGTGCGGCCGCATTGGCGGCCACCCGGCGGTCCGATCTTGGCAGGCGGCAAGGTCGTAATGAGGGCCTATGGGCCTCATTAAAAGCATAGATGCTATTTATTGCACCATGTACATAATCTTACCACTTGGTTCGCTATTTATCAAGCGCCATAATAGCACCTATTACAAGATTCTGGGGCATAACGGGCACATGTTGGAGTAACAACCGACGTGTAATCGGGGCATAATTCTGTGCTGTCAGAGGGCCTAGGGAGCCCATAGCCCACGCTGGGTTCTGGATAAAATCCAGAAAACATCAACATGGCACAATAAAATGCATATAACGGGAAGAGGACTTGTACGTCTGAGCAGAAAAACATATTTAAAGTCGATGCCAAACAGCAAGGTGTGCCTCAGCAGCGGTATTAACATCAGTGTGAGGCAATACCACTCTATTTTGAAATTTACCAGAAAAGATGGGTAATACCTCACGAAATGGGGCTATCGATGGTAGATTTCACTTCTTGCCAGCACCATCCTCCAGCAGCTGGTAATGAGAGGTGGTAATACTGTGAGATACCAGTGAAATCATTTATTATAACACAATGGGCAGTTTAAATGTCCTGATTACTGGTTAATTTTATTTTGCTACTGCATTTCCTGCAAGTTTTAAATGAGAGCCGGTCTCTCTCCTCCTTGACGCTGAGTTGAAGACACCCCAATCTTCGTCTTCAGCCCCCAGTTTTTCAGAAGGCCCCAACATTGAGATACCTGATCTCTGCTGCCATCTCTCTGAGACGTCACCACAGACTGACCACAGAAACCTGAAAATCATCCTGCAACGTCCGAGCATCCTCGAGGGGTACATTGAAGTCTAGCTCTGGGGTTCTTACTGGGTCTGATTGAGAGGTGGGTGGGAGTGAAAAAAAAAAAACAATTTTGGAGGGAATGTTAAAATCTGAGAACACTGCACTGATGAGATTTCCTTCACCTTTCTCGTATAGTCCCGTTTGTCATGGAGGAGCTTCCATACCAAGGTGCCACCCCAACTTTAAGGACTGTCCGCAGCCTCTGTTAGGCAGAGTCTAGTGCTCAGGGCACTAATGCACTGAGCGCAGGTGTTACAGGTTTGAAACAGGAGTTCACTCCACCTTACATTTTCACAAGTCTGGATAGCAATAAATTGTTCCATTGTGGCATGAAAACCCTTGGGTGACTGTGGTCTCACCTACGTACTCCGTGATTCCCCAAAAAGTGCGGTAAGTTTTATTGCAGGACTTGTGTGTTGCACAATTAGTTGATTAGAAAGCCTGTGTAAGAAGTATCCTACACCCTTCATATTAAACCCTTTGTGATGTCACAGCTCCCCCTCCCCCACTGGAAGGCAGGAGCCCGTGTATCTGATTAATTATAGACCTTTGTGATGTCACATCTCCCCTCCCCTACTGCCGCAGTGTATCTGATTAATGATAGACCTTTGTGATGTCACAGCTCCCACCCCCTCTGGAAGGCTGGAGCCCGTGTATCTGATTAATGATAGACCTTTGTGATGTCACAGCCCCCTCCCCTGCTGCCGCAGTGTATCTGATTAATGATAGACCTTTGTGATGTCACAGCCCCCTCCCCTGCTGCCGCAGTGTATCTGATTAATGATAGACCTTTGTGATGTCACAGATCCCCCTCCAGTACAGGAAGGCAGGATACCACAGTGCATTTTTGTTAACGCAAGACATCTGTGATGCCACCTCTCCCTTCTATGCCAGAATAGACTGACACACGTTATCTTACATACATTTGTGATTTCAAACCCCCCATTACCCGAAGGCATGCTTCCACATTTTAATTTAGGGAACTTCAAGTTGTACCATCTTGGGGGGCGTGGTTCGGCCGCTTTCAAGATGGTCGCCGGCTGATCGAGGAGATGATGCCATAAACTGAGCTGAGGTAAGGTGCCTACAACACAGTGCTGGGTGGGTACATTCATAATTTACTGTATCAGTCGGTTAATATCATTACCATACAACAAAAGAAAGAGATGACATTTCACATTTTAGACAATATTAAGAATATGAAGTAAATAAAATATATATTTGATCCTATAAATGCACTTGATGTGACAGTTAATCGTCCTTATCCTGTGCAGTGCAACATTTTATCTGCAGCTGATGTTTGCTACCTGAGCCTTCAATGCACATCTGTGACAACCCTATAAGTTATAAGGCCCTCAGGAGGAATATTGTTTCTAAATATCTCATCCTCGGTGTTATTAAAGAAGGACTGAGGATGGGCTCAGTTGCTTCTGAGCTCCGTCTGCACAATGAACCTTCTTTGTCACGGACCGAGGGTTATAAGTTCCCTCAACCTGTAGAGCAGAGATATGAAGCTCTCTAAATCCCTTAAATGTAGTGTTGTTTACTGGGTTTAATTCCGTATATGGAAGTGGAAAAGACACAGTACATTCGTGTGTGGCCCACGAAGGGGGGCGGTGAGTGTAGGCCATCCAGATAGAGTGAATAACAGATCCTGTCACTGGTTTCCCGCAGGCTATCCAGGCACTGGTTTCTTTCAGGCTATCCACATAGAGTGAATAACAGATCCCGTACACTGGTTTCTCTCAGGATATCCAGAGACAGTAAATAACGGACCCTAGCCAATGGTTTCTATCAGTCTATCCAGGCACCAGTTTCTCTCAGGCTATCCAGATAGTGTGAATAACAGATCTTGTGCACTTTTTTTCTGAGGCTATCCAGATAGAGTGAATAACAGATCCTCTGCACTGGTTTCTCTCAGGCTATCCAGATAGACTGAAGAAAAGATCCTGTGCACTGGTTTCTCTCAGGCTATCAAGATAGAATTAATAACAGATCCTGTGCACCAGTTTCTCTCAGGGTATCCAGATAGAGTTAACAACAGTTCCCGTGCACTGGTTTCTCTCAAGCTATCAAGATAGAGTTGTAATAAAATTCCAGAAATAAAGAAGTGACACAACTCTGATGACAATCTGGAAGAAAAAAAAAAAAAAAAATATATATATATATATATATATATATATATATATGTATATATGTATTAAAAACAATAATACAATAGAATAGGGTCGGAGCACAGCTCACTTCTGCAACTGAAACTACACTCAATTTAGCTCTCACAAACAGCTTATGTTAATGCCTTTATTTCATTAACATCTAACATGTCTTATCTCCTAGCCAACTAACTCAGTGGCTCACTATTGGCTACCTTCACACAAGCAATAAATCTATAAACACACATCTGACTATTTATCACCAGGATTCAGCTGTGACTGTTATATGGTTGCATCTTTTAAGGAGCACAATGTCCTTAGATCACACCTTTGGAATTCTGTCATTGCTCACCCTCTACACTACCTCTATACTTCGAGGTTTTAGGGCCTGTCCTCCTCCCTCTGCCAACCTTGAGTGGCACGGACAGCTCCTCTCTCCGCCTTATCCCTTACTGTGAGGTATCCCTTCCTCCCGAATCCTGTACCAGGGGCTCAGGCTCTCTTTGTGTGCACGACCTTCGAACCTATCTATGGTATGCGAGGACGGGCTGTAACTGCCTCTCCCTGCATCAGATCTGTCCTTTCCTTCTCCTTTGGGCCCTGTTCTCCCTTGGTACCCAGTTTCTACTGCTGTATTTGTCTCCCACTATGTACACATTTACCACACAGCTCATAACTTGACCAAAGTTGGCCTTCTTTCTTTTTCCTAAGGCCTATTACAGAGTGAATAACAGAGGCTGTCACTGGTTTCTCTCAGGCACTGGTTTCTCTCAGGCTATACAGGTAGAGTGAATGACAGATCCTGTTGCTGGTTTCTCTCAGGCTATCAAGATAAACTGAATAACAGATCCTGTGCACTGGATTGTCTCAGGCTATCCATACAGAGTGAATAACAGATCCGGTGCATTGGTTTCTCTCCGCTACCTAGATTCAGTGAATAACAGATCCTGTGCACCGGTTTCTCTCAAGCTATATAGGCACTGGTTTTTCTCAGGCTATCCAGATAGAGTGAATAACAGAGGCTGTCACTGGTTTCTCTCAGGCCATCCAGCTAGATTAAAAAACTGATCCTGTGCACTGGTTTCTCTCTTGCTATCCAGATAGAGTGAATACCACATTCGGTGCACTGGTTTGTCTCAGGCTATCCAGAATGAGTGAATACCAGATCCTGTGCTCTGGTTTCGCTCAGGCTATTAAGATAGAGTGAATAACAGATCCTGTCGCTGGTTTCTCTCAGGCTATCCAGATACAGTGAATAACAGATCCTGTGCACTGGTTTCTCTTAGGCTAACCAGATCCTGAGCACTGGTTTCTCTCAGATTATCCAGATACAGTGAATAATAGATTCTGTGCACTGGTTTCTCTCAGGCTATCTAGAAAGAGTGAATACAAGATCCGGTGCACTGGTTTCTATCAGGCTATTGAGATAAAGTGAATAACAGATCCTGTTGCTGGTTTCTCTCAGGCTATCGAGATAGAGTGAATAACAGATCCTGTAAATCAGTTTCTCTCAGGCTATCCAGATAGAGTGAATAGTAGATCCTGTGCATTGGTTTTTCTCAGGCTATCAAGATAGAGTGAAATATAGATCCTGTGCAATGGTTTCTCTCAGGCTATCCAGCGACATTGAATAACGACCCTGGCCACTGGTTTCTCTCAGACTACCCAGGCACTGGTTTCTCTCAGGCTATCCAGATAGTGTGAATAACAGATCCTGTGCAATGGCTTTTCTCATGCTATCCAGATAGAGTGAATACCTGATTCTGTGCACTGGTTTCTTTTAGGCTATCCAGATAGAGTGAATATCGGATCCTGCACACTGGATTCTATCAGGCTATTGAGATAAATTGAATAACAGATCCTGTTGGTGTTTTTTCTCAGCCTATCGAGATAAAGTGAATAACAGATCCTGTGAATCAGTTTCTCTCAGGCTATCCAGACAGAGTGAATAACATATCCTGTGCACTGGATTCTCTCAGGCTATCCAGACAGAGCGAATAACAGATCCTGTGCACTGGTTTCTCTCAAGCTACCAAGATAGAGTGAATAACAGATGCTGTCACTGGTTTCTCTCAGGCTATCCAGATAGAGTAAAAAACAGATCATGTGTACTGCTTTCTCTCTGGCTACCTAGGCACTGTTTTCTCTCAGGCTATCCATGTAGAGTGAATAACAGATCCTGTCCACTAGTTTCTCTCAGGCCTTCCATAGACAGTAAATAACGGACCCTAGCCACTGGTTTCTCTCATGCTATCCAGGCACTAGTTTCTCTCAGGCTATCCAGATAGTGTGAATAACAGATCCTATGCACTGTTTTTTTCTGAGGCTATCCAGATAGAGTGAATAACAGATGCTTTGAACTGGTTTCTCTCAGGCTATCCAGGTAGAGTAAATAACAGATCCTGTGCACTGATTTCTCTCACGCTATCCAGGCACTGGTTTCTCTCAGGCTATCCAGATACAGTTAATATCAGATCCTGTGGATCAGTTTCTCTCAGGCTATCCACATGGAATGATTAACATATCCTGTGCACTGGTTTCTCTCAGCCTATTAAGATAGAGTGAATACCAGAGGCCGTCAATGGTTTCTCTCAGGCTATCCAGATAGAGTAAGCAAAAGATCCTGTGTGCTGACTTCTCTCACGCTATCCAGGCACTGGTTTCTCTCAGGTTATCCAGCTACAGTTAATACCAAATCCTGTGCATCAGTTTCTCTCAGGCTATCCAGACAGAGTGAATAACAGATCCTGTGCACTGATTTCTCTCAGGCTATTGATGTGGAAAATGCACACTCGACAGGTAGGAGGGGCTGACAGTTTTTAAGGACTAACACCTGCAGACCTTACTGGGCATGTGCGAAAGTGGGAGATGCTAAATATAACTTGTCACTAGGCAGATTTCAAGAGTAGTTAACAGAAAGGTAGGACAGAGCACATGGTGAGCACATGGCAGAGAAAATGGTTGCCATGAATACAAAATGGATTCCACGAAATGTTCACAATTGTTACAAAATACAGGTGTCTTCTGCTAATGCTTAATCTAATCGCTGCTAAACTACAACAGATGACCCTTTCAGCATTAGCTGAAGACATTCGCCTTTCTGGGATAATCTAAATATTCATCTTGTATATTTATGCTCATCAACTCAGCTATTTCCTTATCTAACATATGTTGTGCTTTCATTTCTGTAATATTTCCTTTGGTAGGCATACAAGCAGTAATACACATGGAGCAGAACACTGGACCACACTGAATACAGATACAGCATGTGAAAAATATTGCAATCATTACACACGGAATAGTCAGTAGTTTCCAGCCCCAGGCAGAAACAAGAGCCCAAAACCATCCAGAAAAAGTCCAAGTACCAGTCTCTGTGTGGATTTCTGCAGCAATTTTATGCAAATTAGATATTGCATCATGTACTGAAGGTGAGTGATCGGGAATGAAAACACAGCAACTACTACCGATGATGCGACATGCACCACCTCGGTCAACTAATATCACATCTGGTACCATACGATTTTGGAGCGCTACAATCCTCGCAATTTGGAGCTCCTCAGTAATATTCCCAAGTGCCAGAGCTGCCTGATTGGTAACAGCTTCCACAACCCTAGTCAATCGTCTCACTTTCCTACTGTTTAATGCAGCACCCACAAAGGGGAACAATCCTAAATTAAAATCAACATATTGCTGCAGGCTAGTATCCGTTTGGTCTACCTCATTTGTACTTATTTCCCTTTTATATCTATTGTTAATGATATCATTGAACAGTTTTAAATCTCGGTGATATGATGCAGGGGCCAAAAACACAGGTGGTAATAGAAAAGATACATAACACACCTGACCACCCAACAGGTAGTTGGTAATATCCATAGTTACCACAAACAAAATATGTATTATGTGAAGCTGTAAAACTACTATTATTTACACCCTCAATAGTTAAAATCAAGGTACAATCGCTTATCCCAACTGGAATTTGCCCAATGCTGCGTATACATAAATCTGCTTTAGTTTTTGTAACAGAAATCACAAATTCTTCTTTCTTGTCAGAGTCTCTTATATTTGTGAAGACATATGGTATTGAAACATTGTCCGGTTGATACTCTTCCCATTCCCATTTAGTTCCTTTGGCTTGGGGATACCCATCTTTGTCTTGGTAGCATACTTTATTAAGGCAAAAAAGAAGTCCGCCCTCTGTACGTTTTCCAGATGCAAACAAAAGCGTGTACCAAGCTTGACAAGAACCATTGTGTGAAAAAGGAAGGGGAATGAAAGGTGTTTCTCCTTTCTTTTGATGCGCAGGTATCATTCCACATACCCAACAGTTAGTAGTATTAGTAGCATTATGAGTATGATGCAACATCTGAATGAAAGTATTATTGAAGTACGATTGACGGTGCTTCTACTCATGATAGGGATGCGTAAAGTAATAGTGATCCTTTGGTACTGGAGTAGTGGCAACAAAAAGCTCACGAGCTGGAGCCTTCTTTTCAACAAACCAAGTGATTATTGCTATAACCACCAAAACAACAACAAACCCTATAGTACTAATGATCAGTTTGTTATTCATTTTAGCAACAGTGATAATCAACCCTTTCAGAAATGGATTAAAAACAATCGTTGGAGCTCTTATCCCTGGGTAGCCGCTGATTTCTTCACCACGGGCCAAGACGGTTGTCACTACTCTAATGCATGGCTGAAACCCCCCCCTTGCCACATTGGCTCTCCGTTTCACTAACCCAGGGCGGTAGCTCAACCAGTTTGTTTTAAAAAAAACAGATTCTTTCCTCGGTCTCAAATTATATTGCAACACTCCAGAAGTCGTATGGTCCGGGAAGACCTCTGCAGATTCGTCAAGTGATATAGCACGGCCTTTCTAAGTAGTCAAAATCTCTCGATGATCAGTCAGCACAGCAGGTTCCACCAAGGTAGGTAGCACTCTCTTGCAGTGAATACTTTGGACCCAATTCTTTCGGTTCGTCACTCGAACTGCTGTCCTTGTCGCAAGGAGCACCTGTTCTGGGCCTCGCCACCTTGGTTTCAAGCTGCTTGATCTTTCAAAGGACTTAATCATCACCTGGTCACCAGGTCGGAGTTCATGGCCTTCACCTGTAGATCTGTCAGGAAGTGATTCTCGAACCTGTTGATGAATAGAAACCAAATTGTCGGTTAACTGTGCCAAATAATCATTCATCAGGACACAAGGTACATCATATACAGATTTTGGCTTAGGAACTCCCCAAATATTAATTGGCCTCCCAAATACCACCTCATAAGGACTAAGGCCGAGTCGGGAATGTGGCACTGACCTAATAGACAATAATGCCAACGGTAATGCATCTGGCCAAGTTAAGGATGTGGAAGCCTGTATCTTCGCTAACTTCAGCTTCAAAGTAGCATTATACCTTTCCACCAACCCTGCTGATTGTGGGTGGAAAACCGCATGGTACGTCTGTTTGATCCCTAGTCCTTTCAGGATATACTTAATAACTTCCCCAACAAATTGAGGTCTGTTATCACTCCATAAAAGTCTGCAAACACCAAACCTAGGGAAAAATTCTTACAAAAGCACCTTCGCTGTGGTAATAGCAGTATTGTCCTTTGTGGGGTACGCCTCTATCCATTTACTGAAGGCACATACCACCACCAAGAAATACTTTAAATTGTTGCAGCGTTCAAGCTGAATATAATCCATTTGTAGAACTTCAAAAGGTGCAGTTGGTGTAGCAAACCCTCCCGCAGGAGTACGTGTCCCTTTTCCAGGATTGTATTGTAAACAGATCAAACAAGACTGTACTACTCTCTTAGCTGTACTGGAAATTTCTGGATGCTCCCAAACTTGCGTAAGCAACTTTGTTATTCTTGAAGCTCCAACATGGGCCAGCCCATGTGCCATCTGAACCATAGGTTGTACAAAAGCTATAGGCAATTTCCATTTATCCATCTGCTTATTTCGCCAACAGCCCTCATCATCCAATTCATCATCTTCAGACCATTGCTCACGTTCTTTCACCGAAGCAGATTTCTGGGTATCTAATACGTCTTGTCTAGCATTATGCCAACGTTCAGCTTGTGACTTCACTACATACATAAAAGTAGTACTTCGCTGCATCGCAGTCTCATGTGCTAATCGGTCTGCAAGAGCATTACCTTGCCCTATCTTATCGGTCACTTTCTTATGTGCACTACATTTCACAGTAGCTAGTTTCTTTGGATATGTCAATGCAGTCAAGAGGTTATGCACTAATTCTCCGTGCATTATCTGCATCCCGTGGGATGTGAGAAAGCTTCTCTCCTTCCAAAGCAAACCAAAATCATGAGCCACTCCAAAAGCATAGCGGCTATCTGTATAAATGGTCACACATAAGTCAGTACTAAGCTCACATGCTCGTGTCAAGGCTATTAGTTCAGCTGCTTGAGCTGACTTCTGTGATATACGAGCTGTCTCCACTACCGTGTGTATTGTGGTGATTGCATATGCAGCTGAGGTCGTACCGTCTGGCAACTTCAAACAAGACCCATCAACCCACAATTCCCCGTCTACATCTAAAAGGGGCATATCTTGTAAATCAATACAACCCTTTTTCTGTTCTTCGGTAAGGAATATACAATCATGTGTTTCTTGTGACTGAGGCTGAGTCACCGGATATGGCAACAAAGTGGCTGGATTTAGTGTTGCACATCTCTTCAGTGTAATGTGAGGAGCCAGCAATGTCAACTCATATCCTGTAATACGGGTGCTAGTTAAATGTTGTGTCTTTGTTTGATTTAAAAGAGCATCAACTGCATGGGGTACTAACACCAACAGCTTATGTGACAAAACTATCTCTTCACTCTGACGTATTGACACAGCTGTTGTGGCTACTGAACGAAAACACCCAGTCAAAGCTCGAGCGACAGGGTCAAGTACTGATGAAAAATATGCACAGGGACGCTGCTTATCGCCATGTGTCTGTACTAAAACTGACAATGCACATCCATCTTTCTCATGTACGTAAAGTGCAAAAGGCTTCATGTAATCTGGAGTACCTAACACTGGTGCTGAACAAAGGGCTTGTCGCAGCTGCCGGAAAGCAGTCTCACATTCATCTGTCCATGGGAGGGGCATTGGAGTATCTTTAGTCAAAAGTGCTAGCAAAGGTTTGACAACATGTGAAAACCCTAATATCCATTGCCTACAAAAAGAAGTAAGACCAAGGAATGCACAAACATCTTTCTGAGTAGAGAGTACTGGTGTGTCTAAAATTGCTTGAATATGATCTGATGTAAGTGCACGGCCCTCCTTAGACAAAAGGGGACCTAAATAGGTTACCCTTGGTCTACAATATTGCAATTTCTTTCATGACACTTTATGATGGTTTGAAGCAAGAAAAGAAAGTAAGGACAAAGTGCACTTTTCACATTGCTCAGGGGTATCAGCCGCCAACAAAATATCATCGACATATTGTATGAGAGCCACACCTTCAGGCAAAACAAAAGAATCAAGTTGTCCAAAGTCATAGTACAAGAACTAATTGCTCCCTCAACTTCCTCATAAAAGGCGGCTGTATTTTTCCGCGGGTCAGGTAATGCTGTTTTAAGTGCCATTACATCTGCCCTATTCCAAGGAGTATACAGCCAATTATAAATAAAATAACCCTTAGCATCAACAGAAGTTTTATCATCACTTGTACCCGATCCTTTAGGACGAACATACAAAGGTGCGGCCTCCTGCATTGGTTTCGCGTGAACTATCATAATCTTATCTGTTCCGAAGATGGAAGCTTGCACCCCGCCGGTCTGAGATGTCCGTGCAACTACGTCCATAGCCCTTTTCTCCTCTTGCAAGCAGACTGCCGTAACACATAATTTCACCAAACGCCTGATTGCATCAGCCACCTGGGAGAAAACAAAAAGACCATAACGCATTTGCTTATGATCAGCTGCTACATCATCGGGCTCTAACTCATCAGAATATTTCCGATATAGTTCAATAACTTCTGTGCCAAATGCCTCAATAAAATATAGCTGTTCCTTTTCCGTCCACCCTTTCATGTTATCTAAAAGTTCAGAAGCAGAGACAACGCTACAAATTGTTTTACGAGCAATAGATCTAAGCTCAGACGCACGGTCAGCAGGCAACATAGAGTGACTGTCTCGCATCTTCTGTTGCTCCGAACTGCAGGCCTTAACTAACTCATGAGGGGCAGAAGGAACGACATAGGGAGGTGGAGGGCGATCTAGTAACAAAAAATCATTGTGCGGTTTATTAAGGATAGGATAGAGAGGTTGCCTAACGGTGTATTGGCCAGTTACCTGTAACTTACCTTCTTTCTCTTCTATCGCCTTTCAGTCATTTCTTTCTTTCTCTCTGATTTCCAATGCTTTCACATATACATTCTTCCGTTGCTCTTTCTCAAGCAAGGCTTGCTCACGCTTCACTCGTCCACGCACTTCTTTCTCTCACATTTGAACACAGTCAAACATATCTTGCCTAGACTTTCGCTTACACATACATTGTTCCACATACTCAATCTTTCGCAAATCAAATGACCCATGCATAGGCTAACGTAACTCAGGATCCGCAAAAGTGTATTTATTCCATAATGTGCTGTACATTATAGAAGAAAGAGCATGTTTAACATACATATCTCTATTTGGCGTCCCCTCTGGGGGTGCCGGTTGCGATTCTTCCAGTCTCAAATTGGTACCATTACAAAAGCAACACATCCTACGAAGTGCGCTAAAAACAGGCATGCCAAAAATAGTGCAGAATATGCAGTATTATAATCAAAGTAGCACTTAAGGTGCCGTTCAAATTGAAATTAAATTGGAGAAAATTCTCATTACCTGCCTATATAAATTGCAATTTATATATCAATTCAAAGGACACAAATTGAATAGTCACCCAAAACACAAGAGCCACAGTAAGTAGTGCTAAACTACATTACCAAACAAAGGCATCAAAACCCACAGCAAGTGCCGTAAAACGGCTCTTACCAATCACAGGGTGTCCAGGTTCCAACTGCCAAGTTCTAAAATCGACCAAATGGTCACTGCATGACGAATGAACAAAAAGGATCTCAGTCGAGGACCGGCACCACCTGGATGGTCAAGTCAGAAGGAAGGGAAAAACGCCGTGGTTGCCAAGACTCGGGTCTCCTCAGGCATTGATCTTCCGCAGCGAGATCCCAATCCTCCGTCGCAACCAATCTGTTGGGCTTCCGAGTCACCGATGAGTCCCTGTTCGGGCGCCAATTTGTTGAAGTAAGCCTCAGCAAGGCCTACTAGTGCAAGGGGTTCACCTTTCTCTGCACAAAGTCCTCAGACCATGTAGGAAGAAGTTGGCACAGAAACTGAAATAAAAGACAAAGTTTACGTCATGAGGTGGTACTACAGTTCAAACAGCACCCTTCGGTAATGTTTGAAGTAGCACACTGAACTGAGAGAGCATGGTCCTTTTATACCCACGCTGGGGCTAAAAGGAGGTGGTACAATTATAGAAGCAAGACTTGCATACATGTAAGGTCATGTGGAAATGCACAGTCGACAAGTAGGAGGAGCTGACAGTTTTCAAGGACTAACAGCTGCAGACCTTACTGAGCATGTGCGAAAGTGGAAGATGCTAAATATAACTTGTCACTAGGCAGATTTCAAGAGTAGTTAACAGAAAGGTAGGACAGAGCACATGGTGAGCACATGGCAGCATGTGGCAGAGAAAATGGCTGCCATGAATACAAAATGGATTCTGCGAAATGTTCACAATAGTTACTAAATACAAGATGTCTTCTGCTAATGCTTAATCTAATCGCTGCTAAACTACAACAGGCGACCCTTTCAGGATTTCAGTAGGGACCACCTAACATAGTGCTGGACAACCAAGTATTTAGTGTTGTATCACCAAGTTGGGCTAATACATCACATGTCTCCGGGGGCATCGGGTATGTCAGCCATGCGGTTGGCCACTGCAATTGCGCTACTGCGTAATAGGACTCAAAGTGTGGGGCTCCTAGGCCGCCCTCGCAGAGCGGTCTCTGAAGTACAGAGAGAGTTACTCTGCGACGTTTGTATCCCCATATGAACTCCAATAATAAACTATTCAGCGCCTTAAAGAAAGCATTTGGCACTCGAAAGGGCAGAGCTGAGAAATAATACAGCAGCCGAGGTAGAATCAACATCTTAGACATCGCCACCCTACCCATTGGGGACAAGGGCAGTGATTGCCAGAAAGTAAGGGATGTGCGAGCTTTCGTTAGCGCTCTAGTGAGATTACCATCTAGGAGGTTTTTAGGTAAATGATAGATATATATTCCTAAATATTTGAAGGTGTCATATTGCCACTGCAATCTTGTTTCATGCGTAGTGAGACGTTTAGTGGGAGGGTATAACGCTAGTGGAAACACACATGATTTAGGCCAATTAACCTGGAGTTCCGATGCTGTCCCAAAGAATGAGAGTAAGTGTTCTAGTTCCGGGAGCGTGGAGTGCACATCTCTGATGTATATAAGAGCATCGTCTGCATAGAAGGACACCACATGGGATCTCTGGGAGTCCCATATTCCCCAGGCCTCAGCTTTGGTGCGTAGGTAGAATGCCAGGGGTTCCATGGCCAAAGCAAAAAACAGCGGCGACAGCGGGCAGCCCTGTCGTGTGCCGCGCTGGACATTGAAGCAACTTGATATCACTCTGCCTGTCTTCACTCTTGCCAGTGGTTCCCCATATAGCGTCCTAACCCATCGCAAGAGGCGAGGGCCAAATCCCATTCTTTCCAGGCAAGCAAATAAGAAGTCCCATCCCGGCGTGTCGAAGGCCTTCTCTATATCTAAGGAGACCGCCACGCGGCATGTGTCATCCTGCTGCATATTGTATATTAGATGTAGGAGGCGTCTGATATTTAGATATGTGGTGCGGCCTGGTATGAAGCCTGACTGATCATGGTGCACCAAAGTGTGCCTCACAGGTGTCAGGCGGTTAGCTAGTATCTTACCAAGGATTTTGCAATCTAGGTTAAGTAGTGATAAAGGGCGGTAAGATCTTACATCAGCCATATCGCTCCCTGGTTTAGGTAGCACTACAATAAGAGCTTTGTGCAATGAGCGTGGTAGGGAGCCCTGATGAAATGCTTCCTGATAGACCTCTAATAGACGTGGGAAGAGTATAGTGGGATACGTGGCATAAAATTCAATGGGCAAGCCATCAGTGCCCGGTGTCTTGCCACGCGCCAACTGTTTGACTGCGGTAACAATTTAGTCTAATTGTATAGGCTCTTCTATGAGATCGCGTTGTGTACCTATTAGTTTAGGAAGGGATACCTTGTTCAGAACACTACATGCTCTCTCTGCAGTCAAATCCGCCGGCCGTTCATAGAGTCGTTGGTAGTAGGCACAAAAAGCGTCATTAATTGCAAGCTGTGGCGTGGCCATATGACCATCTGGCATCAGGATGGACATTGCTGGTGTACTGTGGTTTGCCTCGCGGAGGAGCCAGGCGAGCACCTTACCTGATCGATCTCCCTGAGCATGTTGTAAGGCCATGCGTGTGCGATAATCATAATGGCTTAAAGTGGATTCTGCTTCATATCTACTGTGTCTAAGTTGACATAGTTGTGTGGGTGACCCGGGAGATTGCGTAGCATGAATTTCTTCTTGATGTAAATCCTGTTCAATCTTATTTAAATCTCGTGTTAATTTCTGTCGGACTCCCCAAGTTGTGGCCATACACTGCCCTCGGATTACCACTTTATGTGTTTCCCACTCCATTGCACGGGAGGAAGCGGTGTCAGCGTTTGTTGGGAAATATTGCCTGATAGTGTCTGCCAATGACTCACGGAATAGGGGGTCTAATAATGCCTCTGTTTGCAGGCGCAAAGTGGGTATAGCAGGCCGTGGTGAACCCCAAGATAAAAGTGCTGTAAGCGGATTATGGTCAGAGTGTGTTTTAGCGAGATATTCTGTTTGGTGCAAGAGGGGGCCATTATTGGTGGTACTAAATAGAATGTCTGTCCTAGTATGAAGGTTGTGTACCGGGGAATAAAAGGAATATTCACGATCTTGTGGGTGACTCTGTTGTAATTTAATAGTGATTAGATTAAGCATTAGCAGAAGATATCTTGTATTTAGCAACTATTGTGAACATTTGGTGGAATCCATTTTGTATTCATGGCAGCCATTTTCTCTGCCACATGCTGACATGTGCTCGTCATGTGCTCTGTCCTACCTTTCTGTTAACTACTCTTGAAAATCTGTCTAGTGACAAGTTATATTTAGCATCTCCCACTTTCGCACATGCCCAGTAAGATCTGCAGCTGTTAGTAATCAGTAACAGACAGTAATGTGTCAACTAGTCCTTGAAAACTGTTAGCTCCTCCTACCTGTCGACTGTGCATTTCCACATGACCTTATATGTATGTAAGTCTTGCTTCTGTAACTGTACCACCTTCTTTTAGCCCCTGCGTGGGTATAAAAGGACCATGCTCTCTTAGTTCAGTGTGCTACTTCAAACATTGCCGAAGGGTGCTGTTTGAACTGTAGTACCACCTCATGAGGTTTAATAAACTTTGTCTTTTATTTCAGTTTCTGTGCCAACTTCTTCCTATATGGTCTCAGGCCTTTGTGCAGAGAAGGGCGAACCCCTTGCACTAGTAGGCCTTGCTGAGGCATACTTCGACAACTCAGTCGCCAGCCTTCAGCTAGTCTCATGTGTGTGCTCCAGGTCCGGAAATGACGGGCATTTCGGAGACCGGGGCTGCAGATATTGGGGGGTGAGAACGGTCTAGTTGAGGATCCATTATACAATTGAAGTCTCCACCCCAGATCACAGGAGCAAGTGGGTCTTGGAACAGGGCAGGTGTAAGGGAATCTAAAAAAGGGATCTGATCAGCATTTGGGGAGTAGACAGCCGCTAGGTTAATAGGTGTGCGGTCTAGCCTACCCTCCAGTATCACATATTTGCCTTCCTTGTCTACTAACTGAGATGTGAGGGGAAAGGGGATGCCAGGAGCCAACCATATTAAAACACCTTTGGCAAATGCTGACGTAAGAGCGCCACATATTTGACCACACCAGCGAGATCGTACCTTCATTAATTCTGCTTTCGTGAGATGTGTTTCTTGAAGCAGTGCAATATTTACACTATGACGTTTGAGATATGAGTGTATTTTATAACGTTTAGTGTATGTTGCCATACCTCTTACATTCCAGGGCAGGACTCTGTACTGTGGAGCCTGGGACGACAGTGGTGTGTGAGACATCATTCCTTAACGTTGCAGCAAGGTACAACAGACAATATAGCACAGCGGCACATTATGCTTTCGGAGACGTGCACATGCGAGGACGGCTGAGGCAATATGACCCAGTATTTTAAACATCGATGGTATTCAAAGCTGCATATTAAGAAGCATGGTGGATCATATGAAAACCAATAAGAAAAAAAACCCAACAGTAAAAACAGTCCCTCCCGGGCCGCAACTGTATATTGTGCCGCGCAATATACACCAACCGATAACAAGTAACAGGTATCTCTATGTCTCAATGAACAACGCGTCCAAAGGTACATCTTGGTGGGGTAGTGACGAGGTGTAGAGGAAGTATATCCCACTACGGGGCCCCTGATTATTGATGCTGCAAAGGATCCCGGTATTCTGCAGTGAAATATATATATACATATATATATATATATATATATATATATATATATATATATATATATATATATATACATGTATATATCTTCACACCAAGTTGACAATTAAGTCAAGGATGAGGCACTCACAGGATTAGATCAGACTTCTTTAATTCCATCACAGGACCCCAAACAAACTGACACCAACGCGTTTCGACCTTCCTGGTCTTGATCACGGTGATTATCCAATCCAATACAAGCACTATTTATACTGTTCCTCTAAGCCATGACCTTTTGTGGCATTCTGGGATACGTAGTCTTTATAGTGTATACTGTTTCTAACCACACCACCATACCCTAATTCGACACCCCAATGTGTACTACTACTGCCAAACAAGAGAAGGAACTAAAAGGTAATAACAATTGACCAACCTAGTGCACACAAAGGATAAAACAATAAACAACAAACATAACCACAGCTACTCTACTTGTCATAAGAATCTATTACTATATTACACTATTTGCAGTGTTTGTATTTCCAACTCCACCATATCCATTACCATTATTAAGATTTACAACTTATATTCTCTCATTTCACTGTGGGGATCCACCTCCCAATTATTCTTGATTAAGGCACTTTAACTTATTTCAATTGATATGCTTCATTGTTTTTTTGTTGGTAGTGAAAGCTAGTCCATACTATTTAGCCAAACTTAGAGATGGCGATACAGTTCCTCATCATTATTAATCCCATAAGGCATCTTGGTCTTCAACCTGATGATATATCGTGACTCCAAACGACGTAATCTCTGAACCCTATCGCCAACCCGCTCATGCTTTTGTATTGTTGCAACACCATAATACATCATGGACAACCAATCAAATGCTGAGTGAGTTTTTAAGTGTTTAGTCATTGCATACGTAGTGTCCTCATTTCGCACTGCCCTTATGTGTTCCAAAACACGCTTTCTCAAAGGGCATATAGTGCTGCCTACGTACCTAAGACCACATCGACATTCCAACACATGTACCACGAAAGATGTTGCACATGTAATTCTATCTCTGATCTCTATTTCTCTTCCTCTAAAATCAGTTACAGCTTTTTTGTTACATCCGATTTGGCATGTTTTACATTTCTTGCAGCAGAAGAAACCCTTACTGCCTTCTGATAGCCAGTTTGGAGATTTTGGTATCTCTAGATGACTTTTAACTAACATGTCTTTTAAAGATGGTGCTTTTCGATATGTAATTGAGGGGTGGATGCCGACTCTTTGTCCAATATCATTATATTTTTTAATCAAGTGCCAGTATTTATTCAATATTTTCACAATTTGTTGGTTCTCTTTGCTATAATCTAAAATTAATCTAATCTCATTATTTTCCAACATTTATTCATCTGATACCTTTCTGTTCTTCATCATTACCTGTGCTCGAGTCTTACTCCTTGCCTTCATCTCTCCCTGTTTGATACATTTCAGTGTATATCCTCTATTCAGGAATCTCTGTCTGGTCTCATCAAATTTAACATTCATATCTAGTTCATTTGCGCAGTTCCTTTTAATACGAATAAACTCTCCATAAGGAACGCTACTGATTAATGATCTTGGATGAAAACTAGTTCCATGTAGGATACTGTTAGTTGCTGTGGGCTTCCTATATAATGTGGTCTGTAATTCTCCATCTACAATGTACACTAATACATCTAGGAATTCAATAGAGCTTTTACTAATCTTATATGTAAAATGTAATCCAACATCATTTTTGTTCAATATATTAAAGAATTCCTGAAATTCTTCCATGGTTCCCTGCCAGATTAGGAACAAGTCATCTATATATCGTAACCACATGATCACTTAGTCCATGTATCTATCATTCTCTTGACTCCAAGCTATGCATCTCTCCCACCACCCCATCGTGAGATTTGCACAGCTTGGAGAAAAGGACACTCCCATTGCTGTCCCACAAATCTGTTTGTAGATCTGATGGTTAAACAAAAAAATATTGTTATTGAGACATAATTCTATCATTTCCAATAGCATCTCAGAATGTCTTAGGAAATGAATGCTCTTCTGCCACAGAAAGAATTTCACTGCATTAATCCCCACTTGATGTGAGATCGAAGTATACGATGAGACCACATCTATCGTCACCAACAGATAATCAGACTGCCACACTACCCCATTTACTGCTCTCAAGAAGTCCCCCGCATCTTGTATATATGAATTCAAATCTTTCACCATAGGGGCTAAATAGTGATCTACATACTTCGAAACACCTTCACATAATGAGCCACAGCTTGATATTATCGGCCTACCCGGCGGTTTCTCTAAGGTTTTGTGAATTTTTGGCAAGAAATATATCGTTGGCATAATTGGATTGTCATTCATCATGAATAGTTTTTCATCACAGCTAATCAAGCCTTCTGCGTACCACTTCTCCAGTCTTTCATTCAAATCCCATACTAAGTCACTGATGGGATTCTCCAATAGTTTACAGTAGTTCACATTCATATTTAATTGTCTATAAGCCTCTTCTAAATAATCATCCTTGTTACAAATTATGATGTTACCTCCTTTATCCGCAGGTTTGTTTATTATTGACTGATTATCCATCAGACTCTTCAATGCTACTCGTTGATCTTTCGTCAAATTCTCTTTTTGTCGTTGTTGGGAGGACTGTAATTTTTCTAAGTCGCTGACAGCAAGATCATGGAATATATCTATTTTATTACCTGGGGAAAGGGGTGGGCAGAACTTAGTCCACACTAAAAGCTGGAAAATAATGACATAGCAAAAATATATACAAGTGGGGAGAGTCCCAAGAGGATGGAGGATTTTTATATTACCAAATCACTCAGATATATGTCCTGAAATTCTTGAAGAATGGGGCATGAATACCATGGAGTGCTCCAAACGCATGATGGAGATTTTGATTAAATATGCTGAGAAAGACATCGAAAAACTGAGGCATAATATTAAAGAACTGGAGGAACAGATTGGAATGTTAGATCAGGAAGAAGAGAAGGAGAAATATAAGAGAACTATGAATACGTTCTTAGATAAATATGAAAATCAAATAGAGGAACGGAAAAAGAGCAAATTTTTTAGGGATGCTGAAGATTATGAATCAGGACGCATTTTAACCTTTGCGAAAAGATTTGACATATTGAAACAACAGGTATACTCAGGACATATCAGTTTGGATCAAACAAAGAATACAGAAACGAGTGGATCGGAAACAGATCTGAGTGAAGGTGAAGGAACAAGTAAGAACATAAGAAAGACGACTTGAAATGAAATTGGTTTATCTGGATCAAACAACTCCGAAAAACAGAGGAAGGGGAGGAAGAGGCAGAGGTCGGGGTGGCGAGACCCCATAGGAAGAGGAAGACGAGGAGGGGAAAAAGGAAAAGACTATGGGGGTCATTACAACCCTGGCGGACGGTGTTAAAGGTGCGGTAATACTGCAAACAGGCCGGCGGACAAAAAAAGGGAATCATGACCGTGGCGGAAACCGCCAACATAGACAGCCACTTTAACACTCCGACCTCCACGGCGGTACAGACAAGCAGCGCGGCGGTCACCGCCAACAGACAGGCGGAACACAATGTACCGCCCACAGTATCACAACCCGCCAATCCGCCACCTTTTCCGAGGCGGATTCACTGTGGATAAAAACACGGTGGAAACAGCTTTTGCAATGGGAAAACGCTCACCTTAACACACTCCACGAGGAAGGAGGCCACCAGGGAGCCGGAATTACAAATCCTACCTGCCCTTGTCTTCCTGCTCATTTATGAACACCAGCAACGGCGGCGGCAAAGACAACAGTGAGTACTGCACCTACCGCATAGGGGAGGGGGAGGCAAAAGTCAGGGGGACACACACGAAACACCCCCACCCCCACCCTCGCACATCATAACACACACAGCTATGCGTGTCAAAACATCACAGTAACAACCCACAACCCCCCCGGAAGAATGCAAAGACCAAAGGAAATCAGTCCAAAAATTGTAATGTATCAAAATACAGTTACCAAATATATACAGATATATATATACACATTCAAAAGTATATACATTACGAGAAGCAGTGCAGGTATGCACATATCAATGTCCGTGCACCACTGGTCCAAAAATGCATGGGCAAGGCCCACTATAGATACCTGTCCACAAACGGAGAGAACACTGCTGGGGCATCAGATCGAAATACAACAGGCACCTCAGGGGGAAGGGAAGGGGGGCACCTCAGCCGGATTACAGCACCACGCCACATCCACGACGGGGCTCCATGCCCATTGATGTATCCTGGGGAGTGCAAAGCCACAGTCTCTCAAGTCTCTCCAGTGGGTGGTTTGGCCACTGTTCCATCCTGGGGAGTGCAAAGCCACAGTCTCTCAAGTGGATAGCAGTCTCCACTGGTTCTGGAGGGGGACTGGTGCCCACACTGCATTAGGATCCCCGTGACGGTTCCTGTTCCGCCACAGTCCAAGCTGTACATGGGATAACGATGCTTGATGTGGCGGTGATTCCCTTGTTCAGCAGTGCTTTGCCATGGTGGTCTGTGATCTGTATAGCGGTTCTCTGCCCTGCTCAGCGGTGCTGTGCCCTGTTCAGCGGTCTTCACCATGGCGGTGATTCCCTTGTTCAGCGGTGCTTGCCCTGTTCAGCGGTGCTTTGCCATGGCGGTCTCTGACCTGTGCATTGGTGTGTTGCATGACGGTCCCTCACTTTCCAGCGGGCTGTGGCAGCCGGGGCCCTCCTGGGCACTGACTCCGGTGGTGGTCTCCTGACCAGTGACGATACTCCTGCCCTCCTGGGCACTGACTCCGGCGGTGGTCTCCTGACCAGTGACGATACTCCTGCCCTCCTGGGCAATGACTCCGGCGGTGGTCTCCTGACCAGTAACGATACTTGGGCCCTCCTGGGCTGTGACTCCGGCGGTGGTCTCCTGACCAGTGACGATACTTGGGCCCTCCTGGGCAATGACTCCGGCGGTGGTCTCCTGACCAGTGACGACGGTGCTGGCGGTGGCGTCCCGGCCGCTGGGGAGGATGTGGCCCTTCTCCGCCGTGCTGCTCTTACCATACTGTGCAGACTTCTTCTGGCACTTCACCACCTTTGGAGGAGTCACAGCTGACTCTGCAACTCCCCCTGGGACCCTTGTGAGTAGTTTTGCCTCCAGGAGTCTTCACCCGGTCCCGTCGGCCACTTTCCAACTTCAGAGCCTTTACAGGGGGTGGACTGGCAGTGCTTTGGCTCCGTGTCACACTGCCTGCCCTGGTGGCCGGTGCACTCCACACACCTGTAACACGCACCACTGGTACTGGAGTCTTTTTGGCTGAGGCGCTACTACGGGACTTATGAATTGGAGGGGTGGGGGCAAAGAGGTCAACGTTGCTGAGGGAGAGTTTCTGATGAACACTGGGATGGGTAGTTTGAGGGGGCCTGGGAGTGGAGGAAGAGGAGGTGGTTGTAGGAGGTGTCACTTTAGGTGTTTTGGGTGCAGGTACTGGAGACTGTTGTGAGGTGGATGGATGTTGGGTGTGTGGGTGCCCGCGTTTGTGTACTTTGGGAGGGGGCGTCACGGACACACTGGGAGAGGACACAGGGGACGTATAAATGGCAGTGGAGGTGGTGAGTGCAGGTGAGCGGGGTGTGGTGCTGGGTGTTCTGGTGCGAGTCCTAGTGCCTGTCGATGTAATGCATGCAGGTGAGAGTGTAGACGAGACTGGGAGGGAGACGACGAGGAGGGGGACACAGTGGAGGCAGTGGATGTTGCTGTGTCTGTATGTGGGTGATGCTTGGGTGAGTGCCTGTGGGTTGTGTGGTGCCTATGTTTGCCTGAGCTACTTGTGTGTGTTGAGGTGTATGCATGCTTGTCTGATGGTGTGCTTGGGATAGGCTGGGGTACAGGGGATTGGGTCTGGGTGGAGGAAGTTGGAGGGGGGAGGCTAGACACAGGGACAATGGCTGCCATCAGTGCTGAGGCCAGAGATTGCAGGGTTCGATGAAGGACAGCCTGACCAGAATGAATGCCCTCCAGGAATGCATTAGTGTGTTGCAACTCCCTTTCTACACCCTGGATGGCATTCACAATGGTAGACTGCCCAACAGTGAGTGACCTGAGGAGGTCAATGGCCTCCTCACTGAGGGCAGCCGGGGTGACTGGGGCAGGGGCTGAGGTGCCTGGGGCGAAGGTGATGCCCACCCTCCCGGGTGAGCGGGCACGGGGCGAAGGCTGAGGGGCTGCTGGGAGGGTGGTGCTGGTAGGGGAGGTGGCGGCTGTACCTGTAGAAGTGGGGGGCACAGGTGGTGCCACCACCACAAGGGAGCTCCCATCGGCGGACAAGTCTGTGACGCTGGTTGGTGATCCGGTGGCCGACGTGAAGCTCCCCACGCCCTCCGTCCCACTGGTGCATTCTGAGTCCGTGGTGTGGCCCTCCATGGCCATATGGGATGCAGCTCCCTCATGCTCCGGTGCCCCTGTACCTCCGCCTGATGATGCTGATGCACAAAAGAACAGGGAGAGCAGAGAAAGGGGGGGACGACAGAAGAAAGACAGGTTGAGTGCATGGCTTGCCGCTACCGTTGGCGGACAATACAGACACAGTAGCCCCCTGCACTACGCCGTGCTCCTGGCCTCTACAGATGCAATTCCTGGGATATGGCCTACATCGCTATGGTGGACATCTGCACACATGGATGCCACAGGGGCATGTATACCTGTACTTGGCACTCAGGGGGGTCACGGCACCCCTCCCACATTGGGAGACCATCCCCACCTGAGCCTCTGCCGTCTTCTTGCTCCAGCGGCGAATGTCCTCCCATCTTTTACGGCAGTGGGTGCCCCGTCTCTGGTGGACCCCCAGGGTCCGTACTTCCTTGGCGATGGTACGCCAAATGTCCTTCTGGTGGGCGCTGACCTACATGACATGCACAGATGAAGAAGAGAAGTCATTAGCAAGAGCACCGTCGAAGTGAGTGGCCCACATCCCTGCCCTTGCCATGTGGCACATGCATTCACACTCCTTCATGTTCACTGCACTCTGCCCCCTTCCCTCTTACAACCAGCCCTCTCCACCCAGGCGTAGCCCATACAATGTGTTCCCTGTGTACTTACCTGTTGGTGTGGAGGACCGTAGAGTAGCGTGTACTGGGGGAGGACCCCGCCCACGAGCTTCTCCAACTCCTGTGCAGTGAAGGCAGAGGCCCTTTACCCAGACGCAGCAGCCATCGTCGCTTCCAGACCGAGGTCACAGCAGCACTTGCAGTGTAGGTCCTCTCCTGTCGAAGATCAGGTATCGAGTGATTGAACAGAGAGAAAATGGCAGTCACGTCCGTGGCGGTGCGTATCATCACCGCTACTGTACATCGTCATTGGCTCCTGGGACCCATAGGGTCCAATGTTAACCAATGCAGCATTGCGCCGTGGTCTACGACCGCCTACCGCGACGGTGTACAACGCCAGCGCAGTTACCTCACATCCAATTGTCCCAGTTTAGAGGTCAGGCAGCCGCCATTTCAGGGGCCCACATGGCTTAATTTGCAACTGTGTCACACATACCTAGGCCTACACTCGACACACATACAGGAAGATTTTTATCTTTGCAGTCGTGTTCTGTGTATCTGTGGGTACATACCTGGGATTTTGTTGACTCTGTGGTCCCTGTTGTCCTTCCTAGGCACCGTCAGCTGGGACATGTGAGGAGATGGCGGAATCCTCCGGTGTACCGACCGCTGGTGGACCTGTTGACAATGGAGGAGCGACATTTAATCATCACATACAGGTTTGACTGTGCCACAATCCAGGAACTATGTACCCAGTTGGAGCCAGACCCGATGTCACCAATCCCCCATCCGACTGGAATCCCCCCTGATGTGCAGGTGCTGTCCGTGCTCCATTTCCTTGCAAGTGGATAGTTTCAGACAACAGTGGCCATGGCATCAGGGATGTCCCAGCCTATGTTTTCCAACGTGTTGTCCAGAGTGTTGTCTGCCCTGCTGAAACACATGCGGAGCTACATTGTTTTCCCTGAGGTGGAGGATTTGGCTACAGTGAAAGGTGACTTCTATGCCCTTGGACATATCCCCAACGTCATAGGTGCCATTGATGGGACCCATGTAGCTCTGGTCCCCCCACGCAGGAGTGAACAGGTGTACAGGAACAGGAAGAGTTATCATTCCATGAATGTACAGATGGCATGTTTGGCAGACCAGTACATCTCCCAGGTAAATGCTATGTTCCCTGGCTCAGTGCATGACGCCTACATCATGCGGAATAGCAGCATCCCTTATGTGATGGCTCAACTCCAGAGGCACAGTGTATGGCTATTGGGGGACTCTGGTTACCCCAACCTGTCCTGGCTATTGACCCCAGTGAGGAATCCCAGGACCAGGACAGAGGAACCCTACAATGAGGCCCATGGGCGGACTAGGAGGGTGATCGAACGCACCTTCGGCCTCCTGAAGGCCAGGTTCCGCTGACTCCATATGACAGGTGGTTCCCTATTTTACTCACAGAAGAAGGTGTGCCAGATCATCATTGCCTGCTCGATGCTTCACAATCTTGCTTTGCGACGCCAGGTGCCTTTTCTGCAGGAGGATGGTCCAGATGGCGGTGTTGTGGCAGCTGTGGAGCCTGTGGACATTGATGAGGAGGACACTGAGGAAGAAGACATAGACAACAGGGAGTCAGCCATACAGCAATATTTCCAGTGACACACAGGTGAGAACACTTTTCTTTTTACCATTACATTCACTTTCACACTTCTACCTCTATCCTGTCTGTCAGTTCATAGCAGTATTTGGTCACTGAGTTGTACCTTTCCATTACGGTCTCACAGGTGTGGTTACCAACATGTGTCATCTGCTTGCATCCTTCAAGGACTTGTGATGTGTGACATAGGTATGTTGGCTTTACAATTGGAAACGCATGTTGACACTGTCATTGATTATACATATTTACCAAATCACAGACTGACTCCGGATTGTTTTGTGGTTCAAGGGTGTTTATTTCAGTGCTCACAAATGGAGGGGGGTAGTGATATGGTGATGGGGGACGGTGAAGGAATGTCCATGGCAGAGTCCAGTCCATTAGTCTCACAGGTGCACTGCCCATATGGGCATAGGAAGTGGAGATGGGGCAGTTCCAATCGGGACAGGGTAACAAAGTGAGACAGTGGGAGGACAATCAGGGTGGTCTCATTTCCTGGCGGGGGTCTTGCCATCTTGCTCTGTCCTGTTCCTGGATCTCAGGGACCGCTTGCGGGGTGGTTGTCTGTCTGCAGAGGGTGGGGTGCTGGTGTGGTGGTCCTGTGGCGGGGCGTCCTGTCCACTAGCGCTGGCAGAGGTGGTGGGCATTTCATCGTCCATGCTAGTGTCAGGGGCCCCTTGGAGTGCCACGGTGTCCCTCATGGTCTTTTGTATGTCCTTCAGCACCCCTACGATGGTGCCCGGGGCGGAGCTGATGGTTCTGAGCTCCTCCCTGAACCCCAAATACAGTTCGTCCTGCATGCGCTGGGTCTCCTGAAACTTGGCCAGGACCGTCGTCATTGTCTCCTGGGAGTGGTGGTAGGCTCCCATGATGTTGGAGAGGGCCTCGTGGAGAGTGGGTTCCCTGGGTCTGTCCTCCCCCTGTCGCACAGCAGCCCTCCCAGTTCCACTGTGTTCCTGTGCCTCCGTCCCCTGAACTGTGTGCCCACTACCACTGCCCCCAGGTCCCTGTTGTTGTTGGGGTGGTGGGTTATCCTGGGTTCCCTGTAGTGGTGGACACACCGCTGATTGACGAGTCCTGGTTATGGAGGTATGGGCCCGCTGGGTGGGTGCTGTGCTGGTGTTACCAGAGGGTGGAAGGTCGGTGTTGGGCTGTGCCTGTGCAAGGGGAACCGACTGTCCCGAGGCCCACGATGATCCGGGCTGGTCATCAGGATCCAGTAGGGCAGAGCTGCTGTAGTCACTGTAGGCCTCTTCTGTGGGTGGAGTGGAGTTGTCTGGACCCTCCGGTGTGGTGACGTTCCGTAGTGGTCCTGCAGGGATATAAGAGCATGATTAGTGCATGTGTGTGTGTAATGGTGTGCAATGGGTGGGTGTGCATGTACCCCAGGGCAAGCAGTCCTGTGTGGGGGTTTGTATGATGATGGTTAGGGGGTTGTTATGGGTATGTGCAGTGAGCATGCTTTGGTAATGGGTGACCATGCTTAGTTGTGTCATGCAGGGCTTGGTGTTGGGATGTGTGGTTTGTGTTATTAGTACATTAGTGAGGAGTTGTAGTGATAGGGGAGGGTGTGAGGATGGGGGTGTGTGATAGCATGCAGGTAGGGTGGGGGATATGATAGTTAAGATTTGACTTACCAGTGTCCATTCCTCCACCAACTCCTCCTAGGCCCTCTGGATGCATGATTGTCAAGACTTGCTCCTCCCATGTTGTTAGTTGTGGGGGAGGAGATGGGGGTCCGCCGCCAGTCCGCTGTACCGCGGTGTTGTGCCTGGAGACCACGGAACGCACCTTCACCCGTAGGTCGTTCCACCTCTTCCTGATGTCCTCCCGATTTCTTGGGTGCTGTCCCACAGCGTTGACCCTGTCCACGATTCTTCGCCATAGCTCCATCTTCCTGGCTATTGAGGTGTGCTGCACCTGTGAGCCAAATAGCTGTGGCTCTACCCGTACGATTTCCTCCACCATGACCCTGAACTCCTCATCGGAAAACCGGGGGTTTCTTTGGCGTGACATGGGGTGGTGTGGGTGATGTGTGGGGTGGTGTAAGTGTTGATGTGTGTGGTGATGTGTAGTGGTGTGTGGTGTTTTGTGTGTGTAATGTTGTATGGGTGATGGTGTTGTGTGCCTCTGTGTGGTGGGGATCTCAGTTGCTGTGCTCTCTGTCTATCTGGCCTTCATTCGTGAATTATGGTCGTAGGGGTTTGTGGGTGATGTGGGTGGGTGTTTTATATTGTGTTTGGTGTGTGGGAGTTGTGTGTGTATGTGTATCAGGTGTGTGTATTTGGAATTGTCCAATGTGGCGGTGTTTTGGAGATGTGTGTGTATTTTGAGCGCGGCGGTGTGTACCGCTAATGGAACACCGCGGTTGAAAGACCGCCGCGTGGATTCGTGGGTCGTGATAGCATGGGCGTGTTTCTGTTGGCGTTACGGTGGAGGTTTTGTTTTCGCCAGTTTATCACTGACCTTTGGTGTGGCGGTCTTGTGTGGGTGTCTGAATTTCAGCAGATTCCAAGATGTGTGTCATAATAGCTGTGGCAGAATTCCGCGACCGCAGCGGTGTTTTGGCGGTCTTCTGCACGGCGGTAAGCGCCTTTTACCGCCAATGTTGTAATGAGGGCCTATATGTTACGCAGTCGGAAGGAACCATGATCTCAAAGACATCAGTGGAGCAATCAGAAAACTTGATTGTAAATCTATCAAATTATGAACTGAATAAGGTAGAAACATCAGTATTACAGAAGGGACTAAGTTTCTGTCCGGAGGAACATTATGACTTTGTTGAAACAAGAATTGATCTATACAAGTTTGTAAGAAAATTGAAATTAGCAAAATATTTCTCCAAAATGGGGCCTATTGTGACATCGGAGGGCTCCAGTATGAGTAATTGTGATTTGACCATTGAACAAAGTACTGATCTAAAAACAATCTATGATTTGACTCACAATTTGAGAGATGAGGATCTGACTGAGGTACAAATATTGGCCACACTGGTCATTGAGATAGGTCAGAAGGTAAGAACAAAGTTTAAACCCAAATCCAAGTTCTGCCCACTGCTTTCCCCAGGTAATAAAATAGATATATTCCATGATCTCGCTGTCAGCGACATAGAAAAATTACAGTCCTCCCAACAACGACAAAAAGAGAATTTGACGAAAGATCAACGAGTAGCATTGAAGAGTCTGATGGATAATCAGTCAATAATAAACAAACTTGCGGATAAAGGAGGTAACATCATAATTTGTAACAAGGATGATTATTTAGAAGAGGCTTATAGACAATTAAATATGAATGTGAACTACTGTAAACTATTGGAGAATCCCATCAATGACTTAGTATGGGATTTGAATGAAAGACTATAGAAGTGGTACGCAGAAGGCTTGATTAGCTGTGATGAAAAACTATTCATGATGAATGACAATCCAATTATGCCAACGATATATTTCTTGCCAAAAATTCACAAAACCTTAGAGAAACCGCCGGGTAGGCCGATAATATCAAGCTGTGGCTCATTATGTGAAGGTGTTTCGAAGTATGTAGATCACTATTTAGCCCCTATGGTGAAAGATTTGAATTCATATATACAAGATGCGGGGGACTTCTTGAGAGCAGTAAATGGGGTAGTGTGGCAGTCTGATTATCTGTTGGTGACGATAGATGTGGTCTCATCGTATACTTCGATCTCACATCAAGTGGGGATTAATGCAGTGAAATTCTTTCTGTGGCAGAAGAGCATTCATTTCCTAAGACATTCTGAGATGCTATTGGAAATGATAGAATTATGTCTCAATAACAATATTTTTTTGTTTAACCATCAGATCTACAAACAGATTTGTGGGACAGCAATGGGAGTGTCCTTTTCTCCAAGCTGTGCAAATCTCACGATGGGGTGGTGGGAGAGATGCATAGCTTGGAGTCAAGAGAATGATAGATACATGGACTAAGTGATCATGTGGTTACGATATATAGATGACTTGTTCCTAATCTGGCAGGGAACCATGGAAGAATTTCAGGAATTCTTTAATATACAGTATTGAACAAAAATGATGTTGGATTACATTTTACATATAAGATTAGTAAAAGCTCTATTGAATTCCTAGATGTATTAGTGTACATTGTAGATGGAGAATTACAGGCCACATTATATAGGAAGCCCACAGCAACTAACAGTATCCTACATGGAACTAGTTTTCATCCAAGATCATTAATCAGTAGCGTTCCTTATGGAGAGTTTATTCGTATTAAAAGGAACTGCGCAAATGAACTAGATATGAATGTTAAATTTGATGAGACCAGACAGAGATTCCTGAATAGAGGATATACACTGAAATGTATCAAACAGGGAGAGATGAAGGCAAGGAGTAAGACTCAAGCACAGGTAATGATGAAGAACAGAAAGGTATCAGATGAATAAATGTTGGAAAATAATGAGATTAGATTAATTTTAGATTATAGCAAAGAGAACCAACAAATTGTGAAAATATTGAATAAATACTGGCACTTGATTAAAAAATATAATGATATTGGACAAAGAGTCGGCATCCACCCCTCAATTACATATCGAAAAGCACCATCTTTAAAAGACATGTTAGTTAAAAGTCATCTAGAGATACCAAAATCTCCAAACTGGCTATCAGAAGGCAGTAATGGTTTCTTCTGCTGCAAGAAATGTAAAACATGCCAAATCGGATGTAACAAAAAAGCTGTAACAGATTTTAGAGGAAGAGAAATAGAGATCAGAGATAGAATTACATGTGCAACATCTTTCGTGGTACATGTGTTGGAATGTCGATGTGGTCTTAGGTACGTAGGCAGCACTATATGCCCTTTGAGAAAGCGTGTTTTGGAACACATAAGGGCAGTGCGAAATGAGGACACTACGTATGCAATGACTAAACACTTAAAAACTCACTCAGCATTTGATTGGTTGTCCATGATGTATTATGGTGTTGCAACAATACAAAAGCATGAGCGGGTTGGCGATAGGGTTCAGAGATTACGTCGTTTGGAGTCACGATATATCATTAGGTTGAAGAGCAAGATGCCTTATGGGATTAATAATGATGAGGAACTGTATCGCCATCTCTAAGTTTGGCTAAATAGTATGGACTAGCTTTCACTACCAACAAAAAAACAATGAAGCATATCAATTGAAATAAGTTAAAGTGCCTTAATCAAGAATAATTGGGAGGTGGATCCCCACAGTGAAATGAGAGAATATAAGTTGTAAATCTTAATAATGGTAATGGATATGGTGGAGTTGGAAATACAAACACTGCAAATAGTGTAATATAGTAATAGATTCTTATGACAAGTAGAGTAGCTGTGGTTATGTTTGTTGTTTATTGTTTTATCCTTTGTGTGCACTAGGTTGGTCAATTGTTATTACCTTTTAGTTCCTTCTCTTGTTTGGCAGTAGTAGTACACATTGGGGTGTCGAAATAGGGTATGGTGGTGTGGTTAGAAACAGTATACACTATAAAGACTACGTATCCCAGAATGCCACAAAAGGGCATGGCTTAGAGGAACAGTATAAATAGTGCTTGTATTGGATTGGATAATCACCGTGATCAAGACCAGGAAGGTCGAAACGCGTTGGTGTCAGTTTGTTTGGGGTCCTGTGATGGAATTAAAGAAGTCTGATCTATTCCTGTGAGTGCCGCATCCTTGACTTAATTGTCAACTTGGTGTGAAGATTATTGATGGGAGTAGGTCCCTCTCTGCTGCAGGCACCGACATGGGATGAGTGCGCCTCTTTGGACCTGCTGGAGTTAATATATATATATATATATATATATATATAGAGGGCGGTAAAGTACCATGTCCGCATATCCTGCTATGAACTGTCAAATAATGTCATCCGCCGAGCCAGGGGTAATGTGTGGGGCTTTATTGCTGCCAGTCTCTGAGATCTCTGAAGCAGTGTCCGATCCTGACGTTTGTATGTGCTCCGAGCGAAGT
The DNA here is from genome assembly GCF_031143425.1 of Pleurodeles waltl. Lineage (NCBI taxonomy): Eukaryota > Metazoa > Chordata > Amphibia > Caudata > Salamandridae > Pleurodeles > Pleurodeles waltl. The sequence continues at coordinate 4,505,637 of NW_027150301.1, forward strand.
GTGTTAAAGGAATTCTTACAGCTGCTTGTAGCTGTCGCTTCTGCTCGGTCTCTTTCTACTGCTGCTTGTTCTTGGTGTGGGTGGGTGCGAGCTGCGATCCACGTGTCCACCTCCTTCTCATCCTCTGTTACCACAGCCAGTCCCTTGGCATGGAGCCAGGTCCATACATCTTCTGGTGATTGGAAAATATGTGTTGTCTCTTGGTCTGTGATCTTAAGTTTTGCTGGATAAAGAAGGGCATATTTAATTTGTAGAGCGCGAAGACGTTGTTTAACCGCCATGAATGACCCCCTTTTCCGTCGCACCTCCATTGTGTAATCTGGATATGCCGCTATTGAAGTGTCTTCGAAGTGCCAAGGACCTTTGGTGCGGAACAATTGCAGGATCAAGTCCCGGTCACGAAAATTCAGGAGGCGAACTATGAGAGGGCGTGGAGGGGCACCCGCTTTGGGAGTTCGGCCCGGTATTCGGTGGGCCCTTTCAATGGAGAGCAAGGGTGGGGCGCCGTCGCAGAACACCGTGGATCCGAGCCATTTTTCCAGAAACAATTCTGCGTGAGGTAGTTCAGAGTGCTCAGGAAATCCAATAAACCTGATGTTGTTTCGTCTTGAGCAGCCTTCTGCGTCTTCAGCTCTACGGTGGAGGGCATTGAGTTCCTCTTGCATGGATGCTATTTGTGTTTGAAGTGATTGAAAGGTTGGTGGTACAGTCTGTGTAATTTCTTCTGCCTGACTAACACGCTCTGCGAGTTTATGATGATCCGCCCTCAACAGGTTTACTTCCAGTGGTGTCTATCTTGGTTTCCAGTGAAGTTTTGGTGTCTAATATTGCATGCAATATTTTTTCAAACTCTGCAGAGTGACTTTGCAGGGTGGTTTCCAATTGGCAGAACTGTTCAGTTTGTTATAGTGGATCCAAGGAATCATTGTCAGTTGTGGCCATAGTATCACTTGTTGATTTATTGGGCCGCGGTTTCCTCATAATGACAGAGGGTAGGTAGACTATGTCGACGAGCTGTAACCCCGGTTATTAATCCGCTATATATGGTAGTCCCAGTACAGCACTAACTCATATGTGGTGCAATGAGTAACACTTTTCGAGACAACAGTTCTCGGTTGTCCTGGGCAGCATCTCGGCTTGTCCCCCTCTCTCAGGCTTGGTAGGTCGATGGGCATGCACTCAGCACTCACGTGTACAACCGGTTGAATGTGGAAAAGAACAGCAAGCAAACTGTTCATATAGGGATTATGCCGAGCGGAGGTGCCCTGCGGTGCGCGCACTGGCTTCTCAGGCTATCCAGATAGTGTGACTAACAGATCCTGTGCACAGTTTGTTCTCAGGCTATCCAGATAGAGTGAATAACAGATCCTGAGCACTGGTTTCTCTCAGGGTATCCAGATAGAGAAAATAACAGATCCTGTGCACCGTATTCTCTTAGGCTAACCAGATTGAATAAATACAAGATCCTGAGCACTGAGTTCTCTTAGGCTATCCAGATGGATTGAATACCAGAATCTGTGCACTGGTTTCTCTCAGGCTATCCAGATAAATTGAATAAAAGATCCGGTTGCAGGTTTCTCTCAGGTTTCTCCCAGGTTATTGAGATAGAGTGAATAACAAAGCCTATGCATCAGTTTCTCTCAGACTATCCAGATAGAGTGAGTAACAGATCCTGTGCTCAAGGTTCTCTCAGGCTGTCCAGATAGAGTGAATAACAGATACTGTTGCTGGTTTATCTCAGGGTATAAAGATAGAGTGAACAAAAGATCCTGTGCACTGGATTCTCTCAGGCTATCCAGACAGAGTGAATAACAGCTCCGGTGCATTGGTTACTCTCACGCCATCCAGATAAAGTCAATAACAGGTCCTGTTCACCAGTTTCTCTCAGACAGTCCAGACAGAGTGAATACCAGATCCTGTTCACCAGTTTCTCTCAGACAGTCCAGACAGAGTGAATACCAGATCCTGTGCAGTGGTTTCTCTCAGGCTATCCAGATAGAGTAAATAACAGATCATGTGCACTGGTTTCTCTCACACCATCCAGACACTGGTTTCTCTCAGGCTATCCAGATAGAGCTAATAACAGATCCTGTGCACCAGTATCTCTCAGGCTTTCCAGAAAGAGTGAATAACAGATTGCGTTGCTGTTTTATCTCAGCCTATAAAGATAGAGTGAATAACATATCCTGTGCATCAGATTCTCTCAGGCTATCCAGACAGAGTGAATAACAGATCCGGTGCATTGGTTTCTCTCAGTATATCCAGGTAAAGGAATAACAGATCATGCGCACCATTTTCTCTCAGGCTATCCAGCTAGAGTAAATACCAGATCCTGTTCACTAGTTTCTCTCAGGCTATCCAGATAGAGTAAATAACAGATCCTGTGCACTGGTTTCTCTCAGGCTATCCAGATAGAGTTAATAACAGATCCTGTTCACCAGTTTCTCTCAGGCTATCCAGATAGAGTGAATAACAGATCATGTGCACTGGTTTCTCTCAGGCTATCAAGATAGAGTGAATAACAGATGCTGTCAATGGATTCTCTCAGGCTATCCACAAATAGTGAAAAACAGATCCTGTGCAGTGTTTTCTCTCTAGCTATCTAGGCACTGGTTTCTCTCAGGCTATCCAGGTAGAGTGACTAACAGATCCTGTGCATTGGATTATTTCAGGCTATCTATACAGAGTGAATAACAGATCAGGTGCATTGGTTTCTCTCAGGCTGCCCAGAAAGAGTGAATAACAGAGCCTGTGCACTGGTTTCTCTCAGGCTGTCCACATAGGGTGAATTCTGGCTCTTGTGCACCGGTTTCTCTCAGGCTATCCAGATAGAGTAAATAACAGCTCATGTGCACTGGTTTCTCTCACATTATCCAGGCACTGGTTTCTCTCAGGCTATCGAGATAGAGTTAATAGCAGAGCCTGTTCACCAGTTTCTCTCCAGCTATCCAGATAAACTGAAAAACAGATTTCTCTCTGGCTATCTAGGCACTGGTTTCTCTCAGGCTATTCAGGTAGAGTGAATAACAGATCCTGTGCACTAGGTTCTCTCAGGCTATCCAGAGTCAGTGAAAAATGGATCCTAGCCACTGGTTTCTCTCAAGCTATCTATGTACTGGTTTCTCTCAGGCTATCCATATAGTGTGAATAAAATATCCTGTGCACTGTTTTATTTCTCAAGCTATCCAGATAGAGTGAATAACAGATCCTGAGCACTGGTTTCTCTCAGGCTATCCAGCTGGAGTGAATACCAGATCCTGTGCACAAGTTTCTCTCAGGCTATCCAGACACGAGTGAATGGCAGATCCTGTTGCTGGTTTATCTCAGGCTATCAAGAAAGAATGAATAACAGATCCTGTGCACTGGAGTCTCTCGGGCAATCCAGACAGAGTGAATAACAGATGCTCTCACTGGTTTCTCTCAGGCTATCCAGATAAAGTGA